>NC_137735.1:15950170-17322670 GCF_963264785.1 Psittacula echo | reverse complement strand
AAAAAGTACATATTTTAATAGTTCTTTCCCTTGCAGAAAAATCTGTTTAACTAATCTGATCATATAAAAAAAAAATCTTTCTTCTAATATTAGATAGTTAGCCGAGTATTCCCTGCTTGCATATATTTTTTACCATTTAAGAAAAGTCCCTAATACCAGTAGGAGCAGACTAACATGTAACACAGGGTGTCATTTCTTTAGCTGGATCTGTGCCCAGGCATTGGGGAGCTTTTTCACTGAAAGGTAGTATCTTCAGGCTTTCTCCTGATTCCTTCCTGGCTTTAAAGTTCCCAAGGATAACACCTTAATGTAATTTTCTGCTGTTGCAAGGCAGGTTTAGAAATTAAAGCAAAGATTTTAAATTAGTAAAATGTACACATTTGAAAGGATATGGCAGCAGGGCCACATCCTGAAGTGTGAGTCTTTTCAACGGAAATTAAAATGCACATTAGGAAATAGTAAACTGCGTGCCTTGGCCTGTAATAGTTAACAAAACAGCTCTATTGGGGTAGCTTAATGCATACAAACTCAACAGGAAATTCTAGATTTCATGCCCCTGCAAATCTTTCCTCACAAAGTTAAATTTCTGCATGGTTAGAGGCTTGTCTTTTCAAGTGCAACACGAAGGGGGTATTTGTCTTGTCTCTAGATCAGATCTTCAGTTCCCTTACCTGCTAAACCTGTATTTCAAAGCCTAAATGAAATTTCACTTTGAGAATTTAACAAAGAAGAGATATGAAGGCTTGGTTTTTATTTAAAGCTTTTTAGTCCAATATCTCGTATATATTTGTATTTATAAGTACCTGAGAAAAATCTGAGTGATTTTGACAAACTCAGCAATGCACAATATCTAAGTACATGGTTTTGATGAAAATATTTCCATATGGACCTGCTTAACATGTATCGCTCGGTAAATGCTATTGGTATTCAGATTTTAAAAGCTAAAATGGTAAATCAATAGTGTGAGTATATCATAAGACTTATTAGCCCCTAATGTCTCCTAGCTGTCCAGGAACATATTATGGCTCAATCCTACTTTCAGGGAGGCAATGACTAAATGGTATCAAGGACCAGAGCTCCCTCCCTCATGCAGGTGTTGGAGATTGAAATTAAAAATTACTACTCTTCGTACCCTGGAGGTTGGATGCCCTAGAGCAGTAGGGCTGTATCCCAAGGAAAACAGCTGGAGGCTACCGTGATGGACACCACGGCAGGGGAGAGAGAAAACAACCTCTCTTGTCACTGAAATATTTTTTTCCTCATGACTGTTCTAACACTGCACAACACCAGCATTTTGCATAGGCATCCTTCCTAACTTGAGAGTGTGGATGTTTCTGGAGAAAGCATCCGTTTTCCTTTAAATTGTTCAATTTGACAGAAGTAATAAAAGATTACTTAATCCACATAGTCCATCCTTTGCAGCAGTTATAAAATGTGAAAACTAGACAGACTAGCCATGCAGTTAATACGAGTTGTAAATGGGTATTTCATATGGCTAATCTTGATATTTTTATTTTATTTACAACATGGGGTTTTCTAATTTCAGCCTACACAGTACTGCAATATGTAATTTTCTTCCCTTCACCTTATCACTATAACTCTTATTTCAATTCCCTCTGGAAAGGAAAACTATGCAGTACTATGCAATCATGCTGTCTTTTCCTCCTGACTTGTGCTCTTCAGCTCCCATTGCTTTGAGGCCCTTCTTTACCTAAACAGAATAGTTCTTGAAGTGAATTAGATTACCTGTTTCATTGCTTTTCTGGATATCTGGGTGTCATTCTCACCAAAAATACTCATCTGCTTACAAATTAACAATGTCATTGGCATTGACAAAGAAATTCTGTGTCATGGATTAAACTGCATGTCAACAGATATCACTTCCTGGTTTGAACTGTTTGATACAGTAAAAAATTAGCATGCTCAGAAAGTTCTCTTTCACAGTGCATGCATGCACTGCATTGCCACTTTTACAGCCATGTTTATATCACAGACCATATATATATAACTTCAGCATATATTATAAGAAATGTATAAAAATACACATTTGTTGGTTATAAATTCTATTTTCCTACTTCCCTTGTGTCCTGGTTTAAGCCCAGGCCATAAACCAGAACCACGCAGTCTACTTCCCCCCCACCCTTTCTTCCCTCCACTCCTGGAGGGACGGGGTGGAGAATCGAAAGAATGCAACTCCCACAGGTTGAGATAAGAACAGTTTAATAACTAAGGTATAACACAAATCACTACTGCTACCACCAATAATAATAATGATAAAGGAAATAACAAGGGAAGAGAATACAACTCACCACCCGACGACCAATACTGATACCTCGCCCCCACCCAGTGGTGAGCTAGCCCTTCCGGGTAACTCCCAGTTACATCCTGGGCATGACGTGCTGTGGTATGGAATACCTCTTTGGCTAGTTTGGATCAGGTGTCCTGCCCCTGTTTCCTCCCGGCTTCCCCTCCTCCCTGGCAGAGCATGAGACTCACAAAGTCCTTGGTCAGACTAAACATTCTGGCTAGCAACTGAAAACATCAGTGTTATCAGCTCTGTTCCCAGGCTGAAAGTCAAAAACACAGCACTGCACCAGCTACTAAGAAGGAGAAAAATGACTGCTACTGCGGAACCCAGGACACCTTGCTTTCTTGGAAATCAAAGCTTAGACATATCACGAACAAGCTAACAACCTTGGCAGAAAGGTATGATGAAATCGACAAGCATTTGGTGCAATTATATTATTTAGTGGTTTTGCTCAGCTGCAATGCTTCATCTTATCCACTACTTCTTTTGGAATGTGAAAGGTGTGATATGATATGACCTTGTGGTAAGGCTAAATATTCTTTGGAAATATACCCTAATTTATCTTTTTATGTCACTGCAGAACTGGAATGCTGGTCCATATAAAATTATCATAAGTACACAAATTCCCTATGTATAGACAGGAG
Organism: Psittacula echo; assembly: GCF_963264785.1. Taxonomy (NCBI): domain Eukaryota; kingdom Metazoa; phylum Chordata; class Aves; order Psittaciformes; family Psittacidae; genus Psittacula; species Psittacula echo. The sequence continues at coordinate 17,319,718 of NC_137735.1, read as the reverse complement.
ATGTAACACTAAGATATACTCCCAAATGACAGTGGAGTTAAACGAAGGACAGGGGAAAAATCAAATTAAGCATCCCCAGAAGTTATGTCTTAGTCCTCTTGTCCTCAAACATCAACATCTTGACTTAATCAAAGGCAAGTACTTCTCCCATGATCTCTATCACAGCATTTCAACAGCATCTTAATAAAGTCAAAGTTTTTCAAGTAAAACAATACTTCCAACCATTTTCTTACATGCTCCCAAACATCCATGTGCAACTCTATGCTAAAGAAGATTAACAGCAAGCTGACTTCTATTGAAGATGTAGTGATCAGGCAACAATCTATATTTCAGGTCACTGGAAAGGCCATGTAGGAGAAGCATTATAGATATTTGCTGGATGATGTGAAGCTGAGAGTGGCTCACTATAGATCAGAATTTATTGCACTCTATCTGTCAACAAAAGTGACAAATTACTGCAGCTGGGAACTCTTCCCTTCCCAATAAACAATATATAGGAGAGGCTGGTTGATTAATCATCCATCTTTATTTCAGTATTTCAATTTAATATAATTGTAATTAATTTTGTATCTTGGAAAATAAAATTTTAGAAAACTGACTTCTGACTTAAGAAAAATGTTTTCCATTTTTACAGGTTTCTCTGATTCTCTTTTGACCAACCTCATATAAAAAGAGGTAATACCATTCCAACTCAGTATCTGTTCTTATTTTGGTAAAGTCATAAAAGTATTGACTTTACATGGATTTAGTTTTCATCAAAGCTGTGCTTGCAATGCAGCTTGTATTAACAAAGAAAGGCTATAATTTCTCCTCCAATAAAAGGCATGCTATACTACTTAGATAAAATTAATTCAGATGGAGTGATAATACTATAAGTGGCTTAGATTTTGATAAACGTCAAACACTTTAGACTTCACTGCAAACTCATTTGCCTCAATGAGAGGAAAAAGATGTGATGACTGGATTCCAAACTCCCAGAAGTAAGGCTTTCAAAGATAAATACCTGAAGCTTTGGTGTAAATGTAAAATGAAAACAAGAAAAGGGGAGGTGGGGGTGGGGAGTAAAGGACTAAATATAAGCTTCCAGTAAAAAAGCCTTCAGGCATGCTATCACCTCAAATTCTTGTTGCCTATCAGGGGCTTTAAGGTGTGTGGCTTAGTTAAACTGTTTATAAGGAATGCATTCCACCCAGGAGAGGTTACATGAGAAGAGGCCTTTTCTTAAGGAGACTTTTTAAGTGCACAGTGCTCAGCTCAGCACACAAAGGGAAGGTGAGAGAATCTGGAGTCACTTCCCTGTCTATTCTAAGTGTATAGCACAGGCAAGGAAGGACGTTTCTTGATGGCACTGCTAATCTGTTTCAGGACAAGGACCTTACATAGGTCTTCCCCTTTTGAGATTTAGTCTTATTCCCCATGTATGAATGACATTTCCTGCACTGAAATGTACAGCTGTAGTGTCACCTAATAACTAGTAGATTTTTATAGCATCACATTGTCCTTCAGCAGTGAACTCCCCCCACAAAGGAGACACAGGTTCAAATCCCATTTCTGAAAGCATCTCCTTGTGTTTATTTAGAATGCTGTCAGCCATGGAGAGCTACACAGGGCAGAACAAGCCTTAAGCTCCTAGGAGGCTTAAATCCAACTCAGCTGAGCTCACTGGAGGAAGTTTCTAAAACCATTCCCAGTGTCTTTTTCATGGAAGTAAGCATCAATTACCTAACTGTAACTGTATGTATACACATATCCAAGAGCACTCAGTGCCTCAGTGGGACTGCTATAAATGCCACAGCATTTGGATCTCCTAGATGAAAATAGTGGTGGAGATCTGTAGAGAACAAATCTTCATCAGAGCTCCTTGCAAACTTTCAGTGGGTGCTTGGAAGGAAAACAGAAAAGTGATCCAGTGCTTAAACATTATTTGTCATTTGCCTCAGGACTGAAATAAGTATCATATATAAAGGTTTCATGCAAAGAACGTAGCAGCACAATTGCAGTCTAAAGCTCCCTTTATTCTAAAATTAAACTTTTTTATAAAAGTCTACAAATTCTATTGATACAAAACTATTTGTTCCTTTATAAAGCTCTGACTAATGCCAGTGACTAAAATCCTCAGTGGGAAAATCAATGTAACTGGTGATTATCTGTCCCCAGGTGTTATTTACAAAGATTATACCTGTTCTTAATACTGCCTATCCAAGCACGAATTTAACTGTCACATGTATTATTCTATCTCTTCATTTTTGAAGAGATAAATCAAAAGATTGAAAGACAAGGTCTGAAATAAAGATTTCAGGTTCTCATTTTCATAAGTATTGGAGAATATTTTTAGTTATAGAATGGACCATTCAGATGTTATTATGCAATTCTGATTACAGATTTCATCATGGTAACTGGGGACAGATTTAGGCACACATGATTATAGCAATTTGGCTTTGGACACATGCCTTCAATTTTTTCAGACTGATGGACTTCTACACAATTGGATAGGAAATATGAATTCAGTATTTCTTGAGAGGATTTCACTTTCTAACTTTTTCTCAGGCTTGAAATATTGTATGGATAGGCTTTCCTAGCGATGTTTAAATTTCCAGAAAAACTACAAACTAGAAAATACAGCAGTAGAAGGCATAAAAAATTATCAGCTAACAAGAATTTTTATTCTATCTTCAAAGTAGGTGCTTTTTCAGACAAAAATCTTCCAATGTCTTTATCCTACCTCACCCTATGATGTATTGCTTCTTTGCCTAAAAACTTTGACATTTCTTAAGCCAAAGGTAAATTTTTATGTTGAGGCTTAGATACCTTTCTTAGCTTCTTGCAATTTTTTTGCTGACATATATACATAGCCACTGGGCAATTCCTACTAAAAATAAGAGGTCACAGGGTACATCCAGGGCCCATGGTCTTCTTGTCTTGGAACTTGTACATTCATTTCCTTGTACAACATTATCATTAAGATACCATGGTGTAGTTCTCATGCTACAAAAGATAAATTGTCCTCAATTCAAATTTAGTAACACTGAAAAGTTACAACTCTCATTGAAATCAATGGTTCTTGGGAACACCCTGCCCTAATAGTCTACCTGTGAAAAATCAAACTTCTACACAAAATGGAAAAATCTGGGTTTGTTTGCAGTCTTTTCTATTTGTGCATATGTTCTGGAGGCACAAATGTTAACTTTAGACAGGAACTAAAATACTTAGAATCATAGAATCATAGAACATAGGAAGTTGGAAAAGACCTTTGAGATTATCAAGTTCAACCATTACTCTGGAACTGCCAAGTCCACCACTAAGGGCCTCATCTACACAGTTTCTGAACACTTCCAGAGATGGTGATTCACCACTTCCCTGGGCAGCCTGTTCCAATGCCTGAGCACCCTCTCGGTGAAGAAATTTTTCCTAATATCTAATCTAAACCTCCCCTGGTGCAGCTTGAGGCTGTTGCCTCTTGTCCAGAGCTTGTTACTTGGGAGAAGAGACCAACCCCCACGTCACTACAACCTCCTTTCAGGTAGCTGTAGAGAGTGATAAGGTCCCCCCTGAGCCTTCTCTTCTCCAGATTAAAAAAAACACAGTTCCCTCTGCTGTTCCTCATCACACTCGTGCCCCAGGCCCTTCTCCAGCTTTGTTGCACTTCTCTGGACATGCTCTGATATCTCAATGTCTGTCTCGCAGTAAGAGGCCCAGAACTGAACACAGGATTCAAAGTGCAGCCTCACCAGGGCTCAGTACAGGGGGATGATCACTGCTCTGGCCCTGCTGGCCACGCTATTTCTAATACAGGCCAGGATGCTGTTGGTCTTCTTGGCTGCCTGGGCACAAGCTGCCTCAAGTTCAATTCCGTCAATCGGCATCCCCAGGTCCTTTTCTTCCAAGCAGCTTTCCAGCCACTGTGCCCCAAGCCTGTAGCACTGCATGGGGTTGTTGTATCCCAGATGCAGAAAACTTTGCGTTGTTGAACCCCATACCATTGGTCACAGCCCATCGATCCAGCCTGTCCAGATCCCTCTGCATAGCTTTCCTATCCTTCAGCAGATCAATACTCCCAGACAACTTGGTGTCATACGCAATTCCCTCATCCAGATCATCAGTGAAGATATTAAACAACACTGGCCCCAACACTGAGCCCTGAGGGACACCACTAGTGACCAGTCACCAACCAGATGTGATACCATTTACCACAACTCTTTAGGCTCAGCCATCCACCCAGTTTCCAAACCAGTGAGGAATAAACCTATTCAGGCCATGAACAACCCATTTCTCCAGGTGAACACTGTGGCAGACGGTGTCAAACGCTTTACTTAAGCCCAAATAGACAATGTCCACAGCCTTTTCCTCATCAGCGAGGTGGGTCACCTTCTTGTAGAAGGAGATAAGGTTGGTCAAGCAGAACCTGCCCTTCATGAACCAATGCTGACTGGGCCTGATCCCTCCATTTTCCCGCAAGTGCTTTATGATCTCACTTAGAATCATCTGCTTCATGACCTTCCCTGCCACTGAGGTCAGGCTGCCAGGCCAATAGTTTCCATGGTCTTCCTTCCTCCCTCCCTTTTTGTAGAGAGGCACCACGCTGGCCGACCTCCAATCCTCTGGGACCTGCCCACTAGACCAGGACTGCTGACAGATGATGGAGAGTGGCTTAGCAAGCTCCTCTGCCAGCTTCTTCAGCACTCTTGGGTATAACCTATCTCGCCACATAGACTTGTGTATGTCTAAGTGGAGCAGGAGGTCACTAACCATTTATTCCTGAATTATGGGGGCTTCAATGGTCCATCTCTGCCATCCACCTCAGAGAACTGAGTACCCTGAGCATGGCTGGTGTGACTAGTAAAGACTTAGGCAAAGGCAGCATTAAGTACCTCAGCATTTTCCTCAGTCACTAGGTTTCCCATAGTATCCAAATAACTTATTAATCAAAGGCTGCTGAAAACAGACTTGTAAGAAACATGAGTACTATGTTTTCACAAGTAATAAATCCAGAATGTCTGTTACAGTCCCCCATTGTGATGTCTTGAATGCTGGGCTTTCTTAAAACGAATTTTTGTGAAGTAGAAGATAACTCTTAAAAAACATCCAAATTCAAGAAGAATAAAAAGAAAACCCTGAAGTAATGGAAAATGCACAGCGAGATCTGGTAAATTTTTTCACTGGGCTACTCTCCAATGATTCATTTCTGGTCTGAATTGATCTAGTTGCAATGTCTACAATATTCTAACTAATCTTTTTCCATCTTCATTGTTAGACCATACAGCTGCTTTTTATCAAGTTTTGCTTTCCTTTACTTGAGAAGCTATACAGACTTTTATCTCCTACATTAGCTCTGCAGATAGACTGCACAGATCCATCTCCTGCGATATGGTTGCACCTATGCACCTCATACACTTGGATAACAGATACTTCTACCTCTAATTACCACCAAGGTCATCCCTAACTGTCACTGTCTAAGCTAAACAGATCTAGCTTCTCACAGTTCTCACTGCCAGGTACAGTTTTCAAATGTTGTGTCATTCTTGTAGATATTATCTGAAGGTTCTCTAATTTAACAAGGTATTTATTGGTCTGTTATGAAACTGGACAGTAATTCTGGTAGAGGTCATACTTCAGTGCCAATATAGAAGCAATATAACCCTTCATGGTTTTCTATGAAACTAAACTATTTAGTTTAATATTTTTAAACAACAATAAACAATAGTTTAAATTAAATAGTTTAGTTCAATGGCTTAAGCTATTAAACTGCTTCCAAGGATAGTACCTCCTGCATTTCACCAAAGTCCTGAAATCACTCAGTCACTTTTAAATCCCCAGCAACAACTGCATTTGAAGACCTATCAGATAGTTTGCAATCTGTTCAGTGCCTGCCATGTTGATTTTGATCATGTCAGCTGGACAACACTGAGCACTGTGTGAAAGTATTTTGGGACAAGTTATTCCTGCAGTTATTCCGACAGATCTTATTAATGAAGACAGTTTTTCTCTTCTGGTTACTGCAATAGTTTTCACTAATTGTTCCTAATTTTGATGTACCTGCTCCTGTAAGAGGGCCTTGTTACCTACAAAGAACCCTTAAAAAGTCTCAATTTTTTCTAAGAGAAAGATACAATATACAAACAAAATAAGTGAAAAGACATTACAGAGTGAGGAAAAAATTGCCATATGCAAGAATATGCATGCCAAACCCCACATGATGATCCTTAGTGAAAACGCAGTGAATGTAACAATGCATAAATGGTACTCCCATGGAGTTAACTTTCGGGTTGAAGCTAAAATGGTTTTAAGTTTGAACAGAATCTGAATATTTTCAAATCTTTGCTGATGATTCTATAGATGTGTTATTTAAATCCAGTGTAAAAATAAAGAGGTTTGGCTTGCAAACAGAGGGACAGAGTTCCTGCCTGACATTAGCATCATAAATCAGCCAGAAATCAGAGTGCACTAGCCCACTGAAAGCTGGAGAATCCTAATGATAAACAAGCACACTGGGAGGCACAGCATTATTGCTAAATGGATTATTTATGCTAGTTCTCGAAACAAGGAAGGGAGGTGAATAATCCTCTACAAATCTCAAGGCTGCTGATCAAATAAAAAATTCCAAGTACAATAAAAAATTTGGCTCCTAGAAATATATTGGAGCTCCTTGAGCTTTTCTTCCCTCAATTCAGGAAAGAAAAAATTGTTCCACAGCTGCAAAGAATCAATTTTTGGTACTCCCGAATTAGGATTTAAGTTCCCCATGAGACTGCTTAAGCTTTCCATCCCCTTTAGCTCTCTGTGGGAGGCACCCATGGTTCTGAGGAAAAACACTTCTGAGGCCAGGCCAAGTTTGGAGCTAGACAGCATGGCCAGGTGTTGAAGCCAAGACTGTGAGCCTCCATGGCACAGAGGTCCTCCAGACTCATAACTGGGGAGGGATAGGGGGAAGATTCACGTCCAGAAATTCCTGCTTTTTTTCCCACTTTGTGCCATACTTGGCAGGATTTCTTCTTGGGTACACGGGGGGAGACATGTTTTTTACGTAGCTTTCGGTTATGTATAACCTTGAAAAAATTAAGCCAGTCACAAACCTGGTAGGTTTGCACAAAATTTAAAGGTGAAATTAACATCACATGTAAAGGCAGTGATCAAAAGCCCAGTGGAATCAGTGGGCAGTTTTCCACTAAGATCAATGGGCTCTGGATTACGCCCATAAAGCCTAACTAATGAGGCGTTATGTGGATTAAAAGAACAGGTTAAACTAGGAAATACGGTACTTCTGTGCCAGTGGGATTCTGGATCTCTTTGGCTTCCCATAGCAGTGAATAACATAAAGGAAACAGAAAGTCCCTTGCAAAGCTGTTGCGTGTAGTCAGACCCCGCACTCTCACAGAGCCCATGGGCTCTAGGCCTGCAGGAATAAGGACTTAGCTTGCAGGTTCACTGAGAGTGCCTCCGCGTCACATACATAACCACTGTTCCATGAAGTATGACACTAACAACGTGCATTTCCTTTTCCCCCTCTCATGCATTTGCATCTGTTGTTCACAGAGAGGTAAAGTTATATCAATTTTAAAATGTCTATATATGTCTAAGGCAGGCAGAAAGAAAGCACTCTTAGGCATTTTGTAGAGCTGAGTCAATACGTGAAAGTCTTGCAGGATGAACTCACAACCAAGACTGCCTTCCACAGTCATATAGCTTGTAAAAAGCACATAACAAGATGTAATAATCTATGGTAGGAAGATTTTTACTACTTTGCATTTAAATTAATTTTGCTCATCAAAAGGAATGCCACACTATTTTTCTACAGATTCGTTATCACCTGCATAGTGGCCAAAATATTGATTCTTTTTCCCACTGCATCTCTGCAAATGCATGATTTGGACCTGTTAAGGAAAAAAATAGATATTATGATGTCTGGAAGCTGTGAGCTCATTATCAACAGAGAAGATTTTAGTCATGTAAATGGCCAGTAGGAACAATGGGGAGTATCCTAATTCATAGTAATTAAGAATAAAACTGACAGTGCCGATCAAAAAGAGAAATCTGGGCTCTCTTCCTATCTGCAGAGGCAAAGTATTGCCTTTCAGCTGTTCCCACCAAAGCTACAACAGTCAGTAGGAATCATGACCTTGCAAGAAGCAGATGATTTTCCCTTCCTCTGCAGGAGGCTGTAAATCCCACATAGGTCCACAGGGACTCAGAATTCTGTTCATTTTTAAATGTGCCAATAAGTTGCTGGTTTATATACTGTTCTACACAGACTGCTGGTGCTGAGTCAATTCTCATCCTTTCCTTCCTCCCTTTCATAACATCAAGCAGCTTCACTTAAATTGATTAAACAAAGCTTTAAATATTTTGTCAGAAAATGTCAATAAAATAAAAAATATCATATCTATCAGCTGAATAAGATTTAATTGAGACTGTGAATCTTAACATCTCAATGCTTATAGAGAAGTTGCATACCAAAATATATAAGATAATGTGCATCAAAACACCGGCCATCCCCCCCTCATCCTCACAAAATAATCCATGGACTACCACTGAAAAGAAGATTTGACAGAAACACAAATGGTCACACAAATCACAGCATCATCGTGTAGAAATAAGGGCTGCATCTAAATTGATGGCTTGCATTTAAATTATCTTGTGAGGGTTGTATGTCTTTTCAATCCAGTCACAAAGATGCAGCAACAAAAACAGGCTAAGTACAACAATAAAGTACAGAGATGAATGTAGCGGAACTACTTTGTCTATTGAAACTGTATTTCTGCTCTAAAGAGTTTCAGTATTCTCATCATCTAATTATTCTTAAACGACACTGACTTTATGCGATAAAAAATTTCCAGCTGCACAGAATATAACAATGTAAGAAACATAAGTCTATAGTGTAAAGAAAAACACTGGTCAAAACGCTGTGATTCCATACACACCAACTTAAATATGTCAGTCTGAAGTGGACTACATAGTCTGCATTTCTGAACCTACATGAAACTAAATCTTATTGTCTTTAATTATTTCAACAGCATTTGCAAATACAATATGGATTCTATGAAGAAATTTGTAAGCAACCCTGCAACAAGAGTTCTCAACATAAATTACTCAATTTATTTATAGAGAAGAGATTCAGAGCAGCCCTGCAGAGAAGGACTTGGGGGTGTTGGCCAATGAGAAAATGAACATGAGCCGGCTTCAGTGTGCGCTCACAGCCCAGAAAGCCAACTGTATCCTGGGCTGCATCAAGAGGAGCGTGACCAGCAGGTCCAAGGAGGTGATCCTGCCCCTCTACTCTGCTCTTATAAGACCTCACTTGGAGTATTGTGTGCAGTTCTGGTGTCCTCAACATAAAAAGGACATGGAACTGTTGGAACAAGTCCAGAGGAGGGCCACGAGGATGATCAGGGGACTGGAGCGCCTCCCCTATGAAGACAGGCTGAGAAAGTTGGGGCTGTTTAGCCTAGAGAAGAGAAGGCTGCATGGAGACCTCATAGCAGCCTTCCAGTATCTGAAGGGGGGCTATAGTGATGCTGGGGAGGGACTCTTCATCAGGGACTGTAGTGACAGGACAAGGGGTAACGGGTTCAAACTTAAACAGGGGAAGTTTAGATTGGATATAAAGAGGAAGTTCTTTACTGAGAGGGTGGTGAGGCACTGGAATGGGTTGCCCAGGGAAGTTGTGAATGCTCCATCCTTGGCGGTGTTCAAGGCCAGGTTGGACAGAGCCTTGGGTGGCATGGTTTAGTGTGAGGTGTCCCTGCCCACGGCAGGGGGGTTGGAACTAGATGATCTTAAGGTCCTTTCCAACCCTAACTATTCTATGATTCTATAACATTGAACAACTTAGATTTCCTAATTTTGTCACATTCACTGATCACTTGTAATCAATCTTGTGTAAAACCTGCAGAGAAAACTACTACTTGCGGTGTTACTTGGCATGTTTTCTACTGAGCAATGCACTCTTGACCGTGTTCAGCATGGAGCATGGGAAAGCGTAGGGGTACAATTCTCAGCCCTGAAGTCAGGAGCTACTGCTGAACTTGGCAAGGACTAGGATCCAGCAGCAGCTGCTTCTCACAAAGGTCATGCATTCCTCCCCCATGACAGGCAAGAGAACCTGCTTCTTTATTCCTGCCAATTGTTCAATGGAGCAGAACCTGAGAGATCCCAGTATTCACAGAAAGCAAGTCTTGCATCCCTGGATGTGCAGGTGTCTGCCCTCATTCTGAGGTCAGATCTCACTAGGAGCTGGAATACAGATCCTTCCTTTGTTGTTCCTTCATAATAGTAACATGCAGCCACAGTATAATAAGTATGTCTTATTATTTCAACAAAATAAGAAACCATGTAAGTAATTCATTATCAAGATGATATGAACAAGATGAGGAATATTTAGTTGTTAAACAATGAAAACCAGAAAATAAGTCATTATTACATGTAGCAAGTTTCCCCACATATTTCCTTTTACAAGTGCTTAAACACATTACAAGAGTTACTGCACCCAGACAGTAAAACTCAGTGATTTTGCAGGTGTACCCCAGCTTGCAAAAGCAGGCATGTGGCAAATCAGAGTGTAAAAAGGGCTTCATAACAAAGTAATGATCATTTCATCTGCAATCCTTCTTCCCAATTTGAGCATTGTATATGTATAAACTCTATTCAGTCATAAACAAGGGTTTCCACTTAGTTCAAAATAAAGCCAAGAGAAGGGAGAAGTGTTTCTATGTGTAGCACAGACAGGACACCAAAGTAAGCACCATTTCAAAACTTAGTTATGAGTAAACTTGCTCTAGGTTCTTACATGCTCTGATCCAGAATGGAGCTACAGGCTCAGACCAGTTAATGTTTTTATTGTCTCTATAGACACCAGGTTTTATGTTCAGTATTCTGTAGACATTCAAATTACACTGCCATCTCCTACAACAAATGTCTATTCCTGGGAAATGGAAAACAAAAATAGCAGATGTCTCTGCTCAAGCACATTGCAATTCTTGTTCTGAACATACATTTTTTTTTTAATTTAACAACCTCACGCATTCTTCAGGAAAAGCAGACTTAAAAAAAAAAAAAAAAAGAAAGTTTAAGCTTTGATGTGATGGATGCATTGAACATGTCAGGAAGAGTATTATCAAAAGGAGAAGTTTAAAGCCATTCCCTGGGGTATATATGTTTTGATGTCCTACTGTCCTTGTCATACATGAAAGTGTTTGGTCTATCTAGAAATTCATTTGACCCAGAAAAAATAAATTGTTCAGAGGGTAAAGAACCCACACACAGAACAAGGACTGGGAGTACGATATGCTCAGTGTTACACTGCACTTTCTGTTTGAAGTAGATTAAGAAGAAATAGTAACAAGTAATTAAAATGTGTCTGGTTGGTCCTGTACTACTACCCAAACACTTCTGTGATAAAAAAAAAAAAATAAATTAAAAAAAAAAAAAATAAAAGACTGTAACTCCCAGATGTCATGAATGGGTTTAGCCAGGTCTCCACCTGGGAGTTCATTCACACAACACAAAATTCCTAGGTTACAGTATACCTGGAAAAATTTTTGTAAAAGTGGTCTCAAGGCAGAATCAGCCTATATTTCTTCTGTATGAAAATATAACCATTAATACTTGGTTCATATAATAGAAAACAAAGGTTGCATCAAATGCATTGGTAGCAGCCTCCCTACCATTATATGATACTATTTAAAATGATGTTAAAATAAATTCTTATTTGGTTTTGCTGGTTTGTGGGGGGTCTTTTAAATATTTTAAATTACTCTTAAGCCTTTAGCAAAGGTATCTGCTTCACTGACTTAAAATGTAAGCTCAGAAATTCTTCCCTCAGCTTCAGAGTACTGAATAAAAAAGCAAACAGCTCAATAGCAAAATACAGTGCAGCTTCCAGGACAGCTTCTGTGTCCTACTAGAGGGTAAGGAGAGGAACCATTTGCCACATGTTTCTGGAAGTCCTGATTCAGTTCTTTTTATATTTTGCAGACAGACTTCCACAGACTTCAGCATCAGTTGGGACACACCTTTATTTGGAAGTGTTACTTGCTGAATGCCTGTTCTGCCATAAATGCCTTCAGGAATGAGAGAACATATGCATTAGAGCAAGGTGTAGTGAAACTCAGTGACTTAAGGATTAAACTGATGGCAGACAGATTCATAGCAAGGAAACAGATAAACTTTTCAAAAAGCAGTTTGGCTATGCAAGAGTGAACAGCATTTCTTGCAAACCAACTAGTCAAGGTTAAGAAGTATTATCAGTTCAGTGACCTCAGAATCATTTTCTTAAAATAGAACAGAAAAAGAAAGGGCAGCTTGCCTCATGGTCTTCACCAAGCTCTCAAACTGTGTGTTTTGGCAGAATGATGGTACAAGTGAAGAAGACTTAGAACTGAAGGAAATCACAGAAATGTCGCTATATCTGATACATCACATGTCCATGGAATGATGAATTACAGCCCCTGGAAAGGTCCACTGTAATGAAGAAAGTGACCTTGAGCGCTAGTGATGACAATCATCCTGAGAGTGACTACTCTGACCCAACAGCGAGAGCCAGTCTGTTGTAACGTTATCATCCTGAAATTCATGGTTCACTGCTGAAAGGAATGTGAAAGAGGCAGAGCTGCAAAATTTAAATGGTTCCATATCTGTCCCCTGGCTCTGGGCTCCCTCAGCATGTGCATTCTCACATGCTAAAACAGTTTCAGAGATGGGGAACCTGACCATTTAAAACAGGTCTTGCTTTCAGAATGAACAGCATGAATGAATGTTCATAGAAAATTCCGCAAGATCATCACAGATGTGTCCTAGTTTGTACAAAATATATGCTGACACCTTAGGCAGACTTGTTCCCACACAGCAAATGGTTTGCTACTATGTAGAAAAGTCCTACATTACAAACAGATTTATTACCATATGTACAAACCCAACATTCACATGAAAATATTTATTTTAATAGTAGTGAAGCTTGCCTTATTAAAGTGATTAATTCTTTTTATCACTTTTCCTTTATGTACAGATCACAGCTTAGCAACAGACTTGAACATGCAGTGCATGGCTAAAAAGTTGAAAATTGTGGTAATATACGAGTATATTGCTGACTTGTTTAATAATAAAATGTTCTGACATAGTATAAAATGCAAATCATGTGTTATTGCCTTAAATTGTTCCAGTTCATTTACCTTGCTATGAGCATTCATTACAGCTAATTATTGCAACAGATTTTTGTTATTCATAATTACTTTTTCACATTGTAATGATCATAAATTTTGAGAATTCCGGTCATCATCTGTCACCATTCATGCTTGTCAGATCTTTTTTTTGTACAGAACATTTTGCATATTCCTATCATTAATATGTTTGTCGGCTGTTATTATTCAAATCTAGTAAGGATCATTTAAAGGAAATGCAGTACTGTTTCTTAAATACACCCTTTCAGACCTAATAACAGACTGATGCCGATCCTAACTTAGAAAATGGAATGAAATGCCACTAATTAAATTACAGTTTTACTCCTTGCACTCACTCTGTCAGGCTCATGAATGCTCCCACAGTTAGAGAGAAATTATTTCACCATTACTTTCATCCAGGCAACAAAGCATTTTAAATACCAATTTGCAAAATGAAAAGGTTGAAAGCATAAAATATTCCTTCCCAGCAAAAACGGAGAATGATAGAAAGAAAGAAAACTGCCTACACAGCTCTAGGCAACAAAATGCTCACAGAACCAAGAAACACTCAATAACTTAAGCTCATCAATTCGGTCCTATTTTATGAGGTAGCTGTAGGTGTCAGATAGCTGCTTCATCAGACAGGATAAACACAGAAGTTTAATGGTTAGGACTGCCACTATTCTGCAATTGCACTTGGTTTGCTAAATAAGCCCAAATACAAAGTCAGTACTTCCCTCAGAAGAGACTCTGATTTACCCTTTCCACAACAACATATATTACTGGATATTTTCATAAAACATCACAAAATGATTTAAGTGACTTAAATTGGCAGATGAAGGAAGTGCATAGAAATAAGAGTAACAAATCCGAGCAACAGTAACATCTTGATTCACTGTGTCATTCAGTGCCATCGGAAATTCTGAATTCATTTATTCTTTGTTAACAGTGACACAATGTGCAGTAATGGTGGCACCATGTTAACATATACTATGGTCAATAAAGAAAATGAAGGAAAACACTACATATCAGAAACTAGAGGGGTCTTTTATTATTTCTCAGTCTGTGGAAGTTCCTGTGTATTGAAGCTCACTAAATATGCTTTCTATTCACAGCGCAGATAAAATGACAGACAAAAGAAAGCAATTACAAATTTCACTTTTTCATTGCGTTTGTGCATAAAATATTATACCAGCACAGTTATGATAAATCTTTCAAACCCATTTAGACAGAACATAGTCTGGAAGCTTTTAAAGAAAATAGCTGCACATGTGTTGAAAAAACTATTGTACCTCTGACATGAAAAGCGGAAGATAAGGAGGTTACCAGTCATGGTTGACTAAATAAAGCCTTCAACAGAACTTGACATTCGATGATCCAACTTGAAAGGTTATGGAACACATTCCAGGCTGATTAAATGGGTCAGAGCTTTTCCTATGGACCATAGCCAGCAGGTTAAAGTCAATTGTGTCCCCTCCAATTGGCAAGCGATTAATGGAGATGTCTCCCCAGGGCACTAAATTGGGATCTTTACTCTTTCTACTAATGATTAATGACCTGATATACGATGCAGCAATAAAGAATAAGCACATGATGCTTCCCTCATGCAGTCTTTTCTAAATCGCTGCATTAGAGGTCTCAAACGTCAAGAAAAAGGTAACATTAAACAAAGTTAGGCATGATTTTAAGAGTTACTAATCAGTAGTAACAGTTCCCTCTGTTCTCTACTGAGCAAAACAACTGCAGAAGGATTCCATTTTTAGAATCAAATTATTATTCAAAAACATTACTGCATTAATTTACTTGTTTTACACAGTACAGTTGAGATCAATATCTGGAGTTTTTCCTTATATTCCTAGGAAAAATAAAATAGTATGCCAATATAATTAGAAATAGGTGAAAATATTCCTAGATTGGTTTTTTTTCTATTAAAAAATCAAGCTTGAGAAAAATCAAGCTCAATCTCTATAAGCAAAGACGTCTCTTATCTTAAGACATCTTTAAGGAGAAGCTCCATCACTTAAAGTCACTGTAGTCCAGACATCAGGACCTTTTCTGGAAAATTTACAACCCATCATTTGGTTACACTTTAGAAGATGAAGTGATGGATAATAGAAAACCTTCCATTACAGTTAAGAAAAAAGAGCTGGAGACAAGCAGATTATATGTTGCAAATGGAAACTAGCAGCACAGCTTTAGAGAAAATCAAATATTAATTAAAAGAAGGCAGAAGAACCTGATTTGTGCAATTATCTGAAAGCAGTTTGTTAAGCTGGTTCTTCACTAATTTTGTTCCCAGCTGACTGTATCTTCATTTATCATCATGCAAGTAAAATACGCCTTTATTTCCTTTAACTTCCTTTAAACTTCAAAATAGCCTTTAAAAGCTGTATTCTGTGAGGGCTTTTCCTGTCTTTTTATTGCTAGAAATAGAATTTGAATGTGCTACTTCAGATAATGCAAGATCTACTGAGAAAATCTTCAGACAAAATCAGTCTGAGACTTGGTATGTGTTCAAAGGACACAATATTTTAACTGTATTCATAAGTTTGGGGACTGATGGGAAGATGAGCCATAGCTGACCCTGAACTAATGTCCGCATTTTTTTTTAGCAGATCAAAATGAAATCACCACAGATAAAATTTGTGGGAAACATCATCAGAAAATAGAAAAGAGGAAAAGATACCTGGAAAAACTGATCATGGTAAGATGTGTTTTTCAAAACAAGACATGACTCTAAAAGGAAGCTAGGTAAAAAAAAACTCAAGAAAGCAAATATTCATATTTGGAAATATTAATGGATAAGTCTACATACAGTTGTGAACAGTGAACAATTATCAAAAGATTATGTTTTTAAAGAGGAATGTATGGGATAGGATCTCAGATTTATGTTAATTGATATCTTTATCAATTAAAAATAAAAAAAAAATCACATCACTGGCAATCATGTCTGAAAAAATTTAATGAGTGAGAAAATGCAAAGACTGAAGAGACGTGATCACTCTTGCAATTACCAGTCTTACAAGTTCACTGGAAATGCCATATCACATTTGAAAGTGTTTTCTCTATGATATGTCTAGTTCACACAACCAATAATTTGAAAAAGCCCTGCAGTCAGGAGGTTAGATTAAGTGCTGACAGTTGCCCTTTGCAGCATCACGATCAGTGAATCTCTAAATCTAATATATTATTTCCTCCCATTTGTAGAGCTGTACTTGACTACAAATGAAAGTTTTGGGTTCATGTCATGAGATTACTATACAAAATACCGTGAAGATAAGAAACAGCATTAAAAGGTTAAAGCTCAGACTTTTAATACAGCCATCTGTTAAAATATAACGCAAAGGTAAAACTATTAAATTAAAACATGTAATTAATTTGGTACAGAGTGTTTCCTCTTGTTAGAAGTACAGAAATGTTGGCAGCCCTCTTGCTCAGAGCACGGCAACTTAAACGACTCAGAAGTGCAGTCTGCAGCTGTTGCCCTTTATTATTTCATCTTGTGCTACTGGGAAAAGTATGACTGGGTTAGCTTTGTGAGTGCCTTTCAAGCAGCTGTAAGGTCTCCAATCACTCCTTAGCCTCCTTGCTACCTAGCCTTACCACTACCTAGATGCTTGCCAAACTTTAAAAACAATGCTGTTAAATACCACAATCCATGTACTAGTGAAAAGGGACACTATTCTTTTTCTCAGGAATGAAGAAAATACTCGGCTTGCACATTTCCAGTTCTAGGGTGTATCACCAACATAGCATACATCTCAAGCCTTTTCAAAAACAAATAGTATACTTCAAAATTTGCCATGAAAAACTTTTCTGGTTCCTTTGAAGAATCAGGCTGCTCTGACGTAAAAAGTATTTCTTGTTTTCTGCTTTCTGTTTTAAATCCCCAGTTGTTGGAGGATCTAAATATGCCATTAGACATAACAGTACAATACAGATGTTGTGTATGTGTAACGTGCAAACTGAAGGAAACATTTAATAGCCTTTAAGGCTCTTTCAGACTCTCAGCAGCCCTTTTCCATCTCTTCCACCTTCAATGCCACATCTCACTTCAGATTGACAAAAATGGGAATATATATGGCAGAAAATGCCCACAATAGAACTAAACCTAATTAGTATCTCTTTTTATTGTCAAACTACTCAATAAATATTGAAAAGTTACTTCTAGAATATTCTTCAAACCAAGACTAAAACTTCAGTGGGTGTCTGATATTAACCTTCAGCCATCTTAAAAGATTTCTTTGAAGCTAGACATCCAGGACTTTGCACCTGGCTATTGCAGTCAACAGTGTGGGGGGTAAGGAGGGGAGAAAATCATCTAGGGAGTGGTTCATCTCTTTCATCAGTATTTTTGACTGGTATATTATTTGCAACTAAAATAACTCACTTGAACGTACAGAGTTTTACATCTAATATGCATATACAACCATGATGAATTGTACAGCATATTTTGAGTATCTAGTCATAATGTCTATCTTGAAGGCAGCTCTAAATTACTGTTATGCCAAACCATCCCATGCTTGGACTGTAGGGAAGGACATGCAATCTAAGATAAACGTGACCAGAAGATTTAAAGTATATTTGCCCAATATCTTAAACCACTCAGGTAATGAATTAAAAGATAGTGAAGTCTATGAGGCACAAGTGAAAGCATGAAACAAATATAGTGCTACCATCTGAACTAAGACTGCTAAATGAAAATTAAATGAAACCGAATTATTACTTTAAATTAACGTATAGTAATTTTTTCTCTATGTTCATACGGTATAAGTTATTAGATCTTACCATTTAAAAATATTTTTCTTTTTTATCATGTGCTGCTGGATAGAACAGTGGAAAAGTAATGCAAAGCTTCCATAAAATATCCAAGATAGACTTGAAAGATGGCCATTATTAATCTTTAAGTTCCTGCATTGCTTGTCTAATGATGTAAGCACACTTATTTTCCCAGTGCTGCAGTTTATGCACTACATAAATGGACATCAGTTTTAGCCCTGCTGTCAGTTTGCACTCACAATGTGGGTGCTCTGATGTCAGTTTGTACCCACAATGACCAGGATTAATAAGAGCCTTCATTTAAAAACACATAAGAAAATACATAGATTGGCAAAGTGCGCAGGGTACTGTGGACAAGAGACTTCACAATCAAGAAACTGGAGCTGAAATGGATCCACCCCAACAGTATGCACACAAATAAGGAAACGTGGACAGGATGGCATGATGGGGAATTACTCACACTTTCCCTTGGAAATCTGCATGAGTAGAGCCCATTCGAAGTGCCTGTATACTAATGCACACACAGCATGGAACAGGAGGAATCAGAGATCTACATGTAGCCCTACTGCAGGGCTACAATCTCTTTGAGATCACAGAGATGATGTGGAATGGCTCACATAGCTGGCATGCTGCCATAGCTGGATACAGGAGCTTTAGGAAAAAGAGACCAGAATGGTAAAGATGAGCAGTTGCCCTTTATGCGACAGAGCGGCAGGGATGCATAGTACCTTGACTAGGGACAGGTGATGGCCAGCTGAAAGCTCATGGCTTCGGCTTAGATGGTGAACCAACACAAATGAAGTTGTGATGAGTGTCTGCTATTGTATGTATATCAGGTGACCTAATACAATATAGTAGCTCTCCTGACATACCTTGCCCTGTGTATATCTTCGGACCACACAACACTATTATTGCTTAAAGTCTCCAGCATTCTTTCAGAATACTGTCAGGCATTAACACCTTGGCTAGCATGGAATGGTTTATGTTCACAAAAAATCTATTTTTTTGTCTTTATAATGAATGAAACAATTGTTGAAATCACTTTTTCTTTGAGGAACAAAATTCCCATTTTCTGAACCTGTACCAATACATCTGAAGTAGTCAGCAAATAAACCAAATATTCGTCTATTGTTGAAGAACACAATGAACAAGACAGTCAGGAAAGCCCACCAAAAAAAAAGGCTCAAAGGTTCTAGGATTTACATGTCAAAAATGATTAACTAGAAGTAGATAAAAAATGTGCACTTAGAAAAGAAAACTAGAAATTTATTTCTTAGGTTAGGTTAAACAACATGGGGTGACTTAATGTGTAATGTTTACCCTTAATGTTAAGCTTACGATCAAATCTGGAGTTTTAAGTCCACTTGAACCCACTGAAATCTGCCTGCCCCTCTAGAGACAAGTGAGATGCTGAGGTTAAGCCTGAGTCTACGTGCAGTGACAATGTAATTAAATTAACCAGCCCTAGATACTGTAGTTTATCTAACCTCTTTGTGAGGTACTTGAAGGATGCATTATTCTTAATTTGTTCTTCTTCACAATGGCATAATACACCTTCAAGTTTAACTATGCCTGTTTGCCATTTAACAAGCTTTCGAATGTTACCTAAAGCATTAAACCCTAACAAAACAGCAAATTATCATCATTAAGATAAATTTGGAGCAATTGTTCTCAATCTAGACACATTTTGAAATTTGTTGCTCCTTCTGCAGACATGAAGTACTTGTGTGTGTAATTCTAACAATTATTCCAACAGAAGGTGCTTTTTCCCATAAGCCTTTGCTTGCTTTAAAAAGGAAAATAAAACTTGCAGAGTTCTAAATATTAAGAGACAGATGAAAATGAGCATTGTTATGTCCAACCATTGACTTCATTGTCTGTCCCTAACTCCTCCCCATCTGTGCCTAGAAATAGCTTACAGAATTTTTCCTATGCACCTGAATTCCCCTTTTCTAAAGCAAACTGAAGATACAATTTCAGACAGTAAACATTGGTGTCTAATTCAGTCTGAGTTCGAGATCTTAGCCTGCTTTCTGAAAGATGCTGTCCATGTATATAAACAGGTTTCATGTGTGGCTTTTATCCTCCCTCCACATTGTATACACAGACTAAATACATGTATTGACACATTTCTTGCAGGCAACACAACTTTTCTCGAAAACAGCCTGAAGCAAAATTTAGTCTTTAAATGTGTTCAAGGAGGAAGAGATGTTACAAGTGCTCTGGAGAAACAACGGAGGAATAAATTGTGACTAAATGCTTAGACAAGCTAAATGAATACAAAAGACAACTGCAAAGGTGAGCAGGATGTCTAGACATTAAGTCAGCACTGCACCCTGAAGGCTGGAGAGGCCATTCATTTATTATGGCAACCAGCTTTTGATAGTGGAGGTTGTGGACTTCATTCTCTAACCTTCCAAACGCTGAGAGCCACTGTTAGCAGCCACAATGCCAACTGATCCACTTCTACCTCATTAAATTATCATTAGGTTACCAGTGTACCAGTCTGAATAAAGCATAGATACTTCCAAATCTATTGTAAAGAAATGAAACATGAAAAGACATCTGCTTCCTTGACCACAGATATTTGATGTAAGAAACTTAGGTAATTCCTTCCTGATTTTTACTTGGTTCATAAAGACCCCTACTGAGCATTTTTCTTAATACTGTACTACATTCTGCCAGCTTCCATCAGGCATTGACTTGGCATAGCTCTATCTATCATGCCTGATGGCACGAAACTCCATGTGACAAAATGTGCTCTGGAAATGTTGATAATAGAGTGATGATGTGTTTAAATCAATGAAGGATCAGCACTAAAGGTTCAGGTGAATTTTAAGTTCAGATGATTATCCAAAACTACTTGGAAGTTATAAAATATGATTTTGGTTCTGTGCTCCTTCTTCAGATCCCAGGTCAGCAATATTTCTTTTAAACTGATCTCAAAAATAGTCAAATTCTTACCCTGAAGAAATAGAAATTACCTGTAAATGTTTTGCATGAAATTGAAATAGATTTCCACCTTCACCTATTTTGTCCATTTTACCTGTTCTAAGCCTTTTTTTTTTTCTTCCCTGAACACAGTTCACTGATACGTTCCTTCCCAGCTCTGTGTCCTCAACAGGTACAGTATTTTGTGCTCAGCCCAGCTATGGTACTCAGATATTTAGGGTCTGCCTGGATCATGGATCCATTGTTCAGATGTTGCTGCAACCATCAACCTCTCACCAATTCAGAGAGCTGTGTATCACAACATTTTGACCTGCCAGAAATGGTCTCAGTCATTGCCCAGTTTCTGATTCATATTTCTGTCGTCTTGCCCCTTCTAAATTCCATCACAGCTATCTTCTGCCCTAGCCACATTACCTCTTTGCAATATGGAGGAGCAGGAGCCAAACCAAGGACCTGAAATGAGTCATGTATTGTGTTAACATGGAACTGCCTAGCAATGAATCTAAATTATTGTGTGTTTGTAAAGGGTAGCCAGACAACTAACACACAGAGAACACACACAATATAATTCTCGTTCTGCCTACAGCAAAATGTCAGCTGCACTAATTGTGGCACATCCTGGGAAATATTGAAGGTGAGATGATAAGTACAGATCAGTTTGACATCAGCTGTCACAAGGAAAACGAACTTACAGTGATGGGAAAGGTGGAGAATACCAATAGCACAAACTGAAGGGAAATAACAGAGACAGATCCTGCCTAGTTATTTTAATTGATGATTAGACAGAAATACCATGTTTAAAGAAGGGCATATAAGACACTCTGGAACAACTACAACATATGTCTATCAAGCCTAGAAACCAGTCTCCGGAAAAAGTGATACCTCTCCAGCGTATGCTCTCAGCCTCCAACAGTTACATTATATGTCATGCAATTAAAGTACAGGCGGGCTTTGTTTACAATCCTTGATGTCATTTACAAAGCACTAGTTCTTGGCGTCCCAGGCTGTGGTTTCAGTAGCAATATTGGCTTCTCTGATGTTACTGATCCCTGTCTGTGCTTGTCCCTGGTTGTTTACTGTTTTGAAAAACAGCAAACAACCATTCTAACCATGTTAACCTTTCCGTTCTTCCATCAGAACCACTGCTATGCCTCTGCTGAGAGGAGATCTGGGCAAGTATCCTCACTTAAAGTTTATCTGGGGAAAAAAGAGGGAGGAGAGAAAGAAGGAGAGAGAAAGAAAAGTGTTTTCAAAGCCAAATCAGTTTGCTGCAAGCTTACAGTGTGGGTGTACAGACACTTGTGCCAGCACAGCTAACAGACCCATTCATCACTGCATGATGAACTAGCAATTGAGACTGTTTCTACCTCTTGTGACTGTTGACAAAACCTTGACAATGGAGGGGAAGAGGCTAAAGTTTGTTATTTTTAAAATATTCCCCTTGCAGACCATGAAATGCCAGCTAACTTGCAGAATAGGAGCTGTTGCGGGAACTGGACATGCCAGTGAAGGAGGCAGCTTCAACAGCCGAGGGAATCCTTAAAACAAAAGCTGCTGAAGTAATTCCTTACTGAAAATTTGAATAAGCACTTGTAACTGTGGACCCTTCTCATAGCAGCTGGTCTGGAACCACTTTTCTACTTTTCATCAAGCTTTTCAGCCCATCTTACTGTCTTTTCCTCACAATTGTTGAATACTGCCTCAGTCATAAAACAGGCACAAAGCAGGTACACTGCAGCACTCAAGCTGTGCCTGTTTTCAGTCTGTAGTTTTCAATTTTTCATACAATAAATGAGTACCCTTTCCTACTAAGATACTTTCAGTTATAAATGCCTCCATTGTGGAGAGTACGCTGGAGGGAACTGGTTCAGATAACGCAATGCTGAAAGGCAGGGGAACATTTTTACTAATTGGACTCTTGAGTTTGGAAAATCTTTCTTTACTGGTTGGAGGAAATACTTCAGACTGAATGTCAGGACAAGAGATGATATATAAGGAAGAGAGACAGAAAGAGTCTAAGGTAGAGCCTAATTTATGACCCTTGAATAAATCTTTTTTGATTGATTGCCTTCAGTCTGTTTCTGTGCTCAGCTGAAACTCCCTAAAACAACAGTTCTGTCTCCTTCATTTACAAAGATTTTAGAAATATGCCTCTCTCTCTTATCTTTAGTGTTCAAATGACTGTAAGCATTTTTCAGTCTAAGAATACTGGTCCATATTAATGCCTGGTTTAGTACTTTGGCTTCGTGCCAGACATCATTTTGACCCATTATATATATAACATAACAAAAGGAGCACTGTAGAAGGAAAGAAGATTTAAAGAGCATAATGAAGACTTTTAGCATTAGCAACAGATAAAAATAGTTAAAAATGAGAAAGGAAGGAAAAAGGTCTTGATACTATGTGTAGAGAACTGCAGGGCAATAATAATACTGATAAAACAGTAAACAACCATTCTAGCTTTCTTTCAAAACAGCAAAAAGCTGAGAAAGACAAGCTGACAAAGGTTAAGAAAAGATGGGATTTCTGTTCCCTTACAGAAAACAATATGTACAGTATATATAGTAGCACTAACATCAAACATCATGTATTTGCTCTTTCTAATTGCTTTGTGTCTTTACTTATGGGAAGTCTGTGTCAGTTCCAAACTCAACTGGATGCTCCTTAAGTAAGTCTAAGAAAATTACCCCAGAAGTCCTTATTTCTGTGACCACCAATCTTACAAAAACTCAGAAGTCAGTTGGCACCTGTCTGAAAATTCCCTAGACATCTAAATGACATACCCAGGTGTGCACATACTCCTGGGTTTTTTACATTCTGTATGAAGGAGAACTACGTAGCCCAGACAAGTTAACTTGGAAGAGAAAGAACAGCAGGAGCAAAGTACATTAACAGAAATTAATTAGTGAATGATATAGTACTGAAAATAAGAAATAATACTGAGTCAGTGTATTTCTTGCATTAAAAGAATGAGAGATCCTTTAAGTGAGAATATTGTGTGCGTATCAATCAAATCATAACTCATATAGTTGTAGAACCCTCTGCAACAAGATGATGTAGTGGCCAAAACAGCAAAGAGGTTCAAACGGGTTAGACAAGTCACGGATTATTTTACATTTACTGGTAGCTATTAAACACAACCTTTGAAATGCAATCTTCCACACTGCCAGAAGTATACCATGGGAGGATCACTCTCTACTGTTAACCATTATTGGTCTAGAAGGAGACAGAATATCAGGTTAACAACTCTTCTGTTGGAGGCTGCTTTCCTTCTGACTAACTTGATGTGAAGGGAAACACTGACAGCAAACCCCTCATGATGAGTCAGAGAATCCTTCCATTTGTAAAGTTCTTTTAGGTTTTTTTAATAGTCTTTTGCAGACCAAGGAGAATAATAAAAATCTCTTCTGTTGTCAAACATGGGAAGTTTTTATTTCTTCTTCATATGACAGCATTTCTGCCCAAGCCAATCTGGAGTAGCTCAGTAGCTGATTCAGTGATAATACGCATATAGACATTAAACATAATGCATATATTAAATTGTATTTAATTATATTTAATTGTAATTTAATGATATTTAATATTATCTACTAATTTTATACAAATCATACTGCTCACTTTTTTTCTTGTCTTTTAATCTTGGTGAAACTTCACCAAAATCAACATCTTTATTCTCCAGCTAATTATTCATACACAGATTGCATATTTGGTGCAAGAACATAGCCACTGAAAAACTATTAGTGTTACTGTGTCACACAATATTATCATTATTTGAGTTCCATAGCAGATACACACTAGTGGACACTGCACATTGCTTTAGTATTACTTTACCCTGGGCAAAATCTAGCCAGAGAAGCTAACTGAACAGAATTATTAAAACTTCCTGTCAAAAATTAAATGCTAGTCAGTTGAAATTGAGTTTAACAGTTTCAAGCCTAAATTAAGTGAAGCCAAAAGGAGGATGGACATATGGTAGAAATTTGACTGTACAGTGGGCCATAAATAATGAGCTGAATTACTTGGTTACAGCAATCTTAAAGCAGCCAAATTCAAGGTGCTCCATCTGGAAACCAAGAATGCAAGCTATACCTCAAGAATGATTAGAATTGTCTTGGAAAGCAGGGATTCAAAGGAAGACATATGGGTCACTGTAGTTAATTACACCAGCGTAGCTGTCAGAGCAATCTGCTGCAAAGAAAGCTAAAGTAACACTTATGAGGATAACCTGAAGAACATCAAGTAGAAGTAGGGAAAGTTTTATCTCTGATACAGTTTACCAGAGGAACTACCTCTATTCTGAGCTTTGTGGTCCACATTTGAAGAAGGATGTGGAAAACAACAGTAAGAGATTCATGAGAAGCAGATGAGGATGAGGAGCAGAAAACAAATATTTCATTATGAGGTTTATGAAATCAATTTAGCAAGACAGGAAAACCAATGGCATTCTAGACTTATTCCTGAAAATATAGAAAGTTAGTTTTCAATATTTAGAATGCATAGGATTAGCCAAATTACACTGGTGGTAGCTTGTCTGAAGTTACTGAAGTTTTCTGGGAATTAAACTTGCCCAGTTCTTCTGATACAGACAGACAACAAAAACATTATTTCAGAGAGATCAGTATATTTCACAAAGAGACAGGACTTTATCAATATGTGTACATTTTGGACGAGCACTGAGCAGTCAGTGACATAGTTACATGATCACTCAGTAATGGACATGAAGACATATTCAGGAGCTAAGATGTTGAGAGAATCCACAATTTTTGTGTGCTATAGAAAAGACCTAACTAGAAATCATAGAAGAAAGCAACCACTTCAGAGTGTCTGCTTTGGGAAGTCTGCTGCGGTACTGGTGAAGCAGAAACCTTACTGAGAAAAGGTCAAAAAAATTCAAAACTTTTTAATCCTATTTTTTGCAAAAATCTGTAGGTGTCCAGAACAGCAAAATAAAGATGCAGTAGAATATAAAAGTTGGTGATGGTGACTCTCATTTGCCTTTTCGCTGCATGTAAGAAAAGTGACAGCATCCTGAAAACTGGTTCTCATTAGAGAACAATGAATAGACAAGTGTCTAGATGTGACATGTGAAGTAGAAAAACCCAGTGTCAAACACAGCACAAACAGAATAAGCTAAATTCAGGATGGAGAATAAAGAACCTAAAATTATATCAAAGATGTAATTGCACTGAATTTCTTCTATAAAGCCCTATTAAAAAAAAAAATGCAACACAGAAAGACCATTTTCAGAGGTGCTCTACCTTCTATTTAGTTCAATAGCATAATTTCAGTAGCATACTATTTAGTTCAATAGTAACTGAGGCAAGTGACCTTCCCCTTTCCCTCCATACTGACCTGGAGCTGTCACCTGTCAGTATCTCTGTACTTGTAGAAGATGTTTCTAATGTCAACCCACCTAACAGTCTTCAGGAAATCAGTAAAAACTTACAATCCTTTGCACTAGACTTGTCACACTAAAGTGCTACTCTTAGAAACTAAAACTGAAGGCATGCCTTGATTAAGCACCAGAACATCTTCAACATCAATGAAAACAGAGTGGAACTACAGACACAGAACAAAGAGTTCAAAGTTACATTTTATTCTGTTTAAACGTGCTCACACATTCTTTTTGCAAAAGTACACATATCACATGCATTTGTGCATCTTAGACATGCAGCTGTCACACAAATGTACTGTTTGGCTTTCTAACTATGTATATTTCACAAGCTTCTGATTAGCTGCTTTGAATCCGTAGCACCATAAGCATCAGAATCATGGCCTTGCGAGTTTACTAATAAAGGAGAAAAATGAATATACCTTACAAATTTAATCTTTTATGTCTTACAACATTCAAAATCAAAACTTAGCACTCAAAAAGAGGTATTGCGGTCATCAGCAACATGCCATGCTGACACTTGAAATACGTGTATCAATAGTGAATCATCAGTGCACTCTGCTATTTTGGAATTTTATATTTTAAAATGTTTCTTCTTGACATCTTCCTTGATCATATTGCCTACAATAACCCATAAGTATTACTTCACATTTTTTCTAGACAACATATTACTGTTGTTGAAAGGACTGTACTCTCTGATGAGATATGAACACTCTGACAAAATCGTTTGCATAGCAAAGCAGCCACAGAGAAGATGAATTTGGGAAACTTTATTATCTTAGACAATGAACTTTGTAATTAGATGTTATCTCAAGAGAAATTTGGAATCCAGAGAACAGCAGGGAACAGAATGATTCCTGCAGTCATAACCAGACAGTAGTTCAAGGGATATGCCTCTTGCTAATGGGGCAGCATTGATGTATGTGAAGTTTCCCGAAAGAAGACTCTATTTTAAGACCAAACCTACTCACAGAAATAGCACTTACTGGCATTACGTAAGTTAAATTACAGAAGTGCATCAACATGGATTAGTCTTCGTCTTGATTTTCCATGAGAGTTGAGTTCAAATTGCCTTTGAAAGCCTCCCCCTGTGGCAGGAAACCTTATGTCCAATGCACTATTTAAGTAATGCAAAACAGGCCTGTAGCTGTACTATATATTAGGCTGTGATGCTGTCAGATTTCATAAGGTGAGCAGTACCAGGCACTGAAGAGGAGACCTCTTCAAAGAAAAACTAGATAGTGCAGGAGGTGGTGCTGGTGACTGAATAATTGACATGCTTCTCTCCGAGTCATTGCTGAGCTGAAGACTCCATAGTCCTGTGTGGTGCTAGGGGTATTGTATTTCACATTCAATGTGAATCAGAATCTGTGGGTAGTCCTCCTCCCTAACAGTATAGCTTAAAAATCTGGGGCCTGTTAAGAGAGAGATAAGGAACTTGTTACTAACAAGAGCAAAGGAGGACATATGCTTTTTCCAAACTAGGGAACTTATTTCATGGGTGCGTATTTTTCAGTATCTGATGGGACTCCACTTCCATCTGAAGGCACAGGGATTTTACACAAAATGTAGAATGTGCTTCCTTAAATACAATGATCTGTTGCTAGTAGTAGCCATTCTGTAGTGGAACCACTACATTTCTATTCAAGCTATTTTTAGACATGTTTTTTCAATAACAGTACAGTTTATGCTGGAGATAAGGTGCCACGTATTCAACTTATCTATATCATTCTCAAGGACGTTTGCCCATTCGTGGGGTAAAACTTTTTTGCTACTCTTTTTGTTGTGAATATAATCCAGCTTGTTAGGAGTAAAATATCACAAAAATTTGCACTCTGAAAAGGCTCATGATCCAGACAATTTTCGACATAATAGTTTCACAGATTCCAGCTGTAACAGCCCTTGCAGAATGGACATTGCAGACAATAGCCTGGAAGCACAGCAAACCCTGGGGGCATGCATAAAAGATCACTGCTACAAAACGTTCATGACTTAGATGCCATCAATCCTTTCCTACTAACTGAAGTGAGAAACCGATTCTCGTTTGCTCCTTATATTCACTTAAGTGACGATCTACAGTGAACAATGCCACAGACCACAGCCTGGATGGGAAAACAATACCTTTATACCTTTTCATTTCCCTTACAAAGTACACCATCCTGTCCAGAAACCCTGAAGACTAGAAGAGATCTCAAGCAGCCAGCAAATACAAAGCATTGTAGACACGTAGTTAGAAGTTGAAAAGATATAGAAAGGCCCAGTGTTCTTCTATGCAGCACACATATCACCTTTCAGTACTTGATATATTTTTTAATAAATAGTTTATAGTATGTTCCTGACATCATAGCAGCGGAATTATCAGAGAGTACCATAGACAGTAGAAAGGAAAGAGTTTCATCTACTGAAAAAGCTCCACATCCAATGCCCCTTTGTCTTACTTATATCATCAGTCTTCAGACTGGAGCCATTTTTAATGTGGTTTAAACAACCTGTCATTAGGAATTCACTAGCATAGCTATATACATGGATAACGTATTCATCTAGTAAAGGCATATGTAAATATCAACAATGTTTTCCTAAATGGTCTACTGTTGGTTTAGCTAAAGGTAGTTAGCACTTCAAAGCAATGAGCAGTCCAGCTTTTGGAACATTTGTAATAAAGTCTTTCCTTTCCCACTTCCTATAGTGTGCTTTTCCTGAACCACAAACAATCTGTATGAATGAAATAGCGGTGATAGATGCACTAAAAATTGCTATGGAATTATCAGCCTGGGCTTTTTTCCCCAGTTTCCCTTTTTTGCATATGGGTCCCAACTGTGTATGGAGCAGAAAATTATTCCTACCTAGAGAGCTAGGCTTATCAGCCTTCTAAATTGTTCCTTGTAAGAGTTTGTTTTCTTTCCTCTACCCTCATGAGAGCCTAACAAGCCATGCACTCTCATCACATGGTGATTACAATTAGTGCGTAATATTGGCAATGCAGTATGAGTAATGCATTGTGTTCTGTGTTAAACAAATTTTCTATTGAAATCTAGAAGAAAAATGCTATCCCGAATATTAAAAATAAGTAAAATCTTTGTATATTAGTTGATAGCAGTTTAGATCCTTTCCTGCAGTTGGCTAATTCACTCCTGATTCTTGTCTTGTGAAAGGCACAGTCTCTTTCATTCAATAACTTTTAATTTGACACAGTGATGTTTCTGGTTTTCATGGACTTGCATTTTATTGGAAACACAAGGAAACAAATTCTGTCTGAATGATAAAGAGATGCAAACAATACCAATAAAGTATTCAATCTGAAAGCACATTTTGTAAATTTCCTCTCTGAATACCAAGATTTGGAACAGGGATGAGTTTTATGCCTTTTGATTGCTCTTTGAGCACTGCTGCTTCTGGACTACACATGTTGGTGCCAGTGATCTGGGTATTTATGCATCTTGTGCTTCTTACAGTAGGATATTTACAGTCATTCCTTAATCTCCTTTTGTCCTCCTCTCTGTAACAGTTGAGAGGACATGGGCTTTGTGTTATATAGTAGTTCTTAAACTTTGAAAGACAGGAAAGGTAGAAGCAATTTCAAATTATATCTTTAGCATTTTTATCAGTATACACTTCTGATGGAAATATTTACAAGTCAAATGTATTGTACTAATGCTTTCCTTGTCCTATAACTAGGAAATGGCCCCCGCATCAAAGTATAACCTGTCAATATACTCTCCAGATACTAAGATAAAAAACATTTTGTATTCACCCCACTTAAATCCACTAATCTCCAATACTCAGGGCTTAAGTCTCATTTATATTAAAAACGTAAATATGGCTTTGGTAAATTCAGGTTCACAAACACTTCCAGAGAAAGCTAAATATAACAATGTAAATGAAAGAAAGATTAGGCTTTCTGTTGACAATTAAAAACAATTAATTATTAAATTTAATAGGAAAAGTGCCAGTCAGTGGTGATTTTTATTTATATGTTCAATTTATTAATACATTAGAAAAGCAAAAATAGTATCTTCTTTCCAGTAAACCTATCTACTTTACAAATATTTTATATCATTGGTTGACTACTCAGCATGACTGCTTTTTGTTAACATCATTGACAAAGGAATAGACACACGTCTGGGGAACCCAACTGTGTATTATCTACACTACAAATCACCCGTCTTCACTTGTTAGCTCCTGCACTGAAACACACAAGGGAGCTCAGGTGTTCATACCACCAAGGCATGAATTCTTAAAACTGTTTTTTCTTAAACTGACTGGTGAACTGTCATGACTGAATGGGAAAGCAAAAGTAAGAACTGGTGCATCTGAAACAAAAGTTGACACTTTTATAAAACCAGAGATTGAAAGCCTAGCCACAGTGCTGTTCTGTATCTGGAATCAGAGAAGTGAGAATGTGAGCTGACGTCTTCTCTTCATTTATGCTGAGGGCAGAAGACAACTTCCTCTAATACTGACATTTTTTTGATTCCATCATCTTGGGGTTCTGCAGGACTTTAGATGTATCTCCATCTACAAATGTATTTGGGGCTTCATTTTTTAAATATGGTGCATAAAAAAATCGTACTGTTACTGGAGTTACTTCCATCTCAAGAATTCAAGAACAGTTGAGCAATATTAATTTTCTCTGTCACTGATAAAAACAATATGCATCTTTTTTTGACTAGTATACACAGTAAAATACTATAGGGCTCATGATCATCTTACAAGCCTTGATTTCACTCATGACATTCAAATGTACAGGTTAGGTTTACTGAATTAATCAAATTACTTGTTAAGGCAAATGCCCTCTCGCAAAGCAGAAAGCTACAAAACCCATATCTTATCATTTCTCAAATAATTGTAAATGGTCAATAATAATAAAGCTCCTATCGCTCCCCATAGTTAATTAATGATTAAATTGGAAAACTGAAAAACATGCCCCATAACTGCATTTGATGCTATCCTATTTGCAATTGAGAAGTTAGAGAACTTTTGTCAAGCCTCTTTGTAATTGTTGTGGGTAACTGGAAATTTTTCTATCAAAGTCAATGACAACAGAATCAAGTCTAGTATATCTAAAAAATAACGTACTTAATGTGCTGAAAACAGAAGGCAGATGTCAGCTCACAGTATACACTTGATAACTTGGAGATGATGTATTTAACTTAAAAATAAAAGAATTACTCTAATGCCTTGTATACAGCACAGATGTAAAGCAATTCTGTTTTCCTATGGAATTAAGTGACTTTTCTCTAGGCTGCAATGGAAACTGAGAGGAAGCTTATGGCATAGCCCCAGCAAGTTGATTCTGATTTCTCTACCTGTGCACAGCAGCTCTTAGAAACACAGCTATAGGCTCTTCTCCTCCACAAAGGCCATGCAAGAAAATTCATTCACATCACTTTGTGGAATATCCTATTAGCTTAAATAATTTTTCATCTGAGGTTTTCCTGGATGTCATCTAAAAGGCAGCACTAACCAACCAAAACACTGCTGAAGTCTTCCACATCACTCACATGCTTAAACTCAAGTATCTGCCTAACAGCTTCATTACAGGGAAGCCAAAAGAATAAATTTCCTTTATTATTGCTGATGGTCTTCCACACAGATACAGAAAAAAATAAAAAAGGAAGAAAGCAGAATGTAATCATCAATATATAACCATAAAAATCTGGGAAGGTAAATTCAGAGCAGTTTGGGGTTTGGGGTTTGGTTTGGTTTTGGTTTGTTTTAGTTTTTTAATTCATAGTTTGATACAATATTTCAGTTGGTTTCTGTCTTTTTACCTCTAACAGTTCAGTTAAAATTTCTGTTTCATTTCCTTGTTCAAAAAAGTCTTTAAAATGGTATTCAGCTGTCATCTGTCATGAGTTTACATTTTCATGCAAACACCCATATACATCATTGTCTGCAAGTTGCAAATCCATTATCTTGTATATGGATTGGAATCACATGCTGTACCTTTGCACAGAACAGTGGAGAGACAGTGGTTACCCCACACACAGCTCTTCAAAACTCTCCCTGTGCTTTTCAATACATATCTGTAGGCCTCATTTATTGGACAGTATTCAAATCCTCCTTGTGGACCAAATCACTCCTTTTCTCAGGGGCTTTTCAGTCAGGGTCTCAGTACTCTAGAATCTGAATACTTTCCAAATCTTAATTAATGTATTGTTGCACAATCTGGTGAGAAAAGAGGATTATACTCTCCAATTAACAAACAGGCAAGGGAGAAAATGTAAGGTAAAAGCATCCATTACATCATATGCCTATTCTAATATACCAATATCTGATTTTCCCACAGTACTGAACCTTAGGCAGCAGCATATATTTTTCAGGTAGAAGCCCCTTGGATTTAGATATAGCTGAGAGTACAAGATAGAGTGTTTTCAAAACAAACATGATGTGTACTAGAAAATGAAAAGTAATATTTGAGAATTTTGGTTTAATTGGCTCTCACTTGCATTGCAAAAATTCATAGACAGATTGAATGTATTTTTCTCATGGCAGTATATTAACTTGTTTCAACTGTGAAGATTTCTTTTCTGTTCCACTGCATTTCTCCTTCAGTCATGGCAAATCTACCCATTTCTACAGTAAATCAGTCAGAGGTTATACAGAAAACAGCTCCTTTCACTTCATGAACTTTACTAAGCTTCAGAGAATCTTTATCCAGTGAGGTAGGAGGAAAATATTAATTATGAAGTCAATCGATGGTGATACAAAGTGTATGACATATGTAAAAGTCTGCATAGTCAGAGGAGCTCTCTACGTGATATACACTGTAATGGCATAGATTTTCATTTCAAATCCATCAAAAGATGTCTCATAAGCACTAAAGATCGATTTCCAAGATAGCTCATAAGTAGTCCTGTCACAAGACTTCATCAGAGAAACGCAATTAAATGACATTATTGTGCACTTAGGCAATATAGGTCAAGTGTAGAGTTTGTAGCTTATTACAATTTAATTTCTTTATTTCATTGTTGTCTGACTGCACAGGTTTCAGTGTCTAAACAGATAGGAAGACAGGTGGGGCAGGGGTTATACAGTAAGGTTTTGTCTATTAATTGCCTAGATAAATTAGAAATCACTGGGAGTAACTACATGGGGGTTGTATGAATCAAATGGTCAGAATTGCTTTTGCATGTACTTTTTTCCTGGGCAGAAAGGTTTCCTCTGTTTGGGAGCTGTAAAGAGGAGGAAAGGATTGTTCTCTCACCAAACAGAAAAGACTCATTCATGTAGGAACAGAACAAAATGATATCCCGGTGGCAAATCTGGGGGCAACATATAGCTGTTATATTAGATTTACTGTTATAAATTACTTCCTCAGAATACTAAAATTTTCAGGTTGTAAGAAAAAAGGAGAGATACTCTAATCTTACATACCTGGAAAATGGCCACCAAAGAAAGCATTACTACACATCCTGGCTAACTCTCATAACTCAGACAGCAGCTGGCACAAGAACTCCACAAAACTGAGTTTTTATTTAATTTCTTGGTCTTTTTTCCTTTTTTTTTTCTTTTCATTTGTTCCTATTTTTCTGGGTTTTGGGTAGCTTTTTTTTTTCATTAACTATCACTGAAACATAGTAAAAGTTGGGAAATGGGTGGAATATTTTATTTCTTACTTTCATACTGGTAACTTTATCACAACCCTGATATTTTTCTTGGGTTGAATCAGTAAATAAAAAACAGTCTCTATGGTCATTATCAGACTGTATTCCAAACTTAGTTCATATGATTTATGAAAATTATTTGCTTATTTAAACAAAAGTAAATGATGTTGCTTTACTCTGAAGTATTGTGTCACTGTTTTGCAAACAACATAATTCTCATTAGACTAACAGGGTGGGAAGGATTTGTATATTTATACTCTATATGGTATAAGTACCAATACTGTGAATGTGTACAGTTCAGTAATCTGTGTCTATTGACCTTGTCATTTTGATTCCACTGAGAAAGTGGGAGCTGTATTTTCACATCTTTTATTTACTCACAGGCTGAAATTAGTTCTATGGCCTATGGGCTCCCTGAAGCTACTTCTGAGATTCACTGAATTGCTTCTGCTGTGTTATTGCACATTAGAAATGAAATAACTGCCAATAGCAGTTGCTTTCTGACCGATACTGCAGGCCAGAGACACTTATACTAAAACATGTTACAAGAGGTGTCTTCAGAATAAAATAACAATGTTTAATTAGCCATTATGGATGAGAGCAAACTGCACTTGAGCTGTATTTAGTTCCAAGCCCAGGAGAAGGTTCCAAGTTAGGATTAAAAGTGTTTTTATTATCTGTGACAACATTATTTGCCTGCATCTTAGTGGAAGATTAAACTACTTCAGCCTGAAGCAATTTTGAGCCATACTTGAATAAAAATGTAATTTACAGCTGCTCTTCAGAATTCACTTTAAAATTAAAGTGATCAAAAATATTGCAAATTACAGCATATCAATCCTACGGGATCCAAGATTGCTCCTGCGCTCTCAGCCAAGGTGTGCACTCGGCCAT
Source organism: Psittacula echo (assembly GCF_963264785.1). Classification (NCBI taxonomy): domain Eukaryota; kingdom Metazoa; phylum Chordata; class Aves; order Psittaciformes; family Psittacidae; genus Psittacula; species Psittacula echo. The sequence goes on along the minus strand of NC_137735.1, from coordinate 17,284,946 downwards.
GTCCTAGCTCTGTGTTAGGATGAGACTTGAGCATGAAAGCCAGAAAGAGAAACACAGCTGAACAGTCTCCCAAGCTGGACAGCCACGCAATTAGCATTACAGGCCCATACACCACTCTGCACACAACTGCAGAAAAGCATCCTAAATAAAACAGTAGTAAATCAGTAAAACATTTAAATATTTGCTTAGAGACAAGTAAAGGCTGCATGAAAAGGCTTTTCCAGATCAAGAATTCCATTTGTATTTACAAAAATTTGTCAAATCTGCACTAATGAAAGCATGTTTTGACTTCTTCATTGTCATGGAATTTCCAATGTCATGTGGTTGTACATTTACATGACAGGATGGTGCATTTCTTATCTTTTTTGTATCAGCTTATAGTAAGTATTCATTCAAACTTTTCATGCTGCCTGTTGTAAGCATGCTTGTAGCAATAATAATTATAAAAAGCTATTTAGTTAAATTCATATTTAGCACCCTCTATCTTCTGTGCACATATATACAATTAAAATACCATAGGGTGCATCCACTATATTTAATAAGCATTTCTATAAACATTTATACACCATACAAGGCACTGGGCAAACATTAAGTGATCTTCACCCCTTTCCAATATTATATTCACTCTAATGAACATTTTCACAAGTCAGAGAGCACCAAGAAAATGTACTGATATTCAAGGCCATAATCTTTGGAGCCAGATACTTTTCTGCTTGTGCCCAGACTTGCAAGGACTATGCCAGGCTGACACTGTATGTTCTGAACACTTTGAAGTCACATATTAGCAAAATATTCCATGTTATTTCAAACAGAGAAAAAAGAAAACCAGCTTTGTTGAATCAGTGTGGCCATTTTCCAACATTAATAAAATTCTCCTTTCTGTAACACAAAACCCTTAACCACATATTCCCTTAAGTTCCAAATTATTTCATGACAAATTTGACATACTAAGTTTTATAGGTCTAACACAGTTTTAAACACAAAAGAAATTACAGGGCACCATGCACTGTGATCATTTTTAGAAACACATAACATAACCACAGCTGTTTAACTCTTATCCTGCTTGCAAAAGGCTTAAGTTTTCAAATTTAATCCAACAATCATGGACAATATCAATAGACAGTAATATTAGTAAATGCATTACGTTAGTATATAATACATTTATGTCACAATTGCTTCTCAGTGATAGTAAATCCACCAACACCCTCAAAATGAAACAAATATTAAAATATCATCAGTTTGCAGAAATTAAATTTTAAACATAAGCCTCAAAGAAGAGTTATCATTAAGAATCTATTGGCCATTGAAAGTTACCTATCTATATCACACAGATAAACACATTAATCTTGTGTGTGAGATGCTACAAGGACAAAAGTGTTAGAATAATTACACACCTGGTCATTGCGTAGCTCAGAATTATGTAGAGAGCACCTCCTTTTTGATCCAGCTCTCCTGCTTTCATCTGTGAAGATCTGAAAGCCACATAAAATTTGAAGGATCAACTCATTGCCCTGAAGACCTTCTACACAGATCTCAAATAGCTATGGACTTGTCTCCCCTTTCTCAGTTTACTGTGGAAAGTGGCATAAAGGTCCTTTCAAACACTTCAGCTTTCTGGAAGATCAGCCATAACACAGTAAGCCAAATTGTAAATTCTAGCAGTGAGGCAAGATTCGTGATTGCCAGAAAACTTTCAAAAGTCTCAAGAGAGGTTTTGAAGGAATCAGAAGCTGATACAATAATGTTTATACTCTATCTACTTGAATTTGTTACCCCACAGACAGCAAGTCAACTCCAAGTCTACATACACAGTCTCCAAATAAGGCTAGAAGAAAATATGCTTACATAGTTCTCTGTCAGGACAATACAATGACTTTTATACTGCTTGCAGTGTTATCAGAGAACCTCAATATAATACTGAAATGAATATCAAAATTATTTCTTAATTATTCCACTGACTGATTGTCCTGGTTTAGCAGTAGCAGTCAGTTTTTCTACTGGTGCAGTGCTGTGTTTTGACTTTCGACCTGAGAATAATATGATAAAGCTGATGTTTTCAGTTGTGGGTCAGAATGTTTACCCTGACCAAGGACTTTGTGAGTCTCCTGCTCTGCCAGGGAGGAGGAGAAGCCGGGAGGAAGCAGGGACAGGACACCTGACCCAAACTAGCCAAAGAGGTATTCCATACCACAGCATGTCATGCCCAGGAGGTAGAACTGAGAGTGGCCCGGAAGGGCTGGAACACGGCAGGGTGGGGGCGAGGTACCGGTTGGTGAGCGGTTGTATTCTCTTCCTTGTTATTTCCTTTATCATTATTACTATTAGTGGTAGCAGTAGTGATTTGTGTTATACCTTAGTTATTAAACTGTTCTTATCTCAACCCGTGGGAGCTGCATTCTTTTGATTCTCCTCCCCGTCCCTCCAGAAGCGGAGGGAAGAAAGGTGGGGGGGGAAGTGGACTTCGTGGTTCTGATTTATGGCCTGGGCTTAAACCACGACACTGATGAAATTACATATGAAGCAGCCAACTTCCTAGGCAGCTTAGAAACCTCTGTTTTGATATTTTAAACATACCACTAGCATTAGGCCTATCCAGTATCTCTGCCACTGATTATCTCAATAGCTGAATGCTTGCTAATGTGGCAAGTGAAGGAAAAATGTTATGGTATGGAGGAGGTTTTTCCAAATTCCCAAGGGAAGCACACAAGGAATGCCTGAAAAAGACACTGGAATATGATAATTTCTTGGCACTCTAGAGAGAAGGTCACTTCAGAAGAGCCATGCAGGACAATAGAATGGAATATTGCAGTGAAGTATTCTAATGGCACTGAGGATCTTCACCATCACTTTGCTGGAAAGTCCAAGGGAACTACAGAATTTAGACTATCTGTTTTCTTAATTACATCAGATTTTCAGATAAATCCTCACTTATATCTATCTTATTTCGCAGTATATGTATTGATCTGTAAAGATGAGGTTAAATGTGGTGTGGTGGCAAAAAAAAACATATCACAGAAACAATGTCAGTTTTCCTCCAGGAGACACCAAAGTATTCATTTTTTTATTCTTTCTTTTTCATCCCTGTATCTTGAGATTAGACTAGTTTCCACATAGGGACTCTTTTTATAGAGAGAGAATTGTAGGAATTGCCTGCAATTGGACTTTCAGTCAAAAAATTCTTACAACAAATCAATAAAATGAAGAGTAACAAATCAACACATTTTGTAGGTTGTGTCAAGTCAACGAAAGTCAAATATGAACTTGCTGGATGAGTAATACTACTGAAAGTGATCTTAGTGCTGGGAAAACCAATGGTAACAAAAGCCAGTCCTACTGACAGGTTTCAGCTGAAGTAAAAGACAACATACACGAGTAAATCTGACTTATTTATCAGAAAAAAAAAAAAAAAAAAAAAAAACCAAAAAACAATGGAAATGAAATCTAGAAAATTGTTAGACCAATACATGTATATGTTACAATGAGAAAAGCTAACTCAGCTTTTGTAGTGTATTGTTGTGCCTCACAAACCTATTGAAGCTCTTTGAAAAATTCAAGAGCATAGTAGCATGGGAGATGTGGCTGATGTAATGTGCTTGAATTTTCAAACAGCTTTTAACAAAGTTCCTCACCAAGGGATCTTATAGGCAGTAAGTGATTTGGAATAATAGGAAAAATATTTTCCAAGATTCTTGATTTGTTAAAGTATAAGAAGTAAAGGAAAATAATTAAAAAGAAAAAAAAAATTATATATATATATATATATATATTCTTCTATGAAGACAGTTTTCCAGAAATGTCCAACGAGGATATGGATACCACTTCTGTTCAAAGTTTATATGCAGGATCCAAGGACGGTGATGAAGAGATGACAAATTTTGCTGACAGTGCTAAATTATTTAGGGTTATGAATACAAAAGCCAGCTGCAACAAGCTACAGAAGGTTATCATAATAGTAAGTGTCCAGACAAGAATATATCTGATGAGTATCAACATCTAGTAATACAAAACAACTATTACTATAGGGACAAATTTCACTATGTCCACTCAAAACAGAGTTTCGTGAGTCTTTATGAACACTTCTATACAAGCTCAATACTCATGAGAGATCCTGGAAAAAACAGAATGGTAGGCATAGTTGGAAAAGGAATACAGAATAAATCTTTTTGAATCTTGAATGCAGTTCTACTTCCCTACATCTGAAAATGAATTCTAGAGAAGTAGAGAAGATACAGAACTGTATACCTAGAATGACAAGTTGTTATTTAATGAGGAGAGGTGAAAAAAACCTAAGTGAGAAAGAAATACCCATGAGATTAATATGATGAAATCCTATAAAATATTGACTGGAATTAAGAAAGTATACAGAGAACAGTTCCCTAGTTCCCAACATGTAGGAATTCAAGAGACTTAGTTATCAAGTGGCAGGCTTAAAGCAAACAAAAGGAAACATTTTTCACACAGCACATAATTAAACTGGAGAACTCATAGCTACAGGATATGGAGATGCCAAAAGCCTAGGTGGGTTAACAAGCAATTAGAAAAGCTTCTGGAAGAAAAAATTCGTCAAAGGCTATTATGTAACACACACGTACACAAAAAGAGGGTTCCCACTCCCAGAGTCTCTGAGCTATGGTTTGACAGAAGTTAGAAGCAATAGCAGGGAAGTTTTAATTTCTACTTGTCTTGGGCTGTTCTCTCCCAAAGCTTTAGGCACTGGCCACTGTCAGAATACTGATCTACTTAAATCTTTGTACATGTTCTTATATTTATGCTCACCACTTCATTTCACAAGAGGCTTATCTTTGAGATAATCACCTGATTAGAAGTAAACTTACTAAAATAAGGGCAATGATTACTCTGCAAATGCTTCTCTTTCCTATAGATGCTTGGTGAAGCAGTCTTTTACCTAAATTAAATGTCTATCCTAATTTGCAGGAACACCATTACCATTTGTGGCAGGTTCAAGACAGATTTATCTAACAATCTGTACCAAATAGGGTTTATTGGCCCTGTAGCCTGTAAACTGCATTTTTCTGTAGTCTGCTCCTAGGTGCATCTCCAGACACTGACATTTTGTTTTACACAATGAAGCAGTTTAGATCAGTCTGGGAACTCAAGCTGATAAGTCTGAGTTTAAATAAAGACAGCTGCTCTGAGGGAGCGGCCCCTAACTCCTGAAGAACTTTCAGGAATACTGCATTCAAGTGCTTTCTGAGATGACAGTAAAAAATTGAGACTTATTAGGATCTTATTAGGTACTTCTCTCTTGAGCTCAATGAATTGTCATTTTTGCATTAAAAAGTAAAGCTATAAAGCTCTACAGCTGGCCTCTGAAAAGCAGTTAATGTCACCTGGTATTTGGCTTCCACAGATTTCCCAAGAGAGGTTACAGTTAATGAAACCCACAGTTAATTTACATACATTTCACAAAAGACCACATTTGGTATGAATTTCAGAACACTTTACCAGTACTTCTTCAGCAACAAACATTATGCAAGAATATGATTCCTAAGGTTTTTCTCAGATGTTAGACCAAAGCTATCTTACACCAGAGTACCATTACATAGCATGGGCCAGTATTCAGTTGACATAAACCAGGAATAGCTAATATTACTGAACCACACCATTTGCAGTTAAAGAGGATGTAACTCGTTGTCATTAGCCTGACAATACATGTTAAAATTCATCCTTTTAGATTCAATCATGTGATTAGTAAAGGAATTGTTACCCAGATGCTTTGAGGCTATTTCTTCCCAGAGGATATCATAGCATGTCTTGCTCGAGCAGAACAGCAGTGCTCTTAAATCAATACAAACCTGACAATGTGGGACATTTGAAGGAAGCTTCCAACAAGCCCCAACACTCTTGTCTCCAAAGTGGCCAACCATCAGTGTCTAAAGGAGAGCGTATGAGCAGAGCAGGTCTACTTCTGCCAGGGTTCTGGGGGTGTTCTAAAGCCTCAGCAGCTGGGACCCATCTCCTCTGGGACCCCCACCTCACCACTTCCTGCCAAGGGCCCATTGGATGTGCCTCAGCTCAGCCCGTGGCCTTCAGTCCCTGCCTGAGCCACGTGTAGCTGTGCCTTTCCTTGTCTCCTGAATGGCTCTGGGACCTGCACTGCAGAGAGCTGCTCTCCTGGGTGGATGCCCTAGATCTAGGACATCACTTGTCATGCATAATTGCAGGTGTAACATAGCCTAACATAGCCTAACCAGTACCCATTCCAGTCTAGTCTAGTCTAGCCTAGTAAAGTCCGTTTCATTCTGTTCCATTCCGTTCCATTCCATTCCCTTCCATTTCATTCTTCCCTACGCTCACCCTGAGCTTAATAACAGTGACACTGATTTCTCTGCAATGTCCGGGGTTTTCAGCTCCAAAAACACTTTCAAGAACACAAATCACACAGCTTTCATGTAGAAACAAGGTTTTATTATTCCATTTGATTTTGGTTTGGTTTCTCATAGTTTATGTTCTTTTAGAATCATTACATCCTAGAATCACAGAATAGTTAGGCTTGGACAGGACCTCAAGAGCACCTTGTTCCAACCACCCTGCCGTTTTTAGGGACGCCTCACACGAGAAGCACATTGCCCAAGGCTCGGGGCAGCCTGGTCTTATACAACGCCAGGAGATATCTACCAAGGGTCTGTACAACGTGGTGTCGTATGTCGCCATGGGATGTCATCCAAGGGTCTGTACAACGTGATGGTGTTGTACATCGCCATGGGAAGCAGCACACACGCAGCTCTTGAGGCAACCTGTTCCCATGCTCAGCACCCTAACGGCACCCGGACACTTCTTCCTTATATACAACATGAAAGTTTGATGTTATTATTTAAGAGCATCGTCACCGACCACACACAAATGTGCAAGAAGAAGTAGAAGAAGAAGGGGCGTGGTGGCACGGGGTATTTCCCAAAGCATGACACCTATCGAGGATAAGCACACAACTGACTTCCAGCACTCGCTCGTTCGCTGCGCTTCCTGGCCAGGGATGCATGAAAAGTGCTCTCGTGCCTGCCGGGCACTGGTGCTGCACACAGGGAGAGCTGAAGAGTGGCAACTGCTGATGGGGCAGCAAGGCTGGAGCCCTTCCAAGCACAGGCTGCTGTGCACTACCCCCAGGGAGATGAAGCTAAGGGAAGGGCAGAGCTCGCTCCCACTCCAAGCTTGCACTGGGCAATGGAGCCAAAGAGAGCCAGGGCACGAGAGTGCCTTGGAGGTGGCAAGAGCAGCAGGCAAGAACCGAGTCCAAAGGGGAACCCTGACAAGGGGATGTGCTCAATGCTACAGAGGACAAGCAGCAACTCCCGGGCAATACCCTGGGAGGCCAGAAATCTTCCTCCCCCCAGATGTGGGGCATGAGGGCCACCTGTGTGGAACACGAGCAGCAGCCTTTGGGCCACAATAGCACAAAGGAGCCCCATGGAGGGGCTGTGCTCAGCTGCGGAGGAGGCAAAAAACCCCAGGGACACTCGCAGGTCCTCCCTGGGGAAAAAAAGCCTTCCCCTCCAAGCTGCAGGACACGAGGGGCCACCTTCGTGGTGCATGAGCAGCAGGCAGTGACCTAGCAGAATGGACCAGAGGAGCCCTGACAACTGGTCCTGCTCGGTGCTCAGAGGAAGGCAAAAAACCCCCAGGAACAGTGCCAATTTGCCCCGGGGGAAAATTCCTTCCTGACCCCAGCACTGGCGATCAGCTATCCCTGAGCATGGGAGCAGGACCTGCTCCTGGTCCGCAGGCTGGTCACGCCTCTCAGGAGATACCCAAGCCCTATTCTTCCTCAACCTGGAGCCACCTCAGGGGCTTCTGACAGGAGCACTGCGATCCCTGGAAACACCTCTGCATCCTATTGCTTATGCCTGCTGCCCCTGGCTCTGTGGGGGATGAGGATGCTGAGCTTTACGGTGCTCCTCAAGAAGACATTCCTATGCTCTGGCCATGGCTATCCAGCTGAAAAGGCCTGCTGTCCCTCCCATGAGCCAGGAAGCTGTTACCGTCACGAGCTGGCCTTGCAGCCAAGAACCTCCAGCAGCCTCCACCAGCTGCTCCTCTTCCTGCCTGAGCCCCCTGTAGCTAACTCCAGAAGCTCAAGCCCTTCCTCTGGGATGTCTTAGGGCTGCCCCGCGCCACCTCTGCCAGGTGACACAGCAGGCTGCTCCCTTTTATGCTGTCCTGGGGCATTGTGACTGCTGCGTTGCCAGGTGCTGGCATGGAACGGAATAGAATGCAATGGAATTTCACGGAATGGAGTAGAGCAGGGCAGAATGGAATGGAATAGAGTGGAATGGAATGAAATGGAATAGTTATGGAATGGAATAGAATAGAAATTGAATACCCTAATAACTCATTGTGGGATTCAGGGAGAAGGGAACAGCACGGTGCAATCAAAACTCAGATGTCTGGCTATCCCTGAGTCAGATCTATGTTAGCACAGATGAACAGCAGGGACCACTGACACAGTGAAAGCTGTCCTGATCTCATGTAAACAGAAATGGACTCTGAGCAACTTCTGCTACCACAATAAACTCCAAAAAGAAAGTTTGAGTCATGCTGTATATTGGAGAAATTCCTTCTACTCAGAGGTACTAACTTGGCCCTGCTGCAACTGAAAATCCACTTAGAGATTAAATTTTTCTACACTTGAGTATGACAGCAAATAATTTTCACAATCAGAATGAAATGGTCTGTTGGCAGCCATTCATTTCTCCCAGTCACTGTTTCTGTTGACTATCCCTAAGCATTAAAGAAAGATGCCAATACTGTAAATGTTCTGCATTACTTATATTGATTGCCATTGGTAGGAAAAAGGCAAAAAATCTCATTTTATCTAGCCTTATGTTATCAAAATAAAATGGGGAGCACAACCTCAGCAGGTAGGGTCTGGCATACCTCCAACGAATTCATGCTAATTTATTGATGTTCCCCAAGGTTTTTTTCTCTATAGGTGTATGTAATTTCAACTTTTTATCACTTTGGAAAAACATTGAGATATACTTCCATTTTCTTCTAAAGTTTGTTTTTATTACTTATATTTATTAATTTTTTTGTTTAACACTTTACCATTTCTACATATAATAACATTCAACTCTAAGTACGTGTGAATATTACTTTTTATCAAATTTGGGTTGCATTCGCAGTTATACACATACAAAAAAAATTAAAGTAAATATTATTCTTACTATAAATTATTTATACATCTTACAGATATAGAAGAAATGAACATCACTACATTCAGATTTACATCTATCAATCAGTCCAGCTGGAAGCCGACAGGGTTTCATATAACTTCAGGGATTTTCTGATCTCATATAACACCCTAAGTTTTGATCCTGCAAATGCTCATTCAAGTACATTTTCCTGTGGATGAGCTGTACTTTCAAAGTCCTACATATCATGGAAAATTAAACCAAATGAGTGTGATAAAGGTGTCAGTGAAAATAAAAACGGATTAAAAAAATACTGTCTTAGAACAGGTTGGATATTCCAGTAAGAACACCTCGGTCTTGACAGGGTGCTCTTTCTATGCAGATCACTATCTATTTTCTGTTAGGTGGTCATCTGATTTGTTATTCAATGTAGGACTCTCTTCAATCTGTCAAAGGAAGTGAGAATTTCCTTGGGTACAGCAGCAGATTCATGGCCAATATAGCAAGCACTGGAGCCAGCATACCTTCAGTAACCAAACTCTCCTTAGAAGAGCACTAGCCGAAGCAGTACAGCAACTGCCTGTTGATCTCTATTTCTCACTGGACATCTCTCCATTCTTGTCACTTCCATAACATGAAAATAAATAACACAGGTACGAGCTGTCTACAGATAACCTGCAGTATGACTACTATATATGGCAAAAGTTCCATGAAGTCTGACTGAACATCAAAAATCCTTGGGAAAATAGTTTCATTATTTCAAACACTGCCTTCCATAACTTGCACCTTCCTCTACAATCCCTTCAGACATATAAGTGACATATAAAGTATTATAAAGCAGAGAAAAAAAAATCTCCGTAACTTAAATACTGAGAACTTTCTGCTACCTGCTCTATGTTCCTGTATGTGGCCATGTCACCTCGCACAAAGTCTATATCTAAAGTGACTAGAAAGAATATTGTCTGTAATTCTATTTGCAATCATGAACAATTTTGGATTGTTTTGTTCATTAGCTGGTTATTGGTTCTTCCCTCTTTATCTCCTTTGGCAGGCAGGACAATTCTTAGGCTGAAACCTGCACTGAGGATATGCAGAACCTGAACTATACCACAGTGGGCTAAGTTTAAGATACCCAGCAAGATAGCCAAGCTAGCAAGGAGATGAAAAGTTCACAAGGAGTTCACAAAAACACAGTAATAGCAATGTTCTTAGCAGAGTGCTCATAGAGAGCTCATTTGTAGGCTGCAGACAAATATCTAGCAAAGAGCAGTGACAACTGAAGATATTAGCAACCCTAAGAGTTTCTTCCTGTCTCTTCCCAAGAGGCTGCCAGTTCTGCAGCTTTTTGGCAGAATGGGTCATATGAGAACTCCATATGGAGTCATGGTAGTATTAATCAGCTGATGAAGGCAGTGTGAAAAGAGAACTGATTTTGCCTGAAGGGGATAAGGCAAAGCTCTCAGACTCCTTTGTCTGGCAGAGCTGTGGGAATGGCAACTTCCATCTGGTGGATTATAGGTTTGGAGAGCTGAGCATAGTAACATCCTCATTCAGCACTGCTAGATCCAGAAGAAATCTTCTCATGACCCTATTTAGATTAGACAGTCTAAATTATTCAAAAGCTTTCTTCTTTTTCACCACCAAGGGGGAAAAAAAATCTTGTGAATGATTCAAAAATAAAAGTGTATCAGGTTTTATTTAACCATCTTTTAATGGGGGAGGAAATATGTTTGGATGTGTGCCTTTTTGCCCCTTCATGATACGAAAAGAAAGCTTGAATTTTTTTTTTCTTTCTCTCTTCTTTTAAGGCAAGAAAATTCAGTCATTGCCTGCAGAATATTCTGTGACTAGAAGGAACAGTAACACAATGATTTCACGGAAGTCAGGAATGTGACCAGAGAACAGAAAGCATTTTCAGTGCAAAAGCCAGAATTTTAGTATTTTCTAATAAAAATACTTATTCAAGCTTAAAAACTTCTCCTTAAGAAACATCTGAAGACACACAACAGGTTAAAGCTTTCATAAAAGCTTCTAGCAAAATTAGGTGAGATTTTCCATAGTACCATTAAATGTATGTAAGAAAGCAAAAAGTCATTGAAAAAAAGTCTGTTTTCACAAATTCTTTGCATATCACATGGACTTAATCTGTTTTTATCACAGATCTCCTTCATTATCCAGCCTCTACGATAAATGCCAAAATATACTAAGGAATTTGCTTAATATCATTTGGCCAGTGTGTGTTATCACATTATAAAACTAAAGTATCTTAAGAAAAACATCTTCTTTTAGAAAAGTACAAGTTGTACTAGTCCTAAAGTTATTTTATACTTAACCTTCAAAGCACCATGCTCTAGGATATAAACCAATCATCTCTGACAGAGATTAACAAGAAATTTCCTCTATGGGCAGAATATTTCATAAGTGCTCACTGCAGGGTTTCTTGCACTTTCCTCTAAAGCATCTGGTAATGACCACTGTCAGCTGGAATAATAGCATAAGAAAGCTGTTAGTCTGATCTGGAATAGCTCCTCTTGTATGCTAAAGCTTTTGTCCCTGGTCTTCCTGGACCTTGTCCCTGCAGTTCAAAAGAGGCAATGTAGATATCTTCACACTTATTACCAGTTAACTACTGAATCTTTTTTTTATCCTTGCACACTGTGGTAGAAATGCAGCAACTTTCATCACAGAGAATCATAACTCCTTTTAGCTATTATATGCAAGCCCTGGCTGTTCTTCTGGGCAGGCTTTTGGAAACAGTGTTCCTGAAATGTTTACTGTTCCCAGAAAGAAGGTGTTAATGTAGATAGTTCTTCCATTAAGAGAACAGAAGCAAATAAACAAGGTTAGTAAGAACAACCTACACAGGCTCATAAAGTTTTGATTTCCATATGTCAAATTAAATAAAGCACAACCTTCTTCAGCAGATACCTGAATCAAGAATTAACATTTTTTTTAAAACAGTTGTCCATATCCTTAGTTTCCTTATGAATTAACTAGTTCCTTGAGGAACATCTCACATCAGCTCATTTTTTATGACTAGCCACATTTTGCATCAGCGGTGACAGAGGGCACAGAGAAAAAGACATGCTAATTTAATACCTCTCCACCTCCTGTTTTCTGATTCTGATTTAAAGCCTGAGAAGTAGAATAAGGAAAACTACTATTCAAAGGTATCTTATACATACACCTAGACATGTACATAAGACAGACATATCTATGACTGTTTCTGAATATAGTTTCATATTTCTGTGACTGAAATAGTCTTGCATCATGAAAGACCGCATTTGATAAAAGATATTAACCTTTTTCTTACCTTTTGCAGCTCAGTTTCTAGATTACTGATGATTCTTAACATATATCAGTTACTGAAGTTCCTATACTAAAATATTGCAGCAATACAGTTTTTAAAAACCATGAAAAATTATGAAGATTAATTCATCAGTCACAGTCCAATGAGTTTCTTGTTCTGATTGCATGCAGGCCCTGAGGGGGTTTTTAAGAGACATGTCTAGGGAAACTAACTTATTTTGCATTCTTAGTACTATGAAAAATAAGGTATCTTAGATACTGCTGTGGTAAACACTGGCATCTATAGAGGAACTAACACTGCCTCTGACAAACAACTGAAACTAATGATGATATTACAATGTGAGTACAAAAAAGATCAGTCAGCAGTGCCTACAAGAGAACTCAGCTGTGCTTTGTGCTCTTTTGGCACTGATCTGCTAGCTAAGTGCTAATGGAAACCTCATTTTCGCAAGAAGAGCTAACAGGACAAAATGCTAAGATTTTTTTAGTGAAATTCTGAGTCCATTATCATTGTCTGGGTTTAAAAATCTGAGCTAAGATTTCAGTATAGTTGGGTCTTTCCTTGTATATATGCTGGGTTCCAATGACAGGTAATAATCATGAAGGTAGCATAAATGCACAGCTTTTTACTATGACCTTTTTTGTAGCTTCCCTAAATGCATGAGCATGAAGTTTTGCACATATGAACCATAAAATAAAATGAACTGTAAAGGGCAGAGCCAAAAGCAAATATTGCCACTTTCCTAACATTCAACCCACTGTATTAAAAATATTAACCCTGTGGAGTTGTTATTATATAGTGCAAATTCTTAAAGTTTGCTACTATAGAACTCTCTAGACAATGGATTTTCAAAGTCATTTCTCTGTGTTGTTTATTGTGTAACTGTGTGTTTCCTCTTTGCAAGGAGAAACATACCCCCTGTGTTCCCAGAAAAATAATTTCCTCCTCCTATATCAGTGCATTAGCACTTGTAGTTATTTTTGAAGTTAAACATGAGGCAGGAAGATTTCTGTTCGTTCTAAATATGGACTTGGGGAGGTTTCAAAAATCCTCAGCTTTGGCCTAAATTCATTGGGTGTCAATGGCAAAACTCATTGATGTCAATAACAGCTTTAAATGATACAGTTAAAAAAAGAGAAAAGCCTATGAGTCAGGTCACAAAAATCTGACTGCCTTAAAATAATTAATTTGAAAAATCATAAATACATGGATCTTTTTGGCTTGTGCCTTAGATCAGTTATCAATCTGTTTTCCAAGGGTTTTCCCTTGTAGTTCTCAGGACTAGAAAAAATTATTTTAAATAAAACCTGCAGTTTCTGCATATTTGTGTAAACCAGGGAGGTGAGTCATAATGGAGACACACAGTATTATGACTCCCATCCCAAAAAACTATACAAATCACCAACTTTGCTTCCCTGGACAACAAGGTCACCCAACACCAGGCCTCCTTAAAAATCCCACCTTGATGAACCATGCTCTGCAAGACATGTTTTGAAAAGTAACAAACAAAAGTATCTTGGATTCATTACTATACAGAAGGAAAGGTTCAGCCACATGTGAAAATAGAAGTTCTTTCATACTTACCAAACTGTCTGCAGGACAGTATTTTGATTAATATTTTGTGTGAATTTCAGAAATTTTATATGTCTTCTCCACATTTCTCATTCTACTAAAACAGCATAGCCTGATGCCAATTCTTGTGAAGAAATATGTGGATGTTTTAGGCTAGCATTTTCAATAGGTTAATACATGTGTCAGAGAAATGGTAGCATTACCAGTGATGGAGAGTAGAATGGTGCAAAAATAGACAACCTAAGCACAAAACCAGCCTTCTAGTAAATTCCCATGTTTTGAAAAAATAAATGGAAATTTGGACCAGAAGTGCCGTATTATAGCTGTGGAAATAAACACACTTCAGGGTAAGATTTTTAATTCTCTGTGCCTTTCCGTTAAAAACTTACCAGTTTGAATGGGAATTCTGCCACCTCGTGGTCACATTTTTTTCTACAATACTTTCCATTCCACAAATTAATGTTGAATATAAATACACGTAGGTTTTGCAAAGACTCGTTTAAAATAATTTTATGCTTTAGCAGCTGTAGGATTACTTGATAAATCTGAAATATTACCTAATCATCCTAATGCCCTTCAGCTCGGTGAAGTTTTGCTCAGCATGTTACCTATGAAGATTTTATTTTTCTTGCTTGCTTATTCTGCACAGAGGATGTAATTTTTATTTATTTAACGTTCACTACTTGAAAGTCTTTCACTGCACTTTCCTGTCTTTTCCATGAAACATGCCTCAGTTTTATATAAATTTGGACATTATATATAATTAATGTAATTATATAATTAATGTAATTATATATAATGTCCAAATATATAATTTACATATTATATTATAATTTATATATTATTATATATAATGTTTGCTAACATGAAGATGGAAACGTCCAAGCCTGTTTATCTGTGAGGAGAAGGCTGTGGTTGGAGATACAATAAGTGATGATGATTAAAGCCTATGAGTTCAAATTGTAGTAAGATTTGTAAATTATAATTTACTGTTTGAATACAGTGCAAGATGTTTCAGTACTGCTCCAAGGGAACATGCACTCGTAAATAAGGTCTACATGGGATGATGAACAGAAACACCTGGTGACTCTCCTGGTGTTCACCATGAGTCTTGTGACAGTTTGTTAAAATAACCACTTCTGAGGTAAAAAGCTAGAAGTCAGTCATCGCTTTCAAAATAAAGCCTTTTGAACCTGCTCAGTCACACAGAGCTCACACATCAAGTTGATGCCAGAGAAGACTGAAGTTCTTTGGAACAGCAATTTTCTACTCCATCTATCCATTCTCCAAAACCCTCCTTTCCACCATCTGCTCCCCAGACACACTCGCCCAAATGGTACCTGCTTTCCTGACACCCAAGAATTTCTTGCTCCATCAGATTACCTTTTCTATCTCTTTAACTGCCTCTTTCTCAGCAGTTCACTTACACCCTTTTCACAGCTTTTGTCTCTCTTTCTCCATGATCTTTATGCCTCCTTTCTACACCAACTCAGTTTGCATTTCTCCCAGATTCCTAAAATGGAGTGAATGACCAACTGCAAGCGTAGGCAGAATAAGGCATGAATTAGTGGGTGACTGCGTCAAACAGGAAAGAGACAGAACGGTGAATAAAATAAAACCCTATATGTAGGTGACTGTTAGCATGATGAGAAAAGTAAAGCAAGTAAGTGGGTCAATGAGGAATGAACAATCGTAGCTAAACTGAAGGACAGAAGCAAAGAACAATTAAAGAACACTGTGAGGAAAAAGGACAAAGAAACAAACCTACTTGGGAAAGCTTTGATGTCAAACTTGTAAAAGAGGGGAATTATAAGCAACTGGAATAAAAGCCTTTAAGACACAAAAAGCCACTGGGCCCAAATAACATCAAAGGGCTCAAACTGGGAATTACTACTATAATACAAACCATATAAATAGAAGATAAAAAAAGAGTGGAAAACAGAAAATTAATGATGTGTTCACGCCTTTCTTTAAAATAATTTTGTTTCTATATTAAAAGGCAGGAAACTAAAACAGAATGAGAACATGGTTCAGAAAGGTGATGAGAGAAACCCTTTCATTCCTCATGTCATAACTCAGCATCTTATGCCCCTCCATGTGAGCCTTTCTATCAACATCCCAATAAACCCTACACCACAGACCAAGTCCATTCTTGGTTTTATCCTCATTATTCATTTAAAAATCTGGTCACTTTGTGTTCATGCTCTTTTAACCCTCCAAATACCATTTTTTCCAACCAGTTCCTTGGTGTTTCTTCCTTCTCATATATCAGACAAAACAAGCAATTTTCTGTTAGGTAGGTGCTGTTCTTGTACCTTTATATTCTCATTGTTCTCCCATTGTTTTTAATGCAATTGTTAAAGGAAAAATTTACTCTGTGCTTTAAACTGACATGAAAAGAAATTGAAAAGAAAGCCCAGATAGACTTAATTTCTTTTTTTATATACCTCTATCTGTGAACAGAAGCAGGAAACAGTAAAAAGACAGCTTTTTTTTTTCTCTCTAAATAGATATGATCTACTAAGTAGATTTGGATGTACATCCCCAGACTCACATATGCATAGAGAAAATCTGGTGACTGCAAACATTTCTCTACTTTGTTACTATAGGTTATAACCAGTTATCTTCAATAATGGTATCATGATAACAAAGCGGCATAGGCTTCAAAACAGTCTGCACAATGCTGCTGATGACCTCTGGATAATTATTCAGTATCTGTGTAGCTACTCTGCCATCATCACTCATGCTAGCTGCGAATAAGCTATCTTCTGCACATGCTGCAATTACGATGTGCCTAGGACACAGTAGGGACACAATTTCTGGGCTTCTTTAAAACAAAATCCCATTTAAGAAAGGCAAAGGATATAACCAAAGTATTATTTCAACTATATGTTAAGACAAATGATACTAAATAACAAGCTTTGATTACAATACACCCCAGCCACCAACAGGTCATGATGGCTTTCTCTTCAACTGGACATGTGGCCAGAAAAACCATTCAATAAAAACCCTGCATTGAGGGAAGCGACAGAAATTTCTACTTGGAAGTTGAACTCCAAATAAAGAAAGAATAGGAAAAGCAAGATTTTGCTTGTTTATGTGTTAGTGAAAAATGATTGATCATGCAACACAGTCATAAAATACATTGTGGAAAATCCATTATTTCAAATTAATTTTATAAAGTTTCCAGAAGTATTGTTAAAAATTCCAAGCAACCTAACCTCATGGTTAGCTGTAATACCTATGAGAACAGGTCAGAGACTAAATATTCTTGCCACGTCAGATTATTAAATATTAGCATTTGCACTTGTACCAGAAACAAGCTAAGCTATGAATGCATGCTCAACTGGGGCAAAAATGTTGCTTTTAAATTGTGTCTTAGGAGGTCATGTTGTTGAATAACCAACTCCGAACATCTTCTACTTAAGGACATCATGTCAAGCCTATTATCTGCTAAATGTGCCTATTAGAGTAAATGTATTCACCTACATGCTTTAGATGTTTCAGTGGGGTGAAGAACAGATTTCAAAATAACAGTATAAGTACATCAGCCAAACCACTTCAGAAATCTTGGAACATGTTTTGAAAGAAAATAGAGAGCTAGTAGAATCTATGAGCTAAAACATTGAATTTATATTTTCCCTTATATTAAATCAAGCCAGAAACATATCCTGGAATAGAGATGATGAAGAGAATCAGTAAAAAAAAAAAAATCACCTCTTTGCCAGAATAATTTTTTTTAATAGACAACTTGTCTCTTCTCTCCATTTTCTCTCCATTATGAAAAGTTCATGATCATTTAATATCTGTACATTTTAAATCATCTTTGTGGGTAAAAGTGCAACTCGCTATTTACGCAATAGTATCTAATGACAGGACATGTTAGGGAATCAGATCTAATTTAGACTGAGTCATCTTGTTCACTGCTGTCTGCTTAATATCAAAAATTGAAGCTAAGCCAGAGGTTATTATGTGTAGTTCACTGAAAAGTGCCATTAAAATTAGGAGACATCAGTTCTTTTCCTGGCTTTGCTACTGAGTCAATTTTTGGCCTTGAGCAAGCAATTTTTATATACACATAGATGTATTTATTTACATATCTATGAATGCATGTGTTTGTGCATACATAAAATGTGAATACAAAGTGGAGAAAATGTGAATGCATCTCTTTCAAATGACAAATGCTCTTTGAAAAAAAAAATCTAAATAGATTCCAAAGCACAAAGTATTTCAAGGAATATAATACACTACTGATGAGCTACTAATGTTTTTCTCACCATTCTATCCTACAGAGAGTATTGGTGCTTCGAGTCAGTACAAAATTTGTGCACTACATGATAATGAATGCTGAAAGACCCTCAAAGGAATTGGTTTATCTAGCTCCTAGATATTTTATGAATTCAGAATACACTTAGGCCTTAGAATACACAGATTGCCTGTGAACTGAAGAGAACACAGCTACATTTCCTTAGACATGTATCTCAGAAGCATGGAAGCTAGCATATCTTTAATTTGTTCACACCAAAGGTATAGATTTGAACACCTTTAAGCTCAGGTCATTTGTGGCTACTTATTTTACCTATGCAAACATTGTCTGAAAACTTGGTTTCATATTTTGCATTCTAGGAAGTACAATACCTGTGTGTGCCTGTTTACAGAAGACACCAGAAATCTTACTTTAAAAATCAAGATTTCAAAGCACAGTGATTTGTTGCTTATACTTTCAATAAACAAAAACTGACACTAATTTGCATCTGAACATGGGGAAAGCTAACCAAATATGAATCGCAAGTACAAACGGTTTTCTTCTGCCCCTCTCTTCCCCAGTTATATTTTTGTGGCCTTCCCTAGAGTCTATAAATAAAACACAACAGTGGCTCTGCTTTGGCAAGTGAAAAATCAGATTTCAAGATGGACTGGAGATCAATAGACTGCTATTTCATAGAGGAAGTCTGGAATATTAGTCCCAGAAGGACAATATATGTCTTTAGACAGAACTCCCAAGTTTTATTTTCTTTATACTTAAAACATTTATGCATATACATAATACTGCCAGCTTTAAAAGCATTAAATATAATACCTATCTGTATGGATTAGGAACATGTCAGCAATGCTCTTCAGTGCAATAATACAGAGGGTTTTCACATTCCTAGAGAACGAAATTCTCTGTCCTGGGTTCAGCAGCAGCAGTCAGTTTTTCTCCTTCTTAGTAGCTGGTGCAGTGCTGTGTTTTGACTTTCGGCCTGGGAATATTACTGATAAAGCCGATGTTTTCAGTTGCTGGTCAAAGTGTTTACCCTGACCAAGGACTTTGTGAGTCTCATGCTCTGCCAGGGAGGAGGGGAAGCCGGGAGGAAGCAGGGACAGGACACCTGACCCAAACTAGCCAAAGAGGTATTCCATACCACAGCACATCATGCCTGGGGATGTAACTGGGAGTTACCCGGAAGGGCACACTCTGCTCAGTCGGACTCTTTTCCGGTGGGCGGTATCGTATTCTCTTCCCTTGTTATTTCTCTTATCATTATTATTATTGGTGGCAGCAGTAGTGATTTGTGTTATACCTTAGTTACTGGAGTGTTTTTATCTCAGCCCGTGGGAGTTACATTCTTTCGATTCTCCTCCTCATCCCTCCGGGAGGGGGGGGTGGGTAGTAGAAGCTGCGTGGCTGACTTGCCGACTGGCTTAAACCACAGCAGTTCTTTTTGGCACCCAACGTGGGGCACGAAGTGTTGAGATAACAACAGATCTGACCGGACTGTGTCTAATCGTATTTGTGATAAGCATTCAGTGTTTCAGATTAATAGTCACTCATTACAATGCTGATTTATTGGCTCTCAAAGTTGTTGGTTTTGATCTCACAGTTTCAATATGTCATAGCTTACTTAGAGCCGGTATTTGCTGTGTTAGTGTTTTCCAAGTGTGGGGCTTGGGCTAAGGTTATTGTCTCATTGTATTTTATGGTAATGACTTGTAATACAATGGAATCATTGATCATGAAACTGATCTGGCTTGTGTTCCCAGTGTGGTCACCACCTTTATACTTTGGGAAGTATATAATAGAAGTGCTTAGCAATTACACATCATGCAACTGATGCTACATGGAGTAAATGGGCTGCACTAATTACACAATGAGCTCAAATAGGAAATCCCAGTCATCCAGGCATTCTAGAAGGCATCATGGACTGGCCAGAGGGCAAAGATTTTGGAATGTCACCAGAGGAGGAGGTGATGCGTGCTGAAGAGGCCCCACCATATAATAAACTATCAGAAAGTGAAAAGCAGTATGCCTTGTTTACTGATGGGTCCTGCCGTATTGTGGGAAAGCATCAGAGATGGAAAGCAGCCGTATGGAGTCCTCAATGACAAGTTGCAGAAACTGCTGAAGGAGAGGGTGAATCGAGTCAGTTTGCCGAGGTGAAAGCCATCCAGCTGGCCCTGGACATTGCTGAACGAGAAAAGTGGCCAGTACTTTATCTCTATACTGACTCATGGATGGTGGCAAATGCCCTGTGGTGGGGGGGGTTGCAGCAATGGAAGCAGAGCAACTGGCAACGCAGAGGTAAACCCATCTGGGCTGCTGCACTGTGGCAAGATATCGCTGCCCGGGTGCAGAACCTGGTGGTGAAGGTACGCCATGTAGACGCACATGTACCCAAGAGTCGGGCCACTGAGGAACACCAGAACAACCAACAAGTGGATAAAGCTGCTAAGATTGAAGTGGCTCAGATGGACTTAGATTGGCAACATAAAGGTGAATTATTTTTGGCCCAGTGGGCCCATGACACTTCAGATCATCAAGGCAGAGATGCAACATATAAATGGGCCTGTGATCGAGGGGTGAACTTAACAATGGACACTATTGCCCAGGTTATTCATGAGTGTGAAACATGTGCTGCAATTAAACAAGCCAAACGGTTAAAGCCTCTTTGGTATGGAGGACGATGGCTGAAATATAAATATGGGGAAGCCTGGCAGATTGATTATATCACACTCCCACCAACCTGCCAAGGCAAGCGCCATGTGCTTACCATGGTGGAAGCAACCACCGGATGGCTGGAAACATACGCTGTGCCCCATGCCACTGCCCGGAACACTATCCTGGGCCTTGAGAACCAGATTTTGTGGTGAGAGAGGGCATGCTCTGCTCAGTTGCACTCATTTTCGGCGGGTGGTATCGTATTCTCTTCCCTTTTTAATTCCCTTATCATTATTATTATTGGTGGTAGCAGTAGTGATTTGTGTTATATCTTAGTTACTGGACTGTTTTTATCTCAACCCATGGGAGTTACATTCTTTCGATTCTCCTCCCCATCCCTCCGGGAAGGGGGAGGGGAGTAGAAACTGCGTGGCTGACTTGCTGCCTGGCTTAAACCACGACACATACAAACTTTCTTTTTCATCAATACCCACAGCATCAAAACAGGGAGTAGCATAATACCCATTAACCAAGTGACACAAGGAGGCACAGAGAAATAACCATGACTTAGCCAGTTTTAGCATTCACAGATAAAACAGAAGACAAGTCAGAATTAGAACCTGCAAATTCCAGGTGCTGTGTTCAAAGTCCACATGTTGCACAGAACTTTTGCATGAGACATCTCCAGAACAAGCCTTCTTTCCACAACACCAAAAGCTAAAAAACCTCCATTAAAAAGGAGATAAATTTCACTGAGGCATCCACATCTCTAACACTTCCAGAGGACAAGGGCTTCCATGAGATTTAGTCTTACTGCAAAGGTTTCCACTGTGAACTCCTCAGAGCATAGCTCATGGAGAAGGAAAAGTGACATTATACTTTTTATCACTGTACTCAATTTTGCCTCTGAATGTCTTATCCTTGATGGAAAGATGTAGTTCATGACTCCCTCAGTTAAAAGGAAGAAAACTGGGAATGTTGATCTTCATTGGAGATGCTTAGAACTACTAGATAAGAAAAAAACCAAGAAAAAGGCATTGATGATTGTGATGAAATAACAGGTGGTTTAAAACATTTTTAGCAACTCAAAATTTCAAGTTGCTGATTGCTATGTTACTGTCTGTAAGTGAAGGGGCATAAGGCTAAATGGGCTGGAAGAATTAGTAATAAGCAAGAAAAACAGACTTTGATCTCAGAAAATGTGTGCTCACTTCCTATCCAGATCTTTAGTTGAAACTTGCTATTAACATATGGAAGGTGAGTCTCTCAAGTGAATTCTGGGAGCAACTAGAAAACTAAAAATAACAACAAATGTTATTTCACTGAAGTACCAACTGTGTTTGCTGACCTCAGTGAAAACTTCATTCAGGGATTCTCCCCCCCCCAGCACTGATATATCAGGTGTTATATCTGTTGCCACTGGCCTCTGAGATATTGATGTGTAATAATACGCAAAAATGTCTGGCATACTGGATATGCATCTTTAGCCTATATTTTAATTAAAGTGCATTGACAACGGAATGAGCTATTATTGACATTGTGATGCTGCAGTTCTGTGGACCCTTTCAGCATGTACAGATGGGTCAAACACTTCCATTGACAGACTTTTTATGCATTCTATACAAACACCAGAAGGGATGGGCAAAGAAAATAAACTGCAAGAGGAAATTTGGATTTTTTGCAGTTATAGACAATGTACAGAGTTCTTGTATCATTAAGGCACATGTTTTGAGAAGCCCCATCATCATGATTTGAATGCAAGCTAAATGACTAGGGTAATTGAACTTCAGGGCTTACCACAGATGACACACTGCAAGCAGATGTTAAAGTTCACTTCATAGCAGCAACGCAAGGTTTATGCCATCATTTGATCCATGAGATGCTAGAGTCAGAGCCAGTCAAAGAACAGAATCTCCTCAGACATATTGTATAAACTTGGCAGTGTCTAAGGAAGGATGTTGTGAAAATAAAAGTTTCTTTTCCTCATTCTCATGCCAGATGGACCTATAACTTTTTGTAGTAAATACCTCTTTCTTACATTTCTGCATATTAAATAAGCTGAGTAGAAGTCTTGCCCATTTTGTTCAGCTACTGACCCAGCCTTTTGTTTCATGAGTTCTACTTGCATTATTTATTATAATTAATTGTTACACTTCATTGATTATTGAGAAATCTGATCCAAGGACGTGCATAATCCTTGAAATTCATGTACCTTGATATTACAAGGATCATAAACCTTAAATTAGGAAAGGATGGACTAATGCACATAAATTGCTCTCGGGTACTTGAGGAGAAGCATTAATTGTCTACACCAGGGTGACGGTGTATTTCTGATACCTGTCTATCTGCCACTGTCGTGGTTTAAGCCCAGGCTGTAAATTAGAACCACGCAGTCTACTTCCTCCCCCACCCCCCCAGAGGGATGGGGAGGAGAATCAAAAGAATGTAACTCCCACGGGTTGAGATAAAAACAGTCCAGTAACTAAGGTATAACACAAATCACTGCTGCTACCACCAATAATAATAATGATAAGAGAAATAACAAGGGAAGAGAATACGATACCGCCCGCCGGAAAAGAGCCTGACAGAAAAGAGGACGTGCCCTTCCGGGTAGCTCCCAATTACATCCCCCGGCATGACGTGCTGTGGTATGGAATACCTCTTTGGCTAGTTTGGGTCAGGTGTCCTGTCCCTGTTTCCTCCCGGCTTCTCCTCCTCCCTGGCAGAGCATGAGACTCACAAAGTCCTTGGTCAGACTAAACATTCTGACCAGCAACTGAAAACATCGGCTTTATCAGTAATATTCCCAGGCTGAAAGTCAAAACCACAGCACTGCACCAGCTACTAAGAAGGAGAAAAACTGACTGCTGCTGCTAAACCCAGGACGGCCACTGATGCCCTTGCTCTTAGCATAAATTAAACAGAACTGTTTATTCCCATAGTTGTTATAATTATGAACCTGCTCATGCAAGAAATCATTTCAGCATATTTATTACTCAAAAATTAGAGAACTTGCTCAAGAAGACTAGGTACAGCAATGAGTTTAATTAAGTTTTTACTCTTAAGACAGGAAACTCTTTTATTTAATCTTGCCTTAGCAGAATCATTTGAGGAAAATAAAATGATCAGCTCTGTTCCACTGTTCTATTGCTATATCCTCATTATAAAGCCTTCTCAGTTTCAGCAGAAAACACAGAAATACTTGAGTTCTCAGTTTTTCCATTCAGTATTTGGTGGCTTAGCCAAGCAGTAGTGCTGCTTACAGTGTGCAATAAACACAACAGGAGTGACAATGCTGCTGAAACCATTTAAAGCTGTGCTTATTTATGGTTGAGCTTCAGCTGAGCCTCCAGCTGCCTGACAGCTTCCTTGAGGATTTGCAGCTGAGAAGCTAGCTGTACCTGCAGAAAACACACAGATCTTAGGGATATGATGGTGAAGGATCAAGCTTTAAAGACAGATTATTTTTGTGAACTCACTTTTAAACTTTCCTACTCAAGATGACATTCACTCAGCTTTCCAAGTAGGATTTTGTCTGGCTCCAACCCTCCTAGGCAAAGCATTACATTCTTATTCTCTTTTTCTTTGGAAAATAGATTTCCTCCCAGTCACTGACTCCATTTCAAAAGATGCGAGGCAGAAACCCTAACAAAAGTAAAGGAATATCTCTTCAAGTACCGTACTAGACCATAAAGTAGCCAAGAAACACACCGATCAATTTCAAACATGGCTACATGTCAGTAGAGCTCTTACGGGAATATTAACTAGGCATAAGGATTTTTAGAAATTTCTGCTTAGAAAAAAACAATTTTTGAAAAAAAAAAAATCATTATAGCTGCTTATTGATTTCATTAAATTTACAAAGCTTAGTTTAAACAATTTGCAAAGCTATCTCCTCAAGAATTCTCCTCCAAATTAAATAAAGACTGGCTAATCACTCCACTTCCTTCAAATAAATCCAGCTATAGAAGTAAGGTTGGCAGTGTCCCTTGGATGTTAGAAAACTAGCACTTTCTTCCGATAGGCCACAGCAGGGGTTTGTGTGTTAATGGGTCACCTAGGAATGCTCTGCTGCACTCCCCCCACCTAAGGACTATCTCTATTGAAAAGATCCTAATTGTTCTGAACTGCCAGGGCTTGAGAAG
The DNA here is from genome assembly GCF_963264785.1 of Psittacula echo. Lineage (NCBI taxonomy): Eukaryota > Metazoa > Chordata > Aves > Psittaciformes > Psittacidae > Psittacula > Psittacula echo. The sequence continues at coordinate 17,259,851 of NC_137735.1, read as the reverse complement.
TTTACCAGGACCTTTATCAAATCCTCTCCTACCTGGGCTGACTCAAGCAGCCTTCACTCCATGGGGCCCCAAGTGGGATAAGATACCTCCAGGGTCCCTTGGCTAGCTCAGGTACCAGAGGCAGGGTGGCATCACTCCTGCAGCTTTCTTGCAGAGCTAATCTGCTAATCAGATGGGACTTCTGCCTTATTCGACACCCCTCTCTCCCGTTTTTTTTCTTTCTGTCAGTGAAAAAAGGAGGGGAGAGTGTGTCTTTCTACAGAACAAAGAGCTTCAGCGGAGTGATCTCACCTCTCTTTCAGCACACGCATATGTAAGTACATATAACATTTCTTACATGTATACAGATATGCATGCACATACAGAGAACACACATATACATATAGATAAGCATGCATCCATAGATCTATAAGCAACCCCATATAAATATCTGTTGTAGAAGAAAATTAATATATAACAAATATATTTGCTCTCCTCTTCTCTATTACTTTCCATCTTTTTGAATACTTTTTCCCCACTTCTGGACCTCAGTGCAAAGTTTTAAAGTTTCTTTGTACAAAGGGCTTTGCTCCTTCACAATTTACAAGGGAAAATTTTCATATTTAAGAAAATCCCCTTTTTCAAGATATCTTTTAATAAATAATTTATCAAAAAAGGGATTGCTGGGGAACATCCAATCATCTGATATTAAATGGGAAAGCTGCAAAAGCAGATTTCTTGGTTTAGACATTCCAAACAAAGATAGGGTCAGAAGGGAGGTGATATCCTGTCTGGTTAGCTACATATTGAAGAAATAGAAGCTAGACTTCGTACTATCTCAAGCGGTTCAGTTCCTTAGCCCCTTGAGTGCCTTTTTAGGCATTTTTACTTACAACTTTATTCTCATCATTTTTACTTACAACTTTATCTATAACTCTTATTTATCACTACTAATTACAAAAATCCCAACAAGTCCTTAAGTTTCCACCATGTTGCCTGCAAGAATATTTCTCTCCTCTAACAACTGGCTCTGGAGCTGTGCAAGATAAAGAAGGAAAAGTTGTTCATCACTCTACTCCAAAAAGGCCCATGTTTGTCTTCTCAAATCTAGAAGCTCCGCCTCCCCAGTCTTAATTTCCGATCTGGATAATAAGGTAAAATGCAATGTGGAAAGGACACCTTTTTTTTCTTTTTTTATCCCCCTACTCAGTTTCAGTTCATCTGCCCAAAAGGCAATGAGTAGAACATGTGAGATTTAAGGATGCTTCCATGGGGCAGCCATCTGTTTTATGATTTATTCTTTTCAGAATACGGTATTATATTTCAGTTTTATGTGCACTGGTTCAGATTTATAACATTTTATGTAACTGTGACCCATCATGATGAATATCATAGATGATGATAGGCTCGTTAAGCACATCTCATTTTAGTCAAACTGCAAGTGACATTTTGTTTATATGGTTCATTTCGCCAACAAATTAGATTTCAAATTGATTGCTTTCTGAAATGACTTTGTTCATCAATTTCTAGACTAGGCAATTACAAAGACTATACTAGTAATTAATAAGCTTCTGTATCAACAATGTTTTTAAACTGCTTGGCAGTAGTAGTGAAGTTTAAGGGAATTCAGATGTTAATTTTCAGGGTCTGTCAGAGCTGCCCGAAATCTGATAAAGGAATACCTCATCGAGGTACTTTTTCACTGTATGAAATTAAAAGCCTGATACTGAGATAAGGCACTTTTTTCCTCTTAGCTTTAGGTAGAGGGGGGAAAGACATTACACCTAATTTGTGAAACACTCAAATAAGAAACTCAGTGTTCTCTTTCTCAGTCATAAGTGAGAAGATCAGCAGGACCTAGATTTAAATTTTGATTTGCAAGAGACTTGGTGAATGACACTGGTAAAAAGCCTAGGATTTGTTTACATATCAAAATCTAACTCAGAAGGAACTAGTTCAAGTCAAACGAATTTGGGCAGAATGCCACAGTAAAGTCATCACTCTGCTTCTGATCACTACGCTAGCAAAGGAGCCTTTGAATGTACCTTGCAAAATACAATACAGTGATTTGCCCAAAGCTAGCTACGCATCTCAGACTGAACTTCAATCCATGTTTCTGGTTTTGGTATGTTAAATAAAGAAAACAGTTTTTCTTATCTTACAATATTGAAGTAAGAAAGGTAAATGGTTGTGAGGCTATCAGGCATCATAGCAATGTGTTCCACATCGTTAATGTAAAATTCATGTGAAGTCTTCTAAATGACAGGTTTTACTGGTTTTGACCATGAAAAAGTTAATTTTCTTCACAGTAGTTCATATAGTGCTATGTTTTGGATTTGTGACCAAAACAATGTTGATAATACAGGAATGTTTTAGTTATTTCTGAGCAGCTTACACATGGCCAAGGCCTTTTCTGCTCCTCACACCATCCCCCCCAGTGAGTAGGCTGGGGGTGCACAAGGAGTTGGGACGGAACACAGCTAGGACAGCTTATCCCAACCAACCCAAGAGATATCCCAGATCATATGGTGTCATGCTCAGCAATAAAGGCTGTGTGAAGAAGAAGGAAGGTGACAATATTCAGAACGACGGCATTTGTCTTCTCAAGTAACCATTAGGCTCGATGGACGCCTGCTTTCCTGCGGATGGCTGAACACCTGCCTGTTGAGGGGAAGCAGTAAATGAATTCCTTATTTTGGTTATTTGCACATGCAGCTTTTGCCTTACCTATTAAACTGTCCTTATCTGAACCAACAAGTTTTCTCACTTTACCCTTTTAATTCTTTTCCCCATCCCACTGGGGGATAGCTAGCAAGCAGCTGTGTGGGGCTTAGCAGCCAGCCAAAGGTAACCCACAACACAGGGCAAATCTAGCCTGAGCCACAGAGTTTTTTCTATTGCCTTCACAAAGCTAAAATTTTGCCTAATGTGCCTCAAGATCTCAAAAATGTCTTCATGGGAGTGTCTATATGCAAAACTCTCTCCTACTCCTTCCTCTATGCTGACACCTTCTCAATTGTGGGACCAGGTAGACCTTCTTGCAGGATGTTCCTAGGGCAGGTAATCTACTGCATGAGACATGCCAATTCAAAATGAATTATACCAGATTTCTATCCATAATGCCCAGATGATTTCTAAATTAAAATTTTGAAGGGCTGTTAACCCAGGACATAAAGCAGAGCCTTTGGGATTTGGGATAAAAATTAAGAAGGGACATCTAAAGCATCAATTTTCTTACCATTTAGCAGAAAGGCAGATAATAACCATCAGCATGTGCTAAAAATCAATGTAAACAGTTCATGTCCTTGCAAGCTCTGAATATCAGGCTGTGGCAGCAAACTATTAAGCTGGCTTACAGTGTGCATCCCTGAAAAACTAAAATGCCAGAGTATGGAGAAAAGCCAGCACCTGATAAAAATGGAAATGAAATTTTGGAAAGACTGTATGGATTGCAAAGGCCTGAGGTGAGCAATGAGGTAAGGGAGTGAACCAGTAACAACTCTAGCCTAACACACACTAAAAAAAAGTAATAGAAATGAAGAAGCCAACAGAAAACTGAAGCCTCAGAGATCCAGAAACTGCAAAGAGTAAAGACATCTGTACTGCACAGTCATACTTCTGAAGCTATTGAAGGGGTTTAAACTTGGACTTTGAAGACTACATTCACAGCAACACTGTTAAAATCTGTTTAAAATGGATGATTATTAAAAACAAATACTATTAAGCTTAGCCTATTATACCCCACTTTCTCTCTGGACAAGAATTTTCCATTGTATTCAACAACAATGGAACAGCACAATCACTGGAATTGTCTGCTGATTTTTCAGACTCCTTCAGCTAAATTTTGGAGTTTAGCCCAGGCAGCTCAAGACCCTTCTACAGCTGCTGTTCTAGGAAAAGAAATGCCATTTTTCTGACCATTGTTCTGACTTCTATAGTTCTCAGATTCATTTAAAAGGTCAGTCACAGTATGCATTAACATAACTACCTGATATCTGTCTAGCAGTCTACTTGGTCTTTTTTGTTTGTTTGTTTGTTTTGTTTTAAATCCTTCCAAAAAAGGATTCCAAAATCAAAAGTTAACTGAGCAATTTCTCACAGATAAACTCCCTTAAATTTTTGCTCCAGCCTTAAGTCTCAAGTAGATTTGTGCCTCACACTAGATATTATCTCTATGTTAATAAGCTATAATGAACTACATTATCTTTGACGGCCATAGGTATGATTCTCAGTATTTTATGTATGAAACACTTCAGGCCAACAAGAGAAATCAAGATTAGTTATTATCATCATGCAAAAATTATTACACAGTTTTTTCAACCTTAACTTAAGAGGACAATTTCTTCTTAAAAACAAACCTCTTTTTCCTCATTAGTAATGGGATTTCAGGTTTTTCCAAACTAAAACCAAGACTATTAAAGTAAGTATTACCAAAAAATATATTCCAATTGGCCTTAATCAGCTGGGTCATGTGGAAGACATAAACCAGATTATGAAATAAAATGAGTTCAGTTTTCATTTAGATGAGAATGTATTTTTACGTCAGAAAAGTTTATTTTTCATGCAGTATTAGTTGTTTAAAGACACTCAGTGCATATATTGTAATGAATCCACATATAATACACTTAGGAATTAAAGGCTCAGAGTACTGGAATTAAAGGTTCCATTATTTTTCAGGTAATTTATTTTGCATCACTGTATTATAAGATCGAGGACAGATGCTTTGGCCCTTTGCCTCAACTCTGCAGACGGTTCACCTTATTTATGTGAGTATTTCCTATAAATCCAACAAGTCCCAAGGGTATAGTTTAACATGCACATAATATTGCCGGATCAGGGCCCTCATCTTGATTTGCTATGCTCACTGGATGCACTTTTTTTCCTGTTGCTGTCAGACTCTTTGTTTGTTAATAATCTTTCCAGATGACTACTCCAGCTTTCCAAGTTCATCTCTGTGTGGGGCCACATATACACATATACACGTATACACCTAGCAGGTAACTCCTACCTGTTTCTGCCTCATTCCATAAGCTTAATGTTTCAATGCATCCAATACAGTTCTCTACCTGCAACTCACCTTTTCTGAAACCCCCAAGCTATTTCCTCCTGACCTCATCTGTTTGAGTGTTCATAGTCCTATAGAAAATACAGACAAAGATTTTAACTGGGCAGTATTTTATTAGGAAAACAAGATTTCTATGACTACATTAACAAAGCTGTCACCATATTTCTGACACAGTGGTGTCCTTGTTTATCTTCTTACTTCAGCAAGACTTTTCAAAATCTTTTTAATGACTCTGAAAACTTATTACACTGGCATGTTTGGGCATCTGTGGAGTTGAGGGGGTAGGAAGTAAAAAAGGAGTAAAAGAGTTGTATGCTATTTCTAGTCCAATCCCCTCACACATACAGTCCTTCCCTTCTTTTAGCTGGCATTTCCATACTTGATGGGTTTTCTAGCCACTTCTGAGAACAGTATATTACTGCAAATAACAGAGATGCATTGTGTATATCCTGTCTGCACACTATAAGCATTTCATACATCATTTAATTGTTACAAAGACTCAGCAAGGTTAATGTATTTTTCTTAAGGAACTGATAATTTTTTTTTTACCCTGGTTGATGGTTCCATAGTGTTTGCAGAGCAGTCCATTTGGCAGCAGGAAACTGTCACAGATTTCATTTTTATTGCCCTGCATTAGCATCAAAGTCACATACTTTTCACTTAGTAAATGAATAAGAAAACACTAAATTTGTTTTAACCTTGGCAACTTCTGTAGTATTTCTGGGTAGATAAATCAGCCACTGTCTGCCATCCTTTGATGCAATATTAAACTGAGGCCATGAATATTTAAAGACATTTAATTTTCCAAATAGCTCTATCCACAAACATAATGCAATAGTCCCTGTGTCTAGGTTATATTCAAATAGAATGGTTTTCTCTTTTTAACTACTGAATTCCAACCAACTATGTGGTCGCCCGTGGCTATATTTTGCCCAACATTAATGCATTTCATATATAAATTGTATTCTGTTGTTGAATCAATTCACAAATTCTACATTTAAGATTTACTTACATAAAACTAAAAAGTCACTTGAAGGGAGATAACTAGTTACCACTATCTACTATCCAAAATGATTTGCCCCTAAAGAAGTGTGCAGGTGTGGAAAGTAAATAATGTTGGTCACACGGCTTATAAAGGTGAACAATCTGACCATTCTTGTGCTTTTAGAGAACAAGGTCAGAAAGAAATTAAATTCATAGAGTAGGCATGTGAGCTTCCTGGATAAAGGGGAGCCTTGCTGGAAGACAAAGGGAACCTGATAATCTTTATTTTCTTACTTCTCCAACAAAGAAAAATATAGAAAGAATCAGCTTAGGCTGTAGATGTGTCCTCAAAGTTATTGGCAACTAAAACCAGTTTTGTTTCTGTACCTTCTTTCCAAAACAGCTCTTTTTTTTAGATAAACTTTTAATTGAATATTGGTGGATAAAGAAGTGAGTGGTTTAGACCATTAACATCCTCTGGAGCTGTCAAACAAATATTCTGGTTCTCAGCCCATAATTCAGCTTTCATGACACAAGAAGTGTTGGATGATCAGGCTTAGAGTATTCATATTACCTCAGAATAAGAAAAATATTCCAAGATTACCAAAACCAACAACAACGAAAAAAAAGTTATTTACAGTTAAGTTGTTAAGTTCTTTTTTCTTGCACAGAAATAATGCCCTCATTTTCAGAAAAGCTGAAGTGTGCACCTTTTCTGGACTGGTTACTACTTCTCAAAATATTTTGGAACTTTCATAGAAAACTAAACCAGAATTTAAGAGACCATATGGAGACAGACTCAGTTTAGTATTCTAGACATTTAGATTTACATCTTTTTTCTTCCAGTCTTCAGGTAAAACTATTGTTTCTGTATTTTTGTATTTATGTTTCTGTTATTGTAGTCTGTCTAGTAAAACATTAAATCTCTATCTTTTATTCCAGAAAAAAATGTCATGATTTATCATGATTAGAAAACTGTAGATTCTATTAAACAGATTCAATGTATCTTGAAACTAAATTGGTTCCAAACTCCTTCAATTTACAATGGCATACCAAAATCTCCCCCAGATAGATGTAACTAGAGAATTTATAGCTGAGTTTACAGATACTTTAAAGATATAAGTATGCCTACAGTTTAGACAACATAAGACATACTGAATATGAAAAGCAGACACCAGTTCCCTTCAGAAACTAGGTTTGGTAGGCACATCATAGTGTATTTGAGCTGGAACACTTCAACAATGAAAACAAAAGCATCAGCATTTTGACTGAAACAAAGCTGATAGATTGCAGAAATAAACATCCCAATGGCTTTTTTCACCAGCAGCTGTAATATTCCATGAAGGAAAAAATCAGCATTCTTAAGCTGTTCCTCCCCAGTGAATACTAACTACAAGGCTTAGGATTTACTGATTGCAACTATTCCACAGGGTAAGTATGCTTTGCTGTGTGCCCAGCAGTCTTACTTTTGACTGATCCAGTCTGGGGGACATATTGAAGCACACCATAGGTTTGTTTCTCTTTGGCTGTGCACCCAACTTTCATTTTCTGTTTGTATTTGAGACATGGCCTGAGTGCAAAAAGTATTTGCTTCACAGTCTAGACAGAGCACTTTCTGAAAATAAACATATTTTTTTTATTTCCACTCAAATTTGCAAAAATTTGGAAGACCTCCCAGGCATATATACCAGGAGGAAATCTCTGACACCGAACTGCTTTGACCTTGCAGGAAAAGGTATATTGGAAGTGTATGCTGAAGTTAAGCAAATTCAAAATAAAGTGTTTCATTTTAAGAAAGTCCCAGTGGTATGTATCCTTTGGAATGGCTTACATAGGAAAGCGACAATTTCGTTATCACCTGAAAGCCTTTCCTCAAGACTAAACATCTTTCCAAAAGATAAGTTATCTCGCAGAGACAGCTTGAATTTGATGTTTTCTGGGATAGTTTCTATCATTTGGGTGGCATGGTTTAGTGTGAGGTGTTCCTGCCCATGGCAGGGGGGTTGGAACTAGATGATCTCAAGGTCCTTTCCAACCCTAACTATTCTATGATTCTGTGATCTGTGTAATGCCAGACTGAGGCAGGGTTACTGCGCAAGTCCCTTTAGCTCCAAACCTACAATGGTAGAAAGAACATCTGTAAGAACTGTGGGTATTCAGCAGTGATTATGGTCAAAATTTCAGTTTCTCTCATTTCCTTTTCATTCAGTGACTCCTAACTCTGCAGAATGCAGAACTTTAAGAATGTAGGTGCAGCTCTTGAACATTTTGCTTTTTCAGAGCCTGAAAGAACTATTAATTGGCCAAGACAAAAATTGCCCTATTCCACATCTCACTTAAAGAAGCAAGATGTGCTCATTGCTCAAGGCATATGTGGCACAGTCAAAACCCTTCTCTGTTACCTACATATTTTGAACCTGCATATGGAAAGAAGCTAATTCTTTAGAAAATCCCTAACCACAAACCTTTTCTCAGTATTTTCCATTTACTGTATTTTATTAATATGGCAGTTACCATCATAGTTCAAGTTACATCTTGTGGGTGCTTGACAGATTAACACAAAGTTATTATTATTCAGATTATAGATTTCATATCAAAATCCTACATATTGACTGACTAGACAGGCAGCCTACATAACTAATTTTAAGTAGATGCCTAACTTTAATATGTGGAAAAAACAATGAATCCAACCGCTGCCATTTAACACATTATTGTTTAATCTCTTTATAGAGAGACTGTGTGAATATACAAGAATTAATGGAAATATTTGATTGTTTTTCTGAAGATGCATACTGAGGACCCATGCTTGGCTTTTATTGTGTGCTGAAACTGTTTATGCCTCTTCTGCATTTAAGAAGTTGACATTTGGAAAATATATTTTCCTCTTGCATTTTTTATGTCATTTTAACTAGCTTTGATATGCAAACTATTCAGGTTCTGAACTTGTGAGATTATCTGAGCTCAGTTTTTATTTTTGATGCTCTTACTTGACAAAGTAATTTTGCTTGCAAAAATTACTCTCCCGGCTGCCAAAAACAAAACAAACAAAAAAAAAAAAGTAAGAGAATATTTTTTATTTTTACAATATCAAAATTTAATTCACTCTTTAAATTCTGAAGTACTTGGCTCATTATTCCGATCTTTCTTTTGGACATGTGCTATAAAGTGATTCTTGTAAATTATAAATATGGTTATTGCAGGAGTCTTGCTCTAGAGGTCACATGACTGTAAAGGAGAAAGCCTAAAACAAGAAGGAAAACAGTTTAAGAAAAAAACTGTTAGCATTGAAAGATGAGGAATGTGCCCCATCTAGAAAGAGATACACACAAAAGTAAACAAAGAATCACGCCAGTGACTGGACGACACTAAATGAATTGAATAGCGTATTGTGAGCTCTCATCCTTCCCTGTAAGACCAAAATAGCTCATGGTACGGTATAAAAAAAGATAACTCCATTAGAAGACATTTGACTTCATATCACTGATTTCTATAATGGTAGAGCCTGATGAGTTTCAAATGTGCTTTTCCAACAAATAAAAGTTTTGCCTCTTGGCTGAATGTAATGTAGTAATTGGCTGAACAGTAATATTAGCAATTCAGCTTTTGGAGTGGAGAAATGTAAGAAAACAAAATTGTCATGTTAAAAATCTACCATGGTACTGGACTGTTCTCTGTCTGATAGCAAAAGGCCATGAGCACTGCAGTGGCCAATGAACAGGTTCAGTGCTCACACAAGAGTGTTTTTTTACTAAATCACAAATTATTCTATAGAGCCTAGGCTTCCTGAAGAAGCCTTTTATCCTAACATTTCTTGGCCCAATCTATTGTAATGTATTTAATCTAACTTATCTGTGGTATGTGAAAAATGCAGAGCATTAATTATGTCTCCTTTTTAGTTTTCTCTGCATTTATATGAAGCCTGCTTTTGCTCTCTCACACACCATTGTAAGTCAGAAGTAAATTTACTGAATTAGGTGGAATCCACTGGAACAAACTGGTATATGTATGTGAAGAATCAGGTTCTTTATACTTTAATTCATTGTTCCTGCTTTCTTTCCTTTCCTGCCTCCCATCATTATTTTGGCACAGAGGTAACTACGGTCAGTATATTCTACTCGCCACCTTCATCGTGGTTACATCTTCGCTGTGTTTATAGTGAATGAGGCAGATCAAAGAACTCTAAATCAGCTGCAGAAATAGCTAAAGCTTTCTTAACAACAGCTGACAAACACTTTGCACGCACCATTTGACCTAACCTCAACTCTGGCCTCATGATGGATGAAGAAATACAGCTTTCTGGCTGAACAAAAAACATCTACCAGCACAATTATAATGGTAGATGGAGTACCATGTTCATTTACAAAACCTTAGACTTTCAAAAAAATTCCCTTTCAGTTTGACAGCAAACATGGAAATTCCCAACTTGAAAAGAAACTTTTTTTTTCCCTCAAGAAAATGTAGATGAAAACTGAAAATTGCTGTTTCTTTTAACCAGAAACACTACCACTACTTCACAAATCCAAAGTATTTCTAGATAATAATGCCTTAAGCTCACTTTATGTCTCAAGAGTTGCTCTTATCCACACACACATAAGAAAATGAAAAGGACATTCAGGAGAAATGTTTCCCTGACATTTTGGATGCAGTGAAATCAGTACACAGGGCAAATGGTGAGGCTACATCACAGCATGTTCATGCACGGCCTGTCAATCAAAGTAATTAGTTGATGCAGGATGAGCTATGGTTTCTCTTTTTTTAATCCTGAATTACTATTTAAAGCAGTTATTAATAGAAAGGGAAAAATCACCCATTGGCTACCCTCCATTTCAGAGGTATGTGCTGGTAATCGCATATCTAAATATTTGATTGATATGACATTCAAGTTCTTCTGAAACTACCCCATCACGCACTGCTGTAAGTCAAAACATGGAGTTTTCGAAGAACCTTGAGACTACTGCAAATGCCCAATCAAATTTCCTGTAGAGTATTCTTGGCTTTCAGGATATTTCTGATATATCTCACAGGATATACTTAGTATCATACATAGACATTCTTCTCAGCTCCTACTAACTGTTATCTACTAACTGCTATAGAAACATAAGATGACAGCCTTAAATATGCACTTCCTTTATTTTTCAGATTAACATTATTTAAGAACTTGAAGAAATATCTGCTCCAGAGCAGAACGTTTATAGTCTGTAAATAGTTTCTAGATTTGTAAAAAGTGTCTCAGAAATGCAAGAGCCAAACAGATATCACTTCCAAAGAGGTGTTCCAGCTGGTCAGATCCAAGTACATTTGCTGTTTAGAATCAGGAGTTGACATTGCAAGAGCTGTATCATCCAGTAAGCAAAGACTTTCTCCTGTGGTGACAGCATTTGACACTTTTCATACGTACAGTTACAATTCCATTATTAAAGAGGGATTTTTTTTCATTAAATTTTTCATTATATACCTTCAGCATGAAGAAAAGTAAGCTGAAAGCACTGACAGTGATCTTGAATTCACTGTGAACAGGAACTTCTTGATTAGTATAAATCCTGGCTTTTGTTAGCATTTATGATGTTTTTCTTGCCAGCAAAATCACACCACTAGCACATCTACCATACGTCTTTGCCTTGGGGTCTGGGAAACAAGTTTAGGGAGTTTCCAAACACAATTCAAAGGGGCTTAAAATCTGTTTGCTTAGCATCTGAGTACAATCATGCAGTTAGACTTCTCATTCAATTTGCAATTTCACCTAAAACATTAGAAACAGTTTCTGCTTCCTATCTAGTTTACCTGTCTTCTGTGCAATGTTTTTTATTGTGAGAGCAGCTATCTGATGATAGAATATTAATTGGTTTTTTCTCTCTTTTGTAAGAATCTCTAGGATACACCAGGTTATAAGCCTACATATTCACCCATGTGTGCAAATGCATAAATTACACTGCTGCTGTCAAAGGGTACCTTATGACTGTCAAGTTGTTAAAATCTAGTCTTTCCTTAGAGAGGTAAGATTCTTGTTTGGTCTTCTGTTATCATTTCACATCTAGAATAGGAGGAAGTGGCAGGAAGCAAAGTTCAGGATTGTTTACTCTCCTTCCTCTTCCAACATTGCTACGCCATTCTAGGTCTGAATCCACATTAGCACTAACCTGCTCCATCAGTGAAAGTGTTTAGGGAAAAACACCTTTATCATGGCAGACTCTGCATTCTAATAGCTACATTAATATGTGAGGACCCTCTAATCTGCCCAACTCCAAAAATATTTCAATAATGAGTAGTTGAAGTCAATAGATTTCAAAGTAAGAAGCACTTGACTTATTGAGTAGAAATTTGGGTGGTTGGCTCACACTGGGCATCTGTCTGCTCTCCGCTGTACTGTCATGTTTATCCCAGTAGATAATATAAAGGTAGTTCAGAAAACATGAGCTGCAACCACTGCAATATAGGTATAACCACAAAAGGTAGCATTCTTCATAAAATTCACATTTTTGCAAGAAAAAAAGTCGACACTCCTCACTATAACAGATAAGAGTAGATAGCATAGGAGCACCAGAAGAACCTGGTGCTTAATGAAGCGATAGCATGTTGGCAACATCATGCTATTAACACAGTTCCAAGTATATACTATCAATAGCAGCTCATGTAACTCATTGGCAGCATGACTATATTCTGGAATGAGGATGCAGATGCAGAGTGGACAGAAAGCTGAGCTTTTGAAGGCACTATTAAAAAAATAAATAATTAAAACACAATAATTATCATAAAAGCTTCAAGTATTGTTCAGTAGAAAACAAACTAGTGATATAAAATAATACTTTCCTTCACAACGATACTATGAAATTGTAACTGTTAACTTCAGTGTTCACTAAAATTACACATAAAAATTGTCAATTAAGGAAAATCCTACATAGAGGTCACATTCAGCACTGCTGAAGATTAAGAAGACACTTACTTTGGGTTTCTTTTTCCAAACATTCAAAGGGGCTTGCAAGCAGCATTTCCCGAGTGACATGCCACAGAAAAGAATGCAGAAGGCAAATGTAGAAACTGCACATGAAATCCCTCCCACAGATGAAAGAACAGAAGAAAAAGCAGAACCCTATTAGCACCTTTTGTGGCAGTCAGGGGAAGGGCAGAGAGGCAGGAGAAATACTCTTCAGGTTGGTTTCACTCAAAACTGATTTTCAGACAAGACTGGTGAGATTTGATCCTAGGGTGAAATTGGTGAGCTCAGCTCCCTCCTTGAAATGCCTGTACACCAATGCGTGCAGCATGGGAAATAAGCAGGAGGAGTTGGAGACCTGTGTTAAGTCAGGAGATTATGATCTGGTGGCAATTACAGAGACGTGGTGGGACAGCTCGCATGAGTGGAATATAGTCATGGAGGGCTATGTCCTTTTCAGGAAAGACAGGCCAGCCAGGCGGGGTGGTGGGGTTGCTCTTTATGTGCGAGAGCAGCTGCAATGTACTGAGTTCTGTCCAGGAACAGGGGATGAGTGAGTTGAGAGTCTGTGGGTGAGAATTAAGGGGCAGGCTGGCAGGGGCGATACTGTTGTGGGTGTCTGTTACAGGCCACCGGATCAGGGTGAGGAAGTTGACGAGGCCTTCTACAAGCAGCTGAGAGCGGCCTCACAGTCACAGGACGTGGTCGTCGTGGGGGATTTTAACTTCCCTGATGTTTGCTGGAAGGACTACTCAGCAACCCAGCCACAGTCCAGGAGGTTCCTCCAGTGTATGGATGATAACTTCCTCATCCAAATGGTGGATCAGCCAACCAGGAGAGGAGCACTGCTGGATCTCATCCTCACTAACAAGGAGGGGCTGGTCGAAGCAGTAAAGGTTGAGGGCTGCCTTGGTTGCAGCGACCACGAGATGGTGGAATTCAGGATCTTGTGTGGTAGGACCAGTACAATAGCAAGTAGAATTGCAACCCTGGACTTTAGCAGGGCAAACTTTGGCCTTTTCAAGCAATTGCTAGGGGAAATCCCATGGGCAAGGCTGCTCGATGGTAAAGGGGCCCAAGATAGTTGGTTGGCATTCAAGGATTGCTTATTCCAAGCTCAAGAGCTGAGCATCCCGACACGTAGGAAGTCAAGGAAGAGGGCCAGGAGACCTGCGTGGCTGAATAAGGAACTGCTGGGTATGCTCAAGTGGAAGAGCAGAGTTTATAGGTCATGGAAGGAGGGGCTGGCCACTCGGGAGGAATATAAGGCTGCTGCTAGAGGATGTAGGAAGGCAGCTAGGATGGCTAAGGCTTCCTTAGAATTAAATCTGGCCAGAGAGGTCAAGGACAACAGAAAGAGCTTTTTCAAATACATAGCTGATAAAACTAACACCAGAGGCAAGGTTGGCCCACTGGTGAATGGGATGGGTGCCCTGGTGACAGAAGATACTGAGATGGCAGAGTTATTGAATGCCGCCTTTGTCTCAGTCTACTCTGCCGGAGGCAGTCCTGAAGAGCCCTGTACTCCTGAGACCTCAGATGAAGTCAGGTCACTGGAGCAGTTTGCCTTAGTCCATGAGGAATGGGTTAGGGACCAGTTGAGCAATCTGGACATCCATAAATCCATGGGTCCAGATGGGATGCACCCGCGGGTGCTGAGGGAACTGTCGGAAGTCATTGCTAGACCACTCTCCATCATCTTTACCAAGTCTTGGGAAACGGGAGAGGTGCCTGAGGACTGGAGGAAAGCAAATGTCATTCCAGTCTTCAAAAAGGGCAAGAAGGAGGACCCGGGTAACTATAGACCGGTCAGCCTTACCTCCATCCCTGGAAAAGTGATGGAACACCTTATCCTTGATGCCATCTTAAGGCATGTCAAGGATAAGAGGGTTATGAGAGGCAGTCAACATGGCTTTACCAAGGGGAAGTCATGCTTGACCAACCTCATAGCCTTTTATGAGGAAATAACATTGTGGATGGATGATGGCAGAGCGGTGGATGTGGTCTACCTTGACTTCAGCAAAGCATTTGACACAGTCTCCCACAGCATCCTCATAGCTAAATTGAGGAAGTGTGGCCTGGATGATCAGGTAGTGAGATGGACTGCGAACTGGCTGAAGGACAGAAGCCAGAGATTTGTAGTCTATGGGGCGGAGTCCAGTTGGAGGCCTGTATCTAGTGGAGTGCCTCAAGGGTCAGTACTGGGACCAGTATTATTTAATATATTCATCAATGATTTAGATGAGGGAATTGAGTGTACTGTCAGCAAGTTTGCTGATGACACTAAGCTGGGAGGAGTGGCTGACACGCCAGAAGGCTGTGCTGCCATCCAGCGAGACCTGGACAGGCTGGAGAGTTGGGCAGGGAGAAACTTGATGAAATATAACAAGGGAAAGTGCAGAGTCCTGCATCTGGGCAGGAACAACCCCAGGTTCCAGTATAGGTTGGGGAACGACCTGTTAGAGAGCAGTGTAGGGGAGAGGGACCTGGGGGTCCTAGTGGATGGCAGGATGACCATGAGCCAGCACTGTGCCCTTGTGGCCAAGAAGGCCAATGGCATCCTGGGGTGTATTAGAAGGGGGGTGGTCAGTAGGTCGAGAGAGGTCCTCCTTCCCCTCTACTCTGCCCTGGTGAGACCGCATCTGGAATATTGTGTCCAGTTCTGGGCCCCTCAGTTCAAGAAGGACAGGGAACTGCTGGAGAGAGTCCAGCGCAGGGCGACAAAGATGATTAAGGGAGTGCAGCATCTCCCTTATGAGGAAAGGCTGAGGGACCTGGGTCTCTATAGTTTGGAGAAGAGGAGACTGCGGGGGGACCTTATTAGTGTATATAAATATATAAAAGGTGAGTGTCATGAGGATGGAGCCAGGCTCTTCTCAATGGCTAACAATGATAAGACAAGGGGTAATGGGTATAAACTGGAACACAAGAGGTTCCACTTAAACTTGAGAAGAAACTTCTTCTCAGTGAGGGTGACAGAACACTGGAACAGGCTGCCCAGGGAGGTTGTGGAGTCTCCTTCTCTGGAGACATTCAAAACCCGCCTGGACACATTCCTGTGTAACCTTATCTAGGTGTTCCTGCTCTGGCAGGGGGATTGGACTAGATGATCTTTTGAGGTCCCTTCCAATCTCTAACATACTGTGATACTGTGATACTGTGATTTGATCTTGCAGAGCGGTGACACTTGGTATGAGTATAATGATGTGTTTCATAATATTAGCAGTATAATGAATGAAATGTAGTAAAGTTTAAAAGACAAATCAAAACCCATATGCTAAAAAGCATGCAGTGTGATGGAAAACACTTAAGGAAATAGTCCTGAATGGGATAGGAAAATATAATACTAGACAAAACGGCTGCAGAGCGAAGAACTTTACCCGACACATAACCAGGGGCATATAAGTAATTCCTTGACATAATAGCTTTGTTCCTTCCTAGTTTTTAAAGATTTTTTGTGACATTTCTGGATTGGTTTTTGAACATTTTTTTTAATAAATGTCAAATTTCAAAACTCACAGTCCCTACTTGGGAAAAAGCACCATTGAAGTGTTTTAAATATCTTAGAACCTTATGACCATTAATGAATTTAAGGAAAGTCACATAAATCTGTTGTTAGCCTGATTGGTAAAGATGGTAAACAGTAGCAGTGCCTAACTTCACCCAATGAATCAGTCTGTAAAGTGGAAGAAAGTGTTTGTTCAGCCCATCTTCACAATCTAGATAAGGGTCTTTTGATGGCAGCTGTGTTATGAGGCACACTGGAAAGACCAACTGTACTGAATCAATGCTTGTACTGATGCATACATTACTAACAATGTCAATGGCACAACAGGTTTGGTTGGGTTACTGGTTTTCTCTTTTTGTCTTGAACTTAACAGATTGAATAAAAACTCTCAGATATAACTGGCAATATTGAAAGAACTTCCGGTTTTATTTCAGCAGGAAAACTTCCAAAGGAAGTGTCATGTAGTGGTCAGAATGAATAGCAGGAGACAGGGTACTTAACTCTGTTCTCACGTCAAGTACACCTGATGCAAGCCAACCTTTCCTGATTTCTTAAAAGCTGCCAAGACATGATACAACTCCAGAGAAATCCAGTGCAAATTTCTTGTTTCTTGCTGCTTCCTCATTTCTCAGTTTTGGAAACACATACTGTTCTCCTTTGAATGCAGCTGTTGTGGGGTCCTTTGCTCCTAAGTTTTACCTTGAGCTTTGGTTCATCTGTCCAGTGGTATAGGTAATGAAGTAAGCCAATCAAAGAGTAATTAATATTTACAGAGTATTCCAAAATTATTTGTATGAATGTTGTGAAAACTCTCTGATATAAGGAAAACAAGACTGTCATGAAGAAAATTCTGGCAGTAGTGCACAGGCAGCACTACTATGATGGTGTATTTACTTTGAGTTGGAGTACTTAATGAAAAACTTCCAATGAGATTCAGGTAACACTTCATGATAGCTCCCAAACTACCCACATCGTTTACTTAAGAAAAATTATCATCCTCTGACCAGAAACACAAGTCACAAAAAAATGAGCAAAGAACATTGGAAACTGAACCTGATACAGATATAGTATCTGAATTGCAGTAGTATAACTGAGCATATGGTAAAGCTGTATTCTGCGTTATAGGCAATCCTGCAAGGAGCAAGGACACAACCAAGAAGTAGCTCACTTGTTTTTTATGTCCAAACTGTTTATACAAGCCTTTAATGAACTTCACTTTTTCTACTACAGAACATCCCCTAACATTTTTAAGGCACAGTTTTAAGGCACTGTGTTTTAAGGCACGGAATTCTTTAAAGGTCACGTGTGATTCTGCTGAAATGCATTACGTCATCAAGCGATGCTGATCACAGAATACTAATCCTTTAATTTGGTTTAGTTTAAGACTGCATGACAGTACTGAAGGAGCTATTTTCTTGTGTTTTCTGAGAGTAAGGATGCCTTTGGTAAGTATATAGGATGGAAAATTCCCGGAGAAAAACCCTGTGTGAGACCCCACTTTTGTTAGATTTCAGCAGGCAGCAGTATAGTACTATTTTACCTTCAGTCATTTCCTTAGTTCTTGGGAACTGACTCATTATTTTACATTTTGGCATACAAATATAGACAGGGACATTTCTTTGAGATAACTCTTGAACCAGAGTTGAAGGTTAGTATTGGTATTCCTGGCAGAAATCTAAACACTCTAGCAATTCCCAGAAGTACTGAAACATCCATTTTGTATCACTTTAGGTATTACCTCACATAAGCGTAACTCAGTTTACAAGGCCAGATATATCTCTCTGATATCAGAGATCTGTTATGACATCACCCAGACACTGACTCACTTCCTATTACATCAAACTAACTCAAAAAGTCATTAGCTAATCAAACTTGAATCTTACTTCAAAACTTGAAACTATTTCACAACAGAATTTGATTAGAAAAGGAATTCCTTAAAATATCTTTTTTCTTTTTTTAATTTCACAAGTGAATCTGTTAGAGGAGGGTGAAATTTTCTGGAACCATTTTAGCAGTGATTATATTTGAAAAGTTTGCAGTTTGCAAAGAAAGCCTTTGTACATATGTTAAAATTTTGTAACTTTGCTGTTCTGTATTTTAGACACTATTCCAGTAGGCGATTGTGTTTAGAAATCATAAATCAATAGAGAAGCTTCATACACTGAATGCTGCAATTGTGCTGGTTTGTATCCTAGCTACTTTATAACTAAACGCTACAATGGTGACTTTAGGAATAGAAACAAATATAACCTTGTAAAGTAAAGGGAATGTAGAAAAGAATGTACTGAGAAACTCCAACTTAGCAGAACCAAATAAGCCTGAACCACATACCAAGGGAAGATAAAAGAATGCTGTATCCACATAATGGTTGGGATTTGTCCAAAGAACAAGGTAAAAAGAGGACAGAGTGAGGAAGACTCCTTACTTCATCAGGACGACCACCAGAGGGGGCCGCACAAGTGCAGGAGAGGCTGATGTTATAAAGGACTGATGTAGTAAACCCTGATACTTATTGCGAAACTTCTAACGTATAAATTGCAAACATGATGTGACGGGGTTAGAACCAGATTTGGGTGCGTACCCCTGGTTCTCGGCGCCTTAATAAAGCATCTCATATAACCATTCCGATGGTTATGTGTTTGTCCTGACGCTAACAAATCCACATACTTCATGACCCCTGATGATAGATAGAATACACAAAAGATTTTCAGATATTTTTTCTAGGTATTTTACAGCCAAAATCTAAAGCCACTTAGGGAATTAATCCTGTCAAATCCAAACTACTGACTCATTCTCTAATACAACATAAATAACAATTTATTGTGCACCTGATCTACATCCAAACATCATCTCAACAGGACAACTCCAGTTTGTACTTCAACAATATTACTGGATGGTCTGTTACATATTAACAAAAAAGAAATCAGAAAGGACCACATTTTCTAGAAAAACAGGCAAATTGAGAGTATGGTAAGAAAATGTAATATCTTTGCTGTTTACTCATAACACAGTACATGAAAAGAAGTGTAAGGAACATGACAGAAATGTTAGCAAAGAACAAGTTACATTTATAAAAAGTCAGAGTCAGAGGACTTTAGCTGAAGGCATGCTGGTTTTACATTTTTTATGAATATAAACTGGGGTAACTATATGGACCTCCATACAGCAAATTCACACTAGCTGATAAATTCATCCACTGTCCATTTCTACCATAAAGCAAAGAAAATTGTCATGAAAAGAACAAAAATAAGATCCTTAACATGCGTTATCACTTCTTGGCTAAAGTTCTAAGACTCTTGTACTGGAAAGATTGGAAGTATTTCTATATATGCCAGAAACTTCTTGTATAACTTTAGTCTGTATTGTGGGCCGGTAGAACTGGATTGGTGAAGTCAAAGTCAAGAGGTGGAAGGCACAGAAAGCATGTGAGTTTCTACTAATTTGTTTCCCCAGTTCCTCTGAAACAGAAGATCTTCAGCCCTGTCAAGCAATGTTCAGCTACAGTAGGGGAATACGGTCAGAAAAGAGGACACCAGGAGCTCAGTTACTGCAGACAGTGAAATGGTGGCTAGCCCAAGGAAACAGCATGGAACGAAGGGTATCACCTCATGCATAAAGGTATGTACAGCTGAAACTTTGACTATCTGATATTTCAATGAGCTGGCTAATGTCATAATTGCAGAAAAATCCATAAAGCACACTTCAGCAGAATTAAACGAATTGTCATGAACAGAAGGTAGCAAAGTTTGAAATTGTTTGAAAAATGCTGTCCAAGGACAGGAACCAGGATCTTCATTACTATGAGTAGAATTGCAGCCAAGCTGGTACATGTTAAAAGCAAATCAAATTAGCACAACTGTTGTAAAATTATATACACTTTGTTACCATGGTTCTTTAGGTATCATTCTTAGGGCATCCTTCTCACTCTGCTGTATTTTTCCATTGTGATGATGAAAACTGCTGCTTTAATGGGGTTAAGGTTAAGCTTGCTTTCAACACTGATCTATAATTAGGATGGCTGTTATTCTATGGTTTCTGTGGAGCCATATGGTTATCTAATGCTAACAAGACCTGCAGTGCTTCACATTCTGTATATTGCTTCCTGTCTGGGTTCTGGTTTCCTCATTTTCTGCAGCATTTCTTGGGTTGTCTATATAAGGAAGGAAAAGGAAATCAAAGTCTGTGTTTATTGTGCTTCCTGGAGATTAATATTCCCCTATGAATAGGTTTGAAAAGATTTCAGCCATGCTTGTCTTGTTTTTTCTGCAAAAGGATATACCCTAAGAGCTACAAGGAAAACTGTTCAAGCTTGCTTCTGTGTATTTGTCAGAACACTATTTGTTTTATTTTACTGAGTTGCACCAAGGGAGTACCAGTTAACATTCCTCAACTGATACTGCCACTACAACAGCCTTTTTTTTCTTCTTCTTTTATTTCCCAATGTTTTTTGTTTGTTTCCAATACTACCTAGAAGGAGTTAGGGATCAGAAAGGTGTAAAAAGGAAAGTTACTTCCCAATCCAATAATGACAAGACAAGCAGGAGGTTAAGAAAGGAAGTATACAGCAGTCACAGAGGAGATAGGCCTTGTCATGGTAATTCAGTGTTTAGTAACCCAGTGGTTTGGCTTTTGGAGAAGGGAAATTCACCACACATTTTGACTTTCTGTTCTCTGCCAAAGTTGGCAAGAACAGTTTCGTATAGGGCTTTCTTTACCACCTCCCTTCCTTCCCCCTCCCCCCCCAAAAAAAAATGCAACTGTAGACACTTTATAATAAATTCCTTGTTTCTTAGAAATGAGCTTTTCTCATTTTGCTCTAATACTCTGGTTTACTTCCTGTTTCCTCTGGGTCCAGTTTTTATGGTTTCAGCGCAGCACTTCCAGTGCCAATGTCAACATAAAGACAGGAGCATTTCCAGTTTATTACAGGTCTGACAGTCATGCTTCCAATGCTTCTATCTGGAAGCTAAACCAGTGGGCCAGCCCAGATGTTTTTGCAATGAAAGCATTGATTGAAGAAAGAAAACAGACATCTTGGACATTAATGGGAGCCTGGAAAGCAAGCACCTCACATGAGAAATAACCCAGAAAATAACACTATTACAGAATACAAACTGATTCGTGGTATCTCAGAGGAGGAAAAACTGGCGCTATCCATAAATACAGTTAAACCATTCTGAATTTGGTAGACATCTAAAATTGTGCCATGAAGTTGAAGATTGAGTGGAATATAAAAACAGAAAGGGAAACAGGACAATCTTATGTAAAATTAGCACAGCTAGAAAACCTTTTGTAACACATGAGACAGCAATGCATAGAAAAAAGTTCTGTTTGCCAGCTTTTTGCTGATTCTTCGTAAGTTCAGAGAATTTTCAAAGGAGATGAAGAGAATTTAGTTCCAATTGAATTTCAGTGAAGGAGGTACCCACCTCCTACCCCATAGTACAGTAACAGATAATACATTCATATTTGCAAGTAGAGCAGTATTACTCTGCGTTTTACAAATGGAGAACTCAGGAACAGAAGGATTAAGGTGCACATTCTCAACACAGGCTGAGATGCCTGGCTGTTGGCACTGCATTCTTTGAGAATTAAGAGTTATCTAAAGCCACACAGGATGTCTTTCAGGGCAGAAAGGAGCTGAGCTTGATCCTCTAAAAAAAAAGGCTGGAATCTTTACCTTTCATCCAACTTCCCTCTTCAGCCCTGACTTTAGGCTCAGAAATTTTAAAAGCTGTGTTAAGAGCTGCAAAACAGAGTAGCGTATAATCTTCCATGTCACAAAAGGGACCTTCTCCACAAGACTACAGTAGACCATATGTGAGAATCATTTTGCCTCTGGAAAACACCACAGGACAGGGATTTCACCTCCTCACATTTCAGAGAGAGAGAGAGAGGCCACGTATCAGATTGTCCAGCAGAAACATATTTTTCACATGAAAAATAAAAAAGATAACATCTTAAAAATCAGTGTTTCCACATCAAAACACCGTAAGTCAAAATTAGATACCATTCTGTGGTGAAGCCAAAATGTTTTACCTCTTTGTACAAATTTAGTAGTTGAGAATATCATGGTTGTGGATAACAAGTCCAATGAACAATAAGTAATCAAATAATTGAACAGATTGATAAAAAAGAATAACCTCAGAAGCATACCACCCAACAGCATTCGTAATGCAAAGCAAGAGAAAACTCACAGTTTGAGTAACACTCTAATCCCTAATCAGCCTGCTCCATGTGTAGCAGACCCCTTCACTGGGGATTAGAATGATGTAAATTATACTACTGCTGCCACTAAATTTGCCCTTACTTTGATTTGGAAAGGAACAAGTTTTGCTGTTTCTAAAAAGCTATTAAAAATCCTGCAAATTGTTGAGCGCCATCTACTGTTACATTAACTCTTGCTGCGCTCGCAGTGGGTTGGGGCTGTAGTCGGATCAAGATTTTATTCAGCAACTAAAGCAGCAATAAATATGGGATTTATTTAAAAATTTCATTGCATTTTCTATAAATTTTTTCAAGCACAGAAGAGTGTCACAAGCATGAAAAAGCAAAGCGATTATTTAGAGATAAAAATAATTAAAACCAAAGTTTAGCATCAGAGACAGTCTTTTTTTATCTGAAATATTTTAGAAAGGACATAATATAGATCCTTAATCCTTTTCATATCACTAAATAAACTGAAATACCAGGCACTGGCTACACTTGAGGAAAAAACAACAAACAGAACCGGGCATTAAGGTACCAGTGGTTGTATTCTGATGGTTCTAAGTATCCAGGGATTTATATTTTTTTTAAAGAAGCAATAACTAAGCAATAGCTTAGTTACCTAGACATAGTGTGACATCAGATGTAGTTCAGGTGGGCTCCTACCTTCCTCAGTAACTGACTTACAAGTAGTTATTCTTCAAGTTGTAGTGAATTTGCATAATAAAAGGGACCAGATGGATGTCAAGACTGATGAGCTATATGGAGCAACTGTCCATGCTCTCTTGCATCTGTAAGTACCTTTTTTGCATTCATGCTTTCAAATTGTTCACAGAATTGCTGTCTCTATGCATGAAGTTAGGAGGCAAGGGGCAAGGGTGGGAACCAAACCAAACCAAACCAGATGTCACTAGGCTTACTGGACATGTCATTTGCCTGCATGTTCTAGCAGCTCATGATCTACATAGCCAGAAAACCATCTGTGGTGGGCAGACTTCACTGCTTTGCACTCCTTGGCTTACTACTGAATAAATCCTAGGAAATTACATGTTAAAAAAAGAGATGAAAAATGATAATGTATGCTAGAAATATCTTAAGTTTTCACTGGTTTTCATCTCCCACTTCAGGGCAAGTTTCACCTCTTGCCCTAAAGTTGAGACATTTATTCACAACTAATAGTCTTAGCTCTGAAGTCATTAAAGAGGAATGGGCACTTCTAAAAGGTAGTTTCCCTTATACTAAGAAAGGTGCTAAAGAGATACCAACTTTTGTGTTTATTTTTTTTAATTGGGTAAATTCACAAACACTATACTCAAATATTTAAGAACATAGGTGGGGTATTAACCACAACTGTCATCCTCCATAATTCTCCTTTGAACAGAGTGACAACAAAACGGCATCTAGCTCTACTGCTTTATCATTCCGAGACAACTGGGTGAGGAGCAGCAACAAATACTACAAAACATCCAGCTTCCATCTATATCTGTAAAGATAAGCACGGATCTTGAAAATGGTGAAATGCATCAGCAGAGCAGTGCTTTCAGACTCTCTTTCAGAGAGCTTTTCCAAACAGTCAGCCTGTTCCTGTTCCACACTTCAATTATTCTGAGACATCTTAGGTGTCTTTAAATGACACAATATTGCGAACTGTAGACAGCCTGACATGAAGAGGACCAGAACGAAAGAAGTTAAAATCTTTGAGAAGGCAAACTTCTGTCTGATTCCTCAGTTCTCTTCCACATATCCTCACCCAGGACACTTTTCCATAGCAGTTTTGCGAGGAAGAGTCTGCACATACCAATACTCTATAATGGGGCAAGGAGTGGGTACGGTGAGAGCTGCAGAGGTCACACAGATAATACAGTAATGGCAGTGTGGCATGCCTGAGAGGCAGTCTTTGTCAGCTGAAAGCCACATGAACAGGCTTACGCTAGTTTGTGCAGGTTAACAGCAATGCTTAGCAAGTGGTGGTGATGCTAGTTTATATTCTCCTACATTATGATCCATTCGTTGCACATGATGGCCACTCAGTCTTGCAGTCCCAGTCTGTCCCCTGTTTTAGAGAAGCCATTGATGGAAACTGCAAAGGTTTACCAGATTGTCATGTTCTGAGGAGGGCAATAACAAAGTTTGTGTTACCCTGTAATCTCTAACACTTCATTTTAAGGCATAAAACAATTGCCGATGTTCAAGCTGAGCTTTCAACTGTAAATCTAAATTTAGACTTCAAGCTGGGTAATTTTTCAACCATCACTTTGCATGAATACAGATTTTATGTATGAAATAGAAAGCACACTTTATGCAGTATTAATGTCCCCAAGCCTTGAGTGCTCATGAGTCAGACCTCCCATGAGCTATGACTAATCTATGAACTAATGGGTTTTTCTTTTATGTGTACAAGTAATTTGTTTTTTCCATCTACCTTTTGAATTACCAGGAGATCAATCAGAACACAGCATGTTTCTGCCTTTGGCTTTTGCAGTGGGCAGAAAATTCCCAGAAGAGTTTTGCTCTGGCTGAGATCCCAGACAGCTGGGACCGGGGAGGCTCCAAAGACCCGGTAAGGGTAATTTGAACTTCCATGCTGACCTCCTGATCTTTCAGCTTTGCCTGGCCAGATGGCTTAGATGTGGACAGGTAAGAAAAGGGGTCCTTAACAGCTGGAAACTATTATAACTCCAGGATATCGTGAGACACAATGGTGGCTACTGGCCAGTACTGATTCAGGCTGTGAAAGGCAAGACTAACTTGGGTGTAGTAGGAAGGCTACTATAGCTCCTGAACTCTATGTGGGCATCTTCAGAGTCTTAAGAGTTGCCAAGTGAAGAATGAACCACAGTGGGATCTGGAGAACCATTTCAAATGCCAGAATCTCAGTGGAGATCATCTGATTCTTCAAACCAGCATACTCATTTCCTGAGTTAGCCTATCCAGTTAAAAGCATCAAGCTTGCTATTGTGCCCACGTGAAACTGTTTGGAAGTTTAAGAGACTGCAAATGTTAGATTTTCCTAGAACTCCGCAAAAAGTGGAACAAATTTTTGTGAGTCAGTGGAGACATCAGAGAATCCTGCTCTGAACTGAGATGTTTTGAAAGAAGAAACAAATGACTGCACTGTCTATCCAACTTCGTTCACCAACACCAGGTATTTATTTCTCAGATTGGAGGGAGAGTTCCAAAAAACAAGACCATGACAAAGAGAACACATGAAACTTTTCTCCATACAGCTGGATGTAGAATAAAAGCCATTCCCATACTACTCAGCACCCCACACACATCAAGTTTATGCTGTATAGCTATTAGTTACAATGGAAGTTACTACCACTAATAATGCTAGCACAGAGATAATTATGAATATATAATCTCCATTTGTGGATATGCTTAGTTTAGAATGAGAATGCTTTTCCCTCTTTAAACACCTGGAAACGCAGCATAAGAGAAACCCCAGACCAGTACTTTACACTGAAATAGAGTGCAACTGCTTTGCTATGTACCAAATCTCCTTTTAGGTAAAGATCCATTCTTAGGGATAGTCCAAACAATAGAGGCAATTTTTTACTGAATATAGACACCTCAAAATCCAGGCAATACCCTCATTTTTCCCATGATGGTAAATTATTAGATGAACAATAACACCCTTAAGCCAGTGTAGTTGCTCCTACAAGTGCATTGCCACACAGCTCTTAAAACAGCCTCAGTCATGTAGCCATTTGCTGGTCAACATGGTAGCCTGAAATACATTAGCATCATAGAACCATAGAAGAGTTTGTATTGGAGGGACCTTTAAAAGTCATCTACTCCAACACCCCCCTCTGCAATAAGTAGGGACATCTTCAACTAGATCAGGTTGCTCAGAGCCCCGTCCAACCTGACTCTGAATGTTTCCACGGACAGGGCATCCACCACCTCTCCAGGAAGCATGTGCCAGTATTTCACCATCCTCACTGTAAAACATTTTTGCCTTATTTCTAGTCTAAATCTCCCTTCTTTTAGTTTAAAACCACTATCCCTTGTTCTGTCACAATAGGCCCTGCTAAAAAGTTTGTCCCCATTATTTCTCATGAGCCCCCTTTAAGTACTGAAAGACCACTGCATTTCTTATGTGGGTACCTCATCCAGTTAACCTGAAGTAGTTTTCTGTTACTATTTATTCTCTGCCCTTCCAGTTTATAAATCAAACTTCTGTCCCTTGCTATGTTCATTCATCCTGTCCTCCCTCTTGCTCATGTTCCAGGTTCTCACCTAATCCCTTTAACCTTAACTTGCCTGAAAAATCACAGGAAAGGGGCTCAGAGAGGAAGTGAACTGTAAATCCTCCATGGAGATTGCATTGTTCCACTAACAGCAGACTTAAAACCCTATTTTTATAAAGTATAGCCAGAGTGTTGGCACTAATAGAAGTACAGGGGGTTTGGTTTTAGCTGGGGTTTTTTTTAAGGAAATGGTTTATCCAAAATATCAAATCTATTGCAGCAATGTTTGGCTCTGTCATTAGTCAACTTTATTAATGCAAGAAATTTAAACTGACTTTAAGATACCCCAAATTTGAAAGCTTTACTCTGAAGTTTCTTGGATTTATGATCTTGGTTGATGATAAAGCCACATGTACTGTAATACATTTTACCCTGAACTGTAATCTCAGTTCTAAATCAGTTTTTAATCTAAGCATCTTCCCCTTCTTTTCTCGCAGATTCTCCCTGAAAGGTTGTGGAAATAAAATATTAAAGATCAGGGATCATCTTCTTCTGTTTCTTTTATGTGAAGTGCACACACCCACATAATTTCAATAGTGATGTTATTTAAATAAAGCTTTCTGCAGAAGTTAAAGGTGAATGGATATGAATGTAAATTATGTTTACTTATAGAAACTTGAACAATGGAATAAGGAAATAACCTTGAAAGCATAAACAACCATAGAAAAAGTTGCTGTGGTGAGCATTTGTTCCCGGTGACAAGCTTTCATACCAAGTAGGTACATTTTCTCCCCTAGTTCATGTTTTGTTTCATGGTCTCTTTTATTTCCATCATTTCCACCGTGACAAAAGAACTTTGACATTACTGTATTGTTTAACAGCTAGTATGTTAATCCATGGTGCCTTTATTTGCATGAGTTTAATCAAATCCAAGAATAAAAGTGAAGCAGCAGGAGGCTTAAGACATTTCTTTAAATCCAGTTGGCACACAGAGAGCCCTCTTAGTATGAAACCAGCTTCCTAGCTAGGAAGCTAAGATAAAAACAACTGATCGATTTATTTTTTTTTTCTATCAGACTTCTTTTTCCCAAACGAGGCAATGTTTATTCCATACGGATTTCAATTCCAGGACATTCCTGTTGGAGCTATCCAACTTCTACAAGGCAGCAACCAACAAAGTATTAAGGAAGCTTTTGTAAAGTCCCATAGTTACAGTGCAAAATGTTTCCACCATCAGAATGAATTCCTCCAGTTGCTGTTCAGTTTTAATTGATGGAACTGCAGCTTTTGAAAAGACAATAAATATTCTTAGGAGTATTGTTTCATGTGCTGACACACAGAAATACCCGAAGTATTGAAGTATGCCCTGATATTTGAGCTGCATGTGGAAACAATATCTGCTAATACTTAAAATAATAGGGTTTGCTGTTTTTTACACGTCTCCCTTCTGAATTAGTTAGTTAAAGATATAACGACTATTACAAAATGCCTAAAAATACCATGTGTTTTATACATATGCCCATACATACACATACAAAAGCACACACCAAATAATACATTACAGCCAAGATAATATTAGCCATAAATAATACCTGTGCATTTCCTATCATAAAAGTTAAGCCTAGTCGTAAAACATGTGAAACAACTTACACAAAATCTGCAAAGTCATCCAAAGTATGCCTGCCAGCATGGCATTTTCTCATAAAAGAAATCTGGGATGACACTTTAGTTTTAATATTTTATGTAAGAGATGCTAGACAGAAATAAAAACAAGAAAAAAGTTTCCTTTCTTATTAGGGATATTTCATTCATTCTGCATAGAAAACAAAGACAGTCTGGGATTGCATTTTCCTCACAGATTAAGCAGGCAGTCATGGACCAGGGCTCTCCCAGGCTGGACTGATGGTGCAGAGGGCAGTCTCACAGAAAAATGCGATCAACTCAGATGGCTTTGCCCAGCTTGGCTGCCACAGTAAAAGGCTCAGAGACCACCATTCTGAGGTGATGTAAAATGGGTCCCAGGCAGTGAGTAATGACTCCCCAGAGAAGAGTCATTTCCCTTCTCTGAACCCCATGGGGCAGGAGGAAGTGCAGGACCTGGGCCACCTTGTGTGGCTGTCCAGCAGCACCCAGCCTGCAGCTCAGGTGTGAGGAAACCCCTGGGATGGCTCCATCCTATGTGTGGCAGCCCTGCAGTATTGCTGGGACCACCTCTCAAACAGCAGCCATCACACCAGGGAAGGTTCTTGCCTCAGGCACACTCGGGGCACTGACTGCACAGCCTTGGAGGGTATGGGGGTCCCAAACAGAGCCTGGCACTGCTGGGGGCCCTGGGTGTGCTCATACTCCTGCCAAGTGACTATGAAAAGGGAAACAAAACTGTTTGAGGTGTTTTAGCCAACAGCTGATGACAGGTATTTAAAAACTGACACATCTCCTGCATGCCTAAAGGTTGCATCACTCAGTTTCTAGGCCTGACCAACATGGCTTAAACTAAAACCTGAAGAAACCCCAAACTTACCTTTGAGAAGGCAAGGGAGCAGCAATGGCTGGTGGCTCCTCACAGGGCAGGAGCTGGTAGCTGTCAGGTCCTTCTTCTCCAGGGCCCATCCACCGCACCAGGACGGAGTTGGGCAGACCGGGAACCATGTCCAGGCCATCAGATAAGTCCATGGTGGTAGCTGGAGCCAGGGCACAGCTGGGACACTGGCTGGGACACTGGCTGTACACGGCTCAGCAGGACCTGTGGCAAGGCAGGGCTATGAGGCTGGAGACTGGCCCTTCTGTAGCATCACAGGCAGGAACTGACAGCCCCATGGGGTAACAGGGGGTCCTGGGCCATGGGGGGGTGTGAAGAGCCTGGGGGGGTGACAAGGACAGCAGGGACAGTCAGGAGTGGCAGAGAAATGCTCAGACCAGGCACACACATACCTTTATTCAAAGACATGCCTCTTTCTGAAACCTGAGACAATAGGTATAAACATGGACCACATCAGTATTTTGAAATATGCTAAACTAAAGGTTGCTCTCTTAAGTAACACCTTGTTTTTTCCCTTGTAAATCACAGTATACCCCTGGAGAGCCATACCTCCCTTCAATGGGGTTGGTTACAAGAGCTTTAATTGATGGCAAGTAACAAATGGCTGTGTGATTTGATTACAGATGCTACTGTTGAGCAGGCTGACTCCAAAATGATGGTGTTTTTCAGAGGTTACAATTTTTCATAGGTTACAAATATATTTGTGTTTCTAATGAAACAAATACACTACAAGGAACAAATTTATGCTGAAATTTGACTGTGGTACTAAAGTTTCTCAGTTCAAATCTTTGTGTCCGGCAGCAAATTCTGAGGGATGTAAAAACTGCTGTCTTTATTTGAAATTCCCATTTTATGTTTTGTTCAAAAGTGTCACAGCATGACAGTAAGGAAGAAGCTACTCCATTCCCTTTATCCCAGGTCCATCTAGAGGGATTCGTCCACACACACTGAGGTGAGAGAAACTTCTCTGTTGCTCAGGGCAAGACTAGTAGTTTCTCTAAGTGGTCCAGGGAATTTGCTTGTGGGCAAAACAAACCCAGAGTCAAGAGAAGACACAATAAAGGAAACTTTCCCAGGGCCCCAGGCAGGGCTGTATAGTTTGCTGCAACCAAGGAAGTCAGAGAAAGTGGCTGAACTACAAAGTCAGACCAGAGGGGAAAAAACAATTACACTTTACCAAGAGTGAGCAGAGTAGAGCAGAGAAGGGATTTGTTTTCAAAACTTTTGTTTTAATCCACTCAACAGATGCGATCTCTCTTTAGTGTAAGATATTTCACCACTGAAGTTCCAAAGCCTGTGTTTGATATCTTTTAATAGACTTACTTTAAGCTAAAGCTGGAACAAATTTAGCTATCGCCAAAGTCCTACATCAGGATGCTGGACAACTGAATATTCAGCAAGCAAGAGAAATATAACCTATCTTCTAAGAGATGAGCTTTGCTGTGTGCATATACAGACAGGAAAAACTGAGCAGTGGTGCATCATCTTGCTAAGGGAATCTCACCAGTTCATGTCCTGAGAGTCTTGGGCTCTTCAGAGGGCTACAAACAAACAGTCCCTTTGAGTCTAAAGTGTTAGTTCAAAGTCATCGTTCGACTTTTGTTCTTGTCATTTTTTGTAGTTTTAGCCATCCTTTATATAAATTTGGCATCATCTTTACTGACCTCATTTGTGATGCTCTAGCTAAGTGCCTTTATTTCAAAATTTCACCTTAGGATATAATAATACATTTACTGGGGATAATGATAATAACCATCATCATGTCTCACTGGAAAAAATGGGTAAAGCAAATCATATACATGCAGCATTTTTTAACTAATTTAAGTGTCCTGCTTAAGTCCCAGACTCACGGTTTTGCTATTAAGTGCAACTTCAGACTCTACTGCTTGACTCCATAAAGTCATCGGTCTGTGGCAAAACTTATTCTAGGGAGCCAAAATTATGCAACTGTATAGAGAATAGAAAAGTTGTTAACCCACTAAATATTTCTTAGAATTTTCTGGGCTATAAATCAACTTGCAGTTACAAGATGACAAAGATGACTATAGGTGGGCTGAAATTCAAAATAAGTAATGAGATTCTGAACACTGTGATTCCCTTGGATCCCTAGCACTTCCAGAAGTTGCAAAATGATGTAGCTGCTACATCTGTAAGTGAATAGAGCAATCTGTATTCAGAACTAGTTTAACATGTAATACCAATTTATCAAAAATAGAAACCCTCTGGAAGCTCAAACACTGACTGGGCTACGAATCGGTATGAATTGTAATATTTAAAGAATTTCTTTCTATGTAATGGAGCAAGATTAAGTAAAATAGTTTGCCAGTTCCAGGGACTTTAATAGTATTGCTTATTGCTTATCTACTGGTTTTGTTCACATGGCACCTGTAGGATGAGACTGTGCTTAAAACAATTAAAACAAACTGTAATAGGGTACCAATTCTCTTACTGAAGAGTTCTTTCACAAAAAAGCTTCAGCTAGGTTTCATTTATTTTTGCAGCCATGTTTCTTCTCATATGAAAGCGGAAAATGTGCCAAATTCTGCAGCTGCAGTCACAATGGTAAATACTTTTTTATAGAAGGACTCACTCTGCTCCTCTGTAAGTGATGCATAGCATATATGTATTTTAATTCTCTTTGGTAGACTGTTAAATGTTGAGACCGAACTCAAGAGATATAGTCACAGAGACGCAAGATTTTCTGCCTAATGAAAAAATACATGTCTTCTGATGTGCATCTTTGCTGTTTTCCATCAGACTATCAGCTTCAGCTGTCCCTGTTCTCACTCAAAGATTCACATCTGTTAGCCAGACTATGGCAGGCTGAGATACTGACATGGTCTAGGGACAACCTTCAAGGCTACCTACAAATGCAGACTCCACAGGACAAAAACTAAGAAGACTTATCTTCTTTATCTACAGACACAACTGTTGGACTGCCTAAAGAATGGGAATTCAAACAGTCCATGTGACACCACGACTTCTCTGACTCCCTCCTCCCATGCAGCAGTCACAGGAACTGAAGAAAACTTGAAGAGTAC
This sequence comes from Psittacula echo, assembly GCF_963264785.1. Classification (NCBI taxonomy): domain Eukaryota; kingdom Metazoa; phylum Chordata; class Aves; order Psittaciformes; family Psittacidae; genus Psittacula; species Psittacula echo. The sequence goes on along the minus strand of NC_137735.1, from coordinate 17,227,404 downwards.
CTTCAATACACTGAGAGGAGAGGGATGTTACACTGTCCTTTTACTCAACACCAGGACTACTTTACAGGCATACTGCATTAGCAAAACACTGCAGCGCAGACATAGATTCTATCTGCCAAACCACACACTTTAATCCATATGGCTTATTTTAGCCACAGAGAAGAGAAACAAGCTATGCAGAGCCAGCATGGATACAGCCAAAGTATGGATGAGAAAAAATTGACAGATGTGCAATAACCACAGCATCACAAAAAACAGAAGATACACACTCTACAGCAGGAGGTGTTAATGAGGAGCTGTAGACCTTCTAAACTCTTTGCTAAGTCTGCACACGTAACAAGTTGGATTTTGCCACAGCATTTTAACAAAGGGCTTTTTATGCTTCATCCATGTCAGTTAGGTGCCACCATCCCTCTGTAGCCCTGTTAGCAGAGATCTGTAGAAAACTGAAGGCTGATTATGGAAAACTCTTTCAATAAAGAACATATTCAATCTCTAGCCAAAACATGGCTCATATTGTTTCCAGTGTTCTCTTATCCCCCATGAATTATTTCACAGATTTAAACTCTTGGATTTTAACATGAACTTTATGAAATTCATTGCTTTTACTTAATCTTAAGTGCTGGATTCCCTCAAATGTCAGATATTCCAAGGAAAGACATGAACATCTGAAACCTAATAGCTATGAAACCTTAGAAGTAATTTACCAGGAATGTGAAAGGGATTTTTTTTTTTTCTCCTCCTCTTTTTTCTTTACAAAAATGAAGAAATACAATGGATTTCATTTCATTTCAAACATCACAGAAAGTATCTCTACAACCAAATAAAGTTGCATCATTTAAAATTGTTTAATTGGTTGAAAATTCAAGATAAATATTTCATTTCAAACAGAAAAAGTCAAGTGCTTTGAAAACATTCCCTCATCTTCTCCCGCCTTTTATTTGGAGAGGATGCTAAATATACAACAGAGCAAAGGACAAGAGCTTAAGAAGATAAAACAGCAGCAGATGACATGATCCTTTAAGGTTAGTCCACATAAAAATAACCTCAACTTATGCTTAAATTTCTCATTCAAAATATAAAAAAGAAATTTTATTAAAATGTGTGATTTCATCCTCCCCCAAACATTTGAGTCAATTTATCTCATTTGTTGTTCAAGTCTTCACAGAAAAAGGAAAAATATCCCAACCACCACTCTTTTTTGTCAACCAGATATATAACCTTAGGAAACAGTGTCTTCAACATAAACAACTATTACATAATTCCTTTAGTGAGGATATGTGAAGATAGGATACCTTTCGTAGCACCAGATAAACTGATCAAGAGCACCCTTTCTTCCTATCCCTGCTGCTTTCTGTCCCAGTCCCTGAAAATCTAACTGCTGCAATGGGAACCTTGAGAAATTATCAGTTCTCTGAGCAGCAGGAGCAGCCCCTATAGGATCCCTTAGCCTTCTGGATGTATGGCTTTGAGCCTAGTTTCTAAAACTCCAGGAGTCAACATCAGCCAAACTTTCCGGATTTTGCAGTTCATTCAGCACTACTGTGGCCTCAAAAAACACTGTGTCCCCAAGTCCAAAAAGGCATTCTTCCTTAAAACAAACAAACAAAAAAACCCACCCAACAAAAAAAAAGCCAATCATTGTCTAATTTTCAGTATCACATCAGTTCCTCCCAGTGAACCTTTTTTCAAGAGAAGATAGTGCTTGCCCTGGTTGTACAGCCTGCTTTATCCGAGTAGATTTCAACAGAGATTTGCAGGGAGACTTTTTCGATGAAAGCTCAGCAAATTCAGTAGTCTAAATGAGATATACTTTCCAATTAAGGATTAGCATACTTAACATGAGGCTGTTGATTTCAATTGGCATGACTCAAACTGAAATGTCAACCCACCTGCCATCTGGTTCATATATATCTAGTCTGGAAAGCAGTAATGAAACAGCTGAAAGACTGCTGCCATAGAAACAGGACACATGCAATGAATGTTACCTAGAGATCTTTTAAATTCTTACAAATTATTGTACCAGCAGCCCTGTAGTTTGGGTTTGCTTCTTTGAATACATACAAGTTCAGAGAAGATTTAATCTGAAATGCAGCACATTAAGGCAAGTAGAAGAAAGATAATGGCTTTTCCAGGGCGTGAAATAGAAGCATTCTAACTAATGAGTCCAGGGGCAAAAAATTAGTACATTAGTCATATATTTTAATTTGTTACAAAGGTTAAATAGGTGAAGAGACTGTTAGACTATTTTAAATGGGGAAGTCAACCTTCATTAAGCACTATTTCATAAGCATTAAACTTAAATACAGTACAAGAATAATTTGTAAGAAAGAATTACCAATGTTTCTATCAAGAATGAACTTTTGTATCTGTTGCAATACATTGGATGGATCATAATGCATTAACCTGAGCTAAAACCTGTCATTAACTCATTTTGCTGAACAGGACTGGCTAGAGCCTCGGTGTTAACCCATACACACTGCAATGTCCAGCAAACAAAATGACCAGTGCTTTGAGGAAATATTAAGAATTAGAGGATATCAAAGAAATTAAGATTGGAGGTAAGGTTTGACATATTTTAGATACTGGGAAATGAGGACAGAAGCAAAGCAGTTGGATGTCTTTCAGATAAGCACACAGACTTTATCCAAACTGAGTGCTCTGCTGTGCAGTACTAGAGCACAGAATGTGAGCACAGCTACTCCTATCAACCTAGGGTGCTCTTCAGCACACATGAAGAATAGCTGCAGCTAAAAACAAAGCAAGTAATTTTCAGTTTTTGAGAGAGAATTCTGTCCATTACTATCACAGGTCTCAAATTCTGAGGTGGCTCAAATATGGGGCTGGGAGGAATAAAAGCAAAGAAATGGATGTGAACAGAAGGGGTTCTTCAACCTTGAGTTGAAACGTCTTCCAATCCACTCCTGGCCCATTTACAAGCAAAATTTAGTTGTCAAAACTCCTATCTCCTATCACAATGTTACACATGGTCACAGGTTTTCTTGTTCTTTTTATTAGTTATTCTTTCCCTCTGTATTCAGGGATCACAGTAATCTTGCAACCATACAGCTCTAAGAATCACATGCAATTAACCATGCCAACACTAATTCTATCAAATCACCCCTTCAGATGCTGAAGGATTAAATACAAAGCAGGCACTCCTGACTCCCTGGCATACTACTTCCTTTCTGGCAATATAGTTCTTGTTTCTTTTTTGACTTGGTATCATCAACAGCTTGAGAATAATATTTTAAGTTTAGTGCTGGAGGGTTAAAGCTTGATCTAAGCTCTACCATTTGGAAGTTTTAGCTCTTGACGACTCGAATTCATGTCTCATTAATGTCACTTTTTGTGTATTAATATGACCAGCATAAGGACTGAATCAGAAGTTGTCTTCTTTGGTTCAAGAATTCTACCAGTATACCTAGGAAAAAAAAAAGGATGTCAGATGTATGGAAAGAAAAAAAATATAACATTTACATTTAAATGTTAGGAAATCCAACATTATAGTAATAGTATTCCCAAATGACTAACGTTTTGTGTTGTAGCAAAGATACTGGTAAATTAGATCATCTTTTTTTAAAAGCTATCACTGTCCCCAAAGTCTCTAGTTTTCTCCTGTGTTTAAGATATTAATGAACTAAGCAAGCAATTTTATGGACTGAAGGCTTCACTGGGATTTGGACAGAGAATAGATTATCAGTCACAGAAGACAGATGTTACAGGGAGGAATCCAATAGCCATAATTAAGACAGGATCACAACCTGGAAATAAAATTCACAACTAAATTTGGAAAGATAGACAAAAATCTGAAGCACATTTTTTCTTATAGGAGACTGTGAACTGTTAACTAACAAACAAATGCAACACTAAAATTGTTCAATTCTACCAAACTGCACAGAACTCCACTGAAGTAAATGGAAATTCATCACAAAGACCTCAGCCCTGCATTATTAGAGTTACTTGAGGTTATTACATTTTCAAGCAGGTGCAAGATCAGTCTGCAGGAGATCACAGGATGTATAAGATAAGTAGAAGTTGTTGCTTAAGACAGAAGAAGACAGTCTGGTCCCATAGCACTGGAAATCAGAAACCAAATGCCTGAACTTCCTAAAATAAAATGCAACGAACTTCTAAGAACTTCTACCACATATCTGTCTTCGCTAAAACCTGCAACGAAATAGCATTCACGAGCATTCTCAGAAAATTCCAGGTAACATGCACCAGTGGCATTGTTTTTGCTGAGTCAGCACGTTCAAACTGTATTGAACCAAATGGGTGTGCAAACTCTAGAATTAGAAACCTGACAGTGGTATTATGAATTTAGGAGTGTAACACAAAAGTCATAGCCAGAGGAAAATTCAGGTTATCTGGAGAAGTTCTTCAGTCCTCCCAGGTCCAAAATCTCACAAATAATCAAATAATCTGGTTTTTCAAGATTCCAGATTTTATGCAATATATTTTTACTATTATGTATACAAAGCCAGATCTAATAGGCAGATGAGGAAGCAAAAACCCTTTTTTCTTTCCAGTTGTTGCTCGCCCTTCAGCCACAAGATAGCAGTGTTTTCCAATTCTTCCTCCTTGGAAACATTTTTCTGCAAAGCCAAAGCAATTCCCATTTGAGAACTGCTGGATTCATCGGAGACAATGGATATGGAAAGCAATGCTAATCATACAATCCCTGCCTTCCTGTACTCCCCGAAGTATGTTTTGTATCTGTGATAGCAAGAGTTTCTAGTAGTTCATTGTAGCAGAGAAGCAATTAAAAAGGAAAGCATTTCAGTAAATACTACAAAAGTAACTTCAGAGAAACGTGTTCACTGTGAGAAGTATTCCTGTTCTCTCCATGTTTCTTCTGGTCTTTTCTTCAGCCTTATGCTCATGATTTCTCTGACAGGTTCAGTCACAAAAGCCGATTCAACAAAAACTATTGAAGTAAAAGAATCAGAAAGGTTTTACTTAACTGGGAAGTCAAATCTATTAGTAAATAGCCCATGTGCATTTCTAGGACAGGCGCTCAGGAGAGTAAGAAGATTATCTTGCTCTCTCTTTCCCTCTGTCTTCCCTTTTTTTCTTTTCTTTTTTCCTTTGTTGTCTTGTTTCTTTGTTTGTTTAATAAGTATTTATGCTCATGCACAAAGATTTCTTTAGGGCTAGGGAAAAAAAAAAACAGAGAGACTTTTCCAATGCCTAGAAGCATTATATAAATACTACTGTATGTGCCCTCAGGGCATTAATTCTGCTCAGTTCTTAGGGACCTAAATATGCAACTCGTTCCCACATCAGGGCTGTGTTTTGGAGAAGCTAATTACTACAATAACACGGAGTAGTAATACTGCCTAACTTGAGGCAAAGACTCTCAAGAACCAGTCTGATATTTAGTAAAGACAGACAGTTCCAAAGGGGAAGATCAGAGTACCTGCTTTAGACTCACAATCACATCACCCTACAGAGAAGTATCTCTTACTCTTCTTCTATTCACTATAAAAAAGAGAGAGTACATTTATCTGACTGAGGCTAAGTGCATAAGCAGCATAACCTCTTTCCTCCTCTCAGATCAACTTTGAAGACCATCAGTAACTGTATATGAATTTCTGGAAATCTACAGCTCTGGAGACCTGAATTTCAGGAGCAGGAAGTGCTTACAGCTGCCATACAAAATGTCCATACAAAGATGTCTGTTTACTCTGGAACTAGAAGCCGCAAAGCCCCTTCACTGCACTTCCTCAGTATTTTCTTTTGAGGCTGTTCCCTCTGCATAAATTATTAAACACTTTCCAGAGCAGGGACTGGAACCCAGGTGTCTTAAGCCACAGGCTAAAGCGTTATTCAAATCTCACACTGTCTGCTTTAATGAACGTTAACATATTGTGCGGAAAGTGGAAAAGTACCAAGGGAGAGACTTGACGAGATACACTGTTGATACCTTGTAGCCCACTGACTTACATGAGAAAACACATTCAAATTCATTTTCAGTTGATACCTACTTTCTCAAGCTCATGGAGATGCTATATGTAAGCAAGAAATATAACCTGTGTTAACTGGCCTCTAATTGGCTTTGGTTTTCTTGCACAGTTCTCTAACAAAATATTACATTTTGGTAAATACAACATTTGACACTAAAGGAGATTCCAGCCTATTTATTTAAATGTGAAGAAGCATGCACCACAGAGTATTAGTGTGCTTTTGTTAGTCATGACCACTCAAACAAACAGAAATGCTCTGATTTAAATAAAATAATTTCAGAGAAAATCTTCACCCTATGTTAATGACCTGTATAGAATAATTACCTTATATGTTACTTATATATATTACTACAAGATATAAAGAAACTAAGACATAGTGAAGCAAATACATCTTAAAACTGCATATTAAATAAAACCTTACTAAATATAGAAAGAAAAAAAAAACAACCCACACAGTGAAAGGATAATTTTGAGTCATTCCAAAACTGAAGTCAGGCTGAAAGAAAAAAGGAGAGCTCAGATTTTTATTTGTAATGTTTATAAATTGCTAAGGAAACCATATACAACAATCTAAAAGTAAAATATTTCCAAGATGAAATTTATGATTATACAAATATACATAAATATTTTTATATTTACACCAATCTAAAATACTATTTTTTTTTTTTGTGTTTACACCAATCTAATCCAGCAGCTAGTTTCAGTTTACAACAAAGAAATGCATTCATTGTGTAACCAAAATTAAAAGAAGTACCATTCACAGGCCTTTTCTTTCACATTTCTGGTTTAAGAGTCTTTTATTGCATATCTGAAGACTTAAAATGCTAATTGACACTATTCTGCATTAGGAGAGGAAAAAGGCAGCACAGAGAGAGTTAATCCTTTTTCCATCTGAGACACAAGTGACTGCATAATTAGTTACACCCTTGCTTTCACTTGTGCATGTGATTGGAAACAACTGGCTCTCCCATTTCACCAATGAAAGGCTTCCACATTAATTTATAACGCAAACAAGTACGTGTGAGAGTACGACTGCTCATTCCTCCATGCTAGATTTTTTTATGCATACAGTCATTAATATGTTTTTGCTATTTGTTCTCCTTTATTTTAATACATTAACATGCATTTTAGGATTTGATTCATTTCACATGGCAGCTTACAATTTTTAAGTTTAGGTTAACAAAGGGAAAAAATGGCCACTCAGAAATCTACTCAGGCTGTCATTTTTGCCAAATTTTCTGTTGTGATTCCAAGCAGTTCCTGATAGCAAGTTAAAGACAGAACCAAGTGTAAACTGACTGCTGAAAACATCAGTTTAATAATATTTTTAAGTTACAATTTCTTAAATTAGCAGCACAATGGCTTTAAAGCAGTTGCTGTCTTAAAACAGTTTCTTTGGAAAAAGTGCTAAATGCTGTACCTGGGAAAGTCACAAGCACAAAAGCAGCAAGACACTCCAGGGAAGAACAAACCAATAAATGTTCTTTAGGCTCCTGCCATATAATAATTCTTCATTGTTTATAGTTTATTATTGTGTAAATGTCAGCTTTTTGGGAATCTCTGCAACTACCACAGCAGAGCTAGATCTGTCATGGAGTTCTATTAGCCATCCTTAATAAACAACAACTGCTAAGCAAACTAAGCATGAACTCCCTCTCCACAGTTATATCAATCAAACTGACAGCAAATAGATACGAGAAATTTCCCTCTGCAGGGAAAGAGAACAGGTACTAATTTCCAAGTATTCCCTTACCTGATTTTTATCAGTGGCTACAGAATATTTGAAAATATTCTTTGTTCCTCAAAAGTCACAAATTGTTACTGATCCCTGTAACAGACTTTCACTGGCTCTGACAACACTGCTTTATGGAGAAACATGATACTATATATTTTTAATTACTGCCATGACACTTTTGTTTTTCTTCGCTTCTTCAAGGCCAATTGCAGGGTATGCATGAACTTATTTTCTTCTACTGGTTCATTTTGTTTCTAATCCATTTAGTGTATTCCCATAAAACAATTGAAATCATATTCATTTTTTAGAATCATAGAATAGTTAGGGTTGGAAAGGACCTCAAGATCATCTAGTTCCAACTCCCCTGCCATGTGCAGGGACATCTCACACTAAACCATATCACCCAAGGCTCTGTCCAACCTGGCCTTGAACACCACCAGGGATGAAGCATTCACAACTTCCTTGGGCAACCCATTCCAGTGCCTCACCACCCTCACAGTAAAGAACTTCCTCCTTATATCCAATCTAAACTTCCCCTGTTTCAGTTTGAACCCGTTACCCCCTGTCCTATCACTGTCCTGTCACTACAGTCCCTAACGAATAGTCCCTCCCCAGCATCCTTGTAGGCCCCCTTCAGATACTGGAAGGCTGCTATGAGGTCTCCACGCAGCCTTCTCTTCTCCAGGCTGAACAGCCCCAACTTTCTCAGCCTGTCTTCATACAGGAGGTGCTCCACTCCCCTGATCATCCTCATGGCCCTCCTCTGGACTTGTTCCAACAGTTCCATGCCCTTTTTATGTTAAGGACACCAGAACTGCACACAATGCTCCAAGTGAGGTCTCACGAGAGCAGAGTAGAGGGGCAGGATCACCTCCTTGGACCTGCTGGTCACGCTCCTCTTGATGCAGCCCAGGATACGGTTGGCTTTCTGGGCTGCGAGTGCGCACTGCCGGCTCATGTGAAGTTTCTCATTCTCATTTTTCGCTTCCACTTCTTTATATCTGAAAGTTGTAGGTGATAACTTATTACCTGATTACCTGCTTTGGTTTCAGATATTAAGCAGATTGCCCCAGAACAATTTACTTTTGCTTTTGGCATTGTAAGTTCTGCTAATTTTCTTTCGCAAAAAGTCTTGCCTCCATCAAAATGCAGAAACCCTTCTTTCCTTTTCACCTTGGTATAATCCTATCAGTGGGTGTTTAGACATTATAATCCTAACAGTCTCTCTCATCTTCTAGAGATTTGAGGCTCTTTGCTAAAGGTTATAACTTCACCCTGGGGCATGGTAAGACTGAAGCAGTAATTTCATACCAGAGAACGAAGCTGTGGCTGCATTTTGAGCTTAAGGAGTTCCCACCACAGCACATCTGTGTTGTGCCAATACAGCTGTATGTAGAGCTGCTCTCCAAGTCCAAAAATTGGATTAATCCATGCATATAGTCTTTAAAGCACACTGTGGAGCACACCTATTCCAAATATAGACTGAAGTTTAGAGTGTCTGAACTCTACATTTAGAAATACACTTCTAGGTATCACCTTCTCTGAGGAATACTTCTTAGATAAATTAGACTTACTCCTGTCCTTATTGAGCCAATATATATTCAAAATAATTCCACTGGGAAAGGGCTAATCTTGCAAACTTTTACAAGTGTTTAATTTATTACTGAGAGCAGTCCCATTGGAATCAATGAGAGTATTCACGGTAAAGTTAAATGCATGCAGAAAGTGCTTTACTCCGGAAAAAATGGCATTCCAGAGCAGTTTTTAAACCATTTTGCTTAATTCATGTTTAATCAGAGTGCTGTGGTCAAACTGTTTCTGTGATTTTTCTAATAACTGCATTCATGGACAAGGCCTCTATTTTGTACCTTTTGATGTGTAACATGCTGCTGCTGCACAATGGGGAAGCTTTCTGCAGGCCTTGTGGTCCAGCTGCTCAAAACACTTCTCCTGGACTAGTTATGGCGTTCTGTTGCATTCCATTACATAATGCTGGCTTAGACCAGCTCATTTCTGTCAATACCAAAAGCCAAAATCAATCCAGACAAATTATATGCATCTGAGGAGGCAAATCACTGCACCTCATGGAAGCCTCTTTCTAGAAGAAAAGCCGTGATTCCCCATCAAAACTCTAACAGTCAACACCACTAAAAATATTTCTTCCTTTTTCTTTTTAAGAAAACATTGCAGAGAAAAAATAATGGCCTTCCAAATATTTATTTACTCAAGAAATGTACAACTATTTCTGCCAGCCTGAGTTTATTGACAGTTTAGGACTCACCCCAATAACACTGTGAGTCACAAAATTAAAATAATTCTCTTTTTCCTTTCTGAAAAGGAAACTGAAAAATACGTTTTCAGAAAGCTTTCTTTCAAGTCCAGTGACAGAAAAAGCAATATAGTTGCAACTTCATTCCACTTTTGAGAGAAAAATGTTGTGGGAACTAGGGGGTTGTCTGCAGGATGTGGCATGCCAAGATCAGCTAGCACAGGGCCTGCTCTGCCCAATCTGAGGAGGCCCCAGGAAAACACTTTGCCAGTGGCAGGATTGCCTGCACAGGGCTGCTCCTGCACGGGTGTAAGGAGCACGTTGGAGAAGTGTCTGGTCAGACTGTGCACTTATTAATCTGCAGATCTATAGATCAGCTGTAAGTCAAATGCCACAATGTCAAATGTCAAAGTCAAATGTGATGCTGAGAGGAAGAACGTCTTCTACCATAGAAAGAAGGTTCAAAGGAAATAGCAGATTTCAGTGGTCTGCTTCTTCCTGCGAGGTAGCTTAGCCATGTTCTACAGGTTTAATCAAAGTGTCTCAGCAGCAGCAGCAGCATCTCCAGTAGAAGGCAGATGGTCACTTTGCACATGGATGGTTACTCACACTGAAGTCCTGCACCAGAAGCCTAAAGCCCCAGCAATATTGTCTCTGCTTATGCACACATACCAAGAAAAAATATAATGTCCAGAGATCTGAGGTAGCAGCGTTGCCCCAGTAAACACTTTGCAAGAAAAAAGAAATTACTTCAATTCTTTGCATATCTTTTGAAATAATTATCTTAATCAAACTGCTTCTTGTAATCTTAAAAAGGACACAATATCCCTTATGAAAAGTTGGTGTCAACCTTGCAGAGCTTTTGTCCTCTTGTGCTGCTCACCACTTTTATCTTCCTATTATTCTGATGACATTAAAGTGGTGAAGTTGTACATAATGTGCAATAATACAAATCTTTTATATCTTTCTCCTCTGTTATTAAAGTTTAGGAAATATTCAATTAACAGTTCTCGGGTTTTGTTGTTATCTATTTCTCTTGGCTTTTATACTGGAAAAGGACAAAACACAAAAAAAAAATGAATAAAAATACTCAAGGTAACAAAAATCTCTGTTCATTAATATTCTGAATTTCTCTTTCCACAGCTGCAACCAGAAATTTTAATCCCAGAGAGCTATTTCAGTACAAAGTGCAGTAATTAGCTCATAAATGATCAGAAACAGATCTGTGCCCGGTGTTTCAGCCTTTAAAAGAGTGGGGAAGAAGTAAGGGTTTTAAATACCATTTTTGCAAGCCTGCTGAAGAAAGATTTTTTGCTTATTTTTAAGGGCAAATTTCCCTTACTGTGTGGTTTGTCTGTATATGTTATTTTGAAAAGTTCAGGGGAATGGTAATGTGTGAAATAATCCTTACTAGGAAAGTAGCTCTACTAAAATGTATATTTATACTAGGTCTGTTTACTATTTTTTACTCCCCTTGAATTGAAACCAGACCCTCAACCCAACTCCACTGTAATTTGAATTAAAAACAGTTTTTAATAACCTTTCCATTTATTGAAGAACACTTCAAATGAGACACGCAAAGAAAGTATGTTAAAGGCAAAATAAAGCTGTGGCACAGAGCAAACAACTAGAAATTCGAGAACTAGATTAATCTGAAAAATTCATTTCACCCTCCTTTTTTAATAGGCATTTGGATAGATTTTTAATTACTTGATCACATATGATTCCCCCTTAGTCCAACACCTTCCTCTGCACACCATGCTGTGGGGACCAGGAGAGTGCATCACTGTGTCTCTTTCCCCTAAACTGTCCCAGTCTCTGGTCCCACCCTGGCAGCTAATTGATTCTCTCACTTGCTGTCATTACAGACTCTTCCTCCAGCCTCACTAAGCCTTCTCTCATCAGCTCTTTTGTCACAAATAGATCAAAATCAAGCAGCTACTCTGAACTGCTTGACAGCAGAATGAGACAGAAAGCTCCTAATTCCAGTATCTGGCCTCAGCTGACCATGCACAATCATAGCTTTATCCAGTTTTGCAGTTTGACTAGATCTGGCACAGATCTGTTTTTCCTGTTAATATTTCACTTCCTTTGAGATCCGTTCATTTCAGTTTGCTCTACAAGAAACCGAGTTAAAGTGCAAGAGTTGGAAATATCATAGGAAGGTATAAGTGCATAAACCACAGTTTGTGCACAATTGATATTTTAGTTCCTTCCAGCATGAATTGAAGGTATTTTTATCTTCAAACTCCAAAGGAAAATCAGGAAAAACAATTCCTATAATTCAAGCAGACATGCAGAGTATTTAGATTTTTTTCCACACCTCCAGTCTGACTTTGATGTATAAGATCAGAGAATTCCATTTGTTCCTACATTCATTTCAGCAGCAACACTTTGGGCACTGAAATATTTTGAGAATTATTTTTCCTGGGACTGTTTGGCAAACCTTTGCTCATGTGCTTTGTAAGGGTTTCTCAGTTAAATACATTACCAAAAAAAAAAAGTCTATGTAGGAATGGAAAACTAAACTGAGTAAAATGTTCCCAAAAGAACCAGGCATAATGTAAAATATTAAATAAACATAGCATTAGAAACTTAGTTACTGAAGCATATTTTGGCTCCTACTGATGTGTGTTTTCTTTTTATGTCTTTTAGAACTGCCGGAACAGTTTGAATCACTTTGTTTTCAAGGTCAAGCTCAGATAAAGTGTGAACCCTCCCTAAGAGCATGTTGTAATATGTTCTTACTTGTTTCACAAAGCTATCAGCTTCTGAGTTTCCTTCTTCAGTTTGCACTTTGCCACGTGGCCTTATTTCTTTGAGATGACCTTACAACTATTCATGTTTGCAAAATCACAGATTTCTCACAAAAATCTGTTGATATTTACCTGCTAAATGGCATTTCTGAATGTTTAGCCTGTCTAGTAGCAATTACTCTAAAGATGTACACAGTAAAATAGAGCACTTTTTGACTAGTCCTACTGTTTACTAGAAAGTACTTCATAATTGTCCATATAGCATAACTCTGACAGGAAAATCTGAAAAGCTATATGAGGCACCAACAGGGCAAGGCAGAGAAGTAAGAGGATATTCTTTTATTCTTCCACAATATTCATACTGTGGTTTCACCACAATATTCATAGCAACCACAGGATGCCTACTGATCCCACAGACATTTGAAAAAGGAACATAAGCAGAAGGAGTGCAGAAGATGCTATGTACTGAGCTGTCCTATTATTTACTAGCTCAAATTAGTTATCTTGATGGTTAAACCTACACAGTAAACTGAGCTAGTGCTGCTTTATGAGGACTTCCAATGAGAAGTGATCAGAAGTTGTGCCACATCTCACTATCCTCAGAGTTATCACAGGAAGACATAGAACAATGCCACGAAGAATGCCAAGAAATTCTTATCAATTACTTTCCAGCTTTATGGATGGTATTTTATAGATATGGCATTCTATGTACTCTCATACAGGTACAGAAATTAAAATTAAAGATCTCTGGCTCAGAAAAAAATATCAGTTAATGAGATAATTCAACAACTCCGTTTGCCAAGAGAAAAGCAAAAAATATATCAACATATTTCCCTCTATCCCTCTGTCTTCTGAAAACCATTTCTGCTCATGTAAGCCTGAAAACATCATCTGAGACACCACGGTAGAAGGGATCAAACCAGAAGGCAGATGTAGATGTGGAACAGTGCATTAGTTGAAACATTATTTCTGTTCTGAGATAATAAATATCACACTACACTATTTAAGTATTTTCAATTTCTCACCCTAACTGTTCCTGAATACTCAGTCTTTCTGCCACTTCAAAATTCAGGCTTGTAGTATACATGGTTCTCTTAGTTGTTATAATCAGGTGATTTAAAATTAACTAAGCTGATAGAATAAGCTTCATTATTAGAGTTTCAATTAAAGCTCAACAGCTTTAGCTCTATTGGCCTGCATGTATCTATCTCTGCAGCCATATAACAAGACTCCAGTATTTTGTGGGGAAAAAAATGAAAGTTCAACAAGAGATGCTTGCAGCTGAAGACTTGCAATCCTTTAGGATGCACAGTTCACCTAAGTAATATTTCCATACCTATTTTTTCAGAACAACTGACATATCCAAACCAGTCTATTGCTCTTCTTATTCAGATGAAAATCTGGTAGCTACTGAAGACCGGCCTTTTTGTCTAGCCTTTGTTTTAGCATTTAAATGTGTGCAGAAAACTGATTCTCCCCTACTCCAGGAACCAAGAACCTAGTCCTGTATCTGCTGTGGTATGACACACTTGTTATATCTCAGCAAGTAGCAACTGTGTCATTATTATTTTTAAGGTTAAATATATTCAAGTTGTATTTTGTAAAGTGCTGAGAACCTGTAATGTCACTCCAATACAGAGATGCATCATCATTCCAGTGATGCACAAGCCCCAAGGATGTGAAGCGTTTGCGTGCATAGCTTTCAGTCCATCCATGGTCCCACTGAAGTCCAAAGGAAAAAAGCTTCTGAAGTCAAAAGGATTATCCAAGCTGGTAAAATGAAGCCTGTCAAAGCCAGGCACCCTGTGGAAACAGGTCCTGGAGCAAGGCACAGCCGTTCATCCCCATTCCCATTCATCATACTGCTTTCATTTCACACAGTGTGGATGAAATGGTGTCTAGTGCTCCACTAACAAAGAGATCTCATGTCCTACCTCACTCTTCCTAGTTTAGTGCATAAATCTCAGCACATATGTGTAATCTGCAGCTATTCTCTAGCCTTCGTATAGAAATAGAACAAAAACACCCTGGCCACAAATACCGTTATAAGAAAAAAATGAAAAGGCAATTATCTTATGCCAAGGATGAATTAGACTGTTAACTTGCTCTCCTGTGTTAAGCGTGGAAAACTATTACCAGTTTTGACTTTTCCCATCTGTTCTATTCCAAGCTTGCCGAAAGGCTGATATTCTGACAGCAATCTGAAACACAGTTTTGCCAACTGTTTCTTTTTCAAAGTCCATGTTCCATATGTTCTTATTATGCTTCTTTTTATTGCCTTGAAATTACACAACTAGGAAGAAAAAAGATCACTGCTTTGTACAATTATATTGAATATAAAAAAAAAAAGTTTGTGGAAAAGATAGATCATGAGAATATACTACTCTCTTCTCCCATGAGTTACATCCTTGTCTTGTCATAGTGTATAATCCTGTTGTTTATAATTATTGTCTGTTAAACTCCACATACAGTATGTTTTATATATATCACATACAGTCTAAAAAAATGAATGATTTAGAACAAGGTATGCAGTAGAGAAGGAGCACATGTGGGATTTATCTCCTTTCTTTCAAACAAGAGTTTTAAATATGTATTGGCTCTCAAAAGCTAAGAAGAAATACATCTATTGTTTACACAGCAAAGGATTTCCACCAGCATTTATAAATATTATCACCTACCAAGAATTTAAAAAGCAAAAATCTTGTATTTTAACCTCACGGTAACCTTTCCAGCCTGTGTAATAGAAAGCACATCATAAAACCTATGCAGCCCTGGAATCATTAATGTTGACACATAATACTGATTTTATATCCACTGAATTCTCATGAACTCAGAGCAAATCTCTACAGTTATCATTTATACGGTATAAACCAGAAGCAACTGAATAAACCAATAGAGGAAACACTGGAGTTTCATATCCATTTACCACAGTCTGACTGACATGAGGCCCAAAAAAAGATAGCAGTCAAAATTAAACCATTGGAAGAGGGTTTTGATGTGACAGGATACTGATGATAGCAGGCACAAGCTTAGCCTTACCAATAAAGGAAACACTGTGCAAGTGGTATGTGTTACTTGCTCACCTGACTGGATAACAAACGGACGCTTTGCAGCATACAATTTCTTTAAGTCTGAAATGGAAGCATCAGCCTTCAAAGCTGAGATGCACAGAACTATGTTGGTGGGCAGGGACTCTGAAGATTATCTAGTACATCCTGCTCCAAGCAGAACTACAGCCAGCATTTGGCCAGATAGGCCAAGACTTGGTCTAGCCACAACAAATACTTCCAGAGATGGAGATTCCATAACTTACCTGATAAACTCGTTCAGAATGGCATCAAGTGAAAATGTTTTTCATAATGTCTGAGATACATATGTGGCCACTGCCCTTGCTACATAACCTGTCCCACCAAGAAGAACCTGGCACCATTACCTTCAATCTAGCCTTGAAATGGTTTTAAGCAGAACAATTACTCTCTAACTATATTTAGCTTGAAAAAATTTGCTTCAATTTCAGATTTGGAAGAAAGATTTACATGAATAAAAAAAATCCTTGTCTTGGGTTCAGCAGTAGCAGTCATTTTTTCTCCTTCTTAGTAGCTAGTGCAGTGCTGTGTTTTTGACTTTCGGCCTGGGAACAGTGCTGATAACACCGATGTTTTTAGTTACTGCTCAAATGTTTAGCCTGACCAAGGACTTCGTGAGTCTCATGCTCTGCCAGGGAGGAGGGGAAGCTGGGAGGAAGCAGAGGCAGGACACCTGACCCAAACTAGCCAAAGAGGTATTCCATACCACAGCACGTCATGCCCAGGATGTAACGGAGAGTTACCCGAAAGGGCTGGATCACGGTGGGGTGGGGGTGAGGTACCAGGCGATGAGGTGCTGTATTCTCTTCCCTTGTTATTTCCTTTATCATTATTATTGGTGGTAGCAGCAGTGATTTGTGTTGTACCTTAGTTATTAAACTGTTCTTATCTCAACCCGTGGGAGTTGCATTCTTTTGATTCTCCTTCCCGTCCCTCCAGGAGGGGGAAGAAGGGGGGCGGGGGGGAAGTAGACTGCGTGGTTCTAATTTACAGCCTGGGCTTAAACCATGACAATCCTTTTCAGCTGTACCAAGTTGATCTAACAGACATAGCTTTGTTTTACAGAATTAATCTCATTTATGTATTTCTGTTATCACAGGTATAACAATAATACTATGGATAAATACCCTGAAGCACTAATTCACAGTTTGAAACTAAGATAATCAGTTCCCAGTTTGTTAACTATTCTTTAGGTAAGTTATAAACAAGCAGTCAAAATCTGTCATCATTATAATTATGATATAATTATGATATTATAATTATGATATAAATATGGTATTTTCTTTGTCATAAAATTGTAATTTGTAATAAAATAGCATTTGTAGTTGCAAGCCTTGCAATCTTCTTTTATATAAGTGACTGAAAGCTCTCAGAGAAACTACCTAGTGTTTATCTCCATTCAAAGCTTGCTGCACTCCATTAAATCACTCCAGCTGCTTTCTGAGGCTTTGGTGCAAGTCAGAAATCATCAAAATGACCACCCTCAAAACGAGTTTTGAAGTTTGCTTAAGCTGCTTTAAACCTCTTTCCTCATCTTGCCTCCCTGCCCTGTTGCTTTCTCTGGGCTGTGGTGATGCTGAGGTGAACCAGCTCAGCTGATTTCCCCTGATGAAAACATTTGCCAGGAAGATGAGCTTCCAGTCAGATCAAGAAACTAATACAACTCATCACAAAGGAAAAGGGAAAAAGAAGGCATGTTCAAATTCCTTTTAGGAGCAATACAGTCTTAGAAGTCATCTCTGACACGTTTTTCAGCCCTATTGTGAAAATATTCTGTTAACAGTAAGCTTGAAATTGATGTCACCAGTAACTCTGTTTATGTTAATGGAAATCTCCACAGTTGAAAATAGCTTTCCTGAAGGGAAAGAAATAAGCCATGTCACTAGCCTTCATTTGTACTCTACGTTTTCTTCATTCTGTTGGATTTAGAATGACTGAGTGACTAGTTTCTCATTTCCATTTACCCAGCTCTGACAAGTATTACCTCAACTGCACACAAAACTCAAAAAATGGTAGACAGAGGAAATCAAAGGCTCAGGAAACAAGGGCTCCAGGATATGACATGCACATATACATATAATCTGGAGTGTAGATGAGCTGAAGGGCAGCATTTTGTTCTGAAGCCAGACCATCCATTTCTTTTATGATTGGCTATAATGCTGATTATGATCTGATTAACAGCCAATTTCAAGATGAGCACATTATTCAAATTTATAGTCATTTGTTTGTAATGTGGGCTATCAGAAAGCTTTGCTCTTAATTACACTGATGCTTTAATTGTATAGTTTTACAATGCTGATTGGAATTGTCAGTTTGTGAATATGATTATTGCACATTAAAGCTAAGTTTGTAGTAATATTCTTCTAGTATGATATGAACATGAGTTGTGTTCTCCCGCTTGATTCTAGTGTATTTAATTACCATTAATATATTCTTTATTAGAAGCAGATGGGCTGTTGAATAGAAGCATTCTTGTACTGTGTCCCTGCACCTATCACAGCAATCCAGAATATGACAATGATTTAGGATTGCATTGTTGAGGTTCTGCATGTAGCTACTTATTTAAATCCAACACAATGTAGCTGGCTGCAGTGAGAGTAGTCTGGATTTGCAGGAATGTTCTAAAAGCTGAACAGCAAACAAGCAATTATCTTATTGATGTACCTGTTGGTATACGTTCAGCAGACTAAGTATTAAACAGTAACTACAGTTAAAACCCTCTGCTCCAATCTAACCTTCCAATATCACTATTTGTCTGGAACAGGTTTTATCTGACCTTACTTTCAAAGAGTTTATTTAACCTGGGCATTTAAGTTCATTGCCTTCTTATCTACACTATGCTGAAATGAAAGACCTCAGATAGCTACTGTGACAAGTAGGTGACAGTGCTGATACCAACCACTACAAAAGCTTGCCAGTGATATCCATTGCCAGCGCTACAGTGCAGGCTCCATTTTCCTTTCATAAAACTTTGGTGCATAAGGAAGCCAAGCTAACTACTGAAGTGTAGTTAATTTGTTAACAAGTCTCAGTGAGCTGTTTTCCTCAAAAAGGAAAGATTAGCTATCATGACTGACTGAAGTCTAACTATGTGGACTAAGGGCTGGTTTTCTCCATCTCATATTTGTAGCTAATACTTTAACATCACCATGCAACTCCTGTCCTTGTGAAACCAACAGAAGTGATCTCTGAGATGCCACAAGGAACCTGCCCACCAGTGCTGGCAAATCATCTCTACTGGAGATCCTGGTCCAAGGCTCAGTGTACAAAGGATATGACATAATAAACTTAAAATATCATATAAATCTAGCTAGTAAGAGAGAATAGGTTCCAACTAGTCTCTTCCAAAGACCTTTACTAGGGAAAGTCATGGAGAAAACATTGGTAACACATACTGTTTTCTTGACAGCTATGATGGTATGGGTGCTTCCTTCTCTGAAAACAGTGTTTTTATCTCTGGGAGGAGTGTTTACCAGCTTTCATCAGCCCCAGATGGCAGGTATCCACATCCCTATGCTAGCACAAATATTTCAGCAGAATGTAATCTTTCCCAAACACATTAAGTTGCTTTTTATAAATAACCGATCAGCTTACTGTGTGCTTATACTGTTGGATGTAGAAAGCTGTGGGCCAGCCCCACCCACACTCCAAACTGGCTGGATGCAGGCCACCTCATGTCCAAAAGCCATGTAGCTACATTAATGCAGGACTACGCCTGAGCTAATAACTGCTGAGAGTCCCAGTATTAGTACAATAATGTTTTCACAGCAGCTTGTTTTTCTTTTAGTCTAAAATATAAGATCACACAGGCTGGCGATTTCATTATTTAGTTCAGAAGAAACCAAGTAGAGTTTAATATGTATAGAGAGTTTGATACAAACAGAAGCTTAAATAGCCAATATAAATCTTCTCCAAAGTAGTAATAATTGATTTAGCAACTATGTGGTAAACAGAGAATTAAGGATTTCATTACACTAGTCTTTTGTCTTTAAGCTGACATACAACATAATATTGCTGTTCACCACAACAAACCTTAACTGATAGACTTCTTCCCAGTATTTTATTCCAAAGAATTAATATTTACATTTAATATCCTACTGTCATTATCTTGTTTCCTCCACAGTGAGAAGAGTTGTCTGCTTTCCACAGGTGCAGAAGACCAGCTAAATACACAGCAATTCCCCCCCGCCTTATCCTTCCTATCAGCATACACAATGACCACTAGTTATTACGCATAGTTGCATGTATTAAATGTTGTTATATTGCATGACAGCTTGTTTTAACAGTTGGGAACCTACAGCTCAAAATTCTTACAGGTATTTTAGTCACATTTTGAAAAGCAGCTTCTTTTTCCTGGAATTAAATATGTTTTTAGCACAAGTTACGTTACCTAATGAACAACATGAAAGCATAATTAAACAAGTGCAGAAAAAACATGTTTTTCTATTCTTCAGTCTTCTCTTTTTTTTTTTTTTTTCTGTGTGTTACCATCTGTTTCACTGGTAACCTAGAAACTGGATTTATCAGCTGCTAGCTACCTAAAGGCTTGGGAGGAGCACTGAGGGGAGGAAGGTTAGGACTCAGCATTCGTTTTAACGCACTACTAAGTTATAGATGCACAAGGGCTAGTATTTTAAAGTTATACAGCTGTATACAAAACCAAAAAGAATTCTGAGTTAAGACTACACTTAAAGGAAAATCAAATATTTGAAAATGTGTAAGCACCTAGACAAGACATCGTGAAAACTAAACCTAAGAAAACAGCCAAAAAACTAAAAGGTGTTCTGTCTATTAATTATCCCAGAATTTCAACCAGCACTTACAACCAGTAAATGCAGTTAAAGATACCCGCTATGTCCATGTGCTTTGCCTTTTCTCAGATTTTAGTGGCAATGACGAAGTGATTTTTCAGTAAGAAAACTGATTTTCATTCAGTTGAAGGTTTTCCCTTGGTTTAATCACTGCATCCCAGGCCATTTATCTCTGTTGAGGGAGAAAACAGTAAGACTAATGTCAAACTGCAGTACAGCACAACCTCTACAACCATCTTCTAATCACATTGGGTTTTATTATACTACACAGTATTTGGGGACATTAGGGTAAAATAGCCCAACTAGAAATCCCTGAATGTATTCTCAAAAATCCAGCTTACTACACTAAGTACTACCAAGAGAATTATAACAAGTACTACCAAGAGACTTCAAAACAAGATGAGTGAAACTACAGAAAAGGCAACCACTGAAAACATGAACATGATTTATATTTAATGTAATGAGATATCTTTACATGCTCTTACACTGTAAGATTTCATTTTAAACTAAGTATTTCCAAATGTAACAATGTGCATTTAAAACTAAAAATAATCTCTCTTGAATGTATATATTAGCTATGGATTGAAAACACATTTTTCTTTTTCTTTTTTCCATCCTTAATCTCCTTAGCCTTGGAACAGATTGTACAGAGTTTGGATAAGATTATGTTACAATGCAACTGTAAACTGACACCTTAAAAAATGGGAGCACTGCCAAATTATTCACAATTAATATTACCAAGAGTTCACCAAATGTTTTTCTTTAAATTGAGAAAAGCATCAAATTATATGCCAGTTTTAGAATCTATAAATATTTATGCAAGATTAACTGTTCAGTTTTACATTTTTGTAAGCAAAAATTGCAAAGGGCCAGCTGCTGAAAATGTACAAAGTCACTCAGAATATGGAGTAAAGTGGGTTACAGAAGAGTTTGTAGGCCTTAAAACTGTACTGAGTTTCCTAAAACAGAGAGGAATCATCTACTTTAAAGTGAATATTAAGGCAAGTTAGAAGTAAAAACAAAACCTGAAAACTAATCTATATTTGATTCCTTAGTATATATTTATCTGTTTATATAGATAACCAGAAACACAGGAAGAACTCCTGAATATACACATTTAAATTATTATAATTATAGTTGGTAGTTGGCATTAGATATCTGTTTAAACGTTATTTAATCTTGGGATAAAGATATTAAAATGCCAAAATTCTGCTCCCAAGTATGTTACTGATTTGCTGCTAAAGGTGAAGAAGTCTTTTGGTTGGCACTGCAGAAAACTTATGTCAAATGTATTTTTAATTTCTTCCAGTTTTGCTTTCAATAATTTTCATGAATTCTCAGTACGAGTGCTCAAGTAAAGTGAATTTTCACTAGATGCATTCAAAAACCTGTAAGATAATGTACAGTTATTTTCCTAAAAATATATTCAGCATAAACAGGATTATAAGATTTACATCTATCTAACCAGAAATCTAACGAAATAACTTGTGACTGTCATGGCTGGTCTTGTAACAAAGAAACAGAGCTCAGACTTCAAGCAGTAAGCTAAACTTACTCGAACGGTGAGAGTGAATTATTAAAAAAACAGTAATAAAAATAAAAAAAGAACACATTTATGAATACTGACTGTTCACCCATGTTTCAAAATGAGAAAGCAAAATCCTATGTGCAATTACACATTTGTTCATCTCAGAAATTTATCTGCAGGAATGTCTTAAAGCTACAAAAATTTCTATTCAAATAAGTTCTCCTCCTAAACATAAAGACATCCATAAATAACTAAACACAAATATCTTAGATGTGGGCTCAGTTGTGTCTTCAAGTATTTTGCAAATTCCAAAATTTAGTAATTTGTAATTTATCTCATGTCTTAATTTTTTTAATTCCAAAAATACTTATATCCATTTCAAAGAGAGCTGTAAAGCATCTTTCATTTGCATTTGAGCCTCCCCTGCCAGCAAAGACAGCACTCACTGTCCAGGGGAAACATCTCAATCATTATCAAAAGCTTATGTTACAGCTAACTCATTGGAAAAGACTGGTATATAATACATTTTGGTTTCCTAATCTAATCACTGAAACACTGAAAAGGAACCTTAATTTATACAGAAAACAGCAACAAATCTGGGAAAACTTTCCTAAATATATTGATTCATATCAGTTTGACTTCTTTGAATTATGAATAATTTTAACTATTTGGACTTCGAATCACAAAATGAACACTCTGCACATACTGTGAAAGAGCTGATCAGCTAAGAACTGCAAAATTCATGTGCAACAAGATTTTTGCTAGCTAAAGTAAAAGACATTTAATTAGTTTTTCAGATAGCATATCACACTAAAGCTTTTAATCAAAAATATACATGCCAATATTTATAAATCTCTAGGTGAAAATCTAGGGCTTCTGCATTTTCTCTAATTTCTGTAGTTTTCCACTCTATTCTTTCATATCTTTCACTCTTTTTTCTTTCACTGTTAGACTGAGCGAATGATTCAATGCAAATAAGTGACATGAGCTATTCATACTTCTGCTGCACGCTGGTATCCACCAGCAGATTGTATTTGTCGTTATAAACTAGCCATGTTTTTGCAAGTTGCTGGGTTTTTGTTTTTCAGAGTTTTTTTTCTGCACAAGTAGATCATGACAGTGTGAGTATTGGACACTCAGCATTTAAAATTCAAACTGTGTTGCTTAGTTGCTATGCCACAAAAAAAGAGAAAGAAAAAGGCTGTTGTTTCTATTCTTGGATCTTAAAAGTATAATCATAAGAGTGGCTTGAGGAAGCCAAACTTTCTGGAAAAGGAAGCATTTAGAGAAAGACTGTGAAAAATTGGGATACAGGGAACATTACAAAAAAAATGTAACCATTATCTTTCCAAGCTACATTGACATATCCCAGGTAGCTCTAATAATCACGCTAAATATGAGTGGAACAGATTGCAGAATGTCATCTATCTACTTCAGACGTCTTAGTCTTTGGGTTACAAATGTTTGATGACCTATGGATTACTTTTAAAATGGATTGTGAAAAGCAAAATAGCAAAAGCAAGTCAGCTGTTCCTATGCTTAGAATTGCTATGCAGGGATGTGAAAAAATCAAGAAGCACATACAAACACTCTACAAGCAATTCCACAATTCCTTCTAGACAAACTTCTCCAGAAAAACAGATATAAATATAAATAGCTATAAAAAAACACATGAAAAAAACCTACAAAAAAGAAAAATATTTTTCAACAGAAAATGTAAAGCATCTCATAGTTCAGTTTTAAGCCATTATTTGTTGCCTGCCCAATGTGGCTGACCCAAAACCAGAAATCCCTAGGTCAAGTCGCAGACCTCGCCTTCCCATGGAGCTGTTCCATGAATGCCAGTTTCATCTAGCAGCTGTAGGGTCAGGGGAAAATGTGTGGGTTTGGAAACACAGTATGTCAGTGTTTCCAAAACATTTTCCTGGAATTTGTTTTTTTTTCCTGAAGAAATTTTTCTTAAAAAAATGGATTTGTTCCAATTTGAAAGTAAGCCAAATTAAAAAGGAAAAGAAATATATATAAATCTGTGAACTGTAAAGCCTGCTATTCAGCCAGCCCTATTGCTGTGGCAAACGGTATTTTCTGTAATGCTCTGGTGCCACCATGGTCTGATTCCTGTTCTTCCTTTCCTTGAGTCTTCTTGTTTTATTCAACAGGACTTTTTTCCCCTTCTTCCTACTCCTGAAGTTTCATGTTAAGCAGCTTTCTATTCTCTTAACCACTTGTTCCTTGGTGTCCTGTATTTTGTAAACTGCCGTTGGTGTCCTTTGTTTTGTAAACTAACCTCAACCTCACTGGGAGGAAAAGGATAAGCCTGCAAAATCATTAGTAAGCATTGCTTTATTTTCATCTGTGTCTTCCTTTACCTGTCTGGAGAAAAGCAGCTCCCATCCCTCTTTGTTGAAGTCTCACACAGGTCTTTAGGTGCTCATCATACAGTTTATTATTATACAGCTTTTAACCAGGTTTTTTTTTTTTTTTTTGGAATCTATGTGCTCCAAGAGGAAAGATTAAGTCCCAGTGACAATAGTAAGAAGTGGTGGATATTTTGGGTGTGACAATATATCTGACTTCAAAATCATTAATAAACCTTCCTGGACTTTGCAAATCCTGCAATAAAATCATAACAATTGTTAATACTGTTATTTTCTCATCTGCTGAAAGTCACTCTTCCTGAAACAATTATACTGATAATACAAGCTTTCATCCTGAAATCACCAGTGCAATGCTACAGGCTGAGGTAGGTGCACACAGTGCAACCATGACAAACTTGAAAGAGATAGGGCAAAGAGATGTTTCTGTCTAAATAGAGAGCCAAGAAAGCAGACTGTAGAATTACTGTGCCCCACTGTCATCTGTATTCACATAAAGTAGGATTTTTTTTTCTATTTCAAATATACTACAGGGGTCGGTTATAGTCACAGGTACATAAGTTCCTTCTGTTGCTTTCAAAGCTTCGGACCACTTTTGCTATCTATCTCAAGCAAAAAGCTATAGAACACAGAGGGGAGAGAATCTGAAAATAATCTCAGGGGCAGACAACAATAAGCACTGTTTTACATGATACATGTCCTTAGAATGATGAATTTTAGCTTGTGGACAGAAAAGGACATTCTCTTGTGAAATTACCTGTTCAAAATGACAGCACACATTATTCAAGGCAGTATTTTATGTGGGTTTTTTTATACTTCATAATGCAGTCAACTAAAAGCATCAGTCAACTTTTTGCTAAAAATGACTTTGCCCAAAACATTAAAAATCTGGAACAAATGTTATGTTTCTGCCCATGTAAGTGCCTTGTTCTGCTGGCTGCAATTCCTGTAGTCAGATGGCTCTCTTTCAACTCCATTCATATTCTCCAGCAGGTCGTACTTTATGAAGCCTCTAACAACTAATTAAAGTTTTATTTCAGACCTCTAATAGTTCAATCAATAATTTAGGGAGAAAAGAAAACATTTTCTGGGAAAGCATTAGCATAAGATTCACTGAAGCTGTATCACTCCTTCTGTCCATATTTAATTTCAGCAAGATGAATGAAGAGAAAACACGGTATAGCTCGATGCCATGCGACTTGTGTTGCAGTGTCAGTTTTGTATCTTGGAACTCTTCTAAATAGCTTTTCTGCTAAAGCAATAATCAATTAGTACTGAAGCACATCTGTAGCACAACAAGATGTTCTCCTTGGAATTGGATCAAAATTACATTTTGTAAATGTTATCTCATTCATGTAACTCTTTCATTTGAATACTACAAATAAGGAACTTTCAAAGTTCAATTCCAAATTCCATTAGATCAGTGATACAGAGGTAGAAAAATTTTGAAATAGTAGTCTCCAGAGGGAATCTTGGACTTCCAAACTTGCTTACTTAAACTCATACATCATTAATATCTCTGGGTTAAAGAAACCTTTGTACTGATGTCTGATTGCCAGGAAATTATTTGGGCTTTCTTTTATGAAGTCAAAATCTATTTAAGCATTGAGAAATGCATCTGATTGTGAACAATAGAGAAAAAAATCAGTTAAATTAACTGTAAAACAAATACAGAAAACAAAATGGATAAGCCAAGGACCCAGATAGAGTTATTAGCTGTGAAAAAGGTCACACAAAAGCTGTCTGAAATGGCTGGCCTCTAATTACTGTAATATAGAAGTCTAAAATTAATAACCATAACAGAATCTCTATAAGCCCCTGGTAAAAATACTAAATCAGGATAATGATTTAGTATGAAAGAAACTGATGAGATTATAGACTGCTGAATATTTGCTTGGAAAAAAGGGCAAAGTGTAATCATATATTCAGTTAAGGTCTCTGCCTAGCTCCAGTTTCAGATTCAGGTATTGCATCCATGCATGGACACACGTTGGACTCCAAAATGTTTCACTCTGGTTTGCATTGCATTATTTCAGTCAAGGGGAAAGGCACCATCTTTCTCCAAAATGGTGGGAGAGATCCCTTAAACTCAAGGTACTCATCTATAATTGAGGGAGAAAATTTCTGGTCTTCTCTCCCATTGTACCAGTAATAATAAAGAGGAAATTAACTGGGTAAGGAAATGAATGGCCATACATAAGGAAGTCTAGAGAGCCAGCCAGGAGTCCCTCACTGACTCTGAGGGGGGCCTCTGAGAACAGTTATTTCAGACCTGATTGTGCTGTGTGATTTGGACAGAGCATTAGAAGTTAAGACAGTGAGCTCATCTGCTTGTGGTGCATTGAACAGGCTGACCTCGCAGAATATGTAACTGGCAAAGGAGGGAACCTCAAGGAAAAGCCTCTGCTATAAAACTAAATTTGCTGATCTTAGAGGCCTCATATCCAAGGATTCTAGCTCATCATGGAAGTTATCTACTGTATGTTTTGGTACATGGAAGGAATAAGTTCATAATGTACTTTGAGTTGCATAAACAGCTGAAGGCTTTTTTGTGTTAGAATTTCTTTAAACACAAAATCCAAAATGTCTTTCTTCTCCAGTTTTGCTTCCAAGTTTCTTGTTTCCTGGATCTATTTTTCCTCTGGGCAAAGGAACCAGACTATTTGCCCTAGTGATTCCTCAGATCACCATGTAATCCAGAATGCACAACATCCTACTGAGGATTATACAGGAGATATTAAATTCAAAGTTCTTAAACTAATTTCTCTGATACTTTTTCCTTTTTTTAAACAAATTGAAGAGTTTGCTATCATTTATGATTATTTGGCGTCACTGATGGAAAGAAATGTTGGCAAATATTATATACAGACTCTTCCAGCACAATGACACTTGAAATTCTGATTTACTCAAGAGAACAGTCAATACTTAAAGCAGCTTCCATGTGAATAGAAGATCCTCAGAGTTTAACATCATTCACATGCCACCATCATTTTCAATTTTAATGCAACACAATAAAGAAATTAAAGCAAATTAAGACAAGTACAATATACACACGACAGTTTGCATGTATATATTAAGAAATTTGCAAACAATAAAGTGTATAAACTTTCTGTAGGTCATGTGTACTGAGCTCAAGTATACTAAGGTTCGTTTCAATAATAACACTGGAAGGAACAATATTCAAATTCCATTTTAAAAGCTGGAATTTGTTAATTCAAACTCAGCCAGATTTTCACCCAAGAATTTTATCAAAATGTGCTTCTTTCAAAACTTCAGTTCAGAAAAGGCTTGGAAAGTTTCTGAATACTTCTACCCATTGAAAAAGTAATTTCTGTTTCCTTCCAGCTCCTGAAGCACAGTCTGACTTTGCACTTCTCCAAGTGTCTTTGATATGAAGATGATCAGAAAGACACCAGAAGCAAGGTGTTCAACCTGTTTTACCATAGATGTCTGGCTGAGAGAGCACAAAAATAAAGTACACAGCTCTCAAGTTACATCCTGTAACTTGACAGATCTGCTTTTAGCTTCTTTCTTCACATAAGAAACAAAAAAAAAAAAAAAAGATGTTTCAGGTTTTAAACAGTCTGCATCAAATTTCCCAGCATTCACTGACAAGAACTAAGTCATGAATACTTAGTATTTTCTGCTTCAGCAGCAATTACAGCTGCATCTCTACTGACACATTCCAAGTGGGGAGCAATATTCTGCAGATATTTTTGGCCCTGTGACCAAAAGGCCAAAAATTGTCCTCAGTAATCTGGTGAATGTTTAAACCTTGCTGAAAAATGTCTTAGGGATCCTAACTTGATTATTGGCATAAGCAACCCAGGTATTTCTTTGGCACAAGCAGTGTAAACTAATCCATTTACCCTTAAACTATACAAACAGTATTGTTTCATGTATCCAAAATAAAAAATACTAAGACTGGCAGGAACTAATATAAAAGGCAACTTTCTCATTCACAGTCTTCACACTTTTCTTTTTCCATAATCCGTGTACCTGAAAGCACCATTTCTCTTCTATCTAAGGACAAATAATAATGTTTAATGCTGGTTGGCTCTTGACTTCCAGGTAGATCTCATTTTGGCAGAAGATAGAGTTCATTAACCTCTACCTGCACACAATAACTGCCAGCCATGGAAATCTTTCCAGCTTTACCATGAGAGCCCAGGCTTTGGACGATGGTTTCTTCTGGTTTAGCTTTCAGTTAAAAAAAAGCCATTCTATCTATCTGCCTGATGCAGCTGAACACACACAATGGGTTCTCGAAGCTCTCTGACAGAAGCCACTATGAAATCTTTTTGCTCAGGAGTACGAACTTACACAGCAAACAAGACTTGAACTTTTAGGTCTTATCTATGCCAGAAAACTTAAAAGATTAATGTTGGGTGTGTGCTTAAAACTCAGTAGGCACTCGTGATAATTCCAGGTGTGAACACTTCTATTCTGGAACCAGTCCCTTCATTCTAGTTAGTTTAATTCACTGTAAGATATTTGATTATGTCCATTTTTACATTCCCACGAAATACAGCTATAAAATTTCACTTGTGGCAGTCCCATGAGGTAATTAACTGCAGAAAGAGGTATAAATTGGAGATTTTTTTTTTCAATTACTGCAGTCAAGTTCCAAGGACATAATGCACAATAGGTGCTTTACAGTGGTCCTCTCTCAAGAAAACACTTTAATTATAGGTTGCTGGCAGAGTTCCAAAGGAAAGCCAGCTATCATTGCTGGCTGAAGGCTTTCATCTAGCTAAATTCAGAAAAAGCAGTGCAAAGCGGACAAAGCAATTACCATTATCAGGAGGAAATACAACAATACTAGAGCTGGTCTTTGCTCTCCGCAAGAGATGTGCTCTTTTGTTAAGACAACAGTCTTGACCTCTGTGTATTCACACAGCTAGGCTAAAGCACGTGTGAATATTTAGTAACCTTTTCTTTCTTGACAAACAGTGCTTAGCAGGGCAAACATCCTATGTTTGATGTCTCTCATTCACTATAAATTTGAAGAAAGAGCACCCACTCTTTAGTACACATACAATTCCTCTGTGAGTTTTACCTATATACACTTAAGTATCTCATCTGCATGATATTGATAAAGGACCTTCATCTGCTGTTTCATAACAAAGCAGTTATTTAAGCTGCTATCATTACAAAATAAATTGGGCAAATGCCATAACCAAGTCTCCACTATTACTGTGAAATAATAGTAACATGCGTGAACAACCTCACACAAACAAGCTTATTAGAGCAAATATTAGGGAAAAAATCCCTGGGAAATTTTAATTTCATGCAGGAGAAATATTTCTCTCCGTCAGCCAAAGAACACACTGCATTTAATCTCCTGTCCCCTATGATGCTAACTGGTGAGAAAAGAGCTAATTACCTGAAAGCTTTGTTGCCATTTAATAAGTGTGCCTCCAGAGCTAGAAGGAGATGTCTTTGCTGCCCGTGGAAGGACAGCATCCCACACACAATCATTTTATCACCTTTATATACTTCTCTCGATTGCCTTTAACAGCACGTCTCTGAACATCATCCTACAGCTGGTGACTACTGCACTCCCAGAACAGTCTGACTTGAAATGCCCAGCCTGAGAATGGCCTGTACTGGTGGTGCACAGACAGCCTCTCTCCTTAAAATAATGCAATCTTGACAAGGTGCAAAATGCCACAACACTGGTAGCAAGCATGGTCTACAAACAAAGAAGGAGATGAAGACCCTTCTCCCAGCACTGGGTGGTTCAGGCTCATTTGCAGTTCTCTTTTGTTTGGCCCTTGCAAAGACCATGGAATCATACTGGTATGTTTTGCTTTCTGAAATAGTTGGTGCATTACACTGAAAGTCAGGACAGAAGAAGAGTTTTAGCTAGTAAGAAAAATGTTGTGTTTTATCCTTAATACCTTCAAATTATGTATTTCATTCATCTCTTATTTTGGCACAGAAGAAAATGAAAATATTTTGGGCAAGTGAATTGCAAAATGCTTCCCACACCTCTCAAATTTAGCTTTTCACATTACTGACCTCAGTTACCATTAATTATAATTGCAAATTTTCCAGTATTGTTTCATAGCTGATAAGGAAGCACATTTCCCATCCTTCTGGGAAGAGGCAAAGCAAATCAGCACAAGGAACACAGCACTGGCCAACCATTCCTGACAAGAGACTGAACATCTTCAGCTTCTTTTGAAAAACAAAACCTGTCAGCTTTATTTCATGAAAATATGATGAATTTTTCTTGCCTGATTTGTGGATTGCTTTATGGTTATATAATTTCCTTTGTTGCTTATGTAAATTCAGATTTTTTGGGGAACAGATTTCATAGGAGATTGATAATTATTTGAAACATCATATTTCTTTCCTCTTTTTATAAGAATATTGGGATGCTTTAGTAGAATACAAATACAGACATTTCTTCATTCTCTTTCAGAATGACAGACTTTGGTGAATTCTTAGCATCACCAGGCATCTTTCTTAATTATTTTTCAAGGAGAGGTGAATCATTCTTTTCTGTGAGCTCATGAATTATGTATTGTATTGGATACTATGCTCAGTCATGTGATTATTAATATCACTCACACAGTTCTTAATCATTCAAGGTTGTCTTTTTTCCTAGGCAGATGAATAATTTCTTCTATTTCATCTGAAGGTTTTGATTTTCCTTGCAGTAGTTTGAATTGTTCAATACTTCCTTGGGCCTGAAGACAGAGGTAGCCATTGAGCCAATGGCTCAGCCCTCCTGGGACTATTGAGGTCCCTTGGGTTACTGAGGTGTCCCTTTCGCAACTGTCATTGATACCAGTTGTCAGAGAAGTGCTGAGAGCTCCCCACTAAGTGCAATGCAGTTTGCAGGATTGCGCCCAAATATCCAGAGCGCTGGGTGCTTGTATTCTATTTCATTGATTAAGATACCAGAGATGTTCCTCCTGGGTGACATAATCATTTGCAGCAGTAAGTGCTGTATAAAGAGCAAGCAAAGCTGATCACTACTCTTGAAACCCATCCTCTTTTCCAGCTATCAGCTGGGGTGGCACTGAGAAGCAGAACTTCCCTTTGGTGTTTGCATGCATTCAGCAGTAAGACAAAACCTTCTTTTCCCCAAAGCCATTGGGATGCCTGGGGCAATGATGTAGCTCGCTGCAGCAGAGGCAGGGACTCCCTGTCCTCCCCCAGTAGCAGCCACAGCAGCAGCAATACCTTACTTCTGATTCTCCTCGCTCTCACCTTGCCCACACACCGTTCTGACATTTTTTCCATCCAGCTTTATGCCAAATTACAACCATGAACTTCAGTTATCTCCATGTGTTACTAAAATCTTTGTACTGCTACTGACTCAGCAGGCTTTGGGGCATATTCCAAAGATAAATATAATACATATATTCATATATAGATTATAGAATATAATAAGATTCCAAGTAAGAATATAATCTCTTTTAAAGAAATTGTGTCAAATGCAGTAATATTTAAATGAGTATGATGAGTGTATGCCTTTGTCACTGCAGATATAGATTATATTTATATTAAGGAATACAAAGGAAAATTTCAGGGAATTTCAGAGAAACCTCATGCAACTGAGAAAATAAAACTCAGTATGGCAATGGAATTCATTGCTGATTACTAGAGCTGAGTAGAATGTGACAGCTTTGGGTTTTTTCCCCAGATTTAAAGATTCTGAAAGTTTGTTATCTTTCAAAGACAGACCATAGTCCAAAAAACATTTTCTGGATAAATTATATTTTTCACATTTACTGAAAAAACACCCATAAAGGAAATCTGCTTATTTCATATCAGAATTTTACATCCCCACATCACTCATAACCTTGTGATTTGAATGCAGGTGTCTCGCATTACTACTTCACTAATCCTCATGCATGGCAGTGAGTCTTAGACTCCCATTCTTGTTTGACTTCAGCAAAATGATGTGTTGTGACAAACAGAAAATGTATCACCTAGCCGTATGAATCAGTGAAATGTAGGGCAAACTGAGAAGAAACTTTTGATTTATTTATAAATTTTGCTGAGTTTTAAGTGAACTACAGACAATCACAGAAAATGAAAATTAGAAAGGGGCCCTACAGAACACTGCATAGTGGAAGAGGAGTGAGCTGAAACACCTGATCCGACAAAGGGAAAATGATGTCCTGCAAAGTTCCAAAGGCATTGCTATACACCCTTAACTTACAGCCCTCTTGTACCAAAGAAAACCGTTAATAAACTAACTGACCAAACAGAAGTATATAGCTGGATCATTACTGCATTATGAATTTGGTCATTATAACAGTAGCAAGATCTCTGGGTATTGGAATACATATAAATTTCATACTGATACTGACATACTTTCCCAAACTCTTGAACCCAAAATCTGTGCCAGGAACCACAGGACATTTCTAAAAATATCACAACAGCGAGTAACATTTGGAGGATAAATCTGCCTTCCTAAAAACAAAAATACTAAGTAGTGCAGATGCAATTATACTCCAGCAGGAATGACCAGTACAAAATACCAGTGAAACAGCGGCATACCGTGACCACAGTGTGTCCTGGCCTCTTTGAGTCACCTCTGTGCCTGACAGCTGCTCTGCATAAAGCTAAATCTCTGCAAAAATTAAAGAATTCCAATGTTATTCAGGCTCTATTTGACACAGCACTGGTGGCCTGTATTTTAGGATTCCAGTCCAGCTGGACTGCAGGAATGAAATATTGACTTAGCCAGCAAATAGGCCATTACAGAAGCGCCCCAGGCTCTTGCCTGACCAGAATGGGTTTTAATAGCTACAGCTCTGCCTCTTATTTTGTTTCTGCCCACTGCTTGACCATGGGCCTTTATAGTTCAATCTCTGTCCATGTTAACAGATTACGAAATGGGCCAGTTAGGAAATGCATTACAGGCACTGCTATTAAGTGGTTTACTTCTTCTGAGTTTTTGCATTTGTGTCTTCCCATTTATTCTATGAAGTCACTCTACAGAACTGAGTGCAATGGTCATATGGCAAAAATACAGCATGCCATTTATAGAAAGAAGATATCATCAAACAGTGACAAATATAAATCTTTTCTGAGGGAAAAAAGTGGTCTCTTCATGGTATAGCACAAGCGTGGTAGTCAAAGCACCTCTGCACTCAAAAGAATTACTCTGAATAAGGCTAATGGGAAAAAAGGTCAGGTCACCCCTAAACTGAGCAAAGAGTTCACTTGGAAGATGGTTGGTTTGTGAGACTTCCACCTTACCAGCCTCCATTCAAACATTTCAATAGCACTGACTGAGATGTCTCGCTAAGTTTTGATGCAATAAACATATTTTGCTCCTGTAAGAACACAGAATTCTCATTAACTGATATCATGCAGGTCACTGATTATTCAAATAACTTCAAGGAGTTTTGTATAACTCTGCTTTAAAAATAAGTGCTGTAATTTTAGAGATATTTTCCTCTTAATGGAGGCAAACCACTTGTTAATATCATGTACTGCATCATCTGCAAATAGCATATTGCTGAACTGAAAGGCTTTAATGTGTTAGACCAGTGGCCAAAGAACCAGTCTCCAT
The DNA here is from genome assembly GCF_963264785.1 of Psittacula echo. Lineage (NCBI taxonomy): Eukaryota > Metazoa > Chordata > Aves > Psittaciformes > Psittacidae > Psittacula > Psittacula echo. Next base: position 17,193,331 of record NC_137735.1, on the reverse strand, counting down.
GGCAACTCTGTATTAAGTTTCCCTGCTACAACAATTGTGAAGACTATTCAATCACAACTCATTTGAGCTGAATTCTTCTATATTTCTAAATGGCTCTCATAAATATTTCCACTTCCGACATTTTGTCTGTTTTAGGAGAAAAGCATAGGAAAATGAAAGGCCAAATGAGAGACTGGCTTTGGAAAGTTCAGTATGAGTTCGCTGTACATCCCTGTTCTAAATAAAATATAAAGTTTAAGTAAGGTTTAAGTGTGTTAAAATGTGAGATACAGCACATATGCACAGAGCCCCATCAGAGTCCATTGACTACTGCTATGAAGATTTTATCAGATCAGTTATTCATCTCTGAACTTTCATCACTTATCTGGGGACTAGGTTCTTCTTAAAGAGGAAAAATACTTTATTCTCTTATCACTGAAAGTCCATACACAGCTGTGGATAGCCACTTTCTTATCATATAAGCAAAGCCATCTCTCAGGTTGCTCAGTGCCTAGCAGGGGTCAGCAGCTGGACCACTAAAGGGAATATCTGCAAAGTGGAAAACAAATAGTTCCAACTACTTTTGGTACAATGTCCCTTTCTATTAGCAGCTTCTCCTAAAAGCTTTTTAAGTCCATTTGCAACTGGATATCCAAACATACCCCTCTTTCCCACTTGTGGGTTGACTAATGCATTTTGCTGGCCAGTTTTAGAAGCAGCTTGACTGGTGTGAATACCCACATACTTGATTCCTGTGCTGGATTACTGCAACATGCAAGCAGGGGAAGAAACTGAGAAACCTCCATCTGATGCAAGTGCAACTGCCCACCAGCTGAGGCCACAACAAGCATATCACAGCATGACTCCAATCTCTGCATTGACTCCCTATTAGGAATGGGCAAAGGCCTGGCGCCACCCCAGCTAATTGGACTCTTGTCATGGGGCTGACCTTTACAACCTCTGAGATCACCTCTCCATCCATGACTACCGATTCCTGTAGCTGTTCCTTCCCACCAGAAACAAAAGCCAATGGCTGACAAACACAAATCTGCCACAGTGAAGACAAGACTTTACAGAATACTAGATAAGATTCTGGAAATAATTTCTGAAGAAAATTAGAACAGTCACAGGACCTCAATGTTTTGAGAAATGATATTGCCTCCCTCATTTCCCAAAGTCAGTTAATAGAAACAAAAAAAAAGCTGACAGCTCATTGTATAAAAAGCAACATATAGAGGTAGAAAAAAAGACCCCTGAATATTACCTGAGTGGCTCAGGTACAGATGCAAGCCCTACAAGAGAGCCTACGCAATCAGTAATGCAGGTGTATATTACAGCCTCCTGCAAAACTTCTGTTCTGATTTCAGTCATCCCTGTTTTCCCAATGTCAGGACCATAGAAGACCAAAGATTCAGAGCAACAGCTGAAGTGAGACTTCTAAGTTTTACTTATTTTCTGTATTACTAGAAATACTGAGGCAACATACTTGTACTTCTTGTACAAGAGCTCCCACCCCTTCTTACACAGGTGAACACTGCCTGTAACAGTGATATATTAATTACTTAAAAGGGTCTATACCTGCTACCACAGCACTAATATAGATGAAATACTGATGAAATTGAGGGTTACTGTAGTAGATTTAGTCCTGAGGTTAAAACCATTTATTCACCTAAACTCATTTAAAAAGGGAATCAGGTTAGAACAAAAGATTTGAGAGTTTTAAATCTATTCCAAGTTTTAGTGCTTTGCTTATAAAACATACAGGCAGGAAAATGGTTTGTGGTTTCAGGTTTCCATTAAAATACTCAGCACATATCCATTTGTGATTATTAAAAAAACCCCACATACTTTAATCTGACTATCTCTAAAATACATAGGTGGGATGTTTCTGGTTTCCAGGCCACATCTAATTATTTTAATGAATTGATACTATGAACCAACCAAAACAATAACGTCCTGAAGCCACATCAAGCATCACACGAAATTAAAATCTGAGCTTGAGTCATTCTGCTTATCATTACTGATCTTGCCAGTCATTAAGTATTTCTCCTTAATCCTTCTTTCCTGTAATATCTTAAGGTTTGACTGCAATATGGGGGCAAAGTCATTTAAAAATATGAGACACCAAATGAATGTCTACAGGTAAAATGTCTTATGGCAATGAAGTGTCCATTTATTTTAAAAGCAGCAAGGTTTAATGGAACATTAGTGAAGCTTTTAATCTTTCCTCAAGATATTTCAGGCCTTTTCTCCCGGGAGCCCTGTCTGCAGGGATCCCAGAGCTAAACTGCTATTCCAGAAAGGGCTGAGGTAGTTCATGCTTAAATTAAATTGCAGAAGGAAAACACAGCTACAAAAAAAAAAAAAAAAAAAAAAAAATCTTTACATAAAAGCCTTTGTCTTTAATCTCTTTCATTAGAAGATTAGAGGTTTAATTACAACAAGTTGCAGCAGGGCCAAACTTAAACTGGAGTTCAAATGGCTTCAGAGGAACCAAAATTTTGCCATGAGCCCAATACATTTCAGTAAGGCTCTTTACCTCAAAATCTCCATGACTTAAAGACATTCCCTCTAACAAGCAGAATTTATTAGCTCGCATCCACTAGCTCAGTAAATATGGCTGTATTGCTTTATGAATCAGAAGTGAATCACATTCTCAGAAAACAGCCCCACAAAAAGACAGTGTTTGCAAAAGCTTAGTTAAACATATTCATGATCTACTTTGTGTTAGAGATGCAGGTACATAAACTGTGCAAAAGCACCTCCTTTCTCTGCTTACCAGCTCCTAGGAAGCAGCACCTTTGCTACAAAAGTAGCCTGTGGCTATGCTAGTCAGCTCAGCTGAAGACCAGAACCTTTCCGAGGCACAGGAACAGGACTACATGTATTAGTAAATTGCTACAACGGTCCTTGGCATACTTCTTTCTGCCAGCTAATAATTTCCCAAATAGCTCCTCTGTGAAGTTCAAGAGGCAGCGCTTTCCCAGAGCCATTCCCAAGAGGCACCTTGGCGGCGTTTAGCTGTAGGGATGCAGACTGTCCCACTCCTCTTGGCCACCATATTCAGGCCTGTTCTCAAGTACACGTCATTTACTAATACACATGTGGCCTTTGAGACTATTTAAAGCAGAAGGTTACCACGGCAGGTTGTTGCACTGAGCCACATGGTCACTCTGACCGCTGCATAGTGCCAGGTCTCCTGGAAGTTTCTTTCTTTCTTGCTTTGAGCACAAGACTTTTCAGAAGACAAGTCCAAGCGTGTCCCCTTCAGCTCTTGGCTGGGGTCCGTAGGGTTATGTCAGTAAACCAGGACTCCACATTCCCATGGACTCTAACCAGAGAAAAGTCCAATCTTTTGTCAAACAGACTGAAAACCAGACCTTTGTGTTTACAGCTGGGGCCCACAGCCAGCTAAGTACCATATTTTTCCTTACAAAGGGTCACTGTTACCCCTGTTCCTTTTGCCTCTACTGCAGAAATATTCCTAACTCCAGAGTTTCTACTTAATTCAGTCCAACTATCAACCAGTAAACTCAATAACAACTGGTTTCCTATGAATATGAACATATAGTGAAGGAGCATTGTAGCACCAAGTACAATGTTCAAAGTATTGTATTTTTTAAAAAAACAAGTGAAATGTCACTTATGGCTTAATGATATAAGATTTTTCATCATTATTCATGCTTTTAAAAAACATTACTATGGGTGTTTCTTTGGAGTAAACTATTAGTACGCCACAAACTGAGTATTCTATAAGCAGTTTCAAATAAAAGTTCTTCTATGATACAAGTGACTAGCTAATCAGTTGAAGTCAACACATCTAGAATATTTACTAATCTTAATGAACAGTGCTGTTTAGAAACTACATTTTAATCACTAGTTCGCTCTGAAAGCAATTTGCTACAAAGCCAGTAAATATAATTACACCTATAACTATGATGTAAATTAATACATGATAACATTCACAAATGCAATCTGGATTTGAACACTACAGCATGATTCAAGCACCCTAAGAAATTACCTAAACTAAGGAAAGCAGTATATTTTTGCACCTTCACTTTAACTTCAATCTCTCTCATTATTACTAAAGCCTTCTGTAATTTGAAAATGCACTTTATGATTAGAATAATGTAAATCATGGGCCTTATATGGTAAACAAAGCTCTTCTAAATGTCCTTGTAATTCTTTAGATCATATGTTTAACATTCTCATTTTCTTTTCTGGCTGAGGAAAGTTCACAATAAAAACCTATTTAAAGATTATTGTTCAAAACCTCAAAGTAATTAAGAAAGCAATACAGAACCTTTTAAGTTCATGAGTGCAAGTGTACATGTGTATATACACATAAATACAGACTCAGACAAGACTTTTTAAAGTTATCAAAACACTTGAACTTCCATGCAATAACGAGTAACAGTTACTATGACTATAAAGTCTCAGGGCACTGAAGATGCAGAGTATTTTCAGCTGCAGGGGATGTCAGTAAAGGAGGGAACTATACCCTTCAGAGGAAAATGTCACCATTTTGAAGCCTATTGCAGTCAGGAAAAAGGAAGATCCACAGCTTTTTTTCATACAGCAGTTCAAAAACGAAAAAGGCAAAAAGAAACCTGAATGATTTGGGTTGGAAAGGACCTTAAGATCATCCAGTTCCAACCCCCCTGCCATGGGCAGGGACACCTCACATGAAACCATGTCACCCAAGGCTCTGTCCAACCTGGCCTTGAACACCACCAGGGATGAAGCATTTACCTGTTCTTTGGGCAACCCATTCCAGTGCCTCACCACCCTCACAGTAGAGAACTTCTTCCTTATATTTAACCTAAACTTCCCCTTATGTTTTACCCTTTCTCAGCATGAGAACAATCCTCTAAAATTTACTGAAATGAGGGTCTTCATTCTGCTGAATATCTTCCTTATTTTAACAGTGCAGTGAAAGACCTGTTTATAGAAGAGATTGACAGTAATCTAGACTGCTGAATCTGCTCTAGTTTCTGTGCGGGTATATGCACATAGTCACAGCTCAGATGGCACCTAGGTAACAGATCTAGATGACCTTTTTACAGCTTGAATTGGTCCAGAGACCAATTTAATTTAATCTTTATATATTCCTACCACAAGAATTCTTACTTCGGATTCACTATTCCCTCTTCAGTTTTGTTTAACCGGTAAATAAAAATCACCAAGAAAAATTAAAGGACTAGAATATTATTCACCAAAAAGAATTTTTTCATACAAAGGGAATTTAATTAAATCAGATTGTAGTCCAGTTAATTAGTGTTCAAACTGTGTTCAGACAGCCCTGAAAAGTATTTGTTCCATAGTTTGAGTATCCATTTAAAAGCATGTTATAAATCATTTCATTTTGCTTGTCTTCTAACAGTAATAATTACAAGACCAGAGCACATTTTTCTAGTAGCTATTAATACTCTTCAGGAAAAGTAAGAATGATTATCCCTGTTTTACAGGTGGGGAAACCTATTTCCTATTTTATTAATGATCCCCTCTTTCTTTGCACTTCATTAAGTCAGTCACAGCAGTATAAAGAGAATCTAAAATAGTGTACTGGCAGTATTTGCAGCATGCACATTTTTCATCATTTTGCCCTTGAATGACTAGCTTCAGTGCAGTGTTGGATCACCTCTGAGAACTGAGATACTGAGGTTTATTAATGAATTTACATCTACATGTGACTAAATACTACTCATGTAGAAAGCCTCCACTGAGTAAAGCCACTGGGAGAAGTTCTTACTAACCGAAGTTTCATGAATGGCAAGGGTTGGAATGTCAGTTATTTAATTCATAAGACTTCAGAAAGTGAATGAATGAGGAAAACAACTTATTTTATTCCTCAGAATACTTCGCATTTTAAAATCTACCTCTTGAAAAATTCCAAACTCTTAGTGTCCAAGATAACAAATCAGACAGAGCAAGTGTACTGCTCAGCTGATTGCCCTCTTACAAAAAGAAAAACTTCTCTCCTGGATTCACCACATACACAGATACGCATCAATTCCAGGAAACATTATCTTCAAATGATGTCTGAATCACCAGATAAATAGGCTGTTCACCAATTGAACTTTCTGGTTATTTTAGCTCTTTTAAACAACTGAAATTGCTACCATAGCCATTGAAACTGCAGCTATTTTCTGTGTTATTTCTTTGAGTGACAGTTGTAAAAATGTCATAGTGACCTTGAAAACAGAACTAGTGTGGGAGCACTGTGGAAAAGACACTGAAACACACAGTCGTTTTTCCATGCTGCTATTTACAGCTGGGAGGGTGATGGAGGAGGGGAGTGATACTAGATTTTCTTTCAAGCCTCACTCTGATGGCCAACAAGATGTAGCAGAAGAGTAAAGTGTTGTGCAGAAAATCAGTGACTTCAATTTCAGAGGAGCATGTTAAGGAATACGCCCTGGCCAGCAGGTAAGGACAGCAGCACAGACACCTCTGGAGTACCTCAACATTACAGCTCCTGCCAAACTGCCTCAGTGGCTCTGCCCACCGTCCAGTCTGCTTCCGCATTTCGTGTTCTCAAAATCTGCTTCTTGTACCTCTCCAGCAATTCCCTCAATTATACTAAACAGCTTGTAAGAAGTAAGATGAATAAAAAAAGAATTTTCTGGTTTAGAATTACATTCTGCCTCACCTTTCCCACTTTTAGGCATAATGTGTCATATTTAGAAGGTAAACTAAAGAGCAGAGACTGTATTTATGGCCTTTTTCATACACAGTTAGGGCACAAGAAAGGTTTGCTGTTAACACAGATCATTGATATGATACTCTGGCAGGACAGCTGCTTATGAAATAAACATCTACTTGGGGGAGGGTTATTTAATAAAGCTCTAGTTTTGAGATGTCATACTTCATTCTTTCAACATGAGGGTGGTGTGCTTATTCTCAACAGGGAGAAATTTGGCAATAAAACTATATATTTTATTTTTATATGTTTTAATGCCACAATATGGAAGCCCATATTTAAGAAGATTATATCTTTTTTGGCATTTCCTTCCCATTCTAAATATTCTGAAATTGTATGCATGTAGACTTTTCTCATTTTGACAACACTTTGCGTTCTGAGAAGCTTCTCAGTTCCTACCAGAAATTATTACCCCATAGACAGTGTTACCAAAGCTCTACAATGGGAAAAGTAAAACTAACTTGAACTTAGGTCATACTTACAAGTCATACTTAGGGTTATTCTTAGGTCATGAACTTGCAAGTTTGTGACAACGAAGTCCTTTTGGAAAAGCGAATGTCTTGTATAAAGTCACAATGTAATGCAAAGAATGTATTGGCAAGGGGAGTGAAAACTCGTGTGTTTAGTTTCTTGCTGTTGTTTCTTACGTTGCGCAGGTCCAGTTGCAAATGTATAGATGGTGAGCATCATTAGTAAAAACCAGCATAGTTAGTAAAAATCTCAGACAAGCACTGACAGCTTAAATTCAGCTGTTATAGTGCAAATTATCTACCTAGAGCACCTCTGTCAATACATTAATAATCCATTATAATTGTAATTATAATATTAGTATTTGTTATGTACTTTTATATCTTTGAACTGTAATTTCACCATCTCTTAGGAATCAGTACTACAAATGTTTTACAGAAGAGAAATAATACATGCACTGGACAGCATTTTATTACTCTGCCACATCACTCACTGGTGAAGATTTTAATGCTTTTCTAAGCAGCACAAGAAAAATTTCCACACAAGGCCTCCTAAATGGAAGTGAGAGACCGCGCTCATACCTGCCATCTGTTCAGCAAGTAGAAACCCTCTCAGTGGACTGAGATACCACCTTCTCTCTTAACCTGTAAGTATCTCACTGCGTCAAATTACTCTGTCTGGAATTACTAAGAAGGAACTTCAGTTGCTAATGTCAGTCCTGTTTCCAATACCTCACTATTACCTCTCCAAGCAAGAAAATTTTGCTGATTCAAAACCTTTTTCTGCATGAGGAAAGTGAGGAGAGTTAGGAAGGAAAAGAAGAGAGAAAGGAAAAGAAATGCAGACTGGGAGTAAGATGAGCAAGGGTTATGTTAGAACCAGCAAGCATAAAAATGGATTGTGACAGACAAAATAAGAGGAGGAAATACATTGAAAAGGAGAAGAAAGAAGAAAGGAGGAGAAAAATGAGATTTAATAAAGAAAAAGACAATGCAGACAGTTGGAAAAGTACATTTTAAAGGAAGCTAATAGGAAAGAGGGGAAGACATGCATTTTCTGTCAATATTTGTTTCATACACTCTCATTCTATTAGTCAAGCATTTAGCTAAATTTCTAATCACTGAAAAAACCTGCATTTAAGTCTCAGTTAATTCAGATTTTTATTATTTTTTTACATTTGGTTTAATTATCCTCTTTCAGTTGGAAATTGATAAAAAGTGCAGCACCAATCATGCAAAAAATGTTCTGCTTTGAAAAATTTTCCGTCAGATCCTAATCATTTTTCTGCAAAATGTTTTGAAAATAATAAGGAAAAGATATTAAATTTTCAAGCTAGTAGGGAAATGCAAAGAGTTTTATATTTAAATTAGTTCTTAATTTTAGTGCATAGTACTTATCATGAATATTCAATATGTAAGCCCTGCATTCAGTGCTCCAGTAAATTATTTTTGAATGAACTGAAGTCTCTGAGAATGTGCACCCTCTGCCCATTTCATCCTCCTTCACCTTTCACCCACTTCGCCTGCAATTCAGCTGTAAACAGAATTAAGCATTTCCTTGCTTTCCACAGTTTTCCACCAGACATTACAGAAATGTCTTTTTATCCTTTTCCTATTTTTAAGAATTAAAAGATCTAAAAGAACATTTTGGATTTCTTTCTTTTTTTAATTTGGGAGTTCATGTCCCTTTCTGAGGCACTTCTTGCTCATGTGAGTTGCAAATACTCAGTAGCACAAGATGTAAGAAACCTGTAGGGATATTTATAGATTTACTTATTAACTACATGATGCTTTAAAGCCACATTTTAACCAAGGTAACTTAGTTCCAGTTAGTTATTTATTCATATAAATCCTAATCATGTTTGAATTATACTAAGCAAAATGTCTTAATTAAACTTGTAACAATGTTTTCCATGGTCTAATTTTATACCCTACAAATAGCCATTTTCTATTAGGCTTATTTTTATAGCCTCTTTTATCGTCACTGAATATATTCTTTTTCTTGTTCTATAATAATGCTCTGCTCTGCATAGTAATACTAATCTATACTGTTACACAAAATCCAGTAATTTGTGGCCATTAATTAGGATATTTATATAACTATGAACAGCTTCATATGTAAGTGCTTCATCATCTTTAATATATTTTCTTCTAAGCTCCTGGAAATGTTATGTGTGGAAGTACTTTCATCTTTGTTTAGAAAAGGAGAACCAAGACACAAAATTTATGCCTACCCTATGTCAGTTCATGTTAGGACATTGAGCACAATCTGTAACCATTCTTCAGCAGTGCTGCCATGTAGACCAAGACAATTTGTGCTCATATTTTTAAAAAAGGGTCCACAAAAGCTGATTTTTAGGTGAATGAGAAGCCAGAGTGAAATCTGGACCTAGGACCCTAGCCATCAAATGAGAACACAGAATCCAGACCAAGATCATCAAAACAGAGACAGATTAACCACAGCTCCAATGAAAAATAAAATATATATTTCTCTTCTGTAGAGAAGCAAGGAGCAATAGGCTAGCTATGGACTTCATCTAAAAACTATGTTATTAGAAGGTTTGGTACAGACATCAGCCATATTCATTCCCATTTTGCTATTGAGTTTTATTCTCAAAATCGTAATTAAAGAAATAAATGAAGCATGTGGATAATTTCAGGAAATCAAACAATGATACAAAAAAGGTTTTGGGGGTATAATGGGCACTATATAGTCACACCATGACACAAAGAATGAAAATACATTCCAGTTACTTTTTCTTAAGGCAAATTCATTTGAGATGCTTTTCATTTGAGCTTTCAAAACTAATAAGGCTGTGCTGCACAAGTGGGACTTAGTAATATAGCATATTGCCATCTGGTTTTGTTTATTGTGGATTTTAACTATTAAACATTTATTAAAGACTTCATTGGTTAAGCCATTCCTCAATAACTGCACTTATTATTTATTAATCATAATACATCTACATAATTAGTTAGGGCCTCCCTCTGGTATTCCGACTTACATTGAATAATAGTTTACTCTGTGATATAGTTTAGTCCTAGTAAACGAAACCAAAAATCTAGCCAACACTGATCATGAATTTGGAAAGCAAAATTGGTTTTCCTGTGGCATTTGCACAGTGGGTATTAAATTAAACGGTCACAGGCATGCACATGTGCATGTGTGTGTTTCAGTTATCTGTAGAGTTGTGCAAGGTTCTGCTTAATTTCTGTTTAGAGGTCTGTATATTGCTAATTTTTCAGAGTAAAACGTCAGGAAGATACTAGTCAAGATGTAAGGATTTGTTCTGTGTTATTAACCCAAATTCTTACAGAAAGGTGATGTTCTGTTTCTTAAGATACTTTGGAATCTTAGTCAATACCTGCTGCTATCTTTGGTTACTTTGTAAGCAGACCAAGCCTCACAGCATTTTTTTCAGACAGAAGGGTACAATTTTGTGTAATTTGGAGATCTGAACATTGTAAACCCACTTGATTTAATCATTCCAAGCTGAAGAACAACCTGACATTAAGATACATCTTAACTAGTTTCAAAGAAATTGCTTTTGGGCCTGTCAATAAGGAAATCAGTTATGCCACCCAAAAACTGTGCCAAGCACTTTGGCTTAACATAATCAGAAGCTGAATAGCCTTCAAAGGTACTTTTCCCAGTACACACAAGCCAGTGAAAGTAAAGAAAACAATGTATGTATTTAGGAGGAAGGGAGCTTGACATTGCACACATAATCAAGGAAGAGATTATTTTGAGAAAACAGCATGTAACACAATTAAGAGCCCTTGAGAAACAAGACATCAGGTCTCTGCTTACCATTTGTGAATGAGGAAGACATGCCGCAGTCCTAATGAGTCTGATCCAGACAAGAGATTAAATAACCCATTTTCTTACCTCAGGCTGGGAAAACTGTAAAGGCCAGAACATTTCAACATGTTTACGACATATTGGATTTGTGTTGTCATATCTAGATGAGAACCTGGGGCATTACAGAAAAGGTAAAAGTAAGTATATTTTCCTACTTTCTTTCAGTTCCCAATGGTGAAAATAGTGCTAAGAGTCTTCTTATTATTCGATTTTGTTAGTTTCAGCATTGGCTCAGCAATTCCCATCTCAACAGAGTTTATAAAATCCACCAAGAAAACATTTTAAAAGGATAAATATATAACTGAGCTAGACTCATTTGAATTGTACATATTATTACTATGTATGTGGCCAGAGACTTAGGAAGAGATGTGAACATAAAACTGAGCTTGTAGAGGGTTCAATACTCTCTAGGAAGTGCAGTATGTGAAACTTTCTCTCTCACTTTGTGTATACATATATATATGTAAGAACTGTGACCTTTGACCAGGGGAATTTTTAGGTGGAAATTAATTTAGCAGAAGTATTCTGGGAATCAGAACAAGTAGATGCTGAGAACACCTTGCCCTTTAGAATGTCCTTTTGTTTTGAGAGGCAAAAAGAATTTTCCTTTTTTTTTCATATTTCACCTGCTCAATATTCAAAAACATTGCATGTGCTGTATTAAGATTAGAAGCTAGGCTTTCCTGCTGCAATTAACACAGATGGCAAAAGCAAAAATAAACAGAATACTCAAGGGCTGTGAGCATACTTTCAGTATATTTCAATTCATTTTCACCAGACAAAGAAGTCTTAATCACAAGCACAAGAAATTTTGCATCAAAAGAGCAGAATGCATCAATACAAATTAAATCAATTAAAAAATGTAGTATAAAAACATTACAGCACAACAGAATGAAAGCAATCTCTTCAACTCTCAGTCAATTCTGATGTGCTTCTGTGATATGCATTTCTCTAACAAGTTTGTTCTTACTCCTTAAGCCATCTAACCATGTAAATACAATTGGCCCTTTATGAACAAGAGGATTTTTGGAAGGAAAAATTCTGCAGCAACATTGTGCACAACTTCATGCGTTTGTTACAAGCTTTACCTAAGCATTCTTTTCTTTAAGTCTTTTAGTTTCTGCTAGCCATAACAAAGAACCATTCAGTTACAGGAGAGCTAATAAGAAATTCAACTTTGAAATTCCATTGCAGCCTCTAACATGGTATCTCTTACTTTAATGACTACACACAAGTTTAGTAGCTGTTTAGCATGTCTATGGGCAAGATTTATGCAGTCCCATCTTCTTCATAATCTCTCAGGCTTGGCCAATACATTGTAACTTTCAGTCAAGCATGGTGGCTAGCAGTACTGGGTAATGCACTTGAGTTTCACTAAATCAGTTTTCATTTAGTTGAAAAGGGCATAAGAATTTAACTGATTCCAGTTCATGAGATTTTTAGCAAGCCACAGGGGACAAGGCTGTTTCTTTAATTTCTAAGAGTTTCAGTTTTACAGCTCATGCAAGAAGAAGGTCCCATTGCTAAGGGTGACAGTCTGAATCAGATAGATAGTCCTGCTCTTGCATTCTGATGAGCCGTAAGCTCACAACTTTGGACTAGACTCTTTGAACCAAGCTGATCTCATTAAACTTCCAATGATGCAAAGTATCCAAGTTACACCAGATATCAAGGTTTCCTCCCAACAGTGCAGAGAAAAAGATACGCATCTCCAGAGAAAGAGTTATTTAACCCTAAAAAAGATTTCTAAGAGAGGGGGCAATGGTACTCACTGTTCTTATACTCCTGATGCCTGGAATGGTACTGACTGCAAATTGAGGTTAGAGTTTACGATTTTGCTGAGCTTTGGATTGCCAGCGTAAGGTAAAATGGATTTATCTATGCTAAGTAGTCTTGCCACTAAAGAAGGTGGACAGTACTGCATAGAAAGCACCCTGTACTGTGCAAGTTATGAGAGAAGCAAGCATGGACCACCTAGCATGGGCCCAGTGGTGTCCATGTTGTCTAGTTTTTAAAGGCAATCTGCATATGTCGTCTTGAGTTCCAGCTATGTCAGTGACAGCAGGTCAGAAGGCAGTGTGAGAACTAAAACCATTTAGGGACCTATTTCTGTGCTTTAATTCTCCACCTCACAAAAGGAGAGTTGCGTGTTCCGAATACTAAAATGCTAGAGATAAGGAGATGCAGTAATTACAGCAATAACATAGTAGTAATAATACTCAAAAAATCCAGCTTTTTTTATAGCATTTTTATAGAGAGAGATTTCAGGAAAACAAGATTTTGTCCCATTCTTAAACATGTTTGTCAAAAATTAGAACTCTAAAATCCAAAGTACAAATGGAGATTTATGCTGACAACATGGATTTTTCATGTATATGTTATCTGCTTTGAATATTTATTTTAATCTTACTTCTTTTCTGCTGAAGTTTTCTTAACACAGTATTTACAACATACCCCGAAATGACATGAACATTTAATTTATACAGAAAAATAAAAGAAGAGTATTATGGTAAGCTTTTTGCTTGTAGCTAAAATTCAAAACTACGAAATGTTTGTGCACTCTATTATACGAGAAACTGTTGAAATCATGTAATTAAAGACTTTATTGTAATGCACATACACTAGGGGGCAGAGTAAAGGCCACTTTAAACTTCAGCATTTCCCGGCTTTGAATGCGCAATGCAACAACAGTACAGTTCAGCAGTGAACATAATGTTTTTTGCATTTAATAGAGTATTTATAATTCAAGTCAGCAGTAGCATCTTCCTAATTACCTTATTGCCAGTTGTCATCAGATGTTAAGCTAAAGACAGAATGATATGTAACAGAAGCATGCTGCTGCAGTTAGAAGGAACTTAAATCGCCCTGTGCCATAACTCGATAATGCACCAGCCAACCATAAAGTACTTAACTGCACAATGCTCTATCCAGGCCTGTATGACCAGAGTAAGGAGGTCAGGAGTCTTCCCCAAAACAACAATACTTCTTGTTTGTGTAAGAGGAAAATACCTGGACAAAAGTTCAGGCTGTTCTTGAGGTGTCATTTCCCCACTTTTTTTCCCCACTCGGAACGGTTCTTAATACTTGGAATGCCCACTAAAGCATCCCAGCTGATAAAGGATCAACAAGCTAAAATGACTGCAGATATCAAGACTAATAATTTAAAATCCATATTTTTAAACAAGCATGGGACAGCCTTGTGTTCAGATCAATTCCTCTTGGCAATTGTTTTTAAAATTATGACCCTGTTTAGAGAAAAATTTAAGACAGTTTATCTTTGCCCTGTTGAACATTTGTATTTCTGGAAAAATAATGTGAGTTACTTGGGAAAGGAAGTGGGAATAGACTCAAAATGACTTTCAGAAAACAAACAAGCAATTTCTTAAAGTATTATTTAAAAAATTACATGAAGTGTTTGCCTATAACTTTTAAAATAACATTTAGAAATTAGCAATTCTCCTAATACAAATCTCTCACAAATCGCTGCCTTAAGCACTGAGGGAATAAAAGAGGAACTGCTTCTTAGAAGAGAAGCTGAGCTGTGATCTGAAATTCCCAGTTGTATCCTCTCTGTATGGTTGATTAAAGCAAAATCTTACATTCAAATGCACTTTATTTTAGGACTAGTGTTTTAGTGCTCATAGTTTTTTACAAATATTAGTACATGCTTTTCCATTATTCTCCTAGATAATATAAAATTCAATCTGAACAATTAATAGTGTTTTCTAGAGTTGTAATCAGTTCATTTTAATATCACATTTTTGTTACCTCAGTTGTTTATAATTTTCTGCTAATGCAAACTGAATGCTCTTGACATGGCCTTTCCCCTGATGTATACGTGTTTGTTGGAGGCACCTGGTCAATTATTTAATTGCCATAAGTGGTATTTTACTAAATATGGAAGAAGATCTCTGCTGTCTGCTGTCATGTTACATCAGGTATCGTGTGAGAATGAGTTCCTCAGTTCTGCAAATATTTTTTCTTGTTTCATTCTGCTTTTGAAAAATATTATAAATTCTGTTAGAAACACTAAAAAGATAAGAAACACTTTGTACATATATGCATGTACAGAAACTTAGTCCAAATTTTAAACACTAAGTCTGGGGTGAAGCCCAGTAAAATCAATAGTAGTTTATGCTTTTTTTTTTCAGTTTCTTTGTAACCAGTCCTATGTAACCTATTCCATTACGAAACTGTCAGGTTCACAGAAAGAGTGATCTTTTGTTTCTGTCTCAACATGTTGCTTAAGACTGTCAATTTCCATCACAAGATGTAAAAGGCTTACATCCGAACCTCCCAAACAGTGTAAATGATTCTCCTGCTGTTCAAACCTCATAATAAACACTGCTGGCTCTCCACTGAGTGTGTAAGCTAAACTGAATAAGGTCTCTGTGGGGCACAATTTAGAACAGTAAGGATGTCTGACTCGATAAATGGCTGGTTGATTTAACAAAAGGGGGCATGAGATCAGAATGACAAATTAATTTGCCTAAGTGAAAAGCCATGCTTTTGGGGTTTTTTTTTTGGTCCTTTACTTTAAATGTACAGCACCCTTAGACAGATTATGCCTTTGGAAACTTTGCAAATTTTCAAAGGTTTCAGAGAAAAGGTCAGGATTCCATTACAGCTGAAAGTCTGCACTACCAGTGAGTACGCTATGATGAAAATTAAAACTGTTGTGCATGCAAGGTTTTTTTCGTTCCACGCCATTTCATGGAAAACAAATACAGTATCAGGAGGCAGAAGAAAAACTTCACAGTCCCAGTATCTGTTGTTTTGTTCTGACAACTTTTGCCTGACAGTTTTGTATAGAAATACGAAAGATGTTGAGATTCCATATGCTTAAATCCAAAAATGGATCTTCAAGAAAAAAATACTCATGTATTAAAACCAAGCAACACTACTTCTTCCCCCACCACCCCCCCACAGTGAAAAGTGCTGTGGTATGAAATTCAATAGGTAGCACTGGTACTTTTCCTAAACCTAAATGAGAGAAGTAGAAAAAAAGAAAAGGTGAGAAACAAAAACCTACCAACCAAAACCAAATCAAAACAAAACAAACAAAAAACCAACAAAGTGAATGGCACTCACAGAAATAAGAACAAAGTTAAAAGAAATAGTCTAGGCTGCATTTTATTAATGCATCTCAGCACATGAAAGTGACACAGCTATTTATAGCAAGCAATCCTGACCTGTTTTCCACAAGGTTTTAAGTCCTGTCATTATAGTACATAATCAAAAGTGTTGAACTCTCAACAAGCATGACTTTAGACCTCAGAAACAAAGTACTCTGCTAGCATACACTTCTTACAGCATGGGTTGGTCAGAGTATGTTTTTAGGACTTTTTCAGAATTCTAGGGTAAGAATCAAGCCCTGCTCCCTAGACCTTTAGGCTATTGCACCACCCTTCTGCTATGACAGTCAGTTTGCCTGGACCATTGGCTCCCAGGGAGAACACAGAAAAGCTAAGAGCAGCACCATCTCCCTTGAGTGTGCCTTAATATTGTTTGCTGAAGTGTACGTGGGAGAGCCCTCTCCATCTGTAACCAATTCTCCAGTCATTTAAGGAACACAATTATAACAGAGACAGGGAGAGGGGAGGAAAAGAAGAATCTATTTCAAGCTCGCATGTATACTTCTTAAGGCACTTTAAGCCTACTGGGCACCCTCTTTTCTCCTTCTGCAGCACTGCTGCAGAGAACTACTTTGTAGGAAGGAATATCAAAAGCAGAAAAGTTTCAAATAGCAATTTCTATAGCAATTTCTCCGTAATATCCAACCACGAAAAAGAGGAAGCCTGTGGAAGGCTATGTGGTTCTGTTCCAATCCACAATACCCTCTGAAATGACAATTCAAAGGCAGCCAGTACAGTAGGAGGTCCTCCTACCAGAGGCAAAGGAAAAGGGGCACCCAAGGAAATCATTAATTCTTCCTCCAGTTTTTCTGATATCCAAATGGACCATAAAGAGTTTGGAATCTCAGATGGATGTAACTTAAGAGATAGGTGAAATAATTTTCGCACTGAAAATAAAATAATCAAATACAATTGAAAACACTCATGGAGGAAAGAATTACTGCTTTTTATTCAGAAAGTCTTATGGAATAACATCAATATCTTTCTCAGCCTTAAGGACCCCCTTAGGCTTTCCTCCTTCAGAAATATTATCAAGATAAGAAAAAATGATTATTTTTAGAGTCAAGAGACAGAATATTCTTGGCAATTACAGTAAAAGTGGGCAAATTTCAAGTGCACAATATAACTCTATGATGTCACTGAGGATAAATCAGACTTATTATTTTGTATTTAATTTATGATCAATTTATATTTAGGCTATTGGTAGGGAGGAAACACAACATTTTTGTACTGTCATTCATTGAATACATTCATTGAAAAAGCAAATTCTGGCTGTGCCCAGCCCCGATTTTGGCTGTCCTCTTAAAATCAGTACAATTATTTTTAAAACAATCACAATATTTATTAATAGCACCACCAAACTGAGACTCTCACTGGCTCTCTCAGCACTCAGTGTCTCAGACCATACCTCAACAGACAAAAGAGAAGAGCTTTGCACATGCATGAAAGACAAAAGAGAAGAGCTTTGCACATGCATGAAAGGCTAGTGAGTGGGGAAACCAAGCCTGAAACCTTATGCCACAGTCCAAGAGGCTTCAGGATTAACGCCACCTCTCTCTGCTAAATCAGGGTAACAGTCCATTTAAATGCAGTAATAGCCTGCAGGCTACTGCAATGAACAGCATATTTCAAATAGAGATTTCAAAGCTCTTTACAAAGGATTACCATTATCTGCATTTTACACACAGGAAACAAAAACATTTGGGAATGAGATATTCTCAAAGGATGAGAAAGAAGAAACATCACCTCCTTAGGTGATGTTTCTATTGCATTTTCTGCTAAGCTAGCAACTTGAAAGCCTCTGGAAGCCTCCCTCTTTTCCTCCCCTCCCAAAAAATAACAAACACACAAACAACAAAAAAACACCCAGTGATTGAATATTTTTAGCAAACAGGCAGTTTCCAGCATATTCCAGTGCAGATGGACAAAAGAGTATACACCTTCCTGTATTCAGGACAAAGACCAAGGATCAGATCTCCAGTGGGTGTTAATAGATCCACTGGGTTGAGTGAATTCACACTAATTTACACCAGTAAATTCAAGTGGTATCTACAAAGGCTAAAGTGATGATGAGTTATAAAAGTTTCTTTATATATAGTTTCTCCAGAAAAGATAAAATTTCTCCTCAAAAATCCACCTGTTATAAGGATGAAGTTTTATTCAAGTAGAGCTACTGAAAGTAGAAAATTGTCTTTATAATAAGTATCTAGAGTAAACTTTAGCTTTTCAGAGATGGTGTCCCCTGTAGCAACTCAAGGAAACAAACAGCTTTTCAGAGATCAACTATAGGTCTAAGCTGAGAAGGAAAGATAACTAAACATGACTTTCTCTTGAAAAATTTCTTGACAACACAAAACTTTTTTGAGCTGGTGAGGTAATGCTTTAGGTGACCTCATAAGTCTTTTCCACCTCTACCATCTGTGCTTTTGAGAATTTCCAAGGTAATCAGTACTTCAAATAGGCCAGAGGAGCCAAGTGGAAGCTGAGTATTTTCTTAGCTTCTTTTTTGGGGCAGAGCGAGCAAGATGTCTTATTCCTCACTAACGCTTCCATTTTTCCATCAACTGAATTTTTTTCTGCATAAAGAATGATTTTAGAGTCTACGGAAAAAGTCAAGCCAAATTTAAGATGCCATGCATATTTTCTGTGCATCCCTTTAGCAGTGAAGCATGTGAACAGTAGTGCTTTTTGTTTCACTCCATTTCCTTTCTGTTTTGTCTACAAAGCGCAAGTATGTTTGTGACATTATAGCTACCATCACGGAATATGACAGCACAGAGGCAGGCACGTCATTGTATTGCCATGGCAATAGACAAACAGTGTTTATAACTGGCAGTTCTAGGCAGTCACTCAAACACTAGAAGCACTTTTTAGTTCTTTTCTCTTATGCAAACATGTTTTAGTGATTTTTGGCAGGTTTCATCCTTCCTGGCTCAATGAGGTGCAAATTAAACGGCAGTTCTGAGGGCCAGGAAGGTCTCATGCTCCACTGAATAATAAATCACCTTGTGATGACAGACTGCATTTCCACCACCACCCCTTCCCTCAGTCATGGCAGAGGATGGTACCTTCCTATGCAGTCCAAGGAGTGCATGGTCATACATTCATTGTCTCCCCACTCCTGAGTCATTCCAGGTTTATGAAAGCTTAAAGCAGAGGTGAGCTTAGTCCCTTTACTTTGCACATCTGATAGCAGCATTAAAACCAGTGCTGTAAGTTTTACTAAGTAGCACCTGGGCTAAGCCTTAATTGACATATTGTCCAAATCAAGACAGGTGCTTATTTAACATGCTGGCATCTTAAGTAATTACTTGAATTTCTGAGTTGCCCATAGTTATACTGATCCCACTTAAATGATCTTCTTAACTAAAATGTAAGTTATTCAATAATTATGATTGTGAAGATTTAGCATAAGAATCCACATGGATGGAAGAGCTTTGAAAAAAAATGAACTTACTGTAAGGCTGTCAAATTCATTAGCAGGCCAAGCAGTGCTTGTGATCCAACTCAGATTCTGTAGCTAATATTCTATTAATTTCTCTTTTAGAAATGTTCCTGGTTTATTTTCACCAAAGCCAGTAAAGTTAATTGCGAGGCATTTAACATCTATAAAGTAAATTTTAGTTTTAAATGTTAACTGGAATAAAATGATATTGTCAGAATATGCTGTGCCCTGAACAAAATACATAAACAAGAGAAGGCACTGAAGCCACAAATATTCTTTTGTTGCCTTTGTTATTTTGGATCTTACAATAAATTCTGCCTGCATGTATGAAGTCCCAAAGAAAGGAATCCTACAACATCACTTATGATAGAAACATCTAATAATACGGTTGAAAGAAATCTCAGACATTTAGAAAGCACCCATGATCCCAGCCAAAATCAGTTAAATATCATACCTGACAAGTTTGTCCAGCCTGCTCTAAAGTCTTCTAGTGATGAAGATTCATATACCCCCCTGGACAATTCATTTTAGTACTTCAAGAGCTCTGGCACATTCTTTCTAACACCCTAATCAGGGATATGTTTAAGAAGAGGGAAAAACTGCTGCACAACAGCAGCTGGAAAAAAGGAGTGAGAATATATGAAACAACTCTGCAGACACCAAAATCAGTGAAGGAGGAGGAGGTGCTCCGGTGCTGGAGCAGAGATACCCCTGCAGGTCATAGAGATCCATAGTGGAGCAGAGATTGCACTGCACCCCATACAGATCCATGGTGGAGCAGAGATCCACCTGCAGCCCATGAGGGACCTCACACTGGATCAGGTGGATGCATCTGAAGGAGACTCTGAGATCCTGCACTACAGCAGGCTCCTGGCAGGAGCTGTAGACCCATGGAGAAAGGAGCCCATGCTGGAGCAGGTTTGCTGGCAGGACTTGAGACCTCATGGGGGACCCATGTTGGAGCAGTCTGCTCTTGAAGTACTTCACCCCATGCAAGGGACTATGCTGGAGCAGTTCATGAAGAACTGTAGCCCATGGGAAAGACTCACATGGGAGCAGGGGAGGAGAGTGAGGAGGAAGGAGAAGCAGAGACAATGTGCAAAGAACTGACCACAATCCCCCATTTCCTATCCCCCTGTGCCACTTATAGGAAGGAGGTAGAGAAATCAGGAGTGAAGTTGAGCCTGGGAAGAAGGGGCGGGGGGGAGGATGTGTTTTAAGATTTAGGTTTATTTCTCATCCTCCTCTGATCTGATTGGTGATAATTTAATTAATTTCCCCAAGTCAAGTCTGTTCTACGCATAGTTGGTGAGTGATCTCTCCTTAGCTTTACCTTGTCCCACAAGGCTGTTGTCGTATTTTTCTCCCCGTCTTAAATCTTTACTAAGATTTTAGAGTTAGTTAATATAAGCAGCCTCTCTTAGAAGATTTTGTATCTTCATCACAAGATTCTCTCTCTCCTATGGATTTAATGACTAAATAGCTGCCAATATCAGGGTGAGGAAGTTGACGAGGCCTTCTACAGGCAGCTGAAAGTGGCCTCACAGTCACAGGCCGTAGTTGTCATGGGGGATTTTAACTTCCCTGATGTTTGCTGGAAAGACTACTCAGCAACCCAACCACAATCCAGGAAGTTCCTCCAGTGCATTGATGATAACTTCCTCATGCAAATGGTGGAGGAACCGACTAGGAGAAGAGCACTGCTGGATCTCACCCTCACTAACAAGGAGGGTCTGGTCGAAGCAGTAAAGGTTGAGGGCTGCCTCGGTTGTAGCGACCATGAAATGCTGGAGTTCAGGATCTCGTGCGGCAGGAACGGAATAGCAAGCAGAATTGCAACCCTGGACTTCAGCTGGGCAACCTTTGGCCTTTTCAAACAATTGCTGGGGGAAATCCCATGGGCAAGGCTGCTCGATGGTAAAGGGGCCCAAGATAGTTGGTTGGCATTCAAGGATTGCTTCTACCAAGCTCAAGATCAGAGCATCCCGACACGTAGGAAGTCAAGGAAGGGAGCCAGGAGACCTGCGTGGTTAGACAAGGAACTGCTGGGTATGCTCAAGTGGAAGAGGAGAGTTTACAGCTCATGGAAGGAGGGGCTGGCCACTTGGGAAGAATATAAGGCTGTTGTCAGAGGATGTAGGGAGGCAACTAGGAAAGCTAAGGCCTCCTTAGAATTAAACCTGGCGAGAGGGGCCAAGGACAACAGAAAGAGCTTTTTCAAATATATGGCAGATAAAACCACCACCAGAGGTAATGTTGGCCCACTGATGAATGGGGTGGGTGCCCTGGTGACAGAAGATACAGAGAAGGCAGAGTTGCTGAATGCCTTCTTTGTCTCTGCCTACTCTGCTGGAGGCAGTCCTGAGGAGCCCCGTACTCCTGAGGCCTCAGAGGAAGTCGAGAAATTGGAAGAGTTTGCCTTAGTTGATGAGGACTGGGTTAGGGAGCAATTAAGCAATCTGGACATCCATAAATCCATGGGTCCAGATGGGATGCATCCCCGGGTACTGAGGGAGCTGGCCGAAGTCATTGCTGGACCACTCTCCATCATCTTTACCAAGTCTTGGGAAACGGGAGAGGTGCCTGAGGACTGGAGGAAAGCAAATGTCACTCCAGTCTTCAGAAAGGGCAAGAAGGAGGACCCAGGTAACTATAGACCAGTCAGCCTCACCTCCATCCCTGGGAAAGTGATGGAACACCTTATCCTTGGTGCCATCTCAAGGCATATCAAGGATAAGAGGGTCATTAGGGGCAGTCAACATGGCTTCACCAAGGGGAAGTCGGGCTTGACCAACCTCATAGCCTTTTATGAAGACATAACAAAGTGGTTGGATTATGGCAGAGCAGTGGATGTGGTTTTTCTTGACTTCAGTAAAGCGTTTGACACAGTCTCCCACAGCATCCTCATAGCTAAACTGAGGAAGTGTGGCCTGGATGATCAGGTAGTGAGGTGGACTGAGAACTGGCTGAAGAAGAGAAGCCAGAGAGTTGTAGTCTATGGGGCGGAGTCTAGTTGGAGGCCTGTATCTAGTGGAGTGCCTCAAGGGTCAGTACTGGGACCAGTATTATTTAATATATTCATCAACGATTTAGATGAGGGAATTCAGTGTACTGTCAGCAAGTTTGCTGATGACACTAAACTGGGAGGAGTGGCTGACACGCCAGAAGGCTGTGCTGCCATCCAGCGAGACCTGGACGGGCTGGAGAGTTGGGCTGTGAAAAATGTGATGAAATATAACAAGGGGAAGTA
This sequence comes from Psittacula echo, assembly GCF_963264785.1. Classification (NCBI taxonomy): domain Eukaryota; kingdom Metazoa; phylum Chordata; class Aves; order Psittaciformes; family Psittacidae; genus Psittacula; species Psittacula echo. Next base: position 17,170,490 of record NC_137735.1, on the reverse strand, counting down.
TAGAGTGTTACATCTGGGTAGGAACAACCCCAGGTTCCAGTACAGGTTGGGGAATAACCTATTAGAGAGCAGTGAAGGGGAAAGGGACCTGGGGGTCCTGGTGGACAGGAGGATGACCATGAGCCAACACTGTGCCCTTGTGGCCAGGAAGGCCAATGGCATCCTGGGGTGTATTAGAAGGGGGGTGGTCAGTAGGTCGAGAGAGGTTCTCCTTCCCCTCTACTCTGCCCTGGTGAGACTGCATCTGGAATATTGTGTCCAGTTCTGGGCCCCTCAGTTCAAGAAGGACAGGGACCTGCTGGAGAGAGTCCAGCGCAGGGCAACTAAGATGATTAAGGGAGTGGAGCATCTCCCTTATGAGGAAAGGCTGAGGGAGCTGGGTCTCTTTAGTTTGGAAAAGAGGAGACTGAGGGGTGACCTCATTAACGTTCATAAGTATATAAAGGGTGAGTGCCATGAGGATGGAGCCAGGCTCTTCTCGGTGACAGCCAATGGAAAGACAAGGGGTAATGGGCTCAAACTGGAACACAAGAGGTTCCACTTAAATTTGAGAAGAAACTTCTTCTCAGTGAGGGTGACGGAACACTGGAACAGGCTGCCCAGGGGGGTTGTGGAGTCTCCTTCTCTGGAGACATTCAAAACCCGCCTGGACACCTTCCTGTGTAACCTCATCTAGGTGTTCCTGCTCCGGCAGGGGGATTGGACTAGATGATCTTTTGAGGTCTCTTCCAATTCCTAATGTTCTGTGATTCTGTGATACTGTGAATATTGCAGTGTGATATCTGGGTAACATCTGAAAACACACCATTGATATGGCATGCGCTACAGTGCAAGCTGTGTACTAATGGGACTAAGTGTCAAAACTGAAATGTGCATAACAGGCCTAGAGAAGCTTGACCCATCTGAATAATATATGGGCAACTATGGGATAACAACATGAATTATATTAAGCCAGAAGAGTAGTAAAACCTGTTTATTAAGATCAAGTACCAAAGATTAAATCAAGTTCTGTGTAAGGGAACCTGTGGATGGATGTACTCAACAGATGAGGGTAATACCCTGGTAACCTCTTTTCACACTAATGAGGCTAGAAAACTTGAAACAACCCCATTAGAAGTTAATGTCCCAAAATTAAGTGGAATAGTAATCAAAACAAGGAATTAGAAATGTGGCCAATATGAATGTCTCTTTAGCAAAAGTATGGCCATAACTGAACAAAGAACTACCTTTCTGGCACTGAAGATTGAAACTCCCCAAAAGTGGTTGCAATTTACCAAGACATTAATTCTTTCTACATCAAAGTCCTTAGATAACACGCAGCAGTTCATAACTTGCTATTTCCTCCTTTTTTTTGCTGAAATAAATATCTGCTCATTTGGCTTAATTTTGAAGCAAAAATTATATAATGAAAATATATTGCAAGAGGGTTATTTCTCTGGTACGAGTCAGAATTCCCCATCTCAAAACCTCAACCACAGCAAGCAGTCTCAAAGCTAAACTACACAATAATTCAAATGCAATAAACCACTTAATAAATCTAAATTGCAACTAAAGCATTGATCGACTTTTCAGATAACCCATTTTGAGGTGTTCGGAAGAGTCTGTGTCAAAGAACAACTGTTTTAAGCTCTCTTCAAACTCTCAGGAATGCAACATGTTGCATACACTGAAAAGTAACAGCGGTTGTACCATTGTTGAGAGTTTAGTGATTCTTCACAGGCTGTTTGGTTTTGACCACTCTTGTCTTTCACTGATGCACACTGGGAAATCATGTGGTCACACAGTCTCTGCCTACTAATGCAAGAGAAGTTTCCCCACTTTTACCTTAAAGTCCTACCAGGTATGTGTTGCAGCTCTGAAAATGTTCCCCTCAGGGAATATTTTAAGGCAATTGCTGTAATAAACTCTATCTTTCATCAGCTGCTAAAAGGTTTCCACTCTGCCCTCTGCAGCATATTTACCTCTACGGAAAGGGCCCACAAGAGTTAGTGTTAAGTGCAGATTTGTCTCTAGACTCCCAAATTAGGAGAAGTGCCACATGAGACCGTGCAGACCTTTGGCAATTCCCTTTCCTAAGCCTGCTGACTAACTAGAGGTAGCCCTAGAAGTGGGACTTCAGACAAATTTGTTAGTTCTGCCAGTGTGGATATAAGTATTCATATGTCAGATGAGTGCTGGGGATAATCTGGCCTGCCCTGAGCACCCCACGGCTTGTCTACTCCACAGCACAAGTCTGACGGGGAAACAGATGAAGCACTCGCTGCAGTCTGAGGCAGTACATTAGACCATCATCTCAGATCCAGACCATGACCCCTAATAACTAGTGGTCATGCTCAGCTGCAGCAGTTTGGTTTCTGCTAGAAGGTAGGGATTAATTGCTGAATAAATTAGGACTCAGTGTTTTGACACAGTGCCTAGAATGATAGGTCCTATCTCCGGCTTCAGCACAGTGCCTTTGTCCTGCTGGGCTGCTACTTTAGGCACTGAAGCTGCTTTCACTGCCTGGTAATTTGTCTAAGATGTACAAGGGGTTACAATGACACTCAGTTGACCCTTGAAGGACTCCAAGGCAGGAATAGTGAATCGTTCTCCCTCTCTCAGAACTTGCAGTCTCCCAGGTCTGGGAATTATGCCCCTTTTGTTTATTAAGGGAAAAAGCTGGGGCTTTTTTATCCAGAGAGGGCTCATCTACTTCATAGATGCCTAACGCTATTGGCATTTTGTAGTTCAGCATTGGTGAAAGCATCAGAAAAAGGTTAATGAGGGAACTGGCAATTGGAAGGATACCACAAAGCATTAGAAAGATTATTCATTAGTTTCTAGCAGCTCATCTTCTTCAGGGCCAGGAGAGTGAAAAGCCTCTGTAATTACTAACTACAAATGTTTACATTAGCCAGGGAATTACAAATTCCCTTTAATTGTTGATAGCAGTTCAGATACTTGAGGTAGAGGAAGGAAAACTGAAGGGAATAAGATCAGTCCTTACAGCCAATTCTCACTCTCTCACCCTAGGGGGAAACAAGCTGCCTTGTGTGTGGGCACAAAGGCGGTACAAGCTAAAAGCTAAAAATTTTCACAAAGCTGAAAATAAGCCAGCAAGTTGTGGTACCAAGCTCATTTGAAAATGTATGAAATAGCACCATAGGTTTCCAAGGAACAGTTTATAATTCACCTATGAATAACCAAGTGTTTTGGTCCACAGAATAAGTATACAGGCTTACCAGGCATAATTTTAGGTTTGCAGTGAAATTTACCTTCCTTAAAAATCTCCTTTGCATACACAATTAAGTCATACTGATGCCATTTGCTTTCTTCCCCTTGCAACCTTCTTGACAGACAAAATGAACTAACATACCTTGAACACCTTAGCAAACCAAAAAGCCATGTTACTACTGAAATGTTCTGCTTCAGGAAGGTGTTCTGCACCTACAAAAGTGTATCATATTTTACACATGACAAAACAACACACTGCAGCACATCTGAGTTGAGTCTTGGGGGAAAGCTAGGACTTAACATCAGCCACCAAAAGCAGGCTATAAGGGTAGTCATGCTTGTTACTAGTACTGGGAATTTTATTAGAACATTCATTAACCATTGTGTTTATCAAGGAACTTATATCTATTTAACTCACAGCACCCTGGAAAAGATTTCCTAAGGAGAATTAAAACTTGAAATCCTGGGGGGATTAACATGAGCAAATCCCACCCACCTAGGTCTAAGGGACTGGTCTGACGATTCACAGATGTCCTTTAAATAGTCTTTCGTGTTTCAGGCTGCCAGCTCCATGTATCATAAAAAATGGCCAGTACAGCCTTTGTCAAAGTAAACAAAAGCAAAGTGCATTTGGAGAGTGGTGGGGCCAGGTAGTAAAGCATTTGACCTTACACCTTTGTTTTGCTTCTGAAATGGCTTTGCTTTCTCCTGGCCTTCCAGTCACTGGCGAGGTCATCAGGGCAAGTTTTTCCTTTATTCCTGTAGGGCTCTTTCACATATCCCTCTATATGTGTGTGTGTGTGTGTGTGTGTGTGTGTACACATATATGTATTTATACACACAAAGAAAGGAATGGTGTGAAAAAATTCCAGATAGTAGTAGGAAAAATGTGTGACAAAGATTTTTAAGGAAGCAGGAATAAATGAAGAATTTACTAGGAATATAGTAAAAGCCAGGGGCCAGACAGGCCTTTTGATCTAGTGAAACAGGAAACCACATCTAGGATACATATGAATTTTTTTCATTTAAAAAATCATGTGCCAATCATATTTTGTCACTGATGGTAACTACTGGCATGGAGTAGGGTGGGCAGTCTGCAGCGTAAGTTAAGTAAGAGGAGGATGCTTCTAGAGGCATATGAATTGACAGAATGTTCTTTTCATTTTCTAGTGCCACAAAATGACCAGGTAAGCGGGACACCCTCCACAATCCTCCTCTGAACACAAATTTGACTAAAGCAAACTTCATGGAGTTACAGAGATACTGACATAGTATTCTTGAAGCACAGTTCTAAAGAAAAAGTTGACAAAATGGGAATTATTAGGTCTTGAAAGGTTTTCTCCCTCAAAGCAGATGTGATAGAGCTCTAAAAAGTAGCATTGCTTCTACAGGTAGCACCTACAAGTGCCCAAACTGAATGTGAGAAGACAAAATGCCATCTTAACTTCTATGTAATTAATTATATTCACAGTCATATGAAGGTATAACATTCAAAAATATATGAAAACTAAAGAACCTTTCATGAAATATATAGGATATATGCATGCACGAGGAAACATTAATACTGAAATACTGGCTTTTTATATACTTTGGTTTTATTACTTTCACAGGTGCTACAGTTACTAGACTAGAAAGCAAATATAATACATAATTCATTAAACAGAATTGTAAGATAGTTCCTAAAAAAATTATGTCCAATTTGCACGTTTTATATTTGCCAAAATTCTTGGTCAGCACACAAAATATGAATCCCCCAAAAGACAGCATCCATTAGGTGTAGCCAGGGAGATCCTTCCTGGATCATATACTGCCTAGTACCTATACTGGCTGTCATCTGCACTTGAAAAAGGACGAGTGAAAATAATTTGATCTTCCATGCCATTTTCCGGTATTCTCTCAACCAGGCTGCCAGAATTCATTGTACTGAGAGGATTCATTAAGTATGTGCTGTGCAGTATTATAACACATGAACAGCCCATGTGGAGGGCTGCCAAGATGGGCAGCGGCTGGGACCAGTCAGTCTCACCTCCGTGCCTGGCAAACTCTTGGAGCAGATTCTCCTGGAAGGCATGCTAAGGCACATGAAAAACAAGGAGGTGGTTGGTGACAGCCAGCAGGGCTTCACTAAGGGGAAATCCTGCCTGACCAATTTGGTGGCCTTCTATGATGGGGCTACAGAACTGATGGACAGGGGCAGAGCAGTTGATGTCATCTACCCGGATTTCTGCAAAGCGTTCGACACTGTCCCACACAACATCCTTGTCTCTAAATTGGAGAGACATCAATTTGATGGGTGGACCACTCGGTGGATAAAGAACTGGCTGGATGGCCGCACGCAAAGTGTTGTAGTCAATGGCTCAGTATCCGGCTGGAGACCAATAATGAGTGGTGTCCCTCAGGGATCGGTGTTGGAACCAGTCCTGTTCAACATCTTTGTCAGTGACATGGATTGAGTGCGCCCTCAGCAAGTTTGCTGATGACACCAAGCTGTGTGGTTCGGTTGATACGCCAGAGGGAAGGGATGCCATCCAGAGGGCCCGCGACACGCTTGTAAAGTGGGCTGATGCCAACCTTATGAAGTTTAACCATGATAAGTGCAAGGTCCTACACCTGGGTCGGAGCAATCCCAGGCACAGCTACAGGTTGGGCAGAGAAGAGATTCAGAGCAGCCCTGCGGAGAAGGACTTGGGGGTGTTGGTCGATGAGAAAATGAACATGAGCCGGCTTCAGTGTGCGCTCGCAGCCCAGAAAGCCAACCGTATCCTGGGCTGCATCAAGAGGAGCGTGACCAGCAGGTCCAAGGAGGTGATCCTGCCCCTCTACTCTGCTCTTGTGAGACCTCACTTGGAGCATTGTGTGCAGTTCTGGTGTCCTCAACATAAAAAGGACATGGAAGTGTTGGAAGGAGTCCAGAGGAGGGCCATGAGGATGATCAGGGGAGTGGAGCACCTCCCATATGAAGACACGCTGAGAAAGTTGGGGCTGTTCAGCCTAGAGAAGAGAAGACTGCATGGAGACCTCATAGCAGCCTTCCAGTATCTGAAGGGGGCCTACAAGGATGCTGGGGAGGGACTATTCATTAGGGACTGTAGTGACAGGACAAGGGGTAATGGGTTCAAACTTAAACAGAGGAAGTTTAGATTGGTTATAACGAAGAAGTATTTTACTGTTAGGATGGTGAGGCACTGGAATGGGTTGCCCAGGGAAGTTGTGTATGCTCCATCCCTGGTGGTGTTCAAGGCCAGGTTGGACAGAGCCTTGGGTGACATGGTTTAGTGTGAGCTGTCCTTGCCCGTGGCAGGGTGGCTGGAACTAGATGATCTTGAGGTCCTTTCCAACCCTAACTATTCTATGATTCTGTGATTCTAAGCTGAAGGTGGGTTTGTTCAGACTGGAGAAGAGCGGGCTGAGGGGGAACCTTAGTGCTTTTTACCTCACAGGTGATCATAGGGAAGACAGAGCCAAACTCTCCATGGAGAGGCACAGTGGAAGTATGCGAAGCAACGGACACAAGTCACGGAAGGACAATTCTATGAGGGAAAAAAAAACCTCCCAATGAGCAAAGTGGTATCCAGAGCAGGTTGTCCACAGAGGTGCACTCTTTCCTAGGAGACACCTAAAAATCCTCTGGATATGGCTCCAGGCAAACTGATGTAACTGCAAAGAATCTCTTTAAGAATGGGTTTGGACCAGATGACCTCAGACATCATATTCTGCAATACCATGATAACTATGCAACCTAGAGAGGTACAGAGATATTTGCACAAAAGCAGCAATTTTAGATGAGGCCACCACTGCAGGAATATATACGACTAAATAACTGAGTTTCAAAGACACTAAAAAATACCTTTGTTTATATCTCTTAAAATATTTAAAAAAACAAAAAGGACTCTGAAATTCTAACTTAGAAAGAAATCAGATTTCCAAAGAATATATGAAAAAAATAGTTCAAACACTGACAATCTCTGATTTTCCTGGAGCATAAAGTACAAGCAGAATTCCCAGCTGGTTAAGGTAGCAAACATGGGGGTGGAAAGGAACACTAATTATACATTAGCTCAGTTAAACTAATTCATGTGGGACTGCATCACATGAATTGATGAAATAAATGTTAGTATATGAAATAATGGCATAGCTAGTAAACATGTAATCATTGTAAACCATCTCTGTGATAGGTAACCTGGATTTGTAAATGCTGTGTCAAAAATGAGACTTTAAAATAGAGATGAGACTTTTCCAACCTGCATATAGCCTACAATTTGTTTTCAACAGCAATTAAAATGACTAAAATCAGCACAAAGAGTGTAAACTCAACTGCAAAGAGAAAACAGCCCCCAAGAGCTTCTTGGAAAAATGAAGTAATGACAACTCTGGGGGAAAAAACATAGTTCAATTAAATAGAAAGACAAAGTAAATCAAGAGAATTTAGGTGTCTGATTATACCGAAAGGGAAATAACTTGGATGTTAAAAGATAAAGAGACTCCATTCCAGATCTTTACCTGGTGTAAATTTGACAGCTCTAGCAAAGTCATGGGTAGATCATGGCAAGGGATCCAAAATTCAGGATGGTTTTTCCTAAAGAAAGTAAGGTACAGTTCGTACCCTTCTTTTCACATTGAATAGTGTTTTAGCCTTCAGACAGTCCCCACAATTCCAACAAATTACTTGCAAAACAAAATAATATTCAGATTGCTGAAACATTGTTTAGAAGAAATTCGCAAAAGTGAGGAAAGTTGCTAGAGGAACGTCAGCTTTTGCGCCCATAAACAAAGCTGCTTCTCCTTTATATCCCCAAGGTCTAAAAAATGTGATACTGTGTATCATTCAAAAGCTGTTAACACCTTCCTTTCACCCAGGAAGACAAACACGTTTGCATTTTTTTATAAATGCCCTATTTTAGTAAGTTAAATCAGAATGTATTGTCATAAACAGGTACTTTTAGGATAGGCAAGATGCATTGCTATGAAAAAGTGCTTGTGCACACTGCCTATGTAATTATGCTTAATTTATAGATCTTGCCCTCTGAGAGTGGTTTTAGTCATTTATTTCAAAGTGTATTTACATAAACCATAAGTGATCCTATCAGGATCTGTAAGTTAGCACTGAGAATATCAGCCAGTCTTGGTATTCACAGTGCACAACTGTTCCTCTGTGACACTGCATAAATAACAGACCTGTAGTTTTTGTGGGCCCCACACAGGGCTTTTGTGATGATCTTCTTCATCTGATCACAGATCCAGTGTTTGGTTTAGCTAATTATGTCTTTTAGATGTCTTTATGTCTAATAATGTCTTTTAGAAAGACCTCATATCCTGATTTTGAAACTTTCGGTATTGGAGAAAGATGACGTCCTTATTAGGTAGTCCAAAAGTCAGTTATCTTCAGCTTAATGAAAATAAATCTATATTTAAATAGGAAAACAATTTCAGCCTTAGAAGTCATTCCATGGCTCTTGCCTTCCTTTTCCCCAGCTTTATTTTGTTTGCTTAGCCCATACTGAACCAACAGGTCGCCTGCAAGCAAAATTCATTCCAAGTAATTCTTCCATCTCACCCACAATGACTTTTTCCCCCAAGAATATAGCTCTTGTGCAGGTCCTTGTGCACATGAGACAGCGCACATATGAAAGCGGGAGAAGGAGGTGGAACGCGTGCTTCCTCCATGGGGCCATCCCCAGCTTTGCCATGTGGCTGGTGCTGCTATCACCATGTCAGTCAGCAGACAAGGCCCAGACTCACACCTGGACTGCCACATTTACACCACAGCCTTTCTGGGAAGGGTGTCTTCCCTTACCACCACTGCATAGTGCCTATTACAGTGCCTTGTTATTACAGATAACAACTATAGCACAGTGTCACCCAAAGAAGAAAATGTGCAGGTGCAAGTGGAATAAATACTACATTTCTTCTCATAGCTTGCTGCAATTGAAATTCCTACTTAAGTGTTTTTTCCTGCCAATTTCTAATGCATTTGTTTAGGGAAGAACTTTTAGATGGCTTAGATGGGTAGGAATCCTCCCGCTCTTAGCACAATAATTTACTTTCCTAGCTAGATCCTTTTCCCTCTATTACTCAGGTAAATGTCAAACAGCAGTCTTGGCCTGCATTCAGCAGATAATGCATGTTGACTCCACTTCTAATAAATTCATGATTCATCTTTGGTAAGACCATTAGCAAAGACCATTTTCTGATTATTAATTTTCTGAGAGGGATTGGATTCTTTCTGTCAATTTCAGCAGCCTTTGTTCTCAACCACCAACCACCACTATTATCACTTAGTAAACATGACATCCCTAAGCAAGCTTTTGACCAGTTCTAACAGAATTCTAGCAATACCCAGCTGACTAAGAGAACCCCAGGGAGATACCTAGGATGACAAAGCATTTTAAATGTTAGTAAATTAGGACCTTAGAATGGCTGCTGCCAATGAAGAAAACTGGCTTGTCTAAATAGCTGCAGAAGAAATGGTGGGCAGGAGAACAGTGAGCTTCACAAGTGATAATTAACTTAGTAAACTATATCATGAATATCACTGTAATTTTGTAACAGATCTGAAGTGGAGAAAAAGGTAATGTGTAAAATCTTCTTTATGAGCATTTAAACACAGAGCTCCCAAAGCAAGAACTGAATCGACAAGGACAAGTCTCACTGAGCCAAATCTTGCTGCCACCTTGCTATCTCCTAAATTGAGGTGACAAGCTGTCTGCCCCAGGGAGAACAGTGAGCCATGAGCTGAAGCGGCGGAGCTGTACTCAGATATGAATACAGCCACCATGTTCTAATCTTTCCTGCTGAGTATCTCAGCTGTATACCCCTTGGATTTGCACGGGCTACCCTAATTCACAGCCTGTTCAAATACTAAACTCCATGCTTCTTTTGCCTTTGATTTTCAAGAGTTTATAGTAGCTCATAACGATATGACACCTTATTTACTTACTTGAGATGTATTTAGGTGGTTTGCAACACAGATACTGGTTTTGAAGATCTTTTTCAAAGCACTTACACATGTAATTGCCATCTCTGCTAGTAAGCATGAAGCTTTTCAGTATCTTGATACTTACACATTTCTTTAAAAATCTGGACTATGTGCTTGCTGAGTTCTTTTAACACCACTCATGGTGAGCTGTGTTTGAGGAATTAAGCCTCAAATGGACTGTATTTTTGTAGCTGCAACAATACTAGGGAACTGGGCTAATAGTGAAATAGGGATGCTATGAATCTCCTGGCGATGAATCTTTTAAGCCAGACGGTCAGTTAGCCTCATTTGAAGTTGTTATATATATTCAGTAACCTTACAAAAATAATACAAGCAGGATTTGTTTGGAAATAAAAACACACACTCACCACAATTGTTTTAATCCTGCAAACCTTCCTGCAGCCTACCAACAACTCCAGAGCAACTGTAAATACAAACCCCACCCAGGCATAAGCAAAGACTGAATCCTCTTCATAAAGTAAGTCCCCAGGGACTGATGCTGCAAATGACTGTCTCCTAATATAAGGAAAAGTCTGGTAAACCAAACTGGCAGGGAAATAGTTCAGGGAATTGGACCCATTAGTTACTGAAACCCCATAAAGATTGAGCAGAATGAAAGAATTAATAACTTGTATCAAAATTTGGGTTTGATCACAGTTGTTTACAAAAGCAAGCTTTCAAGATCAAATACTGGAGTACTTCATGGTTTTTTAATCCCACACAAAAAGAATTTATGATTTTGATTTCTATTTCAAATGTTTAAGAACACTCATTATGAAAAGAAATATAGCTCAGCAGGATCCACACACAATATGTTGATTACAATTCTATGGTATTTATTTAAGGCTGAGAGAAATGTTCCTGGCATAATGCCAGTATCTTTCACTACTATCTACAGTCAGCACAGAGTATGCGTAACTGCAGAGGTTAAAAAGCTAAATTTGAGTACATTTACTTGCTTCTTTAATTATTGAGGAGAAAATGGTTGGTCAGTAGCTGCTGATAACATTCCCACTGTTAAAGGCCTTTTTATCTCCCAGGGTAATAAAAGACTTCACTTTTTATACAAATAATTATCTCTATATAATGCTAGTTCTACATATGCCAAATTTTGTATTAATTTTAATTAAAAACAAGACATTATAATACCAATACAGAGTGACTATGCAAAGATGATAAATTACAAATATTGATAATTAAACACTATATGTGAAGGTACTTAGAAGTATTCATATCTATAATTAACAATAATCTGAAACAAAAGAGGCATATGAAAACCCATTACTGTATTGATTGTCTTCCTATAAGCTCCTGATTTCTCTTATTAAATTATTCATATAAAAGCTTATAATTAAATATTACAATAATTAATTTTTTTAACACATGATCAGTGAATTAAGGGCTTTACTTCTGGTACCTTCTTACATTCTTTTTGTTCTGACTGGTACATTACATGGCTTGTGGCATGTCACTGAAATTTTTCACCATTATGATTTACAGTTCTCTCTTCTATTAGTAATCTGGTAATTGCATAGTGTGTTGTGGCAGTTCCCCATCTTCTTATTTTTTTTAATTTCTTTTTAATAATCTCTGATGTGCAGAGATTTGTGGGGGTTGGCAGGGAATGTTAATTTAAATTACTGCAAATCTGGTTTTGAATAGAAAGTCTCCATTGAAAACAATTTTACTTCTAATATTCATAAAATAATCTCTGAGTTTACTGGAGTGAGATCTAAGAGATATTCCAGATTTCAGAATATCATGCTAGAGGTTAAAGTGCAATGAATTTTAGTAGACTGATGTTAATCTAATTTTCATAATGTTGAGTCCCAAATCATACCAGTTAATAAGAGCAAACAAGCCTTTGCTTCTCTAGAAAAAAAACAATGTCATGCAGATGTTCATTTTTAAATGAACATCCATAAATACCACATAAAAGCTCTAGAATAAAAAAGGACATGATAAATTGAACTAATTATTTTAGCTAATGTGCAGCATGGACCATGGATTGATGCTAATAGCAGAAAAAAGGTTTTAGCAACAAACAGCACTAGGTCTTTTTTCATTTATTTTTGACAACACCATTGTTAATAGCTATCACGTCACAAGTGGAGTGAGTGAAGGTGCGCATATGCATCTGTGTAGCAATGTGCAATAATAAGGATGTAATAATTCTGTATGTGTTTAGATACACATGGTAAATTCACTATCTCTGTTTGAAAGGCAGTATGGCTCCCAGCATTTTTGCTTTTGAAGCTTCACAGACCCTTTCCCTTTCTTCATTTTTCACTTTCTCTCTAGGGTGAAGGACAAGAGGTCATGTATATTGCTGAAAGGAAAAACCTCGCTTAATGAAAATAAGCTGAGCTAAAGATTCTAGAAGAAGGATACCTCAGCACTGGAGTGATACGTATTTGCTTTCTATACATTTTCACACCAAGCAGATGAAACACTGGTGCCAGCAACTGGAGCGTAGATAAGGAACAGATCAAGAGCTTTTCGTGTGGAAAGGCTGCATTAGCCCAGGGAACAACAGTCTCCAGATACTGCTGAGCCAGAGTGTAAAGAGGAAATATAATTTAAACAAGTGAGAGCAGATATATATTACCCACTGACCTACTGCCATGCTTCTCATTTCTTATCCTTTAAAGAGAAACATCTATTTGTTGGAGGACAAAACAATGGTCCTGGTGTAGAACAGAATGTGACATATCCTAATCCACAGGAAAATATGGCTTATTTTTATAGAGCATTCTTCACAAAAATTAGTAAGTACATATACACAGTCTATCACTACTAATTTTGTTTTCTTCCCTGAAAATAGTAAAAAATAAAAACCACACTCAAATGCTTCTGTGCAATGGTTTTAAATTAATATTTCACACAACAGTAGCAATAGCAATCTTTCCAATTTCTAAGTCATATTCCATGACCACATAAAGGGTGACTGCCGACTCCCTTTATTCAGTATTACAGTTTATCATCATTGTGGGATTTTTCCCTTTCACCTTAATAATTAGAGTTCATGACACTTCTAAGCAGCTATCTCCATGATCCAGCCCACACTGTTACAGAAATCCCTCCATCACAAGCTAACAACCTGCAGGAAGAGAAACCAGGAAATAGGTCAGCCTGGCTCAGCACTGTTCAGCTAGGTGAATTCCTGAAAGTTTTCCCCATCACTTTAAATTTTTTTCATGCTGAGATTATCTTATATTTATATATAAATATGCTCATGAGTTGTGGGGGCTCTTTTACAGGAAAACCCCATGAGTAGACGTAGCCAAAGGAGGGGCTGCTCCCTGAAAAAGCAGCCAGGGCCACCAAACTCACCACAGTCTGAGCAGAAATGCATGCTTAGAAGCCAGATGGATCTGTGAAGCTTGGTGTCAGAACAGACTAAGCTTTGAAAATAATCCAAGACAACATTTATGACACTATTTTACTGGGGTTTTAGAGATAACGTCTTACAGATATCACTGCAGAAAATGGATGATTGTGCCTCAGTGCTCTCTTTTCATCATGTTCAGTTTAATAACACTATCGCTAGCTGATCTTGTGAGGAATTTTAAGGAAATAGCTGTTATAAAAATAACAAAGAGACAAAGGGCATTTGTCTGGAAATTTTTGACATCAACAGGCCTACTTGCATGCGTTAAGTATTGGGCACCACAGAAAATTTTTAGTTAATATTTAAACTACTGGCAACGTATCACCTAAAAACAAAAGTCCATGTTACTGAATGTAACTTATCTTAAGACATAAATTTGTTTGTTTGATCTCAATATTATCTTGTAATGACCCCTTTGAGATGATCTTCTTTCAGCACCATCTGCTACCAGAAAAAGCAAGTAAATACATGTATTTTTCAAATCTTCATATGCAGTTAATACTTTCCCTTTGTACAGTAACATAGTCCACAGATAGGACTAGTCATGTACAGAAAGAAGAAAAACCAAATATTACATATTTGAATTGGCTCGTAGTACATAAACAGCCACTCACTGAGTTTTATGCAGTATTTAAATTAACTAATGGAACTATATACTTTTCTAGAATATTCAGGAAACTATATTCAACCTTCTAAGAATAAAAACACTCCTAGTTCTCCTAAAATTTAAAATATCATGTAAATAATATTTGCCTGTACAGTAACCTACCAATTTTGCCACCTTTGCAATTACTGGTTTGACAGCATGGAAATGATTGGCTTCCCAGTGGGAGGTATTATTCAGCACAAGCAAAGACAGAACAGGACCTGAGCAACATGCTTAACTGAAAGTTGATCTGAGTCCCACTGAATGGCTTCACAAGCTGCCAGGGAAGCAGGACACCTATTTGACTTTATGAGCCCCTTTCAAAGATGTAGGCAGAACCTAGTAATTCCTTTCAGATATACACACCTTTTGTAAGTCACCTTTTTCTTCCAGTGTGTACTCACAGCTACCTCATACACGATGGAAAACACAGAGCTTCTCTACTGAAATCAAATACAATTAAGAATAAAAGCTGTTTTCAAAGTGACATGTTTAAAAAATAACACTTTCAGTGTAATTAATAGAGCTGTGAATTAACATCATTATTTTCTGTCTCAGACCAAATTATAGCCTGCGATAACTACGTGCTGTTTCCAGTGTATTTCATGAAGTGTGTTTACAAATGTGCATGCACTGCTTACAATTTTAGTAGAGCAGCTGCGTCTTGTGCCCTTCACTATGACAGAGCCTGATCTTATACCTAAATTCCAAGAGACAGTTTCTGTTATTGGTCTTAAGGTCCTTTCCAACCTTAACTATTCTATGATTCTATGATTATTGTATCTCTCCAAGACATTTAGTAGAAGACGAGCAGTAAAGCTACCACCTCCGTTTTTGTCTGCTAATCCATGTACTACAAAATTAACAGGGGAAGGGGAAAAAACTAAAAAATTCTGAAGCCTTGGAAAACAGTCAGCTGAAGCAGGGGAGGGGAAATCGGGTTTAAAAGAAAAAAGGCTTAAAACCACCATGTCTTATTTTATTCCTTTCTTTCTTACTTCAAGACTCATCCTCAGGATTATGTGTTGCCTATACAGACCACGGGAGACTTCCTGTCATACAGCCCTATTTACGTATTTGAAATGTGGAAAACACAAGTTCTTTTTCTTTGCTGTTGTAACACAGTATATTCAAATGTTAGTATCTCACGACTGTGGGGCACATTGCATCCATGAACACAGAAGCACTATGCAGGAAGGAAGGATCACTATCTCCGCTGGGAAATCTGATGGCACAATGTTGTGTTACAGCTCTATGGAGCCCATCTGAAATGGCACTCCTGGAGTGGGCAGTCCCACTCCCAGAACACCTGCACCACCTGCAGGGGTAGGTTTCTAAAGCTGTCTGAGTCTGACCCCAAGTCTGCACAGCCACAAGTGATGGATCAACAAAAATAAGCTGTGATTCTGCAGGGTGGTGTTCTGCTGCACAACTGCAACTTTCAGTAAAGTGGGAGAAGCCAAACATAGACGGGGGAGCAGGACCACTGCTTTCATAGGCAGTCACTGTTAGGAGAAGCCACACGTGAACCCCACTGTGGGTTATAAGAGCTATGAGAGTATGACAGTGGCAGTGTTCAAAGCTGGTGGCAGGTTTAGGTCTCTAGTCTCATGACCAAGGTGCTCAGAGAAGAAACTACATGTGTAGCTGTGAGAGAGTGAGAGGACCAGACCAAGTCACCTACATTTCAGGTAGCTATGTCATTTGCTGAGTGGGAATGTGCTTAACGCTTCCCTGAGCTCCAACCTTTAAGAACTTGAATGAAGAAACACTATGATGGGAAAGGAAGTTGAGAGGGAAATATACAGAAAGAAATTATGATAGTGAGTGAACAAATAAAGCCTTTCTACCCTTGATCTTCCTCCACAGGGGAAGGGAGGGAATAAACAATCCACATTTCGTAACTAATTGCCAGTCATTGATTAGGGTGTGGTATTTATCACTCTTTTAATCCACCATGAATTCTTTTTTTGACCCCACAGCACAAGAAACTTATCACCTTGCAAAAGTCTCTTACTTCTTTCATGGACCAGAGCACACACCATGCCATGCCTCTGCCCCTCTGTGACAGCTCAGTGAGGTGCTGTAGCACAAGCATGTGAACTTCCTTCCTTTCTGCCGTTCACTTTCAAGCCATCTGCAATGTTGTGTTGGTACGGCTGTTGTGCCTGGACCTTTTATAGAAGAAAATGCAGGGTGGGACCAACACAAACATAATTTCCTCTGTTTTTTGACTCTCCCTTTCCCCAAATGCCTGCACATGCACTAGACAATTTAACCCGTATTGTTCAGAGAATTAGTGTATCCACTACATTTTACTGCTTTAATTATCTGCTGTTTTCTTCTGGCTCTGATTCTTCTCCTCACCAGATCAAGTATATTGTCATGTATCGTTTGAAATTGCTGGAACATAAAACAAGAGCGTACATTTCACAAAATTACATATTTACACTATATGTCCCAGCTTTTTAGCATGGGTGACAATGATATACTTTAGTTACAATCAAGAACGTCAACAGATTGTACTACAATCTGTCACACATTCTCAGGAGGGAGAAATTGGCAACTCACTACACTGAAGAACAGTAATCAAGCATCTGGAATATTACAGTAGAAGTAGATTTTATATGATCTGACTAGTTGAAGCAATTTATAATAATGACTTTTTTAAAATGAGCTTGCCAATAAGAGATCTCTGTAAGAAGCTTATGTTCATAGTGACACCAGAATACTTAATACATGTGTCTGATCAATAGGATCTCTCACATGCTTTAGTAATGACACTGTTTCAAATTACTTGCACGCAAAATAGGTGCATCTTAAACGAAAATCATCTTGGTCCTAATCAAAAGTAATAACCAATTTTTATAGATGCCTAATGCTCAGGAAGAACTTTAAGATGCTCAGTAAGCAAAACATTTGTGTCATTTTCTGCACCATTGGCAAGTAAAACATAATAACTGTTTTCTCCCATATTAGGAAAATGATATATTGAACATTCTGACAAAAACAGAAAGACTGTCAAAAAATAATCCAAAGGGGAAAAAAAATATGTTCTCTGGTCTCTATCTGAGCTGGGGCCATTACAACAGTTCCTTTTGTTCAAAGAAAACCAATAAGAAAAAAATGAAAGAAACTGTGAATATGATGTTTAATTCCTGAAAGCACAAGTTATTCATGTTCTAGCTGAGGTGACAAGCTCAATGTAGTAGCATACGCTGACAGTGATCCCAGTTCAAAAAACTGCTATGCTGCTTCTAAGGCTGTATCTGTCAATCACCAGCACACGAGTCAGAAAAAAGTAAAGACAATGCTACAATGCTCTTTCAAGATAAATATTTAAAAAGGGTGGCAAAATGGAAGTCAAAGAAACCTATAAAGTTATTTTAAAATATAGTTATACACAATTAGATTTATTCAAACAAACTTAAAATTATTCCTATCCTCCCATTCTAAAAATATGCATGTGAAATGGAGATTTGAAACAGGAACTTCGGCAGTCCTTAAGAAGGATACAGATTATGATTAAGGTATATGGTTAATAATTGAGGTCCAAGACACTTCAAACCTGGAGTACTTATGAAATATATAGTAAGATTAATTAAATAGTTTTGATTTATTTCTAGGTTTAAAACCAGAATTGCTAAGCACTGCTTTGCAGAGCCTTAAAGCCATGGTCTGACCCTGTTCTCACAACCAGTGACATCTGTGGAGCCAAAGACTGGGAACAGCAGTGGATATGAGCTAAATGAAGGAATCAGGATAGTCATACACTGTTCTTCCTCCTTGTCCTCCTTCTTCTTCTTGATCCCAAAACAACTTCCTCAGATAGTCAAACTAGTCCTGAATGTCAAGACCCATGGCCCACACGAGGCACAGGAGAAAGCTGCTATACATCTCCTTCCCCTCTGGTCCAACAAGTGAAGTTTGTCATCACTTCTGTCAGTCATACTAGGCTGAAGAAGAAAACAGGAACACTGATTTTGTTGTGCCCACACTTGGGAGTGGTAAACATGGCAACAGACATACACACACACAGGCAGTACCAGATTACAGGCCCTCAGTGTATGTTTGGGTCAAGAAAAACACTATCTACAAGTAAATCTCCACCTGACTGATGCCTCTATCCCATTCACAGCTTGCTGTTGTAAAAGACCTAGGAGAGTAGATGTTCCTCTGACCAAGAGCTATGATTACATCCAATGCTTCTCCTCTTCCTGTTATATCCTTCCCTTCCACACTCATCTCACAGCATATATTTAGTCACAAAAAAGTCATCAGGTCAGTCTCATCAAGAAGAACACTTCTGAATTCCAATCTTACCTTTCTTGGAGTTGTCTTGGTGCTGATGAAGGGCTGCTAGAGCTAAATGCAGTTTTCAGGAAGCACCATAGTTTTCAGGGAAAACCATCACTGTCTCCCTTGAGTTTGGCCTAACTCAAACTTATTACTTAGCTAAGATTCATTAGACACACTCATTTTGGCAGATGATCCCAAAGAGGCAAGAGAAATCCTAAAAGCCTTATGAATTATCTAGCTGAAGTTTGGAAGAATTCAGTCATAACCCTGAATGTAAGAGAAGAACAACAGAGCCTCAAAGGTCCTGGTGTGATGTAGAGGAATGAAGACATACAAGCTCTGTTGTGTTCACACACAAAGGCATTAAGAGCAGAGAAAGAGCTTTCCAGAGCATTTGAAATTATCCAGAGTAGAGATTCCTGTAAAAAAAATTAGTTTTAAAATCAGCTCTTAGGACTTGTTTTGAACAAGTATAACACCCTCAAGGTAGAAAAGTAGCAACCCTTGGTCTTGTTTACAACCAGGTTTGCATGTTAAGGTTGGCAGACAGCTTCGCTAAACCGCAGATGCCTTCCTTCTGAAGGAAACCTTCTAATGTTTGTTAGTTTTATCTGCTGTTCTGTTTAAAAATGTGATACAGACAGTTTAGACTCAGAGCACTGCCTGCCTATTCTAACTTGAGTCACTGCCTGAAGACTACCTTTGGTGTTCTTTGAGAAAAAGGCTTTCCTTTTTCCTCCTCATCTGCCTGGGGAGACAGAACAGCTATGCTGATGCAGAAAAGAGGGTCACCACAGAGCATTTGGGGAGAGCAAACTGTGCCTAGGGGCTTCAAAGTGGCTGAGTAAGACTTCCAGTATGAACAGTGTGGGTGACTTGGCAAATGCCAAAGTAAGTAGTGAGAGGGATCAAGCAAAGCCTAGGGCATCAGCATCTGATGTGAGTACTACAGAGGAGGCTGGCCCCAGGAAGAGGAACGGAGCACTGAAGTCCTGGCAGGAAGTGATTGCTTTAACATCAAAAGACCAAGTGCTACAGTAGCTCATTTCTTTGTTTTTACAGTCTGGAAGGCTCTACAGGGGTCATTTCTCTCTGCTCCCTTGCCAAGGAGGAAGTCCAGCACATACGACCTCTGATAGATGTTTCTTCCCTGCTGTTAGGGAACTGTAGAAGAGTGCCTGTCAAGTCGGGATATTCGCAGAGGCATAGCTAGCCCAACACATGTAAAGGAGCCTGACAGCTCCCTGAACGAAACAACTTTATGGAGGAAACTGAATAGCTACTTGAAGAGCAGAAAGTCATAGAATATATTAAGATGCCACTTCTCTATGGACCACCTTAAGCATGACCAATAGGACTGTGTCAATAATGATGCATACAGCCAAACCTACTGCTTACCTGCTGCTATTCTGCTTTGGAAGCATAGACAACTATAACCAGCCATTTGTATTCATTCAAAGGAGACTAAGAACAAGGACCACAAATACAGAACAAATACAGCCAAATACAATACAACAAATACAATACCACAAATACAGCCAAAAAATGGGTGGAAATCTTGAGCTAAGAGGCAAAAAAGCATTATGTACAGTCCTTTCAGTACTGAAAGCAGTGCTAGAAGAGTTAAAGCAGTGCTAGAAGAGTTAGACCAGTGCTTTTGTTTTGTTTTGAGACTGGGAGCAGAAAGAAGACAGAAAAGCTGCTGAGATATGATGGAGCAGAATGAGGGTCTTCACATTTAAAAAAAGGAATAAGCAGATATCTGCTTATCTCCTCTGCTTTGGGAGTAGAAGAAGAGGAAGAAAAGTAAAGACAGCTGGAGCTTGAAAAATGTGACAAAAGGGAGAGGGAAAGAATCCTGATACAGCTAATCAGAAGATTCGGGTGGTAATGTGTTTCCTATGGCTTTGAACAGGTTCTAATGGGCTGAAATGTTGACACTGATTTTGCAAAGCAATAGCTTCCTGATGGAGTTTTCTGAAGTCAGTAGAGATTGGAGGTCTAAACCCTACCAAGTAATTTTGAAATCCAAATTTGCACATTCATTTGTGTGATTTTTATGGCATTTTCTTGTAGATGAAAATGAAAATGAGGGTTGTTTGGTTTGATTTGGAGGAGGTATACTGCTATTACTGAAATTCTGTTGCTCAGTGTACTGGAACAAATGTAAAATATTGTATCATACTTCAAAATTTACATAAATATTTGCTAAACCATTTCATTAAAGTTTAGAGAAAAAAAAAACAACCACCACAATACATAAACATAAATTAATTTCAAGGTTAGGTCCTTAATACTCTTTCCATAAATGTCCTCTAAAATATTTTCTGTACCAAATGAATTCTTCACAAAACACGATTTGGCTGCAGCATAGTGTTTATTAAATATTCACAAAGGGAGAAGATACTTTTTTAGTGTAGAGGTTGGTAAAGTGTGAATATGAAAGACTCAGCTCTATTAACGTGTTTGTTGCATGAGTCTTATGGGAGGGACAGGAAAACCTTCTGGCAAAATACTGCTGAAGAAACTGGCCAAGGTGTTCTATCTTTTGGTCATTTTACGATATATTCCTTCCTACAGCAGTAAAGCCAAAAGCATATTTGTTAACATCTATCATAATTTTTAAAAATTACTTTAGTAGTGTGAGATAAATGTTGGACATTGTAACAGTATTTTCCTTTACGTGTGAAAGTATAACAAAACAGTAATAAAAGCTCTATATTTACACAGTAGCTCAACAGTCCTGCTTACACAGGACATTTTCATCCTATTCCATTTTTAACAGTTGCAAACATAATGCTGATTTTGCAGCTGATATAGCAAAGGATAAGTCATGTTCAGCATCATGTACTTAAGTACAGCTGTACTTAAACTCATTGAGAATACAGCTTCAGTTTGAGTGTATGATATGATTACTACCAGAACTCATCCTTTACACTGCCTGAAAAATCACACCAAGTTCTAAAGTTTGAGTACTAAAAATTACATTTAAGAAGGATAATAATTGCACTCCCTCCAGCTACGTTTCTTTTACTCAAATGGGACTTTTTCTGCAGAACTTTCAGGTGCAGCACAATACCATCACAGCTTTGTGAGATGTGAACTTGTGTTAATTTCACTTAAAATCAATTCTTTCACTTTGCTACATTAATTCTCTGTATTAGCTGGGAATTAAAAAAAAAACTAAAATAAGGTTAATTTACTGTTCTATTTCATTGCTAATTCTCTCATCTCGTCTGAGCAATATTGCCACTGGCACAGCTGAATATGCCGTGAGGCTCCTGGGTCTAAAGTTTAGTGCTCTGCAAGTCCTCATGGCCTTCAGTATTTGCTCTGTCTTCATCTTTTGCCTCATCCTGGGGAGTCTGAGCCAAAATTTGTTCTTGGAGACAGGGGTGTAAACCCAAACCACTGTGCTGTGTGTGCTGGTCCACACTCTTGTCCCAGCTGCTGGTCATGGTCCTCACAGCAGACAGAGGCTCAAGGCCTTGCAGGGCAGGAACCGGCAATGACTTGCAGGGACAGTTGCCCATTAGAAGTGCACCCAGATAACTTCATTAGTATCCCTGTGAGTCACAGCAGAACTGCTTCAGAATGCCAGAACAGCAGTGGAACCACTTAGCTGCTGTAATGCCTAAAACACTTAAATATCTGAATAATTTACCCTTGGTCTTTCTGAAACTAAGCTGTGGTTCCTCCCTAAGGATAAAAGAATACAGTGAGTATCTGGAGCAGTGAGTCCCAAACATGTTAATCAGACCACTGCCTAAATACTTTTAAGGACATCCATATATACTTCTCATATTCTATACTGGATACACTATAAGGAGTAAGGTTGCCATGGCCAGGGGTTGCACTAGTGGTCTGCACAGGATACTGCCAATCTATAATAAATCTTACTGGAAATATGATAAAAAAATTAAGCTTTCCAAGAAACAAAAGATATTCATTAATGAAAATATTCTGAACTAATTATAGATACTAGAATACATGTAACACAGCTATCAAATAGTAATAGCTGTGTCGTTACTGTAAAAAGAGCCTTTAAAAACAGCAGTGTGAATATTTCAGCTATATATATATTGAACCAGAAAATACCTCTTCATTTGAACGATGAAAGAACTGACCTTGAAAAATCTGAGAAATTACATATAAAAAGCTCAGAAAACATCAAAACATTTCATCCTGGGGCTTTGAAATCTTAAAATTATTTTTCCTGAACTAAAAATAAGTTTCAAATATACAAAACCAAAAGGCTCAAAAAAACTCACAGTCAAATAGAGGAGAAATACTTTAAGCTATTAAATAAAGCACTTAAAATTACTTGAGCTGCCTATTTTCCTCATTTTTTTGTTGTGAAGACTTCCTGGGATTTTGATATTGCATTCCTTTCTTGAATAGGACACATTTGAGGCTCCAGAAATTCACAGAAAATAAACAAGCAAACAAGCCCTTCCTATCCTAAATGAAATCTCATACTTTAGGAAAACCCTTATAGCTGTGTCACCTTGGCCTGGTGAAGGACTACCAAAATGCTCTGTGAAGCTCCATTGTACTGCAGTGTTCTTAACAGTCCAGCTTTTCCCAACACTCATTGTTCTCCCTTCACCATATAAAGCTCTCCAGTTTCTTTGTTTAAGGCTGCTTTTACAAAAGCAATTATAAAGAACACTGTTTTTGAGCTTCGAGTATTCTTCAGACAAGGAAGGTTACAATAACTTTTTTTTTTTACACAGATGCTGAGCAAAAGGCCTAACCTTGCTGCTTCACAGCTCTGGAAACAACTGATCTGCTAGTGCTTTCTGAAAGGATGAAGCTAGCTGAAGTGAATGCAGGATCACATGGCCTAGAGGTATAATCGACCACTATCCATGTGAGTACTTCACTGGTCCCCAGCCTCGTGAGACTTAACGTATTTCTCCTGTGAAAATACCAATGAAGATGGCTAAGAATAAGAAACTGAATTACAAGATGCTAAACGACAGACTGACAGATAAAAATGCAGATGGACATTTAAGAAGGCCTCTAAGAGGAGGTTCCCATTCTAGTTGATTTCAAAGGGAATTAGGTGCCTAAAATTTATAATCTATTAGTAGCTAGATCCACAAAAGTACTATCATTATTTAAATACACAGCTCCCCCATCTTTTAAAGGGAATTAAAGATTGTGTAGACTATGAGGACCTGCAGGTCGGGGGTGGACACCGTAACAAGTCTAAGCAATTTGTCCAAGATCCATGCCCAAGTGCTACCTTGATCCCACAAATTCCACATGGCAGTTCCCAGCATCAGCTCACTCTCCTGCAAGTTCTTTTCTAACAGAGAGCTCTGTGACATGTTGGGTTAAGCTAAATGATTTGAAAAGGCTCACAAGAACAACATGGTCCTAGAATATTACTGTATTTCGTATGTGGTTGCCTGGCTGCCCTATGTGAAAGGAATGCCCAAGAGTTACAGGCCAGAGCAGCATTTCAACAAGAGAAATCAGACTAAACTGACAGTAAGACCTAGATGATAGACCTACAATGTACACCTTGCATATAGGATAAACTGGCATGGCTGATACTACACAGATAATTTAACATCTTTATTTAGCTTGATTTTCACTGACTCATATGGAAATCAGCCCTTTTTCTTACAGAAAAAGGAGGTGATTTTTTTTACTGATGCTATGTTCTAATCAACATGTAACTTCTCTTTTACAAATTAAAGCAGAGTCTCATCTACAGGTAGACACTGTAACAGTTCTGTATTCAAGTATTTTCCAGTTCCATCAATGCTCATGTAAAACTGGAAGTTGTCTTGGATTCACTTTGTGAAGTGAATCCAAGATAATAAATATCCAATTTACAGTAATTATTACTCTAAAAAGACCACTAGAACTGGGACTGAGAAAGAGTGTTCTTGTATCAGAGAGTCAAAAGCCATTGGAATTTTTGTTCATATGGAGTGTTATTTTTTTTTCTTGGATTATCTGGAAAGGTCATTTAATAATCATCCTGCTAATATTCCTGTGGAATATTTTAGCTAAGACTTTCATCTTTTACTACTGAGCGTGTAGTTCTAATGGGATGCAAAAGTGGTTTATGGCCTTTGAGACATATGCATAGTGCGCACCCCAGATGATACTGTGGATCCTTCAAACTTGGTATGATTTTGAGGATTAGAAAATTAGATCTCATGACGCAGATGACCATTTCCAGCCTTATATTCCTGTGCCCTTTCCTTTCCATGTTTGATCTGTATCTTCTCACATCTTCTATTTTTGTGCAAGAGATGACAAGAGATCACACAACACTTTTATGTATTTAGCTCAATTTTCAATTTTCAATTAGCTCAATTTTAGGGCTAAAGCACTCATCAATGAAGAAGGTCTTCATTACAACTATCACAGCTGTTGCTTTTTTTTTTTTCCTACACCCCACAGGGACAGACCTCACAGCCATGGAAATTAAATCAGTAGCAGTTGATTCAAGACATTTGGATTTGATTCTCCAAAATGCTGAACAAACTATCCCTTCTCCAGCAATTTATATAAACACGTGCTTAACCTCAAACATGGTAATAATCACAGCCTTCAAAGAAAGCTTTACTTTGCATATGAATATAAACTATGGTTTAAACTTACTTTAGTGAGAGCTGCATAGACTAGTGAGAGTGCTCCAGTAGCACGATAAAAGCCTGTAGCACTCTTTTAAGTACAGATCTATAAATCTTTTGGTAATCATGCCAAGCCAATCACTAATGTGGTGATTTAATGGAAGAAGAAAAAAATCACTTATTTAAACAAGTGAATCTCAACCTTGGAGTTCAAGACCTACTGGGTTTCCTATACGCTGAACTCTGCTAAATTATGTACTCTATATTTTTCAGATTTTCTGTTTTTTGGAAATAAATAAAAAACTAAAAAAAATAAAACAACACCAAAAAAGCCCACCAAAAAACAACAATACCACAACAATCTTAAAAAAACACATATATAAAGTAAATATAACATGTCAATGTGTGAGCCATATTTACTCGCTACATTTGTTGCTGTCCCACTAATTCTTGGCAAAGTAGAAATCTACAGGTCAAAATCATAGAATCATAGAATAGTTAGGGTTGCAAAGGACCTTAAGATCATCTAGTTCCAGCCACCCTGCCACGGGCAGGGACACCCCACACTAAACCATGTCACCCAAGGCCTTATCCAACCTGGCCTTGAACACCACCAGGGATGGAGCATTCACAACTTCCCTGGGCAACCCATTCCAGTGCCTCACCACCTTCTCAGTAAAGAATTTCTTCCTTATATCCAATCTAAACTTCCCCTGTTTCAGCTTGAACCCATTACCCCTTGTCCTGTCACTACAGTCCCTAATGAATAGTCCCTCCCCAGCATCCTTGTAGGCCCCCTTCAGATACTGGAAGGCTGCTATGAGGTCTCCACGCAGCCTTCTCTTCTCCAGGCTAAACAGCCCCAACTTTCTCAGCCTGTCTTCATACGGGAGGTGCTCCAGTCCCCTGATCATCCTTGTGGCCCTCCTCTGGACTTGTTCCAACAGTTCCATGTCCTTTTTATGTTGAGGACACCAGAACTGCACACAATACTCCAAGTGAGGTCTCACGAGAGCAGAGTAGAGGGGCAGGATCACCTCCTTGGACCTGCTGGTAACACACCTTTTGATGCAGCCCAGGATACGGTTGGCTTTCTGGACTGCGAGCGCACACTGCTGGCTCATGTTCATTTTCTTCTTAAAAAATATTTTAACAATTCATTTCATAATTTGAGAAGCATTTCATTTTATAAAATGTCTTCCCTAAGTACAGATGGGAATTAATAGTCTGATGTAAAGTAAAATATAGCTTGGTAAGGTTTTTGTATAGCATGCATAAGAAAAAATCTGCTGATGTTCCAGGGAATCCTTTGGTGATGCAGCACTTCTCCCAGGGTACACATAATCTCTTCCATCCATCAGATTTAAAAATATGTGCTAGCTGTACACAAAGAAAGCTTCCTCGACATCCAAGAGAAAAAGCTCTGCCAGAGAAGCTTTATCATTTTTGAGCCTTTAACTCAAATTTGTGTGGACTTCATGCTCCACAGTCAGTTTGAAAGTGTAGGAAATATGTTCAAGTGGTGATCAAAAACTAGTGGAAGATGTGCATGCATGGTTACAGCAAATGCTAGCAGTGGCATGCAGGATGCTTTATTTGATGTGTTCCCGAAGATTTGTATCATCATGTTAAGTTTCTAGTATAAGCTGTATTATTTGCTTCCTTAAAGATGGGAATTGTGTGCTACCTATAAAGTATCTTCGCAAATAATTCACGTCATCCTCAAGAGAATTACTTTTGACAGAAATATGGAATTTGTAAGTTTCATGTTCAGCTCAATTATAACATAAAATATCTAAGGGAAAAATAAGTGTAACCATATGTCATAAAAATTGAAATGCTTTAAAAGGGGAAAGTCCTCTGCATAAATTTATGCAACCCTTGAGAATAAAGCAATCCACCCTTTCTAAGTGAAATGACAGAAATAACTTTATAGCTCCAGAAATGACCACTTGTGCGCAATTTTTGGTGAAAAAGACATCACATTTTATAGATTTTCAAAAATCTGGTATTAAATGTTCCATAAAATGTAACTGAAAAAATATATAATATAATACATATATTTATTCATTTTTTTAAAATCATATGCAAAAACCTTCAAAAGTGCTGGATTCAGTATCTAAAAAGTCCTTCACACAAAGCCTTAAAGAGTTTATGGACCAAATTTCCAAAGACTCCTGAAACAATCCCATTCTTAGTCAAGTGCACACAAAGGCAAATATTTATGCAGACATGACTACATAATAATAAAGAAAACCAACAACCAACTCTCCTGTGTCATGTGGAAAATTAGTTCCTGTGATTTTTTTAAGGAATATAAAAGCTTGAACAAACTCCTTAACCTCAGGAAACACTGCTGAAGATATTCTCTCAGCTTCCTCATTAAGCTTTATATAAGATTTTCTCTCATTCTCCTCCTACTTGTCTTTTAGAGAAATGACATATCTTTTCACATCTTTGCCTACTCATTTTTACCACAAACACAGTTTTTAATAAAATTAGTCATTAAGTATTGTTTTTCAGACCCAAAGAAGTTGTCAGCTTTACCATTCGTTGAGAGCCAGTTTTGTGCTGGTCTTCAGTAGTTATACCCAATTCCATGGGATTCTTTTTAGATTTTTCCATTGTATTTATAACCTTCATAAGCAAAGTCATGTTCAGCATATTTAAACCACTTCTTAACACAAATATATATCTAAAATTATTTAGTTCCAGCTTCTCTACCTTTAGTCAACAAATTCTCATTAGTTTGGACACAAAGGAGGAGCAGCTCTGAATACTTCTCTGAGCAATGATTTTCCTCATTGAGATCCATGTGAGTAGAGGGGTTGCAAGCAAATGCTTTCAATCATATCACAACCCAAGACTTAGTGTTTGGAGCTGAAAAGCTTCCTTATCTCCTTCATATGAATCTGAAGTTGTCAGAAACCATTTCTTTCATAACTGACAGAGAATAAATGAATGCTTTCTAACTTTTCCAACCCCTGATCATATAGAAACATGAGGTAACATCCTTCATTCAGAGAGTTCTGCAGCTACTGGTTTTTGATATCTATCAGACAATGTCCTCAATGTAAAGTCTTTGAATTTTCTCCACAGCTTCTATGATGGGGTGAAAGACCTGCATCAGTTTTTTGCAGGTCAGGTCTTTTTACAAATATTCATGGAATCTTTTAATTTTTTACCTCCACATGGTAGTGTGTGTAACACCATCCACACAAGGGCTCACTGAAGCGATAAGACCACTAATTAAATAGACTGACATACAGACTGTATTCCCACATGAGCCTTAGGCAATATTTCAATTACTGTGAACTTGAAGCCAAACCTGGCAGTATGTCAAGGTGGAACCCGCAAGTTTGTCCGCACTGAACCTCCAGAGACTCTGAACAATTAATAGTAGTGCCTTTATACAATCTGCAGCAGAGCAATGTCTTATTTTTCAGTCATCTTAAAGTCACAGAAGCTAAGAGCCACCCTAATGTGTCTCTCCTTTTTTTTCATGGTTATTCTCAAGGCCTTAGACTCACAAGCAGAATCCCTCAGAGCCCCATACCTTCACCAATCATACCTTCTGCAGCCAACCATCCCCTGGTGCACAAAAGGAAACCATCAGGTGCCCAATACTATACTACCCTGCTCTGTAGCATCCGTCTCTCAGGACCTGCACAATTCCTTACGGCCAGTATCCGCCAAAGTAACTTCAAACCTGGAAATGTTATAGGAAGTCAATATGAAGGATTGAGTCAATTAAAATGATGAAAGGATATATCTGCTATTATAATTTCTGATGCAGTTGGAAAAAAACAGGAAGCCTTCAAGAACACAGATTGCTTTTCATTTAAAATTGAGATTCTGTGTTTATTATGAACCCACACAAACACTGCTAACAGTAACTTGATAAAAAGCTTGTCTTTGTAAGGATGGATACCTTAGTAATTTGCTATAAAAATCCAACATTTTGAAAAAATCGAGTCATTCTTATTTCAACATTTTAACTGTCCTCATTTTTTTTTTAATTTGCCAGCACTTGCACATATATGATTCTAATAAATGTATAATCCACAGTTACCTCGGTGTTGCTCTCTTTTCCTTCTACAGAATTCTAAGCCAATAATATCAATTCCTTTTGGAGAATGCCTTAAACTAGAATTGTGTTTTTCTTAAAACTTCTTATAGTATTAAACAGTCACAAGCTAAAAGGAAGAATCAGAAGCAGCTGTAATTTGAGAACCAATTATTCTGATGTACTTGGTTTTAACAGATTTCAGTTAATTCAGGCAGAGGAGGATAACTATGAAGTTGTGATTTTGAAATGTGAGAAGTTCTGCATTGTCACATTAAAAATAAAACACAATTTATATGTTTTATGTAACAGTTCGAAGAATGAGGTAACTATTTCTTTAAGATAAAAATGAAAATCTAATATTGCAATTGTGGGAGATTGAACTTCTGCTAAAGAAAAAAAAAAAACAAAACCACCACATTATTGGGATCTGGGATATAAAATCTCTGGGGTGAGTTTTATCCTGAAACAGTAAATAGAATTTGCCAAGCAGTCACCCTAATCAAAATAAGATTTATGCAAGCCAGATGATATTCTCATGTTATGGAGACCACAAAATACTACAAGAAATGATCCTGGAAACAGAAAAACAGACATACTTCAAATCAGTCTTCAAAAGCAGCACTAAAGCCACTTGGTCAAACAATACAAATGAAATTACAAGCCAATATTTGAAGGAAGATGCAAGGCAGTAAAGGCAAAAAGAAGGAAGATCCTTACCTCAAAGATCACTTCACAGGTACAAGGCACAGAACTGCAGCAGCAGATGATAATACTAAGAGCCTTGTTGCAAAAGATGTGTTGGTTTCAAAGTAATACATTGGCAGTATGGGGCGAAAAGCAGTTTAGTTTCAAAAGAACGTCATGTTTTAAAACTTATATTGATAGCACTCAGGATTATAAAAATACTGTCCAGGTTATAAAACAATGTGAACTTAACATGAGAGTAAATGAACTGGCAAAGCATTTGCAGCAGTACTTCAGGGGAAAGTATCTATTAGTATATTCTTAAATGAATTAGTATCTCTACTGAAGGAAGGCTAAGATTATTTTCTTTTTTCATGCAAGAAATACATTGCTTTTACGCTGGCAGCCACCCTTCCAAAAATACTGTGTACAACTATGTATGTTATCTTTCAGGTGACTCCTGCACTGCTATTCCCACTACATTCCATAGCCAACATGCTGAAAATTCAAGACAGATGTGTGTGTGTACATTTTATCATAAAGATACTAAAATCCTCACAAGAAATATTTTCGTGAGTGAAAAGTGGAAGAACAGCATGGTCAAAAGATCTGAACATCTATGAAAAGGATCAGAATTGCTGGGCTAAACATACAGAAATGTAGGCTGTGTGTCGTGGTTTAAGCCCAGGCCGTAAATCAGAGCCACGAAGTCCACTTCCCCCCCACACACACCTTTCTTCCCTCCGCTTCTGGAGGGACGGGGAGGAGAATCAAAAGAATGCAGCTCCCACGGGTTGAGATAAGAACAGTTTAATAACTAAGGTATAACACAAATCACTACTGCTACCACCAATAATAATAATGATAAAGGAAATAACAAGGAAGAGAATACAACCGCTCACCAACCGGTACCTCACCCCCACCCTGTCATGATCCAGCCCTTCCGGGCACTCTCAGTTCTACATCCTGGGCATGACATGCTGTGGTATGGAATACCTCTTTGGCTAGTTTGGGTCAGGTGTCCTGTCCCTGCTTCCTCCCAGCTTCTCCTCCTCCCTGGCAGAGCATGAGACTCACAAAGTCCTTGGTCAGGGTAAACATTCTGACCAGCAACTGAAAACATCGGCTTTATCAGTATTATTCCCAGGTTGAAAGTCAAAACACAGCACTGCACCAGTAGAAAAAATGACTGCTACTGCTGAACCCAGGACAGTATCCACCCCTTATTCCATACCATTCATGTCATGCTCAGATCCCACATTTTCAATATACCATCACTCTCATCTCAGTGCACTCTTATCTTAGTGCACGGACCAATCCCTATAAAGCTGCTGAGTCCATTCAGTCCATGATGTTGGGCTCCATCTCTTGTAACAGTCTTTCAGAGCAGGAGAGGCCCATTGCAAAGTCCACCCCTCGATCATGAGTCCATCTCTATGTTGCATCTCTGCCTTGATGGCCTGAAGTGTCATGGGCCCATCAGGCTCAAAATAATTCATCCTCCCCTGCAGCAGTCTCTGCAACTTGTCGTCGGGGACTCCACACAGCTGCCTTCCATCTCCGATGCTTCCAAAGCACTGGAGGGGCCCAGTGGATTAGATACTCGCCCATACTGTCCCACACACCGTGACATTCATGACTGTCCAGCCTTGGGGAAAAACTCTCGGTCCCCCTGTATTGTCTAAACCCAGACAAGACCCAAACCTGACTCTGCTTAACTCTCGGGAGCAGACAAAATGGTCGTGGGTAGAACACACTCTGTGTGTGTGCCAACATGGTGATCCCCATCACAATGAGCAGGCAGGTCCCAAGGGTACCCAAAGGCCATTCAAAACCTTCAAAACTCTCAAATGCTGCTGCTGTACTTGTCACTGGGGCTGGTGTAGCTGCTGTGCTTGAAGGCTCTCTCACCACCAGCTTCTCTTTTTCCGAGTCCAGATCTTCCTCCTCTGCCTTGCTGGGAAATGCTGCGGGGTCTCCTGCATCCTCCTGCGGCTCAGGCTCACGGGGCTCGGCAGACGGCTGCTGGGGAATGCTCTCGGCCGCCGCGGGGCTGGGCTCGGCCGTGGGGCTCGGCTCCTCCGCCGTCTCCTCCCGCTGCTCGGCAGCTGCCTCCTTCCCGGCCTCCGGCCCCGCTCCCGCCGCCGCTTGGTCCCCGGGGACGCTCTCCCGGGCCGCTTCGGCCGCCGCCGGCTCCCGGGGCCGCTCCCCCTCAGCTCCCCGCAGCCTCACAAAGACGGAGGCGAGGATGAGGGCCAGGACGGTGAAGAGCAGCGGGACGGCCAGGTACAAGTCCACGGCCACGTCCATCCCGCCCTGCTGCCGGAGCCCGCCCGCATTACAAGCCGTTACCATAAAGTACAGTGAAACAAGAACCTTAGCCCAAGGCCCACACTTGATAAACACTAACACAGCAAATACCGGCTCTAAGTAAGCTACAGCATACTGAAACTGTGACATCAAGAGAAATAACTTTGAGAGCCAATAAATCAGCATTGTGCCTTGGTCAGTTCTGTCGTTATCTCAACCCTTCGAGCCCCACGTTGGGCGCCAAAAAGAACTGTCGTGGTTTAAGCCCAGGCCGTAAATCAGAACCACGAAGTCCACTTCCCCCCCACACACACCTTTCTTCCCTCCGCTTCTGGAGGGACGGGGAGGAGAATCAAAAGAATGCAACTCCCACGGGTTGAGATAAGAACAGTTTAATAACTAAGGTATAACACAAATCACTACTGCTACCACTAATAGTAATAATGATAAAGGAAATAACAAGGAAGAGAATACAACCGCTCACCAACCGGTACCTCACCCCCACCCTGTCATGATCCAGCCCTTCCGGGCACTCTCAGTTCTACATCCTGGGCATGACGTGCTGTGGTATGGAATACCTCTTTGGCTAGTTTGGGTCAGGTGTCCTGTCCCTGCTTCCTCCCAGCTTCTCCTCCTCCCTGGCAGAGCATGAGACTCACAAAGTCCTTGGTCAGGGTAAACATTCTGACCAGTAACTGAAAACATCGGCTTTATCAGTATTATTCCCAGGTTGAAAGTCAAAACACAGCACTGCACCAGTAGAAAAAATGACTGCTACTGCTGAACCCAGGGCACTGTGTTAGGGAAAACTCTCACACAGCAAAAGATGCAGGTAAGACTGAAACTATCACACACATACACTACTTTCCAGGCTGAAGTCTCCTAAAGTCTTGCCTAAAGTCTTAGTTCACTGATGAACTTTTACATAAAATACTCCTGAATGGGAGTATTCCTTGAGTATGTCCAGCTAAGCAATCCAGATTTCTTTAAACGACTGTCGAATCTCCAGTGTTATTTACATCTCCATCACACATTTTATTATCATTGATTTCATATTTGCTTCCTCATATCATTGTTGAAATGTTGAAAAAACATTGAACCTAATACCATTCTGAGTAGTGCTTCACTAGAAAATCCACCAGTTGATGATGACTCACCACTGGCAAGCACTTAGAATCTATCATGTATCTAATCCTTAGTCCGTTTATCCAGTACTTCTTTGCTGTGCTATAAATATGGTTTTTCCCAAATTATTCACTGTACTTATTATACAGTCTGTATCACCTCTGCTATGAAGAGAAGCTAAGATAGTTGGGCTTGTTCAACCTGGAGAAGAGAAGGCTCAGGGAAGATCTTTACTGGCCTGCCAGTACCTAAAGGGCCTACAAGAAAGCTGGAGAGGGACTTTTTACAATGGCATGTAGTGACAGGACAAGGGAGAATGGCTTTAAGGTGACAGAGGGGAGATACAGATATTGGGAAAAAATCCTTCTCTGTGAGGGTGGTGAGGGAGTGGAACAGGTTGTCCAGAGAACTTGTGGATATCTGTCCTGGTTTAGCAGTAGCAGTCATTTTTTCTCCTTCTTAGTAGCTGGTGCAGCGTTGTGGTTTTGACTTTCAGCCTGGGAATAATACTGATAAAGCCGATGTTTTTGGTTGCTGGTCAGAGTGTTTACCCTGACCAAGGACTTTGTGAGTCTCATGCTCTGTCAGGGAGGAGGAGAAGCCGGGAGGAAGCAGAGACAGGACACCTGACCCAAACTAGCCAAAGAGGTATTCCATACCACAGCACATCATGCCCAGGATGTAACGGAGAGTTACCCAGAAGGGCTGGATCACTGCGGGGTGGGGGTGAGGTACCGGTCGGTGAGCGGTTGTATTCTCTTCCCTTGTTATTTCCTTTATCATTATTATTATTGGTGGTAGCAGTAGTGATTTGTGTTATACCTTAGTTATTAAACTGTTCTTATCTCAACCCGTGGGAGTTGCATTCTTTTGATTCTCCTCCCCGTTCCTTCAGGAGTGGAGGGAAGAAAGTTGGGGGGGAAGTAGACTGCGTGGTTCTGATTTACGGCCTGGGCTTAAACCACGACAATATCCCATTCCTGGAAGTGTTCAAGGCCAGGTTAGATGGGGCTTTGAGCAATCTGGTGTAGTGGAAGGTGTCCCTGCCCATGGCAGGGGGGCTGGAACTAGATGATCTTAAAGGTCACTTCCAACCCAAACCATTCTGTGATTCTATGCTTCTTTTTCCCTAAAGTCACATTAATGACAATAAATTCTATTCCTATTCTTCAGTGTTTTTATCAGATAGCACATTATTTCGGTTGGTTTTGGTTTCAGGATAACCAGAATATATTTACATAACTGCCTCCTTTGCCCTTTTGAATTACTGGATTGGTTTTCAACTGTCTGGAACTTCCCCTGTATTCAAATGTGCACTGAAATTAATACCCGCAGACTGGCCAGCTTATTCAGCTCTTTTCAAGCTCTAGGCTCCAGCTGTTGACATCAGCAATGGTATCTGCTCTACTTCAGTGAGCTGTGCAGAAAGTCTTTCCTTGCTCTTATGTAACTCCTCTACATCAATCTTTCCAAATAGGGAATAGGAAGTTGTTGAGCATTTCCTGAATAATTATCTTCACTTTAGCCATGTCCAGTTTCATAATGGCCTGTCCCACCAGTAGGATCATCTTTGTTTCCAAAATAATTGAAAAAAAAAAAAAAAAAAAAACACCAAAACAACAAAATTCAATTACCCCTTTTACTGGCAAGCTGTGACTTTTTGCAATTCCTACTTTATTACAAATTTTCTATGCTCTAAGTTTAAGATTACTTACTTCTCTCTCTTTGGCTTTTCTTCCATCTCACAGACTGCTTTTCTATTTCTCTTATCTTCTTTGTGTCACTGGATTAGGGTAAGCTTTTAAGAAAATTAGTCCTCTTCCTGATACAGAATCATAAATACCAAGATTTAATCAGAACACCTACTTTCTAATAACTCTTTCTGAAGGAGCCCAATTTATTAAACTTCAAGTTCAGTCAAATGTATCCATTATAATAAGGTTCAAAATATTGTTGCTTCACGATGAATTTATGTATTATAAAATTACTGCTTTTGATTTTAAAACCTCTAATGGTGATTAAAGGTTCTTGCTCCATAAATTCTCCTATACTTGCTTTTAAAAGCCATTATTCCTTTTCCTCTTCACACTTTACAGTCAGATGTTTTCTATTTTTATTAAATGCTCTCTAATAGATTCTTTCTGGCTGTATTTTTTAGCTCTTAAATGGAGTTCTCAATACTATGCTAGAGATACCCTAAAGTATGCCTCTTTGAATTCAAATAGTAATTCAAATGGAAAATGGAGGGAAGAGGTTGCATGCAGAACTCAGTAGACACTTTTAAAAGTATCTGTGCTACTTTCTGTAAAGTTATCTGTGCTTTCTTGAAAGAAAGCTGTGCTACTATATCACAGTTTTCAGACATGGATGCCTGAAGTTAGGCACCAGAATAAAGGATATAAAATAAGCTACGCATAGAATCATAGAAGAATCATAGAATCATAGAATAGTCAGGGTTGGAAAGGACCTTAAGATCATCTAGTTCCAGCCACCCTGCCACGGGCAGGGACACCCCACACTAAACCATGTCACCCAAGGCCTCATCCAACCTGGCCTTGAACACCACCAGGGATGGAGCATTCACAACTTCCTTGGGAAACCCATTCCAGTGCCTCATCATCCTAACAGTAAAAAACTTCTTCCTTATATCCAATTTAAACTTCCCCTGTTTAAGTTTTAACCCGTTACCCCTTGCCCTATCACTACAGTCCCTAATGAATAATCCCTCCCCAGCATCCTTATAGGCCCCCTTCAGATACTGGAAGGCTGCTATGAGGTCTCCACGCAGCCTTCTCTTCTCCAGGCTAAACAGCCCCAACTTTCTCAGCCTGTCTTCATACGGGAGGTGCTCCAGTCCCCTGATTGTCCTCGTGGCCCTTCTCTAGATTTGTTCCAACAGTTCCATGTCCTTTCTATGTTGAGGACACCAGAACTGCACACAATACTCCAAGTGAGGTCTCACAAGAGCAGAGTAGAGGGGCAGGATCACCTCCTTGGACCTGCTGGTCACGCTCCTTTTGATGCAGCCCAGGATACGGTTGGCTTTCTGGGCTGCGAGCGCACACTGAAGCCGGCGCATGTTCAGTTTCTCACCAACCAACACCCCCAAGTCATTCTCCACAGGGCTGCTCTGAATCTCTTCTCTGCCCAACCTGTAGCTGTGCCTGGGATTGCTCTGACCCAGGTTTAGGATCTTGCACTTGGCATGGTTAAACTTCACAAGGTTGGCATCAGACCTCCTCACAAGTGTGTCGAGGTCCCTCTGGATGGCATTCCTTCCCTCCAGCGTATCAACCGAACCAAATTCAGAAGTGATATGTTTTTTCTTTGAGGCACTGACAAGTAACAGACAGGTTTTTTCTGGTGCATAATATGGTTTTCAATGTTTATTTTTTAGAATATTAAAAACTGTAAGCAATCATTATTAAACTGCTCGCTTCAAAACTCTCAAGCCTGACAAGGGTTTGTAAATATCGCATGATGTTTCCTAAGAGAAAATGAACTCATAATGGACTGGAAATCCCACATCATCCCACGTGTTGTCCCACATCCTTCTCAAAAGCATGGCCTTTGTCAGATTTTGACCTCAACCCTAATTATTCTGTTTTTTTAAAGGAGGGAGGACTTACTTTTTATGGAGTACTGCAGGGAATTTTAAGGTAAAATATATCAGTACTTAGAAAAGGGGTAAGTATGTTTTTAATTGGGCAATGTCCCTTCCTTACACCCTGAGGGGTGGAGGCAGTGGTTCCAGATTTTTAAATACATTTTCAGTATAGTGAAGCTTTCTCATAGCTTGCATCTACCCAATGGTTGTCATTAAATTACAAATCTTGCACAGAAGAGTAACTCTTAGGCAGAGAAAAGCAAGGAAAAAAATTGGGTGTCACTTCACTGTAAAACTGATGTAAAACAGGTATAAGGAGAATCAGATACCTTTGAACAGATCTCGCACAAAAATAGAATATGTGAATGTTCATTACACTTTTATTTCTGGTTTCTATTTTTGAGAAATCTTTCTGAGAGCTTATACTGAGGTAAGAGCTTGTTCATCAGTTGTAGGTGAGCGCAGAGTTTTTAGTCTTCCACCATCTTTTGCTTTCTGACAAAAATGATGATCTCATGGAAAACCAGAATCTCAATTTATTTATTGTTTTAATAAAGATGGATGCCGTACAGTTTTCTTCTTCCGTGTTTATTAAAAACTGAATGCCCTGATACAACATGATGAAGGCCCCACATGTACTTGTTTTCACCTGCCTGATTTCAGCTATTAATTTGATCTCAGTGAAACAGCATGTCTTTGGCTAATACAACACACAATTAA
This sequence comes from Psittacula echo, assembly GCF_963264785.1. Classification (NCBI taxonomy): domain Eukaryota; kingdom Metazoa; phylum Chordata; class Aves; order Psittaciformes; family Psittacidae; genus Psittacula; species Psittacula echo. Next base: position 17,132,851 of record NC_137735.1, on the reverse strand, counting down.
ACTGGATGATCTGGTTCTAATGCTTCTCTGCCCTTGCAGAGTCACATTTTATTTCAATTAATTATTTAGATTTATAAACGAATGGCATGCCTTCTCCTCTCACCCCAGGGCATTAGGTAAACAAAACCTAAGCTTAATTATGCTGTTCTTTCTTCTCTCTGAAAATTCATCTAATCATTCCCATTCCAAACACTAGTGCTATCAGGGTCATAAGAACAATTGGGTTTGTTGTCATATTTCCTGGCCATTTCATCAGTTTCTGCTTACAGATCCTCATAAGCATAATAAAGGCTGCAGGTGACTGAAAAAAAGGCTTTGTACTGAGAGACCCAAAAATATAAATTTCTGTACTTCACATTATACAAATTCTACTTATGCTATTTGATGTCAAAGAAGGGTGAGATCACGCTGTGGTTTAATATAATATAGTTAAAAATTCAGTTAACTTTGAGATGTAAACTCCTATCAAATCAGACTTCACCAGTTCCAGTGTTCATGGAACTACTTACTTAAACATCAGTCAACTGACATCCACCCAGATTGTGAATTATTATTGCTATGGATGAAAAACTTGCTGGGTCTAATGGAGCTCACTGGCTCAGCCTCAGAAACAACAAAATAGAGAGACATTAATCTCAAAACAACTCTTGCCCAGAAACAATTCAGCTTCTTTCATGTGATACAAAGGCTGAGGTTGCAAACTCAGCAGCTGTAATTTTGCTCCTGGAGAACCATCTCAGTGCCTCAGGATTGCACTTCTAAGCACCCAGTTAACAGAAGGCTTCTTAGATGGGCACAGCAGTGTGTGAATGGCAGAATGTGAGTAGGCTTAAGACCGGCACCCAAGTTACCTGGAGTCAAAAGACACCCGATGCACAAAGCCAGCATGTACCTGGAAAAGCCAGGAGATAAATAAGTTTTACTGAGCCTAAAGTAAGTTCTAAGTAACTATAAAAATATTTTGCTTTTCAGCCAGATTCACAATATTCATAGCATCCAGGTTTTTCCCACTAGCCTAGAGCTTCTTAGTCACCTTTCTCCAGCAAAATCCAGAGCTGGCTATAGTCAAAACACCAAAAAAACCAAAGCAAAATCCATTACTACGGTTTTTGCTAGATGCAGTTATTAAAGTCACAAGTAGTGATGTATATTTGACAGAGCTATCTACTATTTATTTCTATCCTGTATTTGTAGTGAAGCAGGAGATGTTACATCCCATATGATGTTAAGGATGCAATAAAAGTTTACCATCTGTTGACAAAGAAAGATGTGAAGGAGCATTTGCTAAAATTAATTATTTCAGTCAAAGCTGAGCATCTTATATCCAAGATCCCCACAGTAACTAGCTGGGGAGCTCACGAGAACAGTCTAGGACTGTTCTGAAGAACTGGGAGGCTCTTCGTGCAGTTCCAATGTCAGACATTGGCAAGCTTGAGGGTGAATCAGGGACCCAGGCCAGCCATCACCCCACACAGCACAGAAGGGCTCCCATGGCTGGTTGTACAGTGGCCCATGTTGCCAGCAATGTGTAAGCTGGGGGTTGCGGGTACAGACTGCAGGTACCCTGGGAATGGTACAGATGCCTCTGTTGGGATGCTATGCTCCAGCTTCTCATGTGCTTCAGGGGCTCTCCCTAGCAAGGCAGCAGAAGCAGGCATATACCTCCACAAAGTCAGTGTCCCAGGAGTTGGAAAAAAGCCAAAGCGTTATGCATGGACCGGTGACAGGAACAACTGGGAGGGAGAATGATCCAAATGAGAGCCTGGGGTTACTTAGCCCTGGTAAATCCCCACCTGCCAATGTTAAAAATAACTGGAGAACAGTAATGCTGGTCTGGCATTCACATAGTATTTTATTTATCAAAATTGATGCTTCAGGGATTCAGTCAAGCCTTCAGTCATATTAGGAAGATTTCCCTTCCTTTCTTCTGCAACACACAAGTGAGAGATGCATTCTGTGGGAGAGCTTTTTTTTTCTTAAGACTTACTATATTGGTGAATGCCAGAAAAGGGACACAGGACAGGTCAATCTGCTTGTTTTGCTGCTGTACAGTCCACTTCCTTAGCATGTCTGAATAAAGTATTCAGCTCATGTGATCATCTCTCTATCACTAGATCTGGAAAGAGAAAACTCCTGCTGCTGCTTGCAACATAACATCCACGACAATGAATATGCTGCTGTTTAAGTCTCCTGACATTTGGAATGATTTTCGCTAACTGAAATCTTTGGATTCTAGGGGAGATCAGTATGCAATATAACAACCTTCGACATACAGAAGGTGACTAAATGGTATTCTTTGGCAAGCAGATCTGCTGAAAAATCTGACGCATATTCCCTATCTAAACAAACAGACAAGAACTTGAACACAGAAAAAAAATAAAATAGAAATACAGAGCCAGCTGTGATGGAGTCATGGGCTCAGAGGCAGAATGCGTGTTCCACAGAATGAATTTCAGGGACCAATGCATCACTAACAGCAGATATTCAATGGAAAAACTAATCCAACAGATAAGCTTTATTCTGTATAGTAGACAGATTGAGAAGGATTCATCTGCCTAAACACAGGTGAAAACTAAATGGAGTCATCCACACTTGACTGGCTGGTAGACTTATCTTCTGTAGTTGTAGACAGAATAGGGAATCTAAAATGAAAAATGTGTCTGGACACATGAATACCAATAGACAGAAAAAGTCCATTTAACAGTCATAAACTGGGCTCTTAAATCTTCCTGTTATTCACCAGGAAAGAGGTTGGATTTCTATTTGCTAGAAAATAAAAAGGTGTACACATCCTTGACAGCAGTTTTTATTTTCCTCCCTCTTCCATTTTTTTGTCCAGACTTTCATACTGAAAATCAAATGGATAAATTTAAAAGATGAAGTCTATGTACTGAAAAACTGCAATGGGCCACGTAAATTCTGACAATGAATTGGGGAATAGGCCTGGTTTAGATAAATCAGACATCAAAGGACATGGAATTGAAATAGACTGATACAGCCAAAACAAGGAATCAATTATTTTGGTTTTTGGCATAGACTTGTGTCTTCTTGTAGAGCTAAATTTGTTATGAACATGTGGTGGTGCCATATTAATAGGCTGGATTAAAGCAAATGACAGCATTGCATTTCTTTTCAAGGATATAATATGTCCCTATAATTAACTGTTCTTCACTGCTCCTGAAAGTTTGAAGTACTGGGTTAGTCACAAGGCAACCAAAGCAAGTCTCCAGCAGTAACTTATGCTCTTTTTTTTTTTTTTCCAGATAGGCTACTCTAACAATTCACCCTAAGAAAATGCAGCTACCACCTATGACAGAACAAGAGCTCAATACCATAAACACTGAGTAAGACAGAACCAGATGGTATGGTTAACATTGGTCATAATGGGTAATGAAGCTTAAGCAGGACTTTCAGGTCCTATCATGCTGCTGTAGGACACATACAGTGTAAGAGTGGAGAGGCTTGATAAGGAAAGAAGATATCAGAAAACCAATTATTTTTTGTACCTGTATCTTTTTTTTTTCCCTTACACTTACAGGGAAGAAGACACATAATTCAAGCCTGACAAGTCGTCAAGCAGACTATTAGCCACTTTTCTACAGCTCTGTCTGCAGGTTGTGACCAGGTAGAGAAAGAACACATTAACTATTTCCTTTCACGCTTCCACTTCTCACATCTCTCCCTTTACTAATCTGCCGAGTAGCAAAGGAGGTTTCCTTCCTCTCTGGAGCTCTCAAGTGAGACTTTCCTCCTTCTTTGGTACATCTGAATCTGCAGGACAGAAATGTTCCTGCTTTTAATTTGTTGTATCCACTTTCTGCTCTGTGTCTTTAATGTTGCTCCTATCAAGATCCATGGGCTCCCCAGGGAAGAGGAGTTTGTGGGGTTTCTGCCTTGCATCCAGCACCAAAACTGAACAACACATCCTTTGTAATCTGTGCCCGACAGTTGCATAAACAAAAGTTTTTACCTGCAAATGCAAACAGGAGTGACACTGTTGATTCAAATGCTCCATATTAGCATACCAAATGTAGTACAAATGGACTTAGCATAAAATCATTTGTTCTGGCAAATACATACATTAGCTTTTTTTACCTGCTGTCAAACTATTTGTCAAAGTAAGAATAACATTCACCTAAATTTTGTGTCCCATTAAAATATTAATTAGCAAATGATAGCAGTAAAATTTCAGGTATGTTTTTAATACTTAATTCAAACATTTCATGTCCTCTGACCTGTAGTTCACTTTGTAAATATTTGCTAATCCAGCAAAATATGTACTGCCAGCCTCAGGTCATAATTCACACAGATAGCAAAAAGGACTTTGTGCCATTTTATAATGTGACTTCCCATTTAATTAACTTCTTTAATCTGTTCATATCAGACTTTTTTTTCCTAGCTCCTGTGTTTTTCCTTGTGTGACTAAAAACCTCTGCGTACTATTTAGCACAGATTAGCTTCCTCCCTCTCTCATAGCAACAAAATCCTGGCTACCCCTGAAGTAGATATGCTAAATGGGAGGGATTTCATATGATCTCCTGTCTCTCTAGCTTACCTGCACAAAATGCCACAGTTCTGCTCAGTATGTTAATTTTTCAGCAACAGCCATTTTGTCTGTGATGCTAATCAGTTTGCTATTGATGACATCTACTTAGCAATACAAATAAATCAATAATATAACTAGTCTGTTTCATATTCTTTCCTAATTCAATAATGTATGGTACATGTAGTCATTCTTCTCCTAAGTTCCAATTTTCCAGAAACCATGCATAAAGAGCATGAACTTTTACATATCCTGTTGTTACTCGCGCTTAAATAATAAAGACACATTCTCTTCTTCACTTAGCTGCTTCACTTAGAAAAATACTTGATGCTAGCAATTTCTTGCACTAATACATTAAGCAATATGTTAAACACTCTAGCCAGTTTTTTTCTGACACAGCTTACACTTTCTGCTAACACAGGCTCCAGTCCTGTAACCCTGATTCAAATAAGCTCATGAGAATAATCTCACTAATTTCAGTAAATCTATTTGCATTGGTGCTGTTCAATATATATACTGTTGCTGAAATCAGGACATTAGTAAAGATATACAAATGGATTCAGCTATAGGCAATTTGTGTTTCCCCGTTTCTAATTAATGAGCTTATCCTGCAGCATAAACAGCCCTGGAGGAGCTTCAAAGGAATTAACATGGTCAAGATTAAACTCTTCCTTTATTATGACGTACATTTTTTTTCATCATCCATTACTAAATTTTGTTGGGTGCTTGCAATCAGAGACTGTTTTGTTGCTGTGCTCAGTGGTAAAAGGATTGTTTCTATAAGGCACAAGTGAAATATTTCCAGACTAATTTGATGAGCTTCTGAGCTCCCTTCACTTCTAATGAAGCACCACTACTTAGCAAAGAAAGAGCATTTACTAGCTCTTGATAGCTTTTATTCAGTGAGACTACTTATGAGAGCAGAACTAGAAGTATAAGCATGTGCAGGGTGACAGCTTGACAAGAGGCTCTGCATAGAGTGTTGCTAACACAACACCTTAGCCCTCAGAGCAAAAGAAGGAAACATGGTGCATTGCTGATCAAGCTGCTACGTTAATGCTACAAGAACAATTGAAGTTACAGGGATTTTGACCTAATGCTAAAAAGAAAAATCAAATACATTTACCAGTTTGGTGTAGTATACTGCCCAAATCCATTTACCCTTATTTATATTCACCTCCTTTTATCTAAGTCAGAATTCTGTTTTGATAGCTTTGCTGGAAGCAGAATATGAGAAACAGCAGGTCTGCTGCATCTGAAGGGAAAAGCAAAGATCAGGACCTTCAGTGTGACTGCAGTTTGCATTGCCTGAATTTTCCTTTCCATCTCCTTGGACAAATAAGAGTGCTTCTACTCTAGGTTACCATAGTTTCTGGTTTCCTTAGTAACCCCTTTGAAAGCATGCGTTTGTGTCAGTAGGAAAGGATGTGAGAGGGTCTAAAATGGAATACAAACCTCCCAAACTTGAAGTGAAAAAAACCTCAAAATTTTCTCCTCAATCAATAAAACAAAACCAAAGTTAAAACAAGAGAAGTCTCACTGGAAATCAACTGAAATAATTATGCCTGGGTATAATTTAAATCATGATGGGATGAAAAGACAATTTTGTTCTCAAGTCAGAACCATTTATGGTCTCCAGGGCAAACCTGGAAGCTGACCAGAAGAAAAGCACACTTAATATCTTTGGGATGGAATTTGGAGTTATGAACTCTGACTTGCAAGGATGCTTCCTTTCTAGAGGTTTGTTACATGGTAGTTACAAAGAAAGTGGTTACCCACTTGAGGTGTAGTATTAGCAAACAAAACAAGGCCAGTAAGAATTATGTGCTTTCTAGTAGCTTTGTGTAACTATAATGGAAATGCTGTCATAATACTAGACCCAGTAATATTTTGTAGCGTACTTCCTCCTCCTCTCTTCACTCAGTTGGCACTAAATACACCAAAATAACATGTTTTGTGAGTTAATAGCCTGGTCTTGCTTGGTTTGTTTTTTTTTTTTTAATCTTAAGTAATGGATAAAACCTTAAATACTTCAGAACTGAAATTCAGAATTTTTTTTTTTATGTTTAAAGAAGACTATTTGTTATTAATAGCTGTCATGTTTTAAGCCCAGCTGGTAACTCAGAACCTTCACTGACCCTTACTGCTGTGCATCTCTCCTGCCCTAGAAAGATAATTTTTCAGTAGATTTGCTCTTTTGCTCTTGCGCTTGCTCTTGAAGAGTCCTTTTCTGTCTGGAAGCTATGCAGACACTCTACTGAAGCAGGTCTTAGCTAAACAGCATAAAAAATGAACATAAGAAAATAAATTTTTACTGTGAGGGTGGTTGAAGACTGGAACAGGTTGCCCAGAGAGGCTGCATAGTTTTCATCCTTGGAGATACTCAAAACCCAGCTGGACACAGTGCTAGGCAACCTGTTCTTGAGCAAGCGTGCCTTCCAGTTTCTGCTGTTCTGTGACTCTGGGATTCAGTGAAGTCTGCAATGATTAGGAACTACCTAAATGCATGTTACTGATAGAACTAGAAGTCTAGAATTCATGTAAGGAGGCACATGCTGTTTCAGAAATGTAATGCTTTTCTAAGTTGATTTATAGTATTGTGAGTTTAAAGTGTAGAGGCTTTTGAGGACATTTCCATAATAAAAAAAAAAAAAAAATAAAACAGAAGCTATGGCATTGGTATTGAAAAGGTCTAATGTCCTTACAACAATTTTCATGATTACAGGATTTTTAATTATGGGAATTTGGGGAAGTTAGCAGAATTAGAAGTTACAGTTGTAAGAGTTTCATTTTTAAATAACAAAAGGTACAGTACTTGTCACATACAGATTACAGAAAGATGGAAAACAAGTGCATAGACAACTTGAGAGTAATGTGAAAGATGAAATGCTGTTAAAAAGACAACAACATAAACATTTGTCATTTTTTTGTTCGTATTTCTCATTCTTGTCACTAAACTGTCATTTCCCTGTGCTGCTGATGGCTTGCTCTGTTTCTGAAGGCAGTAATGGCAAAGCTGCTGATACCACTGTTCTCATTTTTGGCTCTTGTGCCAATGTTTTTTAACTTACAATGACAGATTGCAATATACATTTGTTGATCATTGTCTAACTGATTTTATAAAAAGAAAATTAAAAATAACTACATAGGTCAGCCATGGATGGTTTAATCTTTTTCTATGACCTTCTCCTCAGAAGTTGTTTGAAAATAAACTGAATGAATGGAGCATTAGTAATGGCCTTATTCCATATACAATACATTACATATACATCTTTAATCAGGGAAGCAGTTTCAGTAGGTTACTTCTAATGAGCTATCTGCTAAATTTCAGAGGTGATTTATCTATTGGGTTTCTGTTAACTAGCAGTAGGAGCTCTGCCCTTCAATACATGTGTCCATTGGCCAGTTTGTTGTCCTTAAACTATTCTCTCATCCTACCTTTTTTAGATGTGCCATTGCCTTGAATCCTGTAGAATACTTACTTCAGTAGAATCAAAACAGTAATGTTTTGCACTTGTTTTGCTGAGACAAAAGTAAGTACCCATTGTCCATATGAAAAACCAGCACCTATTCTTTCAGATAAATGCCACTAAAAATCACAGTGCACTACTTAAAAGTCTGACTCAAATCTCAGTAAAATCAGTGGCAATCTTTCTGTCTAATTGAATAAACTTTAGATTGGATCTTGAATAGCCCTGGCTTGTATTACAGTCAAAGAACTCTCTTTCCTCCAAGAAGCAGAAGTGACTCCCTAGTGACTTCTAATGATGGCTTTGAAAAGTAGAAATCTGTAAAGATGAGATTGCAGAATAACAAATAACTGAAAATATTATTACTACAGTTTACGCCTTCGTTGCTCACCACAAAATTCAAGATTCAGCTCAACTGAGAAAATGAAACCAGAAGAACACACAAAACAACAAACCCCCACAGCAGGATTGTAGTTTGTATATGTCCAGACTCCTCGGAGCATTTTCCTTCTCACAATTAAATAGTCTGTATTATAGGGGTTACTTATAATATGGGTACCATTCTTGGTTTGCAGACTGAAAATACTCATATATTAATTAGAATGCTTTTTAACATAAAACATTAATGTAACGTTACTGCCACAGCTAACACTAATATTTTTAGAAATATTCATACTGTTGCATATTAATACATTTTCTTCTTAAAGTGAGTTCCTTCTAGATCCTGATGTTCACTATTCAGTAAGATGAAACAAATAAGTGTTATTGTTTTCTTTCATTTTCTCATTCCTTTACTACTGACTTTCAGGTTTCATATGAATAAAATAGTGAGAATTCTTTAATAGATTAAAAAAAAATTAATTACTGAAGTTCTGTTCACTGATTAACAACTAGTTATCATAATAAAAATAATTATCATAATAAAAATTATTCTAACCCATAAACATGCATAAATATGACAGTAAGAAATCGTGAATTGGATAGCGTATTTTTTACACTGCCATATATTGTGTTAATCACAGCCACAGAATCATATATGAAGTATTCAATAGAGTATGTTACTAAAATGCCTTTCTTATTCAGCTAAAGTTATACTTCAAGCATCTTGCTTAAAACACATTTCCATAAAACCTGCAATCAGATGTCTCAGAGGGTTAGCAAATCAATGGCTATACTTTCAGTTTCAGGTACATGATTCAAGTGCCAAAATGTTGTGTTTATCAGAACTTGTTACCATTTGATGGTGTTTTAATAGCTCACATAATCTAGGTCACACTCCACCTTCTTGCAAGTGAAGCTCCCCCCCACACCCCCCCAAAAAAAAAAAAAAAGATATTAACTGGCACACTTGGTGACAACCTCAAAGTAAGGATCTTGAATAAGAGGCTTAAATCACCTCTCAACATTCAAGGTGCTACCCCAAACCAGGATTTAGACAAGATGATACAAGGACTTTCTCATTAGCACTGCCTGGCATTGAAAATGATCACAAAAATATTACATTACCATGAGAAAGAGCCCAGGAGATAGTCTTTTTTTGTACATGATGGCTATATTTAACAATTCTTATTCTTCGGTGCTAGGTACCAGTACAGCGATTTTCTTCAACTATGAAATCAAAACAGCAATGCCACATGATACCAATTTCAGCAAAGGCTGTCTGGTAAAGTTATCCAAGACGAGTCAGAAAGGTGTCTCATTTTGATTAGACAACTTGTTTCTAGTAACTTTGTAATTTGTTCAGGTTCAGAGGCAAAGAAAGAAATTTGTGTTCCTTATTTTCACCCCTAGTAACCTGCTGACTTTGTGTACTTTTCTTTTGGAGTAAGAAGCACTGAATTTCCAAGGTACCACTGAATAGACATTGTCAGTAACAATAAGAAAATCCCTACTCTTATACAGTTAATTAGCCTTGTTACATTAATTGAAAACCATTCAGAACTCAGATCTGAATGGAGGGCGACCTGGGAAAGCGGCCAAGCAGAGCTTTATGGAGCGATGCACAATGTGCCTCTCCACAGCCTGCTGGAGGCAACGGAGGCTGCCTTCACAGGGCAGCAGATCAGGCTACGTTCCTACTCACAGGTGTTGCTGAGGAGCCACGTATTTATTTTAAGTAATCACATTTAGTAGTGGTTATAATAATGAAAAAGGTGGAAAGTGAAACCCTTTTAAAGAGCTTTCAGCAATTAAGAAGCAAGAAAGGTATCTTCTTCAAATGACCATAAGGGTGTACAGAGAGCAGTTGGTAATGGCTAAATGCTCTTCAGGAATTAGCTGTGGCCTCTTGCAGGTGTTTGCTATGCTCAGGACTTGCTTTTGCCTCTCCCCTTCCCCCCCTCCCCTTTTCTTTTGTTCCCAGTTTGATTCTTTAAATAACAATATTAATAAAATTATAAGAAAAGTAGATGAAATAATCTGTTTACACACAGAAATTGAACTCTGCAGTGTAGCAAATAAGAAAAATAGGACTAGGATGAAAACCCTTTCAAGAACTGAATCACTTGAATATGAAGGCATGTTTGCTTAGCTCTTTCTGAGCATCCACTACAGAAGGAAAATAAAATACAGTAACAGAGTACTTTATGATGGCTTTCTCTTAATTAAGGCAAAAATACAAAAATACATAAAATTAGGAATAATATGTACATTTGTACTCCGGTTTACGAAAAATTGAATTACAGTGCAGTTGTCTTAAGGAAAATTATTGTGTTTGTAGTGAGTTATCCTTGGCCAAGGACCAAACTCCCACCCAGCCACTATGTCATTCCCTGTCCAATAGGACACAGGCAGAAAATAATACATAAATACTCATGAGCTGGAATAAAAACAGGGAGGTTGCTTACCAGTTATCATCATGAGCAAAAGAGGCTTGAATTGGGAAAAATCTATTTCATTTAGTACCAATTACAATAGATTTGGGTAGTAAGAAACAAAGACAAAAATGAACACACCACTTTCCCCTCGCTCTTCACAGGCCTGACTTCACTCTCGCCTCCTCTTACCTTCCCCCAGCCCTGAGCGGTGCAGAGTGGGGAGGGGAATGGGTGTTGTGCTCAGTCTGTAACAGTTCCTCTCTGCCTTTCGTTCCTCCTCACACGTTCACTTTGCTCAGGAATGGGCTTTCTACAGGCCACGTTCGCTTTGCTCAGGAATGGGCTTTCTACAGGCCACAGCTCCTCCAGAAAATAACCACCTACTCTGGCATGGGGTCTGCCATGGGCTGCAGGAAAACACCTGTTTCAACACCTGCAGCAGCTCTTCCCCTCCTCACTCTCCAGGCTGCGTCTGCAAGGCTGCTCCTCACCCTCCTGCGCCCTCAGCCTGCCCAGCGTTCCAGCACGTGGATGAGGGGCTCAGCCGTACCCTGTGGTGGGTCGGCTGGAGCCTGTTGGAACCGGCTGCGTCCACCATGGGGCAGCCCCGGCTGCTCACACTGAGGCTGTCCCGCCGCCGCCCCCTGCTGCCAGCGTCTCACCAAGTAAGCCCAGTACAGCGTTTGATTCAGTATTTGATTAAACACAACAATATGTCATGCAAGGCTCTTGGTAACGAAAGCGTCTTGTTGTACCTTTGGAAGTAATAATGAAATACTCCTGAATAGTTGTGCAATTTTTGTTTATATTCTTGTGATATGAGATGATCCAAATGGGATCCAATTTGACATCAGAAGTTAGTAGTAGCACTTGGTTTTCTGACAAATGCATAGTTCTTCAAAGAGGCAGATCATTTGTTTCCTGGAATACGCTGACAAACTGCTGGAAGCAATTCAACTCATTTGGGAAATAACACTTCAAAATACAGGATGGTGTTAAAAGTCTGTGTGGAAAGTAAAGATATGTACCTGAAAGCTCTCCCCTCTTCATCATACTGTGGTTGGACCAGTTAAGGTATCTTTCCTTAAAAACATTGTCTTTTGGGCCACTGCAGAGCTCAACATCTTTGTCGGTGACATGGACAGTGGGATTGAGTGTGCCCTCAGCAAGTTTGCCGATGACACCAAGCTGTGTGGTTCGGTTGATACACTGGAGGGAAGGGATGCCATCCAGAGGGACCTCGACACGCTTATGAGGTGGGCTGATGCCAGCCTTATGAAGTTTAACCATGCCAGGTGCAAGGTCCTACACCTGGGTCAGAGCAATCCCAGGCACGGCTACAGGTTGGGCAGAAAATTGATTCAGAGCAGCCCTGCAGAGAAGGACTTGGGGGTGTTGGTCAATGAGAGAATGGACATGAGCCAGCAGTTAAGGTCCTTTCCAACACTATTATAGGATTCTGTGATTCATTCCAATATCCTAAAAACCATCAGGTTTTAAGATGCTTTAGTAATTGTCCTGGGTTCAGCAGTAGCAATCATTTTTCTCCTTCTTAGTAGCTGGTGCAGTGCTGCGTTTTTGACTTTCAGCCTGGGAACAGCGCTGATAACACCAATGTTTTTATTTGTTGCTCAGTAATGTTTAGTCTGACCAAGGACTTTCTGAGTCTCATGCTCTGTCAGGGAGGAGGGTAAGTTGAGAAGAAGCAGGGACAGGACACCTGGCCCAAACTAACCGAAGAGGTATTCCATACCACAGCACGTCATGCCCAGTATATAAACTGGGGGTAGTTACCTGGAAGGACTAGATCACTGCTCAGGTCAGGCTGGGTATCGGTAGGCCGGTGGTGAGCAGTTGTATTCTCTTCCCTTGTTATTTCCCTTATCATTATTATTATTGGTGGCAGCAGTAGTGATTTGTGTTATACCTTAGTTACTGGACTGTTTTTATCTCAACCCGTGGGAGTTACATTCTTTCGATTCTCCTTCCTATCCCTTCGGGAGTGGGGGGAGGAAGGGAGGGGGAGTGGGCGAACGGCTGCATGGTTTCTGGATTGCTGGCTGGGCTTAAACGATGACAGTAATCAAGACTGTCATTAAATGCTGTAATTCACTGCTATGGCGTTTGCTCTGTTTTCCTCTCCTTTTTCCTGCTATTTGTGTGTCATAAATAACTCTAATTCCCGATATCTTATTATAGCCATCCTTATTCATTCATGTGACTCATCTTTGACGTTTTGCCACTATGTCGTTTTTTATTTTTTAACTGCAGATCATTTTATGACCTGAGCTGTTTTCGTAATAATGGAGAGAAAAAAAGGGGTCGGGGCATGCACTTTACAAAAATTGAATTGTTAAATACAACTCCATTCCCACGTGCAGTGGGAGACAAATAGAAAATGGAAGCTGTCTATAATTTAATTATAGTACATATAATAATAATCAGTTACCATTAGGACCCTGATTTTCACTGTAATGTGCAAATAGAGAAATGCCCAATTAACAACAATGAGGTTCTTTGTAGCAAGACTTAGTCCTTTTTTGTGCAAAACTGGACTTTTTATTATTTTTTTTTTATTGTTTATTTCTGGTGACACTATGTCACTCTAAACTTTTAATTGCACACAGTGAATACATGACACTAACAGGTATCATTTTTAATGCAAATCACAATACATGGGCATATTCTAGAAAAGGAATCAGGAACAGCATTCTTATTTCTAAGTGATTCCTGTTTAAATTGTGAGCTCATGCTGCTATTTTGAAATTGAATGCCATAGTATCAGCTCAGTAATGATAGAAATTTGTTGATTATTACAGATCTCTAAAACAGCACTCGGGCACACACTGAAACAGATTGATAATGCCAACTGGATACAAACTGGAAGTGTTAAATTCTGCTGCCAGATTCAGATGCTTTGAAACACTTCAGGAGTAGAGCTCTGATGGCTCCAGATTGAGAACTGTGCAAAGCGCTGTACACATATGTAATGACAGGTCCCTATCTCAGCTAGTTTACATCCCAAGCATAAAAAGATTCCAGCTGACCAGGCGAACACTCACATGAAACTGGGCAAAGGCTATTAACACAAGGATATGAAAATAGGAAAAATGCAAAGTGTACTTATCATAGCTGTGAATCTAAATTAGCGACTGGCAGGAAAGATGCCTATAGTCCATTGCAGAACGTGTCTACTTGTGGAACTGTGTGGAGGTAGACATGCAGTCTTGAAAACACGAGAAACAGCTTTCAAATATATATAGCTTGTACTGAACATGTGGTGCTACTAATGACTAGTTTTTGTGCACATGTTTTGCATATTAATAAATTAATTAACCAATTAAAAAGGCACATGATGAAAATTATAACCTCTAGGATTTTGCCTAAAGAACTGATAGACGTCCCTGAAGGAGAAGTGTAAGTTTCAGTCAAGTTGCTGGACAACTGACACTATGGTGCTGGTGACAATTAAGCACTAAAGCACTCTCAATGCTTTTCAATTTCTGTGCAGCCTTGACAAAGAAACTAAAAAGGTGAACCAGGTCGGTTAGGAGCCATTTTAGTTAGTCCTTGTGGTCCCTGTCCCTGTAGGAGCTGGGATTTGAGGTAGACCCTGAGGCAGTGAGCAAGTAGTAGCTTCTCAAAGAGCCCATGAGCCCTGTAGCACCTGGCAGGTCAGGGTAAACAGCTATGGACATATTCGGACCCTCTTTTCCACCCATTACCAAACACAAGGAATTTTTTACATCTTAATAACATCTTAATGTACTATATTACATGGGTTTGGGTTTTAGTTTTCACAATATAGTCCCCAAAGCTGCAAACAGAAAATTGCTACTAGTTCCTACGGAAATTAAGAGATATTACTTTTCAGAGCAGCTGGGCTTTCCCATTCAGTTGAAGAACCCTATTCAAGACTACCTGAAAATATCACAAAAACCAAACACCACATTCACGACTGCACCCCACTGCTAGAATGCAAATATATAGTGGAAATAGCAGTACACTGCTTGCACAGGAGCTTGATTGCTGACAACTTCGCAGCCACTTTGCCACAAGTCACAAACTTTCAGTACAAAAAGGGTTTTAAGGCCTTAGTTCTCAAACTGATGCCATGAAATGAGACTTGCAGCTTTCATGTAATAGGAATAATGATTTCAGGCTGCAATAGTTACAAGCACATTCTTGAATACATGACTTGGGTGCACCTGGTGAATTTAGAAACCAAATTGTGGACCACTTATCTGCAGCTATAGAGTGCTTGGAACTGCCTACCTTCCTGCCAATGTCATACACCTGAATGTCTTTTTATCTCCCTTACTAGATAAAACTGCAGTCTGAATTCTCAATAGTGCCTTGATCCACCACTAAAATAAGAAACTGCATACTGACTAAACCCACCAAGCCCACATCTGGGAGGGGCCAGCACACTCCACTCAAGTCTGCTGTGAGGAAGGCTTGTGCCCCAAGTAAAGCTCTGAAATTGTTCCATGCCTACTCCTTTTTTATGTGATGGATTTTCCACAGCATTTACCTACAGAATTATACATTTAAGCTGTGCTACCACATATTTTTTAAAAAGTTACAATTTTTCAAGTTGCTTTCTTCCATTATTTGTGTCATCTAATTCTTTTGGCAATGTTTTTGATAGTTTTGAACTACCTTTAATAAGAGCATAGTTAAGCCCTGTAAGCAAAAACTGAGCTATGTATCAGCACAGAATTTCTCTGCTTCTAAGGAAGAAAAATATTCACTAGCCAAAAGGCAAATCTGCAAGCATTTCACTTCTGGAAAAGTACTCATTTCAGGATATGATATCTTCAAAAGCCCATCCTCTTTCATCTAAACATTTGTTTTTACACCTGTCAAACAAGACTAAATATAGCCTGATTCTGTGCTCCGCCACCATGTGTTGCCAGTTTCTAAGTGCAGCAAAAGTGGTTTTAGATTTAAAAGGTTCTATGCAAATTCCAGCTGCTAATGGCACTCATTTTTATGTTCAAAAGGGGTTTACTGCTTTATGTAGATGTTTAATTTCTACTTGTAGTTACTTCAGGTATATTCAGGCATCAGATGGCACTTATATAAATTTTATGTGGTATATTCATCTTGCACACCTGTGAAAGGTTCATGAGAAGAATAAGGTACAGCTACTACTCACAGAAAATGTTAGTTCATGTTAATCAGCACATTATGAAAATACATAAGTCATTGCTTAAACTCATAGCCTCCACATATTCAGTCCTTACAGATTACATCTTCTCACGTAGAACTAAAATTATGGCCTTGTTATTACATACTTCCACAAGCAAAATAGGGTGTTCTGGAAACAGGTTAAGGGAAGTCTGTTTCCCAGCATTTGGGACAAGATTCTTGTTCATACTTGCTTGTACATGCGAACTCCTTTAGGTCAAGCACAAAGTCCATAAACAAACACCACACTGCACATAAAGCAGTACCTTTTTCCAGCAAAACTGGAAACTGAATTTACTGTAATAAGTTCAGAAGCACAAGCCTAAAATGGGTCCCACAGAATGGCAACAACAGAAGACAGCATCTCC
The DNA here is from genome assembly GCF_963264785.1 of Psittacula echo. Taxonomy (NCBI): domain Eukaryota; kingdom Metazoa; phylum Chordata; class Aves; order Psittaciformes; family Psittacidae; genus Psittacula; species Psittacula echo. The sequence goes on along the minus strand of NC_137735.1, from coordinate 17,116,461 downwards.
AGAGAATTAAATATGCCAAACCCCAATGACTAACACAACATTTAAGGGCACCTAATCTCACTGCTCCTTGCAGGAAAAGAACAAGCCCTTTCATCATATCCTTCGTCCACGTTACAAACTCATGAAAGAGTTGAATCCCTAGTTCGATCATCTGAATCACTTATAGTCATCCTGAATCAGCCCAGCTATTTCCTAGGTGAAGCATTTTCACTGAAGTTCTCACCTCACCAGATGCTGCATAATCACACCTTTTCAAATCTAGCCTGCATCACCTCTCAGACCTTCCTCAACGTTAGTTCTGTCTTTTTTTCCTAGAAAGTTTAGCTCAGGTGGAAAAGCCTGGCTGGTTTTTTGTTCATAGAAAAAAAGGGTTGAATAAAAGTTGTCACTAGTACACTCCATAATAAGTACTTTATATTTTGGCCTCCAGTTGTCTCTACTAACTTTTTACAACACCTTTAATACTTGATGACCTCTTGAAGAATTATCTCTTTACTCTGTAGACCCTGAACCAGAAAAGCTTTTATATTCTTACATGCTTTATATATTTTTCATGCTTATTTTAAAGAGTGTCTTCACTTCCTTCTGGAGTACAGGGTTTTCTCCAACATGTTCAGAGCAGGAAAGAGGACTTGGAAAACCAGTATGGCCATCTGGTAGCTTTTAATCTATATCATCTATAAACTGACAAGCAACACCTGAAAAATACAGCAATTCAGAGTCAAAATGTTGGTTGATATTTCAAAATACTGAATATTAATTTTCTTCAGCTATTTGGAATTCACTGCTGGAAAACAGTAGCCATGACGCCGTGTGGAACCCACAACTTTTTTTTTCCTGTCTAAAAGGCAATGGGCAGAGCAAACAGGAGAAATGAAAAAAGCTTAGAAAACTGAGACCAAACTCAGAACAAAATTAACAATGTCAAGTTCAAAAGCTGGTTGTGTGCAATTTATCTTCAGGTACCCAACTTGAAATATACCAAGTGCTTTTGATTTTCAGGAAGCCCCAAATTCACTTTCTGAAGACCAGCTCCTGTAAGACAAGACATGTTGGGAATTCCTTGTCCTTTCAAATTCCTTTGAATAGTACCAGCCACAGTTGGTTTGAATTTTCTTAGCTCTTCAACTAAGCTGACAAGTTGTTAGTTGCTCTGCTGCAAAGATATGTTATAGGGTAATTCGAGATTGACTTTTCTTGAAAGTCCAGTCAGGCTCCAGCAATGAATTATATAAGACTGTTAATCCAGAGCTTGTGTAACTAGTGTGTAACTATTAAATTGTGTAACTTGTGGAACAGTTACATCACCTTATTTTGTATTCGCCTTTTTCTATTTTATGTAATTAAAGACAGTGACATGAAAAGACACATAGGTACAGGACACATAACACATGAAAAGACAAAATAGGTACAGGACACATAACGATAAGTTTTATAGCCATGATTCTGAGAAAAGTATGTTCCTTACAAAGAAGTTACACAACTCATTCTTACAAGTGCCAATAAAACATTTATTTCTCTCCTTCCCCACCCTCTCCCATCCACACATACACAAGTTTTTATGCTGTATTTTGGAAAAACATATTTTATTACATTTTCAGAGTTTAAGCCTGTTTGTCATTCCCCTAGTTTATTCACTATTCTGTATCTGTGTGAGGCTTTCAACAGTTTCATTTAAATACCATGCATATATAATAAATATACATAAATTCCTTCTTATCCTATCCCTTCATTAGGAGTCAGAAAAAAGATTTTAAAGTATTTTAGGTCAGGTCTGGAAATACACACTGCTAGGTCATACTGTTCTAAGCATACTGTCCTGTAAAGGAGCATAACTGGAAACTTGCAGATTATTGCATTGGGCTACTGGGATTCCAGTCTCTCCCAAAACTTTGAAAGCATTTGTAACAAACCTCCTAGTTAGAGAGTCATCAGTCATATAAGCAAAACATGCATTTTTAGAGATAATCCTTTTAATCCATTTTGAAGTTTTGCATTTCTCAGCAGAGAGCACAGGATGATCTAGCAAGGCAGAACATAAACAGCCAAACTGTACTACAGATTTTGCTAGGGATTTCTTGGGTCAGAGCAGGTAAAAGGATTTCTAACTGTCACACAATATGTCTTTCTCTGAAATAATGAGTCATGGTTTCTCTCTTTCACAGAGCATTTCATATTTATAGGGCTAATTGCTTCCCCCCCATCCCCCATGAGGAAATAAAAGTCACAAATAAAAAGGGATTTCTTGATCAGCACAATGACAGAAACAAAACTGACAGAATAAATTCAGACATTTCTGTGGAGCTTATTAAACAGCAGGTTCAATTTGACAGAATCCAAGAAAGGATTAGACATTTGGGGATAGCGTTTCTAATACATATTAATTAAAAATACTCTAAAACTTTAAACTGAAAGACCTAGTAAAAAACTTAAACTCACACTTTAAACCAATCACTGTGCCTTAGAATTTAGGATGGCATTTAATGTATGGGAAATCTTTTACTGTAGCTGCTTATTGGAGTTTTTGGTACTGTCTTCTTCGATCTATACTCTTGGCTATTGGAAAAGTCTGGCTATGGGTCTGATCCACTGTGTCAGTTCCAGTATATGTATTCTGTTGCTCATTATATTGATAAAGCACTCAATCTTCACAGCCTGAAAAGACAAAAGTGCTACTTGAACAAGATAACAAAGCTGGAAAAATGGTTAAACCATATTTCTTGGTTATGCTATTAGATTATGCACTGGTGAATTCCTCTGAGGTGGCTCATAAATTTGAGACAAAGACTTTGCCTCCTATAAAGTTTGAAAGTTGTAGGTGCCGCCTTCTGTAAATATTAATAATGGCACCAGAGCAAGTGCCACAAGCAAAGGGCACTCAGCCTCTCAGAGCTTCCCCAACAAAACCCTCACTACCACACAAACTCAGTATTGCTTGTTCTAGAAGCTTCCTATAAGTTTGCTAAAGTAAGGAATTCTCAACAACATGAGAATGAGACTGCAGTTACTCCTTCCTTGCTACTTGCATTCTTGACATAGCATTTAAATATTTTTCTCAGAAGTCAGGAAAGCTTCAGTGTGCTTGTGAGCACTCTCAGTGATTGACCCAACCTAAACTACATTCATCTTGTCTCCAGTCTTATCTAACTGCACTCCAAAATGTACTCTTCAACCATAAACTATCTAAAAGCAGATGCACTTTTAATCTCTTTTACAGATTAAAAATAAATAAATAAATTCTGGGACTTTTCAATCCCTACTAAAGACACCACCCTCAATTGTGCTAACAACCCAACAGCCTAAGCGGGTGCTCAGCAGAGATGTCTTGTGCCTTGTTCCCTGGGTAACGAGGACACAGGCTCAGGAATGGAGCACAAACCTGCCAGGAACAAACCAGGAGCCATTCCATTTTTTTGCTGCTCTGTCATTTTAAAATATCTCAGGAGCATTCACTGTCTCAAAAGGCTGCTTGAAAGAGGCAGAAATTGCGTTGTGTGCATTCTTCCTTTGAACCAGGGCAGATCAGTGATTGTTTATTTACCCTGAACGTAGCAAGTGATGGTTTTTCTCCAAATTCTAGCAGACAACACTCCCACCACTGAGCCTGGCATGGTACGTGTCACACAGAGCTGGGATGGGACACAGGACTGGAGCAGGTTAGACACTGGCTGCCTTGGTCACACAGAGAGCACAATCACTTAATGGCAGCAATTTACCAGGTTTACAGTTTGCAGTGCCAAGGAAATATCATTTGTGACAGTGGAAAACAAATCAAGCCTGAAGTGGGTGTTCAGCACAGAAAATCAGAGCTAGTTCTTCCAGCACTGAAAATCATGGAATTTATTTCAGTGCTTAATTAATGCTTTGGATACCCAGTTCTAAGAAGATTTCCTGGAAAGTCTGGGACACTGATATTCCTTTTAAATAAACAAAAGTTATGGATTAAAGTGTCTTTGCTTCTTCCAGTTAACTTGACACTAGATTTCTTTTTTTTTTTAATGATTATTCACTGTATGCTATTAATTTTCCAACTGTGAGAGTTATTTATTTGTGCTGTTTTCCTAAGCAACCCTGCTAATTCCCTCCTGAAAGATCATGCGTAAGAATAGGGCTACCAAAGTTGGCTGAAGTTTTTCAGTTCACAAGGAGAAGACATTAAGGAAGAAAAGGGTTCTTGAAACCTCTCAAAGCTAGATTAATATCTTCACCTTTCAACACCAAAGAGTGCTTTTCAAATTTGTATCATCATCAATTGCAACCGGATTTCATGGACAGAGAGATTATGACTTTTTAATATTTAAAATCACTTAAAAAGACAGAAAGGGATTTGATTTAACAGGTAATGAACTCACAAGTCTCCCAGGAATAACGTCATCAGTGCACAGAAGGGGAAATCACAGCTATATGTGTTTCTCCTTCTTGTTTATGTACAGCTGCAGTGATGATTTCTTAGGAAATGAATGAGAGTTAAAATGTGAAAGAATCTGTAATTAAATTAGGGGGTTGAATTTGATTAAAATATTAATTAGCCCAAAACCTAATACATACAGGTTTTTCAGCTGAATAGCTTTCAGACTGGAAACCACTAGAAATCTATCACTGCTTTCTGACCTACTTTCCATGGTCATGGATAATTCAATCTTCTTGCCTTTCATATCTCTCTGTATCTGCCAACAGACAGATGAACAGTGGAAGAACAGAAGAGGCAGGTTGAGTTAAGAGGCCAGATCAAGGCAAATCATAGCAAACAAAAGGTTGGAAGATTTCAGAGACCTACTCCCTAAATAAGCAGACAATTATTCTTATTAGGATGAAGTCAAAGGACATTACTGTCACAAATATAGCATGTCTCATAAATCACCAAAATTGTCCAAGTAAATGATCTATGCATGGATAATGTAGTGTCTGAAACAATAATTATGCCACTTAGAGTACCAAATCTAAGTTCTACAAAAAAGTTAATCAAGGCAATTGAATAAATAGATCTGTTGAAAAATTAACATCAGAAATAGGGGGAAATTGATTACACCAGCCATTTTCTACAAGAATTACTGTTTTGTTTTTTTTTTCAAAACTATGTATTTGTTTTAAAGCAGAAGCAATTTATAAGATGTGAAATAACCCAGAAATCATACATTTCACTTCAGTCCAGCTATTTTACCTGACCTGAACAACATAAAAGAATGCTCTTCAAGCTAAGATGATTTTGCTATTTTCCCCCTTAAGAAACTTTTCATATGTCCCAGTCTCTATCCTGAGCCCTCCCAAATCAATTTTATTCTGATTTCCTAACTAATGCATTTATGTAACAGCACTGTCAATTGGCATCTGTGCTCCCCATCTTCGAATAGCTTTTCATCCCACTGACCACTTTAAAATTGATTACATGAAAATACAAATTTCTACAAATATGTCTGATAATTGACAGCTGTTTGGAGAAGATAGACCAAAATTCATATCCCTATTTAAAGCAAGGCAGCATAACTACAGCAGTTTCCTGCAACACAGACAGTATATACATGGACTAAGACAGAGTCTGCATGAGGTGCTGCATGCCCACCCAAACATGGAAGTGATTTAGGAGCTGAAGAAAGAAAATGAGTGGCAGAGGACAGGAGCTTTAGCACATCAGGATGTTCTGTGAGATGAGGAAAAGAGAGATTTACAACACTGACCAACTGAAAGCATCTCCATTAGTTTTACTGTTTAGATGCCTTTTTCTTTTTCCCCTGTAAAGTTTTCAGGGTAGCCCCAAAATGAAGTAGTCATTATTTGCACACTCCTAACTAAATATTAATAAATCCTCAGGTACAAGCTTCACGAAAGAGATCCAGAAGCTTAACTTCAGATAATGAGGAAGGTTCTATGTGTCATCTAATTACACTGGCTTCACTCTGAGGATCTGCCTCCTCTGACCTTGGCCCAAGGGTAAAACAAGCCACTGACTGCACTCTAGTGATCCATGTCTATGTTTCCTAAAGGCAACTATCATGTGTTTCCATATTTGCTTCTAATAAACACAAGCCATATTGCTAGTAGGGTTTAAATGCCTTTTTGAGATTAACAGTTTATTGCTCATTGAAAATTATACTGGGACTAAGACAGATGTAAAACTTGTAGGAGTGTCAAGTCTCTGACAAAGAATATACAGATATCTTCGCAGTCCCACGTAGTGTATACACCTCTGCAATCCTTCTTTAAGGAATGAGTGGATTTTTTCAGCCTTAAAAGAGCTAACTGGATTTTGTGTGTTGCAGTTATGACCATAGAAACCTACAGAACATGTTTCAACCAACTGCCCCAAAATCTACCCTCTTATGCTGAGATTTCTAGTGGAGCTGTGTGCTCCCCACCACAGTGAAATAACAGCACCTGTACTGTTCTTTATAGTTCAGCAGGAATTAATTTTTGTTTGTACTTGCCAGCCAATTTCCCTTTCAGAAAGCTGTCAATACTGGAAATAACAAATATTCCCAAAATGGCAGTCTCTCATTTGCTGTATTCCTTTTACAATCCCTAAGCAAAACAAACAAATCACCCCCCAAACCTCATAAGTTCTTATTTTTCAGTAATGCTGTCGAACAAAAAATGATTGATTCAATGGAAGACTGTTTTAATTGAAAGATACTATGATAATGAATTAGCAGCCAACTCCAGGGAACAAAAGAGAAAGCAGAAATACAGAGGTTGTTCAGCTCCATGGTTAATACTGTATGGACTGTGAGACCTTCACTTAGATTAAACACACTTGGTTTCATAATTTAATAATCACAAATTTGGGGGAAAAAAAGTCTTCAGAAGATGTCAGAACTTGATGTACAATTTTTAATCTATAATTTTGAAATATAGATGTTTTGTTCTGCAGTGTTCTGGCCACACTGAGAACAGGAAAAGGGGCGGTGTTAATTTCACTGTGACTTTCAGTTTCAAGATTGCTAATGAAAGGTATTTTTTTCCATTCAAAAGCTAGAGCCGTTGTATCATATAACGCTGCCATAGATTTTCTTTGTAATAGATTTTTTTTTCCAGAAAATAAAGTAAAACTAGCTGGAAATAATTTGGGGTACTTATATTAAAAATAATTAACAGGAAGTGAGCATTTTACTATAAAATCTTTTAGGAATGTCTTAAATTTGATCTTAATATTATTTTTTTATACAGTATGAGATTAATACACCCAAAAAGATAATGAAGTGCTAATCATTTAGGTAGTGAAAATTCCTAAGGCATCTAGTAAATATAATTTAATATGCGTGGGCTTTTGGTTTTGTTTGGGTTTTGGTTTGTTGGTTTTTGCTTTATATACCTACCTGAACTATATAGCTGCCTGAGAGGTAAAAGTACATGGGATATTGATAACATATTTTATTATAGCCTAATGGCTAAAATTTAATCTATATTGAGTAGCCATGCTGATACTAAAAGGCCTCTAGTTACTGTGAGTACAGTCATTCACGCACATTTGCAGAAGAGCACCTTGCAGCATGGTGCTGTACTCAAACGTAGGTTTAGAAAAGCAGGTTTAACTAGGGAAAAATCTGAAAAAATATAAAGGAAAGAAAGCTCACCTTTGAAAAAACAAAGTCTTTTACAGTGCTTCTTGAAGCAAAAAGGCTATTATTTTTTTTCTTGTCATTCAGATACAGTAATTATTTTATAGTTTTCTGGTTCCATACTTTTTTAAAACCTTTAAAGCCATGCTTTTGTAAGAAAAGAAAAAAAAAATCTTCCCTCAGGACAACAGGAAGAAATTTCTGGTGTGTTACAAAAGTACAAAGTTCAAGCTCAGAAGTGTATGCTAGAAGTTTATTTATAATATTTAATTTTCTACCTCATATGGACTAAAAATATCCTCAGAGTTCCTTCACCTTTTTAAGCAACAGAAATCATTCACATAATATGATATTGCTTCATTGGTCTTCTAAAAATTGGTTTAGAACTTCTTTTACAAAATGTGTCATTTTTAACTGAAAGAATGTAATAAAACATTTACTACAAAATTCTGTGGTTCTGTACTGAAAGAAATTATGATTCTTCAAAGGTCAGCTATAAATACCTTTTCTAATGCCTCTGGTACTGAAATGAGCCTCATAATAATGAATATAATCTTTGTCTGTCCAGATTTTCTTTTTCAAGGAAATCACAATTCAGTAATTTCTACTTGTTAAATTGGTTTCTTTAACCCCTGATTAATTCTTTCATAGTAAAGGAGAAAAAAAAAAACCCAAACCTGTGTAAAAGGAATAGCTGACATCATTACAAAGTAGACTGAAAGTCTGTCTTAGGGGAAAAGGCAGGGGGAAGACTCCAGAAAGACAGATGTCAGGGTTAAAACAACCAGTTCTGCTTCAGTGTGTGAAACAAAGTGAAACGTTTCTGGATTAATACAGGGAAACACAGGAAAACCAGATTAACAAGTAGGATTTCTGCTTTCATTGTTTCCTTAGATAACTTTCACCCATCGTCACTCCCAACACCAGCACAGATATAAAATAAGTCCTGAAGGACAAAAGAAGTGACTGATGTACCTTTCAGGATTACAGTCTTTAGTGGTTTTTACATTAAATCTATAATAATATGAACAGGTAGTGAAGTTGAAGACATCGCTTGTGCAAGTGCATCTTGTCTGCTGTTTTAAGATATCCCATGGAGTATGTCTGTCTCTGTTTTAGTGCTCTCCCTAATGCAATAAACCAAACAAGAGACTGAAATACAGAGCTAAGTAAGGTCCATGCTAACTACAAGAATTCCTAACAACTAGGGTTTGGAGATGTTTGTGCTTTATTAATTATCCACCCTTTCTTAATATGTAGCATAAAAATGTTTTCTACTTCATGGCAACTAGTGGAGAGAGAAATATATTGACCTTTATGGAACAAAAGGTTTTACAGGGATGGAATTAGTCAGTAGTCTTACCAGCTATCTCACCCTACCTTGGCTTGGCAGCTAAGTTAAAATTCTTTGAGATATATATAGGTATAAGTATTGCTAAGCATTTTCTATGTATCTCAGATAAGTATATCCTACATCCTTACTTTAAGATAACTATCACCAGAAGCCAAACTACTGCTAGACCATTTCAGAGAAACAAACAAAAAGAACACTCCTGAAGGTGTTTATAATGAAAAAAAAAAGGACCTGTACATATAAAGGTGACAGAATTAGGATCCTCAGTTTTATTTGAGCTGACACACTGAAAACAGTTCATTTAGTCTGTATGTGAAGACAAGGAAGAACATAATTTTTTATGCCTCAAATACTTAGCCTTTAGATCCCCAGGGCACTGGGGTCTCTTTCAGGGCACTGGTTCAGACTTCAATGAGAATAGGAATCAACCCTCAGGTAGGTGTGATATGTAAGCTTATCTAACAGCAACTAATGAGGAAAGACAAGATTTTGATCTGCTCCGATCCAAAACTAGACAGAAGAGTAGGGTTTGGTTTCTTGGCAGTAGTAGGACACGTAGCCAGTTGGCCCAAAAATCTTGCTTTTGAAGATCTACCAGCAGCAAGTGGTGTTTGAAGGCTATATAGTGAGACAGATATCGGCTGGCAACAACTTGCCCAAGAAATGACATGAATATAGAGCCAGAAGCAAAATAGCACACCTAAAACAACGCACAATGCAAGCGCTATAGAGGGTCAGTGATGACTGACCACCATATGATGCCAGATACAAAAAGGAAATTCAGCTACAAATGGATCATCCTCAACCAGAGCCAAAAATCTGGACATGTAAAAAGCAGCCAAGATTAAGTGTTTAAGTACAAGCAACAGGGGCTACAAGAAAACCATATTAACCATTACTTTTTTTCCTGAGACAGTTATGAGGCATTCAGTGCATGCAGCTCTGTTACAGAAATCCAAGGATTATTTCATGTCAAGGAACTGTAAAAGGGTAGCAATTTAAAAGAGTGCTACGTACAGACATTTCCATTGGTCAGGTCAATGCAGTGATAATTCATTGTGTCTGAACTGTTGCAGTCGGGTATGCAACATAATGCTTTATGTCACAATTCCCCAATTAGTTTAATTCAGTATAGATCTGCACTGCTACTGAAGGGGTTGAGGTTGTCTCCTTCCCCACTTACCAATTCCTGTCCCCTCTCTCGTGCTAGCACTAGCACTCAGGAAGACATGTGATGGACTTATCAGAGAGCTCATATCCATGAAGATTACATTTGGGGGGTTAATTTCTAACCAGATAAGTGCCAGGGGGGGTTGTTTCTAACCAGATTAATGCCAGATCCAGTCCACCTTGCAGCTCCATGAATGTTCATGTCTGCTCATGGAACAGGGCAATAATAACTAAGGCTGTGCCCTTCAGTAGCATCGATGATTCGTGACAGTTAAACTGCTGTTGGCTCTTCAGGTAATGATTGCACAGAAAACCTTAAAATGGAGCAAACAGATTGTTGCCAACTGTAGCTTTGCATAGGATCAGCAACAGTGATTCCTCAGCTACCTCTCGCAGTTTCTTTCTCTGCCTGGCAGTTCATACATTTTTCTGTTATTTAAGTTGTTTAGTTGTAGTAGGAATACTTATTCCTGCCTCATTAACTAATGAGAATAATTGCCTACTGTTATCTTTATTAAGCCCCTCCTTTTTCTTTTTAACGTCATGTTTCTTAGAATACTTCTTCCCCCTAAGCTGAATAGGACAATTTGATTTTCATAGTGTCTGCTAGAGTAGGATATCAGTTTAATAATTATGGATTAAATCCCTATATAAATTAAATCAAAACCCTCTTTCTCTTATTGCATTGCCACTTTTATTAACCCATTGCCATTCAAATGCATGAATTCTGCAACAACTCCTCCAAGCCTGTGGTGTTTTCTGTGTTGGAGTCAGCGTCCTTACTTGCACTGTAACTTCCCTGAGTCAATACAGATTTTACAGTGCCTCTGACCTGCTGTGAAGGGAGTTGTATTTTCCACCCTGCAAGCACACAGATATTCCCTAGTTGCCCTTAGACTAATTTAAGGACATGTGGAGAATTTGGCAGAGACTACTACAGTGCAGTGAATGGAACCTCTCTACTTAGTAAGGGTTTCATGAGCGAGCCCATATTACAGTGTCGTAATACAAATATATAACTAATTAACTAAATAATGAAGGGGAAACATAAAAACCATTTCTTAAATGTGGGAAATTATAGAGCCTAAGGCTCAAATTGCAGCTTCAAATAAGTATTTCTTTGCTTTTGTTAAGACAGGTTGCTTTATTTTAATATACATTTTATATTAAAAGCAATTATAATGTATATTGGATTCTGTGGTTATAATTTGTATTTTCTGCTTTATGTGTCACTCACTCATTAGTTTCCTAAATAACAGAGAACACACTTAGTCAGTTGGCATTTTCCAGTGTTTTAATTGCCTGCTGTGATATAATTATTGTGACATTTTGGGATGTTTTTAACATCCTGAATTAAATATTCTGACATCCCACAGAGCACTTCATGAAAACAGTCAAACTGTATTCAAGTCATTAGGAGTCTACAGTTGTCCTTTAGTATTAAAATTATTTTTGACACCAAAAATGCAGATAAAATTAAAGTATTTAACAACTTATATCTTAGGTCCAGTTTAATGTTTAAAATCGTGAAATGTCATTAGAAGATAATGACTATGGAGTTCAAAATATTGTATTAATTTGTATTTTCTTTTTTTTTTAAATAGCTATCAAAGAATGCTGCCCAGGAAATCCTATCTACAATGTTTAATTTTTAGTGAATCCTCACAGTAAAATATGCTATACATATTTTAAATAAATAAATTAGTTATTCTTACTCTTCTTCCACAATCGTTGTGAAATACTGTGCATCTTTTAAAATTATTTTATTTATCATGAAAATAGTTTATGACAACATAAAATGCTTTGTCTTCCAGATTAGACTTCCTTTCTGCAAACATTAATTGTTTAATGGATTAAACAACAAGAATGACACATGTCAAATAAAATTTCGTGAATTAGCTCCTAACAAGGTGCAAGAATACCTAAGAATAAGATAAATTTACACAATAGACAGCCATTTACCAGTCTTGGTCTTTTCAGCCCTGTTTTGTAAATGGGTCAGAAGTTTGCTGATATGTGCTAGGAGAGCATCTAAGAGGTTTGGGGAACCACAGAGTCATTAAGGTCAGCTCCATTCAGTCTTCCAGTCTAGCCACTTCCATCACAACTGCTACAGAAACATGTAGGTCTTGTCAGGGATAGAGAGAATTCAGGGGAGCGATGGAGGATGATATTGCACACCGGCAATCTCCAGTTAATACCTGGTCTCTAAAGACTCATGTGCTGGCTTGTGCACAGCACTATATTAAATTGTGCTATGGTCAAACTAAAAAACCAGACAGAGACAACCTGCCACTTAACTTTGCCATGTAAGAGTAACAGTCTGAGATAAGAATTGTGCCTGTTTATTAAATAGACTTTTAAAGATGGAGGCAATGTTTTAATATATACTTAATATTTTATTTATACGTAGCACTGATACCCCCAAAACTCAACCAAAATCCTTAATTCATAGTCTCACATTTAAGACATAATAATGATCTTTTTAATCTTAACTGCAAATTTAGTTAGTCTATAACATTAATCAGTTCCATTTCAAAATATTGCCTGAATTTTCCTGTAATAAAATTTAGAAATAAATGCAGGCCTGTAACAATGAAGTAATACTGCACAATTTTAAATGTAACTGTGGACATTTAAACAAAAAATATATTGGACTATTGAGTGACCAAGACACGGTCCATGCAAGATGAGTGATAAGACCTTATAACTTGTGTGGAAAGACAGTAGTTGCTAGCTACCAGAACTGAAACTAGAAATGAGGAGGCAACACTAAACAGACCTGTACTATGCTGGCACTAGTTTGATAGTGAGAATATAAAAAGTGACGTTCATTCTACTTCTTAGGCACAACACAGCAAAAATCTAAATCAAAACAATTATCTGATACAAGTGAAGATGACAGTATCACTGAGCACAGTGTGTGCAAAATTAATGTCCATCATAATTTTAGTGAGAACCTGGAGAGAGAGAGACAATGGAGTTACTACTAGGGGACAAATTTGCAGCAGGGATGTTACTTTTATGTCTCTTCTATGAGTTATAGCTTTACTTATATGACTTTATATCTTTCTGATAGTACACTGATGATTCATATTGAAATGAGCATGCCCTAGCATATTTACTACAATAAAATGCACTGAAACAATCCCAATTATATGATCAAAATCTTCAATAACCCAGCTGATATTTAATGCCAACACTGCATCCTCATGTCAAACTTTTATGCAGACCTGAGAGTCTTTTTTGTTGGAATCATGTCTCCACTTTTTATATGTCTTTAAAACACTTTAAATAGTTCATTACAATTCCAAACAGCAGATGTGGGTTTTAACAGCCATAGTTTCCACTAACAGGATATTTGAGCAAATATCCTGTTAACTTCAGTGAAACTCTTGCAGAGCAGCAAAAATATGGAACCAAGAAATAAGATACTACAAATAACATGGTTAAAATTAAGCTCACGTAAACTCTACCTCCATTTACAGCCAGGAGGAGATCAGCACTGCTGTTACTTTATGCCAGTTCTGAATAAATTCTTTAAGTAAGATCAGTGCAAGTGTCCTCAGGCCTACTGACTGTTGAACTCTAAAGTCCTCCTATTTCATTTTAGCTGGTGTTTAGCCAGGCATCTAAACTACCCGTGCTAAATGCATCCCCATTCAACAGAGTATTTAAGTACATGCTTCATGCAGCTAAACACAGTGTAGACTTAAGCACCCACTTATCATGAGTATAGTAATACACTGCCCTAAATTTGCTTTCCCTTCTACTTGTAAATATTGCCAAAGTATGAAGATGGTGAAAGACAAATGGAATTGGGAAAAGATTACCCAGAACATCTTATTCAATTGGTCATTTTCAGGCACAAAATCTATGGGGAGAGCTTTTTAATTTGAAATATAATCAGCCAACACTGTCCTACATTGTAGTGTAGTACTAAAAGCCAAACAATAAAGCAAAGAACCGTTAAGTACCAGAGGCAAGCCTTTAGAAAGACTTCCAAGAGTTTTATGAGGTGGTTTTGGTTTTTTTTGGAGGTTGAGTTTGGGGGTTTTTTTCAGGATTATCTACTAAAAAAAAAAAATAACTTATTAAGATGTTTCTGTTAAAGATGAGAATACTCGGTGACAGTCTGCAGGTAGTTATGCTGCCATTAAAGAAAGTGATGCCTAGCACTGGTTTGGAAAAGACATTATGACTGCATTTTGTATGGGGACTAATCCTGTAGTATCAGGTATGCTCTGAGAATGCCTCCCAGATCAAGCTGCTTAGAGAATTTTGTAGAGAAACAGTTCCCAGATCTCTGCCAGACTGAGGCAGAACACAGGCAAGCTCCAAGCAGCCTTGAACATGCACAAAACCAAAAACGTAGACACATTTAGACCTTTAAAGGCAAAGAAAGAAAGAAAGTCAAGTGCATCTAGAATGAAATGGCTACTGAGCAAGGTCTTTTTGGATCATACTTTAGTCTTCATGATCATAAACCCTTTACTTGACCTGCTATCCAATTCCTCTGATTTTGAGGTCTATTAGCAATTCCCCAGATTCCTCTGATTTTGAGGTCTATTAGCACTTCCCCTATGAAAGAAATAGCAGAATCTTGGGAAAATCAAGAGAGGCAACTGCTCTGCAGAAACTAGAGCAGACTGACAGAAGGAAGCGTATACTGCAAGCTGCATAACTTAGCAGGCTTTACCAAGGCAGCTTGAGCACTGGAAGCAAGTCAGTAAAATTGCCCCAAGTGCCAGGCAGCTGTGGTTATAGGCTGTTCCCAGCCCCTGAGCAAGCTGCTCTCAAACTAGATCAGATAGCTCTGTTGCAGTCAACAGGCATAGCATAAAACCAATCCAGGAAAGAACTTTTGGTACGCACTTAAGTTCATAATTAGGAAAGTGGGTAAGTGGATGCTTGAAGTTAATCACCTACTTAAGTGCTTTCCTGAATTACAGCCATACACTGGTATAACCGATAAGTGTATCTTTATATAGACTCCATTTTATAATTCTATACAGAAGCCGAGAAGGAAAGTATTCAGATTAAAGGAAGGGGAATGAAGCTGAGTAAATTCTATTCATGCTAGTTTTGTTGGCTTTCTTTATGCTGCCATACCAGTTTGACCTTTATTTAGAAGTCTGTTTGATTTTTGTCATTGAGATTGATATGTTTCTAAGCAATAGCCTATTTATATAAAAACATTTCTTCCTTTCCCCTTTGCTTTTTTTTTTTCCTCATATTATAACAATTTGTACCATTTCTTATTTCTATTGCTAAATAGATACGGTTGTTAGGTTTGTAGTAATTCCATCCATAACTGTTCAGTGGATATGGCAGAGAGCTGTTTCCTGTCTCTCACACTGGTGAAGCAGCTTTCTGAGTAAATATTTACAAAGAAAGAAATTCAGAACAGTTTAATTAAAATGTTAATTTTTAAAGAATGAGAACTACATAAAGTTGATATGATTAAATCAAATTTAAAAATCCAAACAAATAACAAACCACGAGCTAGAGTCAGTATAATCCTATTGATCACTGTAAAAAACGGAACATTTATTCTTGAAAATGATCATTCAGCACAGAATATTTATGTTCACTGAATTCATACCAAAACCCTTCCATACCTTTTTTGTTTACTAAACTTTCTCCAACATAATTCATTACAAGTAGAAACAATATTATTAGCTATTCTGAAAAACTCCCAGGTTTGAGTAAATGCAGTTTATTCTGGTTATACCAGAATCAAGCCAGTTATAACACCAGGAAGGCCATTTGTTAGTCCAAAGTTGGATCTTCACCCTCTGAAAGTATGTGTGACATTGTTAAATACTCATTTAATTTCAGAGATAGGAAAATCATCCCTACAGAGATTATATTTCAGATTTGGTGTTACTCTTTTCTCCAGAGCAAACAGATATTACATATACCCTCAGTCTTGCATATTTTAAACCAAGCTTTACTAAAAATTCACGTCTGAAAAGTAACAACAAGTGGCTACAGGATAATGAAAGATTATTTTGCAGATACAGATCTGAGTAATGAAACAAGAACACAAATACTTTTATTTTTAGTGATATATATATATTCATTTATTTGCAGGTAAACTCGGATGGAATTTTTGGAAGATTGCTACATGAGCAAACACTTGTTCACATAAATTGTCTTGCAGGATCAAGACCTAAACTTATTTTAAAAAGAACCCAAATTCAGCCATAAGCTTAACATCAGCTCAGTTTTATCTTTTTTAAAATATAAAGTCACCCAAAGGTGATATAGAGTTATAAACCATAAAGAGATGTTCCATTAGACAAATACTAATGAAGTAGAACACACTGCTATAACTAGAGCAAATACAGAAATACTGAGATATACATTTAAGAAATGGTTTGAGAACAAACCTCTCCCCTACCTGCTGAGCCCCTGAAAGCTATGACCTTCCTCAAAGTACATTTTTCTTATTCAGGTTTCCCAAACTGAATATACTATGCATAATCTCTTTAAGAAAATGACTTCCTTCTATTCCCTCTAAGATTTAACTCTTTGAGTGTCCACACTCCTTTAACTTAACCCTTACTCTTTTATAATTTTTTTTCCAGTTCACTATGTTCTCTTCTTCACTCACCTAAATAGACAAGATTTTTTTCCTCATCATGTAGAAAATGAATCACTTATTGTACTAATCCTATTCTTTCACACCTAAACCTTCTTCCAGGTGAACAAGGTTAACTGCTCCCAGAGGAACTGCTTCCCTCTCCCCAATGGACTTCACCTGACTAGAGTGCAACAGCCAGAGCAGTGCAGGTAGCTAGTTCTCTCTGTGCTCAGTCACAGATTTGGTAATAAAATGTAGCATAAACTGTGTGCAAAAACTCCAATTGACTATCATAATAGGACTGGTTATAACTTTAAGCTTGGGTGACCAGGTTAGATAAAAATAACCTTTGTATCCTGTTTTCCAATCTGAAGTGTATCTCTTCTAGATGAGAAAAAGAACAGATGTTGATTTATAGCCCTCATCTGGGGAGTGATTATCTTGTGGTTTGCATTATTCAGTGCTTGTACTGGGTGAGTATTTGAATATTTTTTCTTTACTCAGATTCTTTTGAAGGTGGCACATTAAAATCTTTTTATTCTGGTGGGATTTTTGGTTTGGGTTGTTCTGTTTCATTTTCTAAAAAAAAAGATCTGCTGACACTGCCCACAGAGCTGACAGTACATGCTGGAGATAGGAAGATTGGTTATGCTAGAGGCAAGTTAGCAGACCCTCAAGCAACTTCTCTATAAACTTCAGGATCCTTCTCAGGCAGAGAAGCAAGATGACTACCAGAACACTTAATATTTTGAGGAAAGGTGATTTCTGTCACTTTAGACAAAGAAGAAAATTCTTTTTTTCTTAATATACAAGAGAAAAGAACTTGTCATAATGACCCTTATTTTACATACTTCTGCTGAATTGGTAAGATAATACTCACTTGTCTCTCTAATCTTGTTGTATTTATAAGAAGCAATGTGAAGGAGGGAAAAATGTTTAACATGTTTTAATACTCCTTTCTTCTGACTTTCATTTTCATGCTGAGCTTTGGTTATATGACGAGGGATTGCCACTGGTTTATGTGTGTGTGTATGGCTTTGCTTCTGAGAGAGAAAAATCTGCAGCAGGTCATCCAGATTCTGCATGGAGTTGAGCTTTTTCTTCACATTTAATTTGTTTGTTTAGTTTGTTTGGTTTTAATATTGTGAACTGGCATTTTAAGGAAGCATATTGACTCTGGAAGACGTGTTTTAAATGTATTTCTTTGGCCCAAGGCATGTTATTGCTTCCATGAATACCTTTGTAACTAAGAGGGAGTGTCTGACCAAAAGGGTGACTGTTTTCCAGTGTCTAAAATCACCAGTGTCATTTAAGTTTATATCTTTAAATAGATCCTTTCATCGACTTAATAAACATGATTCCAAAATATAAATTAGTATATTTCATGGTGAAGCATATTTCTTAACAGAAAGTTGTCATTGCTTACTTGTTTAAAAAGTACAATTTTGAGGAATCTCCAAAAGATCTCACAAATGTTGATCATGGTTATTGAGTGGTTTTGCCTGAGAATGATGATGTTCTTGAAATGGTGCTTTCATGCACTCTTAACAAAGGCTGGGGCATATGGGTCAGAGGGGAAGAAGCCGCTCTGCCATTTGATCATGTTTTCCTTCTGAAATAAGTCTACGATGTACACCCAGATCATGGGAGACACAACGCGTGTTATCCTTCTTGCTAGGAAGTTACAATAGGCATCTCTGAGTACAGAGAAGAGCCTGATAGCTAATACACCACCAAGGCCTTAGGGCAAGGTTTGCTTGTTTGCTGGCTCACGTGCTCTTTCTTTTTGCGTACAGTCCACTTTTTATGAATTAGTTAAATAGTCACATTGCCTATTTGATGACTAGCTGTACATCCATAGGGTCCTATCACAAGGGCTGATCTTAGTTCAAACTTCTGCTTCATTTGTTTCTCCAGCATGGTTTTCTTTCGTACCTTCCCCTCAGCTTTTTGTTCCTCTACTGTGTATATGTTTATAATCTTGCCCTAGACGTGGTTCTTATATCATGTGTTACATCACTAACAGCAGAATTACTTTATTAGCAAACTCCAGGCTTTCACTTCTGTGAAACAAGTAAAATGCATCACAGTTAATATATGCTGTAGAAATTGGTAATAGAAGTGGTATAATAATATTTAACGCTTAATGTTGAACTCCCTTCATATCAAGATGTCCTTGGGCAACGCTGATTTGTCACATGCTATATAAGACTTTGTTTATGACAATTTTGATCAGAAGTACTCAAATTTAACAAACAATCAGGCCACAGATGGCAGTTAATCTAGTCTTTGACTAAATTAATTGCTTTCATAATTGGGTACACATGGAGCTGTTTAAACATTAAGCGCAGTGCTGTTAGGTATCTTTAACAGGAGAAAGTATGGCTGTTTCAACCAAATGCTTTGAGCAGCTGAGAATAACAGGAGTGTGCGTGTCACAGGAAAAACAGAATGCTGAGACTGCTTTTAGCTCTGTAGAGACAAGAAACAGCAAGATTGGCATGTTTGGTTAAATTTGAGAAATGTTTTGTAATTGCACAAAGGTAGGAAACTTGTCACTGTTATCCCCTCACCAGGCACAGAATTAGTTCCAAATTTGGGGGATAACATGTTTTTATCAGCTTCCCTCACACTTAATCAACAGATTGCCCATGTATGAAAATAAGGGGAGAGGAGTTTTAGTTACTATTTGCACGACTTTTCCTGTGCTGGAGTGTGCAAACCTTGTGGAAGCTCTGACGTATCTAGCCAGGGACTCTTTGTGGGGAGAATGGTGATAACCAAGATGAAAACATGATAGTCATGGTAAGGGAAATCTGATAAGCACTAGATACTGGGCAAGAGGGATTTTGTGCTGGTAAATTAGTATGCTTATGAAGCACGTAACACATAAAGATACGTGTGGATCATAGCGAGTTGTGTTGGCCTTGACTGGTTTCCACCTGACAGGCCAAGTTCTCTTTTAGCTTAGGAGGTAGTAGTTTTGGGGAGATAACTTTTCACATATGCACAAGCTCTTGTCTAGCAACATACAGTTCTATACAGACCTACGCAGGAATTTCCCAGCAGCATACCAAGCTCCTGTTTTGCAGGCCACACCTAGTAAGGCTACACCAAACAGAAAAGCATCTCCAGTAAAAGTCCTAATATCCCTGACAGCACAGTGAAAATTCTGTCACTGAGACTATTTATATTCCAGCTTGTATGCTCTTCCTATCCTTTCTTTTCTACAAAGGAAATGCAAGATGTTTTAAAATACAATATTTCACTGATAAGAAATACTGATCCTAGCAGTGAAAAGATGTTATTTCCAATAATCTGTTGCCAATAATCATGCAAAACAGTTGTACAAGGTAAATGTGGAAATGGAGCTGAGATTTATTTTAGAAGTAGTATTCCACATATAAAAGGAGCGTTCACAGGGGAAAAGGCCACTGCTGAGGAGCTTAATGAGTTCTTTGCATCAGTTTTGGAGATGGAAGAAGCTAGGGAGATCCTTATTCCAAACCCTTTATTTCTTGGAGGAGGGAACTTGGCAGAGAAGTTGTCTAAAATCAAAGTGGCTATGCAAGAACTATGCAACAAGTTGCTAAAATAAACACTAAAATTATATCACCAAGACCTGAGTAATCATTTGAGTGCTAAAAGAATTCCAGTTTGAAATAGCTGAATTACCAGTGGAAGCGTATGACCTCTTTTAGCTTTTTCGAATCTGAAGACTGGAGACAGCATCCCTAGAGATTTACTATCTTCAAAATAAAATTTATAAACAGATCAAAAATCACGCTGGATTTTAAAAGCTTATGTGCTTTCTACAATGAGTTTGTAGCTAAATCTTTTCTTGTTTCAAAGTCCTGTAGATATAATGATAAAAGATTAGAACCCACTTTAATGATCAGCAACTGCTGCTGCTGGTTTAAGACATTCCTAGCACCTCCTTTGACTCTCTGGTCTGAGTGACTAGTTGAATAACACTGGAATCTATTTTAGGGCAGCAACACCTGGTTGATAAATGTTGAAAAAAGCTGGTTGTGAGAATGCCTAAAAGCCTGAGAATATGAGAAATGATCTAAATGTGGAAGTCTTGTTAAAAGGATGCCTAAAGTACTTGGTATGAAACTTAACTGACTCTGAAGCAGCGGTACAGTCTTGGCTTGTAACGATATTTGTGTAGCACTCAAGTCTATGGTTATTTTTATTTTTAATAGTAAACCAGTAACAGTTAAGATAGAGCCCCTACCTTAAGGAACAAAGCATTGCCAGATCTCACACTTGCATTACAAATTTTGTTATTTCTTTAAGTCCAAGACTGTAGAATCAGTGAAGACTTTTTGGCTTCCCTTCGGAAGAAATTGTATACATAATAGTGCAGAAAAGGTTGAAAACATACGTTGAGTCAACCATAAGTAAAAAGGCAAGAAAAACTGCACAATAGACAGTAGTACAATAGAGAGACTGATGGAGAAGGAATGCATCTGAATCTCTGGGGCCAAACTTGAAGGAGCAGGATCCCAGCATTGCTCTGAACTGGTTATAGCACTTTTAGATCCACAACAGTTTCTTAGCCATATTGCTCTGCACTGTGAGGAGGTATTGCCAGGAAATACAGATGACTAGCTATGAAAATATCCTTCAAGGCAAACAGTAGAAACTTGAACACTTATATTTATAAGCAAGAGGAGGAAAGGGAAGAAACAAATATTTTGGTTTTTAGAGGAAATGGACTTGCTTGAGAAAGAAAAGATTAATTCTGTTTGCCACTGAACCCATTAATATTTGGAATGAAAAAGACCCTTCCAGGGATGATAAAATTATGGGAAAGGACAACAACAATGTTACGCTTTTTCTTATGATGATCTGCAGTAGATCTGCTCTGCCGGCTGCTTTTCTCAGAAGGAATCCAATAAGTAACTGTTCAGGCTGTCATATTCAGCCTACTGTGACTTCTTTTTTTTATTAGCTGAGGGGATTACTTCATGTAGTCCCAAAAAGGGATACTTGATGTGCATCTATAATTGTTCTGTTAATTTGAATTCACTTAATACAAAAATAGTCTTTAAAAATTCATGTGAAAATGGTCAGGCAATGTAAGAAAATAATCAGATCAAGTTTTAAAAAGCTACATGAGAAATAACATGGGGGAAATTATATTCAATGTGTTTAATTTTAAAATCAAAGGATGAAAAAAGGGACAATAAGAAAATATCTTGGCTACATTGAATTAACTGCTTTTGCAAAATAGAAATGTTGTCTTCGGTCCTTTTTCAGCACTACAGGGATTGACTGAAACCACATGAAAAGATACCTATTGAGAACTAACAGACAAAAGCCTAGACATTTGAAAAAGCTGTTATGCAAAGCAGCATAAGGCTATAGCAAACTAAACCCCCCAGCACTGATCTCACTTGAGAAATAGCTGCATTTCAAGAATAACTATAATGAAATTATTTGCAAATTATTTTGGGTCTGAGAAATCATGTTACTGTTTATTTTGCTAAGGGGGATGAATTTCATCCACAAAGCTCCTCCTTTCTTCTTCTACTACTGTTTTTAGAAGTGGTTTTTTGTTGGGTTTTTTTTGTTTGTTTGTTTGTTTGTTTTAAATTCAGGATGTTTAGCCTAAAAATGGAAGAGATGGTATTGGTAGGAAAGGAAGGAGAAGGGAGTTGAGTGGGAGATCCAGAAGATAGCATAACCTGAACTACTGACAAATCAGCTATACATAAAATTGATAAGATGAAGCTTATAGATGCAATAAAAATAGTTGTTCTAAGTCAAACAAGAAGAGGTAGTAACTCTGCAAGTGAAGTTACAGGAAATAAACTGCTTTACCCAAGTGACTAATGAGCCATTCAGTCTCATTTCCTACCATCTCCCATGGTGGATGCTGGTTAGGTTGGTTATAAAATTGCAGCCTATGCTGGAAACCACAGCTGGAAAATGTACAAAGGACTATGAAACATGAATTTCTGCAGTAAAAACAAAAGCCTCAAAGCCTGTTACAGGGATACACCTTTCTCCACCCAGAATCAAACACACTCAGCCAGTCCTGGGGAGATGCTAGAGACCTACACTCTGCTTCTGGGGCAACGGCTCTTTTTAGAGCAGCCAACTTGTGAACTGGGTGTTGTTCTATTTAGACTGTAATCCTTCTAGCAGAAAGGAACCACATCTTCTAATGCTCCACGCATGCTATATCTTGTCACATGCTTTGTTGGCACCAGTGGCATACAGGAAAACTCACCCAAGTGTGACCTTCCACACAGGCAAAGGTAGGTTTTGGGGGGAAAACTTCCTCCTTAGTTTAAATAATAATTAATCTGCAGTCTGCAGCAGAATTAGCAGCCGTCGTATAATGCAGCTTTAGTGAGTTCTTAACTAGCATAATTGTAAAAGTCATTCATGAAGACAGTAAACAATTCTTTGTCTTTTCAATAATAGTGTAAGTTTGGATTACCAGCACATGCTCTGATGGCTGGCTCAGTATTTCATGTCTGTCTCTAATATTAAGCTGCAATTAGTGATCTATTCTCTCTGGGTTTAATAGCAGTATATTTTCAGCTGCAGAGTTGCTCTGGTGATGGCATACTTAAATTACTTGGCCACTTGGGAAACTTTAGAGAGAGTGAGTGACATTACTCAGCTGTGTGGATCATAGGATAACAGTTTAAATGGAAGGAAAAAACAGCCATATTTGATTGATAATGCTATGGAGACATCACTTAGGAGTATATATCGGTTTTTACCTTCTCTCTAAATTTAATTTTAATAGTCAAATAATGATACGTTAAAACAGCAGTCTAATCTATAGAAGACTAATTTGTTATTTTTTGGCATTTCAAGCTGGCTCTTTTCGTTTGCCCAACTTTTTCTGCCAGGCTAGTACTGAAACGTAGGATATATCATGCACATCAGAACACAAAGACTAAAAGATGTTTTAAACTAGTATCTAACAAAAATTACCGTATTTCTAGTTGCAAAGTATTCTAATTGGATTTTTATATTACAGAGTCTTTAATATAGTTTGCATATTAGAATTTTATTTCTCCTTACAAGCCTGTATTGTTTAGAGCCCTATTTTATTCTACCTTACTGTCCACTGCAATGTAGCTCTGCTTTGAAGAGTGATTCTGTAAAGTAACATTTTGGATTCCACTCTGATCAAATGTACTCAGCTCACTGTAGAAGTCGTGTGGTGATTATTTTTTTTTTCTAGCTCTAGAGGTTTGTCTAAATGTAATGCAGACTTGAAAAATATGTGCTTTTGTGCATAGCAGAACACGTGTGGGATGAGACTATAGACCTTTGGCCTCAGTATCACCAGAACCTCAGCCTCTGAAGTAGTGATAAACAAAGATCTGAAAGTAACCTGTGAAAAATTTCGTATTCTAAAATGTTATAAACCGAGAGCTCTATTCATGTTATAGTTACCCATGTAAAACTGAATGCATCTATTTCATAAACATTTACCATAGAGTTTTACTATAATGCTTGCTTGCTATAAACAAGGCCAGTTTGATACATGGAAGTGACATGTCTATTTAACTATACTAGCTGATTTAAGTAGACAGGACATGAAGAATACAGTGTTCTTGAAAGCTTGGCTGTTTTTTGATAAATTAATTAGATGGTCTGATAAGAAAGCATCCGCTCAGATGAAAACTTTGTTTTGCCTATTTACATCCTCACAGCTTTAAGAGCACTAGAACATAAGAAGCACTCTCCCATTTTTTCCCTTCCTATACAAGGAATAAGGATGTTTGTGAAAAATGGTCATCTTCCTGCAATAACCATGTTCCATGTACTTTGAATTAGGTCAATAGCAGGGCACAAATATAGTGCTGACTTGATTGCCTTAGTGTTGCCTTTCTACCTGAAGAAAGTTTCACTTAGTGAGTTTCCTGGTACTTCTCTATAGGAAATAATAACTTCTCTAGAGAATAAGGACCAGATTTTGTCTAAAAAATGTTATTGTACAGCTTAGCTAGCTTTCTATTAACCTGTGCATAGATTCAATTGTGCATATATGTTGGAGGTGGTGATATGGGCTAATGCTGTTTAGATTCACAAAAGCAGACCCTGTAATTAGGAGACAGCAGTACTTTTTATATATAGCTGAAATACACTGTCACTGAACACCAAATATTATACCCTGAGATTTCATATAAAAGTGTCATTTCTTTCTTCGTCTGTAAGATATTTAGTATTAAATTATAGCCTCTCCACACATCTCCATTTCTAAGCTATTCTGACTTTTATAGGAGCACAGGGAGGTAAGAGGTCTAAAGCCACAGGAGTATGGAATGCTTGCAAATCTCACATCGTCCTGGAGATCCAAAAGCCAATGAGTAGATCTGAAGTTGCCTGATTTTTCTGCCCTGTTAGATAATTCACCTGTTTGTTAAATGGAAACTTCTCCAGGTGTTCTTGTTTGAGTTTGAGCCTTCATTTTCCATGCTAGAACTGATGACGATGCAAGGGAATGTTTTGGGTGTAAGCATCAAGGTTCACAGGACCCCTAACCCAGATGTCAGCAGCCAACTATGAAGGATTTTAGCTTTTTTTAAATAAATAATTCTGGATTTTAAAGATATCTTTGTGTAACTTCACGCTGATTGAGATTGTTATGGAAATTCAAAGTCTAAACTGTTAGATTAGGCATAATCTTTTCACCTGGGTGGCGCTGCTTGCCACCATAGGCAGAGAAGTGGCAGATAGTAGGATGTTCCCTCTCTCACAGCATTCTTGTTGCACTGCTCTACAGCTGCTGATCCAGCTGCTTCTGCTGGAGGTTACCTTCCTCCTCCGCAGAAAAATAATAGGCTGTATATCAACCTTGGAATAGTAGAAGTATCGGCTGGCAGTAGGTAAAATAGCAGGTGGAGCAGTAATGCTTCAAACCTGGCTGCAGTGGAAAATAATTATTGTTCCCTAGCTGTCTGTGCTTACCTTGTTTGGAGGTTGTCAACCTACTCAGCCACAGCATTTTACAGTACAATGTATCAGTTTAAATCTCTGAAATTCATAGTATTCTAGCTGATGAGATGGTGCTTTTTTTGTATCTTCCCAGAGTCTCACAAAACAAGTATCTGTGCTGGCCATCCACTAATCACAGCCTGAATCTAAGGGTGAGATTGTGCCTGAAAAATCCTGTTGCTTTTGAACAGGTGTACTTTTCCGGCTCCTGAATCTCACCTCTGCTTTGTGCAGGCACCTCTAGAGCAACCTACATACTTTGTATGAATGGGCCTTTAGGAGTGACCACAGAGATTCTGCCTTCAAAGCACGAATAAAAGCATATGCAGATTGTTGAACAGAACTGGGGGTTTGCTCCTCAAAACTGCTTCTATGGAAGGTCTGTGCTAAGTCCCTTGGCATTTTCTAAGATTAAGTCCTCAATGATCAGTGAGGGAAAAATGATAATTAAAAAAAAAAAAGGAAAAATGGCCTATATAATGGATCGCTTAAGATGATACTTTTCCTACACCTGAGACTGCAAAAGAAAGTGTTATATTTTATAAGCATCTCTGAATTCTCTATAATGTGCTAAATTGTTAGGAAATTGATATTGCAAATAGGTTTAAGTAGGCATGTATTGGCAATATAATATTCATACTGATTATTAAGCCCTTATTCAGTTTGACTAGATACTGTATCTAAATGATCACGATACTGTTTATGGTGAAACTTCCTCTAGTGCCATTTGATTTTACCCTTCTGTTTTCAGCTGTGGTACATCTTGTAAGTATGAATGATTCTCTGGAATATTCATTCATAAAGCTATCATGCAATTCATCAGTCAACTCTTTCTGTTTTACCAAGACACTGACAATTCCCAGGTTTACAAATTGCATTCCTATGAGAGAGGGAGCTCAACACTTCAGGATGTTCACTCCGAGATAGCATCTGCAAAAGGCTTACTACAGTGGTTTGACAGTTCAAGTTAAACTGTTTTAATTACACTTCATCCTTACCCCTAGTTTCTGCAAAGCAGTACTTATGTGACAAAGAGCCATGCAAAGCTGTTTGTACAGAGGCAAATTTCATCTTTGGGGTTTGGTGATGGACAATTTTGTAATGTTTCAATAGGATAGTTAAACCTCCCCAATACGTGTTCAAAAAAATTAATTCAGAATGTCAGATTTTGACGGGGTTGTGGTATCAAACCGTAAGCATCTGTGACTATTTAAATTTCTCTTTATCCCCAAATTAATGAGGGGAAACACAGAGAAAGAACAGCAGTATTAATTCCTGTAACTTGAAACAAAATTGTACTGGGCTTTGCCTCCAGAGCTATTTCTATGTGACTCTCTGATCCCTTAAAAATTGGCCAGGATAGGTAGCTAAAATTAACCGATCAGAATTATCCCTCACTGCTCCAGCTCTTCTGCCCTCAATCAGCCTGCTTTAGAGTTTTGATCCAACATTTGTTTGGAAAAGTGGTGTTGCTTCTATAAAATCAAGTACAAATCCAGTAAAGAAGTGACCTCTTGGCTGGACAGTCATTTTCATAGAGAAGAAAAAATGGTACAGCTAATGTAAAGATAACACTTCTGGTGGTTTGATGAAGCAGGATCCTTGGTTACCTGGTTCAGTTTTAAGTTAGGGAGAATAAAACATCTCAAATGGAGGGAGTGGTTCAAAACCTTGTCTCCACAGCATATCTGATGCCTAGGTAGTCTTTTAAGAAGGCCTAGGAGTTAAAAATCTAAGCAACTATAAAAATTCAGTTTGAAATTCTTTCTTTATTTCAACTTTCCTCCTCCTGCTCCCTGAATCTGCCTTTGTTAGCCAGGTTTATTACATTTTTCTTTCACACACAGAGAATTCTCTCTAACAGGAGGAACCTTGAAACTACAACAAAAAGTATGTTAAATTAACCAAATGTGGGGGCAGTGCAGTTTCTTCTCTACTCTTTATTTAATAATAGACATCTTGAAATAAAACTCTTCAGATGCAGGTCATTTGTGTCCCTACAAAGCTGATTCATGTCAGATAACCTCAGGGATTCAATTAAATGAATAGTGTTTAAAATTCCTGTGTGTTGAATTCATTAAGCTCAATTAGCTGCCTTTTTTTATGAAATTTCTTTAGCAAAAAAGATGTGACCTGCCATTTGCTATCAAAGTTTTGTTCATTCCAGTGGAGGCAGAACTTATCTTCAGTGCTGTGCTCTGCAAGCAATCCTTGAATATGTCCTTCACATGCAAAAAAGAACATCTATTAGAAGTTCATGGTTCCACCATGGAACATTTGCAGGAGAAGCAAACACAGGATGGATTTTGTTGTTATTGTTGGGTTTAAGTCCATTTGGGGGGGGGGGGAGGGGGGGAGGAAAAGCAACAACAAACCAACCAAACTCAAACCTGGAGGATTTTATCACTTTGAAATTGCCTTCTACCCAAATAAGGTTACTTTTTAGTTTGTGTGGGTTTTGACAATGCCTTCCCAGAGTTGCCTTGGTTTTTTTTATTTCTCTGAGGCAAGGCTGATGACTTTTGTTGCTGTTTGGGAATCCAGTGTAAATAAGAGAGGCAAGGTACTTGTAACAGATCTGAGGTGATGGAGGAGGTAGCTGCTGCTCGCTATTTACTGCTGGCTGCCACGCTGAAAAGCTAGAGGAAGTGTTAGGCTGCCTTTCACCTGCACTCCACTCTTGCCATGCTCCTGAAACTCTCCACTAAAAGGTGTTAAGGGCTCCATTCCCAAATAGCCCTGCTTCTGGTTGCACCGAGTCTACACAGATGTGTAGACGGATGAATGAGTGGCAAACTGCTTCCCATTCTTTGTTCAAAGTTGAAGCCCCTCTGCAGCTTTGACGCAGTATTGCTGTTTTTAACTGCTCATCCTCTAGCACAAGAAAAAAAAACCTGTGTACAGATAGGGGTGACATGATTCTTTCCAGCATTGCTCCGTCAACCCTTATGGGGGAGGTAGGGGAGAAGCAAGGGTGTCTTTTCTTTTCTATGGCCTTATTAAATGCTGTTTTCTGTCACAACCTGCAAATAGGCACAGAAAATGTCATTTCTCGCTGAAGTAACGCTGCATACAAAGACTGTTGTGAGAAGAGGAGCATGGGGGAGGTGGAGGCACTCAAAGACGCACCAGGATCTCAGAAAACAGCAAGATCTTCATTTTTCTGTCTGGGGAATTCAAGATTGCTAATTGCTCTCTTGCAAGACGCGGGTAGCACTTGTCACATCAGACTGGTGCTGGGGGATGTCTGTCTTGTGCCGGAGTTTAGAGGTACAGTGCTCAGAGCAGCAAAACAGACTGTCCAGGCGGCTGTCAAATGCTCCGAGTAATCCACCCTGGCTTTTGCGTGTTAACTTTCTTGCAGCTATCTTTAATCTGGCTTCCATTCTGAGGGCATCCCTAGGTTAAGAGTGAGCTTTCTCAGGCGTGCTCCCAGAAACTGAGCTAAATTGACTTGCTAAACAGTAATAACTAATAGTAGTTTCCATACTAAATGAGGGGGATAACGCCGTGTTTTGTGTGATGCAGGTCCCCAGCTCACCGCCCTGCCCAGCTCTACAATCGAAAGCAGGCTGAGGGCAAAGCCGTTACAAACAGCCTGATGGGCTGAGCAGTAGTTGAGAGAACTTTGAAAATCTCCGTAGAGGCTGAATTTGATGAGTTAGTTAGGAACGCACAGCACCGCGCCTTCCCTCCGGAGCCAGCCGCGTCCGTGCCGGCGGTGGAGCAGGGACGGTGAACGGTACCATGGCGGGCAGCGGCCCGGGGGCAGGTGTGGGAAGGGAGGTGGAGGAGACCGCGGGGAGCCATGAGGGGGCCCCTCTCAGGCAGCCGCACCGCACGCCGTGCGATGAGGCGAGACCTGCCCCGCTGTTCGAGTCCTTCTTAGCTCATCTGGAGGCAGCTCTGGGGCCGCGCTGCCGTGTGGGGCTTGGGCAGCGCGGAGCCGCTGGAGGAGCGTCAGTGGCGGGTGCCGTTCGCCTGCCCTCGTACTACACCTCCCGGCGTGCACCGCTGCTGCCGGCCCTGCCTGGGCGGGCGCGGAGGCCGCGCTGCCCCGCGGGAGTTGTAGGCCAGGAAATGATGGGAAAACGGGTGAGGGGGGTACCCGGTTTCGGCCCGTACACCGACCCGTTCCGATGCCTGAGGGAAGGCTGCTGCCGGGGGGGAAGGGAGGGCGGGCGCTCCGCGGGGAGCGGCGACACGTGTCAATCATCCCGCCAGGCGGCGTGCGCTCCCCGCCCCGGATGCTGAGCGGGGGGGGGGTGGAGAGGAGAGAAGGGGGGACGCGGGCACGCGCCCGACCAGGCAAGGGGGGTAGTTGGGGGGGGGGGGGGGGAGGGAGAGGAGCCGGGGGAGCGCGCGCTCGTATGTAAATGAGCGGGCGTGAGGTCAGAGGCAGATGGAAAAGGGAACAGACAGAATGGCCGCCGCGGCTCCCGCTCCTCCTGCCGCCGCCTCCCAGTGCCGGAGCCCCCGCTGCACGGCGGAGCGCAGGGGAGTCCGCCGAGAACTCGACTCCTGGCGGCACCGGCTCATGCACTGTGTGGGTAAGAGACGGGGGGAACCGCGGGGTACCACGGCCGCTGTGGGGGGGACCGAGAGGAGGGTGTAGCGAGATCCTTGAGGGGAACGGGGCAGCAGGGAACGGGGTCTCAGGTGGGGAAACGAGGAAGCGGGCGAGGTGCTTGGTGCCCGGGTCTCCCGGGTGGGCGGAGGGGGAAAGCAGAGATGGATGATCGGCTCCTGAGGCTTTCTTGGAGGGTGGCAGCGGAGACGGGGTCTGTGGGGAGAGTGATGATTCTAAGCCGCCTCCAGGCAGTTGAGGTGGGTTGTTACGGCTTCGGTTGGGGACGCTCTGTCCCTCCCTTCTCCGCCGACCGAGACCCTTTCTCGGCCCGGGTCCTTTTGTTTCTGCTTCCCGTCGTTCGCGCGGTGAGTGCCGGTGGCTGCCCCCCTCCTCTTCTCCTCCACCACCAGTGCCTGGGGGGCGGAGGGGGGAAGGGAGCCCGCCCGTGTATGTGTATGTGTGTGCGCCTTTAAGAGGGAGCCGCTCCTGCACTGACGGTTGGGATTTGAAGTTTTCCCTCCCCCTGGAAGTTGTCATGGCGACGGCCGTTCTCCCCTCTCACTCCCCCCCCCGCCCCCGGGGCTGCCCCGGTGGCTCTCGTGCCGCGAGGTTCCCCCCGGGGTCACGTGACGGGGCGGGGCTGAGGAAGCGCGGGCCCTGGCGGCTGCCCCGGCCGGGGGTAACGGCTGCCGGCGCGCGTGCTGCCGCGGCAGTGCCGCCTGCGGGCGAGGGGCGCCGGGCTCCGGGCGGTGGTTCCTGTGTGCTGGGGGAGGGAGCGGGGCGCCTCCATGCCGGGAGCCTCTTGTTTGTGTGATTCCAACACACACTGCCCTTCTTGGGGACATGGATCAAACTGATCCCTGGTCTTCAAGTAACGTGCGAGTGTCGGTGCTCATCCACTCCGAGCTGAAGAAACGCGTCTAGATGTAGCCGGGAGAGTACGCAGCAACTCACTCAGTGTTTCTGCGTGTGCTGGAGGCGAGAGCAGGGAAAAAACTAAACGTCTAGCAAGTAGACACACTTACAATAGCAGGCGATTAGCTTTTTGGTTTTTTATCTATTTTCATGCGCACATGCTTTTCGTTCTTGCAGTGTTTTCCCAATAACACTTTTAAACACCTGTTACCACACCTGTTTATGTATTATGATACTGTGTATGTTTGCACTGCCTTTTTAAGCCTTCAAATTACAATATTGCTTAGGAAAGCAGTGTTCATGTACTTCTGTACCCTAATACATTATATAATGCTTCTTGTGGAAAGAAAGTAGTTTGGTTAGAATATATAGGGAGAGCTAGTTTATCCATAGATGATGTGGTAAACTTAAATCTGATGAAGGGGTATCTCAATATTTAAGTGGGTGTTCCTATGGTTACCTGTTATCTAATGGTGTTTCAGTTTTAATTTTAAGCTCAAATCCTAGAAGTCTGTTTATCAATTGATGACTGAAGGGACTTTCAGGTGCTAATAGTGTGTTGCCAGATGTGTTTGGGGAACGCAGCTGTACAGCACAAGCTGTGCTGACAGGGACTGCAAAGAAGTATAATGAAAGCTTTGTAAGACAAACTGTCACCACAGGTTGGATCCTTTGCTGGGCAGGTCTGTTGTGTTTTGGGAACTTCTTCAAAGTTGTTTTTTTATTGCTCTTTCGCTCAGAATTGCAAAGCGTAAAACCATAACATAATTACTTACTTTTTACACTGATGTCACTGTGGTATTGATTCAGACTCAGTTTTCTCCTCCTGGTAATAAAAGTTATGTAGAATGTGATTCTTTTGTATGCTCAAAATGCAAAACTCAGTTAATAGAAAGGAGCCCTGAAATGATTAGCAAGTGCTCAGGAGGAAGGACGTTGGTTATGGTTTAATAGTTAGTCAAGAGCTATCTCAGTTAATAACTGTTAACTTGGCATTCCTGTTGAGCAGCCCTTATCTGAGAGAAAGTGTAAATAAAGTGGCAAGAAAGTGAGTAGTCAGGATAATGGAGGTAGAGTACACTTAACAGGTTTGGATTGAGGGTTTGTTTTTTTTTTTACTCCTTTGAAATGCCATAGCATTGGCTTCTGTAAAACAGCTTCCTACATTATCTCAAATTAAATTCCAAAGTAGAAATGGTTAATTGTTCTCAATCAGCAAAGTATTCCTAAGGATTCAAAGAGTAACAAAGTTCGTATTAACTATAAGGCCTGAAAAGTTGTCAGGTTGATGACTGAAATGGCAACATGATGGGAGGAGAAGTGGTGAATAGGATGGATTTGTCATACTTTTTCTTTTTCCACCCTTCTCAAGAATCATACATTTGTAGCAAAGTGAGGAAAATGATGTGGTAAAGTAGTAGCCCCCCAGTTCTTGAGCTAGCTTATTGTCAATCCTAAAACAAAAGAAACATTACCACCAACAGAAAACTTGGATCATTCTACCCTTAGAGGCTTTATTTAATTAAGAAAAAAGAAAAAAATGGCAGGTAATGCAGTTCTGTGGACTATCATTTATCAAACACTGTGCTCAGAAAGCAAAGCAGGAAAGTACAGACTTGTTGAACATGTCATGCTGTTTCTGCTAAACCTTTTGGATGAACAACATTACTTTGATGTCTTGTATCATTTATCGATACTAAGTTTGATATGTGCCTTTCTGTAGTATAATCACTTGAGCACTTTAAAATCCTTTACCTGTAAAGGATTCCTCATTCACTTACTTTGTAGAAGTGGTAAACCGATTCAGAGATACTACTTCCAAGATGGTAATTGTAGAACTTGAGAGTCATGCTCAACAGATTGATCATATCTGCAACGGTGAGACAGAAATAATGCTCAGTTGCCTGCAGTGTACTGATTGCTAGGGGGTCAGTGATGGTTAGGGACCTCTGCTTGAAGGGCTCCATTGCCAAATTCTTTGTTTGTCAGAACCTGGTTCACAGAATCACAGAATCCGAAGGGTTGGAAGGGACCTCAAAAGATCATCTAGTCCAACTCCCCTGCAAGAGCATGGTAACCTAGAGTACATCACACAGGAACTTGTCCAGCTGGGCCTTGAATATCTCCAAAGTAGGAGACTCCACAACCCCCCTGGGCAACCTGTTCCAGTGCTCTGTCACTCTCACAGTAAAGAAGTTTTTCCTGATGTTCACATGGAACCTCTTATGCTCCAGTTTACACCCATTATCCCTTGTCCTATCACTGGACATCACTGAGAAAAGCCTCGCTCCATCATCCTGACACTCACCCTTTACATATTTGTAAACATTGATGAGGTCACCCCTCAGTCTCCTCTTCTCCAAGCTAAAGAGACCCAGCTCCCTCAGCCTCTCCTCATAAGGGAGATGTTCCACTCCCTTAATCATCTTAGTTGCCCTGCGCTGGACTCTTTCAAGCAATTCCCTGTCCTTCTTGAACTGAGGGGCCCAGAACTGGACACAATATTCCAGAAGCAGCCTCACCAAGGCAGAGTAGAGGGGAAGGAGAACCTCTCTTGACCTAGTAACCACACCCTTTCTAATGCACCCTAGGATGTCATTGGCCTTCTTGGCCACAAGGGCACAGTGCTGGCTCATGGTCATCCTCCTATCCCCCAGGACCCCCAGGTCCCTTTCCCCTTCACTACTTTCCAGCAGGTCAACCCCCAACCTGTACTGGTGCATGGGGTTGTTCCTCCCCAGATGCAAGACTCTGCACTTGCCCTTGTTGAATTTCATCAAGTTTCTCCCCGCCCAACTCTCCAGCCTGTCCAGGTCTCGCTGAATGGCAACACAGCCTTCTGGTGTGTCAGCCACTCCTCCCAGTTTAGTGTCATCAGCGAACTTGCTGAGGGTACATTCAGTTCCCTCATCCAGGCCGTTGCTGAAAATACGAAACAGCACTGGTCCCAGCACCGACCCCTGAGGGACTCCACTAGTCACAGACCTCCAGCTAGATTCTGCCCCATTGACCACAACGCTCTGCCTTCTTCCTTTCAACCAGTTCTTGATCCACCTCACTACCTGATCATCAAGCCCGCATTCCCTTAGCTTATCTATGAGGATGCTGTGGGAGACAGTATCAAATGCCTTACTGAAATCAAGAAAAACCACATCTACTACTCTACCATCATCCATCCACCTAGTTACTTCCTCATAGAAGGCTATAAGGTTGGTCAAACATGACTTCCCCTTGGTAAAACCATGTTGGCTACTCTTAATGACCCCCTCATCCTTGATATGTCTAGGGATGGTGTCAAGAATAAGTTGTTCCATCACCTTTCCAGGGATGGAGGTAAGGCTGACAGGTCTATAATTACCCGGGTCCTCCTTCTTGCCCTTCTTATAGACTGACGTGACATTTGCCATCCTCCAATCCTCAGGCACCTCTCCTGTTTCCCACGACTTACCAAAGATGATGGAGAGTAACCTGGTTACAGACTTAAGTATTTGCATGGACTTTAGAATCAAAAGCTTGGGTTTTGCCAGCCGATTATTTTAATTTGCGACCTGTGGAATATAATTTAAAGTCTTGGGCCAAAATGTTTGCGCATTTAAGGAGTTAGAGAAGAAAAACAGTGATAAGATTTCATTGACGTTACTGGGAATTCTTTTATTTGGTATCTAGACGTACTTGAAGGTACAAAAGACTTCACATTGTAAATTAATTGAGTATATTCACTGAAATTCTAAATAGGTGTTCAGTACAAAATGGCTGATCAGATGGTACTCTTTGTGTGGTTGTGTTAAGCACTAACATTCCTAAGATGCCTAGACTTGTGCTTATGCCTGTACCTAACTCTTGCACGACTTGTTGCATGACTTGATCAGGGTTCAGAATGAGATGATCTTGGCAGGCCCCTGAAGATCTTGATTCTGTTGATGTTCTTAAAGCATGCGCAATATATGATAACAAATATTGTTTATAGCAGTGCTCACTGGTATGTTTTGTCCTAGGTACAGTCTTTGTTACATAACTAAGAAACAACATACCCTAATTCTAAGTTCTGTGTTTATGGAGAGGTGACAGAAAGTTCAGAGTTGAAGTACCTAAATTAGCCAGCAACTGAGTTCCATGTTGGTTTAGATTGCAAGATATTTTATATAGGTGAATATCAGAATGGTTAAAAATTGCTTTTTGATGTGCTTTGATTGAAACTTTGCAATGTAAATTAAGTCAAGAGGCTTTGGTAGTATGGAACTATAAAAGTCTAGCTTTATACTGTGGTCAGCATTAAGAAACAGGATTTATGCAGTTTTTCCAAGCAGTCATTGATCCCACTGACTGATTTCATTTGAACTTTACAGGTAGCATGTTGGCAAGTGCATTGAGTCGCAGTAACTTTATTGAATAGGCACAGAGGAGGGACCTAGTAATTGCTGGAGTGCAAGAAAACACTGAGGTGGTGCTTTCTACTTCCTTGTCAGAGTATCCTATGTGTAAAGTTTGGAACAGTAACTTGGGGCTTTTTAATGGGAATTACCAGGTAACTTCAGTCATGGATGTTGAAATCTTCTTGCTAGGGTCTTGCATTGTATTGTGAACATATAAAAGCATCTGAATAATTTTGCATTGTGAAAATGAAAGTTTAAAATATTATCATGACTGCTTTAAAAGAAGATATATATATATATATATTGCTGTCTGAGGGGAGGGGAAGGGTAGAAGTTTTACTCTTCTTCTCCTGCAGCTCAAGGACACACATTTGAAGGGAAATAGCCTTGTTATTGCTTTCTTATGAAAACTGAAACTTGATCGAAGTGAAAATCCATTTTTATATGCTTGTGAAATCTAGCATACGGTACTCCTTTACTCCTCTTATATTTTTTCAGACTTTTTTGCCTCTGAACTAGGATACATCAGTGCATCTAATTCTGTTTTGATGGATGTAGACTTTCAGTTATTTTTTTAAACTATTTGAACTTCTGCTCCAGCTTACTATTTTTGAACAAGCTGCTCTCAAGTGCACTTTTCAGGGGGAGGAATTCCCCTTGCAAATGAAAGATTTGTAGCTATTGCATTTGGTATTATCCCCACACATGCAACACTCTTGCATCAAGTACTTTGTATCTTTATCCCCACAATACACAGAAGTGTTCTCACTTTCACTGTGGCTGCAAGTACTTTGCCTCAGGGTAGTGCCGCTTTTTTTATAATACTGCTGCAGCTGTAGGTGATTCTCTATAGCTGCCACAATAGTAGTGGCAGAACTGGTTACTTTACTATACAATATCTATAATGTTTTTGTCTATCTGTTAGTGATTGGTTTGGTGGCTTAATGCTCTATTACCTGTCAAGCCGCCAACAGCCTGTATACAGGAATGATTTGTAAATGATACCTGCTTTGACCCCTTTTGCTTTCTTGGCACTCTAGCTTCTTTTAAACAGCAGACAAGCTTCCATCATCCGATATGATAGGCAGTAATAGTGGTATAAGGTGTTTCTGTGGATCTGTCATCCTTTGAGCTGTGATGTGAAATTCATGGCGTAATTCCAGTGTAAAACAGATTGAGTAAGTAATCTCAGTGCTACAGCAATGGTTGGAGAAGAACATGAATTAAATCTAGATCAGAATCACAGCGCAGGTTCACGGGTAGTTTTGGTGCAATGGGGAAAGATGGCATCATATAAGGGGATAGCTCAGACTAGTATTAAAGAGGCAGGTTTGCAAGTCAGCATTAGTGTTGAACACTTCTTATGAAACCACAATCTAAGAATACACTGAAGTGCCATTTTGCATGCTCAAGTCTCATGGAACTATTACCAGAATGGAGAAATCACAGTCCTGACTCTGTGCTTCTGCTGCTCACAGGCTTGCATCAGCACTGCTTGGACCCCTATCTGATCTGCTCTAACTCACTAGCTGGGCAACTCTGTTGAGAGGAGTTAGGAACTTAAGAAAAACAAAACAACAAAAACAGCAAACCCCAAACCTGGTGGCTGCTGGTGCTAGCACAAGGATGGGGTGGGACTGTGTGACAGAAGCAGGATGGGTAGTAGCAGAAATAAGCCATTGGATTGGTGTAGCTGCCTGTGTCACTGTCAGTGCTGGGAGTGGAGCACAGCCCTAAATGTACCATCCCGATTTCCCCTGAACTAAGCAGGTTAACAGAAGAGGAAAAAATGGTCAGTGTGTCATTGGAAGTTGCTGCGGTTGTAGGTATCGCATTAACTATCTTTAGATTGAAATAAGAGAAAACACATGGGGTTTGTTTTGCTTATGTTGGACTATTTTTGTTTCAAATATGTAGTGTTAAATCAGCTTCTTTTCTGTGTCCTCTAACAATCCATTTCAACTCATCAGCTTTTCTCTCAGAAAGAAATAATTGCCTATGCTGTCATTATGTGTTTTTAAAGGGATATCTAATGTTTGACTCTGGGAGAAATTTTTACTTGCGAAAACAGTACAAAAAGAGTTAGAGGCTTAGTTTAAAAGGCAGAGGGAGGAAGTTCCACATATCTAGTGGTAGATATAGTACTAGTTCACTTATCTCTTGTGAACCTGCAATTGTAAGGTTGTATGGAGCACAATTTTTGAAAGACAAAACTACCTGGTACACAAAGATTAATCCATGGGCTGTGCAGGATGCAAGCAATGCTTTGTTTGAATTCTTTCCACTCAGAATAGAAATGTGATTCAGGGCATGCAAGTAGATATACATATCTTCAGTAGTGTTGATAAAACCTGTGATTTATGTTTTTGGTGCTCCTTATGTGTAGATACTGGGGTGTGGAAGCAGTTCAATTTTTAAGTGTTCCAGGAACTACTGTAATCTTTGTCAATGTTTTTAGGCATAGCTTGAACTTTCTTATTGTATGTTCTTATATGGTAGCTGTTTACTT
Organism: Psittacula echo; assembly: GCF_963264785.1. Taxonomy (NCBI): domain Eukaryota; kingdom Metazoa; phylum Chordata; class Aves; order Psittaciformes; family Psittacidae; genus Psittacula; species Psittacula echo. Next base: position 17,078,452 of record NC_137735.1, on the reverse strand, counting down.
TTTATGTAGCTGATAGTGAGCTGAGAAATTCAAACTCTGATAGTCTTTCTACATTGCAGGCACTAAGAGTTCCGTAAACTGGAACTTGTGTAAACCAAAACCCCAGAGTACAGATACTGTCACGGCAGTTCAGTCTCTGTTCTTCCCTTGAATTGGCATTCAGTAACTGTGTACTAATGCTTGAAGTTGGTAACTTTCAGGGTTTTCTTTTTGTTGGTGCATTACACAATTTTATTGTTTTTCTTTCTGGACTCACTGTACCTACATGATTTATGTCAGCTGCTATGAGCATTCATTTATTAAACAATTCAGCGAGCTAGGCTGTAAAACTAATCTAGCTTTATACTAACCTAGAAAACAGGAGAGGAAACGTGGCAGGAGAAAGACTAAGAAAGAAAAGGTCAGATCTAGCTTAACTTGGATCGGTTTCCTAATCAGGTTTATTACATACCTGCTTTTTTCTCCCTAGTTAAGTATAAGTAGCTGTACTGGAGAAAACAAGGTTTCTGATTTTTAGTAACTGCCTATTTTGGCAACAGTGTGTGGAGGTTTGAAGTGAACTTGAAACTAAGTTAGCTGAACAACATCCTAATCAACAAAATTGGTGACAAGATCAAGAAGACAGTACCACTAACAATAATGTCCTTCCACTTGTTCTCCCTTTGTAAGGAAACTTCTCTGATGTGACAGTGAACTGCCCTTCTGTTATTCTCCAGGTTAGTTTTCTGTTGAGTCTCCTGACCTGTTGTGCTATGGCAATGAGTACTGGTAGCTGTGTAAGGAAAATAACAGGAATGTGTCATACTGATCAATTTATCAGATCAGTCTATGCTGTTGAGGAACTGTATTCCAGCTGCTGGCAAGTAGCCAGGGCTTGTACTGCCTGCAGCTAAAATGGGAGAAAAAACATTAACTCTTCCCCTTATCCACTCTCACCTTTTTTTATTTTCAGCTGTATTATATGGATGCTTTGAATAGATAGTTACAATGGATCCCTTCCTCTTGAATATGACTAGAGTATCAGGGTTTCAAACAAGGTTGTTATTCTAACCTTTAGAGTTCGGTGTATTTATGTAAATTGTAGAGGTCAGCCAGAGCTTTATACTTCACTAACTTAAAATTCTTCATCCCAGTTAGGACTACTGTCTTTTATGGTGTTCTTGAACCTTGCTCTGTTCCATGTGCTTGGAGGGAACTTTGGTAAGATAGGTTGGAACACTGATAGAGGTTGGAACAGAACTGAATTCATGTGATTCGCGTGTCTATTATTAAACTTTTGAAAACCAGGATGGCATTATAAATTTATTTACCATACATAAAAAAATAAACCTTATTTGAGGGCGTGAAGTTATTATGTTATATGTATTTCCCCCTTCTGCCCAGTCTACTGCTTTATCCCTCCATCCATTAAAGGCAAAGAGAAGCCAGGAAGAAGCAAGGAAAGAGTAGGGAAGGGAAGGTAGATGGTAGCAACTCATCTATTTGAGCCTGTAAGGAGGGGGTAGCAAAGGTATTACAAAGAGTTAGGAGACTCTGAATCTGCAGAAATGAGGTTGAATTCCCTTTTATGGGGTGTGGTCAGCAGCATGTGACCCTGCAGACAGAAGACCCCTGTATCAGATTTTCATCTTTCTTTTGGTTTCCACTTCTGGCACAGAGTTGCTGTGTAGTATCTTGAGAAGCTGGATTAACCCCTTTCTAGATTAATGTTTTATCATTGTCAAAAGTTTTCTGGACTCTCAGCTGCTACTTCTAATGGTATTTGCTTCTCAACATCCATCTGGGCTTGCATCTCCATATCAGCATGTGTTGTATTGTAGCAGTGAGAGCTGGGTAAATGTCACTAGAGGTGATTTTTTTTTTTTTTTTTTTCTTTATGTCACTGAATTTCTGATCTCTTTATGTTCCTCAGCTTTCAGTTTCTGTATAAATTTGTGGAATCCTGCTTTCCAGTTATGAGACATCCTAGCTTTTGTGGCACCTGGGGACTGATTATTCTTGTTTAAAGAGCTGTTTTCAGTACCATTCTAAAATGGTACTGCTGCTTTTAAAAATGCTTAATTTTCACATTATAAATAATTATCATCCTTCATTCCTATCAGTCTTCAAATCATCTTATTTAAAGGCTAGTTAAAAAACTTACAGATGAATCGTAGTTCTCACAGTTATAATTCCACTGCTCTATAAACTAGCTTTAGTGCATTTCTAGTCTGTTGAGCCACTAATAGATCAGAGGGCAGTGTAATTAAGCTAAGGCTGAATATGCTGCTGCTTTTTACAACTACTGTCAAAAATCTTTGTGCATCATATTTAAAAAATTTCATCCTAAAAGCACTGAAGTTTTTTTATAATGCCAGGTTAAATACTAGTCGTGCAAAACTGCTGGACATCTTTTGACAGTGGACTAGTATTGCTGCTGTGTATGATGTAGATTATAGAAGACTGCTTTAAAGGACTCCAGCTTGTGATCGCAGCTGTCTGTTTGGCTTACAGAACAGAGAGTGTGCCACTGCAAGATGCAGTTAAATGTGAGGCTCTGACTTTACCGAAGTGTAGGTATTAAGCCTCCTAATCTGAATATGGGGGAGGATTATCAAATGGCACCTGCTTTATGACCTGTACAGATGTAGGTCATTCTGTTGTTAGCCATCTGGTGAAGGGGAAGGAAAAAAAGAATCTTCTTAGGATCCACTGCTGCCTTAGACTGCCCTGTGCAATGGCTTTAGTGTTAAGCGTGCCAAACTCTGTCTCAGAAGTTTGCCGTGCTACCAGCTGAATAGTGCAGTGACTCTGGACTTACCTGGTTCAAGCTCCTTCAATTTTCTTATTTTTCCTGGGCCACCCTATCTCTTCATCCTTCAGCTTTCATTATCGGTCATTTTCTGTCTTTGACTTCTTAAAACCACCCATTTGACTTTGCTTCCAAACCTTTCCTTTTACTTACTCCTAGTGACATTAAAACCATTTTAACGACTTTGTGTCTCCACAAATTGTTTTATCTCAGCTTTTGATTTTTGTATGTGTCTTCACACGTGTATGGAGTGTCTTCAGGTGACTTGTGTCACACCACAAGCATGCTCACCAAGCCAAATCATACTTTTCATCTTTTGGTTGGGGAGGCTAGGCGATTTTTTCCTTCATGTGTCTAATCCCATCTGTTTGTTTCTTTATATACTGCTGCTAGATATCCCATGTCATGGTGCTTGAGGAAAAGGGGTATATGCTTCTTCCTACCACCTTATTTAGGAAATATCAGGCTTTGTCAATCAGGTCAAGAAGACTACTACCTTGCTATCATACTTTCACATACTAAGCAGTAGTTGCTTGAAAGGACTTGACTGTTTTTTGGTTTGGGTTTTTTTTTTTATCTATATATTTATTTTTTTTTAAATGGATCCATAAGTCATTCTCACTAGAAATTAGGACACTTCTAGCCTCCATTTATCCACAGTTTTTATACATTGTGGCAGTGCTGTTACTTTGTGGTTTTCCGTAAGTTTTTCCTTTGTATTTTTTCCCTTCCGTATTTCTACATATTCATATATCATAATAAAAACTGAGCAGATAATGAGCACTAATGACTCAAAAGTCACTGTAGTGGATTTGAATTTTAAGCAAGTAATTTGCAGACAAGTGTCAAAAATGTAGCTACAAATGTACCAGCTAGTGCAAGCTGCTAATAGTGGATATTGTCCAAAGTTTACTGTCTGCACTGTGGTACAATCCCAGTTGCAGTGAGAGGCTATAACAAGCTCTCTGTTCCTTTCATCTGTCTGAGTACTTTCATTTGCCCCCATACCGTTTGAATGGGTTCTACAGAGTCATGCTAAACAGTAGTTCAAACGAAGTATAGTCCGGACTGTGTTGAATGAGTATCATAATAATCTGTTTCTGCATTGTCAGATAAGAACAGCTCTACTAGATCAGAGCAAGTCTGTGTAGCCTAAGATCTATTTTGTGCAGCCACTTGTGGATTGCTAGGGAAAAAAATATTAATACCTAATAATATTTCTGAAATATCTTTCAGCCATCCATGACACTTGACTTGATCCTTGGGAGAAAAAACAGGTATTTTGGGGTTTATAACTGATATACTAGATTATTCTGGCATAAGTTATTGTTAATTTTGTATGGATATGTGATTTCAAAGCCACATGAAACTTCAGTAGGTTAACTGCTGTCCCTGGTTATACTGTTACGTGACTCATCTGTTTGTTCTAAAACAAGAAGTAGAAACACTGTATGAAACAATTACTTTAAAAAGCCAAGGTATTGAAAAGACCTATCTTCCCTTGGCCATCACTTCCATCCCTGAAAGTGAAGCGTTCTTACCTGTTTCTTGCAGAAAAGCTGTTCATTAGACCTGATCATTTTCCCCTCCTTTCTTGTGTTTTCTTAGTTCTCTCTTCTGGAGATGGGGAAACTAGAGCTATGTGTATTCAGGATAACATCAGTGTGAATTTATGTGGTGACAAACTAGGAAGCAATGCAGAAGCTCTTTCTTTGAGAAGTCAAATCATTTGACATGCTCTTTATGGAACTGATATTTTCACAGTACTGTATATTTGAACCCAAGATAAAACTAAAGTGATAAATCAGTTTGGAGCCTACTACTGTGTGCATCATATGACGTTTTACTTTCTCCACTGTTGAGCTTAATATGTACTTGCTTTTGGTAATCATCTTCAATTTTACCACCTCGGTACCTCAGTATTTTGAAGTTTCCCTGATGTTCTCTTGCTTTTCTTTGCTGCTAATACCTTATCACTAATGCATTGTCACTTTTTCGGATCACCTCTTCTGGGTGGAAGAGTAACACTCATTTGTGGTGTTCTGCTGTGAAAACTAACCATTTACTTCTGTCTTTCAACCAGTTACTTACCTGTGCACAGACTTTACCTCTGTGGCTTGGGAAGTTTTTAAAGCTTTTGGACATGGATGTCAATAGATATCTTTCAGAAATCTTAATTTAATCTTAGAGTCCCATGTCTACATGCCTACTGACATCTTCAGATAGCTCAATTATGTTTGAAGTATGACTTCACAGAAATTGCATTGGGTCTTCAGTAATACATTGTAATTCCTTATGCATTTGGTAATCCCGTTCCTTGGATTTTATTTGCCCAGTTATGAACATTTGACCTGCTGTTTTATGAAATAGCCTCAAGTTGCTCTAGGGGAGATTTAGATTACATTTTTCACTGAAAGGGTTATCAAGGGTTGGACAAGGCTTCACAGGGAAGTGGTTGAGTAACCATCCCTGGAGGTACATAAGAGTATAGAGATGGTGCTTAAGGACATGGGTTAGTGGTGGACTTCAGTGTTAGAATTACAGTTGGACTTGATCTATGAAGTTCTTTTCCAGCCTAAATGATACTATGATTCTATGTATGCCTTTGCTGGTATATAGTCTAAGCAGGTGTCTGTCTGGTAGGGGTACACAGGCTGGTAAAAGTTAGGCATACACAGTTGCTGATAGTTTTTTGTTGATTGATGTTAATTAAGTTTTGCCGCTCTCCTGTCCTCTAGTGTAGATGTAATCACTTGCTGATTTCTTCATTATAAATACTTGTTCAAGTGTATCACCCTTAAGATCAGTTCAGTTTTTCTTGTTGTTGTTTCTTTTTTGTTCCTGTCAACAAGAGGCTGTTATTACAGGAAGCATGTTTTATTTACTCCTTAGACAAACTGATCATAGTATGACTGAGTCAGCTAGCTTCTCTGAAGAGCAGGAGAAGCCACTCCTTCCCTGGCATCAACTGAACTACCTTGGCAGAGGAATGATCCTAGAGACCTTTGTATATGTAGTGGGCTATCCTGGCAACAAGCTGGCAGCTTACAGGTTAAGCTGGAATTGAGTGAAATGGGGAGAGGGGAGAAAAAGGAATGAGGGAAAGAAGGGTTAGCTGCTCGGCCTGAGGAGTTGACAGTGAAGACTTATATAGATCAAGCTGTACAGAACTCACAGATAGTATTTAGCTGACTAAAACCAAGAATGTAAGTGATAATAGACAATGGCTGTTGGGGAAATATTGGTTTATAAACTCAATTTTACCATCTTAACTATTTACTTTGGAATTCTGCCACATGTTGTGTGTTCCACTTTGCTGTGTGTTCCACATGTTGAAAAATCATGGCAGTCAGGTGAAGTTCCTGACAACTGGAAAAAGGGAAATATAACCCCAATTTTCAAGAGGAGGAAAATGGATGACCCGGGGAATTACAGACCAGTCAGTCTCACCACTGTGCCTGGCAAAATCCTGTAGCACATTCTCCTGGAAGGCATGTTAAGGCACATGAAAAACAAGGAGGTGGTTGGTGACAGCCAGCATGGCTTCACTAAGGGGAAATCCTGCCTGACCAATTTAGTGGCCTTCTATGATGGGACTACAGAACTGATGGACAGGGGTAGAGCAGTTGATGTTATCTACCTGGACTAGTGCAGAGCGTTCGACACTGTCCCACACGACATCCTTGTCTCTAAATTGGAGAGACATCAATTTGATGGGTGGACCACTCGGTGGATAAAGAACTGGCTGGATGGCCACACACAAAGAGTTGTGGTCAATGGCTCAGTGTCCGGCTGGAGACCAGTAGCGAGTGGTGTCCCTCAGGGACCGGCCTTGTTCAACATCTTTGTCGGTGACACGGACAGTGGGATTGAGTGCGCCCTCAGCAAGTTTGCCTATGACACCAAGCTGCGTGGTTCGGTTGATACACTGGAGGGAAAGGATGCCATCCAGAGGGACCTCGACATGCTTGTGGAGTGGGCTGATGCCAACCTTATGAAGTTTAACCATGCCAAGTGCAAGGACCTACACCTGGGTCAGAGCAATCCCAGGTACAGCTACAGGTTGGGCAGAGAAAAGATACAGAGCAGGCCTGCGGAGAAGGACTTGGGGGTATTGGTCGATGAGAAAATGAACATGAGCTGGCTTCAGTGTGCGCTCACAGCCCAGAAAGCCAACCATGTCCTGTGCTGCATCAAAAGGAGTGTGACCAGCAGGTTGAAGGAGGTGATCCTGCCCCTCTACTCTGCTCTTGTGAGACCTCACTTGGAGCATTGTGTGCAGTTCTGGTGTCCTCAACATGAAAAGGACATGGAACCGTTGGAAGGAGTCCAGAGGAGGGCCACGAGGATGATCAGGGGAGTGGAGCACCTCCTGTCTGAAGATAGGCTGAGAAAGTTGGGGCTGTTCAGCCTGGAGAAGAGAAGGCTGCGTGGAGACCTCATAGCAGTCTTCCAGTATCTGAAGGGGGCCTACAAGGATACTGGGGATGGACTATTCATCAGGGACTGCAGTGATAGGACAACGGATAACAGGTTCAAACTTAAACAGAGGAAGTTTAGATTGGATATAAGGAAGAAGTTTTTTACTGTTAGGGTGGTGAGGCACTGGAATGGGTTTCAGGCATGTGAATGCTCCATCCCTGGTGGTGTTCAAGGCCAGGTTGGATAGAGCCTTGGGTGACATGGTTTAGTGTGAGGTGTCCCTGCTCAATGCAGGGTGGTTGGAACTAGATGATCTTAAGGTCCTTTCCAACCCTAACTATTCCATGATTCTATATGGTGTCTGGCTTTTGAGGTCAGAGATCTGGTGATATTTAGAGAGTCTTGTCAAAAGCTTCAAGAGGCTTTGTGTAAAAGATCTCCTGACTGAGGAGATGCACCTTTTTCTGTTGATGCCTAAATCTGAGGAATTGTTCAGTTAATGTCTTATAGCCATCCTGTGTTCCATCAGGAATTGAAATCCTTTGTTCAAAATAATTTCAACTGTGTGGCACTTAGGTTTCTTTACGTCTTTCCATGTGTACATTCTTGCATGTCATATAATCGGATGTGAAATGAAATGTTATGTGTTTATGTTTGAAGCCTACATCATCATGTGTTGATGTAGTCTGAACTTCCAGGTATATTTGTACGCTTCTTTTGATTGTTGGTAAAATCAGGAAAAATCCAGATCAGACTCCTGAGGAAATGGTGTAATAACCCTTGTTTACAAGTCAGTCTGTTCTCCCAAGTAACAGGTGATAGGACAAGAGATAACAGCCTCAAGCTGTGCCAGGGAAGGTTTAGATTGGATATTAGAAAAAATTTCTTTGCTGAGAGGGTAATCAGGCATTGAACAGGCTGCCCAAAGAAGTGGTGGAGTCGCCATCCCTGAAAGTGTTCAAAACCCGTGTAGGTGAGGCTCTTAATGACATGGTGTAGTGGTGGATTTGACAGTCCTGGAGTGATGGTTGGACTTGATGATCTTAAAAGTCTTTTCCAGCCTAGTTGATTCTAAGATTCTCCAGGCTGGAACACCTCATTCAGCATTGCTTGTTGTCTTCCTCGTTTTTTTATCAGTTCCCTGCCTGTTACACTTGCATTGTGCAAATTCCACTCAGAATTGACAAAGTTTTCTCTTGAGATGCCAGTTCATACACCCGTACTAACCTTTAACTGATGTATATGCTGTAGGCAGTTGGTAAGTCCGCTGTACCGGTGTCCAGGAGCATGCACTCCTCATCTGTGTCATCAGGTACTCTCAGAGGTCTGTGTAGCTGAGAAATGTGAGGTGGCGCTTGGATTTTAGCCTTTCCCTTTTTCCTAAGGTAGCTTACTGTGTTTAATTTTAATCCCTTGCTGCTTTTTAAACAGCAATAGCTCTCCCTGCCTCCTTGATACTGGCCTTCTGTGTTGGAATACCAAATGCTAGTCCTTCTTGGAGAGAATTCCTTCAGCAAGGCCATCTGACTGACTAGGATGTATTGGAAAGTAGCTTTATTTCCTGTCTGCACCCTTGCCTAAGTCTACTGACTGCTGAACAAATGTGTTCTGCCCAAAGGAAATGGATTTTAATAAGAAATGCTTTGTTTAGATGTTTTCTTAAAGCTAGGTGGTCTTGATAAAACATGACTGTTTCAATGGAGAATTCATATCAGAAAGAAACTGTTTAGTGAATCCTACAAATACAGGTTTTTGAGGAAGCATTTGTAAATCAGCCATCTCTGAATTATTATTGTAATTTCTGGCAAGCATTCTTTGTCCCACAGACCTCTAGGGAGTGAACTGAAAATTCTTGTTAACTAATCAGTGCTTTCTGCAGTGACACTGCAGGAGAAAAAGCTGTGAGATAAACTCATAGTGTGTCCTGAGGAAACTTGCTTTAGTGTGATGATTCAGGTTACTGAGATCTGTGGCCTGACTTGCTGAATACATCTCTTGATTGGTGACTTTAAAGAATACTTGTACAATGGTCCATGAAGGGTTTTTGCTGGCTTATGCTTGACCTATGAGACTGATTAAGAAGCTTGGTACCAGATAAGTAACTTCATATGAAGTTTTCCAGAAATCTGGAACAGAGATTTATCTGGTTCCTGCAGGAGTTTCCCTCTTGCTGGAAATGCAGACTGTAATCACACCTTTCTTTTAGGAAATCCTATTCCTGTATTCTTGACCTTGCTGTTCAGTTGGCAGTTGGCTTCCCTAAGTGGTTGCTGTTGTCTTTCTTAATTGTTTCATTCAGTAGAGAAAAGTACCCTACTTACAAATAACTCAAAGTACTAACGTTTCCTGTTTTGCCTTGCTTTGAGTCTTATGGGAAGCAGTAGGATATGGCTGTCTTGAGTCAAAGAAACTCACTAAATTGTGAATGGAATAGTGGAATCTGGTACAGATTCTGCCTTTCTATTTATTTTAAATTCGTGGCCCTTCTGAAAGGGGAGGAGGGAAAAGAACAACTAGGAGCTGTTTTGCTTAAAGTTTCTGACTTAAATGCCTTTTTTTTTTTGGTTTTTTTTTTTTTTTTAGCTGCTTAAACTTAATACAGTATTCGTGCTGAGTTTTTTTTTGTTTTAAGGAGTGAAATAGGGACATAATTTTATTCCTTTTTTTGCACAGCATAAACGAAGTGGTATATCTTCTCATTATTTTTAAAGCAGACTAACAAATTTAGAACTAACAATGAATGTCTGTCTGGAAATAATGTTTTCTTCTGCTAAGTAGGAGCCAGTGCTGGAATACAGAAGGAACAGAGTGTTTCTAAGACAGGATAGCCTACTATTTAAATGCATCTGCCTTGTGTAAGACCTCTTGTCTGTTCTCCACATCATTTGAAGTATTCGGAATCTTGCCACTAGGCAGTTGAAATACGTATCTGATTTTCTTTTGTGGTGTTCCATCCGCTGTTCCCCAGGTCAGGCTGAACAGTTGTTAGTAATGTGAGTTTTAGAGAATGTAATCAGAAATTAATTATGGAATTGTTACAGAATTGATTATTGCCAAATAAATTCTCAGAACTGGTATATGGTTTCATTTGAGTATCATATGGATTCTGTTCCACAGCAGATGAGATTCTGAGTCCCACACTTTAAATCTTACCATTTCATGCTTTGTCTTCTGCCTTTTAATGATTGAGAGGAAGTTTATCAGAAGTTGTACAGATGTGTATAATTGATTTTTAAAATGCCACCGAAGCACAGCTGCTTAATCTTTGAATTGTGTCAAATGCAAAATTCAAAACCAATAAATTAACATTTTTCTGTTCTCTTATATCTGACATCTTTTATCCAATAAGAGTATCTAATGTGAAGCTAAAATCTGTATTTAAAGTCTCCATTTCTGTATTTCTCCTTTTTAATCTCCAGTGGGAAATGAAGGATTTCAGCCCACTTAATCAAACGTTAAATCAAACTTGTGTGTATTTTTTTGGTACACCATGCAAGCTCAACAGGAGTATCCTGAGAAGATGTAGGTTACTTGTCCATGACATATAAGTTGAGATAGGATACCTACTTTTGAACAATGTCATCTTTTATGCACTGAGCATGCCCATGGCAGGGTGGTTGGAACTAGATGATCTTAAGGTCCCTTCCAACCCAAACCATTCTATGATTCTATGTTTGAGAACTCATTTGACATCATGGTTTGGCTGAATTTAGAGTTCTTCCAATCTAATCAGAGTATCTGAGGCACTTGCAATTTTAACCTTGGATTCCAGAAAATCCTTTTGGAGAAAGGAGGCTTGGTTAACTTTTTTTTACTTAAAGTGAAGTTTTTACGTAGATTAAGAGTGTCCAGTTCTTGTTGACCTAATTGACATGTTGCCAGCTCTAAGTTTTGTCTAATTTCCCAAGCCAAATTTTGGCAGGATACAAAAATAATGGCTGGCTCTTTTTGTTGTGTTTTTTTATGGGGGGGGAAAGTGGTTTTGTTGGTTTATTTATTAAAGTTACTCATAAAAATAAACTGTAAGTTAGAGGTGAAAATACATGGCATAGATATTATAAAATGCACCAAAGTAAGCTTATAGCAAATTTACTTTAGCTACTAGTTTAAAGGAATGTTGCGCTAATTTCTTGGTAAAGTTGTGGTATGGCTGGGATTATTAAAAATGTATTTTAATAAACTGCTTTCAGCATTTGTGTTAACATGTTTGGAAATACATACTTTGAAGAGTGCAGTACTGAGATTTATAGGCTTGATAGTTCACTTACTGTGTTATAATTTGTCATCTAGATACAAGATGCCTTTCATGCTGTAGCTTCAGCAGATGTGTCAATAGACTTCAGGGAACCACTGTGTTGATGCAGAGTAATTGCAGGATTTCAGTCAAATTCAAATGTTGGATTTGTTTTGGGGTTGTTTTGTTTTGTTTTAATAATAGAGACCAACAAATAGTTTCTGAATATGAAAAGTTGGATTTACTGGGAGACAAGAATGACTTATCTTGTTCATTTCAAAACAGTCTGCAGTTTGTGGGAAATAGACTGGTGGTTCTATGCAGAAATGACAATTGAAAAGAAACCTCCTGAAAATTCTCATGAAACTCTTGAATCTTTTAGGAATTTCCCCTTACTTTTTAAACATATTGTCAGGCATCAGTTTCATGGAATACCCTTGAAGGCTCGCAAGTTCATTAGCTTGCAGTAGACCCATGGTGTAGTATGGTATCCTAAGCTTCAGTTTTTCAAAAGCCCATCAGGCTGGGAATGTTCTGAATTAAATGTTTTTTTGGCTCAATGAACTTGTGTTTTTTGATAACTGTATTTTTCTCTAACAGCTTTCAACTAGCTCTCCTTCTTAGCAAAAAGCTTCATGTTCTCTGATTCTGATAATCCAGGAAGTGTGCCAGACCTATTTATTCATTAGTTGACTTATGGACTTTCTCGAGAGGCTGGTTAGATGTGTGATACTGTATAATAGTAAAACAGTGTTGTGACCTATTAATTGTCACAGATTCACTGTGAACTTCACTTTTCCATGATGATTTAGTGAACATCTGACTAGGCCTACATGTATAAAAAAGGCTTTTGTCTGGCAGTCCTTAATGTTTTAGATAAAATAGGTAGACTTTTCAGACTACTTGCGCACCTTAAAATGTGGTTAAGAAGCAAGAACCTGCCTCAGGCACGTGGTCTTCTGAAAGTGATAGTTGTTTCTATGTTTTATTCTTCTCATGTTGTAAAATGGTTAAATTGATACCAATGAGGAAGTCACAAGCATTTTTACAAGCTAGATGCTATCTTCTTTTACAGTTGCTTATTCCCTCTGAATTTTGTTCTGTAAGGATACAAATTCTAAACTGGTCCAAATTATCTCCAGTACTGTTCTGAGTAATAGTTGGCATCCAAATAACTTTGATGTAGTGTCTAGAGAAAAGAAAGGCAGTAGGATAATTTTCAGTGTCTGAAGAACACTGATATTCACATCAATTCCATACCTAAATATCCATGTGTGACAGCTGGGATTACATCCCTGTTCAAAGAAAGAAGAATTTTTAAAGGGAACAGAAATTAAGTTCTAGTAGCTGTCACTTAGAAGCAATTTTATGTCCCCTTATCCACAGAGCAGTGCAGTCACTTCTGAAGTGTTCTCCTTATGCCTTTTAAATTATAAATAACACACAAATCTCAATATCTTGCTACTATATCAGAAATTAAGTCTAACTTTAATTTTGACAGCCTCTGGAAGCTACCGTAAAAGGTGTCATGTGGCCTTTCCTATTTACAGGTTTGCAAGGGCATGTTCTTACTGGCATGGAAGCATCTCCGCACTCCAAACTTCTTTTCTGTGGAACCTTATTTTTCTTGATGTGATTTATAAGTACCTGAAAAATGGATCCGAACTCAGTCTTGGTGCTAACCTTAGTCTTTTAATATTTTTTTCCTGTTGGCTGCCACCCTTTTCTTTAAAATAGTTGAACAATTAGGGGGGAGGCAGGACGTTTCCTCTTTTTGTTTTTCCTCAGAGGTATGGCCAATGTTGGCCTGCCTAGTGCTGGAATATTACTCCCTCTTGTATTCTGCTTGATGCTTGTAACTGCTTTATGTTATAGCCAGTTCTTTTGATGTATATATTTTTGGAAACAGTATTTCATCACTGTCTGCATCCCCTCAAGAAAGCACAGCATAGAGAGTTGAAAGCAAGGATTTTTACCCTAAATGAAAAGTAGCCACTTAGAAGTGAAGCTGTTCTGTAGTCTCATTTCGGTTTTTGGTCACCCTGTCTTTTCTCTGTGGCAGCAGCAGTGTCCTCAACTGCATTAATTCCTGGAGTCAAGATTTGCAGAGGAAGACAAGCATCTTTTTTAGCTATGGTTCAGGATTTGTATTGGAGTCTAAATAAAGGATTTCCTCCCTTTCACATTGGAATCTCTGGTATGTTGGTTCCTCTTTGCTCAGGGTTCTGAATCAATATGGTAAAGAAAATGAGTGTATGAAGGTAGATGTTTAGAACTTCCTATTAAAAAAATACATTTGTGTGTGTGTGTTATAAGCATAAGGTGGATTCAAGCTAGACAAGCCCCCTCCCTATGCCAACCCTATGCAACATTTGCCTGAAATTATGTCTCAAGAATTGTTCTGCAAGACAAATGGGCTGGTTTTTAACTGAGAATCTGGCCAGCATTTTATTAACTAATGAGTTTTACTGACTAGATATTCTGTAACTGCATTGCAAACAGGAAAAAGATAATAATTAAATAAAGATATATTATTTTATTTGTTTCTGTTATGCAAGGGCTTGGGTGTCTGATGCAATTATGAAAGGGATAACTTGTAAGAAAGGCAGATGACTTCTTTGCCTTTTTAAGTAACCCAGAACAAAATACTGCTCTTGCACCTGTATTACTTTCAAGTAAACACTGAAACACAGTTGAGAGAGAACTTGAAGAGAACTACAAGTTATTTTTTCAGAGAAACTGAAAGACTTGGTGCTCTGTCTGCCTGGCTTATTTGTTTAAACAAACAAACAAAAAAAAAGTGGTTCTAATGTTTGACAAAACTAATGAAGCTGATTTCTGTCTGTGGTATGATAGTTTAAATCCAAGGTAGCTGACTTAGTAATGCTAACCGCAAAATTTCTTTCAGATATACTCCTGTACTGAGCCAAACTGAATAACACAGTCATGAAACTGTATAAAATGGGGAAAAGTAGAACTGAAGTTTGTCATTCATATAAAATACTTTCTTGATTTACATGTAGTTTTCAGAAGGGATCACTCTTTAGTTGTGTGAAAGGGAGCAAAATGCCAAGGGGAGGGGAAAAGAAATCTTTTATGTCGTTGCTGTCGTGTGGGAGAGCCAAGCTTAATGGTTTTCACTGCTTGTATATTTTCACATACAAAGGGAAATTTTCATTTCTCGTGTAATGTCAGTGAGTTTTAGCTCAGAAATGTGTGTTTGTCAGTTGTACGTTGCCATGAAGTTACTGCTACTTAAATAAAAGGGTATGGGGCAAAAGAGGCTATTAGCCTATCGGTTATTGCATATAAACTGGTGTGTGCAGGATCTTTCTTTTGGTCCTTACTAGTCCATAACTTTTTTCCGATGTGATTTTTAGTTTCCTAGACTCGTACAATTTATGTAATAGTCCTCATAGATTAAGAAATACCATCTCAAAGTATGGGTTGTATGACTTCAGAATGGGAACAGAATTGATATGAAAATTAGAAAACAGTGTTCCTGTGGTCAAAGGAACACTAACCTCTATTACAGAACACCAAAAATAAAAGAAGGAAGCTTCATTTTAATGCTGTGTCTGGTGATACTGTACCCAATCTCATTAAATATAATCCTATTCTTTGGATTTTCCTAATTATATTTTAAAGACCGTTTGTTCAATTTTACAGTCCTCTAAGAACTGAAATCAACAATTCTCAACCTACTTTCATGTTAGTTCTGATTTGAAAAGCAGCATTAATGGTCTAAATTCCACGCTGCTTAGAATGAGCAATATTTTTTTTTCTATTTTAACTTTTCATTCCATTTACTCTGCTCAGAATATTGAATAAACTCAAAAAACGAGGAGGCATGAATCTTCCATGCATGTTACTTAATAGTACCTTTTTCTCAAATTGAGGGGGCTGGTGGGAGGATGCCTATTTTCCTTAGAAATTAAATAACAAATATTTTGGACTTCAGTAAAACAACTTGAATTACCATAATTCAGATGTGGTTCTTGGAATAGTAAACCACAAACACTAGGGTGATATAAATTCCTGTGTAGTTATTTTTTTAGGCACACAGAAGTTGTGAAGATCCAATCTGATTCTGCTAACTTTGTTAGGTGGGTTAACAGGGATCTTGAGGGTCTGTAAAACACACACATTTTTTCCTGCAGTACCTTCAGAGGCTGTAGTGCTTTAAGCTAGAATCATAGAATCATAGAATAGAAGTCTTATTTCAATGTAGTAAAAATATGCATGCATCCTTCAGTGTGCAGCAGACTCTTACCCTATGCTTAGCTGAGGATATGCTGGAGAAGAAGAGAAAAAGCAGAACTTAATTTGCACGCACAGAGTATTTTCCAAATTCCTTAACATAACCCAGTATGATCTCTTCTAATGGGTAATCTTCCAGCATTAAGATGAAAAATAGAGCAGTAAATTTGAATCACATGGACAGTATGGTAAAGCATCTCCCTCTTCCGTGTGAGTTTTGCCTATCTATGTAAGAAACAGTTATACACCATTTCTGGTATGCATCCAGCGATATGAATAAACCGGTCTCTATGGCTTGGAATAATATCAAACAAAAAATTAATTTGGAAATATTTTCACTGAAAGCTTTTTATCAGTTCATCTGCTCATACTTTCCTAAACTGGAAAAAGCTGCAGCAGGTCAGGGGAGGTGAGTGCAAGTGTAAGTAAAGGGCTTTTCTACGTGTCTTACTGTGAGGTCATTAGCGTGATGACACTGAATTATGAGGGGTTTTGTAAGGTCACCATCACCATTTTATTTATTTTCTTTTTTAAACTCAGTGGCTGCAGTGTGGTAGCTGGTTACATGGGTTCCCAGTTATCCTGTTACAAGTGACTAAGCAAGTATCTCTTATGTATTCTCTTATATATTAATATATATCTATATATTATGGCTCTGCATCAGTTGTAATTATTCTAGTTTGCCTAAGTCTTGTGAGGCCCCTCCTTGAGATTTGGTACTACTGTGTTCTAGCACTGAGTAAAAGCAAAGAAAAAGGAACAAAGACGCAAAGGTAAATGGAAATATATCTGCTTTTGTGAAACAGCCTTTCTATGGAAAAGACAATACAAATACTGAAGCTGATAGGCCATAAACAAGACTAGGGGAATCAAGAAATTTGTATGATGCAGAGAGTACCAAACCTGTAAAAATCTTTTAAATATAACCTGCATATATACTACTGTTTTCTTTCATAACTGTATAGTAACTACTTCTCCTATCTTCAGTACTTAAATGTCAGCTTCCATCTATTACATGACATTTATTTTTTCTTGGCTCTTCTTCTAACACACAGTCTGAGTTACTCAAACAGATTTCTTGAAAATGTACTTGCAGTCCCAGTTGTGATCACCTAGAGGATATGGAGAGGGAAGGTGGAGAGAAATGATTTGAGAACTGGGATCAACTGTGAAGCTAAAATAACTTTTCCCTCTTGGAAACATTATGGAAATACGGCTTTTGGAAAAACAACGGCCAATGTATAACTAAAACTGTTTGACCTCAATTTGTATGTAAAATTGTTCAGTTACTATGTCCAAAGTTAACCTAGGCCAACCTGCATAAAAAATTCTGAGTCTGCACCTTGTGATTTCCTCCAGGCTAGAATGTAGATAGCTTCCATAGTGAGAAGTGCAGCCTAGCTGTTGTCCAGTTTCTGGGTGGGAGAGGCCTTCATAATACATAGCCACACTGCTGCTAAAGAGTAGATGAAAAATGTCTGGGTTTGATCATGCAAGAGTCCTTGTGTGTTCCTTGAATAGCTCTGTAAGTCTGTATAAGGTGCATAATCTGGGAAGCTTCCACTGAACGTGTCCATTTAATCACTACTCTGTTTCATTCATAACAAAGAATTTTACAGCATCTACTGTTCATATGTGGTAAGGTACACTTTCTAATGTAGATAGGCTTTGAAAATGTGACAGACACTGAGTAGTTTACAGTGATAAAATAGTTATGTAAAACTTAAATCATAAAGTTCTATAAGCACTTGAAGAAGACTAAAAGTTATGAAGGTACTCTAAAGACTTATTTTGGATTTAATAATCCTGGTTTAATACTCTTTTAAATCTGAGTAAACCTGTAGAGACACTTAAACAACATACTGGAAATAACTCACAAAGTAATGGTTTCTGAATTGCCCAGTACTGGTAATTACCTTTTCCAATTTCTTTGACTTTATAAAGAGTTAGTAGGGTACCTCACTAAAACCCTTGCCTTAGGCGTTTGACCCATTTGTGACTTCTCTTAAGACTATCTTAAGACAGTGCAGCAGCCCTACTAGCTCCATTCCTCTTTTGCCCTCCCGGTGGAGGAGTGTGAATCAGCGGCTTCTAAGCCCAGGGCCATTATTCAGCTACCCACTTCCCTTAGGATCTTAAATTCCATCTCATGGCTCCTGTGGCCAAGACCACTGTTAACTGTTTACATCATTGATCTACTCTCCGTTAATCATGAGTAGCAGGTCTAGCAGAGTGCCTTCCCTGTTGAGCTTGTCTGCCTTGATCAAGTTTGTCCTCCATTCACTGTCAAAATCTCTAGGGTTGCTTCTGTGCTGCCATGTTGCATTTCCAACAGATGTCAGGGGGACTGATATTTTTCATGTGAGCCAACGCCTTGACTGTGTATTATCTTTTTGTTGTTTTTTGAAGGCTTCATCTGTTGATTACACAGTCTGTAACAGATGTTCACCATGATGTTCCCTGGTTGAATCCCAACCCATGGATTTTTAATTGTCATTTGGTGTGTTCCACACTAAAGCTCCATTTGTTCAAGCTCTTTGCAAAGTCCTTGACCTTCTCACTTTTCTTGTAAGCCAGTATCCATTCACTGTAGTTCTCTGGTTGTCTGAACTGTCTCACAATACCAAATACTCCCAGTAAGATTGTTGTGCAGTCTGGTTTATAATCCCTTGTGCTTGCTTCCTGTGCTGAATGTATTCATGTACAGCTGCTTAAGATGTGTTCCTGCTTATGCCACCTTTTCAGTGAAACTGTAAGATCTTAGCTGCTGTGTAGTCCTGTGCATTTACCCTCTCTGCCATTCTACTTTCTAGGCGTCAGTCTCCACTTCTCTGGCAAACAGAGTTTGAAGCCTTTCTTAAGAGGCAAGCCTGTTGGCAATGACACTTGCGTTATCAAATGGATCCTGTCTCTCTCCTGGAAGGCATGCTAAGGCACATGAAAAACAATGAGGTGGTTGGTGACAGCCAGCATGGCTTCACTAAGGGGAAATCCAGTCTGACCAATTTGGTGGCCTTCTATGATGGGGCTACGAAACTGATGGACAGGGGCAGAGCAGTTGACGTCATCTACCTGGACTTCCGCAAAGCATTCAACACTGTCCCACACAACATCCTTGTCTCTAAATTGGAGAGACATCAATTTGATGGGTGGACCACTTGGTGGATAAAGAACTGGCTGGATGGCCACACACAAAGAGTTGTGGTCAATGGCTCGATGTCCGGCTGGAGACCGGTAACGAGTGGTGTCCCTCAAGGATCGGTGTTGGGACTGATCTTGTTCAACATCTTTGTCGGTGACATGGACAGTGGGATTGAGTGCGCCCTCAGCAAGTTTGCCTATGACACCAAGCTGTGTGGTTCGGTTGATACACTGGAGGGAAGGGATGCCATCCAGAGGGACCTCGACACACTTGTGGAGTGGGCTGATGCCAACCTTATGAAGTTTAACCATGCCAAGTGTAAGGTCCTACCCCTGGGTCGGAGCAATCCCAGGCACAGCTACAGGTTGGGCAGAGAAGAGATTCAGAGCAGCCCTGCGGAGAAGGACTTGGGGGTGTTGGTTGATGAGAGAATGAACATGAGCCGGCAGTGTGCACTCACAGCCCAGAAAGCCAACTGTGTCCTGGGCTGCATCAAGAGGAGCGTGACCAGTAGGTTGAAGGAGGTGATCCTGCCCCTCTACTCTGCTCTTGTGAGACCTCACTTGGAGCATTGTGTGCAGTTCTGGTGTCCTCAACATGAAAAGGACATGGAACTGTTGGAAGGAGTCCAGAGAAGGGTCACGAGGATGATCAGGGAAGTGGAGCACCTCCCGTATGGAGACAGGCTGAGAAAGTTGGGGCTATTCAGCCTGGAGAAGAGAAGGCTGCATGGAGACATAGCAGCCTTCCAGTATCTGAAGGCGGGCTATAGGGATGCTGGGGATGGACTATTCATCAGGGACTGCAGTGATAGGACAACGGGTAACAGGTAAACAGAGGAAGTTTAGATTGGATATAAGGAGGAAGTTCTTTACTGAGAGGGTGGTGAGGCACTGGAATGGGTTTCCCAAGGGAGTTGTGAATGCTCCATCCCTGGTGGTGTTCAAGGCCAGGTTGGATGAGGCCTTGGGTGGCATGGCTTAGTGTGAGGTGTCTGTGCCCAATGCAGGGTGATTGGAATTAGATGATCTTAAGGTCCTTTCCAACCCTAACTATTCTATGATTCTCTCAAGCATTCCATTTCTCAGATGATGTTGATGTTGTAAGAGCTGGGGTCCTGCCTGCAACCATGTGGTCAGATGTTCATCCATAGAAAGTGTTTGCTCCTGTCAAAGTCTTTCCCCTGGATCAGCACGTGGTTCTGGTGTCATTCACCATTGTCCCTGGACTCCTGGAGTTAGCTTTGATCTGCTGCAGATCTCCTTTGGCAGTATCATATGAGGTGGCAGTGAGATGGACAAATTGCAATGGCCAAATGAGCTGTAAGAGTTTCTCTGCAGCGTTCCAGATTTGGACTGTGGAGAAGCAGGAGAGCTTTAAAGACAGCCTGGCTGCTGAGCAGAAGTCTTCACCCCCTGGGAATCTGCAACTGCTGTCACTTATCGCTTCTTTTTGTGACATTGGCCATGATCAGGCTTAGATGCCAAACCTGATGAAACTCTTTCCTGGGCTGCTTGCCTGTTCAGCACCTGAATAGCTACCGATAGAAAGAGAGAGCTCCCTTCCTGTGGCTGTAGGTCACAACTCCCAGCCTTCCTGGTCCTGCGAGTACTCATCCTAGCCCTGAGTGAGGAAAGCAGTAGATTTGGTGGAGGGTGGTTGTGGATAATGGGGATAGTTAATGTAGGGCAAAGAGCTGTTCACAACACTGTTCAGGAAAGCAAACTGTGTAAACTTCTTATTGGGTTAAGAGCCGTATCATAAATTTTTGCATATGAAGATTGTTAGTGGAATCTATGGGTTTCGTGTAATGAAGAAAGCTGATATTCTTTTTATATGAAGACACAAGAAGTAAGGCAAGTAACAAAAGAAATTTATTAGAGGTAAATAAAGGGAGTTTGATACATTGAGGTATTACAAGTTAATAGAGCTAATGGTGGGTTTTTTTCAGTTTGGTGCTAAAAGTGTCAGGGCTTAAGTAACAGTAGTTTTGAAAGGTAGTTTGAAATCAAGTGCTCAATTGGCCACAAAAAGAAACAAAAAATTGTGTAAAATTACAGCAGAATATTTTTTTAATCACAAGCAATATAAGCAAAACATTTTTCTGACCAGTATCTGTAGACTTTTCAGGTTCTCAAGAGTTCCAGAACTCCTACTACCATTTGCTTTTGCATACTGTCTCATGATGTAAAACAGAGGTTTATTGAAATGCCTGTGTTTAGGTGGTTATATTTTATGAAACCATGCTAATGCATGTCCATCTGTAGCTGTACTAGAAACTAAGATTTTTAGACTAAATCAAAATTGTATCAATACTGCTGAAGAGCAGAACAACAACTTTGTAGAAAACTGCACAAAGTGGAAGTAGTACACATCTTTTCTGGGAAAGTTTTAGAATAAGTGCTGGGAAAAGATTCTCTCTGTTGTAAACGTAAACGTAAACTTTGTTGTAAAAGAAAGGATCTAATATCCAAACCTGAGGGAAAAAATTATCACATTGGGTATGTCAAAATTGTGGCTCTATGGCAAAGTTCTGTAGGAGAGGCATCACTTTGGATCGGTGGGATGGAACTAGGTTTGGTGAACTAGCATAGTCCTTTGCTCGGGAAAAAGCACACTGTGGGTCTTAATTGCTATCACTAACACAAGCTGTATGGAAGCCTGTTTGGAAATTGCATTCTTCCTTAGCAAACCTGTGTTTCAAGAAATAGTTTTCTGTGCTCATGTTTTTGTATAGGCAGGAGCAGGCAGTAGGACAAGCAGATATGTATAAGTACAAAAGTAAAGGCAGAAACAAGTGACACCCACCACACTCAGGGCAGGGGAAAAGGTAGGTGTCTGAAAAACAGGGAGGTTTTGGGTGCTGACTGGAGTGGTAAACAAGCTTCCTGTTTGATTTAAAAGTTAGTAAGAAATGGGAGTTAGTGTTTGTTCTTTTGGAATAAGTACAGCTGTGTCCAAGGGATACTTCGCTCACTCTTGTCTTTACCCAGTGACAGTAACTTGCAAGAACCTAAGTATTAGTTAGGTGCTCAGCTAAACTGGCTTGCAGTTTATGGCATTAATGATCTTAATAATACACATATCGTGTTTTCTATTTCCAGACTGTTGTGTTTGGGGAATTGCTGTCTTAACTTGAGACTTCTTCATCTCTACTTCTTCATCTGTCTTGGTTGTTTTTGGTTTTTTTTCCATAACCCTTTGAATCCAGAAGAACTGGGAATTTGTGCAATGCTAATAGATGTGAATTTATATTACACTGAATCTAAGAGTTAGTGGATAATGCTTTAAGGTAATTTTTAGTGTATGCTTGGGCCTTGGAGTTTTGCTTTTTGTAGGTTGTGTTTAAAAAGTGTATACATATATATGTGTTTGTGAGACTTGATTTTGTCAACTTGTGATCTGGCATAGGACTATATTACAAAGAGAACAGAAAAATTAAAACAGAAATTAATAACCTTTAGAGCGGTAAAATGATAAAATAATACAAAACTGAAACGTAAATTTCAACCAAATGTGACCTGTCAAGCTCAACAGCACCTATGTGTTAAGGTAGCTTCTCTTGTCTATGCTAGGATTTTAATATATTATTTAACATGCTGCTTAAGATGTGGTATGTATTTATTCTTCCTTCCTTATACTAGTGTACAAGCAATCTAAACCAAAAAGTAAATGTCATTTTTCATGAGAGCTGTATGTTGTGTTGTTTTAGAGAGCTTTACAGCTAATGAGCAAATTTTACCATTCTAAATGTTCTTTGTTGATGGTAGTTGTTTTCTGAACATATTAGTATCTTTTATGTGATGTAGCTATTTTACAGTACTTTCTAAGACTATTTTATAATCACATCTTTAATATAAGTAGGTCTTGAGAATGAAGAATGAGAACGTTCGAATGCTGCTTTGATTTATCCTCTTAGCTGAAAATAAGCTTATTATTTGGAAGGAGAAGAGTGGGCACTTGGAAACTGTTCCTATATTGAACAAAACTTCTTTTGATGATGATGTAAATTCTCATATTTCATGTATCAGTCGTTGTGCATCTTCAGGATATTTGTGGGCTCTTTTTTTTTTTTTTTTTTTTTTTTAATATCAATTGATTTGCTCTGTCTCTTCCCCCTAGTTACAGTGTGTGATTTTACCAAATACCTAAACAGACTAGCTGGTAAATCTGGAAAATAATTGGATTTATCTAATCCTCAATTTTAAAAGGTTTTTGTACAGATATGGAAGAGTAGAGTGAACTGTTATGGTAGCAGAAGCAAAATAAGCTTTCTTTTTTTTTTTACATTTGTAGAAATACTAGCCCTCTCAGATTAGGTAATTTCAAGTGATGATCATGAATGAGAAGTTTCTGATTCTTAAGGTTTCTTCCTCCCTCCCTTCCCCCATGATTCTGATTCTCAGTGCCAGAGAGAGACTACTTCACTTCTCTAGAGCTATGAGGCTAATCCTCCCATCTTTAAGATTCTGTGGTAGTTATTTTAAGTCTAAGGAGGTTGTTGGGGCATGGCTTAATAGGCTGATTGTGTGCAGATGGCAATTGCCTTGTCTTATTTTTATCTTCTAATTCTGTTGAATAGTACTATAGTGGAAGGAGTAAATATTTGTGTGATAAATGTAACGATTTTTAGAATTGCTTTCAGAATTTGGGATACTTGCTGCCAGTGTTCTTGGATTTGCTTTCTTTAAGAAACTTTTGATTTACGGTTTTAAATGTTTCTTTTGTTTTCAGGTTTTGAAAGTATTTTAGAAGGGCTTTATGGACCAAGGCTACGAAGAGACCTCAGTTTATTTGAAGGTAAATGAGTCTGCTCTAGCGCAATGGCCTTCATTTATGTTTTCTTTTAGTTAAAGGTAGTTTAATGTATGTATTTAATTCTAAGAATAAAGTCTTCAACTGTTTTTCTTTCTAATGTTTATTTCATCGTGTTCTTGTTAAAGCTATGCATAGGCAAAGCACTAAGTAAAATGGTACCTGGGTTTTGTTCCTATGCAGGGAAATTTTGGATTAGCTAAGCTTTCCTGAGAAGCTCTCATGAGAAAGGTCTACTTTCTACTTTTTGCATCTCCTACTTCGTTTCTTTGGACAGCTTTTAGAAAGGGAAGACAAGCTGCTCAGCAGCCTATTGACATTTATTGGGAAACGGAAGATAGTGAATGCTAGCTTGGGTTTCTTGTAATGGTCAAGAAAGTATAAGCTTTTTATAGATATATTTTTAATATCTTTATATAAAAAATAAGCTTTTTCTTTTAGTATATCTATACGTAAGAAGAAAATCTAGCACAAAATTTCTTTGAAGTGTTGAAAGAAGTGTTCTGTCAAGTTCACTTTCATGACTTTAAATGATGTTTTGTTATCGAACCTTCAAAATGTTCCATTTAATTTCTTTAAAATTTATTATCTGATAGTGTGATTTGTAAAGTATATAACCTATATAGAATCATAGAATACTGCTAGTACATGAGGCAGAGTAGTCATATTCTGTTTATGTTTGCTTACAATAGGTTTGGAATGGCTGCTTTAAACTTGGTTGGGGTTTTGTCCTCTTCATATTGTGCAAGTTCTTTGGCCTGTATCACACACATAATACAATATTTTAAAGGAAAAGCGCAAGAACATGGAATACTTCTTTACTGATGTTTTAAGAATATTTTTTGCCACTTAGGTTTATAAGCATGTCACTTGTCAGACTTAAAAATATTTAAGAAACGTGTAAATTTGGGTTAAAGCTTATTTCCATCTGCTGTGATAAACAAGCATGTTACTGCTTTGAAAAGGGAACAGGGCATTGTTATAACAGTGTACAGTATCTTTTTTTTCTGGTTGTAATTCCAGTGGGTTGCTATGTATTGAGCTATTTAGTGACTAAAGCTTTAGTATTCCTTGGCATCAAAGGATTTACATTTTTGAAAGAAAACTCAGGACACTTTTTTTCCTTTTGTGTGAGGAATCAGAAAGTACTGAGCTAATGGACAGAATGTGAGTGTTATAGTTGAAGGAGCCTGATAGCACACAATTAGGTGTATATTGCTCCTCTAGAGTTCCTGTATGCATATATTTGAGCTGTCTTATGGGAAACGTTTTAGCTTATTTACCTAATGTTTCTTGTAAATTATATGCTACTGCTTACAAGCTCAGCAGTGTTGCATCCCGACTAGAAGGAAGTGCAGCAAAAGGGCCAGGAGACCTCCTTGGATGGATAAGGAGCTGCTCAGGAAAGTTAGAGGGGAAAGAAGAGGCTTATAAAAGATGTAAGCAAGGACACGTGGCCTGGGAAGAATACAGGGATGTTGCCCGGGAAGCTAAGGAGCAGGTTAGGAAAGCTAAGGCCCAGTTAGAATTAAATCTAGCAAGGGATGTGAAAGATAACAGGAAGGGATTCTATAGGTACATTGCAAATAAAAGACAGACTAGGCACAACATGCGCCCTCTCTGGAAGCTATCAGGAGAACTGGCTACCCTGGATTTGGAGAAAGCTGAGGTTCTTAATGACTTCTTTGCCTCAGTCTTCACTGACACAGGCTCTGACCACACTACCCAAGTCTTGGAAGGCAGATGCAGGGACTGTGAGAATGAAGACCTTAGGCCCACTGTAGGAGAGGATCTGGATCAAGACCATCTTAAAAACCTGAACATGCACAGATCTGTGGGACCTGATGAAATCCATCTGTGGGTCCTGAAGGAGCTGGCAAATGAAGTTGCTAAGCCACTGGCCATCATATTTGAAAAAATCATTGCAGTCAGGTGAAGTTCCTGGTGACTGGAAGAAGGGAAATGTAACCCCCATTTTCAAGAAGGGGAAAATGGATGACCCAGGGAATTACAGACCAGTCAGTCTCACCTCTCTGCCTGGCAAAATCTTGTAGCAGATTCTCCTGGAAGGCATGCTAAGGCACATGAAAAACAAGGAGGTGGTTGGTGACAGCCAGCATGGCTTCAGTAAGGGGAAATCCTGCCTGACCAATTTGGTGGCCTCCTATGATGGGGCTACGGAACTGATGGACAGGGGCAGAACAGTTGATGTCATCTGCCTGGACGTGTGCAAAGTGTTTCAAACTGTCCCACACGACATCCTTGCCTCTAAATTGGAGAGACATCAATTTGATGGGTGGACCACTCGGTGGATAAAGAACTGGCTGGATGGCCGCACGCAAAGAGTTGTGGTCAATGGCTCGATGTCCGGCTGGAGACCAGTAACAAGTGGTGTGCCTCAGGGACCGGTCTTGTTCAACATCTTTGTCGGTGACACGGACAGTGGGATTGAGTGCGCCCTCAGCAAGTTTGCTGATGACACCAAGCTGTGTGGTTCGGTTGATACGCTGGAGGGAAGGGATGCCATCCAGAGGGACCTCGACACGCTTGTGAGGTGGGCTGATGCCAACCTGATGAAGTTTAACCATGCCAAGTGCAAGGTCCTACCCCTGGGTCAGAGCAATCCCAGGCACAGCTACAGGTTGGGCAGAGAAGAGATTCTGAGCAGCCCTGCGCAGAAGGACTTGAGGGTGTTGGTTGATGAGAAAATGAACATGAGCCGGCTTCAGTGTGCGCTCGCAGCCCAGAAAGCCAACCGTATCCTGGGCTGCATCAAAAGGAGTGTGACCAGCAGGTCGAAGGAGGTGATCTGCTGTCGTGATACCCCACCTGAATTATTGTGTGCAGTTCTGGTGTCCTCAACATAAAAAGGACATGGAACTGTTGGAAGGAGTCCAGAGGAGGGCCACGAGGATGATCAGGGGAGTGGAGCACCTCCTGTATGAAGATAGGCTGAGAAAGTTCAGTCAGTTCAGCCTGGAGAAGAGAAGGCTGCGTGGAGACCTCATAGCAGCCTTCCAGTATCTGAAGGGGGCCTGTAAGGATGCCGGGGATGGAGTATGCATCAGGGACTGTAGTGAGAGGACAAGGGGTAACGGGTTCCTACTTAAACAAGGGAAGTTTAGATTGGATATAAAGAAAAAGTTTTTTACTGTGAAGGGTGGTGAGGCACTGGAATGGGTTTCCCAAGGAAGTTGTGAATGCTCCATCCCTGGTGGTGTTCAAGGCCAGGTTGGACAGAGCCTTGGGTGACATGGTTTAGTGTGAGGTGTCCCTGCTCAATGCAGGTGGTTGGAACTAGATGATATTAAGGTCCTTTCCAGTCCTAGCTATTCTCTGATTGTATAAAAGATCTGCTATTTACATTGCTTGCAGTGGACTTTTGGTATTTGATGCCTCAATGACTTTTTCCTGTAAATTGAATTAATGTTTATGTAAAATGTGAAGTTTTAAAACTATTTTTTTTTTCAAATTTTCAAGGATGTGCATCAGAAATATTTCAACATTTAAAGCCTTTTTCCATGTTTGACACATCTGTAAAATTGATTTTACTGCTGGAGTAACTGCAGAAGAGATGGAGGAGTGCTAGGTTGGGATGCCCACCTTACCTTACTATGTTTGGTTCATTTTTATAGATACAGTCTGTAACTTCAGTAATACCTTCTGAAATTGCCATGTTTTGTAGAAACCCAGTAGAGGTAGAACTCACAGTATAGGATGCACGGCTATTTCTAATTTGGGGTCTGATATTATTTATAAAGATTAATACAGAACTCTTGAGTAAAACTTGTTACAGATTTTGCACTGTTGTAATTTAAACACCACTTTTCACTTTACAGGTATTGAAACTATGATACAAAGTAAAGAAATTGCATTTTTCAACAAAATACTCAGTTGGCAGAATCAGAACCCAAGTTTTTGGACTCTTGGCAGTATCTAAATCACTGCATCTTTTAAAGTGTCCATTTTTCTCATCGTAACCACTGAACCAGTACTGTCAGCATGCAGCGTTATGCTCCATTAGCAGGAGTGTATGTTTCCTTGAAAAAATCTCAAGAAATTATATGGCCATCTTATCCAGAAATGTGTGAGAAACAGCTGAAATATGTGGTGTTTAAGTACAACAGTGTTTTTTCACTTACGTTGTTGGTTTTACCTATTATTTGTAGCATAGAAAAAAATGTGCATAAAATGTTACATGAGTGTGTTAATTGATTTACTTCCTCCTTATTTCTTTCCTGTAATAGCATTTGATCTCTAGATTATTGTATTTTCTTGAAGTTGCTTGAGATAATAATTAATTGTAATGGCAAATTTAAATTGTAAAAAGTCCACTTCAGTTTTAGTATGTTTTTTACTTTTCAAAGAAAATACCTTGTAAACATCAGATACAATCTTGCTGAGAAGCCAGACTGAAATAGCCACCATATAACAGATAGTTACCTGAAGGTTACAAAGTTTCATTTTTGTTACACTGAAAGTTTTACAAGTGTACCTGCAACTTACCTTGGGCTTGCCTAAATGGGTCTTGTCACCTCTGTTATTCAGCACCTTATTTCTTTTTCCTCTGACTGCTTTGGTACTGCAGCTTCTGGTTGCAAAGGTGTCAAGTTCTGTGTCTTGGCATCTGACCTTGGTCATCTTCTGAACAGGCTTGAGGCTTCTTGTGTCATTGATTCCTTAAGGTTTTCTAATCCTTTGCTTATGCCCATTTTCAGCTAAGTAGATTCACATGTAAATTGTTATTCTTGTCATTTTACTTACAGATACTTAGCTGAACTGTTAGAAAGCTTTTACTCTAATCATCTGGTTTCTGTGTATTTTCTTTTGTGGGATGTTTTCTTATGGACAGAGGAAAAAGTGTCTTGTGAAAGAAAAGCAGCTCTCATCGTTCTTTCTCTGCCAGGGAAAAAACCCTCTATACAGGATGAAAGGTTTATTTGAGGATGTGTTTTGTTTTTTCATTAAGTTGTTCTGGAATATCTCTATATATATATGACATAATGGAATGAAAAATTATATTAGAAGCATGAATCTATAATATTCCAGTTTTCATTAAATTAAGAATGTTAAGAAACATGATAAACATTTCAGATATTCTTTTATTCCTATTAGGAAGCAGTAGTGCCGTATAAAAAGAAAGGGGATCGTTTGGTCAGAATTGTGACAAATAGCCAGAAAATTTATTGGGACATTATTATGATGATGCAGAAGATGGTGAAAAGTAAAGGTTAAATTTTTTAAGCTATCTCATTTATATTTACCAGGCAATTATTTCACATTTTAAGAGGTAAATGGAATCTGTTCAGTACTGATATCTGTATTAATTTAATTCAGCATGACTCCTTGAGAAACAAAAAATGCTTTGGGGAAACAAAGGTTTGAATGGCTTAAGAAATTAAAAAGAAGTAGTAGTTTTTCTCAGAGTTCACCTTTTTATTCTTTCTGGGATCATGGTTGTCTCTGAAGTTAAAAACTAATACTGGTCTCAGATGTTTCCTGCAGTGGTGACGTGAGATTGGTGGATGTTGGGGATTTGATGTATCTGGTATATATCTGCTGTCTGATGGCAGTTTTGCTTAGCGCACTGTCATACTTAAATGTGGAATGTTGTACATAGTTTATACTTATTTAAATAAATTTAGCATTACTTAGGGCTGTTTCTCAAGGTTTGCTTTTTTGGCAATACACAAGGATTCCTCTCTAGTTAGACTTTTAACAGTGGAAATTCAGGATTCCATGGCAGAAGAATTTCTCTTAAAATATAAAGCATGTCTTGAAGTTACGCACAGGATCCCAGCATCCATAAGCAGATTTATTGAGGTTGCAAGTGAAGCTGCAAAAACACGAACTTGTTTATGAAAGAAATAGTGTGGGTTTTTCTCATCTGTGGGCATCTTAAAGGAATAACTCTAATAGGCTGAGACAGCTAGATTAATTCAGCAGCAATAACTCATTTTGTTACTGCCCGGTCAAGAAAAATCTCATGTCTGTTTCTGACCATCAGCTGTCCAACCTGTCAAAATTGCTGGTTTGCATCCCTGGAAGCATATAACATGTTGTTAATACAGAATTCTGTTCTCAATTAGTATTTTAGAGCTGAGTAAACTAGATTTAAATAATAATACAGCTATTTGGGTTATGTTCACACTCAAGGAGTTCATTTTTGCAGACTCATTTCTGATGGTCCCTGAATGATAATGCATTTAAGAGAGAGTAAAGGCTCAGCAGTTGTTGGGGTGGGGGAAACAACCCTGCAGGCAGTGAAGTCAGAGAAAAGGGTAGGGAGGTTCTGTAGACATCAGAGCAGGGAGTTCCCTACAGCCCATGCATGGACAGGACTATGGTGAAGCAGGTAGAACCTGCAGCTTGAGAAGGACCATATCAGAACAGATAGCCACACTGCAGCCCATGGAAGACTCCACACTGGAGCAGGTGGACCCACCCCAAAGGAGCCCATGGAGTGCCCATGCTGAAGCATGCTCCTGATCTGGTAGGAACTGTGGGCCTTTGGAGTGATCCCTTCCTGAAGGACTGTGCCCTGTGGAAAAGACACACACTAGAGCAGTTCATGAAAAGCTGTAGCTGTGGGAAAGATCCACACTGGTGCAGGCCATGAAGGCCTGTGGGAAGGACCCCACGCCAGTACAGGGTAGAAATGTGAGGAAGAGAGGCAGACAGGAACTGTTATAAACTGAGGACAGCTTCTGTTTCTTATCCTCCTTGCACTGGTTGGGGTGGGGAGGAAGGTAGAAGAATCAGGAATGAAGGAGTGAAATTGAAGCCTGGGAAGAAAGAGCGGTAAGATCATTTTAGTTTTGCCTTTCTTTTCATGCAAATCTATTTTTATTGACAATAAATACAATTAATTTTCCCAAAGTTGAGTTTGGCTTGCCTGTGGCAGTAACTGGTACGTGGTCTCCCTGTCTTTATCTGGACCCACAAGTTTTTCAATCTTATTTTCTCCCCCTGCCCTGTTCAGGAAGGGGAGTGAGAGAGTGACTGCGTGGGGGCTGGTAGCCAGCCAAGGTGAACCTACCAGGGTGTGTTACTGAAAGCAAATAATCCCAAGAACCTCCTTGGTAGAACTGTGGTTGTAATTTACTGGTACAGACAAAAGTAAGAAACATATTTGGTAATTAAGGTCAGGGAGGTGTTAGGTTGTAAGTGCATGAGCTGGAAATGGATGGGATGGACAGGACCTTGGTGTTGTAGTTGATCAGGGTCATTCACCTGCCAAAATGCTGCAGCTGTGGTAGACTCATGCACAACTAGGATACTGTGGGAAGAGTATTTTCTACAGTTTAAGGAAGTCTGGTGTAAATGTAAAAGAAAGGCATCATCTTGATATCTTGGTCACCTATGTTCAGGAAATGGGTGTTCAAGTGAGAATGGTGCAGAAAAGGTGGTTGCAGATGGAGTGCAGAGGGTTGAATCTCATGAGAGAAAACTGGGTGCACTACATTAGCCTAGAAAATGAAGTGTAAATGGCAGGTAATGATATTCTCTACAAATACGTCAAGGTGCTATATACATAAACAATTATTGTTTATGAGTAGAAGAACATCGTTGTCACAAAAGCAAACTGGAATAACTTGCCATGAGTAAATTTAAACAAAAAATTAGAAGGTTAATTTTGATTATTAGCACAGCTGGTCTGGGACAAGCTTTAAAGCAATTGGTGGCTTGGGAAGAAAACAGTATATAAGTTGGAAGACTCTTAACTTTTGAAATGGAGCTTAACTTGTTTAAGGAAACATTCAATAGGAGAAGACTGGACTTGATATATGCATTCTGCTTAAGTTCTACATTCCCTCAAGATTAAAGTACACCTGATAAAACATGCAAAGTTACGTTAAAGTTTTCTAAATAAATCAAGTGCTACAAGTGAGTATAAGGGTTTGTTTTGCCTACAGTGATGATATCAAGTCAGTTAAAATATTTTAAGTAAAACACATGTAGCTGAAATGGTGAGGAGTCTGTATCTTAATTCCTAGCTTAGTTTACTACAAGTTTGTGCACTTGTTTAACACTTTGCATGGTGTTAAAATGAATGATGACTGGAATTCAGAGCTTTATTTACAGTATTCAGATGCCTCAAGTAACTGTGATAGGTAATTAATTGAAATGTCTGAGTTTACCTTTCCTCCTAAAAAAGGTGCCCTCTATTTGAAAGTTACGCTATGTAAGCTAGACAAGAAAGAATTGAATACTACTGACTACATTGTAGCAATAAGTGTATATTAGATTATGATGGAATTTATTTAAGAGAATTGGAGGGTGTGTATTTTGTTCTCAAAATCCATTTTTGCTTGTTTAAAACATCTAGTTTTTTTTTTTCTTCTTTTAAGACTGTGAGCCAGAAGAGCTAACTGACTGGTCTATGGATGAGAAATGTTCCTTTTGTAATTTACACAAAGAAACAGTCAGTGTAAGTATGAACATGATATCAAGCATGACTCCCCAACACCCAAGTTTTTGTATGAAAGTAGGAATGGGAGAATTGAATTTTGCAAATAAGTTAATACTGCATTTTGACTCAAGATAGTTTAGCTATGAGAGGGAGTGAGGTGGTTTGGCTCTATAGTAAATAATATTTTTAGTAATTCTTTTACTCAATTTTAGCTCAATAATTTAATTGTATATCATACTACCAGTAGACAAACTTCTGAAAGATGTTATAATCTCTGTATGTCTTCTAGGATCGTGCATCAGTTATCGGTTCTTCACAGTCAACACCTACAGAGGAACTGTCATCTCAGGGCCAGTCCAACACTGATAAAATCGAATGCCAAGCAGAAAACTATCTAAATGCACTCTTTCGAAAGAAAGGTAATAAGCATGTCTTTTATATTAAGAGAAATTACACAAATCTAGAAGAATCAAATTATTCAGGGTTTACTTTAAGTAGTTTTCGTTGATCTACTGAATGTCGTTTCTCTTCTTTATTCCTTTTGTTTTCCTTAATCTTTTTCTCTGCTTATTTGAGTCACTGAGTGAAGCACTGTTCTTCCTATTTGGCATTTCTGTTAGTCCTGTCATATTGTGTGTTTTGTTCTTCAATCCCTGTTTTTCATATTTTATTGTTTGTTTTGGGTTTTGGTGTTGTTTTTTTTTTTTTACTATGACCTGCTACTTTATTTTTGTGCCAAGTTCAGGTGCCAGTCTCTGGAATTTTAATCTTTTAAATATTTCCTGTTCCTAAACTTTAACTTCTAGTTTTCAGCAGGAAGACTTTTTTTAGGTGAGAGAATGTGTATTACAGATTAGAAAATAGTATTTGAGATCTTCTAACACAAAACCTGATACTTCAGATATATCCAAGTCAGAGGTTAAAACTTCTCGTCAAAATATATAGATGAAGAATTAAAGAGCTAATTTAGTAGCTCTTGTTCTTTGGCACTCAGCAAGTTATAGCAGTACACAAATGACTGACAAGTCAGCTTGGTTCATATAAGTTACTTAGCTAGTCACTGTCACCAGCAGCAGAAATACTCATTTTCTTCCATAAATTTCTGTGAATGCAGCTCTACTCAGTAACTACGACTTCCACAGGTTTTTCTTAGGTTTAGTAGATGTACTTGGATGTCAAGATAGCTGAGTATGAATAGGGTGACAGCCTTTTCATTTCTTCAGCAAAGAATTAGAGTGTGAGCCATGTTCTCTTCCTTCACATAGGTGGGAGAGCAACCCAAAGCTAATTTTCTCTTTTACCTTGCTATAGCAGGAAGAGATTACTGTGCCCTTGAACCTGGGGTGTTTTTCTATACAGGGCATCTGCCTGTTCAGCCTACATTTTTCTTTGGGCTTTAAATGGAGTGCAACAGCATTTTGAGCCTATCTTTGTTACTTGGCTTTCTTTAAAACTATTTTCCATTTGAAATAAAATATCCAGTGAAGTTGCCACCTCATTACTTCTGAAATTCTTGTTGTATCTTCATCACAGACTCAGTTGCATGGCATCTCCCTAGGCAAGTATTTTAATTCCTTCAAATTTCTACTTTCTCATGTCTGTTCTTGGGCTTGATGTATGGTGTTTTTCAACACTTGCCTGCTTTGTGCTTCTGCTGGAGATGCTGTCTTTTGATACTCCTTGAGAGGAACTTTTATCATGGGAGAAGTGAAACTGCATGACCTTCCTGGAGTGAGTGACTTCTGTGAAGTTTTTCACAACGAGCATTTGGCTTTTAGCATCTCCCTTAGGTTTTTTGATCTGCCAGATCAGTAATGCTAGGTTAAAAAGGTTTTGTCTACTGAATAACAAAACCAAAGTCTTTTCCGATAGTTTTTGTGATTCTCTGAAGGACTTGTGTATTCTTATGTAAAAGGTACTTTCTGCAGAGTTTTCTAAAAATATTATTTCAGTTCAGATTCCAGTCTCTTAAGTTGTTCAAATGATTGGAACTGAAAAGGAAGAAAACCCCTATATCTACAAAGGGCATGTGAAACCAATTTATGAGGTATTTAGGTAATTGTCTTGGCTTTATAGGAGGAGATGAAGAGTTTTATTAGGAAGATGCCAAGTGTGCTTTCTGAGTTTTTGTAAGTTTTTTTAGATCAACTTGGGGAAAAACTGTCAAAAAATTTGAAGTAATTGTTTAGACAAGGAACAGTTTTTATAACTGGTACGAAAACAGATACACATACATATACATGCCCCCCATTCCTCCTCTCCTCCTAGAGAAAGTAGAATTCTTGTCTGGCTGTGTTTAAAATGGAAATAACACTTGTTTCTGTGTTTTGATTG
Organism: Psittacula echo; assembly: GCF_963264785.1. Classification (NCBI taxonomy): domain Eukaryota; kingdom Metazoa; phylum Chordata; class Aves; order Psittaciformes; family Psittacidae; genus Psittacula; species Psittacula echo. Next base: position 17,044,041 of record NC_137735.1, on the reverse strand, counting down.
CTAACTCCTTAAAATCATACACTGTCTCTTACTATTGTAACTAGCATAGATTTCATTCGGGCCCCCTGTGAACAACTTCTAAGACTAGTGAGCAAATCTGGGAGTTGCTTTTATTGGTCTCATTATTCTTTTATTTTAGAACAAGTCAGTGTGGGGCTGGGTTTTGTACGTTTCAGGCTTGCTTTTAGGTGAGGGTTGTGGCGTTTTTTGGCATGAGAGAATTAGTTCAAAAGATCTCAAAACATGCAACCAAGTTATATGATTGTCCACAGTGTACATTCTTCAGACATTCATAAGATGAGAAACTGTCTGTAGAATCTTACACAAAGATGATTCCTCTTTCCTTTTAAGAGAATGATAGAATTACTGCCAAGATGGTAAACTAAGTAACAGTCTTCGTATTAGGAACCTATCTTAGCTATGTGTAAAAGACTAGTTTTGTCGATAGGATCTGTAGGAAAGTCCTGCCCTCAGCAGACACCTCAGTTAAAGCCAAAGTAATTTTTTTTATTAAACTTTGATTGTTTCCATTAAATGATATGTCTGAAACCCAGGTACTTTCTTCCTAAGTATGACATTTCTCTTTACCCATTCAGTGTTGAGAGCAGAGTAGACTGTGATACTTTGCCACTTAAATAACATTAAATTCCACCCATTTTTCTTTGTCAAAGAAACAATTACAAAGAAAAAACATGGTGTGCTTTAAAAAATACTTATTAGTCTTTTTTTTTCCCTGTGACTCTTAGTGTTGCATATGTGATCATCATTACATAGCAGAACTGAAGTTAAGAGCTAGATCAGACATTTTGATCATGGATAACTAATTTTCCTGGTTCTGTATGTATTCACACTGTATGTTCTTCGAAGCTTTTTTCCATGCAATATTAATGTGACCTTTTAAAACAAAAATCAAGGAAGCAGAGGGGAAGAAAAAGAAAAGGTCATTTAAATACATTGACCGTGAATCAGGTTCTATCGCCAGGATATGATCTACCAGGAAAAGATGGAAACCTGAAAAGCTTTTGCAGAAATTAAGGAATTGAGGCACAAAACTGGAGGGAGAAAATGGTCAGGATGACTTAAATCTTTCCAGATTCTCTGGGCAACTCTGTTGAGTATGTTCAGTGCCATATTTTCCATACCAAAATAATTTCCCTCCATGCTTTTTGAAGTTTGTTTCTAGGTATCTGTATTCTAAAATATTTCCATTCATAGCTAGAGCTTTCTTACACCATAGCACATACCTGCGTTGAATGCTGAATTCTCCTGTTCATTGCTTAGTTATATCTGAGACACAAAGATATCACCAGCGGGTCATGCTTCTTGGACAGCATATGTCTAATTTGGCAAACCTATGAAAATGTAATCTTGCACACATAATCTCAAACTACAAAAAAGTGTTTCTTTCTGAGGTGTAGTTTTGAGATGTATTCACTACTTAATCCAATAAATGCAGTTCCTTTTTAGTTAATTTTAAGAAATCCTTTCAAAATCTGAAAGGTTTTCTGTAGGAACTTGTTGTGCGGTCAATTTGTATGACACTCTGCTATCCCTTTTCATCAAGTTCATCAGGAAAGAATGTCTTCAGGATTTCAGCTGCTTTCTTAAGGAAGTAAACCATACTTTTTTTTTTGTTGACTGCCTGCCTGCCAGTGTTGCTGTCTTCATTGACTTCTGAATTTCTTGGTCATTTTCCACTGTGTTTAAGAAAAACCTTAGAGATATGAATGTATGTAGAGTAATGAACATGGCCATCTGCGAAGAGGAAGGAAAAATGTTGAATGTTGAACAGAAGACTAGAGTGAACTTGGCACTTATTCCTTCTGTTGTTGACCAGTCAAGTTAACTAAATTAATTATGATACATAGCTCAGAATAAATTGCTTTATTCTGTTTTTAACTTGCTGGTGATCTGGCAGTGAACTGGACAAGTTTACAAGTAGAGCTAAGAATATTGCTGGGACAGCTTGGTTGGTGTCTGTTGAGGCGGTGTTGTTCTGGAAAATATGGCCTTTTTCTGAGAAGGTGAGAGCTGGAGTGAATACAGGAAACATGCCGATGAATAACCAGATGTTTTTAGTTCCGCTACTCTCACAGCATAATTTTAAGCTAGGAGGGCAATTCGCTGTTGATTTCCAGTGGTTTTTGGTATTGTATCAGAAGAGAAATTAAGTCACTATTTTGACTTTCTAATGAAAAAAACAAATATTGATTTTCAAGAAATAAGAGTACTATTGTGGAGCACTGTTTTGGAGGTTTTAACTCCTTGCCCATTGTCCTGCCAAATACATGTGTAGGTCTGAACTATCACTTAAATCAGTTGTTACATTGTGCGTTGCAGTCTATGATCACACATTGCATTAATGTAGAGAGTAGTTAAGAATACGGATTTTAACGTTAAAACTACATAAACTGAGGAAGTTTCCTAAATGTGAGCTTGGAGTTAAAATAAATCATTGCAGTTAGTCATACACATTGTCTTTATTACTGCCTTCTCTTGCATTCTGTCTGTAATTGGACAATCACAAACAGAACATATCAGATTATATCATACAAATGTGTTACTTAGCCTTCTCTTATCCTAATAATATCAGGAGATCTATAGTGATCTGAGAGAAACTAGAGGAACATCAGAGCTACTTTTTATTCCTGATCCTTAAAGACTGTTCTGCTGGGTTTGAGGTAGTATGTATGTACGTACATCATCCATGGAGTAAATACACATGCCTCATGTTTTAAATCAACTATGTGAAAAAAGAAGCTTAAACAGATGTAGGCATGTAGATTTAAAGTTTTGTAAGTTGCTATATTCATGACTTCTAATAAGGCATCTTAGCAGAAAAACTTTCTGGGTCATTCAAAATATATCTGGTGCCATCTGCTGATAATAATTAAGAAATATTTGCTAGTGATACTAAGCTCAGAGACCTAATACTTACCCCAAAATACAGTAAGTTGTGTTTAAAAATTTTAAGTGACTAATTACAAATTTCCCATGTGTAGTGAAACTTTCCTACTGTGAATTTAAAGTCACAGGTCTCTTCATGCTTTCATTGTATACTTGTATAATAATACAGACTTACAGCCTTTGAATGTTAGTAATTAGACTTTATATAATACACTTGAAGTACATGTACCCTAGTCTGGTCATTCAGGAGTCTTATATTGATAAGACGTTATGTAAAAGTTTCATTTACCCTTAAAAAGTCTATTTTCTTTCAAAAGTGTGTAAAAAGAAAATAGCTTATGAAACCATGTAACTTTTTCTTCTTTGAGTATCTAACATCTCATTTCTGGTTGTATCATTTGGAGAGCTGTGAGAAATTATTTCCAACTTCAAAATACTCTAAATTACTTCTTCCTCATAATATGAATTATGTATCTCCAGCTTCATTCTCTATTAGGAAGCAAAGCATCATTAATAGGAATAAATCAAGATCAGCTTTCCAGTACCCCTGAGGAGGTTACTGAGAAGACAGGATCAAAGTCTTTACAATGGTGCACAAAGGGACAGTGAAAGATAACAAATTGAAACAAGAGGCTCCTTTCTGTGTAAGAAAAAGTGAGGGCAGGTAAGAAAGTGGAACAGGCTACCCAGCAAGGTTGTGCAGTCTCTATCAATGGAAGTATTCAGGACTGAACTGGATAAAACCCAGAGCAACATTTTTTGATCTGTCTCAGTGGTCGTTCTTGCTAGTAAATGGATAAAGCTTCATTGGCATAAAATGCTTGAGCAAATATGCTGGGTGATACTCCAAACTACCTATTGGGAAATCTACACTTTGCATGCAAACATCTACCTGATCCAGTCCTTTTGGTTTCTCCACTTCCCGGAAAACAAAGCTCAGTTTGTCTCCTGTCTTATCTGTTTCAGAGTATGTTAAGTATCCCAGTAACTGCCACCATGTCCTTTGGTGTTTCTTTAAGGCAATCCAGGCTGACTTAAAGGCTGATTGTTTTGTATCACATTCATACTTACCTTAAAACTTTAAATCCCTGTCTCTTCTTGGAGAAATCTGTTTCATTCATTACCTGTGAACTCAAGGGTGGGCAGTGGTTAAAACATCGAGAAGGATATTTTTGGTTTGTGTTTGTGTAGAGTTCATAGAGAAGGAACAGTGGGGTAGTGAAACTAGTACTACTACTACCACTTTAAAGAATAACATAGATCTTTTGAGTATGGACAATTATGCTTGTTTTGTGAAATAAAGTGTTGCAGTCATCAATGCAGTTTTACACAGATGAATAACACAGCTTGCTTTAAGTGAGTTTCTTAATTACATTGTTATTTATGCTAAGTATTGTTACTTATACATAGTTGCTTATGCTTTATTTTGTTGATCTTTCTGGCACTTATATTTATGTTTGGATCCTTTTCAGTGATTAACAAATTTAGTTTCAGCTATGCTTGTTAATAAGATGTTTAACTTTCTTCTAGCTGACAGATAACATTAAAATATATTCATAGGTATCTTATATTTGATCCTTTTTGGTTTTTTTGAGACACTTCTCTCCATGGGACTCTTAAACACACAAATGAAAAATAAGGTACCTGCAGTTTAGAATAGGAAATAAAGCTTTTCTGCCAGATGTTTTTATTGGTAGAACTTTGAAAATGACCTGAAAATCCTGTGAGATTTTACAATAAAAATCTACAACTTTATTGTAAAATTCAATTGCTTGTAGTGCTGCAGTTTGTAGGGTTTGTTTCAGGTAACATTGTATCAGTTTTGACGTTGCAATCCTGATTCTACAATAGGGATTGTAATCTAATACACAGGTGAAATAGATTTTGTCTCTTTAAGATCAGCTCGTCAAAAGTGCAACTGTTCAGTTATGAAAGGGACTAATAAAAAGTACTGCAATTGAATTATTTTTGTTATAGTTGTTCTTTGAAAGTGACTTCATTATGTATTAATTCATAGCTTTATTTAACTTCTACTGTTTGTATTCAGAATTATTTTCAAAAGTGAACATATGCAGGCTGCAAGTGAAAATTCAACTTGCTTGCCAGCAATAAATAGAGATTCTGACTCCCGTATTTGCGTTGTAGAGCTACCCACATAGTTTTACTTGCATGCTATGACAGAGGAATGAGGTAAAAATTACTGACGCGTGCTAAACATGTTCTTCAAAGTGACCTCAAGTTAGAAATGCTCATAAGAAAAACTTGCATACATCTGAATTAATGTGTTTGTTACACATGTACTTATTATACACATTTATTTGGCTTATGGGAAGTATTTATTTAAAGAAAAGTAATGAAATCTGGTTTTTTTAATGCATCTCTTGCCTGTGTTGTTGTTTTTTATTCCTAGATCTTCCTCAGAACTGTGATCCTAACATTCCCCTAGTTGCTCAGGAATTAATGAAAAAAATGATCCGTCAGTTTGCGATTGAGTACATTTCAAAAAGTAGCAAAATTCAAGAGAACAGAAATGGTTCATCGTTTGAACCAAGTCTGATATGTAAAAGTATCCAAATGAACCAAACTGAAAACTCCCTTCAGGAAGAACAGGATAGCCCTCTAGACCTCACTGTGAATCGAACTCAAGAACAGAATACTCAGCAAGGTAAACGTCTATATCTGCTTATTTGTGTTTTGCTGTCATTTATTGTCTTTTTAAGTCTTACTCATTTAAAAAAAAATGTCTGTGTGAAATATCTTTATTTCATTTTTCTGAAGTAGTAATCAGTATATAGGAAAAAGAATTATCCTATGTGATTAAAATAAGTTTGAAAGAAAATTGGTATTGCATCAACCTAACACTGAAAGAAAACTAATATATTTTTCTTTAAGCACCATGAAAAAATACTGTAAGAGAACTGGCCAGGGGGAAACCACCAAAGAAACCCCACCAGCCAAAACCCCACGCTCTTTCAAGAAACATTTTTCATACTGTGTGTGAGCAGAAAAATATTCTCATTTCTGAGTGCCTGCATTAAATAAGTGGTATTGGAATTTCTTTTGCATACTGAATCTAAGTCAGCTCACCTGTGGCTGTTGCAGGTAACAGTGGTTCAGAATTTTGTTGAAGAAGTTAATGGTTCTTAAGAAGATTCCTGAGAAAAGAGAGGAGGATAGAATCATAGAATAGTTAGGGTTGGAAAGGACCTTGAAATCATCTAGTTCCAACCCCCCTGCCATTGGGCAGGGACACCTCACACTAAATCACGTCACCCAAGGCTTTCTCCAACCTGGACTTGAACACTGCCAGGGATGGAGCATTCACAACTTCCTTGGGAAACCCATTCCAGTGCCTCACCACCCTAACAGTAAAAAACTTCTTCCTTATATGCAATCTAAACTTCCCTTGTTTAAGTTTGAACCCTTACCCCTTGTCCTATCACTACAGTCCCTAATGAAGAGTCCCTCCCCGGCATCCTTATAGGCCCCCTTCAGATACTGGAAGGCTGCTATGAGGTCTCCACGCAGCCTTCTCTTCTCCAGGCTGAACAGCCCCAACTTTCTCAGCCTGTCTTCATACGGGAGGTGCTCCACTCACCTGATCATCCTCATGGCCCTCCTCTGGACTTGTTCCAACAGTTCCATGTCCTTTTTATGTTGAGGACACCAGAACTGCACACAATAATCCAGGTGGGGTCTCACAAGAGCAGAGTAGAGGGGCAGGATCACCTCCTTCGACCTGCTGGTCATGCTCCTTTTGATGCAGCCCAGGATACGGTTGGCTTTCTGGGCTGTGAGTGCACACTGAAGCCGGCTCATTGTAGGTTTCTCATCAACCAACACCCCCAAGTCCTTCTCCGCGGGGCTGCTCTGAATCTCTTCTCTGTCCAGCCTGTAGCTGTGCCTGGGATTGCTCTGAGAAATTCCAGGATACTGGAATTTCAGAGAACAAAGGTCACTGTGTCTGTGTCAGCCCTTGGACACATGGATTCTTTAAATACAGAGTGGTTAGAAGGATGCAAATAGGAGATTTGTTTAGGAGGAAATTTCTATACTTCGTTCTTTAATCATAGATCAGTGCAACTTTCTTAATTCAGAGTAAAGCTAGAAAAAGAAAAATAAAGTTTGTCTCGCTGTCCTTTACAAAAAGGAAATAATTTCTTTGCCTCAAGGAGTATTGCTGTCCAAAACTGATAACAATATCTTATCTGAATGTTGTGAACTTTGGACTTGATTTGGATTAGCAGCCATTTTCAGGAAGAGTTGTGACTTCATGTGCAGCTGAAAGCAGTGGCAAAAGCAGCTTTTGTCTTTTGCAGGTACGAGTCCATGTTAATCCAATAACACTGCAGACCAAAGGAAAAAGTATACCTAGGTCATGTACCATACTAAAGAAGTTAAAAGTTAGAACTGCAGATCTTTGTTTCTGAAAAAAACATACATTGGTCAGGATGAAAGCAGATTTCATATGTGTGTGCTCAGTGATGCAGTCTTCAATAAGATGACACATGCTTGTGGGGGGGCAGTACTCTGACATGGATTTACCTTGCTAAACATACCTAGTCTAGATTAAAGTTTAAGCATCCTTTTTCTTTGTCATTAGGTCATTGAGAAAATGTGGAATTCCTGCTTTTGTTCTGTGTGGTTAGCAGAAACCAGTTCATGCCTCCGTTTAGCAAATACCTTGTACGGATTAAATCCTAAGAAAATATCTGCAGTGCTTTGACATACCTCTGCTATGAATGAATTAACAGATTTTAGAGATTTATGATTTGCTGGGTTGAAGCATGTTTCTTTTGCAAGGGCAATAAAGAGCACTTCCCTAGTATCAGCACTGTAGCTTGTTGCTTACTTCAACAGCTGCTTATAAAGAATAACTAGTTTAAAGTGTCCATGAGGGAGCAGAATTCCCAGAGAAAGGTTCTGGTCCTTGCTGAGCCCAAATAAATCTTTGAGGAATGAAAGGGAAGGCAGAGGGTGAAGACGGCAGGAATGGGAAGAGAGCTCTGCTGCCATCCTCAGCTATTTGAAAATCTATTGATCTGTCCAAGAATAACTTAAAGTATAGAGAGATTGAGGTATTTAAATCTTTTTTTATACGATTTGCATTTTTCTTATGACAAGGCTAAACAACAAGTTTAGAATTCTGCATCTTCAGCAAAAGATCTGAGGCTAAAATATTTGCTCAGCATTCACAGTTGTGAAACTTATATGCTGTGTTAAGATACTGTAGATTCTCAGAACTTACATTGCCATATTTGCTGGAATGCTTTGCAGACGTTGAAGGTGCTAGTCTTGCTCTGTAGTTTGGAGCTGCTGAAATGGGAAGTATTGAAACAAACATGCAGCATTTCCCATCAGCATAACATGTCAGTTTTGAGCTATCTTAGCTTTCCACTGTAGTGGTAGCAGCACAAGCAAATAAGATCAAGATGGAAACAGTCAGTCTGCTGGTTTTGTTTGCATTGTGTTCTAGGTGTAATGATTCAGGAAGAGTTTTTTCAGGTAGCTATTGTCAGGGACTGTGTATTATTATGTTACCTACTCTTCACCTCTGTATTTTCCTGAAGGAAGCTTGGATATATTGACACATTACATGCTTATGGTAGGGAATCATGAAATTTTTCAATTGGATAATTTTTAAAAGTATATTATTCTTTGTCAACATAGTATACTTCATGGAGACTCATAAATTATACCATGGTTCCCTTTTCAGTAGTGTCTTTCAGTTGTCATGCAACTCTTGTTATTATTTGCTATTTGTATCCTGTTACAATTTCCAGATGAATTGGCAGTATCAAAGTAGGAAGTTCAAATTTATACATTTCTCTGATGGATCATCAAAGGTGAAGTCTGTCTCAATTCAAGTCTTGTGAAGCAGATAATGGCCTAAATTCATTTTCTGTTTAAGCAGATGCTTTGTATTTATAGTAGTAATCTTTAAGGTTGATGATCTAAATAATAAAGCACTCTTGTTCCTCTGCTGTGGCAATGATTCTTGGACTTAAGTTGAGAGGAAGGAGTTAGTTTTATTTTCCAGATCACTAGAAGCATTTTTGGGGTTGTTTTTTGCACTGATTAGATCCAAGCTAAAGGCTAGCTCAGTACTGAAAAAAGATTCTGCCACTGAAGATGTCTGGATTAACTTATCTTCCTTTAAGAAACCTTGCTTTCCTCCAGTATCTGTTGGTCATCTCCCAGAATATTCAAGTCTGACACTTCAAGACCTAATATCCCTCTGTATTGGGTTTATGTGGCCAGGTATTGGTAACTGGGAAAGGCTGTAGGGATTGCATCTGTGGAAGAGGTCAGCTCTGCAACAGATGAACAGCAGGCCAAAGTGGAGCCACATCCAAGAGGTTTCTGGTGCCTTGGAGAACTTACTCAAGAAAGAACAAAAATGCCAGAAGGCAGAGAAGTGAGAAATAGCAGGGGGAACAAGGTCAGAGAAGGAGGGGAAGAAGGTGCTCCAGGCACCAGAGCAGGTATTTTCCTGCAGGATATAGAGAGGACCATGATGGAGCAGGTCTTCTGCTGCAGCTCGTGGAAGACATCACTCTGGAGCAGGTATTCACACTGCAGACAGTGGAAGACCTCACATTTGAGCAGCTGGATATTTCTTGAAGCAGCTGCAGTCTCTGGAGAACTCACAGTGGGGTAGGGGAAAAGCAGGAGGAGGAAGGACCTGTAGATTGTACTAACTCCCCATTTGCAATCCTGCCTGTGCTGCCTGGAGATGGGGGAGAATGGTAAAGGGTGTGGGAGTGAAGTTGAGCCTGGGAAAAGGTGGAGGGGTGCTTTGACTTTTGTCTTGCTCATTATCCAAATCTATTTGAATTTGCAGTAAATCAATTTTCCCCAAGTCTGATTTGCCTGTGATGGTAATTGGTAAGTGATCTCCCTGTGTTTATCTTGATGACGTTTTGCATCTTACTTCTCTCTGCCCTCACTGTTGAGGAGAGGGAGTGAGAGAGGGACTGCATCGGGGTCTGGCTACTGGCCAGGATCAACCCATTGCACCGCTGATACTGAATCATTCAGTACTGAGTATTTAAGCACTGGCATCAAAGTATGTCTGGCTGGTGCCTGACTGATGAAAGAGTCCCAGATTATGTTCTGCTTTCTTGTACATGTGGAAGTGTAGTAACTTAGCAGGGTACTTTGATTCCTGTGCACCTTGCTGCTAAGTAATTAGGCAATTTCTTCGTGGTCAGTCAATTAGGAACAACTGTCTCAGATACCTATATCTTGCTCTTTTTTCCTAATCCATGTAATTCTTAAGACTGTCCAGGCTTTGAAAAGAATACTCTTTATAGTGAAAAAGTGTTTTGTGTACACTGTATCTGGCAAAAATAGGGTGATATTGTGTGTTTTTGCAATATTATTTGTCCTCAAAACTAAGACAATGAAAAGGCAGCACCCTCGTAGAATAAAATATTGAGTGAAGAACAGTCTTGGAATGTCTTGCAGTAGCTTATTATTTTCTTGTGCAGTAATGATGCTGAGCTCTTTGGGGAGTGTTCCCAGGAGCAGTTGACTTTGGTGCAGAGTTCTCTTTCCCTTGGTAGACACAGGAGAGTTGATCACTCTCAGGCTTCTAAGCAAAGTGACTTACAAGAGGCAGAAATATAAAGAGGTGCAAACAAGTTACCTGATAGTTTATCTTATTCTTGTTGCTGTATCTTCTAGGAACAATGATAGTTTATAAGCGTAGCAGAAAAATGAAGAGAATTTGCATAGATTTCCATGTTTCATTGATCCATCATAGATTGGAAGACATCAGAATGTAGCCGGCAATGTGTGACACTTCACTCTGTGAACTTTTTACAGCTAGGCTGTAGCTTTGTCATTGTTGGCTATTACTGAATAAGTAGGAAAAATAAGGATAATCCAAGCCAAAATCCTGTTTAAATGATTTAAAATAGCATTTTATCATCCAGTTTAACAATATTCAATTGATTTCACAAAAATTTGCAGCAAAATAATGATTTCTGAATAATAGACCGGAATTTGGAAACAGTTCTTAATTTTTTGAAAAGTAGTTTCATATTGTGAAAGTCCATGTTGAAGTTAGTATGGCAACTGGGCTCACAGCATGTATGGCCTCTTGTTTGCTGTGTTCAGGGCTATTGAAAGAATCCCAAAAATTACTAAAAATAACCTTTTATTTTCTTCATATATTGTTCTTCCCATCTGTATTGGGGAAAACAGTGTGCTTTTTAAAGGTACACATGCTGTGTTTCAAAAGACAAATTGTATGAGCTGTTAATATATTCAAGAAATGGTTTGTTTAATGCTTCTGCATAACAAGGTAACCCTAAAAATGTATGGGTTTGGAGGGCAGTAGGTGTTTGTTTATTCGTTGGCTGCTTTGGTGGCTAACAGCCACACTCCTTGACGAACACTGTCTTGTTTGCTTCTTTCTTAATTGCACAAAGGGGAGAAAATGGGAAGAACAGGGAGTTCATGAGTTAAGGATATTGTCATTGCTTACCACTTGCCATCATGGGCAAAACTGACTCTGGGAAAATTAACTTAAATTATTGTCTATTAAAATAATTATTTCAGGTAGTGGAAGCAGAAAGGCACATTACAACACCATCTTTCCTCCCCCTTTCTCAGGCTCAGCTTCACTTCAGACACCCTTGTGACCACCACCACCCCTGTGGTTCAGGGGAATGGGTGTGGGGTGTCTACAGTCTGTACCAAACAATTTCTTCTCTGCCATTTTCCTCTGCCACTGGGCTTCCCTTTGCTGTTTCCTCATTCTTTTTGTTCCCTTTTTCTGTCTCCACGCAGCACTTTTTACACTTTCTTATATATGATTTTCCAGAGGTTCTGCCCAAATGGCTGCTGAACTCAGCTGTGTCCAGCAGTGGGTGTGTTAGAATCAGCTATAACTGTCTATGCCCAGCACAGGGCAGCCTCTGCCATCTCTTTGCAGTCGCTGACAAGACTCTGCCATGGGCACCCAGTGCATAGCCATGTACCTTTCATCTAGCAGCTTTTTATTTTACAAAATAGCATGTCAGGTCACCAAAAAGGGGCTAGTCAGAGCAGTAGCTAAGAATTAATTGTCATTCTTACTGACAGTTCTCTGAAAACATTGTCTCCATATGCAGCAGCACAGAAAATAAACAGCAGAAGACAAGGCATCATCAGGAAAGGTATTGAAGACAAGACAATGTAATTTTGTTGATGTGAAAAACCTGCTTGAGGTTTACCAGAGTATGATGGATAAGATAAAGGAAGAGTTACTAAACTGCACAATGTTAGAACTGGGCAGGGCTTGCTGAAACTTCTTGGAAGGGAAAAGCATATAAGGGGCAGCTTTTGCACAGCAGTTTGTGAATATCAGAAACTGCTGTGACAGGAGGTTGTGGAGATGGACAGTGTCACTGGGTTCAAAAAAGACCTTAGACAACTTACTAGCTAACTGAACTAAGGCCAGAAACTAAAGCTGGAGTAGACAGGGATGTATCTCTCAGATCCTTAATTCAATGATTACTGGAGAGCTACTGGGAGAGCAGAAGAGGAATGAGCTGAAGGTGGTGGCCAGGCTCATGTGCTCTCCCACACTAGGAGTGGTGATTTCCCATGCCTGGAGACTGAGGACTGGGTAGAGAAGGTTGTCTGACCTAGGAAGGAGGTTCATAATAGCTAGTGAGAGGTTTCCTGAAAAGTAGGAAAAAGAAGTTTGTTAGAAGCATCAAATGTAGGAATTCAAGAGTGTGTACAGTTTCTGTTAGTTGTTCTTCCACCTCACGGTTATTTTGAAGATGATCTTTAATCACACTTAGTTATTTTTTGGTATTGCTGGACCTTATGATCTGGTGGTGAGAAGCAAAGACTAGAGGTTGAGCCATCTCTTTGAAGATCAGAATAATTTAATTTGCACAGAAATAACTATTAGAAGATTATGAGCAGCAGACATGAAAAATTAATATCTTTTCTATATTATCCAGAGTTACGTAGTATTGCTTATGAAGACTGTTGTCTTGGTAGTCATGGCTTCAGCTAAAGAGTAGATGGAATTCCGTGGCTTTTATTAAAATTGCCTTAGAGTGATTTTGTTGTTTTGTTGTTATTTTTCACTTGCTGTAACTCAGTTCCTGCCAGAATTCTTGCCTAAATGCCCGTTTTGAGTGATTAGAAATAGAAAGTTCTGGCTTGGTTAAAAAACCCAACTTACTCCTACCTTGCAAGTTAACAAGTTTTCAAGGTTCATTGTCAACCTATAGGATACCTCTTTGCAAACCTTTTGGTCTTGTACCTAATGAAAAGTGAACATCTCTACTGTTTGTGTTTTATATATATATATATGGATATATATACACACACACATATTCGCTTCATTACATAGGATTTCATTATGTCTTAACGATTTATAACAAATGCTGTCCCTTTCCTACCAGTTGTAGGTGCTCCTTTGTTACATAATAATAATTGATACTACTAAGAAGCAAGAAGATGTACCAACCCAAGAACTACTGTGTATTTTTATTGAATCTATTTGTCTTATCACCCCTTTCTGCATCAGTTTGGGGGGGGTTATGTTGCTTGTTTGGGAGGCGGGGAGAGGGTCATGATTTGGGTTTCTTGTAATTTTGGGGGAGTGTAATTTGAGTGAAATCACTGAATAGAATCCTGGTGTGTGGTGACTTTATCTGGTATTTTGTATGTATATCAAATTTCTTGCATGGTTCTCTTTCACTCCTGCTGAGGATCGGCTTCCCATAAAGCATTGTCTTTAGGGAGGTGTCATATTCTTAATGCTTACATATGCTGTGTTGGAGGAACAAACTCTCTTGAACCTGAAATGACTCTTCAGTTCTGCTTACCTTTTAGGGGCACAAAATGTGTCTAATTTTTGTTTTAGGGGCCTGTATTTTCAGTACTGTCTTCTTTTTAGCAATTTTTCAACTTACTGGTGGCCTTATCTTGGCAAAGCCAGTTCTGAAACATTGGAAATTAAAATGATTTTCATTGGATTTTGTTATGGAGTCTTGCAAGAGTCTTTGGGTTTTCTTTGTTGCGTGGTGTTTGGTTTTCTGGGGTTTGGGCTTTTCTTTTTCCATAAAAATCTAGTTAGCTTCATTTTAACTTTTTTTAAGTTTGAACACAGAGAGTGTTAGCTCTTGATGAGTTGTGAACTTTAAAGTCACTTTTTCTCTAGTGATCTATTTTAAACTTACTTTATCATAGTGCCTATGAATATCAACTGAAGATGGAGAAACTGTTGTGAAAGGGAGCACACACAAGCACTTAAGAAAGGGAGATGTACTTTGTGTGACTGACACAATACAACAGATTAAATCTGTCTGTTACGCAGACTTGAGGATATTGCGAGTTTAGGTATTTGTGATACTTTACAGCCGGGTATGCTAGATAGTCCTTGAAAAATATTTCTGTAATGCTTTTAATTGGCTTTTCCTTCTGGAATATCAGGGTGATTAACTAGTCTTTCCTTTAGCTTTCTTAGGGTTAAGGAAGACTTCAAAAGGAATGTGTTCAGGAGTAAAGGGGCATCTTTGACAAGTGGCATTTTTATAAATATTTTTTCACTCAGGCTGAGTAATGCTACTTTTTCTCTCTTTATGTTTCAAATAATACAAAATAGTTGGGAGAAAACAGTCAAAAATGAGGAAAACCAGTCAAAATTAAATAAGTGGATTTGATTACTACACAAAACTATTTATGTGCTGCCTTGGTACGAAAGACAATTACCCTAACAATTTTTCTGACTTCTTTGAGTGTTGGTATTTGGACTATTCAGCCAATGCTTCATGTCTGGATCTGAGGCTGTGGGAAAATAGATACAGTTGATGTTTTAGAAATAATATGCAGTAACATGAAAATGACACTAATGTAAAAAATGGGTAGCATAAGGTTTCTTGTAGAGCTGAATGTTGAGGTACATGTTGAAACAAAATCGGATTTGCCAAGGCCAGGCATACAAAACAGCCTAATTTTGAAACAGAAAACCAAGGAAGAAAGGTATGAAATTAAATATATAAGACAAAACCAAACTAGGAATAATGCATGTGCTAATTAGCTGCTTTAAGTTTCAATGTTCTTGAATATTGATTAAAAAAAAATGGTTTTCTATTTCAGTACTTCATAGACTTCAACAGTCAACTATAAATCTTGAATTCTACATTTGCCAGTGACTTAACAGAGTGGACTCCCACCCCAGTTTAGGTCTTACCATTTCTCTAGTTTCATTATTACATATATATGGGGGCGGCAGGGGGAATATGTATAAACAAACTGTTAGAACATTTAATGACATAGGTCTCGTGCCCAAAACTCTGTATTGGGCTGAAGCTCTCTTCCCAGTTACTGGGGTACTGCTGTCTCATCCAGTAACCTGATCGGGTCTCACAGCTGACCCTGCTCTGAGCAGGGGGTTGGCCTACAGGCCTCCCGAGATCCCTGTAAGCCTGAATTATCCTGTAAGCCTATAATTTAGTTATTTCAGTTTTAACTTCAGTATCATGTTTGGTTGTTTACAGTATGTAAATATGAATATATGAATAAGTGCATTGCTTTGTTTGCCTTGAAAGTAAACAGTGCAGTATATACACACGTGTATAGGGAAACAGTCGTGTTCCTGCTTAAGATAGATTCTTCTTTTAAATTTTATTCTTTCTGAATAGGATGTTTGTACTTCTTTCTTAATTTTAAAAAGTTTCGTTACAAATCATATCTAAAACCATTTGCTGACAGTTGACATTGTTAAAGGGATGTCAGTAATTTCACAAGATGAAGTAGCTGCTTAAAAAATGGGCCATAGGTCTAAATATTTGCTAACAAAATTTCTGAGATCATCATTAAACAACTGCTATCACCACTACTCATTCTTTGCAGGGGATGAAGTGCTAGATCTCTCTACAAAGAAAAGCGCAAGGTTGGAAGAACCAAAATACGACCCATTGTGTTCTGAAAACTCAGTGTCTGGGTAAGCAATGCTTAGGAATCTTTTCAGCTTATGTAAAAGACAATCCAGGTTTCTCTCCTCTGAAGTCAGGTTTTGTGTTCATAACGTATTTGTATATACTGACACACACGTGGTTCCTATTTTGCTTTCAAAAGAATTTTTGTCACTCATAAGTGTGTGTCTATGTATATATCATATGTTTCATTTGTCTTTTTCCTTTTTTTTTCTGTTTGAAGAAAAGTTATCAGAACAATCACCAAACTTTAGTTCATGTTACTAAAAATTACCTGAAAATTTATTACATAACACATTTAAAGTAATAGGCTAGTAGAAGATGTAAATACATTCTTTCAGAGTTTACTTAGGAAACTTCAATTTTGGACAAAAATGAGCATGTTAATATTTAGATTTAAAATATTCTTCAACTAACATGAACAAGTTAAATGACTATCTCTAATATTCCTTAATAAGAGAGAGAGAGAGCAAGCAAGCGTGCAAGAGAGAGCTCTTAATCATCATACTTATACTTACATCATGGTTCTGACTATGGTGTGTGGTGGCAAATGGTTAAATTTCTTTATCTAGCAAAAAAAATATTGTATCTGCTGAAAGCTACCACAAAACTAGTGAAATGCATTGTTTTGTTGGATTTTGTTACGATCTTGGCATATTCCCATCCACTAGCCATAGCAGGACCCTTTTTGTCACCTGTATGTCTTACCAAATAACTTACTACAAATAGAACTACAGTAGCAGTATTTCTTGAATGATGTAAAATTGCGTTTTATTAATTTGTTGATATCAAGAATTTTTAAAACAAAAATGGCTTTGTAATTAGAGAGCTGTAAATAGCGGCTAGAAGTCTTTAATACTTTGTTTTATCTTGCCAAAATGGACTTGTTAGCTACAGCACTTTATCTTATTGTTGTAGAAAGCCTAGTTTTGTGTAAGTCTGGGATGTTTGCGTATAGTTATGTACTTATTGCTGCAAATTTTCTATGAGGGGGTTGACTCTTTTATTACTTGTTTAGCGGTAACGTCACGTTTCTACTAACAAAAACTCCTTCAGGATTTGGGTATTTAATGGAACGTTAATTGTATAATTAAAATTATAACAGTGTTGCTCTGCAAGCATGTGAACAAGGGAATATAGCAAGCACATAAGAATATTATCAAATGCTGAGCTAGGATATAAAGTTCTTGGAAGGGCTGCTGTAGAAGCCACCGTATGATTTTTTGACACACTGTCCTACCAGAACTGTAACATTTTGCTAGGATAATCATTTAACTACCACATCTCAAAGGCTTTAAAGTATCAGAAGCAGTGATGTTACCGAAGCAAGGAGTATAATAAAGGAGTGGACCCTTCCCTTCCATAGCTGTGTGAGAGTCTCTCATACATCAGTTTACCATCGTTTCATTCCATCCATCCAGGAGACTACACAGACACAGAGAGGACTATGTGGAAAGAAGTGCTGAGTTTGCAGATGGTTTGCTCTCAAAAGCTTTGAAAGACATTCAGTCTGGAGCACTGGACATAAATAAAGCAGGCATACTTTATGGCATACCTCAAAAAACTTTACTTCTCCACTTAGAAGCCTTACCAGCAGGAAAGCCTGCACCTTTTAAAAACAAAACTCGAGATTTCAATGATAGTTATTCATTTAAAGACAGTAAAGAAACTTGTGCAGTCCTACAAAAAGTAGCCTTGTGGGCAAGAGCTCAAGCAGAGCGCACAGAAAAAAGTAAACTCAGTCTACTTGAAACCTCAGAATTAAAATTCCCAACAGCTTCCAGTTACCTCCACCAGTTAACTCTACAGAGAATGGTCACTCAATTTAAAGAAAAAAGTGAAAATCTACAGTACGAAACTTCAAGTCCTACTGTACAATTAAAAATTCCTCAGCTAAGAATAAGTTCTGTGTCCAAACCGCAGTCTGATACTGCTGGTCTTCTGGATGTTATGTACCACGTTTCTAAAACCTCCTCAGTCTTAGAAGGATCAGCTCTTCAAAAATTGAAAAATATACTCCCCAAACAGAACAAAATTGAATGTTCTGGACCTGTAACTCACTCAAGTGTTGACTCCTACTTTCTGCATGGGGACCTCTCTCCTTTGTGTCTTAATGCTAAGAATGGGACAGTAGATGGAACCTCAGAAAATACAGAAGATAGTTTGGATCGGAAAGATAATAAGCAACCACGAAAAAAACGTGGCCGTTATCGGCAGTATGATCATGAAATAATGGAAGAAGCAATTGCAATGGTAATGAGTGGGAAAATGAGTGTTTCCAAAGCACAAGGAATTTATGGGGTACCTCACAGCACTTTAGAATATAAAGTAAAAGAAAGATCTGGAACACTGAAGACTCCGCCGAAGAAGAAACTCCGATTACCAGATACTGGCTTATTTAATATGACAGATTCAGGGACTGGCAGCTGCAAGAATAGTAGCAAGCCTGTGTAGAATAATTGTTAGAGAATTGTTTTGTGTGTGTGTATGTATGTCTGTATATATACACACACCATGTGAGAAATACATATACTCACTCTGACAGAAGACGTGAAACTATACAGCTCAAAAACCACACACATGCCTTTTGAAAAATAGTTTTATTCAGGGTTTTCACTGTGGACAGAATTATAGAGTTGCTCACTTAATTCTGATAGTGTGTATTTAATATAATCCTTGTATAAATAGGTGAAAAGATTCAGGTTTTATTTAGTAGTCAATAGCATAAAGGTGTTTTGGGAAAACAAGTATTTGTCATGTGAAGCATAATTTTTAATTGGTGAAAAACCACTCTACCCATTCAATAATCCATCTTATTATGGAAATACCCAACCGAGGGTTAGCAGACTTTTATACTTCACAGAATACTTGCAATAAATTGTAAGTAACTCAGATTATACAAGTCAAGGGATTTTTTTAAAAAGCTAGTTCCTTACAAGGAGGTGGATTTGTGAAATATTAGTAGGATATAGTACATTCTGTGAGAGAAAAAAAGTTCATTGTTGCTTAAATATCCAATACAAGTAAGAAAAATATTTCATTACTAAAAATGTGTGTTTAGCAGGCATAAACTGCATTTTTTTATCAGTTTAAGAAAATTTTGTTGTTGGTTTAGAAAGAAATTGGTGTTTACAAAGTGTACACTTATGAAATCTGAGAAATTACTGTAGTTATAGAATTATTAAATATGAAATAAGATGGAATACTGAGAGCATAAAATAATCTAAACTTTAATTTTCCTTTTTAGTTTGACAAATAAGGTAACTTGTAAGGTTTAAGAAGAAAGTTGGAATGCAACTTAGAGCATGTTCATAATGTGCACAGAATGAGCTTGAGAATGGTTTGGGTTTGTTTGGGTTTTTTTGTTGAAATGTGCTGGTTAGTTGATGTTATGACTACTTAAAATTTATTAAGGATTGTGTCACACTCCTTTTGAAAAACCTCACTGTAACTGTAATGTATTTGCTGCTGTGACATTTCAAAACATTTTCAGTTTTTCAAACGAATACCAAGTTACATTATCATTTTGCTAATAACCAAATTTGCAGTTCAGGGTCTTGATAGAAGTACAGATATTAAGCGGTGAAGCTGTTTTGAACTTTCAATAATATAAATTCTTTATAAATTTGGTAGTTAGAAGTTAGGCAGTTCACTTTAAATACGTAACTTTTAATAGAATTTAAGGGAGACCAATTACCTTCATATTGCAGGTTTTATATGAATTTCAAAGTATTCACATTAGACTTTATATCATACTTATTTTTTTTGTGTACTATCACAAAGTATATGTCTACATATGAAGAATGGGGGCTTGCTTCATACATTCAATACTGAACATCAGTGCCCTTTTCCTCTCAAAATGTAATTTTTTTGTGTATAATTTGGCATAGAAAAAACTTTTCTCCAACTTTTATACGTTTAGTACACAAGCATACTTTTTTTCCCCAAACAAATACACATTTTTATAGGTTGATTATATAAATGAAATAGGATGTTAGATACATATGGACCACATGAGGTAATTTGACTTATAGATAAACTTACCATTAAAAAAGTAAAGAGCATACTGCAATATTGATGGCAAAATCTAGCCCATATTAATGCTACTAAAAAAGTGATAACTTCCATTTTAAAACAAAATACTCTATTGAAACTGCACCACCAGTGTCTCAGTTCTTTGGTCTCTCAGATCTATACTGAATCTTCTTCAGTGATTGAAGTTTACTTGCATATTACAGAATGAATCCTTTTTTTAAGCAGAACTGTACCTGATAACAAGGAGGTCATGAAACAGCAGATGTCAGGGTCATCTTTCATTTTAAAAGAATTAAGCCATATTTTGTGAGGGCCAGAAGGATTAATTTGTGAATATATCCCCGCAGAAGAATGAGGTTGAAAAACCTTAAATGTTTCAAGATCTGTCTTTGTACAGTTTTACTTGCAAAAATTTGAGGCTTCAACACTTTGCCTGATATTTGTACCATACTGATGTTTTGTACTCCTCAGACAATGTTATAAACTTGAATCAAAAGTTTATATTGAAGGCAAGTTAGAGTACTCTTTTTATATCATTTAAAAGATGACCTGACCAAAAACTTAACAGGATTCATAAAATCAGGGATCATTTTACTATTGACTTAACAGTACTCAGTAGTTTTGTATGTAATATTATAATTAATTTTCAACATTTTAGTATTTGTATTTATTTTTTGGTCAGAAATAGTATATTAAAATATTTTTTGATAGTTTATAGATGATACTCAACCTGTAAGTGTTTAAAGGAACAGAATTATTTGTTTCTAATTATTAGGTTAACCTTTGACTACACAACTAAGGAAAGGCAGGGAAATATTTAGATTCTCCTATCCCAACCCCTATGTATTACATTAAATGTCATTTAAAGTACACATTTTGAACTGTTTTATAAATTCAGTTACCAGTTGCTACTTATTAATTGACAATTTCTGAAAATTCCTGTTTCAACAGAATTTTAAATGAAGGCGAAAGCAAGCCCTACATGCTTTCTACTTATTTGAATGTTTCTCAAGTATTTTATATTAAAAAACAGTGCCTCTGTTTTTAGAACTACTGCTCAGTAAAGCTGTTTAAACCATTTCTGGTAGCTAATGACAATTTTATATTAAATTGTATATTAACTTTAGTGAGACTGATTTTTTTAGTTGTTTACAGTACAAATACTTGTATTTGTTTTTTAATTGCAGTATTTCCATTGTCGCAGTAATTTAGTAAAACTCTGTGGCTGCCTTGATTTTTTGACAGATTTTTGTTAACAACTGATTTTTAGGCAATTAGTTATATTTATGCATAAATCTATTGCACTATAATTCATGAATTATTTATTACAATATTTTCTAATGAATTCCATGTATTTGTCTTGTGTTGTAAATGTACTGTAATTCTGTTTCTTCTTTGTGTTGTTATATTCCTAAATCTGATTGTATGAATTTAATTGTTTAGTTAACGTGTTTCTACGTTGTAATTTGTAGTAAAGCACTTCAATGCTTTTGCACATAAATTTACAACACTGATGTGTGATTGATTTGCTCATTCAGTAAAAAAAAAAAGAAAGAAACAAAAACCTGTACACTGACTCCTTTGACTTACTCCTGAGGCACAAGTTCATTAGCAGTAGCATAAGATCAAGAACTGTATAAATTAAGCACGTAATGGCTAATTTACTATGAGTATTTTATATACCAGAAATAGTAGCTTTAAAGACAGATGATTTCTCAGAATTGATGCATTACTCATAGAATTAGTTCTCTAAATTTCTTCTCATTTATAACAGCTACTTCTTTAGTTTGCATCTAAAAAATATTATATATTACAGATAACATATAGCTTTTTTGAGGGATTTATTTACTTAGGAAAGTCAGAAAACAAGCATTTCTATAGGACTAATTTATTGTTCTATGATAGTTCTGTGCTGTTTGTATGAGTACTTAGAAGTATGTTCTGTTCCCAGTCTGTAAAGAAGTTTCTAGATTGATCTGTCTTGTCTGTGGCTGAGACGACAGAGGATAGAACAGTAGGGAAGGACATCTTGGAGTCTTCTGACAGATCTCTTTCCTAATAGCTTTTTGGATTTGTGGAGGAGGCAAATGTTTACATTATTATACATAAAATAGTGCCCTGAAAGGCTAGTGCTTAACCTTATGTCATCTCTGCCTTTACTCAACTCAATCCCCATTCCATGGTATTAGCCACCCCTGTCCTCCAGCAGGGAAATAACATCATTCCATGCTTAACTTTTGTCCTCAGAGATATTGTGCACAAAAGGCACTGGGGTGAGCAGTGCATATTGACCCTCTTACTCCCTCAGTTTCCTACCCATGTGTGATTTGTAGAAAGTGTAAGACTGTTCTGTGAAGGAAGTATGCAATTGGGAAAGTGATAGCTCTTCCTTCTAGGGAATTGTTTAAGCCTTTTGTCTTGAGGATAGCCTAAATTACCGGGTGATGACACAAATCGAAAGCGCTATAGGCAGCAATTACAGGAAACTGAAATATAATTCCATAATTTTATTGAAAAGCTCCTAAAAATTTGTTTAAGTATATTTACAGCTCTACAGAGAGACACTTTAAAGAAATGAGTTGCTTTATTGCTTTAATTTGTTTGCACAGTAAGCTGTTCTCCAAAATGATAGCAGAGTAAGGGGTTGGTGTGTTTTCACAAACTTGGAAGATCATGTGAAGTGGGGTGCTGTTGCAGTAGAATAGCTGAAGTTGTCTGTCAGCTTTAGAAACTAACACACATTAAGGGAAAGCAAGTTATAGATGTTAGGCTATGATAAGTTGAAAAGAAATCATATTGGAAGAATGTCCAGTATGTCTGTGATAACCAGGATATTACCTTATACAACAGGTTGATCTCCCTATAACAAATTCAGAGCAGTTCTGAGGCCTTCGGAAATTTTGGTTACTGTCTTTGAGAAAGCTTTAGTGCTCTGGAAGTTTCTGCCGCCAGTGAGCATATTTTAAATAGCAGTTATGAAAACAGGTCCTGTTAAAGCTCTCCAGTGAAACTCCATTATACATACCTTGTGAGTCTAGAGAGACAGGTACCTGCCTGGAGTCTGAAAAGTCTGTACAATAGCCATCTTTTTTTTACAAATTAGTACCTAACAAATTTACTGATATTTACAAACAAAATATTGAAGTTCTAGTGCCATGTTTTTTGGGGTTTGGGGGGTATTTTTGTTCTATCTGGCCTTTCAAAACATTATTTAACTGAAGTCACGATGGTGGGAGGGGAATTAGTTTTTATCCATAGTTGTATTACTAGAATAAGCTTTGATTTCACAAGTGTAGCAATACATTTCAACACCTCGTGACTCCTGAGATTGTTGGACTGAGTAACACTCAAGACTTCTCTCAGTGAAGCAGTGTCTCAAAACCAGTTAAATCCTGACAGTGACATGCCCTTGAATAATGTTGGTTTTACTTTGGATTGAAAGTGTAAAGAGGGGTTTTTATCTTTAATACTTCAATTATTTAAGTTTAAACATAATTGCAATTTCAGCTAGGGCCTTCACGATTATCTGATGCTTTTATGAGTTAGTATCATCTAAATGCTTGAGTTCTAATATATATCATTTCATACTAAGTGTTACAGGAGAAGGAAAAACCATGAGGAATTATTAAGCATAGTTAACTTGGTTTATGCTCTAAACTTTAAAATCCATGTGAGACAATAAAAGTACAAATTTCTGTAGGTAACTTCCAGTAAAAAACCTTAAGCTAAAGTTATTATTGATGCCAATAACATTGGGTATGAGCTAACTAATGAATAGGTAACTTTGTAGAAATTTTAAATGTTTCTTCCTTGATAATACAATTGTAGACCAAATCAAAATGATTTTTTTCCAAAGGACAGGCTTAACTGCAAAAAATTACACAAGATAATAGCAAGGCAAAAGTTAATGTCATGTTCAGAGTTTGGTGATATGTTTAAACAATAAATACTTTTCTAAAACAGAATTCTTATAATATTTTCTACTTATGCAGTTGGTTTTAGTAAAACATTTGAGTTAGGTGTTAACTATCTGTTGATAGTTGCTATTCAGCAATAAGGATTTTGTATTTAATTGAAAAAATATCGGTATTAATTTTTGCCATGGAAAATTTTCAGCTTTTCAATATAAATGTTTTATTAGGTAAGTAGTCACATTAGCTTTAATTTATAAGAAATTCATTAAATAGTTAAGGTAGTATTTTATGAGTGATTTTATTTTGAGTTAATACCTTTGAGAACAACTGCTCAGAAGTCTTATTTAGATATAGGCCTACCCTGTATTTGCGATTTAAAGGATATTAACCTTTATCACAGAAGTTAATTATTCCACTGGTGATTATCTCTGTTTAATGAAGGAATCCAGTGTGTGTAGTATATTGCAATGAAGAGCCTGTGATGCACCACTGCAGTTTATTTAAAAACTAGAAGGGAAACTTTTATATGCAAAGAATAACAGTAGCAAGTGGCTATTCTTTACTATTTTCTGTTAGCCCATTAAGCATCCTTGAAAAAACAAATATATAAATAGAAGGTGTCTTTAAAAGGATCTTTAAGAGTATCCTGAAGAGCATTTAATACACTTTGCTATGTGAATGTCTTAGGATGGGATTTGGGAGAGAGGGATCCATTCTTGCCTGTGCCACAACCATGAGCTGTGACCTTAGACGAGTCATTTACCCTCTCTGTGCCTCACTTTTGTGGTGTGGGAGTAATATTAAGCTCCCTTGATTCCTGATGAGGTTTTCCTTCATTGATGATTAAGGTAGCTTGAAAATCAGAAAGTTATCTTTTTTCTCATTGCATTTAGATATTGGAAGCTATATTTCAAACTATTTTTTTCCCTTCATTTTTTCCTGATGATTTTTCTTATGGCAGGACTATCACTGCAGTCAGTAAGATGAACATCGTTGCTAGTGACACTTGCAAGTAAGATCAAATAGAGCAAATACAACAGAACTATTTTGCAAACTTCACGTTTTTAGGTTTGAGTTACCATTATAACAAACATTAGATACGGTGTTTTACTGTAATTTATATTTTGTTTTGATTTGTTTTCATTTTCAGTTCAAGCTCAACAG
This sequence comes from Psittacula echo, assembly GCF_963264785.1. NCBI lineage: Eukaryota > Metazoa > Chordata > Aves > Psittaciformes > Psittacidae > Psittacula > Psittacula echo. The sequence goes on along the minus strand of NC_137735.1, from coordinate 17,019,068 downwards.
CTGATGCAAATTCAGAGGAAACAGCTAATTTTGAAAAAGGAAAATCAGCATTAAGCAAAGTTTTGGAGTCTTTTTGTTCATATCACTGGCAACAGACTTTGGCTATGTTAAAATTTCTAATACAAGATGAAAGTTTTCCTATAGCTTGCAGTTGCAGGCAAACACATTTGGTCCACTCTGAAACTCCCAGTTCCCTTACTGAAGAGGATATTCACGTTTCATTTTGTAATTGCAATGGACATATGCTGACAAAAAGGTGCTGTTTACAAACTCAAAGACCAAACACTTGTTTACCACCTCTGTCTGTCTGTATTAAAGATTTCCATTCTTTGTCATGCCAAGCTGTAGCAATTGGATGTATTAAGACAATGGTGAACAAAGCATGTAGTTCTCATAAGTATTGTGCTGAACAGTTGCAAAATTACCACCGGCATTCTGGGAAAGCAGCAGCATGTACATATTCAACCAAGGACTGTGATCTTTTGAACAGCATTAAAAATTCAAATAGATCTCGCAGCCCATCACCGCCTCCACTGTCACCTGTACAGAGTAAAGAATTTGAATCATTGGAAGGATCGGTTATAGATTTTCCAACTTTAGACAACAACAGGCTTGAAATTTCCATCATCCAGCCTCCATCCCTCTTACCAGCTGAAGGAAGCAATGGAGAATTTGAATATGAAAGTAAAACATGCAAACGAAAAGAGACAACTTTGCTATCAACAGACCAAGAAAGTAGCAATTATATAAATCCTGAGAAGGCTGACAAAGGTGAACATTCTGCCATTTTTGAAGATTTAATGGACCGTATTAATGAAAAGCTAAAATCAATAGACACTACAGTTATAGCAACAAACCTTGTAAAACTTTCTAGCAGTGACAGGACACCAGAAAACGATGTCAAATTAGGAGAGTTCATAACCTCTCTTTTGCATAATGCTAAGGCAAGTGATTACAGCTTTATGGAGTTACTTCGCCAGCATGATAAACAAATGGAAAATAAAATCATCCAAACAAGATTTCGCAAGCGTCAGGAAACTTTATTTTCAATGTATAATTCTCCTGATTCACCATTCATTCGACGACAGTCTTTGCAAATCAAGAGAGAGCTTGCAAGCCTTGATGAAACCCTTGTAAGAAAAAAAGCAATTTCTGAGAGAACTGCAAAGAAATCCACCAAAAAAATTGATAAAATATATCCAAATAAAAGACACAATTTTACTGTGATAGAAGAGGAGGCTTTGCAACATCTTGAAAATAACCCATGCATGAATTGCCAAACCAAACCAAGGTGCTTTCCACTACACCAAACAGAGTCTTTCAAACTACCTCTTACTAATTTTCACACGAGCTCTGGCTTTCTAGTTCTTTCAGAAAACAGCGCTGTTGCAGCCAGACAGGCGAAACTTGCAAAAACACAAGGAGATTGTGTAACCTTAAATGAGACTGGTCAAATTCCTCTACAGGATGAGAGTAATGGGATCTTGGGCAGAACTAAACGTAACATTGTGCCTCCTGGATGGTACTCTGTGTATGTAACAAACAACATTGTGTTTAGAAAGTCATCCAATGCAAAAAATTCTTTTGAAAGTTTGGAAAAAATGAAACTAAATAAAGATGCTCATGCTGAAAGATGCAGTGACATAAATATAAGCAAAATTGTGAGAGACACAAATCTGCAAGTTGTTGTAGAGCGTTTAGAAGATACAATAAGCTTAGCCAGAAAAACTAACAACTCATTGTTGGATAGTTACAGAATAAGTCAAAAACTTAATGCATATGAACAGGTTATGAACCTAGGTGCTAGAAAAGACTTGCCTTTCACTGTGAGTGAAATGAGATGCAAAGGACAAAGCTTGCTTCCACATTCACATGTGCCAAGCAGCAGTAAAATCAAAACAGTGTGCGTGACAACAAACAAACAAGAAATGGTTATACATCAAGAAATAAATGACAGCCTTTTGAAATCTCTGACCTTTAATTCATCCAGTTCAACTTCCAACAATGGGGATTTAAATACAACTTCTGAAGCTGGAGAGATCTCATCTCCCTTAACCTACTCCAGTCCTATTAAGCTTATGTTTGTCTCAGAGGTTAATAGTAGTGAAGGAGTCAAGTATACTTTGACATCTGCAGCTGCATCTTCTAAAGGAAGCACAGATATTTGTTTGTTTCAGGGGCACTCAAACACTTTGTTAGACAAACAGGTCACAGGAGGTCTTTCTCATGCAATCTGTGTCAAGGATTGTGATTACAATGAAAATAAGACCAAGGAGGAGTCAAGTTGTGTTTATGCAGAAGCAGTTACAAGCTCTTGTCCAATTGGTCAAACTAACTTAAATGACTCAAAACAAAATGATGAACTTGTGGAGAAATCAAGCAGTGGCAGTGAATTGGTTTTAAAAAGAAAACCTGGTAGACCAAAGAAAATAGGTCCTCAAGTTGCTAAGCAGGTCAAGAGACCTATTGGACGGCCTCCTAAACCAAAAGTAGACATGACTGAAAGCACAGAACCTAGACCTAAACTTAATAGTGATGGTAAAAGTACCAACTCAAATGCAGGAGTAATGGAAGAAGTTAACAGCAACAAAAATATTACTGTGACAGTTGTTTTTGGAAGGTCAAGAAGAACTAAGAGACATGTTTCCGAAACTAATCTAAACGTAGTTAGTATTCTGCCCACACAGCGTATTGATTCTAATTTTGCTAACGACCACAGCAAAGTGAGGCACAATGTGGAAAGTGAAAATGCTTTTACTGAAATAGTAAAAGCTTTACAAAATTCTTCTACTGAAAACGAGGTCTCTGGTTATGACTATGTCAGACCTATCAAGAGTAACCTAGCATCACCACATCCGTGCAGCAATATTATACGGCCCATTAAGAAACCGCTAACCACCATTCGTAAACCTGGCAGGCCAGCAAAAGTAAAAATCTCCGGCATATCAGTGACTGTTAATAGAGTTTCACCTCAGGAAAGAAAAGTGAGTATTAGCAACTGTTTCCCTCTGCAACAACAGAGTGTGTTAGAAAAAAATGTACCACAGGAGAGGAAAAATCAACTGTGCAATAACATGGGTCAAGTAAAGAGCATGCAGAAAGATTCTAGAGAGGATGAATCAAACAATGTTATTACAACAGTGTCAAGAAAACGTGAAATTCCATCGAGACATTCTGCTAGAGACAGAAAACCATCGCTGCATTTTTTACATTCATTAGCATCTTCTAGTGCATTTACGTGTAGAAGTGCCTTACTACATAAATCTTACAAACTCCATTTGAAAAAAGCTAAAGATCTAACGGAAAAAAATAGGCAATCAAATCAGAGCACAGCATCCAAAGATACCTCAGAACTGAGAAATTCAGGAAATGTAAAAATGGATCTTACGGATGGTGAGTTTGGGCCAATTAATGAAGTATCATCGGATCCCATTTTTTCGTCTAATCCTTCTCTCAGGTGGTGGCCTACTTCCACTTCAAGTGACACTTTGTTGGAAGAACTAAACAATAGATTTGAGCAGATAACTAATACCTGGTTGCGAGTGGGGGGAAATGAGTTTGATAAACGTGCATGTGAAAAAAGGGATCCCATTGAACAAGACTGTGATACTGAAATGTCAAACCCTTTAGACTCCTGCCATGTAGAGCTTGAAACATCACCTATAAAAATGCTTTTTCAGAAAAAGTGTAACATGAATGAGCTCTGCACCTGGTTTATGCAAACTACAGAAACACAGTCTCTCTCTCTAGTGAGAAAGGCTAATGCTCGCAATCCTTTAGAAGTAGTTAGTACTAGAGAGATAAAGATGGAAGCTAAACAATCTGATCTTAATACTTGCCCTTTCAGAAAGCACTTTAAAAAGTTTGCACTATCCTCGCCTTCCAAACCAGCAGGGAAATTACAGATACTCCATAACATGGTGAGGTCTCCAGTCTTAAGCATGAAAAGTAATTTCACATTAGCCAGATTAAAAAGAAATGAGTTTAAGAAGCTACGGCGTGATAGGTGGGGACAGATGAAAAAGCTCTATAACCAGGCTCCTGGAGGCTGGAAATCAAAAAAGAAAAACTTACAGTTCTTTTGCCAAAGCCAGTTGTTTAAAAGTACAAATGGGGAAACCAATGATGCAATGCCCAAGCTCCAGGAAAAAAATGCAGTAGAAATCCAGCCCACTCAGACTTTGGTAGAATCTCAGAGTAGCCTCTTACCAACTGAAAATGAAGCCAGAGATGCATTTGTTCAACAGATGATGGGATCTTCTGAGTTTAACCCGCATCCTGGTTTAGCAAATATACTTAAGTCACATGCAGAGACAAATGGAACTATTTGTTGCCAACAAAATGTTAGAAAAGAACAAAGCCAAGATAAATTGTTTCAAAATACTTGGAAAGCCAAAACCTTTAAAGATTGTAGGATATTTCTGGAAAAAATCAACAATATTGAGCAGCACAATTCATTTAAGTTAAATAATGTCATTTATTCTCCTGAAGCTGTTGAAAGTAAAAGCAGTCAGGCCTATATGGAAGAAAAAAGACATCCTCTTTTGAGGTCCCATTCTACTAAACAAAATACATTAAAGAAACATGAAAATGAAATGGAAAGGTCTAAAGGATCTGATTCTTCTAAAGTGACTGAAAGGCTGGATGACCAGTTTCACAGCCCAAAATTTAGTGGTGTAAACCATGATGATAATCCTGCTGGTAGTTCTGAAGTTCTTATCAGAATAAATAAAAGAAAAAGTCCACAATGGGAGACCACTGATACAAATATAAGAAAAAGGCATAAGAGACAATCATGCAGTAGTGGACAAATGGCAACTTATTACTCAAAGTACCAAGTAGGTAAGTTCCTGTTCCCGCCTTCATCTTAAAATTGTAGTCTTAAGGAATTGGAGAAGTCAAACAACTAAGCACTTTGGGTTTATTTTTTTTTTAATTGCATGATCCTCATTTTAATTTCAGAGACCATGAAATTAACCATTGCACAGCATCAGAGTAATGCAGAAAAGTGGAATTTTAAGATGTATATAATATTTTACATGAACCTTTCAGCTACAGCAGGTGTGTTACATTCTATTACAACTATAACACACCAAGATAGAAGGAAAAGAGCTAACTTAAAATAGCTCATACAACAATTCAAGTTCTGACATGTCTGAACTCAGTCAAAACTGGTTATTGGTTTCAAAAGGAACTGAATTTCATTCCACTGTGTAGTTTCTCATATTGTGAGGAAGGGTAAATCATGAAAATGAAGCAGAAATCCAGTGTATTAACATCGAGTTGTTTAAAAAAAGTTGTCATTGAATGTTTTCTAATATAAATCAGTAGTGATTTTATAATTATACAGTAAAAAATCGTACCATGTACTTCTGAGAAGTATTCATTCAGAGATCTGTTTTAGTATCCATTCACTGGCAGGTGAAATCTGTTGACTATAAAGTGTTTGCACATTGAATCCTAGCAGAACAACTTAAAATGCAAAATTATGCTAGACAAGTATGTTACACAGTTACTATGCTAAATGCATTGGCTTGGAAACTCTTTAGGCTAGTGTGAAATTAAATCCATTTTTGAAGCTAGATATTTACAATACGTTGCAGTACAAGTGTGATCTTAGGCTGTTATGTTACTTACAAAGAGGGTACACATGTGAAATTATTTCTTCTATTGAGTGAAGAGATCTCCTTAAACAGAAGTCTCAACTCATTTCAATGAAATAACTAAGGTGTGAAATACTCACCAAGTGAAAAAAATATTCTACAATAGGAATTAAAGTAGTGCTGAAGTATTCATTTACAGAAACAATCTTGTGTTAGCTAGTCTGATTATATTGCCCAAAGAAAGAGAAAAACTATTCAAAATACCAGAGAAAAACCTTATGTCTGCCTTTGTATTATATTTTATAGAAAACTCTGATAATAAATTGAAAAGTTAATTTAAGTTGTAGTATAAACAACATTGTGCCTCTTGTATACTTTATTTCTTTTATGCTATATTTGATATATAAAATTCTTTGTATTAAGCTCATTCAGCGTAACCCTGCTTTTCCAAAATACAGCATTTTTTATGTTTAGATTATGACTTTGTATTTTAATTCACTGATTTGCAGCTAAACTCAACATACAAACCTTGTTTTTAGGAAGGTCAAACCTTGACACAAGACTGCTGTAAGAGCCAGGCCTAGAAAAGGAAAGGGTAACATCTCTCTGTTTCTGTTTTGCAAATGAAGAAAGAGCTCTCTCATAGTTTTATGTCATAATTTTTACTGTAGTAAAGAAAATTTTGCATTTAAATATTTAAACTTTTTCTTGCTATGGCAATACAAGACCTATTACTGTGATATGGTCTCATGTTAGTTTTAATTGGGATTCAATTTTATTTACCTGATAACTTTCCTCCTTTAGTTTTGGATCTTTAGGAAATCTGATAACTATTTTGATATTTTACATTATTTCATTTACAGTTTTTGTTACTTTCACTTTTATTCATAGTTTCTCATATCAGTTGTTGTCTTTAGAAAGTTCACTGGTAAACGAAATGTTAAAAGACAAAGAATTATGATTCTGTAATTCTCTCCACACTTGCACCCCAAATCTTTTTCAGGGGTACTGTTGCACTACTGGGAGATTGTCTGACATAGAAAAGGGTGTTTTGTTTTGGCATGTTGGTTCAATATTGTGTACTGTCTGCCCTAGCCAAGGAAATCATATAAGCATTTTTAGTCTAAAATGTAGCTGATGGCTAAAAAGAACGAACATGATTTCTAGCTGTGCATGCATCTGTTTTCAGACATAATTCCTGCATTTGGAAGTTTAATGCACAAGAAAACACCATTATTCATTTATATGTTATTTAGACTGTGTTTTTGTTGATGTGGTATCATAAATTGCATCATTGTTCTGTTGTCATGCCTGAAATGTTCTTATTACACGTTTATGGTCAGTATTTAAAGTTTTTCTTCAAGTTTTAACTGATCTTGGTGTCTTACCGAATATGCTTGAAAGAAAAAGGTGTTGTGATGCTGTGTTATTGCGAAGCATTGTGGCAGGTAGGCAGAACACTGTTACCAAATTTTTATGTATACTCAGTTTTTGCTAGATTGTGCAAGTGAGAATAAAGCATTTGAGTTCTTACAGCTCAAGGTAGTATCAAGCGACAAGAATTAGCCATGTACTCATTGTAGCAACAGAAGGGAGTTGATCACTTTTTCATAATGCCTTTTTTGTTCAAGATAAGGTGACTGATAGATACATTGGTCCATATGACTTTTGAACTGTTTCAACAATGCATTTGATGTGTTGAAGGGTGCTTCCCTTTTACTGTAAATCTATGTTCTGACCATTTTAATTTCTAAAGTGAAACATTAGTACCCTCTGTGTTGGCAAAGAAAATTATGTAAGTCTGGTTTTAGGAAAGCATTCACGTTTTCTTTCCATGAGGGTGGTTCACTGTGTTCCATTGTAACACTGGAGAACACATTCATTTGCTTTGGACTTGGCCAAAAGGCTTCAAGAGAACCAAGCTGAAACAAGAGAAACTATTATCCAGCAGTGAAACAGGACACTATAAAAGAATCCATTTTAGGAACTCACAATGTACTGAGTACTTAAAAAATCTTCTGAGGGTGTGGATTTATCACAGATGCAAAGGAGGCTGTGGACCTACTACAGCAGCAGGCAGAACTGTAGGCTGTGATGACATCACATACCTGTTTACGTACCCTTCGTGTCAGGGTGGGAGTTCACATAGAAAAGCTTCTAAAATCAATTCTAATCACTTGAAGCTAGGATATTTTCTTCATCTAAAATAATTTTCTCCATTATAATTTGGCTTTTCTCCAGTAGTCAGGGGTTTTAGAAGAAAATCTATTGTATTTATTGGTAGAGAATATAAATTTTCAATTTTGATTTTTCATTGAATGCTGGCTTTAAATGCTGTCTCTAATGAGATCAAGTTAGTGCAGTACTTACAATGAGAATTTGCTAATCTTTGTAATCGTTTCAAAGTTGACTACAAGAGTTAGGAATCTAACTATGAAAACTTGGTATCTTCATGAGTCTGATTATTCTCGATTGTGCACTTAAAACTGCATCTATATTAATATGAGAACAGACAAAGCTTTTCTTAACTTTGAATTTCATTACCAGAAATTTTCTTAAAATTGGGAGGGAAAATGCTGTGAACTCTTTACACATCTATATTAGTATGGCATTAATATTCCACTATTGTTGCTTATTTGTCTTGTCATAGTGCAGACCAGTAAGGATAAGGCTACAATGTGAATTGCTTTCCTACTACTGTGGAAGACATCAGTCTTTGATCTAGTGACAAAAACGACTGTTTTTTAGCAAGTCTCTTGGGCTTTCTCTTTCATAAAGTAGCACATTTTATACTCCTTGTAAGGAACAAATTTTAAATATTAGATTACATAAAATGCAAAAGAGACTTAGTCTTAAATCTGTTGATTTTGAGAAATCCTTTTCAACAGCTGTGTCTTAGCTCTTTTCACAAAGGCTTTTCATCAGAGTAAGTTTCACCTGTGATGCAGAGTAAGCAGATAGAAATGTTCATAACTGCAATTGCCAGACGAGAAGTTACTTTTTCACAGACAGCCATAAAACAAAGTAAGAAAATTAATAGAAGATGCAGGACCAATATTGAAATGAATGACTCTACTCAGTAAGTGCACTGTTTTTAATGCAGAAGTATAAAAGCGAAAAAGGTAGACTTGATACACAGTTGGCCACACATATATAATAAATCCTGACTCATTAAATGAACTTAATGGTCTCTGCCTCATTCCCCTTAATGCAATGACAGCAGCTCTAATACCACAGCCTAATACTCAATCTTGTTTTACACTCTGGAATTCCATTTGCCAAACCCAATTATATAGTCTTTCCTTCCCTTGTCTTGTTCTCCCATTGTGTGATCTAGTGTGAGATGTATAAAGCTTGGGTGCTTTTTGGTTTTAAACTGTTGTCATTTGCATCTTGCCTTAGAGTATGCTGTTCCTCTGGTTCTTTTGAGGGTTCTGAGCTAAGGATTTATAACTTCTGCTTGAGTCAAAGAACTCTACTCTGAAGTCTTTTATTTCCTTTACCTGCAAGGAAATTTCAGTAGTTTAGTGTCATGATCAATAAGCCCTTGTGTGGGATTTATATATCCAGTTTAAAACATAGGTGGGGTTTTTTTCATCATTCAGTATTATCTTTCTATTTCCTCAAAAACTGAGAAACTCATACTCATGCTTTCCTTTTTGTCCTCAGTCCTGAGGAAATGGTTAAATTATTTAGCTTTAAAGAAAGAACTGGTAATAACTGCATAAATGCAGACAGGCTTCTGTCTTTCTGCTTAAGCTGTTCTGTAGAAGAGAAAAAAGGTTTGCCAGGCCTGCCTAGCACTTCTGAAAATATGAAAAGTACATATCCCTTTTCAAATCCTTTTTTCTGTTAGGAATTTACAGCTTAAAGCAGAGCTTCAGTTGGTGTTAGAAAAGGACAGAGGTCAATCAAATTTGTAATTTTGTAAATGAAGTGTTGATGTAGTCTGACCATCACAGAGCAGTTCACTACACTGAGACAATTCCACATTTTGGTGTAGAACTCTGGGAAAATATTCCTGTTCAAGAATGATGCTTTAATTTATAGAGGCATGTGTACTGTGCCTTAGTTTGCATTCCTCTATCGTTTACGTGCTAAAGCTAGTGGTGTTTTTCTTTCACCAAATTTTTTGTAAAGCTAAAATTTGTTACACTAGAATCTCCAGTTAGTTCATAGAATCACAGAATGGTCTGGGTTAGAAAGGACCTTAATGATCATCCAGTTCCAACCCCCCTGCCATGTGCAGGGACACCTCACACTAGACCAGGTTGCTCAAAGCCCCGTTCAGCCTGGCCTTGAGCACTGCCAGAGATGGGGCAGCCACAGCTTCTCGGGACAACCTGTTCAAGCGCCTCACCACCCTCATAGTTAAGAATTTATTCTTAATGTCTCAGCTGAATCTCTTCTCTGTCAGCTTAAAGCCATTCCCCACTGTCACTACATGCCCTTGTAAAAACCTTCTCCCTAGCTTTCTTGTAGGCCCTTTAGGTACTGGAAGACTATTATGAAGTCATCCCTGAGGCTTCTCCAGGCTGAACAAGCCCAAAGTTACATTCAAAACAACTGAGTAAGTTACATTCAAGAAATGCAGGTTCTGGTTCCAGAATCGAGGGTAAGATTTAAAATGGTGTGAGATGACTGGACTGTTGTTTGAATGTATTCTTGGGTAGAGGTTCCTTCCCTAATTCCTCTTTCACTCCAGCAAAAGAAAGTTCTAGTCTGTCATTTGATGATTCAGCACCTTCTTCAGATTTTTCAAGCCAAATATAATGCCACATTTATTCACTGTTTATCCTTTTCCTAGCGGTGTCCTTTTGTTTTTCTGTAATTACACATTGTCTATTTGGATTTCAGCAAGGCTTTTGATACTGTCCCCCATAACATACTCCTGGAAAAGCTAGCAGCTCATGGCTTGGACAGGAGCACTCTTTGCTGGGTCAGTAACTGGCTGGATGGCCGGGCCCAGAGGGTGATGGTGAACGGTGTTGCATCCAGCTGGCAACCAGTCACCAGTGGTGTCCCTCAGGGGTCTGTGCTGGGACCGGTGTTGTTCAATATTTTTATTGATGACATGGATGAGGGTATTGAGTCTTTCATCAGTAAGTTTGCAGATGACACTAAGCTGGGAGCTTGTGTTGATCTTTTGGAAGGAGGGCTCTGCAGAGAGACCTGGGTAGGTTGGATAGATGGGCAGAATCCAGTAAGATGAAATTTAATAAGTCTAAGTGCCGAGTCCTACATTTTGGCCATAAAAACCCTTTGCAATGTTACAAGTTGGGGACAGTGTGGCTGGATAGCATCCAGGTAGAAAAGGACCTGGGGGTATTGGTGGATGGCCAGCTGAATATGAGCCGGCAGTGTGCCCTGGTGGCCAAGAAGTCCAATGGCATCCTAGCCTGCATTAGGAATGGTGTGGCCAGCAGAAGCAGGGAGGTTATTCTTCCCCTGTACTCAGCACTGGTGAGGCCGCACCTTGAGTACTGTGTCCAGTTCTGGGCTCCTCAGTTTAAGAAGGACGTGGAAATGATTGAGCGCGTCCAAAGGAGGGCAACGAGGCTGGTGAGAGGCTTGGACCACAGGCCCTACGAGGAGCGATTGAGAGAGTTGGAGTTGTTTAGCCTGGAGAAAAGGAGACTCAGAGGTGACCTTATCACTCTACAACTTCCTGAAAGGAGGTTGTAGACAGGTGGGGGTTGGTCTCTTTCACCAGGCAGCAACTGACAGAAAGAGAGGACACAAAGTGCGCCAAGGAAGGTACAGGTTGGATATTAGGAAGAAATTTTTCACAGAAAGAATAATAAAATATTGGAACGGTCTGCCCAGGGTGGTGGTGGAGTCACCATCCCTGGATGTATTTAAAAAGAGATTGGATGTGGCACTTGGTGACATGGTTTAGTTGAGGTGTAGGGCATGGGTTGGACTCGATGTTCTTGAAGGTCCCTTCCAACCTGGTAATTCTGATTCTGATTTGTGCTTTAAAGACACTGTTTAAACAATAGAAATGTTTGTACTATTCCAAAGTATTTTAGGAGAAAGTCTAAACATTTATTTGCAGGGTGTTACAGAGTGGTCTGAATCATAGAATCATAGAATAGTTAGGGTTGGAAAGGACCTTAAGATCATCAAGTTCCAACCCCCCCTGCCATGGGCAGGGACACCTCACACTAAACTTAGTATGTTATCTGAAATTGTGATTCAAATGTAGGTGAACGTTTAGTAGATGTTATTTTTCATTTTTTATGTTCTTTCTTCCTTGTATTCATTTGGTAACTGGATATTAATTTGATTCAAAGAAGATTTTTGCCATATTCTAAGAACAGCATTTTCTTATCATATGGTGTTTCCTATGATCAATACGGAAAAAGAAAGACTCTTTGCACTTTCAAATGGCCTTGAATCTTGAGGGTTCCCCAACACACTGTTTCTGAAAGCTGTTGACAGGCTTCAGGTTCTAATTTAGCCAGATATTTTTGCAATGATCAACAATTAATTGGATGATGTAACTGAGTGGAAATTGTTCTATACGGGATGCCCAAGATTTTAAGAGCAACATTCTGCATTCAAATGCACACACCACTGCAACATCACAGCTTGACAGTTCTGCCCTTCATGGTCATTGAGGTGGCGTCATGCTTTGTAGTTCAATGTGATATAAAACATGATGGTGTTCTTGGGTGTATAATCTGGCAAAGAAAGTTTATGGAGTCCTCATTAACAAAGTTTACTTCCTAGTTGTTTAAAATATGTTATTAGATATTTTAAAACAAATCAAAAGAAAACATTTGGAAACCAAAGTTTGTTGTTGTTGGGTTTGATTCTTTTTTAAAACAAATACAAGTATATAGAAATGTATGATTTATAGGCCTGTAACTATATGTATATGTACAGGGATATGTACTGAGAACATTTCTAATGCACCATATGAAAAGAAAACCACTTCTTTGAAGCGATTATAACCTTGACTGAGGTCCCAATTGAGATGTTAATTGGAATTTTTTAATTAGTTTAATGCTTGTGAGGAGTCTTTTAATGGTGCTGTATAAAAATCTAGAAAAGAAAATAAGATATTATTTCACTACTGGTCAAATAAAATATTGAACCTTTTGTAACTGAGCAATAACTAAAATGTACTCCAGGCATTTTTATCAGGTTCCTAACCAGGTTATGACTCAAAACACTGTTTTTAGTGTTTGCAGTGTACCTTGATAAAATAATGCTGTTCTTGAGACATCTCTCTCTCCTTCTTCTCCTTACAATGCCTAAGGTATCATCTTGAATTACTTCAGTTTTCACATCTCTGTTATTTCTTTTCACTCCTTATTGGATTGCCAGCTTTCAGCTGACTAACTTTTCTCATCTAAATGCTCACTTTTAATTTTTTTTTTTCCATATGTGATTTTTGTCGATGTTATTTTCTATATTACTCACTTTAGTAAGTCAGACTGGCTGTGTTCTCCGTGCAGCTTTCTGCCTTCTTTCCTCTCCCACAGGAGCATGGAAAGTGTGCACACTTTTTCAGGGAGGCTGATGAGCCCAAGCAGGATGTCTGACCAGTCATAACAGCTCAGCTTCCATCGTGTCACACCGTTGACATTGGCTCTCTGCTAGTGTTGGCCATCCCACTGCTTCTTGTATATCATGATACTTATATTTTTACACCAACATATTTATGGTTGTGCTTCATCTGTGACACACTATAGCTGCCTGTGTGTCCTGGGTTCAGCAGTAGCAGTCATTTTTCTCCTTCTTAGTAGCTAGTGCAGTGTTGTGGTTTTGACTTTCAGCCTGGGAACAGCGCTGATAACACCAATGTTTTTAGTTGCTGGTCAGAATGTTTACCCTGACCAAGGACTCTCTGAGTCTCATGCTCTGCCAGGGAGGAGGATAAGTTGGGAGGAAGCAGAGAAAGGACACCTGACCCAAACTAACCAAAGAGGTATTCCATACCACAGCACATCATGCCCAGTATATAAACTGGGGGCAGTTACCCAGAAGGGTGAGATCACTGCTCAGGTTGGGCTGGATATTGGTTGGCAGGCAGGGAGCGGTTGTATTCTCTTCCCTTGTTACTTCCCTTATCATTATTATTATTGGTGGTAGCAGTAGTGGTTTGTGTTATACCTTAGTTACTGGACTGTTCTTATCTCAACCTGTGGGAGTTACATTCTTTCGATTCTCCTCCCCATCCCTTTGGGAGCAGGGAGAGGAAAGGAGGGGGAGGGGAGTGAGAGAGTGGCTGCGTGGTTCTGGGTTGCCAGCTGGGCTTAAACCACGACACTGTATCTTAGTGAAAGAACGGCCCAGCCTGCACTGGTACTGTGCCGTGGTCCCGCTGAACTTCTGTTTATTTCACACCACAGCTTTTATTCCTTGATTTTATTTGGAACCAGATCTGAAACACTGTTCAAACCATCCAGACTAATACCCTCCGGTTGTTCCACATTCATCTGCGTCCTCTCTTCATCCTTTACTCTCCTTCTTTAATCGATTTTCAGATCATGCATCAGCTTTTTTCCAAGCAGTACGTTTGTGAGTGTCAAAGCATGTTCTCAGGAGCACAGCAGAATGTGTGCGGCACAGTTTCATTCCGTTTTTTGCTCCGTCTTTTTTCATTGTGTACTTCTGCTGCTCCATTACTATCTCTTACACCTGGTAAGAGATTTATAGTAACAGCGAGAAACCTGTCAGACTCTGTCATATATTTCTTTCACTGATGTGCCACAAGTGCTCAGCAAATTCCTACTAGCCTCTTTCAGTTATCTTTCTCATATATTTCACATGTATTTCATATCTATTTCCTTTTTTCTTCCCACACTTTTTTTCTCCTTCAAACCAAGAAAATGTTTATGAGTTAGTGTTGAAGGCCAAAAGCAACTTTTTCACCATCATTTCAGTCTGGGGCTACAGCTGGTTCTGACTTCTTACCTTGTCTTTTTGTCTACATTTAGTTCCCCCCATGTCTTGGTTCTCCTTGTGTGTTGTTCTGTTTGTCTCAGTAGTCCAAGCTGTGTTAAACCCAGCTCTTAGGTCTAATTTTTAAAAGCCTCCTGCATATTGCTTATCTCCCCAGCTTGCTTTGATCAAGTTGAGCACATCATCTATTTCCAGGGCATTTCTTTCTCTCTCTCGGATTCCCAAATTGGATTCCATCCACTCAGCTGAAAAAAAAACCCCTATTTCTTGTTGTAATAAGAATCCATTTGATAAACAGAAATGAGACAGTAAAAAATTTCTTTGATTTCTTTGTAGATTTTTTGTTGTTGCATTTGAGCATTGTGGAAAAGATGAGTTAAATTTTAGAGATAATAAATCTGTGTGTGCTTGGTTTACCTTCATTTCAGTGTTCCTTGCGTTATTTGATCAGCCTCTGTTGGAAAGGGTGCTGAGGCTACTACAGTGCTGTGGGGTTTAACCTAATCTATTCCACTGTTTCTGTCTTGGGAAATGTTTAAGTGCTTTGTACAGAGAAAATTTTTTTATGCTGCTGAAGTTTTACTGTTCCTACTCAGCGTTTTTTTAAACCTTTCTGTAAAAGCCTTAGATCAGTGCTGTATCTCACCGATGCTCTTATGCTTTCCAGGCTGCCAGTTTGCACCTCGCTGATGGCAGTGTTTAACAGTGCAGTTTGCAGAATCGTTGTCAGACAGGAAGGTAAAAACCAGTTTGCCCTAGCCCTCAGCTGGGTGGGAAGGAGAAGTGTTTATGAAATAAGTGTTGTAAAAGATTTAGAGAAACATAACCCTGCAGTGATAGTTTCATAGTCATTTTACTGCCTACAAATACAACATTTGATGGTAATCTCTTTAATGGGAAATGCTGAGGAGTTGCCTAACAGATAAGAAACATTTATCCTTATTCCTATTTCTTCTGCATGCCCTTGACACGTGGTAGGCAGAGATTAACTCAGCAAATCTATGGACTTGAGCTAGCCAAGTTTTTCTCAACTTCGTTGTTTTCATACAACAGGTGTCAAATTCCTGGTTTTCCTGAAAAATGCAGTGCCAAACAGCATGGAAAATAAGAAGGTCTAAGAATACTTGTATGTGTGTGTGTGCTTGGCAACCTATCACATTATATAGTATTGCTGTCACATCCTCCTATTAATTAGTCAGCACTTCTGTTATTGTAACAGTAATTTGGGTTAAACTAAAGAAAGAAACACAAAATTTCACGAATACTTGTATTCGAGCAGTGTATCTGGAAGTATGGAAAAGAACGGGGTTTTCTTCAGCTCTTGGAAGCGTGGGAAGGCCCCTTGCTGATTGCTTTAGTAGAAGGTCAAATTCAAAGACCTATCTCTTGAATTCCTTTTGCTTTAATGATAGGAGGAAATTTTTGTGGAGAGAGATGATCCTTTTTGGTCCTAGCAGGCCCGGAGACTTAATCACACACAGGGTTGTGTGCTCAGCCAGGGGAGGCTAGATGGGACTTCAGAGTCCATTGGCATGATCTGAATTTGGCTGCTGTGATATGTTAGAATAACAAATAGATAATTGCTTCTGTCTCCAACACTGTTGGAGGATAGTAAATGCAGAGATGATTGGGTAGTGGTGACTTGGGAACTGAGTAGCAACACATGAAAAATAAACCCTGGAGTCATCTCTGACAGTTTTCTAGGCCCATAGGTTTTATGTTCAGCAGCATCCAAAGAAAGGCAAGAGCAGAGTGTCCTGTCACTGTACACAACGTCCATGTGTCCACATCCTCAGTGTGGTAACTGGTGCCTCCCACCTCGTCACTCATTCAGATACACTCACTCACAGAGCAGTCATATACAGCATGCAACAGACTGCAGGAACACACACCTCAGCTCTCCAAGATACATAGCTTTTAATTTGCAGTTGTTTCAGATCAAAAAGGTATAGTCTTATTTCCATTTTTATATATACGTGTATATATGTATATACTTTCTAAGAAGAGACAAGAATTATCAAGATCAGTTATTGTACACTCTGAAATAGGAAATCTTTTACATTAACCAGCAAATGTTGCCAGCACTTCAAGAGTAGTTAAAGATAAAGAAAAGCATATGAATTTTCAAGAAATGTCACTAGTTTATCATACAAAGAATTTGAAAAAATAAATACTCTTTTCTTCCTTTTCACTAGGCTGTTAGCACAGTTGACCTTGTCTTAAAATTCCCTAATGAAAGCAGAACAATTGAATATTCCATGGCTGGAATTTATGTTCCATCTTACAGGAGCATCAGTAGCTGACATCCACCCATCACATACACAGAAGCTGATGAACTGAGTCAATCCCAACTGAATAAAACCAAAGCAGATGATAATTGCTGGAATAGTAAACAGATGGCTTCAGAATGGCAAATTCTAACCTTTTTAGAGACTGTTATATAAATCAGTAATTGCCTGTTGTCTGGGGAGATGAAGAGACCTCCCTCCTCTTACTGGTACAAGTGTTGATTGCAGAGAACTCCAGAAGGCTGTAGAGCAGAGGTGTATCACAAGCCTCATTCCAGGCTCTGCTGGAGTAAGCTCCTTGGTTTCTGTAACCTGCAGGTCTTCCTGACAGGAGGGCTGCAGTGTGCACCTTTTTTAAGCAGAGTGGAATAAAATCTAGCATAGAATCTGCTGATGGATCTAGCTGGAGAAATTCAGCTGCTTCTATTTAATTTTATGCTTAAATTATATTCTCTGCTTTAAAAAAAAAAAAATGTCTAAATACACCATTTTCATGCCTTGTTACATCAACAGCTAGAAAACAAATCACTGCAGGTAAAAGAGTGAAAAGCAAGATGAAAGACTAGGTTCTTCTTGGTTAACAAACATATTAGTGCAGATCTCAGACCTATTGTTTTCCACTTTTACTGTGATAAAAATAAATTTCCTTAAAATACTTGAACTTTTTATGTTGACGTTACCTATATGGGGGAACTGACGAAAACATTAATTTAACATTTCTCTGTTCTGTTTTTATGCATGCTCTTAAAATGCCAGACTCCTGAGTTTCCTAGAGCTCTTGTGTGAGAGGTGAATGACTGCACAACAACTAGCAGCATATCAGTTCTAGTTCTGCAGACTCAGTCCTGCCTTTTACACCTGGTACCCAAGCCTGTACAAAACCTAAAGTATAAAGAGTAGGACAGTCCCTGAGAGAACCAACTATTCAAAGTGCTGCTTGGAGGTATCATGGCACTCTGTCTTTGCAGTCCAAGCAAAGGGGAAGGAGTTATGGTCACAATTCCCTAGTATATACACTGTTACAGCTAGCAGTGCTGTTTGGAAAATGGGCCACACCAGCAATACAGTTCCTGGTTTGTGTACAGGAGTAACATGCCAAATCATTTGAGAAGCCCAAGCCTTTAGCTTTTTCTGTGTGGCACTTGCCCACTGTTAAACAAGGTTTATGTATCTACTACTTTAAAGACAGTAGAAATGCTGTTCTTTAAAGCATGTTATAGGTATGTATTACAGCAGAGTTTGCAGTTTCTTGAATCCTGAGGCATTTCTGTTCTTTGACATAACAACAGCCACCACAAAAGAAAAAAAACCCTGAACAAATCCAAAACAAACAAAAACCATCCCCCAAACCACCAGCAACAAACAACTCCCCAAACATAACAACATTCCAGCCCTCACTTCATTTAACTGTAGATTGTTTCTGTTCAGAGTGTAAGTTTTGCTGCGTGGCCATGCCTGGAAAGCCCATAATCAGTAGGAGTGAGGCAGGCTGCAGAACTGCAGCAGTCAGCATTAGCACCATCTCAAACACACACTTAATCCCAAGGCCATAAGAAAAGGCTTTGACTTTCTGCACAGTGGTGAAGGCAAAGGTTCAAGTCTGAAGAAGCTGCAAATTCAAGAAAGTAACCTCGCTGACTAAAGTCTTCCCTGTCACCTACACTTGCACTCTGTGTCTCCTATGGGAAGGGACAGATCAGAGCAACAGGAGCATGCGCAGACCGGAAAGAATGAAGGAAAATAGCACAAAGCAAAAACATGACGAGAGAGGCAGAAGAGTAAGCACAGTAGGAAATGCTGGGCATGGGGACAGTACCCCGGTTACAGAGGGTTAGGAGCTAGGGTTGGTAATTTATAAATGCCCATTTCACCACCCTGTCAGAGAGGCACACAGCCTTCCAGAGAGCTTGCATTAAAATGTAAAAGAATGAAAATTGCATTTCAGATGCTCTGTGAAATGTAACAATGACTTTACCTGTTACACAGGCTGTCTTTCCTACTTGCCATGACATCGGGAAAAGTATAATCAAAGTCAGGAATAGTATTTGAGTAACACAAGCTAGGTTTTTTAGGTTATAGTCTTATGATTACTGAATGTCCCAGCTAGACTGTTCACCCATGGGCACACTATAAATACTTCAGCAGATTCAGTCCCTGATACTTCGCACCTAAACATCCTGTGATGGACCTGGTTTCCTGAAATGCTTACAAGAGCCACTGACTGATTCTTGCTGCTTAAACACGCCTTTTGATAGGAGAAACTGTGCAGATAGGTTATAGCACAATCATTACTTTCTGCCCTTAATTGCAACACATACAATTTGATTTTTAGCATCTCAGTAATTAGAAATACTTCCAACTTTGTATCATTCATCCACTTGAAATCTTTGAAAAGGTTTGTGAGAAACAATGAATTGCACATAGGGCACAGATCACTGCAGGAAGGAGGCAGGGAAAGAGAAAAGTAGCAGGAACGGAGAAAAGACAATGACAGTGCTTTATATGTTAAGGAAAAAGAAATTATGAGGATGGTGAAACACTGAATCAGGTTGTCCAGATAGGTGGTAGATGCCCCATCCCTGTAAGTGTTCAAGGCCAAGTTGGATGGGGCTTTGAGCAACTCAGTGGAGTGGAAGGTGTTCCTGCCCATGGCAGGGGGTGGGAACTAGGTGATTGTTAAGATCCCTTCCAACCCAAACCATTCTACGATGCTATTCTGTGATTCTATGTGCACAATGAGTGTGTGATGCGGTCCACACTTACAGCATCACCTGTTCAGTGATTCCCACAAAGGGCTGGGTTTCTTTCCCTTCTTCCCTTTACTTACTTTCCTAGATTTAAAACAAAATAAACGCTGTCAATATAGCAACTCTTTCATGGTTGTACTATATTAACAGTGTCAGCAAAGCCACCCAGCCCTGAGTTCTTGCCCAGTTCCTGCTGTATGGTTTTATAGTAGTCAGCTGGACACAGTTTAAGAAGGGCCAGTCCCTTCCTGTGCAGAGGAACAGCACCAGCTGGTGACAGCAGGTGCAACCAGCCTGGGACAGGCTCTGCCAACCACCAGGACTATGCTATTTCAATAGAAACAAGCCCCATCTACTTTGACAACATGGAGAGCACAGCACAGTCAGGTTCTGTCTTGGTGTTTCTGAACCACAGTACAGTAAAACAGCAGAAAAACCCCACAGAATACACAAGCTGCCACCACCTTATCTTGCCTCTTACCGGTTTGCTTGTTTGCAGGGGAAGAAGAAAATGTACTAAACTTTGTCTCATTTTTTCCCCTCTCTCCCACTCCCACTTCTTTTCTCACAGCACACTACAAGTGAAAGTCTCGGAGCCGCAGAATTCAATAGACATGAACACAGAAACTGAACATTTGAAGTCCATAAAGACGTGCCTTAATCAGCCCACTGAGTGGAATCTGAGTTTTTCAGCAGCATCTCTCTCCAGCTGTAAAGTTTTTAACCAAAATCTCAAAACTGATGAGAACAAATAGATCGCAGCTGTTCTTGCACTATTATTTTATACATTGTTCCTGGTTTGTTTTTTTTTTTTTTTCTGCTGAATAATAAGCATTCATTACATTGATCTTGAAATGATCTTGTGTGATTTGGCTTTCTATTACTATTAGCATTATTCATTTTGATGTTCCTTTTCTTTTTTCTAAATATAAATTTTCACATCTGACCATCATGAAATTCTTGCAGTACAAATTTATATCAGAATCGGATGTTCCCCATTAATAGTATTGTGATTTTTCTATGTTCTTTAAGTTTAATTATTATTTCCCAAGTTTATTTTTGTGCACGAAAGTTAATATATTATGTAATTTGTGGCATAGGTCACCATGTAAAGATTTATGGTAATAACAACTCAAACTAAGTCTGTAACAGGTGGAGACCGACTACCTCGAAGCAACGCAGTGAAAAGGTAAATTACGTGAGGAGATCTCCTTCACCAACAGAGTGAAATGTGCCGAACACCCAGGTTGTTTCTGCAGTATGCTTTCATCTTCATCATCCATCTTGAGAACGTCTGTGTGACAGTGTGTCATGAGCATAATGTCTAAAAGAATGGGCTGAGCCTGCAGGAGAAGCTCTTGAACAAATGTCATTCAACAAATCTGTATCTGCACTTTCTGAGGTTTCTGCTAAATGGTCTTTCTCCTCCCTTTGTTTCTATGAATTTATGCCTGCCACCAATTAAAATGGATGTAAATGCTTTTCCCATTTCATTTTTTTATGTGTACTTCGGAAATTCAATGTAAACATCAACATTTTGAACTCTACTCAAAGAAGTAGTAAATGGTTGTAGCCAACTACATTGTAGACATTCCGTGCTTAGATCAGCTTTGGGCAAGGTTCATGTGCTTCATTCATCAAAACATTATTATTAATACAGCTATAAAAAAGTGTTAGAATAAAACCATATAATATATTTCTCTTTTCTGGAGTCATACATTCAATAGCTAGAGCAGAGGATTCTTAATTCAACTTTTTAATAAGTGGTCTCTCCTGTCCTTGCCAAGAACTAATTTTCCAGAAGGCAATTTCCTTGGAAGACACTGCGTTCTAGAAAACAAAGGTTTTAAGGATTCACTTAAATTTATCATCTTTCTTAAAGTGAAGATGCAGTTCGTCTTTACAGAAGTTTGTTGGTTTGCAGGTGCTATCCAGTAACTGAAATAAAAAGGTTGTTGTGATTTCTGGTAAGTCTCACAAGATCCCAAAAGGACACTGAGTCACTGAAGTGTCAGTGCAGAACATGGTTAAAAGAATAAACATGCATCATCACACCACTGTCTAAAGGGTCTTTATGTATCTCAGCTATTTAATGCATTTGGATTCTCTGAGGCAAGAAAGCCAAAAAGAATTGAACTTACTGGGGGAGAGGCACTGGTGCTAACTTCAGTGAGCCCCACCTGAGGACCAGGGTGACCCTTAAGAGGGACACATAAATGGTCTCACAAGCTGTGCTGAGCAGTCCAGCCGGTCCCTTGTTTGTGTGCCTGAAGCAGGAGATGTCACAAGGATTTTTTCAGGGAAAAAGGACCAAGTAAATCCTGGAACCTTTTCTGTTAATTACAGACATGTCTCACACCCAAGCAGCTGCCTGGTTTTGTTAACAATTGCAATCCCTTCCTGTGTGTCATACTGAGTTTCAGTTCGCTGGTAAATCCAAAGGGTTTCAGAGGGAGGCAGATCCAGGCTTAACCCAAACTCAGGAACCACTGCTTTAAGTCAGACAAACAACAAAACTAGAAAAAGGTGTGCTTGGTGAAGCACTTGCCCTTCTTGAGATAGTTATCAGCTAAAGGAGACTGTTACCAACAGAAAATTTTTTAGTCTGTAGTCTGGACAGACAAGCAAGCAAAAACAATCACAAAACTGGTTTTAAGAAACAAAAACTAGTGTAGGAATAACCATGGGATCATTTTGACAACAAAGGACTACTGCTGGTTTATCATTTAATATGGAATCAAACCTAGGTCTAGTGTGGCTCATGTTGGACACCCTGTTGTGTTTAGCCAGAAGAAAGAGAGAGGATGTACAGTAATTGCTTCAGCGCAACAAAGTGGCTAGTTTTGAGTCAGTCAGAATATTTTGGGGATTAAGCTTTTATTCCTCAACCAGTAAGTTAGGGTACACTTTCAACCCATAGAATTAAAGTCACTAAAACCCAGCAAAAGAATTTTAGTAAGCATTATTCTTTTTAACTTAAGATTTTTTTCACTGCAGCTTGTAGGATATATCCAGACTTGGCTTCCCGTCAACTTTTGGGTGTACCCTACTGCTACCATAAGCAACTTTTGAGAAAGTCAGCTGCATACCTTTAGACATTGATTATTGCTGATGATCAGCTTTGAAAAATACAATACACATTCAAGCATCCTACTCTGCAGTTACGCAGCAATTCTTCCTCAAAAGTTAAGTCATTTTGACAGAACACACCTAAATTGCCTCTACAGGGACTGCAGTGAAAGGACAAGGGGTAACAACAGGGTAAAACTTAAACAGGGGAAGTTTAGATTGGATATAAGGAGGAAGTTCTTTACTGCAAGGGTAGTGAGGCACTGGAGTGGGTTGCCCAGGGAAGTTGTGAATGCTCCATCCCTGGCGGTGTTCAAGGCCAGGTTGGACAGAGCCTTGGGTGACATGGTCTAGCGTGAGGTGTTGTTGTTCAAGCCCAGCTGTCAATCCAGAACCACGCAGCCTCTTGCCCAGTCCCCCCCCCTTCTTCCCCCCACTCCCGGAGGGATGTGCGACATGAGCAAACCACTCATGAGAGTAAGGGTGAGAGAAAACTTGTAACTGAAATTATTTAAAGCCATAAAAAAATTAAAAATAAACTAAACTTTAAAGCACAGGGTAAGCTCTGACAATCAACTGATGCAAAATAAAATCTATACTTCACACTGCTAAACTGGGTTCAGGCAGTATTCAAGGAGACAGGGGCTGTCTCTGATCTTAAGTGGCTGCAGAAACACAAACTCCCCCTGCAACACAAGCGGAGACTTGAAGAAAAGGATTATCAAAAGAGGGAGCTCAGGACTTCAAAATTCTGTTTAAAGTGATGAATAAAAATAATTCACTGCAGTTACATAAGCTTCTGAATAGCAAATATCAGCAGAAAAGTGTGCAATGGCATTTTGTGGTTTGACAGGTTTCCAACAAAAATTGAATGGAAGGAAAAGCAACACAATCCTGTCTGTTTTCTACGTGCAAGCTCGAAAATAGCCTAATAGTCAGTGCAATGCACTTTGGGAATGCTACTTTTCACTTGTGTCCCTAAGCTATTTCTGAGTTACCAAAGTCCCTTTACAATGTATTTACCTATTTTATATGCAAGTTCCTTAGGAAGTCTCATTGGGCACCAGCAGCAGAGATGCATGTGTCAAGCAGTTGCCCTGAGTTTTTTCCAGCTACCTTGAAAATTATTTATATTGTAACAAAGACAGACAGGATTGACTGTTTCCAAATTAAAAGACTAGCATTTCCAGAGTGAGCCTGCTCAGCCACCAGTGACTACTATGAGCAGTTTTAAGTAAATCCCCTATTATCTCTGTGAAACTCATGCCTATTCCTAGCTAAGTCATTAGAAAAAGGGCTGTGAACTTGAGAGCTACAAAGAAATCCCAATTGCTACTTCAAAAGACAGTACACCGGTCCCAGAAAGTATTTCATGTTTTGTTCTTTCTGTATTTAAGTATTCCTGGATCTTGCTTTATACCACAAATATTTTTATGCTTTCCTAAAAGCACAAGACTGATTTTATATAACAAGGTCGAGAGCAATAGCAGACTTCCAGGCTTAGCTTTGTGAAATCAGTAACCCAGATTCACTATTTTGCCATTTTTTCAATACAGTGGACACATACCTGCAGGAAGCAGAACTCACAATTCAGATCAATTCTGTTTTACATGAACATGAGCAATAAAACCTGGTCCATGGATGCGCTAGCTGAAATTTGAAGAAAGTAGGTTCCATTAAAGGTTGGTATATTCAAAGCTGCTGCCATCAGAAGCAACTACTCCAGGTCAAACATTCTCTCTGAATAATGTTAAATATCAAAACAGCATTAACTACTTACCAGCAGCAGCAATTTTTATTTACAGAGAAAGAGTATTTTTTCTCTATAAAGTAAAAAAAATAAATCCAAGTTCCAGTAATATTTTAATATGGTTTTATTACATGAATGATGGACTTCGTATCGGGAAAAATCATCAAATGCATCTATATAAAAAGAATTTAAAAGTTCATTGGAAGTTCTAGAATTATAAAAGATCATAGTATAAAAAGAGTCAAATATGGCTAACAACAAAACAAATCTTATGTTTTAAGACTGATGTCAACTACCAGCATTAACAAAGGCCAATTTCTCTCCTTTTGTCTTCACTGATCTGCTTCCCTACTCAAAAGTCTTGAAAGATTCATTCTTGTTTTTTCAAGTGCCACTGTTTTTGCTCGTCTTGAAGGCCTTGAACTGGACACTGGGACAGATTCTGGAATCTCATCACCACTGAAATGTAAAATATTTTAAAGTAAGGCCAAAAAGACTAAGCAGACACAAAAGGATTTACATTTACAAACTTGAAGCAATATCTTGGAGAGCAAAAGTACTTTGTACTAATTATAAGCTATTTATTTTCTGAGAAGAATCAGCAGATTCAGTAACCATGTGTCAGCAGTTGCAAAATAAGCAAAACTCGCAAAAGATCTGATGGTATCAAAGTAGACACAGGAGTAGGCAAATGGGAATGATTGGCCCTGGTCACCCTAAAGTCCAGGGGATACTTTCTTGTGAAACAGTGAGCATAGCTGAAAATTGCAAAGACGATGTTGTTTTAATGCCTATATCCTACAAGATCAGAATGCATTACGTATATTCAGCCATCAGTCATTTCTAGAAGCTTATTGACTACATCTTGAAAAACAAGAAACAAAAAGGGGGGGGGCAGGCGCAGAGAGAGAATTCAAATGAAAAATTTGATTCCTCCACAGAACAGTTATTAGAAAAGAGCAGAAAAAGTGACTGGAAGAAGAGCAATAATGCAAGCCAAACATATGACTTTTGCCAGGTGGAATGTGTTACTGCTGCAGACAACAGAAAAAAAGAACTCCAGTCTCTTAGCAATGACAATAAAATGTGAAGCTGTCAAACCTGCTGCTGTTTCAAAAGCACCAGTTCAAAGGAAACTTTTTTTTTTCTGAAATATTTATCGGTGTTATGAGGAATAGAGGATATTAAAGATGCAGGTTTGGGAAAAGAGAAAAATTAGAATTAGATGTCCTTGCTAGGACAGACACCGGAGGGTTGAGGTTGGAAAGAAAAGAATTTACCTTTCACTGCCACATGTTGCAGTTGTGCCAGTTTTCCTTCTGCTCATGGATCTCACTTCTGATGCTGCTTTCCGTTGTCCTAAGCATAAGCAAAAGCCTCTTTTCATGTCGTGATACTATTTCTTTTCTTCAACTAGTTCTGTATGTTTCTTCAGTGTTCGATATTTCATTGACACATGTAACTATGCAGTCACCAGAGACAGAATGTGGTGACAAAACAAAACAGTCAACAAAACCCCCTCAAAGTACCACTTCTCTCCAACACACCTGTACATTACTGTACATGACTGCGGCCAAAGTACCCTGAAATCCTATAGTCAGACTTATTTTTTTAGAGTCTGTCAGGAGAGGCTGACAGCACAAAAACTTCCATGAAGAAGTTTATTTTTATCTTTTAACTAACAAAACTTTAAAAAATACAATGCTGTATGAAGACTGAATGGGGTTTTTGTATATACATTCACAAAAAGTTAGTAGGAAGTTTATCTTTTTAAAAAACAGAGTACTGTAGCCAGAAAAAGCTCTGCAAACCTTTGCCAGTTTTGTTTCTTGTGGATTTCTGTTTCGCAGTTGTTTTACTTTGAACATCAGTAACTGGAGTATGAAGAGCATCTTTGTTATTTTCTGTTAAACAGAATAGCACATGCAGAAGTCAGAGACAATCAACTTTTAATATACCTTAAGCACCAGTATTTTAAATATTGGCTGGTATATGAAAAAGCCACCCAATTTTAACCCTATTTTTCCTTTAAACTTACAGAAATTCAGTAAGGCAGCTAGAAGGAAGCTTCAAGTGTCACTCAGCTTTAACCCTGTCCCAGCACAGGTCAATCACATGTAAACTGTCCCTGACAACTGTTTAGCCCCTTCCATTGTGTCAGAAGTCAAGCAAGCAGGGCAGAGACCAGCTTGGCTGAACAGGGAACTGCTCATGGAGCTCAAAAGGAAAAGAAACTGTATGACCTCTGGCAGAAAGGTCAGACACTTTGCAGGAAGATTACAGAGCTGTGTTTCATATGTGCAGGGAGAAGACACAAGAGGCCAAAGCTCAATTAGGGTTGAAACTGGCCAGTGTTGTGTCAGATACCAAGAAGGGCTTTTGTAAGAATATCAATAGCAAGAGGAGGCTTAAAGAAAACATGGGACTGATTCTTGTTGAAGATGGTCACCTGACTAATAGAGATGAAGAAAAAGCAGTGGCATTCAATGCTTTTTTTGCCCCTGTCTTTAATAATCTGAGAGACCTGGGACTGACTGCCCATTCCCCTGAGTTGGAGGACCATAGGTGTGGAAACAGTGACTTTCCATTTGAGGACACCGGAATTGTGAGGGATCTTCTGTGTCAGCTGAGTGTCCATAACCTGAATGACCATGAGCCAGCAGTACAGCCACTTGGCCAAGGAGGCCAATAGTATCCTGGGTTGTATCAAAAAGTGGTATGGCCTCATATTGACAAGAAGCTTTTTTCCTAACATCAGATCTAAATCTCCTTTGCAGCAATTGAGGGACAAAAGTAGTGTCTGTTGCCCCTTTTGCTCACAGCTGTCATTTAACAAATTTGAAGTAGTAGATGCTGCTTTATTATTAACAATCCCAAATGTATTTGGGGAAGGGTGGCAGAGTTAAAAATGCTTTCTCCTACAGCCTACTTTTAAGAAATGCCCAAAAATCCTGTTTTGTAAGAAATTCGTATCAAAAAGTATTATCAGATGGTAACAGAAAACAGTACAACTATTATCTCAAAAGCATACTTGCAACTTCCCATCAATAAGTATTTGAAGACATAAACATAGAAGATATAAAGTTATTTGACACTTACAGAAACAACAGATTAAAGCCCTGAAATACTCCACTAGAAAACATAAACAAATAAATCAAATAAATGTTAAACAAAAATGTGGTCTGCTTAAAACAGTTGCATGTCACCATCTTTGCTTTACTGCTCCAAGCAATTCCTAAACAAGTTAACTTTCTGTGCCACCAGCACAGTGCACATGCAGCTGCATAAGCTGTGCAGGCAGCAAAAACTCTTCCAGCCGTTTCCACTTCCAGCTCTTACATAGCAATTAAAAAAAAATGCAGCTCCAACCTATAAGCTTGTAGCAAGGATGGGCCAGTGTCAACAGTGAAGGCATCAGCCATATACTGCTACTATACAGCCTGTAAGTAGCACAGGCATGGTAACTCAAAAGCATAAAAGCACCACAAAGTACCTGCTTCTTCCTCCAAGTTAGCAAGTCACTTTCTAAAGATGAGCTAGTCATCACTGGTAGTTATCAGACACACAAGCATGTCAAACAGCTAAAAAACTAAAGCTGATTTTAATACAGTCTTTGCTAAAAAGAAAGAGCTGCATGACAGAGCTTAAGACTCAAAATACAGCACTAGTTATACTAATATGGAGAATAAGAAAACAGGATCTGATCAAAAAGCAATAAAAATCAGAATATAGTTCAGTACAAGCAGCATTTTATACTGTATACATATTTACTAGGTAGTACCTTTTCCTATTTTTCCACAAAGTAGGTTAGTTCAATGGAGGGAAAACTAGCAGTTATTTTCATAGCATCTAAGCAAGCTACTCTATTGTATACCTACTACTAAACTACACCTCTCCTAAATTACCTTCTTCATTTTGAATAGTATTTTCAGATAATGTGGTCTCCGTTTCCTGTGTCCTTTCAGAGAGGCCTGTTTCCTCAGTCATTTCAGTGTGCTCTTTGCCCACGTTAGGATCTTTGGTCAAGTTCATCTTGAACTTCTCAATAGCTTTTTGACACAGTTTATCTTTCACTTCCTGGAGAAGTGACATTTAATATTAAACGTTACTTCATTTTACAACTATTTCTTTTACTCATTAAAATTTCCCCCATTTGTGAGTTCAGCTAATAGGATAAGTTCAATTTACTGCACAAAGGATACAAGGTGTGACATGATAAGTCAAGTTGAAAGGAGAAACACTTTCTTCATCACCACCAAGCACTGAAATGCCAAAAAACCAAGCAATATTAAAGCAACTGGACCTTTCCAGCCGAGTCCTGGAGTGCAGCTGCCCCTGGATGATATGCCCACAGTGCATCAGCATTCTTTTCAACATTTCTATATGCCACTGTTGTCTTCTGTCACAATCCCAGATTTTGCTGTGTTTTTCCCCATATTAAAAAAGCATCAATGTAAAACCTGTCATATTACTCTTGTAAGCCCTTCCCATCTTATCTTAAATCAAGCACCCTTTTCAGGTTGCCTGATGATCTTACACAGTTACAGCGTAACTTTAGTTGTAACATTTCGGCTGATAATACTTAAGTAAAGATAAGCCTCCAAACTGGGACACTCCACATTAAATTTTATTTTAATGTAAAAAAAATTAACTACACTACAGTAATCAGAAGAACTTAGTGTATTGAAATATATCAAGTTTCATGTTTCATGCTAATTTTACTATCTATGGTGTCTGAAACCTGTAAATTATACAGTGACATGAGCTCAGATTTCTAGAAACAACACATCAGAGTGATTTTCAAGGACTGGTTAAAGAGAAATTCCAGTCATATTGTCATAGTAAGTAAAAGGCTCTTCATTTTCAAGTAAATCAGAATATTGGATGGCTAGTGATTAAAAAAGAATCATGTTATTTATGTACTACCTCTAGAATCTCATTGATCAAAACCAGAAGATTCTCTGTGGAAGAACCACTGAGTTCCAGCGAATTTAAAGCTTTTACATAAATACGAACGTCTGGTGCCGTTGGGTCCCTCAAGATTTCGTAGCAAATTTTCACTGCTAAACTATCATGCACTGTTAAGTCCTGTAAAGGAAAGAAATTAAGTATCAGACATTTTGCTGGGATTTACAAAAGACAGCAATGTGATTATTCAGATATAAGCAGCTGATCTTACAGAATAAACACCAACTGATTTTTCTACTTTTCCCAATATAGACAGTTAGCCATGGTGCAAGTTTCTACAAGCCTCTTTTAATTGTAAAAGGAAATCAAAGATGGGGGTTGATGGAAGGTCAAGCTAAAAGATTTCATTACCTGAACCCATCACTCATTTAATCCAGTTGCTGATGCTTAGGAATCTCAGAAAGGCCCAGACAGCAGGAAGTGAAGGGGATCAGTTCTTAATCTCTAGCCACAAATATTGTTTTCCTCCAGTTTAACACACTGTACCTGATAGTCCTGAGACTTTTTAGACTGATGTTTCAGTTCACTTGGTCTGGTCAGGTCCACTAACAGTTCAGAAACATTACTGACATCTATTTCAGCCAAAGGTGAAGTTGCAGGAGCATTTAACAGTGTTTGCAGAGTTGGAAGATAAGCTTCTTCAAAGCATTCCTGGTTAGACCTGTTTCAATATATAATAAGACAAAATTAAATCTTAATTCATCCTTAAGTTTTCCCTTCTATGCTGAAAGTTCACAGACCTATTACAATACATCCGTCAAAGCAATGTGGGAGCAGCCAAGCTTGGTAGACAGCCAGCAGGATCTAGATCAGAACTGCTTCACAAAACCAATTTAGCACATGGTATTTCAAGTAAGATTTAAGTAAGACTTTCTGCCTCTCAGCAGTTTGAAAGTTCATCCTTACTACTGAAAACCTGATATATACACACATATTGTCTCTTAAGGGACAGAAACACATTTTTCTAAATCTTTTATTTAGATTAATTTGTCCTCTGCCCATTCCTCCTTCCTGGTAACATTTTTCTTTGGGGATACTTTTCATTGTGTAAGAAATCAAGGAAGCCTGGCAAAAAAATGCAGTTGTTAACAAGATTTTTGGAAGAAGTATTTGTGCTTTCTTTTCTCAGAAGAGTTAAGAACTCCTGCCAGGCAAGCCTAAAAGTCATGTTGCACTTGGTTCTGCAGCGAGTTGTATATAGTTCTGCAAGCCAGATCAAAACAATTTAAAAGTTAAGACATCAAAATGCACAAGGCAAAAATTGGGGAAGTGAAGCCTTTTTTATTTTTGATACTTGTTAACCTCCTATTTGAACCCAAATAACTACAGGAGGAAAGAAAGTAAATAATTTCAAAAAAGCAGATTGTTTGCTGCTGGATTCTTGAGCCAAAGGAGGTGACCAAAAGACCTTTTGAGCACTAAAGCTGGGGGCAAGAAAGAATGGAATCAAGAATGCTCCCTTTCAGCAACTTTAAGGCTGAAGTAGTTCAAATATAACTGAACTATCATTCAGATTATTGCCTGTAAATTACGAAAAAAAAATCTAGAACTTTGTCTTATCAGGCCACGAGAGAGTTTCTAACTGTTTAGAAAACATTCCATGAAAGAGAGTTGTTCACTGGTCACAGGATCCTGTCCCTGTTATCAGTGTGCCACCCGATTGACATGACAGAGCATTTATAGAAATCAGCAGCAACATTTTTTTTCCTCCCAGAGTTCAAATACTTAATTTTAAAGAGTAAACCTGTTGATTATAGATGTGGCCAGATGGGAGGTCAACAAAGCAGTACTCAGAAAACAAGTGGAATTCAGGGAAGAGATCAGGACCAAAATAAGGTATAAAGCTCAGCCAAATCTCATTCATTACTTGAGCTCAATGGCAGCTTTGCAGACAGTTCTGAATTACACATAGTCGTTAATAATGCTCTTCTAAAAATATAGTATTGGTAAGCAAAGACACTCCATGATTCATCTTAATATGAAGCATTTGTGACCCAGAACGGAGATCATATTTCGAGACAGAAAACTAATGGTGTTTCCTAACTAAACACAGATTCCAACCCAGTGAGCCAGACTAAGATTTAGGATATTTTTCTCAACTGATTTACCCAAGTTTTGCTTAAAGCAAGTTTTTTTTCTTAAAAATTCACAGGCAAAAGATTATCAATATTAAAAGCTTAAATTCATTACTCAATATCAGTGATACTGGAAAAATATGAAATTAGCTTTTCTCAGACAACAGCAAAAATATATCTGGGGATTTTTCCCTTCTCCTCTGTGAACTACTCTTCTTACTGTGGCAATTTATGGGCACAAAAAATTGAATTCAATTTGATTTGGAAAAACAGATAAGGTCATGTATATTAAACTTAAATTAAGTCGTAACCATAAAAAAAAGCAGATAAAAGCTCATCTAGTTCAGACTGCCTAAAACTACTAGCAACAATTGAAAAGTAAGTTAAACACTTTATTTCTTTGAGCAAGTGGAAGGAGGTGAGAATTACTATTTAAGCTCCTATCCCCTTACATAAGCTGCTTTCTTTGTCCACTCCCAAAATAAACAGTAGATTTTGAATTTGCTGTGAATTTAGATTGGAGTATTCTGTTGTTAAAGAAAAAGAACAAAACCAAACCCCAAACCACCCAGCTTTGATATCTGCTGGGCACTGATTCTTCTCTTTTGAAGAATTCCTCCTGCTAGCTACTTTTTTGTGGCACTTCAAAGTCTATTTGTAGTGCTCAACAGCATAAATAAGTAAAGCACATCTTTTTAATTAATCTTTTATTCAGTGTCTTGAAGAACAATTTGAATTATGGGCTTAGGAAAGATTAGAAAAAAAAATGGTGGAAGGCTACAGGGGTAAGAGGGAATTAACGAAGTCTTCTGAAGAGTCATAGGTTGAGATTATGTACTCTCAAAAGTAACATGCACAGGAGTCTGAACTAGACCTTTAGGTCTACTTTACATTTGTGCAATTTCTACTTGTGCAAGATGGAAAAAGGTTCCTAAAGCTCCTAGACCAATGTGTATTTTCACGTAATGATTTACAAAGGCCATACCTATTTGCATAAGCAAATAAAGGGAAGAAAACTCCTAGACAGTGTCTAAGCCGAGTATCCTCTTCAGTCACAGGATTATACCACAACAAAATAAGACGAGAAAGGAGCTTGGCACTGATCAGCCTCCCAGAGAACATCAGTTTGGCTATGCCTTCTGCAGCATCTGTCCTAAGTTCTGGAAACTGAAGAAAGAGCTGATCACATACACACACCACATAAACCACAGCACATTACACTAATACTTTATGGAAACAGTCCACATCCTATTATGCCAATCAATTCTCTACATTCACAGATTTTCGTCTGCACAGAATTCAAAGCTAGCTCAAGAGTAACATTAGTCTGTATCAGTGACAAAGTTGTGGTCATTTTCTACAACTATTCTATTAATTTCAATGACACATCATGTAATATTCACATGCAATTTAGTAGGATGATAAGCTTTCTGCAAAAGACATTTTAAAACAAAACTTAAGGCAAATTTTATAATATTTCTTACCTCACTGTCTAAGAAACCAGAAAGAAGCTGCAGAAGGTTGTGAACCACAGTAGTCTCTTCCTCCTCTATTTTTTCATTTTCTTCCTCACAATTTTCAGTTCTAGTGTGTCCATCTCCACTTTGAGAGTCATCGCCTCTTCTGGCTTTAAATGGCTCAATCCCAAACAGCATTAGTTGGTCAAAGATTGCCTTTAAAGCACTGAGCTTTACCTTTAGATCATCTACTTGTAAAACCTAGGTTTAATAAGGAAAGTACAGCACCTAAGAGTAGACTACTGATGTTAACATTAAGCACAACAAGATTTTTTGCTTTAGAAAGATTGTTTGATTTGAGAACTTTTTTTATAGTACCTGGGACAAATGTCAAACTTTAAGAACATGTGATACAAGTTTAAACCTGAATTTATAACACATTCTGGGAAACAATTTATCATCAAGTCATCTATGCAATTTCCATTGCATAAAATCAATTGAAATTCACTCACAGAGTGAATTATTGTTCAGCTTCTAAACAGACACTGGAAAAACAGAAACTGGACAAATAGAATGTCTATTTGCCTAAAGAAGTTCCACAGTGATACGCACCACAGAAAAAAAAAAAAATATGTAAGACAATCCCTGCTCTGAAATACTGTACAGCTTAATAAAATAAACACAATGCAAAAGACGGCAGGGAGCAAAATAGTAATTAAAGTCAAAGTTGCATAGGTTACTACATGTATTATAGTTCAAATTAAGTTTCAAATAAAACCATACATCATGGGTTAGCCTTGAGATCCTTGATCTGTTTAGCTCAACACCCTGCTGTTGATGGCAGCCTGCAGAAAGAGTATGGGGTTTAATACCTACAAATATTAATTGCTGAAGTCTAAAGTTGCTAAAACAACTAAAATCCTCCCCAAAGTGATTTTTGCTGAGACATACTCAAAGGCAAATTAAGAACAATAGTGTATGCAAAATTTTTTAGAAAACCAAAGTTCTCCTACTATGGTTACTGACAGCTTTATGATCTTATCTAAGCTGAACGTATCATCTCAATGTCTGCTGTCAGTTCTCTTGAGAATGCAACACACTCAAAGCATGATGGCCACCTACGCTTTTGTTAAAGCCAGGGTCTGAAAAGTTAACAATAATGTTGGCTTTAGTATAATCAGCTCAGCATCAGAACATTTACCACAAAGGTGGTGAGATGGAGGTATTATGGTATTCAGAATGTTCCATATCCATAGACATTTGGCCATGCTATCTTTTGCTGGTTTGTAATATTGTTTTTTCCTCAAATTAACAACTCTTCCTTAATACATACAAAATTAATAATCCAGAAATTAAAATCTGACACCCAAGATAACAGGTGAGTATCAACAGAAATGTGAAAACAATCACAGTGACATTTTTAGTCTGGTTTCCCAAGGCAGGAAGGCTTACAGAAAAGACAAGCTGTAGTATTCTCGTTGTAACAACATAAATATATGAAGGACTTCACCCAGATCCAGAAGAGAAAGTGATCCTTACAAAGGATTCCTACAAACTTTTAAGGTAAGAAGTGACCTTACAAAGGAATGGCATGCTATCAAGCAAGAGACAATGTTAGCTTGAATAGCGTTAGACATTAGGAAAATCTACATGAAACCACACTCTCCAGACTCAGATCTTTAGGAAATCAATAATACTGATTCTCAAGTAACATAACTATGCAGAACAGCTCATTATAGATATAAGACTAGTTTTATTTACTAAGTTGCACAGACCATTGTTCCACTTCCCATCAGATGTTTTACCTGTAAGAGCAAGGCAAGCTGTTGTCGAGCAAACTCTTTCTTCTGAAGGGCACAGCACCCCAAACACAGAACTGCCATATTTCTCACAGCTGGATGGACATTAGTTATGCCAGGAAGTATCTGGAAACAATAATAGACTTTATAGTTAAAATACATAAATCAAAATTAAAAAACTGACTACTAAGATGTGCTTACCTTGAAAACAAAAATCCATTTAATACAGGATAGGAAAGTGGTAACTACTCGTGTTTATCTAGCTATAACTAGAAGTAGATTAAGTATGGTGTTTGAAATCAGCAATAAAATAATTGCAGTCCAGTAACTAAAGTATAACACAAAACCACTATTGTTACCACCAACAATAATAATGATAACAGAAATAACAAGGGGAGAGAACACAATTGCTCACCACCCATCGGCCAATACCCAACCCAACTTGAGCAATGATCTGGGCCTTCCTGATAACTCCCCCCAGTTTATATACTGGGCATGATGTGCTGTGGTATGGAATATCCCTTTGGCTAATTTGGGTCAGGTGTCCTATCTCTGCTTCTTCCTGGCTTCCCGTGCCCCTCCTCACTGGTTGAGTGTGATGCTGAAAAGTCCTTGATTGGAGTAAACATTACCTAGTAACAACTAAGAACATTGGTGTTTTCAGCTTTAGTCTGAGAACAGCGCTGATAACACAGCACTGTAGCAGCTACTAAGAAGGAGAAAAATGACTGCTATTGCTGAACCCAGGACACATGAATGTGGAATAGTTTTGAGAACACAACAGTAAAAATCCACCCGAAAGAAAGCCATGCTAAATATAGGGTGAACACTACAATGGCATTACTTTATATTTTTGCATTTACTAAAGAGTTCAAGTTCAAACAGCAAGAAATAAGATATCCCAAATCCCCAATATAATATGTGAAAATCTAGCACGAACAATAAGAAAGCACAATCTTGGAGAGAAAAGATGTGGAATAAACAACAAATGTGAAAATTAAGAACAGACCTAATAAAAAAAATAAAAGGTTTCTGGGGGTTGCTGTGTCATTAATACTAGTTAGGATTTCTAAGATTACTTCTATACATCTGAAATAGATCAAGTATGGTTCCACTTCATTTAAGGTAATCCAAATTGGCATTGCAATTTTGTTTGCGGTTTGAATTCTAAGAATGCCTACACTGAGTCAGCTCAGCTGGCCCACTGTCTCATTAGCAAAAAAGATCAAACCCAAATTCCTATAAAGCATTACATAAACAGACTAAGTAGATATTTCCCAAGAATTCTTGTCAAGGTCCCAGTGATTTGTAGCTGAGGGATACCAGAGCTGGGAGGCCATTCGTAGCTACCTAATCATTGTATAATATTTATTTTTCTTGAAATTCCACAGATTACATCCTATGTGAAGAATCAACTCATTTCATTTGTTTTGAGCTGGCTAGTTGCTAGCTTTATGGGGGGGGAATCAGCAAATCCTTATTCACTTTCTCCAGTAACACTCACATCTTATGACTTCTACCCTCTCTCAGACCCTGCCTGCTTTTCTCCAGGTTACAAATAGGTAACTTATTTAGTCATTCTTCATGCAGAAGCCAGTCCATACTTTTCCTTGCTGCCTTTCTCTTGATCACTTCCAATTCTAGATAAATGGCATAGGAATTGCACAGAGTATTCAGATGGGGGTGCACCATTCATACAGCATCATATTACTTTCCTCCATTTTATTTGCATACTCAGTACAGTTGAAAGTCTCCAATATTCAGAAGTGTTCTTAAAATCCATTCTCTTCACCATGAAAACTAGGAAGTATATCTTGTTGACTATAAGATGCTTATAATGCCACTGCCTGACTTTTCAATACAGAAGCAATTTTGCTCTTCAAAGGTGCTAAGAAACAGAGGGGGCTGCGGGGAAATTCACCCAAACATCTTTCCTTGTACATGGAAGAGATGAAAAAAAGGTCTATATGAGTTCCAGTCTCTCCTAGATTAAAAGCTTTTGACTAGGTGAAAAACAAGAAAAACTCATAAAAGTTCTCTATTAGAGACCTTATAACTTCAGCTGACAAAAAAATCCAAGTAGTTTAAATACCAGCAACTGTGGTAAGGAGACAGCTTAGCACCACACTTGGCAGTGTAACTAAGCACTGTCAAACACTGTCATACATTAGTTAAATACTTACCATATTCTTGATTTATTTTAGTGTCCTTCTGCCACAACCAGATCTGGCATAGGAGCTCAAGAGAGCACCTCCGAGACACTAGGTTCTGAGAAGGCTTAAAAGCATCAAACAGAGCACTACAGGTACAGCAAAGTGATTGTGAAATAATCACAAGCCATCCTGCCAGCACCTAAGGGTCAGCTATGATCTACCTGGTTTTATTATAACGTAAACAGTATTTATTCCTATGTACCAGAGATTTGATGATTTCATTCATGGTTGGACCAATTCCTTTAGAAAAGGACATGATCTTCAGAAGCTCGTAACACATCATCAGGCACTTCAACAGTGTTTCAGGATCATCCTTTTTGTGAGCCAGGGAAAAGAAAAACACATTGTTAATAAAAATGGTGACTGTGATAAGGAGAATGGGGACACTGATCATAATTTTTCCCTACCCAAACAAGCATTTCCTTGTCCACTACACACTTTTTGTGTGAGAATATTAATAAAAATCTTTCTATAAGCTATGATGAAAAGAGATTCAAGCTCATGTTTTCAGTTAGTTAAAAGCAATTAAAACCAGGCCATTTAGGAATCCTTTAGTTACTCAAGGACAAACGAGCAGTTTAAGCGCAATTCATTTTTTTGCTAAAGCATACCATCAGCTTCTGATACATGCAGGAAGAGAATACTAATACCATATGTGTTCATTTTCAAATTAAAAAATTTAAATTATACAAGGCCAAACTACACTTGCTTTCAAAACAAGGAATAAATATCAAAACATAACCAGCACTTTGTAATACAGGAAGGGAAAAGACCTTGTCCACATGCATTTCTTTAATTTCGGGTTGCTCTACTTCTTTTATCAGATCCTTTTTAATGTGTTCCAACTCGGTTATTTTCTCTTTTAATACTGATGCTTTATTGAAATCCTGCAGAGTAATGCATTCTTCCAAAGCTGCTTTTGCCTCAAAAAGTTTCACTTTTATTTCAGCCAACTGAAATACAAAGTAAAAAAAAAAGTAATGCAATACTATAATCTTTGTGGTATTAGCCAATAATATACTTCTACATAAAAGTCTTACTAGATGGATTATGGTTTAAAAAATATATTTTCTTGTTAGCTACAATCTGCTTACCTTGAGCTCCCGCTTTCTTATTTCAGTAGCATCAGGCTGCTCAACTGTCACAATCGGCTCAGAAACTTCTGATATAATTTCTGCTATCTATTGTTACAAACAGTATATTAGTGCCATTAATTTAATCTCAGATGCCAGATACTAAGCTTTTAACTTTTCCAAATTTAAAATACCATCCTTCTGAAAAAGTATTAAACATCTGTGCAGTTTCCCTGAAATTCCAGCCAATTCACTGCAAGTAAATCCTCAATTTGACAATACATAGTCTAACCATGAAAGTGCAGGGTTTTCCATCATTTAGCTAAGGTAAGCAAGAAAACAGGAAACTGTATATCCATGAATAAGTTAAGCAGTTTCTATGCCAACAGTTCACAGGCATCCATCTCTTCTAGATCTGAACACATGCTTTAAAAAGAATTGCTGGTAACAAGCGTAAGGTTTTTCACCTGTTACTATTGTCAATCAAAACACAATTAAGAGCACTATCATTTAAAGGTCTATAAACCATCCCATGTAGTGTAAGAGGTGTCACAAGGAATTTAAATTCAAGCCAAATACATGCATAGAACTAGAAGCCAAACTAGGCTGACAGCAGTTAGGTTAGGGGATGGTTAGGGGTTTTCTTTAAAGTCAGACCCATTACATAAATAAAAAATGAGATGAAACATGAGGAAAACTGAATGAAACAGAATAGTCTTAATTGATCTTGTATCAGATCACCACAGTGTAACTTCCTCTCAAGCTGTACCAAACCAATGGAACATATTGAACCAGTGTATTTCATTAGAATGATAGAAATGTGCATATTTACTATTACTATTGTACTGTAATGCTCGGATTACTACAGTTCCGCCATTGCAGTCATGTAACAAACATATCCTCAGTTCTCCCACTGAATTAAGGTTTTCCAAAAGTGATTTCTGTCCTTCAGTCCAGGCTTCATTTAAAATATTTGGGCAAAACTGAGGGTCTGTTTTTCAGAAGTCAAGTTTAAATAATTAGGCTATATATAAAGACTTCACTTTTACTAAAAGATTTTTCTTATACAGGTTTTAATACCTATCTCAGCTAAAAGGAGGGAAGAGAAATCTGAAATCTGGAAATGTACATTACCCTCACTTCAAATGTTTAGTCAAAACTGCTTGGATCTAATACAATCAAGGATTTTGAAAGAGGCTGTTAAAGTGAAATACTTTATTAATTTGAGGATTAGATTTACAAAACCAGCCAAATATCTAATGATAAAGATCTTTAGACAACCACCAAATGTAACTATGAAAAAAAAAAAAGGGGGGGGGGAGGAGATATAGCAACACCACCACCTAAATGTTTTTCCAAACTAAAAATATTTCAACTCCTGATATTTCTGTTACAACACTTCATTCATAAAGTCTGTTTGATATACAAGCGAGGCAAAGCCTAGAAAACAGTGAGCCTTTAAAATTACTTACAATTTGAACCCTTCTGTCATCATCATTAACAATACTGAGTAACCTTTCCGTAAGTGGAGATATAAGGGTTGTTGAAATCACAGGTAGAATGAGGATCTTTTGTAAAGTAACCAACAGATGCTTTCTGCATAAAAGAGTAAACAAACAAAAATTGTTTGTTTATTCAAGAAAACTGAAAATGTAAGAATATTTTTAGCCACTTTGAGTTGCTGTGATTAAATGTCTTAGAAAAGAAACTTCTCTATAGCTATATTAACTGCTGAATATGTTTTCTAACTTAGCAATGTTTGTTTTTTCCTGATTTTACCTGATTTCTCTTGATTATAAAATGCTGAATTTTTCGATCAGGTTTCACTACTGTCATACCAGCAGAAAAGAGTCAGACTATCAATATTGCGGAATGCTTTTATAGAAATTATCTGGCTCAAAACTAAAAAAAAAAAAAAAAAAAAAGAAGATTACAAGTTCAACTCTCCTGCCAGTCTGGCGCACGTACAATGTGTTCCACTGAGAGTTTGAAATTATTGTTTTATTTGTCCTATCATAACTGTCATTTGTTCATAAAGTGCCGGTGATGGTATGAACTTCCAAAGTTATTCTCTCTTACTACTTCACATCAAAAGGCTGTTCAAATCATAGGAATGACTCAGTTAGCGCAGTCCAATTCAGCTTCTCATCTGAAACATCTGTAACCTTTTAGGGCTTAGTAGACTGGGCTTAAAAACATAAGAAAAATGCAGGTTACTTACTGCAAGTCATCTGCTGAGAAGTAATCCATTGATCTCTTTTTGGTTTTTACATACTATATTCCAAATGAACAGTCCTGTAACTTCGTAGTCTCAAGATTATGAAAACAACAATTTGTTCTCCCCAAGCAATGTTGTATCTGCATTAAAAACTCATTTTTCCATAAAAGCAAGCAGACAACATTTGGCACACTTTTGGGAACAATTCCATTACAGAGACTGTGCCTTTATTTTTAGATAGCATAGGAACTAGATTTTGTCTATCTGATCAGGTTATTTTTCCAACAGAGACTCTATACATCTCCACAGGCATGAGTGCCATAAGCCTAATAACACAGATCTCATACTTAAGTTTACCTTCCTCCCTCTTCTGTGGTATCCATGCAGCCTATGATAAGAATCAGTTGCTGGCCTATAAATTCTTTTGTCATCAGGTTTTCAAAACAAGCAAAGTCTTCTCTTTGTTCTTCAGTAAGAACTGGCATATTTTGAAGGTAACTGCATCCAAATAGAAGATATAATTACATTCTGAAACATTGTTGGAAAGTTAAAAGGAAAAACAAGCAAACAAACAAAAAAAGCCAGACACCACTTTCTTGTCCTGTATAAACAAGTGGCTATCTTAGTTACAAACCTTAAAAATCAATGTTTGTCTTCTCCTTTTCATAGATTAATAGTTTCAGAAACTTATTTATCCCAAATAATGTAGTTTAAAAATACTGCACTTCATTTAAAAAAGACATTTGTTTGAAAATGCAAAACTGTAAGAAAATGACAAGTTACAATTGCACATGTGATTTCAAGTTCTATATCCCTGCA
Source organism: Psittacula echo (assembly GCF_963264785.1). Classification (NCBI taxonomy): domain Eukaryota; kingdom Metazoa; phylum Chordata; class Aves; order Psittaciformes; family Psittacidae; genus Psittacula; species Psittacula echo. The sequence goes on along the minus strand of NC_137735.1, from coordinate 16,978,073 downwards.
TAAAGGCAGTGTCTTAGGACTAACTATACATGTACCTTTTGTAATATATACAGCTAGTATTTTTCTGCATATGTAGGTACTATGTACTCTTCTACAAGCTCAGGAACATGATAGTGCCTACAAGAATAAATACAAGAAAGCCATCCAAGTGTGCAGTGAATTTTAAATCTTTTGTACGATCAAGTATGCCAGCACAGAACAATCTGTTGTCAGATACTCAGGCACATAGCATGGGAAGTATAATCACTTGGTTCCATTTTGTTATTTTTCTAGAATCATTGTTCCTTTATCAAACTTTTATCCATCAATGAGAGCATCCATATTCTCCAGAAAACCTGGAGTTAAACATACCAGGCACAAGCTGTACTGGTACTGTACAAGCTATGAAAAAGATGTTTCCTTCTACCACAGCTTTGCAGATACTTTTCAGCAACAGCTCATTAAATTTTGAAGAGATTTTTAAAATTTCTTCAAAATGAGGACAAAAACTTTGCATATAGCTGCTATTTCAGGACAGCTGAAATTACAAAGTAGGCAGCTGTTTCTGCTCATTTAACAGTGTTACCTGCACCAGATAACAGTGAAATATCTAAATGAAGCTCACAATCCTGCACCTTTTCTTTTGTATCAATGGCCTGCAGCTTCTTGCTCCTCCTAAGCAATAGTCTCAGTACAAATACAGACTTCAATGGTACAATTGCAAATCTTACCCAAAACAACTGCTGGCACCATGAAGAGTTTAACAGCTGATACTACAAACAAGTACTAGCAAACCTAATTCATCTTAACTCAGCCTGTTGCTGAAGGAGAAGATAACTGAAAGTATTTTGAATAAGATTGGATGGAAAAAAAACCAAAAATGTTTTGGTTTTGAGAACAAATGTTTTATGGAATTTTAAATTAATTGTGAATGAATAAATTTGCACCTACCAGAAAGGATCCACATTTCAAAATCAGGGAAGCACAGATGCTTCAGTTATTAAACTTTTATGAAACACGCTAACACCTTCTACATTGAAAAGCAGCAACGATTACTAGAAGTACTACTGGTATATATACTACAGCCACTTAAGTGAGAAAAGAATATGCATATTTCAAATTGAAACATCTATCAAAACAATGATTTTTTTAGCAGGTTTGATTTATAAATGTTTCAGGAAGCATCACTCTACATTTTGCAAGTACAATACCTCAGTTAAGATTTCTCACAAGTCTCCATGCTCACAAATATAAATTCTGTTCAGATTTTATGTTAAGACTAAAGAATCCCACAGAGACAAAAAAAAAAAAAAAAAAAAAATTACTTTCACTTTTATGAAAAGTTTGACTTAACAAAACATCCCCCCCAGATTGTTCTGTAATTGGTCTGTAATTGGCTCATTTAGCAGCCTTTAAACATAGTTTTGGGAAACACAAGCAAGAGATAGAAGTGAAGGAACTTTCAGTTTCAGAAACACTTCTCTTGAGGACAGCAGCCAAGTTTTACTTTATTTTCACAAATTGCAACAACGAAAAAGTATCAGTTTCTGCAAGCTCTAAAAACCCCTTCCTGCAAGCTCTTGGCAAACACACAGCAACTTATATAATAACAGACAGACAAAAGATAATTGCCTTTTAGAGAACAAGTACTGTGTTATCTTAAATGGCAAAGGATTAGACGCTATTGATCTATCAGTCCATCATGCCAAACGACATTCCAAAATTGTTTTCATGTTATAAATTTGCATTTTACAGTTTTTCTTTAATAGAAGTAAATCCTTTTGAAAATCTTTTTCTAAAGTCTCAAAAAAAAAAAAAAATTCAATAAAACAAACCAAAAACACTGTTCAAGCACAACTTTTGCTTTGGAAAATGGGAATAGTTGCATAAAAGAAATATTCTTTACTTTAAAAAAATAAGCTATTTTAGTCGCAAGAGATTTATTTGTAAATGCAGTGTACCTTAATAAATAATCTGCATATATAGCTGGTTCTGGCAACATCTGTTCTAGTAAAACTTCACTTTCTTCGCCTTTTGATTTTAAATATTCACAAAGACATCTCCAATATACCACATTCTCAGCTGTTAAGTCTTCCAGTGGAATCAGTTTTCTAAACGAATGTAAATAAATAATATGCAGAGAGATAAATAAAATAGGATCAAAGACAACACATGCAGAGAAATAGATTATTTCCCAAGATTAAAATGAAATCCTGTCAAAGGTATTCCCCATAGAAACACTTAAAGACTGACAAAAATAGCTTCCTCTGTCTTGAGCAAGGACATGGAGCTCCCCAAGCCTCTCACTACATTGCACTTCTCAGTATTGTAAATCAAGGCTGTTCATGCCACTTTACAGAAAGATTCTGCTCAGTTCTTCAGACCTCTTAGTGCAACCACTCAAGTACCTTAACTCTGCAACACTATAATCACTGTACAAGTCTGGAAAACTGAACTCTATTAATCTGCAGAAATGCAATAACTGCATTAAATTATTTTTCAGCTTCTGCTTATGGATTTTTTGTTCCATTATTAATATAAGATCTTTCCATATCTCCAGTAACAATAATATTATAATTATAATATTATAATTCCCATAATTCCAGTAGCAATCATAGCATGTCAAAAGCAAAAAGTAATAGAACTGCTTCTCAGTATTTCTGTGTGCTCATCCTCTGTTTACCAGCCATAGGACCCCCACTCCTTTTTATAATCATAGTCTTTTCCATGCCAAGCAAAGCAAACAATCTTTGTTTCAGGACCAGAATGGTAAGTTGTTCATTAATTCTACCTCTAACCAAAAAAGACAGACTGTCACTGCCAGTGGTACTTTCACTCCCTTGAATACCATTTTACTTGCAAACCATCAATAACAATTTCAGTTTTCTTTCAGGTCCATCAGAAAAAAAAACCCAAAACACTAACACGTAGATGAAAGTTGACCATTTGATGTGTTCCCATTAATTTACCATGTCTTAATTTAAAAGTAAATTTAACAAACATAAATACTTAGGCGTTTGAAGTCTGATTTCTCACACTGATCTTGCATCAATCAAGCTCTAGTCAGAAACATCATACAAGGACAAGCCTAATATTCTCCATAAATCAAATAACTTCATTACAAGCGGAATGATTTAACTCACTTCTCAGTGTCATTAGTCTAATAGATCTACTGCTAATCTCAGTTAGCCCACTCTTTCAGAATGGAACCCGCATTTTGTGCAGGATCAAAGTCAGACTGACAAGTCCATAGCTAGATAAATTTTTCTTCTCAACCTCTTAAGATTTTGGCACATTTCCAGAGGCTCTAAGAAATTACTGATGCTTTTTGAAGCCTATCAGGTCCACAGCAATAGCTTTGGAGTATAATGTGTGTAGCATCAACCGATTTCAAAACATCTGGCATAAACTGTCACTAGAATGCAAGACACTTCATATGATAACATTACACATTTTTCCCCCAAAATACAGAATGAGATTTTGTTATCATTCTTCAGATCAGTGACATTTGTCATTTAAGTTTATCACCTGAGATTAGACACCTACCACTGTTAATAATCATTCCACTCTGGTTGCCTCAATTAACTCCACTCATTTCTTCTCACACCTTTTTGCCTTCTCGAGCAATTTCCTACAACTTCTAATTTCTTCTTTTCTTATCCCCTTCGGTTTTACAGACCTTAATATTCATCACATCATCTTTTTCATATCTTAGGAATTTACTTAGTCAAATTCTATAAAACATTAATAGTGGCCAAGAAGCCTCTAGGATACCAACTTCTGGTAAGCTCTGTTAATATGAGTAAAATACATCCAAAAGAAGGCTGAAATAACAAGTCCAATAATTCCATTCTGATTGGTTTTCCAAACAGCTTGTGGATAGCTGAACCAGTCCCACACTGTGGTGTCTCTAGCTCAACAGAGAAGATAGAGGGAAGCCAAAGAGGACTAGGAAATGTGTGAGAAAGTTCAGAAGCATTACTGAGGAGGAACAGAAGAAAGGAAGAAAGGGAGCTTTTAGGTAACACAGGTTAAAAAGAGAAAATCACAGTTGTGGGGTAAACTGAAGTATTGCCTTCATTGTAAGCTGTACAGACTGTACAGGAGATTAAATAAATTAGACTAAGTTGTTACTCAAAAAGCTTCTTTAGTTGATCAATTTACTGCCTCCTCTTAAATTCTAAATGTGTGATTTTGGAGTGTCCAGGAAACAAGAAGTCAGAGAGATTTTTCACTTTTTCCCCTTGCGTATCTGGCACAGCCATTTTCAGCTGCTACACTAGTCTTTTATCACAGGTAATTGTTACCATGCTCCCCATTTAGATATAATCTTTAATATTCTTATACAAAACATTCAGCTTCTACAAATGAAATCTGATCTGCATACCTGCTGTCAAGGTTTTTACAGTTATGAACAAAGTTAGCAAGTGGAGATAATGAAAACATAGCATTTAGTACTGAGGTGGCCACTTCTGGGCAGTTTTCCACATCCAGTCGATGAAGGAATTCCAAAACATCCCCCTCACTCATTTGCAACCAGGCTTGAAGTAGTTTCTTCTTGATTACCTCCTTAACAGCATCTAATAATACAGGAATTTAAAAGGTTAAAGGACAAAACAATACCAAATTTCCAACATACTTTCATAAATACTTTTTCTATGGAAGGCTTTATGGAAAGAATTTATTATACTGTCAAACTTAACATCACCTTAAGAAGAAAGAAAAAAAAAAAAAACAAAAAACAAAAAACAAAACAACAATTAAACAAGAGCCACCTATAGGGCACTACTACATTTTTGAGGCAACATAGTTCCCTCCTCCCAAAAGAAAAAAACAAAACAAAACAAAACAAAAAAAAAAAAAAAAAAAAAAAAAAAAAAAAACGCCAAAAAAAAGGAAACAACCCAAACAAAAAAGACCCCTTGACAAAGAAAGAAGATGGCACCTCAACCCAAAATATATACAGACCATGAGCTCTTGCAGCTGAAGGAAATATCTGGGGAAGCATGATTATATACAGTTCAGGCATTTAGAACTGGCCACTTTTAGAGACACGATACTACTGTACAGACCTTTAGCCTGAACTGCTACACAGACTTCTTGTGTTAATTCAGTTATTCCACTGGATTCTGAAATTTACATAAGGAGCCCCTCTTCCCCATTGCCGCAATGAACAAATAGGTTTTGAATCAGCAGAGTACTAGTTAATCAAGGAAAAAATATTTATGGGAACATGTAGAGTACATACATCATAAATATATACACACAGATGTAACCACGGAAGTAGAAAGGCTGATAGTCTGGAGGAAGTAAAAACATAGTAACTAAGGAGTGATACATGTATGTTTTTAGGACTTTTTAGAAAACAACATCCAAAGCAAGGGAAACAAAGTCCACACACCCACGCTGACAACCTTCATCTTTCCTCTTGCATGTAACTTATGGTAATAAAACCAGCACTTAAATGTAGTCAGGAGTTCAAAAAGATCTGTAGAAAGGCCTTGAAAGAGCTAAATTAAGTTCCTAAGAATGGGAAACATCTCTAAGAAATTGAGAAGCATAAACTACTATAATGTAGTAGAATGAAAGAAAGCAAGAGTGAAAAGCTGACAGCTGAATACACCCGGAAAAGCAGAAGTAAGCAGAATCTGGATTATGTCTTCTAGGTCTTGTTTAATTATAAACCCTTGTTCTGAAGACAATATGGAAAAACAAAAATTTCAACCTAGCAACCTTGAACAAGCAGATTCCTCCCTTGTCAGCTTGGGAGTTACTCAGATAAGCAATTTTGATAAAGACAAACATGCTCAAGACTATAGAATCTGCAAAACAGATCAAAATGAGGGAATACTAGTGGACTTATATACAAATGCAGCCCATTTGGAACAAACTTTTTGCTCAACAAAAAGCATGTGATATCAAAATCAGTGAGACTACATACTCTGGCAGATACTTTCCCTTGTGATTCTACATGTCAAGAAAAAGAGCAAGTCCTCAGTAGCCAAAAAGGTAGATCAATCAAAACATATGCATAAATGACACACCTTTAAGAGCTGCAGTTACCACTGAACACAGTACTTTTGTTCTCAAAGTGAATATCCACATAGGTCCTATTTCTTACAGTTCACAATCATCCCGTGATTAAGCAAAGAAAATTCTCAGGGTAAAATTCAACAGGCCTTAGTACAAACTTTCCAAACAATGTAAGTGGATAACACAGCAGCACTTAGTAAAACAGGCAGCTTTTATTGGGAAATTCATGTATATAATTGCTTTTGTTGCAAATAAAAGCCACACTCTATGAGGGAGACCAAAACTGTCTCACTTGGATGCATGTGACCTTTTGATCTTTTGGCAACAACACATGCAATTATAGGTACATTCTGAATGGCTTTTTATATAAAGTGATACAGCACAGAAGACATCAAAAAGAATAAAGTTGCTGCATGATGAAAAGAACGAAGGTCAGTCAAAAAGCCAGTAAGAAAACATTCAAGCTAGTCAAATGAAAAAATAACCAGTTTAGAAGATTTCTCTCTGAAAGCACACAGGAAACATTTTCAAACAATTATCAGACTGACATTAACATTCACATTTCAATTCTTTAATGTATGTATTAGTTACAAAAATATCTGTAATGAAACATGTTTCAAAACACACTGAATTAAATAACTACATGTTTCTACTACTGTGTTTGATTACATTGTTGCTTTTTAATAGCATTTGGTCAGACTTTAAAGCTCAGTGGCTTTTAAGTTTTTTGATAGTGAAATCCTTTTCTGATTTATACACTACAAGGGGACTAGAAAACCAAAGTAGCAAGCAGAATATCTTGTGCTTAAACATTTCCTTGTACCTCATGACTCCCTCTGAGCTCTTCATTATCGCTACCACAGCTTTCATATAAATTATCCCCAAAACATCAGAAAGTATTCTCTCAGATATCTGTATTAAAATGTTGAAAAAGACGATCTCTTACCAGATCTGTCATTAAGTCCTTGTTGCAACAATTTTACTCTCTGTGCTATTGACAAAGCTCTCATATGAACTTTTTCTGCCAAAACCTTAATAAAAAAAATTAAAATGCATTTTACAAATGATAACAACTGAATTCATTAACTATGTTTTATCCATGCACGGAAAGTCAATAAAAGCCTGTAATATTGATACCATCAGCACTGCACCAATACATTAATGAGCAGATTCTTGTGCATGGAAGAAAACGTAAAATAAAATCAAGAATAAAGTTAACAACCAGCTCAGAAGCTGGACAGCGCTAATTGAATGCGAGACCTGGATATCAAAACTATTATCTCTCTTTAAACCTCCAAGAGCAATGAATACCTGCAATGAAATGCCTGAAGTACGTACTTAAAGCCCAGTAACACAGAGATTCAGTTAAAAAACAGAATTTAAGAAAGAGCAGGAGATGGTTCTGTGTGAAAAGATAGAATAATTTATTTGAAGAGCTTGCCTAAGATGCCTGCACTGGAAATATACATGGCAGTATACCTTCTTGACCTTACTTCTAGATGTTAAGAATTGACGCTTCTCAAAATTGGAATACCAAAAATACGCAATTTTTTTACACTAGTTTTGCTGTGATCCCAACTTTACTTAATTATTGATTATGAAATAACAGAAGAAAATTTGCTTCACAAACATCAAAAAATGTATAGCTAGAAAGCAGCGAAAGTATAAATTATGTATACGATTTGTTGTCTGATCCTGAAGAGCCAAGTACTATCATAACAGTAATTTCTATCAAGCAAGTTCTGTAGTTGGGTTCAGAGGTTTTAACTTGAGAAATTGTGGAGACAAAAATAAATAAATAAATAAATACATACATACATACATACATAAATAAATAAATAAAATTAAAAAAAACCACTCCCCTCAAAATTCTGGTAAGTGAAAATAATTTAGCAGTTCTTAGTGTTTAACCAGTGAAAGATAATAAAAGATTTAAAGACCTTTTCCTAAGTCAGTCTTTGAAATGAATGTCAAGTGATTCAATTTACCTCATACGCCAGCTTCCTGACAGCTTCCTTTACGTCCATAGTGCGGCTTACAATTTTTGGCAAAGTCCTTGCTGACGGAGCAATACAGGAGAGCACTGCACGTCTCACTTCTGAATTTGAATCATTTTCAAGCAATGTGCTGTAAACTGAAAGTCATAATAACTTTTTCATTAGTTTGAAACATTATAGAAAAACCCTAAAAATCCCACAGCTGTTATTAATCCCCTCCCCTGCACAGCTCATACAAATTCAGGGAGCAGTTTAGGGTCACAGCCCTAAGATTTATGGAAACTACTTGCTTGCGCAATAATATCAAAAGAAACTCAACTACAAAAATAATATTTGTAATCATAATTAGGACCTACAGTTAATAACTCCAAAATTTGCTACTCTATGTCCAGCTTATAAATGACAATTTTGTCATTAAGTGGGGAAAAAACCCCCACAAACATTCCAGATGTTGACTCCTTAACACCTTTATTCACTGGCTATACATCCTTGTTACTTTTGAGATGGATTCTCAAATTTTCCTATAAATGGAAACCTGCAATCTCCATTAAGCCTACCAAAATTCAAACAGCAAATCTCTCATGTAATGCTTTTTGCTATATTCTTGACCCTTGCTCAAAATTAAAAGCAACAACAAAAAGTTAATCAGAGAATACTTGAATTCACCTTCTTGATTTGTGAGATTATGATTAACTATGAAATTTACATTGTTCTATACAAGCAACTTACAAGGAAACACTTAGGAAATATAATTTCAAAGAAGGTACCTTAACAACAATAAAAAAACTAACTCTTTGCAAAAGATAGTATGTAAAGTTCAATCAGGCACAATTTACATAACAGACAATTTACATAACAGCTGTGCTGGTACAAACCTACATCTAATTGAGGCAATGGAAGTAGAGACTAAGTAAGAATCACATCGTATACAAAGAAACCTAAAAAGGCATAAAACCAGCATCAGGAATCCTGGGTTCCAGAGGTGCTGATCTCTTAAAGTGATCCATTTATAACATGAGACTGGGTGGGAGTGGGGGACATGCAAAAATCACAGTTCAGCAATGTCAGTAACCAGCTTGCCTCTCCTGGGGCAGAAAGGCATGATGTGAGACAAAATTATTTTTTCCATTATCATCTCTATCCCTCTAAGTGGTTTTGTGCAAATTCAATCAATTAATACTACAAAAGGGTGCTTAGAGGGTAAGAACTGGGTAAGCATGTCATATCTCTACCCCTATTCAAAATACGTCATTATTCTCATCATCCTTCAGCTATATTCAGTTCACGGAACAGACTGAACACAATATCATTTGTCTGTCCTTTAAACCCCTGTGGATCTGTCCTTCAAGCAGTTCTGTCTTTTCCCCTTGAACAAACATAACTCTTGTATCTACAACCTCCTCTAGCAGAGAGCTCCACAGTTTATGAATTATTAGAAGAACACCCTCTAAGATTTGTTTACTCAATGCTTAAAAAAAAATGTTTAAAAATGTTTCAAACTAATGAAAAATCAACAAAGCTGTTTAAAAAGAGGAAAATAAACAATATTACTTACTATTAACAACAGGACAATTTTCATCCTTAGGATCTTGAAGTCTCGACAGGGCCAAAACAGCTTGAATTCTCACATTTGAAAATTTATCTTTAAGTCTAACCAGCATAGCTTCATTAATTTTATCAAATAAGTCATCATCAATTTGAGCATTCTCGGGCATGTTTCCCAAAATCTTATTAACAAGCTGACATGTTCGAAACCGAACTGCATGACTGTTCGCATTGTGAGACTTGGGGAAAGGAAAAGAAAAAGAAGTATTCTTGCAATCACAATTTTCTAACTTAAGATTATTGACATGCACATATAAGTAGCTGACATTGTATACAGTACATAAAACATGCACCATTATTTCAAAAGTTTTTCCCATATAAGTTAATTTTTAATAAGATTAAAAAGTCACAGAACTAGAAAACAACTATGGCCCATCACCTAGATCAGGGGTACTTTACATAATTAGCAACACCGTCACAAAGGAAGAAACATGTATATCACCCAATATAGACTACATTAGCTAACTTACCACTGTCTCCATAAAATCTTAGAAGGACAAAAAAAAAAAACAAACAATAGCAACAATGGCTAGTGATTTTGGCCTGATAAATAATTTAAGAAAATTCAATTATACTTGTTTTCATGTTATTTGAACTGTTGATCTTTCTATATAAGACTTGCAATAAGCAGAAACAAATAATACATATGCCAACCATACTTGTATGAAAGATCGTGCAATACTTTTACTTGAAGAAACAGTGTTAATTCATTTCCAAAACAGTTCCACAATTCACACTTGTAAGTGCACCTATAGTAGAGCCTATAATGACACAACTAACAGACAAATAAAAGAACAGTTCGTATTTTCTCACGGGCCTAACTTTTCAAATCCAGTTGTTGCGGGGGGGTGGGGGGGCTGTGCGCGCGTGTGTGGGTGTTTGGGGGTGTGATGTTACTTGCAAAGCACTAGCTTTGCCTTGCTTTCACTTTTAAGTTGTAGTGTGCAGGTATAGCACCAGCAAGTTTTCCTCGCCGCATGAGCTTTCTATTTATTGTGTTAAATATTTAATAATGTGTTACTGTACCTCAAGCAGAAAGTTAAACACATAATTCAGAAGCAAATTATCCTCTTCTCCCGCCTCACTACCATCCTCTTTCTCCATTTGACAAAATGAAGTAACAAATCTAGCCACAAAATCGATCACTTGTTCCACTGCAGGTTCCCGTCTGTAGATTATCATAGCATACTTAAGGAAGTGAATGAATTTTTCATGAAAATCTTCCTTATCACCCAACTGAAAAAAAAAAAAAAAAAAACCAAAAAAAAAAAAAAACAAAAAAAAAAAAAAAAAAAAAAACACAACCAAAAAAAACAACTAAGCCACAGCAAAAGGAAACTACCCGGTTCATCTTTCAAAAATAGTACCACAGAAAAATTGACAGCCTCCATTTAAATGTTTAAAGCCGTTGAGCACACCCACTGTTGTGCACTCATCACTGAATATTTAGCTTTAATTCTACAGCGAGCATATGTCCTGTCCGCTGGGCTTCATTCCGGAGTGTACATTTACCTGCTGGCAGGTTTCAGAACGGCAATCAACACCCTCATCCATTATTAACCTGTGCCACCCCTACTTCTCGGGTATCCAACCACCTTCCAGCAACATCATTAATACCTGCCGTGAACTGTTCTCACACCATACTCGCAGCAGGAAACTGTGTACAACAGTTCAGCGTGTGGCTTGTTAAGGTTTTGTTGTTCGGGAGATTTTTTTTTGGTTTTTTCTTTTTAAGTCGCAGGGGTCTAACACTTGTTTTAGACAGGGCCGAAGAGGCCCTTTGAGGCAAAGGCAGGGCCCACTGCTGAGCGCCCTCGCTCTGTCCTCATCGCGACGGGACCCCGGCCCGAGAGCAAGCGTACCTGGTCATAGGTACTCTTCAAAGCCAGAACAAGCTTCGCGCGGTTCTGGTGAGGCTTCTGGGCTAGCTGAAAGGCTTCTTTGATCTGCAGCTTCTTTTTTGCTCTCATGGCTGCAGAGAAGGGGGACGGTCACGGAACGACTCCCCCGCTCCGGGACCCCTTAGCGTGGAGCCGCCCCGGGGAGGCGGAAAGTTGCTGTTCCCGCACGGCAGAGAGGCCGTTCCTAACAGCTAACCAAAGCTCCCGCTCAATTGCCAGCCCAGGCGAGGCCGACCCTCTCTTCCCTCTCCAGCCGCAGGGCCACCACCAGAGGCCGTTCCGCGCCACCCGCCGCGCGCGCACCAGCAACGGCCGAGGCGCCCGCGCCACCACCTTCAAACCGGGCGAGAGTACCGCTCCAGCTCTCGCGAGAGGATCAGAGGGAGGGGACGGGGGAGAAGCGCGTGCTCGTGTTTGAGCGCTGGAGGTGGGGTAGGGCCTGAGTGATGACTATCGGCTGTTAAGTCAGGGTGCGCGCGGGAAGTGTCGTGTGGCCATATTCCTGTGGGGAGGGCGTTGCGCTGAGGTGATGTCGCCTCCGCCTCTCGGGGCGTGCTCCCAGCTGCAGCGGCGGCTGTTTTAAAGCAGGCTCAGTATCAGCCATGTTGCGGCTGTGGAGAAGCATCTGGTAGTGGGGTTTCCAGAACGTATATCAATGCAAAATAGCTGAATAAGGCTGATAAACTATCGTGCTGCCATTAGCCACTCTCCCCAGGTCCTCTCCGGACGGGAACTTCTGGAAAAATAAACGTAGTTGTGTTTTGTAAACGGGAACCTTACACCCAAGTAATTGGGGTAGTGAACCAAGAAAGCTCAGCCTGTGTCTAAAATAATAAGGGCCATTTGGAGAACGGTCATCCAGCGAGACAAAAAATGCTCAGCTAGGCTATCTAGAGTGAGGTGTGTTTGCCTATTTTAAAGTTCACTTTTGCCTGTTTTAAAGATTTAGGAGACAACGGGGGTTAAGTTCACTACATAACCAGTTAAGTAACTGGTTACTTAGTTCCCTGGGTGAACTACCTAAGCTGAATCCAACTTGCAGAGTGCTTCTTATTGAAACATTGTGAATTGTATCAGCTATGAGGGAAAGGATAGCTATCATGGATAACCGACTTTTGGGAATGTATATTTGTGTTCCTTCCAGACTGAGTTTTTTACTAGTGGAAATTTTCCCCAATTTTTCAAGCATTTGTTGTGAACCTAATGTTTTCCCAGAAATCTTTAAACTTGAGAATAGTAATAAATTCTATATCTCATTAAAATCAGGAAAGATAAGTAAACTCAAACTCCAGAGATATGTTATGGGTTACAAAAGAGAGTGTGAGTTAGGGACTGATATTTAATGAAAAGCAAGGAAGAAGATAATTAGCTGAGGGAAAACATCCTGAGCATATATTAACTACAGGGTTGTATATTAATTACAGGGTTACAGACAGCGTTCAAAACTGTGGACAGAAGTAGATAACCATGGACACTAGGAACTCCAGGTATTTCACATCTATATGTGTTTAGGCTCTAAAAAAATAAGGTGTCTGATTACCTCAAGTGATGACAGTTATTTATAAGGACAGATGACATACTATCAAAAGACAGTATACCAAATAGGCAGGACCCGTCCTGAAGAAGCGTTGTTTTTGGCTTTCCAAGAAAAAAAAAAAAAAAAAAAAAAAAAAAAAAAAAAAAAAAAAAAAAAAAATTAAAAAAAAAATCTCTCAAGGAAAAGAGAAAAGCGCTAGGGGTCAGTCTTGTTCCAGATCTGGATCTTCCCAGGGGTTTCTTTAAGAAGCAGATTTTATGAACGAAATAGTAGAATGATTTTTCCCTTTATGGTTGTGTCAAGGATTATGGGGTATATGAGCTGTGTGAAGAATGGAGGGCAGCAGCAGGAGAAAAAAGCATTCTATTTTATAGATAAAAAAAATTTTACAATTATACATGCAGCAGAGTTGTTTTTTTTCATGACATATTGTACTACCATGCATTTGTGTATGTTTAAAACATACCTGGTTTTTAAACGTGAGTCTTTTGCATTAACTTTTAAAACATACGGGTCCGGCCCAATCCCCATCTACTTTTAGAGGGTGGGAAATGGATTCTACATTCACAAGTGCAACAGTAACATAGAATCTTGTATGTTAACATTTTTCTAAAAGATTTTATTTCATGTTGGAGAAATAGTCATTCTACAAAAGCATAGTCAACAGCAAATCCTTAATGAGTTGAGGTTTTTGTAAGGTTATATTTTCTTGGGAAATAAGATATTTTCACTGGGCAATTAACTCCATGAATCTTTTTCCACCATAAGAGTTTGTTTGTGGAGAGGAGGATGCAAAAAGGAAGAGAAGAGCAGGTAAAACTTTGTGATCATTGTGATTTTAAAACACCAGGACTTTTGTTTTAAGTGAAACCAATAATGCAGATTTAATTATGTTTGATTCACATATGTTTAGCAGGCTAATTGTGGCTACCTGCATCTCATATCCACTGATGCTTGTTTTCCTTGGTGAATACCTTGCAGTCTCTTATGATGGATTTTGGCTGGGATGTGAGATTTGTTTCTTAAGGTCTGTTTTAAATATTTCTGCTAGGCTTTGTACTTTGAGGTAGAAATAGAAGTTGGGCTCCTGTTACGACATATTGAAATCTTAACCCAGTTAGGCATACTGGCTTTAAGGGTAAATACAGTACAGTGGTCCAGATTCCCAGTATCACAATTGGTATTTCATGTGTAGGTATATCACATGCTGAAGTAGGATCACAAATATTGGCCTTCAGGCTTTGCTATATGTGGAGTGTACCTGTGATACCAGATACGTGTTAAACTGACAGAGGTGTTTGCTGTCGTAGTTTTTACAAGTTAAGTTTCATGACCTTGACTGCGCTAATAAGCCTTAATGGCCTCTAACCAGACTTAGCTGGGGCTTGCAGCCATGCCTCTTTCCCAGGAGACCTATTTCAGCTCACCCTTGGGTCTTCAGTCCTTTTCTGAGCTAACTTGACTCAGTAAGGGCTACCTGCTTCCTGAGGGATGGATACAGCTATCGACTGGAAGGGCAAGGACCTCACCTGCAGTACAGGCTTGGAGGTTGCGAATAGTGGGTTTCACAGTCCTGTCTGAAAAAGGAAGGAATGATGAAACTCAGAACCTTGGATGGTGCTCCAGGCTCCAGAGCAAAGTATACTCCAATAATTTAAGCTTGTTTTGTTGTCCTTTGAAATACTGAGCTTATCTTCTATGCTATGGTCTACTTCTGGTTGTCTCTACTTCTCACCCACTATTCCAGATCCTTTCTCTTTCCTTTGTCAGTCCTGCATGTGAACAAACGCACAGTGCCAGAGGGTAAGCCAAACTTGCTGCATGACAGTTACTTTGTGGTAATTTTAGATGAAGGTCACTGGATAAAAGCCCCAGGTAAATAAGGGAAGTTGGTTTTATACTATTTAGTTTTTCGAGGGCTTTTGTAACTAATGCATCTGGTTGGTTCCAGTCCTTCAATTCTGTATGCTGGGTGGGGTCAAAAACCTACTGTGGGACCTGGGAGAGACTGAACTGAAATCAGACTCCACTGGCCATTGTCTCGAAGATTGGTATGAGAAGCTGAGGTCTACTATCTCGAAGATGGCTATGAGGAGCTGAGATGGGACTCCACTGTCCACTATCTCAAGGGTTGGTGTGAGGAATTGCTGTCCATTATCTTAAGGACTGCTGACAGACATGTGCAGTTGAAGAGCTGGCTGCAATACCAGCAAAAGTGGGTGCACGTGATCCACCGGGAATGTACAGTACGTGACATTATGAACAGACACTCTTCCCCCTAATGTATTATAAAAGAGAGAAAAGGTAATAGCCGTTGTGGCCATCTACCTTCAATGATGACTACAGACCCTGGGAGACACCCACCACCAAAGACAATGACTACGGACCCTTGGAATGTCACTGGATCCACAGTGGTGACTGTCTTCTCTCTGCAGTCCAAATTCTTGCTTAATTTCTATCCTTTTTTCCAATCTGTCCTATCACTATTTTTATAATAATTATCTTTTTATAATAAATTGACTGATTGCAGTACTGATTTCTTTTACATCTTAATTTCACTTTGAGCGTCACAAACAAAATATTTGCAACACTGGGTTTCATCCAGATGGACCTTGACAGGACCAAACTGAATTTAAGTGTAGATCAATAATGAGGATCGTGGTTTTTGGATTAAGTTAGAATCTCACTTAGGGATGCATCTTCCTTTGTTGAGACACTAACCTGAGAAGTTTTAAAGCCATTTGATTGATACGGCTTTGTCTTTTGAAATATAATATGACTCTTAATGTCTATCTGTACTGTTCTACCATTTTCAAATGCAAATTGGGCTGCAAAACAACATTAGAGTGTAATCTGGGGGATCAGTTTTAACTTTGCCTCATGTATAAAAAAAAAAATCCCACTGAATTCAGTAGTTTTCAGTGGAAAGTTAGGTGGACATCCTGGCCTTGTAATCCTACCTACAGTTGATCCCTAGTTCAATTAGAAGAAAAAAAAAAATAGGTCAAATTCTTATTGAAAATCTCTGCTGTCATCTCTGAACTTCTGTTACTGAAATCAAGTGGTTTTCTTGAGTAGTGGAACTAATGAACTTGATCACCCATGAACTTGCATTTCTGGTTGGAGGAGATCCAACTGAAGCTTTTTCTAGTGTTTGAAATGTTGACTGACAGACAAGTCTTGTCTGACTCAAAATATTTTATCAGTGTCAAATTATGTTCTGCTAAAACACCGTCTTGTACCAAAGCTTCAAGTTTTTCCTTCTAACCCTCCTTCCCCCAATTACATAAACAGTGTGATTGAAAATATCTCAATGCTGTTTTTGTCTCCCAGTTTACTTGACATCTGTTCTTCTCTGCTCTGTCATTGCTTATGTGTGTTGTCTGTGTCTAGCCATGCATTCAGGTCCAGTGTGTCCTCTGCTGTAAAGGAGAAAATACTTATATGTTGCTATCCATCTAATAAAGCAATAATTGTAACTACTTCTTGAACATCTTTATTTTTTTCTTAATTTACTTTCTATTTTCACTCAGGTTTGGGGTTTTTTTCTGAGAAAACAAGGTGCTAGGAAATTGTTCCAGCCTTCTCTGTTCTCTTTAGTGTCCTAATAAGCTTGTCAGTTTTATCAAACATATAATTATATATCAATGTATAACATATATCAACATATAATTAAGTTCCTGCACTTTTTCTTTTAATTGATGACCATGTAGAGAAGATAGTATAACTGTATTAACTGAGTTAAACTTGAGTGTGAGTACATGTCTTACCAGATACCAGACAATTGGCAATGTCATGTCCTTAAGTCCTAGTCACAGAAAAAGTTTCAGTCACAGGCAGCAGCATTCTGTCACTAGTGCCAGTGAAGGAAGAAAGTATACTCAGTCATTCCTTGTGTGCAAGGCTCTGTTCCTTACCTTTTCTTATTAATGTTCTACCTGGGCTAAACATCTCTTCCCTGCATAGCATCTCTCAGCAACTGTGACCAGTTTTCCTTCCTTGCCTTTCCCTTCTTCTACACTGTGTTTCTCAGTCAGCCTTAATTTTCTTTCACTCTTGAAGAGTTTCTCATACTCTCTGCCTCTGGATATTTGAAGTCCCTCTTTTTCTTCCAGCAATTAAAGAGTTTGGTTTTTCTGTCTGAAGACCTTATCTTCTCACTCCTCCTTCTCCCCACTGCCTGCAGGCATTTTTCTGCCTTGAACTTTTCCCTCTTGGAGTGCTTTATCCTTAAGAGTGCTTTATCTCTTTTTACCCTCACCCGGATTTCCCGTTTTCACTAAGGATTTTTCCTTTTTCCCTTTTGCCCTGCACTTCCTTAGCTGATACGGGATAATCCTCCTTTCCAGTTCTTATAAGCCTGAAAAAGTGTTAGTTCAAACCCACCACTAGCACAATGGAGTCTTCCGCTTTCAGCACGGCAGCAAAAATTGGACAAGATTTTCTTCATTACTTTATTGGTCCGTCCGGACTCGGAGAGGATTGCTAAAGTAACAGAGTTTATGAAAGATGCCAACACCGTCTTCTCTGATGACCTCTGAAATCCTCTGGCAGTCTAAGAAGGCAACATAATTTCATCTGCAGATGATCTCTGTAATAAATCCCCAGCAACGTCTGTGCTGCTGCCTGTAGGGCTGGCTCGGTGACTTCTGTGGGGAATTTGTAGCATCCAGCCGCTGGCATCTGCTCCTGGCAGAAGCTCAACCATTTGAAGAGAAGCGGAGGGGGGAAATAATCCTAATGAGGATGTTTGCACATGCTGTTCTCTACCTCCTCGCCTGGGTGTTTTGCTGAAGGACTGGGACATCTGCACAGAAGGGAGAGCGGCAGCGGCTGGGGCTCGCCTTGTGTGGAGCTGAAGTTCCTCCAGCACTGTGGGGTTAGCAGCGCGCCGGGCCAGGCAGCAGGAGGAACGGGATCGCACTAGCGGAGCGGACACGGGCAGACTTGACTAAATTCAAGCCTGATGGCCTCTGGCATAAACAAGATTCATCAGCCCGGGACTTGCAATGCATCTAAAGCCGCTCGCAGCAGCTCGGCGGAGGAATGCAGTCAGGAAATGCACATGAAAATGTGTAAGAAGATCGCTCAGCTCACTAAGGTAAGCCTCGCTGTTGTAGCCTTCCGGGGGAGGTTAGGCTGCCCTGGCTGGGGACGGCAGAGCTGACTCGGAGCTGCCTTCTCTGATGGCCCCCGTTTGAGAGGAGGGAAGAGAAACCTGTCCTTTCGTACTAGGCTGTTGCTGAAAACATCGGTGTACACAAACTTCCTTTCAAACACTGCCCCCCACCCCCAGTGCCACAGACTAGCCTCAGCGGGTTGCCTCTGTGGCTGACGATTGGAGAATCGCACTCAACTGCTCTAATTAGCATGTAACGATAGCGAGAGGGCCTCGAGAGGACATAGGATTTGTCTGTGTGATGCTTGGAGAAGTTGACGGTGTCCTCTTTTTTTTCCCCTCTGAATTATGAAGACGGGGATTCATTTGAGTTTTATAGGTTCTCTAGTAATATTGTTGCAAAACTGCAGTTGAACTGGGCTACCACAGTACAATACACTTGTTTTCTTGCACCTAATTGTTCCTGATGGGCATAAGTAGAGATACTTTACATGACATTCCTAAAAGACGAGTTGGAGAAGAGACAGGATTAATTACACAGTATATTGTACTTAAACTTTTAGTCAATACTGATTTACACTACGAAATGTTTAGAACATTTTCCACACCATGTTAAGAAATAAGAGAAAATCTGTACGAGGTGGCAGTTATCTTTTAACCAATCTTTATGCTGTATCTTTGTTAAGTGAGAAAAACCTATTTCTAATCCTTGTTCACTAATCTAGTAATTACATATTTTGTAGTCTCAATGCAATTGGTAAAGACATTTTAGCAATGCAAACACGCTGACAATAAAAAAACACTCACTAAAAATACATGTCAATAGGAAGTCAATAAAATGTTCAACTTAGACTGGTTTACTAGTAAGAACTAGTACTAGAACTAGTTCCAGTGCCTTTATTCTCATCTAATGAAAACTGTATGTGATAACATATATCATGCGTATGAATACATACACAGGTGCTACCTATATTTACACATATACTTGCTAGCAACCTGATATAGTGGAAGATATCCCTGCCCATGGCAGGGGGGTTTGGAACTACATGATCTTTAACGTCTTTTCCAATCTAGACCATTCTAGGATTCTCTATTATACTTACTGTACTATACCAATAATTTTACCAGTGCTTTGATTGTATGTTTGTATAACAGTATTTGTACACAATCTGATGTTTTCTTTCTGTCCACAAATACACAAATGACTCTTTACAGTGTGCTATCATTCTGTAATAATTGAAAGAAAACTATCTGAATAAACATCAAATTTTTTAGTGATTTTGAACAAGGATATGTTTGAGCAATGAAGTCTGTAGAAATTCTTCAAGAGAAGCACTTTCCATTTATTGATAACATTGCTGATTCCTCAGCCACAGTGAAATGTACATGAAAGACGACTGTAAATTTGGTTCAGATGTCCTGAGTTGTCCCCTTGTTTTCTGTCTG
Source organism: Psittacula echo (assembly GCF_963264785.1). NCBI lineage: Eukaryota > Metazoa > Chordata > Aves > Psittaciformes > Psittacidae > Psittacula > Psittacula echo. The sequence goes on along the minus strand of NC_137735.1, from coordinate 16,958,456 downwards.
ATACTTGGTATCTTTGGTGAGTTTTGCAAGCTAGGTAAAATTTGTCCATAAGTATCACTCAAATCACTGTACTACCTTTTCTAATACAAAAGTAATAGTGGCACTTTATTAATTGATATCTTATACTTCATAGTAAGTAACAAGAACTGAGTTACCAGCTCCCTCTTTCTGAGTGATCCATTTCTTGACAGCAGACTTGGAGCACATTGATGAGATCTGAGCAAAGAAACACTTGTTCAAGATTTTCAGCTGTCAAACTAAACTAATGTTCTGTACAGACTTCTGTGTCGTTTGCTATAAAGTGATTCTTTTTAAAGTCTCTTTAATCTCAACTAAATTTTGAGGAAAATATATCTCACTCCTTTCTGAAAACTCTATAAAGCTTGTCTTTGGTAAGGGAGGTAAGTTCTGCTATTTTAGCAGCAAAAGGGGGAGAGGGATCATGGCCAAATTATTGCAGGGTTTTTTTTTTCAGATACTTTTGCTAAATTTCTACTGTTAAAATGTGAGTGAGGTGATTACTTTTAATAGAATTTCCCCTCTGAATACTTTTCAGTCCTCTGAAATAAAGATAATTTATACCTGAAGCTCAAAAAAGTGCTTCTGAAAAGTGAATAATTTTGTTTTGGAATGTGGCTTTTTAAGAACCAATTTTCTCTGCAGTAGCACTACACTTATAGGGAACTTATGGCAGAATTGGATTTTTAATCATACGCTTTCCCTTCTGATTTCTGAGTGCTTACTAACAGCTGACATCTGAGAAGCGAAATCTGAGACCGAATTTGCTAAACATAGCATAAATTTGTTCTGATCATTTTTGGATTAGAACTTTGAGATCTCCTATTCAAACCACAGTTTTCTTGGCTATGTTACAGTCAGGATAATTATAATAAAATCCCTTCTGACTTTAAATTGCCCGAAGTGCTTTCCTTTAATGTTCCAGCATAGTATGTAGTATGCTGTCATTATACAGCTGCAACTTCCTGCCCAGTGATGGCAGAATTCATTGATGGGGTGATAATTTTCTAATTGCTCATCCACTCCACTTTGTACCTGGAGAAATGAATACACAATGTTTAGATGAAGTGTAGGATACAGAGCTTCACTTATATTCTGTTTCTTTAGTTAGTCAGTAGTGGCCTCCTCCTACTCTCAAAAACGAAGGAGGGGTGTGCGAAAGCATCAACAGCAGAACCAAACTGGGTGAGGTGATGGAGTTTCCATCGTTGCATGAAATGTTGATTACGTTGTAAGACATGTTGGTATGGGAATCCTCATAGCTAATCAAGACACGGAAATACTGAAAACTGCTCCCATTCTACTGCCCTGCTATTTTTGCTTTTGGAGAGGTAGAATATGGTGAGTTTTCATACCTTCAGTCATGCATTTTTCTATTCTGCACCCTTTTGGCTGTAGCAGCAAAGCTACAAACCTTTAGAAATGTTTTGTTTGCTTTGGGCAGCAAACTGCTTTTTTTGTAGGCAATTTATCAGTATTTTTAGATGCCTGGCCCTTCTCACAAAGATTGACTTTTCCCACACTGTTGACACGTAGAACATATGTTGGTTTTCCCCATTAAGCTATCACAGTGAAAAAAACCAATGAGCGTATTTGTAAGCTCAGTCAGGCTCCCCAAAAGTAAGGTGGCCTTTGCATTTCAAGGCAGAAGTGGCCACAGATCCTTGTTTGCCATTAGGTATTTGTCTACCCACATTTGAAATCTGCTAATGAAAATATGATAGGGTTTTATTATTACTTGTAGAATTTAGCTTTTGCTTTGAAAGCCACAACTTACAGTACTAAATGAATATGTGGGACAATCAGGTTTTGTTTGAAATATATATATATATTAAAAAAAGGTATATTAAAAAGTGCAAACTGATATTTTTTTTTGTTCCCTTGGAGGCAGGTAAAAGGTTTAGAAGCCCTGATGAGTTTGAATGAGAGCTGTCTAGGCCTTCTGAATTTTGACCTTAAAATCGGAAAACATTACAGCTATTTCCAGATGAGCTATGGTTTGATTTATGAACTTACAGAAATTAAACCAGAAATATTCTGCAAGTGAATGGGAATGTCCATCTGTAGTTGTCACTCACACATAAAATTCAGTTAATAAATAGGTACCTTGCTGCAACAGTAGTGCACTAATGCATTCACATTCATAAAGGCTTGAAGTTAGTGTATTCCTACAATTTAGTAGAATGCATGACTTTGTAACAGTAATTAAGTTTAGGCTTCTCCATCAGACATGGGACCCTTGGCATGCTGTTTCGTGCCTGCCAGTTATGTGTATTTCTGATCTGTTTAGCAATTAAATGGGATTTAAAATGCATGGTGACTTTTTATAAGAAGTGTCATTCCCTGCTGCCTCAAAGTATGAATTTCTATCGTCTGTTGGCTGTTGCAGGAATTCCATGTGCTTATGGATTCTCAGGACAGTCCTTTTTGTTTGAGATAGTATGAGAAATGCTAATGAACTCTTGAAAAGGAGTGTTGAGCAGAACAGATCAGCTTTCGTTGAAAGGGCAGTTCGGCAGGGCTGACAAGAACTAAGTATGCTGCAGATATTCATGCTATTCAGGTTTCTTTTCAAACCTCTGCAAGTGGGGCTCAAACCAAACCTAGTGTGAATAACTAGGATGGTGGCATTGCTGGTGATCAGAATGCTACCTAACCCACAAAACAGTTATGTTTCCTTCTTTTAGATAAATTCCTGGGTACCAATGGAGGGATATTTTTAAAGAGAATAGATAGCTACCCTCAAGCTCATTTTCCTAGGGGTTCAGCTGACTCTATATTGGGAATCTGAGAGCTTTGTTATAAGAAGCACATTTTAATTTACAGTATTTCCGGTCAAGTAGATTGTTAAAAAGTCAAGCAGTCTGGCAAGAGTTTTGTGCATGTATGCTGGATACTGTGAGTCAGAGGAAAAGAGTGCTAATGTAAGGAAAATTTAATTGCTGGTAAAACTTAATTATGAACTTTCTGTTTCCTTCAGGGGAAAGAAATACTGAAGGAGAACAAGTTTGGGCAGATGTTCCTTAATGACTCTATGTGAAGCAGTTAAAAATGTTACACACTCTGGCTGCTTATCACCGCAGTCACCAGGAGGTTTATTGCCCCTCAGCTCAGTCAGCAGGGTAGCAAATATGAACATTATTTAATAAGCTTCTGTGGAAAATCAGCCAGATAAGCAAATGCCACTGTCATTAGTTATTTAAGGAAGGATGTCAGACTTGTGAACAAGTATGTGCTCATATTTAGTTTTATTAGCTTCACTCTGCAAGTGGAAATTTACACTCCTGTTTTCTACTCATGTTCCTAGTTGAAATATGTTGCCTTTTTCACATAGCTTAAGCTAAGTTTATTGACCTTAATTTCTGTGATGTGTTAACAGTACTCAGTAACCAATGCTTACAGTGGCTCAGCTGATTTGCAGTTAGTTATTATGCTACCAGAGCTCTCCCGTGTGCTTGAGGCTTTTTGATCTCAGTTCTCTGGAGAGTTATTCAATATCCTACAGAAATGAAGCAAAATGGAACAGCATAAAAAACTAGGATCATGCTTTTGGAGCAGCAATACTTCTCCTTTGGCAAGAAATATAAAATTTGGTTTCCATGTAAGCTGAGAGAAACTTTTTATAAAGCTGCTTAAATTATGTACTAACAAGACCAACAAAGTCAGCTATCAATATCCCCATGTATTTTACTTCGTGATGTATTTGTTTTCATTATTTTTATGTACAATTTTCTATCAAGATTTCAAAGCTAGCATTATTTTTGCCTACCATCTGACAAAAATGCACAAATTATGATTTCTGGAATTGTCATCACTACCTTGTCTTTACAGCACTAAAAGGGAACTCCTAGGTCATAAAATAATGTGCAATCTCATATGTGTTGATCAGCTAGTCAAAAACAGCTTTAAAGACACTACTTCTATTAGGAAGGAACCTAAAATCTTATTGTTTGGATAGCTAGAAATTGTCATTTAAATTAATTCAAGGTACAAGAATGACATCTATGTATTGGAATTACCTTCTTACCGTATAGATTTGTCACTGACTATACTAAGTTTGAAGAAAATCTGGCAGCCCTAGTAATGAACAACTCAAAGCTACTTTATAATGGAAAGTGCATACTAAATTCAAGTCACTTTTTCAAGGAACTCTAGCTAATGTTTATATACAAAATGTTGTGCATTTTGTTAATATGCACATTAGGCAATAAGTAATAAAATATCCAGTGTTTCATTAATTGCACGAAAGTGCAAGGCTATTTTTTTTTTTTCATGTTCAATCTTTTCTTCATGGATGATGTGTTACTGTATTCCTATTATATCTTAATTTAGTTCAATTATTAAGCTGTTCTTACCTCAACCCATGGGTTTTTACAATTTTTTTCTCTTCTTTATCCCACTGGGGAGTGGTGTGCAGGGAGTGAGGAAGTGGCTGTGTGATACTTACTTGCTGGCTGGGTTTAAACTATGAAGTGTACAAGTACCATTTTCAGTAACACTGTAACTGTACCTCTGTCCTAACATTTTCTTGAACTAGGATGTAGATGCCAGTATTTTACAACTAAGAGAATTACACTGAAGTTAGAGGTCAATGCCAACTCAGCTTAAGACAGTCTAAAATATTCTAAAGCTGTGTATTTAGGCTTTTCAGCCCTTCAGCATCGTGTATGGTATATAAAATACTTCTTTCCATAAAGAATCATGTTTTTGCCCCAAAGTGATGTCTTCATTAGGTGAAAGAGTATCTGTTTCAACTAAAACAGCTGTTACACTGAGGTAGAACTACCTCTGTTGCCACCTCTGCAGCCAGATCTTAAGCACATCAACAGTCTCACTGCAAGAATTCACCTGTTTCTCCTCCCTGTACACAACTGCCTGCCTCTATGTGGAGCTGAAGACCACTTGTGACTTTAGTAGGAACAGATAGGCATGTGAGTTTTATTGCCTGTGCTTACAGCCATCAGGAAGAGTGTGAATGTAGTTAGTCCAGTACCAAGACTGGGTTAATATATCCTGCCTCCCACAGGAGATCAGGCTCCACAGTGCTGGTTCAAACTTGGCATTTTATTTCGTGTATATTAATTTGTTTTCCAAAGTGCTCAGGGGCAGCAGAACACACATAACCCTATTGCTGAGGAAATACTGCCTTTTTTTCAGAAACAAACTACAAACCTACTGTTTCCAAATGGGGATTTTTTTCTGAAGTTAAGGACCTCAATAAAATTCATCTGAAACAAGATTTTACTTTTCTTATGTAGTTGTCATTCAGAACTTTGACTTAGCCTTTAGGCACTTAAATACAGTTTTAACTTAAAACAGGTCACTACCAGAGAAGTCTTCTGTTTTAACTGTCATTGGAAGCTACAGCATTTGGTTGTGACTCTGCACTGAGATTTAGCCAGTTATATGAGAACTGCCTTTAGATGTAAACATGAGATTACAGTTGAATATTTTGCTTTTTTCATTCAGGAGGAGAGAACTACAAGAATTTGGTAACAGGGCTGTTAAGAACTGTAGGTGGTACTTTTAAATGTTTTTACAATGTTTAAATGATTTTTCTAAGATGCTATATGCCTTAGTATTTCACAAACATAACAAATTGTCTCAAAACTACAGGGCATTGCAATGCAACTACAGTGCATCACCACTGCACTCTGAGTGCAGTGGGTACAGTCCTTGTCCCCTGATTTTCAAGGTGAGGAATGCAAACTGGAGAACAGAACAGCTTCCTGCTGGCTTGTGCCCCGGAGGAGTGAATACAGGAAGGGTGCGGTGAGGCAGTATAGTCAAGCTGGAATAGTAACAAGTGCCTCTTGGCCATCCAGAGCAGTTATTGTTCATGATATAAACATCATCAGTGCCTTCAGAGACTTGGGGGGCTTAAAGCTTTACATTTGAATTCTTAAAATTTTAAAATCAAAGCATAATTAAAAATTATCTTAAGCATTAACAGCTGGACTAGGTTGTCATCATAGAATCATCAAACTGTTTGGGCTGGAAGGGACCTTTAAGTCATCTAGCCCAACCCCACTGCAATGGGCAGGGACATCTTCAACTGGATCAGGTTGCTCAGAGACATGCTCCAAGATTTTTCCTGAGCAATTACAGACTGTCAGTGTGTATGGAAGATTTAATTTTCTCCTTTAAAGTACATTATATTACATTTATCTAGACTGATAATGTGTCTTTTTACCACTGTTTGTGAAGCTCTTCTGCAACTCCTGTAGTTGACTATCACTTTGATACTTTATTTTTCAAAATTGTAATGGCTACTATATGAAGTAGGATAGCTGCTGGTACAGTGCTCTAGAGGCTTCATCATGATCTCTGTTCTGAAAACTGACTCTCTGGGTAGAGAATATCTTTAGTCATAACAAAATAAAGAGTATGAACTGTATCTTATTAGGATGAGAAAACTGCAAGGCAGCTGAAATCTCCACAGCCCCCAAAATACTGTGCTTTGCTTTTCTCAAAGTATACACATAATAACCTGGGAATTAAAAAGCAACAGCTCTTTTCTTAACACAGTAGCAGCAAAGGCTCTGAGAAAGTTTTGCCTGTATTCCCACTGTTGAATTTGCTTACAGCAGCAAAGAACTTAAATCTTGGTGCCTGCAGTAGAAGAAACTGGTATTATTAATTCATGGATGCCTGAGGGTTCTGAAGGCTTTTTAATCAGCAAAGTATGTAGAACATGTAAAGAAATATTTTTACATTTTAAAAATTCCTCTATGTGAATCTCACCTGTGAGCAACAGGACAGCAAAATTTGATCCAGTCTGTATAATGCTTTAGTCTGGATTAGGAAGAAACAGGGTTTATTTTAACTGTGTTTATCACAGATCTGTATCAAAGGCACAACCTGCAATAAACACTGTGTTTTTAAATAAGTTATAATATCTGTCTCCAAGAAAAGATATATTTGATTGGGAAAATATGTTTCACCCAGGGCTGTAATTAAATGAAGAATTCAATATTGGCAAGATTTCCAAATTCTACTGTACTTAAAGTAAGGAAATACTTTGAAAAACCAGGAATTAAGTAAAAACTTCCTTGATGCATTTGTTTGTTTACTTCATTTATTGTACAATTGGACAATGTCAGTTTATCATAATCTGCAACAAGATTTTAAAAGATATTTTGGAAGGGGAAAGCTTTAGATTAATATCTAGAATTATAAAAAAAACCCCAACCTACAAACAAAAAAACCCCAAACAAGCAAAAACGACAAAACCAAACCAAACCAAAACACAAAAAAAACCCCAGAACCCAATCCTTTGAAAGCAGTGAACATGTCTGCAGTTTTAGACTCCTTAAAGATCTTCCTTTAAAAATCTGGGATGTAATGAAATATTTTCACAAAATTGAATCATTGAGTCATTAGACCTCATAGGAGCCTTCCAGTATCTGAAGGGGGCCTGTAAGGATGCTGAGGAGGGACTCTTCATTAGGGACTGTAATGATAGGACAAGGAGTAACAGGTTAAAACTTAAACAAGGGAAGTTCAGATTGGATATAAGGAGGAAGTTCTTTACTGTAAGGGTGGTGAGGCACTGGAATGGGTTGCCCAGGGAAGTTGTAAATGCTCTATCCCTGACGGTGTTCAAGGCCAGGTTGGACAGAGCCTTAGGTGACATGGTTTAGTGTGAGGTGTCCCTGCCCATGGCAGAGGGGTTGGAACTAGATGATCTCAAGGTCCTTTCCAACCATAACTATTCTATGATTTTATGATACTATGAATGTTAGTTTGGCAAATGAATTCTATCCCCACTGTAATTAGACTAGGCTAATGAGATGCATTAGTTCATATTTTTTGTAGCATAATACAGATCAAACTTCTGGGATATAAATCTATCAAGTTCTTGTATATGTTTTAGGTATGTAACAAAAGCCAGACAGCTAAATTAGTAGTGAATTAAATGTAAATAAGGTCTTTTTATTCCTTCTATTGACACTGTTGACTTCACTTCTGTATTAAAAATTCATCTGGACTACAGTGACTTAAAAATGGACAGACAGAGGTCATAGATACAAATCTTCTATTTCCTGCACGCTATCTATCTGAAACAGCTTCACAAGATGGAGTTGAATTCATTCAAGACTGTAAAAGCCTGAGATTTATGGGGATATTTAAGATCTTAAGGAGTTATACAAGAATTTCACCAAGACAGGCACTGCAAAAGGTGAACAGAAAGGACTCTGATATCAAACAATTTGGCCTTTCTGATTGTCTACATATATGTGTTTGTTGATTTACAGCGATTCATCTATGAATAAGCATAATATTTTAGAGTGTTTGTGTCTAGTTCTGTGGTAGCCATAAGTGTTATGATAGCAACACAAAGTAATGTAGTGCTCTTTTTATTTGAAAGCAATTCTGTCTGTATTGTCAAACTGATCAATTTTAGAGCTGCTTTTTAAAAGCTGTTTATCAACACAACTGTTAAGAGCTTTACACTACATTGACCAGCAGTGTTTACACTCACAAGGTGAGTTATTGAAATAATTTTCCAATATTTTTCCTTTCAGTTCCAGGTTCATCTCACATAATTCCAATCTCTTAAATGACCTATCTGGAATAAGAATAGAGTAGCTGTATTTGGTAGGGAGTGTAAAGCATGTGTGAGGGGCTTAAATTTCATAAAGTACAGAGCAGCAGCCCTCTAAAAACTAAATCTCTTAAAAAGGTTAAGATACTGAGGAATTAGTTTCAGCACTCAAGCTTGAAGATTAAATTTAAAAGCATGCATTTTCAAGTCAAAATTCTTCATTGTGGTTCTAGCTGCTATTGAACAGAACTGTAGGAATAATGGAGCAGGGAGACCAGTTTCTTCCACTGTTTTAGATAACTCACTGAAGATGTTGGTGATGGTCTAATGCTTAGTGGAATTTGGGAAATCTCTATGATGAAGTCAGACTTCAGAGGTATCCAAATGCCACTCTCAGCCTGAACACAACATAATATGAGACAGGCAGTGCTGATTTACTAGATAAATTCATAATCAAGAATGGAAGTTTGAGTCACACGGGGCGGATATTCATCTCTGTTTTGCTGGTAGAATGAAACACAGAAATGTGATCATCACTGTCTGACCTAATTCATTGAAGAGTTGCCCAGGCTAATTATTGGTTATTTTAAATCTGTGGGCAAAGTTGATCTTCTTGTAGTTTTTATGTCTGTGTCCCAAATAGTTAAATAAGGTTCATAGAATTATTTTAGTGGGGAGAAGAAATCAGCTCAGTATGTTGCAACTATTTCTGTTTCAAACAAAGGATAGTTAAAAATCATAGAATCATAGAATAGTTAGGGTTGGAAAGGACCTTGAGATCATCAAGTTCCAACCCCCCTGCCACGGGCAGGGAAACCTAGCATTAAACCATGTTACCCAAGGCTCTGTCCAATCTGGCCTTGAACACCGCCAGGGATGGAGCATTCACAACTTCCTTGGGCAACCCATTCCAGTGCCACACCACCCTTACAGTAAAGAACTTCTTCCTTACATCCAATCTAAACTTCCCCTGTTTAAGTTTTATCCTGTTACCCCTTGTCCTATCACTACAGTCCCTAATGAATAGTCCCTTCCCAGCATCTCTATAGCCCCCCTTCAGATACTGGAAGGCTGCTATGAGGTCTCCACGCAGCCTTCTCTTCTCCAGGCTGAACAGCCCCAACTTTCTCAGCCTATCTTCATACGGGAGGTGCTCCAGTCCCCTGATCATCCTTGTGGCCCTCCTCTGGACTTGTTCCAGCAGTTCCATGTCCTTTTTATGTTGAGGACACCAGAACTGCACACAATACTCCAAGTGAGGTCTCACGAGAGCAGAGTAGAGGGCAGGATCACCTCCTTCGACCTGCTGGTCACGCTGCTTTTGATGCAGCCCAGGATACAGTTGGCTTTCTGGGCTGTGAGCATGCATTGCCAGCTCATGTTAAGTTTCTCATCGACCAACAGCCCCAAGTCCTTCTCTGCAGGGCTGCTCTAAATCTCTTCTCTGCCCAGCATGTAACTGTGCCTGGGATTGCTCCAGGTGTAGGACCTTGCATTTGTCATGGTTAAACTTCATAAGGTTGGCACCAGCCCACCTTCTTCCTCAGAGAAGAATTAACAGCACGGAATCTAAAGCCCAAAACCATATGTGTCTAAATGAAGTCAATGACTTCTTGTCTGCTTTTCTTCTGGAATATGACGCTGTTATTCTCTTTTGTCACATACTTATCCAGAAGTGTATCCAGACCACGTTTTGCATTTGAGACTTTTTAAGGCGTCCGTACTTAATTCATTACTGCCAGGGAAGAAGTTGACTATGCAGAAGATGTATTCTGTGTTTTCTATCATTTATGGATGACTGAAATGCGACTGAAATGCAACTGAAATTCATATACAGGTAGTATAAAAAAAATGGTTAGACATAACTGTGCAAATTTAATAATTCTGGAGATATCCTTAGGGTTTATCCAACACAGTGGAGGCTGTCCCTGGGGAAGGATTGAAGATGACAGTGCCAGAATTCTAGTATAATCAAAGAATTAGTTGTGGCTTCTTTCTGGATTTATTTATGTACTTAAGATTATTATTTTCTCAAACTTCATCATCATAATCTTTTGATTAACCTCTGTGGGCTCAGGCCATACTGAAAGTATCTGTCATAACGTGCATGCAAGTTCCAAACCTAGTTTTGTAAAGCAAAAAGTTCTCTCTAAAACAACTGCAAACAACCAGCCAGCCTCCGCACATGTTAATACATAATGTGCTGTTCTTCTTGAGTTAGATAACTATTTTGTTTGGGCCTATAAGGATGCTGGGGAGGGACTCTTCATTAGGACTGTAGTGATAGGACAAGAGGTAATGGGTTCAAACTTAAACAGGGGAATTTCAGATTGGATTTAAGGAGGAAGTTCTTTACTGTGAGATTGGTGAGGCACTGGAATGGGTTGCCCAAGGAAGTTGTGAATGCTCCATCCCTGGCAGTGTTCAAGGCCAGAATGGACAGAGCCTTGGGTGACATGATTTAATGCTAGGTTTCTCTGCCCATGGCAGGGGGGTTGGAACTTGATAATCTTAAGGTCCTTTCCAACCCTAACTATTCTATGATTTTATGAGTCTAACTATGTTCAGTAGCAACTGGATTAGCTCCTGTGTACTAATGGGGCGTGGAAAGACAAGCTGTGTTTTTTTCAGAGCAGTTACTATGTTTTGCAATTATACGAAACTGTCTTTTAAGCTTAACATGCACATTTACCAGGTTTAACTCTGAACTCTTCAGTCTAGTTTGGGCTTCTAATAGCTTTTTCTTTCCAAAGCAATAGCATGTTTGTACAACATCTTCTGTGAGGAGACTTTGGTGTGTGTCATGGGTGATGAAGCCTGCTTGGGCTAATAATTTGTGTTATAATAATGAGAATTATTTTGCATTTTCAAGAAGAATATTAAGCATCAAAGGGTTTAATTCAATTGTTTGAAACAATGCTTATTGTCATCAGAGGCTCACACAAGTCCTCTCAAACTTGATTTCTGAGATTTATGGCTGTTACTGAAAGTGAGGGGAAAATACCCCAACACATTGCCTGAACACTTCTCAGAAGATTTTGCAGTTTATAATTGTCCAGTCTGTTCCTAGTGAAAAGAAACAAACAACACAAAGAAAGAACAGTAAAACACTAAAATGGAGCAGTTTAACAACTTGATAAATATAGTAACTGAATTAATGGCTTCCATTTACCAGATACTTTAATTTCCTATTATTTTTCTCATTCTCAATAGGTGATATATGCCCTGAACACTAAGAATGATCAACATGAAGCTAGTATACAGGCTCTGAGAGAGGCTCATGAAGAAGAAATTCAGCACATTCTTGCTGAGACAAAGGAAACAATTCTCCAGTGTAAAAGCAAAGTTGAAGAAGAGCAGTTGCTAAGAAAACATATTCAGGCCCTTGAAATTGCAGTAGAACAGCACAAGAGACTAAAGGAAGAAGCCTTGGCAGAGTTAATGTTGTGCAAGAAGCAGGTGGAAGAGAGGGAGTCAAGAACAGAAATTAAACAAGTGCAGACAGTCCTTTCTGTGGACACAGTAGGTACCAATGCAGACTTTGAAAACAAGCTTCTACATTTAAATCAGGAATCTGATGGGCTGGTGAATGAATGCAAAGCATCCAGAAGAGAAAATATAGATGAAAAAGTAATTTTAGATGAAAAATACAGTGTGGAAGGACAACCTTTAATAAATGAGATGAAAAACCAGAGAGCAAGTGAAGAATTTACTCAGAAAACAAGCAAACTGCAAGCCTCTTGTGAGAAAGAAAAAGAGACTTTGAAAAAGGCCATGCAACAATCTATGATAGAAACAAAGAACTGCCAACAAAGAGAAATGGAGCAAAGGAAGAGCTCAGAGACTGAGAAAGGTTTTATGCTGCAGCACGTAAAGAAGCTGGAGGCAGACCTAGAGGAGAAAAACCAGAAGATAAATGAGAGGAAGAAGCATTCCCAGAAGCTGAAGGACAGAATACAGGTAGTGTATAAGACTATGATCTTTATCTCTTTCTATAAAAGTGCAAATTATCAGTTTTTAAAAATTTGGGGAAGAAGAGGTCTTTTAAATATATTGCAAATGCATTGTAAGCACTAAAGCAATTTTAGAGGCTTAGGAGGAAGATAGTGCTGAGAGTTTTAAAAAAAGAGTTGGGATTATTAGTAACTCATTAGAACTCTTTGAACACTTGACTTTGTGTTCCTTGAGGGAGGAGTAAGTTAAAATACAAATTCATGTTTTGGCTGAACAAAGCTTTACCTTTCCTTCCCAGAAATGTGAAGAGAGCACCAAGCAGGCACTCATGCTAGCAATGAGTATTTACAGAGTACATTCTTCTTTTCCCTTGTGGCTGCCAACAGCTTAGTACGTGGATATGAACAACGTTGGGTAAGAAACCTGAGCTGACAGGTTAGGAATCAAGTGTGTTGTATTTTATGACTCCTGCAATAGTGGCTTGTTCCAGGTGTTGTTTAATGAAGTGTCCTTTAAACAGGTGGAGTTCTATGCACAGAGCCATGAGACTTTCACCATTAGTTCTAATCTTGGACTTTGCCTGTCTACCCTCACTGATGCATATCTCAGACATTTGCAGCACAGCTCTGCAGCCCCTTTCTGCTTAATTGCGTTGCTGGCGCATCATGGGCGATCTGCCAACCAGCTGCATTTGGTACATAAGGTCAAGATGTGGGAGAGACACTGATGAACTGCACTGAAGCTGAAGCACCCAGCCATGCTCTGTGCTCAACAGTTCCACTTCCTTCTAATACTATTGGTCCTCCCCATCACATAAGCTCACCTAGCAGACCTGTCCCCAGCCCTATGACAGCAATCTTGCATATTAGATGAGAAAACACCTTGAAGGTCTAGACTTGGAGTATTTCAGAATAACTCTTGATGGGAAAGATTTATTTCCTTTAGAGTCAGAGAACCCCAGAACCTTGTACTAAGTGTGGTCACCCCAGTCAGCTGTGTTCTTCCAAGACAACTCTGATTCTTTTCACTATCTGCCCTCACATCTTGTCTGTCGGTATCATTTTGCTGATGGTGCGGAGTTTTGTGCCACTTCTTTGAGGATGTTCTTTGAGGAAGTTCAGCCTTCAGTTCAGTTACTGCCCTTTTGTTTCACAAGATCAGAGGGTGCATTGAATACACCTTCCTCAATATTATTTAGACTCTATTCTCTTAATGTGTAGCTCTGCAGCAGAACAACCTCTAACTTCTGCAGGAAAGTGCAGAGGTTATAATGAATGGCAGAGATGAAGATAAGCCAGTTTGTTCTAAATTGACTCAGGGAAATCATATCTGTTTCAACAAGGAAAAGTGTCTGGGCTCTGTAGAAGTTAGAAGTGACAGATGGAAAGAGGGAAAGTAAAATCCTCATTTCTTGGGGGTACTTGAAATAACAGCAGAAATGGAGACATGAAAATTTATGCACATGGTTTATTCTTCCTATTTACCATATAAGAAATGTAGTCTTTTAGGAATAAATAATGTAAAACATGATAGGAACTGAAAATAAGAAGGTGGTGTCATTAGCAATTTAATTTCTAACTTCAGTATCAGCTGAATAAAACTGAAATACTTTCTGAGGGACATATGCTCAACTTGCACATTTGAAATCCCCTAAGTCTTTGGAATGAGTCTGATTTACATACTACCAGAGCATATTGCCTTGAGTATATAAAGAGAAGTTTCTTCTTTCTGAATTGGCTGTTTCTGATGCCACCATTGAATAGATTAATAGATTTTTCACACTACTGTGAACAAGGGGCAGACTGGGAAACAAACATTTCTTTAATCATTAATACGTCTGATCATTAGTAAAGACTAGCAAGAAAAGCTATTATAAGGCTTAAAAGACAAAAGGACTCATGTTTAAGCAAGGTGAATTTTCTGTTTTCTTCTCAGTGTATGCCAAGAGGTTTGAGGCCTTTAGATGAAAGGCATCACATTAGTGCATTTTGTTATTATTATTTCTGTGGAAGAGAGAATACAAAGGATGACAAGTCATTAAGTCTGATCTGTTCTGTCTAGTTTTGGAAGAATTTTGGCATATGCCTGAGGTAAAAGAAACAAGTTTAAGTTTTCAACTATAAAGAGTGCTAAACACAAGTTTGTTTTAATGAATAAGGTTTTACTCAATATTCATACAGGAACAAATGGCAATTTTGTCTGAGTGGATATTGCATTATTATATTGGGCATGTAGAAACTGAGACTAGAACCTGCAGAAATAAAACATTAAATATGGTTCAATTTTTTGCCTGTATTTATGGACAGACAATTCCCAGCCAAGTCTGTAGGATCTGATGTTTCTGGTTTTAGGCATCTTTGTTATGTTACAAACTACTGTACTTTATCAACTGGAAAAAAACCCTAACAACTAATATTAACTTTTGGCATGAGTTGTCATGAAATTAATGGAAGTATATCCTATTCCAAGTTTAGGATAAACACTTGAAAGATGTCTGATGTAATTCTTGATGAGTGTTCACTTTACAATGATGCCTACTACATCTGAGGGAAAGGCTTCACATTACAAACATTCTGGCAGCAGAGACAGTTTAAGGGTATGGAAGACAAAAAATGCATTTGAACCAGCTCTGTAGGTGAAGGATTTATATTGTGGAACTACACTGAGAGAGAAAATGACCATTTAGCTCAGAGGACAAAAAAAGAAACATATTTAATAAAAATAGAAGTAATGTCATGGATATTTTAGGATTTGGAAGTGTAGCTTAAGGGAACACAACAAGAAATTCCTGAATCAGAAGGTAGAGTGGAACAACTGGAGAAAGACCTAAGTGTAGTCAAAGAAAGAGATCTACTTCAAGAGAAGGAAATCCTGCAAAAAACAGGTAAGATCGTTGTTAATATCATTCTGAAGTATTTGTCAGTAGTCACTCACATTGGAAAGCCTGCAAGTTATTTGTGCTATTTGACATGTAAATTTTGATACCACAGGAGATATGGAAACAATGTTGAAATCCCAAAGCAAAGCTGTCAATAAAGTAGATGAATTGAAACATCAAATAACAGCAAATGACTTGTACAGAGGCCAGAACAGGAGCTGCTCTGAAGATGTGCAAGAGCTTAAACAGGTGATTTGCTCTCAACTATTCAAAGGCATGGCATGCCGAAAGTACTGAAATCAGTGTCATCTTTCTGTAATGGCCTTTGGGTTATTCTACAGCATTCAGTCCTCTAAGATTCCCAGATCTCTGACCTCATCCAGTGGAACACTGGCTTGTGTTTATAACCTGAACTAAATGAGTTGCTGCAGTGATAGTGAAGAAACTACTGACATCCTTGAGCTAAACCACGGCAGAGTGTTCAACTGCTTCTGTAACCAACAGAATTTCTCTGTTGAGGTCAAGTTGGAATGCTGATTTGGTTTCTTTAACTATAAAAAACAGTTCTTCTGACAAGCTATGCAGAAATAATGCAGGAATAAACTCAATACAATGAGGAACATATGTGTCCTAGAGTTGTCCAGCCCCAAATCTTTTCTGTATTTTTTAGTTCTCCTATAATACTGTTATGTTAACATTCTGGAAAATTGGACCTGACATCAGAGACATAAGAAAAAACAAATTGCCCTTTGTAGTTTTTCACAGAACTGAGGTAGTCCCTGAGGAAGCCTGCGTGGTTGGAAGTGAGTTACACACCCAATTCAAACCAGAGCAGCAAAAAAATCACCCCATTCTAGTCTGCAGAAGAGGCATACAGGCCTGAATCACTACAGTTCTACATTGCTAACTAAAATAAAGACAGTATTTTTCAGTGGGCTATATCTACCTGAATAGCATATTCACTACAAAAGAGACTAGTGTGACCACAGAATTCTACCCTGGTTTTGTCATGTTATATAGTTAATATGTTTTATAGACTATGGAAACTGTAGCCGTTTAAAAAGAGGATAGGAATAAAAGGCACAGAGAACTTGCCTTGTAAAGGCAAGCATCAATCCCATAAGGAAAAGGTTTGTCTGGGGGTCCTAGTGGACGGCAGGATGACCATGAGCCAACACTGTGCCCTTGTGGCCAAGAAGGCTAATGGCATCCTGGGGTGTATTAGAAGGGGGGTGGTCAGTAGGTCGAGAGAGGTCCTCCTTCCCCTCTACTCTGCCCTGGTGAGACCGCATCTGGAATATTGTGTCCAGTTCTGGGCCCCTCAGTTCAAGAAGGACAGGGACCTGCTGGAGAGAGTCCAGCGCAGGGCGACAAAGATGATTAAGGGAGTGGAGCATCTCCCTTATGAGGAAAGGCTGAGGGACCTGGGTCTCTATAGTTTGGAGAAGAGGAGACTGCGGGGGGACCTTATTAGTGTATATAAATATATAAAGGGGGAGTGTCATGAGGATGGAGCCAGGCTCTTCTCAATGGCAAACAATGATAAGACAAGGGGTAATGGGTATAAACTGGAACACAAGAGGTTCCACTTAAACTTGAGAAGAAACTTCTTCTCAGTGAGGGTGACAGAACACTGGAACAGGCTGCCCAGGGAGGTTGTGGAGTCTCCTTCTCTGGAGACATTCAAAACCCGCCTGGACACATTCCTGTGTAACCTTATCTAGGTGTTCCTGCTCTGGCAGGGGGATTGGACTAGATGATCTTTTGAGGTCCCTTCCAATCTCTAACATACTGTGATACTGTGTGATACTGTGTGAATAGCTGTCAAAGGGGCTGGAAGATCTTGTAATGAAGCATGCAAAGGAAATAAAGCCAGTCTAAAACTTCATGGAAGCTGAAAGAAAAAAAAATGCAGAAAGTAGGAATGTTCTTCTATTTATAGATGCTCTAATTCATCTGCTTTTAATCTTATTGGTCACAGTTATGTCGTTTGAATTATCCTCACTGAAGGCACTTTGAATTAACATAAAATGCAAGGATTTTCTTGCTACAGTCTTACTGGGGTGGGGGTGGGGAGGAGGAGGAAAAATAAAGTCAAACTGGTGTATTTCCATGAAAAACTCCACAGGCAGGAAGGTGAATTTATCCTTGATGTGATGAACTGCCTTCTTAGCAACACTTACCCTTGCATGCTTTGCATGTGACCTTTAGAGTGATTAATATAAGGTCCTTCCTAAAGAAAACCTTATTGTAGGTGTATACCAATTTCTGACTTGAATTTCCATGGATTGCTGCTGTGAAATACTCAGCTACATTGATTAATCAAAACTTTGCACTGTGGCAGAGGATCTAAATCTGCCAAGTGTTGGTAAATGATTCAGAGTAAAGGTGTTACCGGTGAAATGATGAGGAGTTACAAATACCCACATCTGTATGTCCTCATTTAACTTGAGTCAGAAGGAAGGTTCTTGTTCTCGTGGACTCAGGCATGTTACGTGAGCAATTCCTTTTCACAATGAATTGTAAGTGGCTGAGCTGTAAGTTTTGTTGTTAGTATGTGTTAGCAGTCACTGGCTTAAGAGATTCTTTAAAGGGTTTCACTTTCATGAAAACTGCTGTTTGTGGCTGAATTCTTTGGCTTCAGGAAATTTGCCATCTGTAATGATACTGTACAGTAGGAACCTAAATGTGAGCTGAAATCTATTCAAATGGAGGAAAACTTTGAAACACATGGTTAGTTTTCAGCACATGCTTGAATGCTTATTGAAGCTTACAACTCAGTGCATGCCCAAGTGGTTTACCAAATGTGGGCATAAACTATGGAGGAATTGAATTTCTGTCTCCTCATTTACTAGTGTGTTGTCAGACATCTTCTAGAAAGAAGATATTGTAGAATTGGACAGACTACTGGTCAAATGTTCTTTAGACTCTTGTTGTTGCCAAGAATATACTTGTACCTATTTTTCCCGGTCTTAATGCTGCTTTCCAAGATTCACATTTACTTGAAAGTAATCCAATCTCTTGCTGACAAATTGGGAAGCCATAAAAATCATGCAGCTCCTGTTGTTGAGCTAAATGTGGAGCTTCATAGTACCTTCTAGATTTTGGAGACTAGGAAATAAGTGCTCGTCAGAAGAATTAATTTCTGCCTATGAAACTGCTGGAGTGTATATATTTGTGTAATCTCATTTCTCACACCTGTGTGAGTAAATTATCTGCTAGTGAAAGTGCTCATGTTTCATCAGTATGTGAAAATGCACTGCTTCAGGGTACACATTTACACTGTCAAGTGTAAGCTTTATGAAAAGGACTTTGACTCTTACATAGAGCATTCACTTATGTGAACCAGTTTATACAGGTATATTTAAAATGATGCCAGCTGTAGGTCTTCATGTGAGTCAGATCAAATTTAAATATCAAATACTTTAGTAAAAAAAGACATATTAGTAGGCACTTATTGCTTATAACCATCTCTTCTTAGAGATTCATATTAAAAATTAAGAATCAAGTAAAAATTCTAAGTTTTACTTGAGTTAGTAGAAGTTAGAATTACAATATTTATCATTAATAATGCTGTTTATATCCTCTGATGGAATTAAGGCTTGTAACAACTATCTGAGAATTATTATATCTATTTTCCAGATAGAAAAGCTAAGATACAGAGAAGCCAGCCAACTGGCAAAGTTGCAGTGGGAATACTGCAAACACCAGATCCCCAGGTTTTAATCAGAGAACTTATTATTTGAGGATAATATTATATCATCTTCTTTTCATGCAGGCAAAACTGTATATTTCTTTGCAATATTAATGTGTCTCTCTTGATCTTTTTAATTGCTACCTAACTGTTATCCAGGTTTTAACTGTGAAATGCTATTTTTTTCTCCTTTATTTAATTATGAGTTGCAAGGAATACGTCAGTATTGCCTGTGCTTCTGTTTCCTAATATAATGTCATTCTCTCAAAAATTCTCACTTTCTTAGGTTTTAAGTACCTTTTCTGTTATCTTGAATTCTTAAGTAATTTTGCTGTAAAAATGGAGGTGGGCAGGAGTAGGGATGTGAGAAGGGACTGTAGAGGATAAGGGAGATGTTTAATTGCTATTATTTTCCATGTTTCCTCTATTTGTGGTGTCTGAAATTATGGTAGAATATGTTTTGAGTCAGCAAAGCACAAATACGCAGAGCAAGCACACTTATACACTTGTATGTATCACTTCAGGACATTTCTACAAGTTGCACATTCAGTCTTTCTGCAATAAACAGTTACTCACATTTGCTACAGACACTTTCTACAGGCTCTTTCTTGGTCACTGTCTTGCATATGTATCACTGATATTCCAAAAACTATTTCTAGAAATAAGATGATTATGTCATCTTCTATTTTTTTATTTAATTTTATTTTTACTTCCTCACTGGGATTTTCTTTACAGCTGCTGTAAGATAATGCTCCACTAAGTTACCCGATAATGCTCCACTAAGATACCCATTAATGCTCCAATGTAAGATAATGCTTTTCCACTAATTGCCCATTAGTCATCTACTTATATGTATGGTCAATGTATATTTATTATTTTCAGACCTTGTGGGTGGTTCTTGCATACTGAATTCTTTTTGAACACTAACACCACTCAAGGCAAAACAGTCTGACTCTTCATGCTGGACAATTTTCTGCCTCAGGGAAGCTTCCAGTAGAAGATTAGGGTTATATGAGCTGTATTGGCTAACACTAGTACTAGAAAGAACCAGAAATCAGGCCAAACTATTAATACTTCTTTGACTGAATAATACATAAGGGATGTTAAAAAGCGTAGCATGTATAATTGTATAAACAGTAACACATATTACTGTATGAACCGCTTTATCATGTTCTATCCCAGCTATTGCATGCTTTTTCCTTTTTCTTTTTTTTTTTTTTCCCTTTTTTCTCGCTTTAGGAGCTGCAGACACAGCTAGAGGAACTTAAAAGAAAATCTGAGTGTGAGCTAAACCAACTAGAGAAAGAGAAAGAAGTCCTAGCTGGGAAACTTCAAACCTCTTCACTTGAGGTAAACTGGACATAAATGTAACCCAGTAATAGAAAGACTCTTCATTTGTCCTCTCGTCTGAGAGATTTTTGGTTAAATTTCAATCATATTTGCTGTGACTGTCATTCAAGAAAATATGCAGGGACTCTGGATAGAAATAACAAGAATTACTGCTCCTGAACATCTATGAAGATTTCAACAAGCCTATTTATTTTGATAAATTTCATATTTGACTCTTTGGAGATGTATTAAGGCTTTTTGGTGAGGAGTTTGGCTGTACCAGGTTTGGATGGTGACTCTTGACTCTTCATCTCTGTACAGGGCTATGTGAGATTAGAATCTTTCTTATAGGCCCTTGTTGACTTTCTTCTTGGTTTGGGGATTTTTGTGTGGGTAGGTATGTAAAGGGTCCTGCTTGCTTGCTCCCTTGAGCAAGAGAATTGAATGGAAACAGGGTTGAATAGATCACTGTTTCTGTTCTGCCTGCTTGATGGTAAGGGTGGTAACTAAAGCAGACTGGAATGTGCAGTAAGCATATTATATATTATATAATATATTATATATGATATATTAGTAGTTAGGTATGCCTCTCTCTGTGTTCTCAAAATCAAGAATGAAATGGAAAAAACACTGTGACTCCCAAGTAGCTTTGAGAATGTTATATCTTATGTAGTGTTCCTGACTCTGGTTACACCTTCAGTCATAATGCAAATCTGTGGGCATGGATTAATCTGGAAATAAATACCTGAGATGTGTTAGTATTAGATTATCCACCTGCTACAACTATAATATATAGTCACTTGCAGGCCAAGTGATGCAAATTTTCCAGATTAGAACATCTACCAAAATATTTGTACCAGAAAATGTCATTATTTGAAAAGCCATAACAGGTTGGATAAATAATTTTCTGCCAAAACAAAAGCAAACCCTCTACAAGGTAGTAATTTCCTCAGGTAAACTGTGTGCCTTTAAACTTTCTGACAAATGGGAATACACATTTTATCCCTCCAGGTGTTCCCCTTCTGTGTTGTTCAGTTCTTTTTGGCAAATGCTGTCTGCTTTAAAATGTTATGTACAGGATAATTTCTATGCATGCAGGTGGTATATTCCACTCAAAGGTATCAAAGAAATCGAAACACTGATGACATGAAGTAATTATTCTTCACATTTTGCAGAGGGAAAAAGTAAGTCATCCCGTTATTTTTCTTGAAGTCACACATTCAGGATGGAAAAACAGGAATGAAACCTGTGTTTCCTAACTCCTAGTCCTCTCACATAATCATGGAAAATGCAAGGAGTGGTGGGAAATTACTGTCCCTATAAACACAAATAAATAATATAAAAAGTATGTATCATGCCATGTTACGTTCACAACAGCATGGTAAGTATGAACAGATATACTAAGAAATGTTTTGGTGTATCTTAATGTCTAACTGCTCCCAAAAAGGAGGAAATGCTTCCTCTAAAGAGAAATTTTGCATTTTTCTTGGTACTCTAGAAGCTACTTTCTGAACCAATGACTTGGCAGTATTGCCAGGGAAGGGGAGTGATTTCAACTTTTATAATATTTTACTTCTATGAATTTATGAATATTCACAGCCAAGAAACCACCATTTACTGTGAACATTATGTTTCACTGAGGGCATGCTTCCAGCTGGGAACCTTTGCGATGGCTCAGCCCAGAGCTTCCGCCTCAAAGGTTAGGCAATGTGCTGTTACTAATCCAGTTCTAACCTGGATACAATTTCAGATCTAAAAATAGCTTCCTTGGCTGCATAAGGCACATATTTGGTTGGGCTGACATAGCTAGAGCACTATGCAGAGTAGACAGAATCATGATAATTTCATCTCTCTGGAGATGCACTTCAAAATGGCAGTATTTCTGTATTAATGAGATTTTTCTGAATAAAGAAATCAGATTCACACCTATTTGGTCCTTTGGAAGGAAGGATATATGAGATACTGTGTGGGTCGACTGCTAATTCACTAGAGTCATCCAGTTCCTTGCTTTTGCACTACAGGATCTCTTCAACATGTGCTAAAAGGGCTATTCTGGAATTAGAAGGTACATAAATTGGAATCACAGCCATCACCTTCTCATGATACATCTTTGAACAAGGCTAGCACAGCAATGTCCAGAGCCTTCGTGGATATTGGAGGTACCACCAAATAGCAGCAGTAGAGGTGTGCCTACTGTCCCTCTGGTTAGGAATTGCCATAAGTTTAGGAAGACAGTTAACTATGAACTTAACTGGAGTAACTGTGAAATAAGCCTAAAGACAACAGTAAAATATAATTTGATTATTTTATTGTTACTTCTCATACCACATTACCCTTTTGGTGCAATAGCATCCTAGTAAAAGTAAAACCTTGTAGCATTTGGGTGCCTTATTTTGACACAACAAATTCTCAATTGTGGTGCCTCTTCTATAATACATCAAAAGGCAGTTTAAGTCTTTTATGTAAATTCATCCCCTAGCAAAGCATTGAAAAACTGTGCTTGCAAGCACAAGTGAATTAAAATAATCAAAGCAGAAGTCAAAATGGGGAACCAACTGTGATGGCATGCACAGCCTTATACTTGCCCAGTATTTTCACCCATGGGCTAGCAATGTCTGAGAAGTTACTACTTCAAAAGAATCGAGATATCCTTCCCAATAGAAGGACAGTAAGTATGGTTAGAAAAGAATGAATCTTGAAAGACTTTTGAAATAATTTAAAACTTATCTGTCATCTTTTAGTAATAGTTGTTCATTTTTTCTTTACTTGGAAGACAGTGGGAGGCAAAACCAGCTGTCATAAGAAAGGGCAAGTGCAAACATAACCCTGAAATTTGAAAAGAACTCAGCAGAAACTAGAAAAATACTGTTGCCTTAAGTTTATACTGTGAATAAGCATTAGCTGCATCTTTAATACCCTTTTATGCAGTTCTGGTGGATAAAAGTGAATAAGTAATAGTATTAGAGGTACAGTTTTTTCAAAAGGTTTTGTTTTGCAGCAGGAGGACACTATAAAACATAAAAGTACACAGTGTTGCTGGTTTGTTAATAATAAAAGGAGGCAAATAGCTTCTGGACTGCTGTGAGTTCATTTATAATATTCATTGGCTTAATTGTTGCTTTACCAGTTTAAATAAATTCAGGGTAGAACTATCTAATCTGAAGTAATGAAACACAATAAAATGCCTGGGCACTGCAAAGTATTCCAGAAAAGGATTTGCACCGTGGATTTGAAAGCCCTTTTAGTTGAAATACAGGGGAAGAAACCTGATGGGATGGAAATGTTTGTTTCTTAAACACTAATAAGTTAGAAGTGGCAAAGTCCATGAGAGTGTTTCTATGCTTGTTATATTTGTGTAGGGGTTTTTTCTCTAAATCAGTGAAAAATGTATTTAGAAATACTTTCCATCTCATTTCTCACTAAATTCTGTTCTCTGTTGCTACCAATTTACTACTTAGTCTATTTCTATTTAGTATGATCTTATGTTTCATGTTAGCAGTGCTTTGAACCAATAATTGTCTATGAAGAGAGTCTTGAAGGTTAACAATGTTATGACCACAGCTGAAGTTTATACAGAGCTGTTTTCATCTTTACTGCCTAGATGTGTATTTAATTTGCAAAAGAAATAATCCAAGTGACGTTTTTCCTGTTTCCTTTTTTCTCTGTTAGAAAATATACAGCCCACTCTTCTGGCACATGTTTTTTACTCACTGGCTTACTTGCAAGAAACCCAGAAAAAAAATGCATGCTTGGGTATAGTAATGCCAATGCATATTACGTCAGCTGATACATGGGACTGTACAGCATTAAGTGTTCTACATCAAAAGTTAGTTTTATAAGGAACTGCAGTACCTAAAAGCTTTCTTTATATAGGAAAATGTTGGCTTGAGTTTGATAGGTGTTAAGACAAAGTAAATGTTTTTACCTGTACCCAGAAGGCAAAGTGCCCCTTTGGTTAGATCATATAGTTTACAACTTATTTTTCAAAGAAAGAATAAAAATTGCAGCAGCTCTGGAAACAAAGATATTGGCAAGCGGCTCTGGCATTTGCCTGGTTTTGGAGTGTATCCAGACTGCAAATAGATTCCATCATATGGAGAAATTAAAGACAAATAATTTTTTTCATCAAGAATAATATTTAGCAATTATTCTTCACTAGTTTTGTCAGACAGCTTTCTTTGCGTTTAATTGGATGATGCAATGAAAGAAGCCAAGAAATGACTGGATGATTAGTTAACATAGTTTGGGGCAGCTAAAGCTAGGTCCTTTTTCAAATCTGCTAGCTCAAATTAGTTGGATAACATCAGTGAAATTTGAATGTACCATGTTGGTTTGGAATTGCTGAAGAAGTGGTGAAACTAATCTTTCATTTTCTGGCCCAGTAAAAAACTTGGTTCACAGAAAACTAGGTGAAGGAATGTTTGTTTTCTTCTTATCTGTCAACCTAACATTCCCAGGATGTGTGGGAGACCTGGGCTTGGCTTGTTTGTTTTTAACTTCTGTCAGATTTCTCGCCATTTAAAGAGTCCCCTTGACACTGGGCTATAGGATAAAATAGGGTGAGCTACAGTGTGTCCCTGTTGCCACTTCTTCACTTGTATATTAAGTTATCATTGAACAATCTAGGCTT
Source organism: Psittacula echo (assembly GCF_963264785.1). Lineage (NCBI taxonomy): Eukaryota > Metazoa > Chordata > Aves > Psittaciformes > Psittacidae > Psittacula > Psittacula echo. Next base: position 16,933,405 of record NC_137735.1, on the reverse strand, counting down.
TCATCACTTGAATAAATGTCCTGGTTACCTTCATATGCACATGCATGTACTCTTGCTCTCTTGGATTGTCCGTGCCTCCATGCTTCCTTTCTCTCTCTGTCACACACAAAGCAGAACCGCTGCTGCCATCTTGTCTTCCCCTGTGTGCTGTGAATAAAGCCATTTGTCTCCTTGCAAATGATAAAGTAATTTAAGTTTTAAAAATGTTGAATTCCATCTGGAGGAAATATTTGCTTTTTTTTTTTATTTTGATGTGCATATTCAAAACTGTTTCCTTTGGATTATTTGACTAGAAGTTTGATCAATTGCTGGGTTTGGCCACCGAACAGGAGGAAGTCAATTGCACAAGCTGGTAGCTTTACTGAAGAGTTTTTTATCAAGCATCTCTGCTTGCAGATTTCTGTCATGTCTAAATTACAAATACTGCTGTAGATCTCAGATGTGAAACATCTGTGATAAAACCGAGGAACTTTGAAGTTCAAGCACAGCACACTAGCCCATTTAGTAAAGGAAATCCTTGTTAATTATAATAGTAGCACAGCCCTTTGTGAGCAAACCATTGGAAGGGGATTAGAGGGAAACTGGAGTACAAGATCAGTGATGACTACCAGCAACTGACTGGAGAAAAGGAACCTGACTTGTGGATTTGAAGGACAAACTATTTAAAAGGAAAGAACACAGTATACTGATTTGTGTATAGGAACAGCAATTCTGTAGCCAGAAACCTACTTAAAAATGGAAAAGTAGCCTTCTTATAGCTTTCTTGCTAGATGCTTACAGAGATACAGAAAACAGATTTAGAAGGAGTTATGTAGTTCTCATTATACCTGTGTGTGTTAAAGTAACAGCTTTTGAGTAATCTCCACAGCACATGAAGTTCATGAACGTTCGTGTTTCACATGAATAGTGCTTACACAGAAACAAATCATCTTCATCTGATATTCTGTGAACACAGACCTTTTACCCAAAATTATGGACAACTAAGAGATAGAACAAGTTTTTACAATGTTTTCAGGCCCTTATTTAGTTGCTCTGTAGAAAAAACAATCAAAATAGGATAAATTGATCAAGTAGAAATAATTCTTTCTAAGATGTGTCTCCAAGAAAAGGTTCATATTAATTTTTCTTCTTTAATATTAAGATTTATTACTGGGACATAAAGGCTTGTATAAATTCTAGAGAGAAGGGAGCAGGTGCCAAGAAGTAGTAAAAGCGGAAATTGGGACTAGAAGTGAAGACAAGCCGAGGTACAATGTAGTTGAAGGTTGTGGTTATAAAGCCGAAGTAAACAATGTCCTTTGTCTGAAAGGAGTTGGAATTCTGGGAACTGACACAAGCTCTGTGGGTTGCAGCATTTGTAGCCTACGGAGCACAGTTCTGTGCTGGGAACCTATAAGAGTAGTAGAGGCTCAGAAAGTACTTGAATAAAGGCTGCAATCCATCTGGAAATTGAAAAGGTCCTCAGGAGAAAGAAAAGATGCATCCTTTGGAGGAGAGGAGTCGGCATGCTTAACCAGTGTGAGGAAGAGCTAGCTGGAGTATATTTAGCCAATATCTGAAAGGATTCCTAGGATTTCGAGAGATCTGGTATGGCTCATTAGTATCTCCCTTTCAACAGTGCAATGCTAGCTGTGGCCATGAAGTTAATGAGAAGTAAGGGCTTTACACATCATGCCTCCTTTCCTTTTACATCACACAAAATAAGGTGCTATGAGAATGAAATGTGGAAGGATATAGACGACCTACTTAGTAAATCTTCAGTTTTTGTGGTGCTGCATCAAAAGGTATACGTGTGCAGTTGATGTTACAAGCAAGTATTTAGACAGCTAAAGCTACAGTGCTTCCTCAGCTAACAGTCTGTGTACAGCATGCATGGAAAAAATATCAAGGCAACACTGAACAGAAAAAGAACATGTATTAGTGTAGAGGTAAGAATATGATGTAGTCAAAGGTCGTAATCTCTATCGTAGTCAATTTGCAGATGTGTGAAACATCATTTGCATCACTTAAAGTCACATGAAATTAAGAATACAAACTTATTCCTTTCATAGTTCCTCTAAGGCTGAAAAGTACAAGTATATAAAAAATCTGAAACAGACCATCCTCTTTCACATGTTCCCCAAAAAAAAAGGCAAGAGACATAAAGATTTTGCAGGAGGCATGGCAGAGCAAAAAATGTGACTTGGAAGTCAGATACTGCAGCAAAAACACTCACTGGCCTTATGGTATGAATGCTCCTTTTGTGCAGAAGGCAGTTGTTCAGAGTTTTGCAGCTATGATCTTTGGAATGGCAAATTTAAGAGGAAGGGCAAATACATTTTTTTTTGCTGGAAGTTGAGATAAGTTTACTAAATAGAAAAGAGAACAGACTCCTCCTTCCTTCCCCACCAAAACAAAGGTATTTTTATAAACAGGTATTTTTTGTTATTTTTGTGTCAGCCATTCTAGACATGTCTACTGTATTTAGTAAGTAAGCTAAGAGAGGGGAGAAAATAAACCAAGTCTGAAGCGCGATGTGCAGAATTCTTGTTTCCATTGGTTCTAATCTACTGCTTTATATAAATGGATTCTGCAGTGTTGCATCTCCAGTGTGACAATAAGCATAGCCATAGGCCTGCCTCCTGTTTTATGCTATAAGTACTGTGCAAGTTGAACTATGGATTGTATAGATGAGATGGAGATGATCTGAAAAGAAATAGTTTAAGAAAAATACTTGATGAGCAAGAGGCAGTATGTGCAAGAGGGATGTCAGTCTTCACTGACAGAAGTTCTCTTTGCATGAAACAAGCATCTTGCTATTTTTTCATAGAGCAACACATATGAACATATAGCAACACATTATATAAACATAGGGTACATGAAATGTGCTCAAAGTTACATGATTTCTCTTAATTGTGAATGCATCCATTGATCCTGTCTTACTGATTTACTTCTTCTGGAAGGTGGCTCAGCTGAAGCAGATATTAGATCAGCAAGCAAGTAATTTCAAGGAGTCACTACAGAAACATAGTCTACAGTCCAACAAGGAAAAAGAGAAGCTTTTGCAGGATCTTCAAAACATCATTAAAGAAAACCAGAATGTTAAACTGCAGCTGGAGGCATCACATCAGAAAGTCTTAAAAATGTTGGAGAAAAGCAAAAATCAGGAACTCAAGGTCAGTTTGCGTCATCCTACTCTAAACATAAAATCTTGTTTGTGAGCTAAACCATATTATTTACAGCCAATTGTCAAAACTCAGTTATCTCCAGCTATATTATTAATGGGTTGCAGTTGTTACACATAGTGAATAATTCTGTGATTTTGAAACCTTATGCTCTTCAGGTGTTTTGTTTCTTTTAATTTTAACTTCTGAACTTAGATCACAGTGTGAATGAAAGAATTTCATAAAATGATATAGCCTAATCTCTCTAGTTAGGCTGCAGTTAATACAAGCTCCTGTAGCTGTGCTCTTGCTTCAGAAATACGAGGAAATTCCTAAGTGTATTATTAACAGGACTCAGTCTTATTGTTTTTCATCCATTATTAATTTATACATAAATCCTTTAAAAGTATAATAGATACATATAATGATGTGTCTTGACTTACCTACCTTCAAGAAATAATTCTGTAAGTGGATAACCAACTCTTTTAAAGGTTCAGTTGGATTTATTTCAGTGACAAAATGTTAATGCAATATATTAAGATTCTAAACAATGTTGCAGTTTGAGGGGAAAAAAAGGCAACTTTAAAAATGTTAGTGTGATTTTGACATAGAGTTCAGATGTCTCTGTTGATATTGCACACCTTAGGAAAAACCTCTGCATAAAGCATGCATAGTAAAACCACCTCAAGTAGAATTTATATCTTCTTTATATATTCAGGATAAATTCCCAACTTAACAAAACCAAGCTGAAAGCAGTAAGTTGGTAAAAATGAAACTGAGGATAGGAGTTTGCTTTCAGAGCCACTACCGAGCAACTGTTCCATCATTTACAGTGTATCAGCAGCACTTCTAACAGCAGGGGCAAGAATGATACAAGGAAGGATCTGACGCTCTGTGATAAGTAATAACATACCGGTCAAATCTAGGAGGCTTTGTATGTTGAATAATAAAACATCTTTCTAATGTCAAATAGTGCAAAGATAAACAACTAATAGATAGTATGTGGATAATTTCTCTTGTACCTATAAAGTGTGATTTTTAAACTTTAGCACATTTTTAGCCTTGTGTTGAAGAAGTGTCATGTAAAGTGGTGATAAAAATAAAAGTTTTACAATGAAAGACCAGATTCATTCTGGCAATACAAGTAAAACAAGATGATAAATAGGCTCCAAATATTTTGTTTTTGGGGATGCTTTTGCTTACAGGAGGCGGAAGAACGTTTGAAAAAGGAATTTAATGAGACTTTCAAGAGCCAACATCAGTCTCATAGGCTGGAAATACAAACCTTGGAAGAGAAGGCAAAGAAAGAATTACATGATGAACTCGAGGAGATACAGAAGCAGCAAACTGTGTTGCTAGGTATAATGTCTCATGTCATGCACAGCTCTTACTGTTTGATTATACACTGAGAAGCACTGACTTTTCTCCCATTCATTTTCTTTCCCGTCTTCTGGGAACTCAGGTGTTTGTGATTCTCCTTTTTCATACCCTGCAATTTCAGCAATAAAAACTTAATAGCCTTTGTTAACCTGGCTCTCAACTGTCAGCAACAGGATGTTGCTGAGAGAGTAGTATGGTGTACAACGTTTCAAGTATGCACTATCAGGTATGTTAAGTTGTAATACTGCAGTTAGAGGACATGATTTTACTCTTTTTTCTATGATGTGAAGATTTATTATACATGGTTCAAGTCTGTTCTGTTGAATTCAGCAATGGATATTAGTTGGTCTGTACATATTGTTCAGTCAGCATAGAAAGTTCCCTAAACTGTTCAGAACTAATCAGAACACTGCACTAGAAGTACCTATAATATCTCCAGGTTTAAGCTCAGGTTATTAAATCTCACATATAAAAGGGGGTTTTAATTAAAGACAGAATAATTTGAAAGTACTTTAATTTTTAAATTTTATTTTAAATTAAATTTTAGATTTGTTTAATTTAACTTTTAAAAACTGATTATCTTGTTATTTGGAGCTTTGTTGCCAATAATTCAAATTTGCTAGAAAGATGTGTTGCTCTCTGAAGTTTATATGTTCAATAGATAAATTCTGTTCCTCAAGAAAAATTGCAAGGAGACAATAGAGAGAGAGAACTTGTACTTGATCCATTCCAAAACTTGTACTGGATATACACAAAGGTTGTAGTATATGACAGTTCTGCTTACATAAGTATTGTACTTCTTTAACACAATCAGAGCTCTCCTCAGTCTGCCTTATGGCCTTTTCTAAAGCACCAATGGACTTAACAGGGAAGCTCAAGGGTGCTCCAGTAAAATTCAAGGTCAGAAGAAGCCAGTTATAATGATTTAGTCTGTAAAACAACTACCACAGAATCACCTCTGATTCTGATGTTGAATCACTGCTGTGGTAGCTCCATATCATCTTACTATAGCTTACCTGAATGACCTCTCTAGTAATAGAAGGCCATCATACTTAATGGTGAAGGAGTTGAGGAACAAAGCAAAATGTAATGTATTAATGTTTCCATCTACATTGTCTGTATCTACCTTCCCCATCCAGCTGGCCTCGGACTGCCTGAATGATTGTTGTCTGATTGTTACCAGGATCTCTAAGGATGGAACTCTCTGAGCAACAGACATTGTGCACTAACCTCAGGAAACAAATAGAAGAACTCCAAATGGAACTGAGGAGTGTGAGGACACTGAAGAAGCAACAGGCAAGAATTCAGTTCCTACTTCATTGCCATGTTGCGTTTTGCGAAAGCAGTAGTATCAAATTTCTCTCTTCAGAGATAATAAAAGTGTACAGAGTCTTTTACAGAAATTGAATGGTTTTCCTTCCCTTATGTCCCACTTCAAAATTGTTTACCAGCTTTTCCCTATGGCCAGGCTTTTTTCCAGTTTAAAGATCAGAATCTACAACACAAGTAAATGTTACATATAATGTTACAGTAAAATTTTATATTTAGTAAAATATGTTCAAGAAGTTTTGATCATATATTTTGTCTTGTACATAGAACTGAAAACTCAGTTCACAAAAATTCAGTGCACACAATTCCAGCGAGATCGTCATGTTAAATAATTAGAGGCTGTGAATAACAAAATTTGGCCTTTTTCTCAGGAAGGAAGTAGCCAGAGCCAGATCAGATCTCTCCATGAGGAACTGGAAAAATGTCAGAGTGAAATTTCTGAACTCAAGAATGAGAATTTACTTTTGAAGAGCACAATGGAGCTACTCAGTGCTGAGTTGAAGTCCCAGAAGAAAGAAGCTGCACAGGTCCAGGATAGTGGGAAACAGCACAGAAGGTTTGCCTTAAACTCACATTTTACAGTGCTATCTAGAGATTAAATAATGATGCCAGTGTCAGAGGTGTTCTAAATGTGATGAGTGTCAGAATCCTTTCTGAAGTGCTAATTATAGAGGTTAGGAATTTTGTAAAAGCAGTTCATTTCACACTTCTCTCCAGCCATAATAAAAGCATTGGAACTAATTGTTTATTATGTATCACAGAGAAATACATCCAGTGTAGCCCGCAAGTGTGACCTGGGAAAATCTGTGTAATGTCAGCCATTGAAAGGCACTGGAAGACATAAACAAATCCCAAATTCACCCAAGAGCTACTAAAAAAATATGTCAGTCTCTGAGAATCAAGATCAATTTTTTTATATGTACACTTTGTACCTGAAACCAATGGGTAGTTAACTCTAGAGGGGACACTTGAGAATGCCATCTGTAGTCTGTAAGACTTAGCTTTGGGGGAGTAAGGGCAGAGATAACAGACTGACAGTGCCTCTGGACTTGTGAAAGCCTGAAGCTGTAATATGGCGTCAGGGCACAGGGAGATGAAGCTGACTTGTAGTCTTTACTGTCTTGTAGAACGTGGAGTGTGTCCTCCTAATGTAGCCACAGGCTCAGAGCATGTGTTGCATAGTGCAGTAATAGCAGTCTTCCCTACTTAAAAAGTGCAGGACATACTTTTTATCCAGGGGACAAGACTGGATTCACTGTCCAGTGCATTTGTATGGCTGCTGGATCCTTTGGAATTTCTTTATTATCATACTTAACACATTCTCTTTGCAGAGAGATTAAGATATCTGGTAAATGGCTATCTTTTAGTTCATTTCTTCAGTGGTATAGAATGTATGCCAATAACTACTCAAGCTGTATATGTAAAAGTATTTCTGAAGAGTATAGAGTATACCCTTAAAGGAATCTTTAAAATGATGTCCTATATAGTCGAAAGAAAAGCACTCAAGGGATTGAGTGTCTCTTGGCAGACTGTCAGAGTGGTCAGAGTAATTCTGTTGCTGTCTACCAGTCAGCAGATATTTAAAGAATGAGAAAGACATGAGAAAGAATTTTCTTTTTCCTTTGGACTCTTTGGAGAGTTACTTGAAAGTGACTTTCATTTCAAGCTTTTGAAGCAAGATCAACAGAAAGGATTGCAAACCAGAGAGTTTCATCAGTGCCCTCCAGCTACCTTAAAGGAATTTAGAGCTTCTGTTCATGAAGAGAAGAATTATTCACATGTCAGCGATGAGGTCTAAAAGGCCTCAAATGCTAAAGCTGCTGGGCTGGAGGATAATCTTAACAGGGGATAAATGGTGTAGCTCTACTACAGTAAGCATTTGGGAAGAAAGCATTAATGGAAATTATATAAGTTGAAATCCTTCAAATAACAGGAGGCAGAACCCAAGAGCTGGAATGGGCCTAGGCATCTGGTGCAGGCTAAAATTAACCCATGGAAGACCTGTAGTATTAACTTGCAGCTCTTGTTTTGCTTTTGCAGGACCAATAATTTTTGTAGAATAGTTAAATTGGTGAGTGCATATAAATTACAGCCTTTTACTCTTACTTTAACAAACAGTGACCTTGTCTCATGCTAATTGTTTCTGTTCTGAAAGCTGAGAGTGGCTTGTTATTTGCATGTGCCAAATTTTTAGAATCAGTTATTTAAAATTACTATTCCTACAGTTCCTGAGTAAGTGAAACCAGTAATCTGATGAAGTTGTCCTTCCCATTTCCATTCTCTTAAATTGTGTGACTTTCACCTCCAGTACAGAAACCTTTTACAAGAATTAGTATGTGAGCAGACAAAGGGTTTTTTTATGAGAAAAGAGGACAAGTCCCAGAACGGCTATTCTGAAGCAAAGCTTTTATTCTGCTCCTGAAGATGTATTTCAAGGATTCTGCTCCCATTTATTCTTACTCTTCTGCTTCTTATTTTGTGCCAAGTGCTAAATCAATCACTTTGATGGCTGTGCCCTAATTTCAAAAGCAGAAACCTTTCACGGGCCTTTTGGCCTTTCCTGAAGCATGAAAGGGGCTTAGAAATACATGAAAAAAAAAAAGGTAAACTGAATATCTTTTCTGAAAAATACAGCAGTTAACCTGCTGAGTCTGACATCTCTGTTTCAATCATTGAGTAACAGAACATGGGCTTTTCATTAAGACAATGAAAAAGTTTCTCCAAGGTTTAACAGAACACTAGCAAACGGAAGGCAGCAAGTTAAAAATAACCCTCCAATACTGATTTTAGAGTCAGTAGGAGAAAGCAATGTTATAGCTAGGTTTAAAAAAATGTGAGGCATTTTTTAATTTTCAGTTGATGGTGTTAGTTATATAAGCAATATCTTTCAAAATATATTGTTAGAACATTTCTTCCCTTCCCTTTAAAAATATATAATATTTTTAGGATGGTGGTAGGTAATATTAAATGTTTCTGGTGCCACAATGTGATGAAACACAGCATCAGACCTTCAGGTTAAAATCCCAGTGGTTTCAGAATAATTTTGCTTAATACAAGTGAGTTCCTATGATACTTCACTGTCATGTTTGACCATTAAGACTGGTGTACAAATGAACCATAGAGAGCATATCAATAGCATCATTGTACAGACTAGACCCCCAATTTCCTGAAGGCTGAAGGTCAAATACTTCTCCAAATAAATTTCCTCTTCCTCAATGTTAATGTGGTTCTGCTTCAGATTGCAACTGAAGTGTCAAGGTCAAATCAGTAAGCTGAAACGTAGAGCTGCACCCAGCTAACTACCCTCTGTAGTCAATAAAAGACCTCAAAACTGCATGCTTTGATGAGTGATAATAAACTAGTATTGAAAATGTGAGAATTTAAACATATTTTAATACCAATAAAAGGCTACTCGTAGAAGACCTCAATATCAAGCATAAAAAAGAACTGGACATACTGAAACAAGATCACCGGAAGGAAATTGAAAGCATATTATCTGATTTCAGCAGCGCTCAGGCACATCTCCAAGCAAAGATTTTCTCCTTAGAAACTGAGTAAGTCATTTAAATAAAATCTGGCTCATACTGGTAAAGAGTTCTGTTTGAAATTATTATACTCAGAATGTATATTTTTGTTATTACTCATAGGTAGAATATTATAAGCACTGAAATAGAAGTGTATAGGTATTTCCTTTGCAAGCACAAAAAGATCCAAATATATTGTGATAAACTCTGGATATTGTTTAATGTAAAGCAGTATACATAAAGTTTTACAGTGCTAAATTAAAGCCTGCACTTAGCATCTTGCAATTTCATGAAGTATAAAATCATCTTTGTCACAGATGATACCAGAGGCCTTGATCCATGACCTTGTACTTAATTTTGTTCATCAGAGCAGCATCCTTGTAGTTAAGCTCTTGCTCATTCTTACTCCCCTGCAAATTTCCCAGGACAGCCCCCAAAAGCTCATGTAAATAAATGCACTTTGCAACCCCCTGTGAAGTTAAGTAGTCCTATAGTGCTTCAGGAGAGGTGTGCAGGAGAGGCCACTCAGAAATAATCCCTGTTATTATAATACATATATTAATTATGTATCTATCCCTTGTCCTTTTCTCTTATCACAAGTGTACAGCATAAGTCCAGAACAGAGACCTATGCATTTAAGCAGGTTGCAAAACATTTAGATGTGATTTATCTTTTTATCTGAACTCTGAGATATACTAACTAAAGAGTGTAAGACACTAACTAAGAGTATAAGACATCTCAAAAATGTTCATCTTCAAAAAAAACCCGCTAGATGGTTGTCTGTATTCGGTAATACACTGCAGTACGGCAGGTGAATTTCACGAACTTGGCTGATGAAATAGTGATTTGTTTTCCCATGGATCCATCAAATGTGTTTCTACACTATGTCTAAGAAGGCATAAGTTCTAGCTTGATTCTTTTCCACTGATGAAGGCATTTATAGAGCTGAACTCACTACAGGTTTTGGCTTAGAAAGCTCATTAACGCAGCACGTATATCTAAGCCTCTCTTTTAGCGAAGGTATAGGAATTGAGTATTTATGAAGCCTTTATCAAATATGGTTGGAATTAGCCTGTCGATTCTGAAGTTGTTGGGTCAGAAAGGAGGACAGATGAACACAGACATGCATAGATACTGCTGCACAGATTTGTTTCTTTAAGAAACTAGACCAGCAATGGGATGTGCAAGCTTGTTAGTATTTTACACTAGGGGCTGGACTTCAAACCCTCAGAGGTGTTGTGGGTTAATTCTGGTGGCAGTTTATTTTAGAGCTCCATAACATTCTTAAGTATAATCCATGTTCAGGCACCCATTTTTTAACGATGCTGTTTTATCAGAAAAGCCTAACTATGTCCCTGTGTTTTAGGCTTGAAATTTAGAGCAGAGTACAGCTCGGGTATCTCTTGAACCTGGTCTGAGGAAGTTTTTTCTGGCCTGCGTTTTCTTTGGTACAGACTTAAAGAATTAGAAGAAAAGACAAGAAAGTGGGAGTCCAGATCAGAAGATGCACACCTTATAAGCTGTCTGCAAGACAAATTAAGTGAGAAAGAAGAGATTATTAAGCAGTTGGCAGTAAGAATTCCTTTTATATGTACATACATATTTTGCAATCTGTTGGAAGGCTCTCTTCAGTGTGTCACTCATTGCTTCAGACTCATACTTTCTGTTCTGGAATATTTTGACAAATGCATGTTTCCATTTCAACTTCCAACAAATGGATGTTTCCATACATATAACTTCCTCTCTTCTCAGGAAGGAACAAAATGTCAGCGTTCACATTTAGCCAACAATGAATCTTACAGGAATCGATCATTTTCTTTCAACCCTAATACAGGATACTCAACTCCTTCCATGAAGGTAAGATGGGCAATGCAATTAAAATTGCAAATCATGTTTTATTGTTACACAAATCCTACAGATAATCAGGATAATAAAGGTCCTATTAATTTTTTATAGTACTGTTATTCAATAGAATTCCAGTAAGCCAGCCTACAGTCAGGTTCTGAGTATAACATAAACTCAGGAGGAGTATATATGCACAAAGTGTTTAAGCAAATATAAAACACTAGAACTCCAAGGCCATCAGTCTTCTGCTGGGATAAGCACAGCCATTGCTTGGAGCTTTGGGAGCTGCTTGCAGCTTTGGGAGTTGCTATTTTGGATATTGCATGCATCAAAGAAAATTATTAATTGTGTTTTGGCTGCCCAGGATTTGCACTTTGTCATTCCAGACCTTCTGTATGATACCATCTATAAGTAGTCATGGAAAGAAGGTAGGACAAGTTGGTGGAAAGCACCTAACTGAGCTCTGCAAAGCTATCTAAACCATCAAGTACATAAGTTTTCATTAGACTACTTAATTTGTGGACCCTCACAGCATGCTCTGAAAATTTATTTTAAATGCCTACAGAAAAAGACGGAAATATTCATTTTTGGGTGCTCCTCTCAAGGAATCTCGGAATGAGGTATTGTTGAGGTTTTATAGTATAAAGTGTAAAAAGGCCTGTGTGTGTAATGAAGCTTTCTGTCACAATACAAAACAGAAGAAGAAAACAATTGAGGTGCCCAGTCGTGTTGTCAGTGTGCCGAATTTATCTTCCTACGCAAAGAGCTTTTTGAGCTGTGACCTGAGATCAAAAAGAAGTGCTCCTCAAATAACAAAATCTACAAGCTTAGACCGGAGTCCTGGCTGCCTCAGGGTGGGCTTTCCATCAGCACAGTCCTCAGACAGCAGTGCTGCCACAAGGTATTTGTCCATTTTGCAGTGACTTGTAAGATGACAAATGAATATCCTGTATTCAGAATCTTATAGGCAATTCAAACATATTAGACATTTGGAAATAACGATGATCTAAGGTTCCCATCATGCAGTGAACTCCACGTGTTCAATTCTCTGCAGACAGACCCAGAACTTCACTGCAGATATAGGTTATAACCACTGCCCAGCAAAGCTTATGCTTGCAACGGCTTCTAGTACAGAAAAAGAGAGGAGCTGCATGTATTTAACCAAGAACATAGCTAATAGTGAGCATGGCTGTTTAAAATTTTCAGGCATGTATCAGTGGTTCTGTTAAGGACGTGTTTTCCTTCTTACTTTTGTTTCCTTGCTTTTACACTTGCAGATGTAGATGGCATATTTTTATTTTAGGAGATATTTGAATGAATCTAGGCTAATAATTTGGCAAAGGGTTTAGACATTTAAAAACGTATTAGCAGATACTTAACTAAAAGCCTCTTGGTTTGGTGGGTTTTCTCTGAAAAGCTTGAATTTTTCTTCAAATTTATGAGATGTTATTTAAACAATGTTCAGTGTTTTATAAACATAACCGAACTATCTCTTCAAGAAATAGTTAAAAATATATGTGGTTAACACTACAGGAAACCCTACCACTACACTTCAGGACAAAGCCAGCTTTCCCACCTCTTTCTTAGTGGAGATAGTTATCCTGTAAATTGTGTGCTAGAGAGTCCTTTCTTTGAAGGCAGATGGTGCTGATTGCTGCCAAAGACAATAACCTGAGATACAGGCTTGGATCCAGTTTGGCAATTCCTACATCTTAATGATAAAAGCATTCTGTGTCATGCCAGATGACTGCCAAGGCAAATCAGATTTGTATTTTAAAGGGGAACATACAGGGAGGTTACTTCCTTACTCTTAATGAATCCATCATAAGTGAAGTCGTATTTGTTTCTATAAACTAAGCAAAATTAATATAAATGTTAAAAAAGAATCCTGAATGCTGAAAAATGAGGGACTATGGAATAGGATTATCAAGGCCAACTAATATTCAATCTTTCAGTTACTAATAAAACTTCTGCCCAATATTTTTAATGCAGAACTTGTATTTCACATTTCCAAGCGTGAATTGCAGCTGCCAGCTTCTGAATTTCAAGACTTCCTATTCTAAAGCATCCTTTTTTTGTTTTTGTTTTTTTTTTTTGAGCTATCAAGAATTATATTCAAACATTTCTCCATAGCTGTTCAGCTCTGCTGCACGTTTTCCTTCATGTTACTACCAGTGATATTAGCCCAGTTACTTAGCTAGGAGAGATCCCAATAGAAATTGTAGCTGGCACCTTTTGGTCTCATCCGGTTCATGTGAGCACAGGTCTATTCATAGCATCCTGAGTTTTTCCAGGAAAAAAATATTAGATATTGGTAAGACTGTAAGTAAGTGATGCTAATGCTTATTTGTTTGCACAGGGCACATGGCAGTGAACTACCACAAACCAAAGATGACCAAAAACAAGACCCTCAGCATCAAGAATGGTTTACTAAATATTTTTCCTTTTAAAGCATACTTCTCAGAATTACTAGAAAAGCTGCTCCTGTTTTCTTTTAGGGAATAATGATCCAATACATGGTTTAGGAAAAACAGAAAAGTAATTTCCAAATAAATAATTAAGAACAACTGCACTCTTACAGCTAATTGCTATGGAGTTACAGGCATGGATTTCAGAAAAGTGTAGTTTTGTAACAACCATTGTGAAAAAAGAAGCAATAGGAAAATTGTGGATACTGTTACATGGACAGACTTCTAAGCAGGAGACTATACCACTCCATTGTTAGATTCAATATGCAGTTTTGTCTCTGATACGTCCTGTCAATATCGCTCCAGCTGAAAAAAGATCTTACTTCTCTAAGTGATTTCTGTAGATTTGTACATTTGCTTCATCAGCTGTTTAAAATAATTTCTGTATATAATAATGTCATTTTCCAAGTTTTTAATAGGTTTTTGTTACATTTATTTTAATCTGTACAGCATGTGGTATGCCTCCAAGAATAGCATGTTTATAGCAGGCTATAATATATTATTACAGAAATACTTTCAGGTTTGTTTAATACACTCTTTTGTATAGTCAGCATTGCAAAGTAATGTTCCTGTTGCACTTCAATACTTGTATTAGCCTGACAAATTAGGATAATATGTAAGTATGAACATTAAAACTTGCTTGTAAATCATCAATTTCTGCTTTGCAAGAGTGCTATGTTATGCTGAAATGTGAGACTGAAACACTCAAGAGTTCCAGATTTATGGGCACTGTGTACTTGTATATTTTGTCTCAATACTGTTCTTATGTCCATGTAAATGCAGAGCAGGTGAATGAGTACATGTGTCAGGTCATCCAGCTAACTCATTACCGGGAGGGAAGAAGAAATGAAGATATTAACCCTCTGGCAGGAAACTGTGCACACAGCAGGCTAGTGTTCATGATAGGACTGTTCATCCTCAACAGCTGTATAATTTGAATCCCCATTTCATTTCAGCTAGCAGGCCCCAGCTATGTAGCATTAAGACAAGGGGAAATGGGTTTAAACTAAAACAGGGGAAGCTCAGGTTAGATATAAGGAAGAAATTCTTTACTGTGAGGGTGATGAGGCACTGGAACAGGCTGCCCAAAGAAGCGGTAAATGCTCCATCCGTGGCAGTGTTCAAGGCCAGGCTGGACAGAGCTTTGGGTGACATGGTCTAGGGTGAGATGTCCCTGCCATGGCAGAGGGGTTGGAACTAGGTGATCTTAAGGTCCTTTTCAACCCAACCCAAACCAGTCTATGTGTAACAAATTTCACATGTGCAATAAGGGACACCTCCAGCCTAACCTCTTCTTACAGCAAACAGCCAGCAAGAAGTGAACCAGCAGATGTAAGCACTACAAAACACTCACTGCACTTCAGTGGTGGTGAAAAGGTGCCAGAAGGGCAGAATGCTTCTACCAATCCTAGACCAATGCTTTCATGCCAGTGTCTAGGATTTTTTCCCCAAGATGAACTGCTTGGTTTGGAAGGAGACTTTGGCATTAGATTTTTCAAAAAGACACTTTTTATACATGTAATCAAGAAGGGGATAGACGGGTATATAGTAACACCCAGGAGTACCGGGGTGTTTCTGAGGATCAGAAATGCATAGGGCTAAGTTTTTTGGTTAGAATTTTCATCCACTCTGCCCCAAATACTTTTAAAGCACACTGGAAAGCTCAGTGCACAATTACTAACTCTAATTTCCAGCGTTACAATAGTTACCTGTCCCCACCAAAAAAGCGAGCTTAGAAAGTGCCTTTTCTGGCTATGTGGAGGAATGAAGCTTGTTGCCTAGTAATAGAGTCAGAACTCTTTTGCTATTTCTATCTCCAAAAATGTGGTTTGGGCTACATTTTGGTTATTAAATAGTGCATCACAGTAACAGCCAATTCTGTAGACTGGACAGAACTGATGACCCAACAACCACAATGAGTGACCTTTATTTTGGGGGTAGGTATTGTGGACCATCTCTACACCAGCCTGACAAGACAGAACACCAGCAACATTTGGCCTGCACTACATACTCCCCCAGGGTGCATTTTGCAGTTCCATTTCATACTGTAAGAATCAAACTTATATATCCCAAAATCCCTTCATGACTTGAGCAAAAGTCCAGCAGAGATGGACAATCCATGTCAAAAGGTACACTCTTGATCTGACCTAGATACAGACAATCTTAAGGGTGCTTCTACAGTGGTACTTACAGATAATCACTGCATCACAAAACATTAAAATCTTCCAGCTGAACCAAACAGTAATCTGGGCAAGTCTTTTCAGCACACCAGCAAAGACGCAGTTAGGGGCTATCCTTTCTAGAAGGAACAGGATGCATTCTGGAAAAACACACTTCTGCCAGAAAGCACCCTGAATAGCAACTCTGCCTATTTTCCTTTGAAACAGAAAACCAATCCATACGTTTTTGGGAAAAAAAAAACCAAACAAAACGGTAATTTATTCCACTTAACTCTCTTAACTTTTTATATTTTTAGTACAAATTCCATTATACAAAAAGCATACAAAGTAAGAACACCACCACTGCTTTGCACTGTTGAAAATACTCAGATATGTAAGATCACGTTTGCTTCATTGGAGCAGGAATGTTGGCAGATGCTTGTTCTAGGTAAGCTAATGGACCCTGAGGCATTTCTGCAGGCTTTTTGTGCTGTACACTAATATCTTCCAGGACCTGCTGCCAGTGTCGCAGTTTACCCAAATGCTTCTGAATTAACGCTTCTTTCCTCTGCAATTCATTTCTTAATTCTGAAACATCCTAGAAATGAAAAAATGCATGTTAGTAAATAGACGGTCTTCAGAAGAAAAACCACCTCACATAAAGAACATGTAATTGTTTTAGCTTGAGTTTTCAAGCTGATCTTACAGGGATTCTAACAATGAGAAGTGTCTAATGAAACAGAGGAAAAATGCTGTTCATGCACTAGTTCTGCTCCCCTTGGTCACATGTTTCAGAGATCATTACTCCCAGCAAAATTTAACTAACTGGTTTGTTTCTTCCCATGAAACCTGTCAGCCATGTTGCAACACCCCACAGTGCAGCAGGCATCTAGCTTCTTCAGGTTCATGGTGAGAGCCATATTAATGGTCTGGTTCTACAACTTAAGATACAGCATCATAGAATCATAGAATAGTTAGGACTGGAAATGACCTTAAGATCATCAAGTTCCAACCCCCCTGCCACGGGCAGGGACACCTCACACTAAACCATGCCACCCAAGGCCTCATCCAACCTGGACTTGAACACCGCCAGGGATGGAGCATTCACAACCTCCCTGGGCAACCCATTCCAGTGCCTCACCACCCTCACAGTAAAGAATTTCTTCCTTACATCCAATCTAAACTTCCCCTGTTTAAGTTTTAACCCGTTACCCCTTGTCCTGTCGCTACAGTCCCTAATGAATAGTCCCTTCCCAGCATCTCTATAGCCCCCCTTCAGATACTGGAAGGCTGCTATGAGGTCTCCACGCAGCCTTCTCTTCTCCAGGCTGAACAGCCCCAACTTTCTCAGCCTATCTTCATACGGGAGGTGCTCCAGTCCCCTGATCATCCTCATGGCCCTCCTCTGGACTTGTTCCAGCAGTTCCATGTCCTTTTTATGTTGAGGACACCAGAACTGCACACAATACTCCAAGTGAGGTCTCACGAGAGCAGAGTAGAGGGGCAGGATCACCTCCTTCAACCTGCTGGTCACGCTGCTTTTGATGCAGCCCAGGATACGGTTGGCTTTCTGGGCTGCGAGCGCACACTGAAGCCCGCTCATGTTCATTTTCTCATTGACCAACATCCCCAAGTCCTTCTCCACAGGGCTGCTCTGAATCTCTTCTTTGTCCAACCTTTAGCTGTGCCTGGGATTGCTCTGACCCAGGTGTAGGTCCTTGCACTTGGCATGGTTAAACTTCATAAGGTTGGCTTCAGCCCACCTCACAGGCGTGTCAAGGTCCCTCTGGATGGCATCCCTTCCCTCCAGAGTATCAACTGAACCACACAGCTTGGTGTCGTTGGCAAACTTGCTGAGGTTTCTCACACTGAGAAACCCAAAATTCAAGTGAACAAGGTGACTCACTGTACCGGTGCACAGCTTACCTGATCTAGCACAACACAGGTAATCAATTTAAACATACCTCTTTAATGACTTGCTCCGGTTTCTGGACTGATAGCTGCAGTCTTTTTTGTAGGAAAAAGCATTCAGTTTGTCTTGCAACATCTAGAAATTTCTGGATGCATTGATCAACACCTAAAATAAAGGAACAAAATAGAAAGATCAGATTCCAAGAAAACAACTATTAAACACTTTTCATAGTATTTTCTAGAAAGAAAATCTGAAGATTTACTAAAATGACATATTTCTAAACCCAGGATGTGCCTTAAATCTCTGTATAAAACACTGCTCTGCAAGCATTCAGAACTTCTCTCAAAAAAGGCAGCAAATTTTTCCAAGTTTTAGTACATTTTTGACAATGACAAAGAGTGATAAAATAATTTGTGAAACGTGGTAGAATAAAGAAATCATTTCAGCCTCAATGAAAGGTTCTCAAATATGGCACAGCTTGAGGCCATTTCTTCTTGTTCTATGACTTGTTACTTGAGAGAAGAGACCAACATCCACCTCACTCCATTCAGGTAACTGTGTAGAAAGAGAAAAGGTTGCCCCTGAGGCTCCTTCTCTCCAGAAAAGCCTCCGGTCCTTCAGCAGCTCCTCATCACACTTGTGCTCCAGGCCCTTCCCCAGCTTTGTTGCCCTTCCCCAGACTTGCTCCAGCACCTCAGTTTCTGTCTTGTCGTGAGGGGCCCAGAACTGAACACAGGATTCCAGGAGCGAGCAACCCAAAATTATGTCAGTCACCGTTCAAAAAAAGGTAACACCTGAGTTTTTAAACCTCTTCGGCCTCAAACGACAAGGCGCACACACAGACTCCCGGCAAAGCCCAAATGCACCTGCAAAGCTTTGTAAAAAGCCTTAGTCAGCCCCAGCCGTGCCCCTCGGTATTCCAGCCCCGCACAACTAAACTGTGGCGTATCCAGGGCTTCCGAGCAGCCAAGCGCAGCACCTCGGCACCGCCCGAAAGCCTCCGAGGATTAAGCCCAGCCCGACCGCTGGACACCCACAGCCCCGGGGCCTCACCGGTGCGGATCTCCTCCTGGTCCGTGCCGTTCACGTAGTCCTGGCTCACCAGCGAGGCGAAGCAGGCCTGCGGAAGGCGGAAACGCAGAAGTAAGTAGGAGAACAGCGCCCACCCGCGACCAACCCCAGCCCGGCCCACACACCTCGAAGGACGCTTCCAGCTCGTCCACCAGCGTGTTGTTGGGATTGCGCGGCCCCGTCGGAGGCGGGATGAGGCCTGCCGGGCCGGGCCCGCCGGGAGGTCCCGGGGGTGGCGGCGGCCCCGGAGGCTGGTTACTAAACATGCCGCTCAGCGAGCCCGCCATGGCTCAGCGCAGCCGCGCCTGCGCAGAGGGGCGGCAGCCACGGGCGGGTCCCGCCCCGCCGCAGCATCTAGAGCCGGTACCTCAGCGTGGAGCGCGTCACACAGCAAAGAGAAGCAGTGAAGTGCTTCGCAGCGGGACACTGCTTCTCCAGCCTCTGCCGGCCGCTCCTCCCAGACCCCAGCCCGGTAAGCACCCCTTCAGCACCTACTGCACACCAGCGTTTTACAACAGTTACCACCAAATTCTCAAGAACACATCTCTTCCCGTGCTAATTGCTAAGTGTTCTTCAACGTTTGAACTGATTCTGGGAGTACCATCCCTGCTTGGAGCCTCCCAGGCTCACACCAATAGAAGGGAAGCAGCAGAATGACAGAAATCATGCAAGATGAACACCAAATACTAACCTGCAATCATTAGCTTTTGTAAAACAATTACAATATACACTTGTGTTGGCACTTGCTTAAGACTCATTACATACTTTAGCCCTGAAGCCAGGATAGCCACACCAATTTCAACAGCCCACCATTTCTACCCCAACACACACCACCAGCAGTTTTAGTAAGTTAAAATGCTAGAACAACATTTTTATAAACCCCTTTGCCGTTACCATCCACAGTATCTGTGTTTCACCCCAGCCTGAGGCACCAGCTATGATCACCATCATTAATCCTCTCAATCCAAACACACACCCAAGTAAAAGATTTATTGTTTGCAGTAATTATGCTTATGTCACATATAATATAGGAGGGCAGATGCTTTCCATCATTGTGTTTTGATACTAAATATCTCAATAGTTCAAACTATATTTTAAGCTGCATAATAGAAGATGACAAATCTCAAAGGTGAGATACTCTTACTCAAGTAACGGTTTATAAAATGTATTTGTAGTTTGTTGCCGTAGTGAAAATATTTTTGGGCTATTCATATATGAATAACACTTTTCCAGATTTTTTTCTTAAGGCAGAGTGGATGATTTAGAATAAGTATTTCATGTGGCATTGTGACTATCTTGGCTCAGTCGAGCTGCAAACTCCACCAGTGTTCTTGTAGGCCGTCCTGCCATGCCTTTTCGAAGATAGGGCACCTCATCTTTATTTGACATCACACCAGCTATGTCTAGATGAGCCCAGTGGGAGGCAGTCACGAATTCCTTCAGGAATGCAGCAGCTGTGCATGCTCCTCCAGCTCTGTGGGAAGCAACGAAACTCAGTTGTTTCTAAAACACCACCAACAGCACAAACATGAAAGGACTTCACTGAAGGGAAGGGGCACATGAAGGATACTGATACAACTCACCTGCTGTACTTGCCAATGTTACTCAGATCCGCAAGAGGAGAGTCTGTTACTTGTTTTGTGTAGTGCTGAAAAAGAGGCATTCTCCAAACTCTGTCTCCTGTCACAACGCTGGCCTGAAACAGAAACACTGAGAGTTTAGGCAAATTTTTCTTTTATTTTTTTGAACTGCATTGATCAGCCCCAGTACCACGTGTGCTTATTTTTGTTTAGCTTTGATTAGTCTACAAAATCTTTAGCCCAACATAGTATTAGGTTTTTTGAAATATATTGCAAAATGAAACAGTGTATTTCAAAAGTAGCGAATCCTACTTTTTAGGTACTTCAGTGTTAGTCAAAAGGCAAAATCTAGACTGGGGTTTGGGGTTGTTTTGGTTTTTTTTCCCATTTCCTGCCCCCCCCCCCCCCCCAAATCTGCCCTTCAGAGGCTTCCTTTAGCCATCTCATTTCTGTCACTCATGAGGCCCCTATGAATTTTGGTCTCAGTGTTGTTAAGCAAGTTCAGCTCTCTTTTTAACATGAACGAATCATACAATGGTTTGGGCTGGAAAGGACCTTAAGATCAAGTTCCAAACCCCCTGCCATGGGCAGGGACACCTCACACTAAACCATGTCACCCAAGGCTCTGTTCAACCTGGCCTTGAACACTGCCAGGGATGGAGCATTTACCACTTCTATCAGTTCCTTTCAGTAAGCCAGAGCTTATGCATATGCAGTAAGTTGTCAGAACATGCAAAGCCTCAAGATGATCTGTATGCTGTTTGCTGTATGATACGAAACCTCAAAAAATATCTAGTAATTCATAGTAAAAATTAATTATTTTCAATTTTGGTACAGTACTAACACCATTCCTACCAGATTTCAAAATGTAATAATATACCTTTTAGATTCACATAAAATAAGACTTTCAGTAATGCACTAACTTTTCAGTAACAGCTATTAATGAATTTACTACTATGATTTAACAGTGCAGCTGGCCTACCTCATAAAGGTGATTCCAAAGCCAAGATGAGTTTGTGAACACTCCAGTTGCAGCAGACCCCAGTGCAACATCCATGGCACCTACAGAAACACACCTTCACAGTTACACAACAAAGGCAGAAAGTGGACCTGAGCTATTTCTCTGCATCCTGACTCCCCACAGAACTTTCCAGTTTTAATTCTGAAGTCTGCAAGAACTAAAGATTTTAGTACACCTGCATTTCTAAAAGCTTAAGTGTTGTCCTATTAGATTATACAAATGTATTAACAAGAATTCATAAAAACTTATATTCTGTATCTCATTAAACTACAATTTTCTGTTTTCAGCTCGCTTTTTCTTAGCAATATTCCAATAGAATGCATTCAGCGGTAGAAGTGTCCCCCCAAAAAATCTCAATTTTATTGTTTATTGTGAAAATACAAGGGAGTGAACATTTTGCAATTTAGAGACCTCTAAAATTTTCAAGCTGATACTTTCGCTTTTGTGAATTTCACTTGCATAGATACTAACCCATGCCTAAACTAGAGGGATTACATACATATTTATTTGATGCTACAGAACTGTTTCTGTAATGCCAACACTCAATTCTCAGTGAGATTAAATAAAAAAGAAGAAAAAAAGTAGTTTAACAAGATGGTACATCAGAGAAATTTCTACAGGAGCTCTTCTCCCCTGTGCTTGTTGCCCAAGGATTCCAAACACAGAATAATCTATAGCGGGAGTAAACTTCTATCATGCCCTTTATATGAGAATACTTTTATATAAGCAAATGATCTTAAAATCATCTTTCCTTGTGTTTAGTCAAATTTTCCACAGAATTTGAACTGATAAAATGGATGGAACATCATTTAAAGCACTAGGAGAGAATATACAGAAAGATAATGATTTTGCTTAGTATATTCATTAAGCAACACAGTAGACTCCTGTCTGAACTACTCTTCCATGTTTGCTGTCATTTCAGCTACAGTTGCTCATGGGTAGTTCATGAGATGCATACACAATGCTGATTTTAAATTTGAATTATAACCTCATTCATATACAGCTGTAGAGATGAAACAATTAAAGAACGTGTTATTATGCTTGAAAGTATGCAAATGACACATAAGAGATACTTCAGTCAAACGAATTCTTGGGAGATTGATAATGACTCTCCTATTCTATTACCTAGAATCATGGAGACCTGAGCTAGCTCACATGATGGAAGAGCTGGTGCAGTCTAGGTCAGAGCTCAAGCACTCAGGAAGCCCTTCACAAATAAGTTATTTTGACTCCAGCATGACCAGTGCCATATGGATACCACACCAGTATCTCTGCATCACATGGTCCCAGGAGCTGGGAAGGCTTAACTCAGAAATGGAAGCACTGGGAAACATTGTGCAGAAACATCCAAGTCTGCATAGGTTTTCCTTCTTAATTCCAGCTCAGCTGGGCCAGCCCAAGTCCATCTGTGTTGCTACATGCCAATACTCTCCCCAGTCCTAGAGACACTGTACAAGTTGTTAGAGCATAAGCTGTGCTAGTTGTCCTAAAACACATAAAATCATCTCAGTTGCTTTTGAATTCAGGTTGACTTTATCTACACACTGTAACTAATCCACAGCCCAATTAATAAGAGTAACAAAGAACTGACTTACAAAATGAGCAGGGGAGGGAGACTGCTTACCTGTTAGTGTTGCAGCATTCACAATAGCCCTTGCATTAAAACTGTGGGCATAACAGAGAGCATCAGCTAGCAGCAGTCTTCCTTCTGCATCTGTGTTATCTACCTTCAGGTGCAAAATTAGTAAAAACAGATTAACTATTGAAAACATCCCTTTCATTGACTAATTTCTTACATGATATCTTAAACAGCTGTCAGATTATAAATGCACTGTCACAGAATGGCAGGTCAGCCAAAATTTACTAAAAAAAAAAATAAAAAGGAGAAAGACAGTATCAATATAAAGTTATGTTATAAAATAAAAGTGTATCTGTAGCTGAGGCCAGGTGATCTTTCAGCACTACAGCCTCCTTTGCACAGGTCTCTGTGCCCCAGAAGAGCCTAGAGATGTGCCCCAGAAGAGCCCAGGAGCTGCTTCAGAGCACACACAGAGATCTGGCTCATGGAAATCACAGCTGAGGAGGACTGCCTATCATGGAGCAGCACAGGTGAATGCCTGGAAACAGCTCTTTGTTATCCTGCTTTCCTGCTTTGGAGCTTGAAACTTTTCCCCTCTTAAAAATAAAAATCAATAGCCCCCTTGCTCCTTTCCTCTTTCAGGGAAAACTGATGCTGAATTCTGCAAGATTAATTGCATGGTGTGCTCTGAGCTACTAGCACTTTCCTGCAAATTTCTTCTTGGTGGGGGAATATGTGCCCAGTCTTTTCCTTCAGATCAGGGGGTGACTGAACTCAGTTTTGGGAAAAGAACCTGAGGAAACTGGAAAGTTCAACAAGTCAAAGATGCAGATTCACAGAAATTCAGACAGACAGAAATACTGATTAAGCCACCTACTTCTGCACAAAATCAGTTATCCATCACACAGTGACTTGCAGTACCATTTAATCTATTAAATGAGTATGGAACATCTTGGATTAAATCTGAAATGGGGTACTGATTTGGCAACCAACAGCCCGTATGACTCAGAGTTCTGATTGTCCCAAGGAGCTTGGCACTGTAAAGGCCTTGGCTACGTGACCAGGGAACTAATACTCTAATGTCTTACTGCAGATAGGAGGGAAGTGTCCTGAAGGGTCACTGGAAGCAATTAACGTTCTTCATGTGGACAGAGAACCTGTATTTCATAGAATCATAAAATAGTTAGGGTTGGAAAGGACCTTAAGATCATCTAGTTCCAACCCCCCTGCCATGGGCAGGGACACCCCACACTAAACCATGTCACCCAAGGCCTCATCCAACCTGGCCTTGAACACCACCAAGGATGGAGCATTCACAAATTTATGAGCACTGTAACAGCCTCATGTGCTAAAACAAGATTTTCTGCACTTTTCAGTTTTTCCTAGCAACTTATAAGATTTATCTCATCTCTTCAATCTATATTTAGATCTGTAAGAATTCTATTACAACAATTTCTAATTGATAACACGCTACTTACATTTTTAAGAACAGTATATTTGTGCTGCTTATCTTTCTAAAGGGTCTTTTCCAATATGTTCTCTCACTCCAGTCATAACTTGATTGGTTAAACCAATCCTCTAGAAGTACTAAACCACCAGATTTCACATACATACCTGTATTGTTTTTCCATTCTTGGCTCTAACTACATCCCCAGGCTTGTTTGCCTTGCCACTGGGCATATTTTCACAGAGGGGTGCCAAACCTCAGAGAGAAAAAGAGAAGTGAATTACTAGTTTCTTTCTCAGAAAAGACGTAGAAAAACACTTAGGAAAACCCAACACCTCCTTAAGGAAACAGTACTATTCTCATCTTGAATTCATGCTCAAAAATCCAAATTTTCCAGGTTACCAAAAGGCATATGGTCTAGGTTTCAATCAAGGAATTCCGATACATGCTGCACCACCACATTCTCCCACCTACACTGTTTTGCCACTAGGATTTACTTCTACTTTATGCCTGGACTAGTGAGATCAGAGGAGCAACAAATATTATCTTACACTTTCCATATATGTATCATTAGTCACATGTAAAGAGATTTCTTTCTGAAATTAAAAACTTCTCAAACTAACACTGAGCCATTCAAGCTCTACTTCTCGTAATTACACATTGTGTAATGTCAAGGGGGGGGTCCAAGGTCTCACCATAGGACTACAGCCATAAGAAAAGCAAAGAGATGAGCAAAAGAGAGGGTCAGCCTCAAAGCCCCAGTTATGAATGGGATAATGGGATGAAAGGCACTCCACCATTCTCACGGAAAACCTGCTCCTAGCACAAGGAATAAGCGAACTGTAGACCACCACTTTTCAGTGGAATTGCGTACACAGACTTTTGCTTCACTGGTTCTGCCCTTCCCAGTGCATTCTTTAGGTGAGGAACGGCCTGAGGGTGGGTTTTGCTGCCCTCTCCTGTCTGAAGAATAAAAGAGACTAAATTACTGGTTCCCTGTAAGTCAAGGTTGGCAAACATAAAACTTATCCTAGAAAGGATTACATGTCGTCCCCAGCTGGTTTTACCACGGTTCCTGAATCAGCTCATTTAATTTTAGCTGTGCAACATTTCTGCAGAAAAAGTAAGCATTGCTCGTACTTAAAAGTACTGGTTTGGGTTGGTTGGTTTAGATTTCTGCTGAGCTATTCACCCAATGAAACAAAAACTGATCCTTGTTCCTGTTCAGCTGCAGTACATGCTGATGGAGGTAGCTCAGCTAACACCTTTTCACTTCTAATTGCTTTTACAGATCTCCACACTCCTTGGAATGAAGGATCAGGACTTAAGAAAAACTCATCGCAAGTAGTTTATTGACAACCATTTGTCTCCTAAGATGTAAAAATCATGCTTTCACAATTTTAATTTGGTGTTGCAGTATTTTATTCAAGCAAAGCCAGTAACTGTGTGCAAAGCAAGCAAAAAGAGAAGAGAGGCTGATCAGGGAATGACAGCAGTCAGTCTGCCAGAGGCCAGGACAGTTCTGTCAGATCATGACAAGTGCTGAACTAGAACATTAGTATCTAAACGAAATCTTGTAAAATTCAGATTTCTGGCTTCTCACATACATACACACACACACTTACCAATTATGTTAAGAGGGAAATTTAAAGCTGCTGCTGTCACAATGGCTGAGCAGACAGTCGCTGCCCCTCCCATATCTGCTCTCATTGCATCCATACCCGATGATGGCTTCAGTGAAACGCCACCACTGCAACACACAGCACAACTACCATCAGCATGGAGGAGTTTCATGTTGCATATGTTGAGAATATTCTGCCCATCAGTATGTTTTCAGCAGCAAGCATCAGTAAATGCTAGACTTGTGCTCTCAACCTGCCACCCCCTAGCAAGCATACTGAAAGCAAGGCAGCTGGGGGCTCCTTTCTGATCACATATGTCCCTGACTTGTTTTCTCATAGTTAGGACACCATAAAAATCTGCAGTGGACTAACTCAGTGGTCTTCAGAATAACAAAAGAGCACAAGACCAGAACAAAATAGTACACCTGGTAAAATCAACATATGAAAGGGGAACAGACTGACAAATTCTTCAGTAGCTACGTGACATTAAAATTAAATTATAAGGAACTGCTGCAATGCATGAGCTATTTTCTCTTTCCCTAAGCATGATCTAGGTGTCCCATGACAGACTGCAACTCTAAACGTATACATTCTTCATCCAGAGGTTTGCTCAGGCCAAAAAAGAAAGTAGCACATTCTTTGTCTTCTTTCCCTCAAATTTCCATTTTCCCCTTACAATATGAGGGTATATCAATTCCTACTTTGTCCAACCGCTCAAGCTTGTCTTATTCACAGGCAAAGCAGCACAATCCACCATATAAGGCAAGTTCACTGGAATGGCATTGGAAGATGTGCTGAGCGTCTACCCATACAACATGAATAGCAGGAAGGCATTTTCCCCCTTTAGTCACTAGAATATTAACACACGTACCTGTCAAATGTAACTCCTTTTCCTACAAACACTAGTGGGCGGTCACTTGCATTAGCACCACCTGAATAGTGAATCTCTAGAAAGATGGGAGGCTCAGCCGAGCCCTTAGCAACACTCAGGAATGCTCCCATCTGCTGTGTCACTATCCAAGCCTCTGGTCTGGAACAGAAATACATATTAAATTTTTGTAATTGGACACCTTAACCAAGGTGATTTTGTTTGTTCATTTTTAAAATATCACAATCCTTGAAGGTTTGTTTCTATTAATTTCGGTTTAGTTATTTGGGAAACTGTCATGTAAATCAACCATTATTGTTTTGTGAAACAGAAAAATACTTCCTCAGAGTTGCTGCTTGGCAACTTTGTTTTGCCTTGTCTAAAAACCCAACCGACCAACAAAACAAACAACAGCTCATCTACACTTTCTGTGCTAGAAAGCATCAAGCTTCCACTTGCCCATGAGGCTGTGGTCTCTGAAGGCATATGAAGTAACAGTACTGCAGCAGGTTACAGTTTAGCTTTCTGTTCATAGTTAACCATCTTGATAGCAAAGTTGACTTCCCTCAGTCTTTTGCTTTTCAACAGAACAGCCTCCAACACCTGCACAACTAGTTAGCCCATTTCCACCAAAGAGCAGTAACTAGTAATTCAGAGGCAGGAAGTGTTAGCTGTGCAAATTCAATTGCAAGGGCTTTGACGGCTCCATTTCAACAATTTTAAAAGCTAAAAACCCCCCAAACAACAGTAACAGCAATAAATACAGAATGTTTCATTAACACATCCAAATAATAATAAAAAAAAACAACCCAGAGAGGGCTGTATAAAATCTATTTGGGACAAATCCAAAAGGTACTAGAAAAAAGGTACCTAGTATTTGCCCTCTAGTCACTGAGTCTTCATTAAGCTCTCTTTTGCAGCACTTGTGTTAACTAAGCAGTAATTGGCTGCATGACCAATTGACAGTGAATCATTTCACCATGTCACAGTATCTTGCCTACTCTGCAAACTAGAAGCTCACCTTCTAAAACTGAGAGTAACTTGCAGACTGGGTGCCCCTCATACCTCCTCGCCACACACTTCTGCTTTCTTCATTTGAAGTGGCAAAGAGAAAATGAGAGCCCACTACAGATCTGAATAACCTGGAAAGTACCTTATCCTACAGAGGAATAATTTTTGGAATTTACCTTATATGGACCTTCACATTGCTGAAACTTTTGAGCTTCTGTTCAATATGTTCAGCAAATTTGATTGGAGTGATGTAATTAGCTGGAGCCTCCATAAGGTACCGAGCCAGGTTCTGACCCTCAGCATAGAGAACACCTTTTTGCCAGGCTTCACTTTCAGCACTAAACAAAAACATGCAATAATCAGGATTGGAAACATTTGCAAAAGTAAGATGTTGTCAGTATCCATCTGTTCTCTCCTGTATGAAAATATGGCAACATTAAATCGGGGCAATTAAGAATGTCACAGTAATCTTAGTACAAGGAATTTAGTATGAATTCCAAGGAACGTCTCGTGTAGAACTCGTCTCTGGTGCTAGTCTGTGCCAAATGCTTCACAGAAAGCCAGAAGAATCCTACAGCAGACAGATGTAAAATTATCTGTCTAACATTAGGTCTTCTTCAAATCCTTACTAGTCAGAGATTGGCTTAAATCCTTAAGCACAAGGTTTAATACCCATTCCAAAATTTGTAATCACACTAATTGCAACAGCCCTGAATATTTTTATTTACCACATAAAGCCTCCAACTCTGTTTTACACTTTACTGAGATATGATAATGTGATATGAGTGGAATTTGTATCTCCTTTCACAGTGCACTCAAGGCATCTCCCTAACAAATGGCAGAACAAACATTCAAAGAGCTGCCTGTACAGGAAATTGAGATGTCCCTCTGGTTACTCTGCAACACTGCCAGCACAAAACTTTTCATTTTACTGAGACAGAACTGACTTACTTGTTTAAAAGATACCACAGCACAGAGCATTAAGCTAGATTCCACCTCTCAAAAGAGCAACACAGTGAAGAAGGAATCCAGAATGAATACAGAAACATTGCCTGGATATGGAGGGATGGAATCAAGAGACCAAATCTCTTGAAGTGGGAAAGGCAATAAGAAGACCTCAAGAGGTAAATCATCAGCAAAAGGAAGATCAGAAATAATGTTGTTCCCTTGCTAAATGGGGCAGACAACCTCGTGAAAACTGAGATGACTGAAGTTTTTAATGCCTTCCTTAATTATTAAGGTCTGCTTCCAGATTCCCCAGTTCTTCATGCTTAGTAACAGAGCCTGGGTAAGAAAGGTACTACCCATGGCTTAAGGAAGCTGGACATACAGAAGTCCCTGATATCAGGCAACATGTATCCAAGAGTGCTGAGGGAGCAGGCTGGCATCATTGCAAGCCTGGTCTCTTTCAGTTTGAAATGTCATGGTGACTGAATGTGGTCCCCAATGATTGGAGAAGGGCAAATCCCAATCTTTAAGAATGGCAAGAAGGATATAGGAAACTACAAGGCAGTAATCCTAGACTAATCCCCTAAAGGTGTATGGAGAAAGTAATCTTGAAAGCCATTTCCAGGTACATGAAGGACAAGATGGTCACTGGGAACAGTCATAAATTTGTTTTGGGTAAATCATGCCTGACCAACTTGCCTGACTTATGATGAGAGGGTTGGCACAAAGAACCACAGTGGATGTGTTTTATCTTGGCTTTAACAAGGTTTTCACATAGAATCCTTGCAGACAAATTGAGAAAACATGAACTGGAGGGATAGACTATAAAATGGGTGAGACACTGGAAGAACTGTTGGGCTCAGAAGATAAGAGACAACAGTTGAATGGTCTAGCTGGCAGTGAGTCATGTGTTCCCCAGGAGCTGATACTGAGGCTGATACCTTCATCAACAACTTGGACAATAAAAACTACCCTTGGAAGTTCATGGACAGCATGGCACTGCAGGGAGCAGCTGCAATGGAGAGGGTAGGGCTACCATTCACAGGGGCCTTGCCAAGCTGGAGGAATGCATCAGGAGGAACACCATGAAGTTTAACAAAGACTGGTGTAAAGTCCTGCACCTGGGACAGAACAACTCTGTGCAAGTCAGGCTGGACACTGACTATGACTAAGGCAGAAAGCAACATTGCAGAAAAGAACCTGGGGATCCCAGTGGACAAGTTGAACAGGAGTAAGCAGTGCATGACTCTGGTGACAAAGGCCAACCATGTACTGTGCTGGATTAGAGCTTAGCCAGCACATTAAGGGCAATAATTATTTAAATCCTTGGCATTTGTGAGGCTGCACTGAGCTATGTCCACTTTTGAGTTCCTGAATACAAAACCAATACTGATAAACTGGAGAAAGACCAAAGACTAAGAAGGGTAGGGAGCTGGAGCACATGGCACATGAGAAGCTAAGAGAATTGGGGTTGTTTCACCTAGAGAAGAAAAATTTAGGAAAGATCTAATTGCAGTCTTTACCCTTAAATAGGGTTTATAGAGAAGATGAAGACAGACACATCTCAGAACTGCACAGCAAGGGGGTAACTGACAAGGGTCTCAAGATTCAACACGGGAAACTGCAGCAGGGGATAAAGAAAAACAAAATTCACCATGAGTGTGGTTAAACACTAGAACAGATGGGCCAGTGAGGCTGTGGAATTTCCATCTCAGGAGATACTCAAAACTGGACTAACAAAGGCCTGACCAAACATTAAAGCTGTCTGTAACTTCCAGGTTATCCTAATCCAACCTGCAGCTGGACTAGGTGACCTCCACAGGTCCTTTCCAACCTAAGTTATTAGATACAAAAATTACTTCCAGTGTCGTAAGTGGTCATAGGACCACCTATGCTTTCAGGAAATGTTTATTTACTGTAGACTGTATCATGGAGACCTCATAGCAGCCTTCCAGTATCTGAAGGGGGGCTATAGGGATGCTGGGGAGGGACTTCGCATTAGGGACTGTAGTGACAGGACAAGGGGTAACGGGTTAAAACTTAAACAGGGGAAGTTTAGACTGCGTATAAGGAGGAAGTTCACCGTAAGGGTGGTGAGGCACTGGAATGGGTTGCCCAAAGAAGTTGTGAATGCTCCATCCTTGGCGGTGTTCAAGGCCAGGTTGGACAGAGCCTTGGGTGACATGGTTTAGTGGGAGGTGTCCCTGCCCAATGCAGGGTGGTTGGAACTAGATGATCTTAAGGTCCTTTCCAACCATAACTATTCTATGATTCTATGACTTGTTACTGTATAAAGTACATATGGGAAATACTCCTTCTCTGCATGAAAGATTATCCTATAGGGAAGGTCCAAAGTCCACCCTGCTAATTGTTTTGGAACCAAAAGCTCTGACATTACTTTCTGCTCTCAGATAACAGTGATGTCTGTTGAGGCCAGAATCACAAGATCTTCTCTTCCTGCATTATACTCTGTGAATCAAAATACAACAAATGAAATACATAAGACACATCCATTGTGGCATGGTCTGGTGTCAGTCAGCATTTCCTGATTCTCACAAGGATTTCTTCATTTGTGGAGTTTGAAATACCTCTGCTATTTGGCACACAATACCAGCAGAAGTCCTTCTACATCCCAACTGTGCTTCAAGTAATTTTTTACTTTTACCCTGGGCCTTCTTTTCTATGAAGCAGCATTTATTTATCCTTATCCTCAGAACATGGAATACTAACAAAACATATGGAGCAAGCACTATAAATGTAACTGAAATGTAAAATACTTTAGGAACTTCAAATGAATGGGAGGAGTGAAGAGGGATCTTGCTGCTAGCCCTATTCTTCCAGGTTTGTGTTTTTCTCATGCGTAAACGTAGACACAGTTTTACAAATAAATAAAAACAGCTTTCCTTTTGTCATCACCTTCCATGAAGCTGAGTAGTAACTACAGGCTTCTTTTTTTGCTTCAGCTCATTATATTCATGCAATCCAAGGACAGCACCTTCTGCAGCGGCTTGAGCATCTCCACAGGGGTCTACTTCAACGCAAGGGATCTCCAGATCTTGGATCTGTCTACAGCCAACTGAAAAATACAGTATGGAACTAGTAGGCTGAGTATTGCACAGAACAGCAAAACAGGTCTCTGTGGTAATCAGTATGACATTTCAAGGGAAAAATAATTTTAACTCAAGATATCCAAGTTGATGGGTAAATCAATTACAAAGATCATGCAGTAGAATGATTAAAAATGCAATGATCATATACTGATAAATTTCAACTAAAATACCACTCGACAGATTGTAATGATTAAGACAATTCACAAGAAAAAGGACAGTCCACAGTTGTTCCCATTCCTTTAAGTTCACTCTGTAGCAAAGAAAAACTCTACCTTCCTCTAGTCCTGTGGATTATGATTATCTGCAGGTATCAGAAATTTGCTGTAATTAATTTTTTTTTGCTCGACTTTATACACACTTTTATAAACAAACAAAAAGAATATTATGTTCCATAAATTCTATTTTGTACCCAAATAACTTCACAATGTTTTAGCAGCTGTTAAGACAAGATGGGCTAGCACTGCAGGTATACAGCTGTCATACATGTGACTGACCTCCTGTCACAGATTATAAACTCTGTGGCAAGAACTCTTTTTATTCTTGGTTTATACACACTTAGATACAGCAGTCATCCTTGATTAAGATAGAGGCCTCCTCTGCCTAGAATAGGTAACATACGGAATCATCTTACTGATGTTCTGAAAGGTACCAGTTTATAGTACAAATACCTGTTATAAACTGTGTAACAAAAGTAATTATATATGCATACTGAAGAAGTGTGAGCATAAAGTGAATTGGTGATGCTCTTGGGCATCACAACAGTAGTGATTAAACAAGTGCCTTTTCACACTGTTCAGGAAAGTTATTTGATTTCAGTAACTGTAGTTACCTGACTGCAGATGGATTTACACGCCCTGTAACTCCTTTCTCACTAAGGAAAAGTTTACATGAGTATCAGTGACAAGTAAGTGTATTTAACAAACCATGGAATAGGTTTTGCATTTCAAAACAAAAATCATATCTAGACTCACTCTTCAAAAATGGAACTTGCTGCACCACTGCAATAGTTTTACAGACAAAATGCTTAAGAAAATGTAAGAAGAGCTAACCTGCAACAGCTGCACGAATGTTTTCTTTGCCTTCATTCCAGTTTTCTTGGTCATTTATTCCAGCATTCTTCTTGCCCAAGCCAACTACAACCACACTTGGAAAGTCCTAGATGAAGCCAACACACAAATGGATTCACTTCCCTCATTTGTACAGCCACAGCAGAGTTGTTAAAAAGACCTTACTTGCCAGATCAAACCAAGCACTAAACACCTTCAGGACTTTGTTACACACATTTCCTCACTGAAAGTGCCAGCATTGTGCCACAGTCTTGCACTCCTCATCATCTGCCACAGGCATGCCACCAGTTCTTCTGTCCAGTTAATAATTCTGTGTATTGCATCAGATAGGGCTTTATGTTCAGCACACAGCAAACCTGGTACTTTAAGGGCAAGTCTAAGAGTCCTTTGAAAACAGATCCAGCTTTCCAGCTGCAACACAGGCCAGAACTGAGCTGGAGAAGCATAACCTTTTTTGGTACACTACTACTCTGCTCAGGGAAATAAAACCACCTCCAAGGCTGAGCCTATCACCTCAGCTCAGGAGCTGAGCTGGCATGATTTGCCAGGTTACAATCCAAAGCTGCACAGAGGTACACAGCTCCAGAACTCAGGAAAGCAATGCAGCACAGCAGACTAAATGCTTGCCTTATAAGCAGCAGTCAGTCTGATGAGACTACCTTGTGTTAGAACTGTCATGTCTGGAAGGTCTTTGCACATTCCAGTACACACTTACACTTGCTCCTCCTGCACACAGGAGGCACAGTAGAAGTGTGATCCAGAACTGTTGTGCTTCATTCAGCTCATTCAGTAAGGAATTATTTAGAACATACCACCTTTGGAGCAAAAAACAGACTTTGCAGCACAGTGCAGGGAACACAGGAATGTGCAAAAGGCCATGCAAATGTTGAAAGCTCCTGTTCTGTAATGCCTCACAAGAACCACACCTTTTATTGAGAGGTGTGAGGGGGAAGAACAGCAGAGCATTTATACAAGCACAGCAGTGAATGGCTTAAAGTAAGATACAAGGGCAAACTTCACACATTACTCAATATACGCACAAAAATCCAAAGTTCGTACCTGATGCAAACCATGGAATACGCGTGTTTTTCCTTTCTTCAAAGGTGGCCCACATCTAGGACACAAAAAGATTCTTTCAATAAAGAAGTCCTTTATACAGTTATTACAATACTACATTCACCCCACACACCACAGTGCTCCTCAACACTGTTCTGGGACACTTGGCTTGGTGCCGATCCACAGAAAAAGGTAGCTCCTGTGAACACTTTGCACATTTCCTTAGTGCTCGTTTTTTCCACAGGAGTTCCCTTCCAAATTGCTTGGCCTGGTAGAAGCAAATACCAGCCTGGAAAGTGCTATGGGTAAAACCACTTAATAGTTATAAAAAAGACTGCTCCTATTGGTGTTTGTTGGTACACTAATCCATTTCAGCAGCTGATCACACACTTACGTGGACACAAGTTCTCTCAGCCTTCCAGACACAAGTCTATCAAAAGCATCTCCTGCAGTAGTGAGCTGGGCAGCACCTCCATCCTTTTCGCTTGAATAGATTCCCAGAACAAGACCCTAAGAAAGGATACACAGGGATGTAAACAACATGAAATTTTGCGAACCATCTAAAAGGCAGCAAGCACACTGTTTGCATCATAGCTACTGCATATACTCAGCTCAGTTTATGTATTTCTCTAACATGATGCACAGAACAACTCTTTGGTAAACCAGGACACCACAACCACCACTTCCAAGTGTGAAAAAGAAAACAGACACAGTATAACTAAAGACAATCATTTTGCCTACCACGTAGAGATCAAAACCTGTTTCAACCTGTGATTTTAAGTACAAAAGAGCAGCTCTCTCAACCATAGCTCTCCAGCCAGGTTCACCCAACTGGAGCGAACAGCAGCTCCGCTCCTGCGGGCCAGCCCCGCAGGTCAAGGCGCCCACCCCGGCACCTCAGGTTTTCGAGCTAAAGCCCGGGGCTGGACCCGGGAAGCGCTGAGCAACCAGCACGCTCAGCCACGGCTGCGGAACAGAGCAGGAGGAAGGAAGGGACACCCCGCACCCATGGCTGCCCGCTCCCGCCTTGGGTCACCCCGAGCAAGGGGGTTCCCGGTGGCCCCTCACCTTCCCGCCCGCGCCGCGGCTGCAGCCCCTGCAGGCCAGCGGGAGGTCCCGGCAGAGGCGGCTGGCGGCGCCTCGCACGCCCGGCAGCAGCATGGCAGGCAGCGACAGGCAGCGACCCGCCGGACAGCCGCACACCGCCCGCCCCGGCGCGCCGATCGCTTCATCAGCCGGCGCCGCGCGGGGCGGGGCCAGCCGAGGGGAGGTCGGGACGGAGGCAGGATGTGGGGATCGGTCACAGGTCAGTGTCTGCGGGGACACGGGAGGTGCTTCGGGGTTTACGTGTGTGCAGGGTTGTGTACCGCGAGGGATGGGCATCGGTCCCACAGGGGATGTTTGCCCTCTTGCGGTGTGCTCCAGGGGAGCGTGCGCACAGCGTCTCTTGTGGGCTTGTCACAGCCACTAACTGTCCTGGTATGCATATTGAAGATTAAAATGTACATGTACTGTGCTGTTACCAACTAACGCACCTTCATAGGCTGAGTTGGTTTGCTGCCCGTCTGGTATCACACCATCTTCCTGGAGTCATGGCGCAGGGTAAGACTGAGTGAAAGCACCAGCAGAGTCAGAAAAACGGTGAAGTAGGGGAGTGATATAAATTAGGAATCACTTCTTCTGCCTTATTCTAAAATTGACGTGCTTAATGGCATATTCGTTTCTCTGAAATACTCATTACTTGTGAGTCAAGACTGGTTGAATGCCTGTCAAAATTATGGTACTCCCTAAGTAACTTTGCCACCCATTTAACCATTTTAATTCATTTTAATACTGTTTCACCATACATCACTTTTACTTGATTTGACATAGACATAAGAACTGAAAGGTTTCTGAAGACAATTGATCTGTCAGATTATCATTTTCCCAGTTATTGAAAAGCAATTACTTTGATTTTGTTTACTTTACGCTCAGAAGCCACAACGAAACCTTCATCTTGCAGCTAATACATTTTATTTCATAGTCGACATGCATCCCATGAACCTTACTTTTCTCACTTCTTTACTTTGTGGGGTTTGACAATTTCAGTTTGAGAAACATTTCACACATACTTAGCCTGTGCTTCTCCTTAATTTTAGCTTTAGAGATGATGAAGTGTTCTTTTTCAACGTGCTACAACGTCACCAAACATATCTCACACAGCCCTCACAATGTTTTCCAGGTAATTCTGTGAAATTAACTGGTAGATGTCCGTTCTTCCTGTTTTGAAATAAATTTACAGTATCAAAGATTTGGGATATACATATTTTCTTTCTAAATAAAGAAGACACTTGGTTTCAATGAAATTGTATTTCACAATATCTCAAAATGCAAATTTTCAGAAACCTGTGAGCAGTGCATATTCACTGCATGTATTGGTCAGTTTGGAGAACAATGGTAACTGCATTTGTTATTCCCACACGTGTTAATTGCTGGTAGAGAAGAATATCATATTTATGCATGTTTATACAAAAATCATCCATCCAAATCAAAAGCTGAAGAGCCAAGAAGCTATTTTG
Organism: Psittacula echo; assembly: GCF_963264785.1. Lineage (NCBI taxonomy): Eukaryota > Metazoa > Chordata > Aves > Psittaciformes > Psittacidae > Psittacula > Psittacula echo. Next base: position 16,896,707 of record NC_137735.1, on the reverse strand, counting down.
TGTTGTGACAGTTCACCTGACCAAAGTAGTTTTGTGTAGATTTATTAGTACATGATATCTTCTGCTGTAACATTTGTTTCTTCTGTTTTAGTCTTAATTTTAGGGAAATGAATCCCACTAATGGCTATTAGCAGCAAATTCACTGCATGTGCTGTGGCACTTGCCACACAAAGCCAAAAAGAGTCTTCGAACCTTTCTTCTAAGACAACGAATTGAAAGACATTTTCCCGAAAACTGGCGATTCTTTCTGTGAGGTGATGAAGTTTCACAGCAGCCATAAAGCTGGTGACTGCAAGTACTAGAAATCCACCTGCAATGAAATGAAACAAGGCAGATTATGGTTGGGCTTCAGAAGACTTATTGAATACAACAGTGCGTGTGATACAGAGTAGGGATGGGTTTAGGCATGGCTTAAACACCTTCAAAATGCTTGGTTTTTATTGTATGGCCAAATCTTGTACCAGTGTTGGTAATAAAGTCCTTCCTTCCATGGTACAGATAGAGCCTAATTACTGGCATTCACAGCTCCTGTAAAAAAGCTGATAGATGAGAATTCACTGCTACACTTAATTTTATTCACAGGTATCTAAGTCAAGGAAATATTCAGTAAGGCAAGAGAAGGGATGTTAACATTGTGTATGAATGTGACTGGTAAAAGCTACTGGTAAATGCTGTTACCTGCAATGAAGTTCCAAAGGCAAACTCCTGCTGGACCTTTAATAGCCCGGTAAGGAACTTTTATTGCATTAAGAATGCAGAATCCAAAACTGACCAGAGAAAAGGAAATGGCCACACAGAGGAACATTATAATGATCACATGTAGGCCTGTATTCAGCTTTTTCACCATGTGAGGGAAAACTGTCAAGGAAAGAAAACATCATCTAGTCAGTGTGTGTTTTTTCTTGACAACAGTAATCACACTGTGCTGGTGCTGCAGACTTAAATTATACTGAAACAAGACTATCTTTTACAGAGGTGATCAATTCAGGTAATTACACACACCTTAGTTCATGATGCTTTATTTGTCACTACATCACACAAACTAGGGATATTCTACTACAGGAATATCCTTTACAAAGGTGCTGTGAATAAGGACTCAGGCTTAAGTCCTGCTTAATTTATCTACTTGTGTTAATGTCTTTATCTCTGCTATAGAATTAGTTAGTAATTAATTAGAAAGTTTATTAAAGAGTCCAGAAAGCTGTACAGAGATTAAAGGAGATTGGCTACTTTTTCCTCATTCTCTCTGACAGGATAGGGTGAGAGAACTGGTATGGTATTTCTGAATGCCTCAAAGAGGAGCAGAGCAGAGCTGGAAGGGGTTTGACCTGATGGCTGGTCTGCCAGCCATTCAAACTCACTGGACAGAGTAATTGAGTGTGACTGCTCTGCCCCATGTCATGAAGTTGCAGCTGCAGTCAGAGCTTGAGCAGGACTTGGTGATTGTAAAAGTGACTAGTCCACATTCATCTCAGCTTAACAACTGGTCATGCTGACCCAAGTTAAGTTTGCTCTGATTCTCTTCATACCTCTTAAGTCCCACAGTCCTGCCTGCCTTCGAGTTTTTAGAGTAGTGCTGTGCAGTTGTGTAGTCAGCCATGATCCTATGCGAAACTAATGGGTTTTTTGGTAGGTTCATTTTTTGGCCAGCTTAACTTCCTGACCAACTTCACTGCAACAACTCCCAGAGCCGTTGCAAAGGATTGGGCAGGACAGCATTCTTGTGGGCTACAGAGAGGATGGGGCTGCAGCAGCTTCAACTTATATCAGTTTAAGTCATGGTGGATCCGCAAACTGAACAGAAAATCATTAATGCAAAATAACATTTTCACTATAGCACATGATGTGCAAAACCTGGTAATCACCCAAAGTACAGATCAGTGTCTGAGTGCTTTTGAGACCTCAAGAAAACTTTTTACGTTAAAAAAAATGTAGAAATTCTTACAAATCTATTCAAGAGTTCAGCATTTTTTTCTCTCCAAAGTTATGAGGAAAAAAGGTAAAAATGTCTTCAACACATTAATAAAGTTAGGAGTGTTTGCTGTGGCAGGCAGCTGCATTAGGAGAGCTAGAGAAATGCAGAAATCTGGCCAGCTAAATAAATCTCTACTTCTTAAAGGAATAAAAAAGAGAAGGAGTTCAATAGAGAAGGTGAGGACAGAGGCATAAAGAGATTCCAGAGCAACACTTGGCATAGGAAAGAGTCAGTCAAGGGGAAGGTATGATTTACAGGGTCATCTCCAAATGACTTTCACTCCCTTCACAAGACCAACAGGAAACCCTCAATCTAGCCTTAGGGATTTCCTTCCCCCATCTCATGTCTTGATTTCAGGATATAACAGAACACAACTGGTAGAAAAAAGCCCAAAATGACAGATATTTTACATTTGCACTCGGATTCCAAACCATAAAAACCACAAGTCTGCCACAAACACAAATTTAATAATAGTAATTTGCATTCTATGAGGTCTTTAAATAAAAAGATGTTTTTAAAGTTGAACTTGACATCAGACTGAAGATTCAAACAAACCTGTACTCACTTGTGAACTGGGAGCGCCGTCCGCCCAACCCACACTGCCGAATTTTGCCGCCCTGGAAGAGTCCGTAGTAAATTTCTCCAATGAACTTGACCAGCTCCGGATCTGTGGCATTGACCAAATCAGCTCCTGTTTTGCAAAGGATCTTCCCAGTTATCCACTTTGGGGTCCCCATTGCAACAACAATCAGGATAAAAGACACAAAACTTATGAGAGAAGCCAAGGCAAATAAAGTCTTTTTAAAGCAGCCAGGCATCCTAGTGTTTTCAAGGAATCATCACCACAGCCTCTCTGCAGCAGGCATGTCTCCGTTCTTTCCTGTGCTCCAAAATTCACAAATGAAGAGCAGGTGCTTCAGAATACATCTCATTGTACTTTGAAGCTCCAGAAATTAATCGTAACAGTTAAAAATCAAATGAACAACATATTTTGCTGCGATAACATCCTGAAATGGTTGCAAGGAACAGCTTCATTATACTGTAGAGTGGTGATGCTTGTTTCTGCGGAAAGTAATCCTATATCTATTGCCTGGCTAAGGTTTCATCAGCGGTTTAATTGTCCTGCTCAAATGACATCAAGTTCTTTACTGTAACCTCATGGGAAGAAAATGAGGAGCAGAAGCTGTTTTTTTAGATTGTTAAACGTGGGTAAATAGCTGTGTGCAGGGGGCCAAGGATTAAACCAGACAATTTAGCAGCTGGGTTCTTCAGGCTCCTGAGCCTGCTCGCTCCCGCCCGCCTGTACATGTCAGTGCCGCCGGCGCGGTGCGGCTCGGCTCGGAGCGGAGCCCTCCCCTCGGCCGGCCGGCCAGCGGAAGGAGGCACATCACCGGTGCTCCGCGGTGCTGCACATACGGACTCTCCGAACACACGCGGTTCCTGCCGCCCAAGAGGCTGAGCTAACCGGCGTAACCCAAGCTACAGGCGCGGCCCACGGGTGCTGAAAAAACCTGTAATTGCCTGCACTTCTATGATTATCGCTACTTCAGCCCTACAGTGACCTCTGTAACCGCTAATTAATTAATTAATTACTCAATTAATCCTGGCGGTAACACAGCCTGTGGCTGGAATTCAGGCCAGGAGGGACAGTCGCCTTGCCCGGGGGAGCTGTGAAGGTGGATGCCTATGGGTAGCTGCCTACCCCTCAACAGCGCCGCCTCAAGGGTGCGGGATTTCCTGAGGTAAAAGTTTCTCAACGGCACCACCCGAGCCCCAGGGCAGGCTGGGGGTCGGCCAAGACACTGCGATTTCTCCTCCCCCGGCTCCGGCAGTGCCCCGGAACCGCAGCAGAATGAGGACGTTCCTTCCCCGTAGGCCCCGCCACCGCTACCAGAATCGGGCGCTGTCGCCCTGCACCCGCCCCCCCCGGGGCAGCCCGCATGCGCAGGCGAGACCTGCCAGCCACCCAGGCGAAGCGCTGTGCAGCGGAGTAGGGCCGGAGTCAGAGTGGGGTGGGTCGGGCTAGCAGTGAGCATGGCCGCGGCAGGCAGGGTGCTGGTGTATGGGGGTCGAGGCGCGCTGGGGTCCCAGTGCGTGCGGTACCTCAAGTCCAGGGACTGGGTAAGTGCTGGCAGGGCTGGAGATGGCGAGGCTAGGAGCGCTCCCGATCGGGGGGCAGCGTGAGGCGGTTCGGCGGCCGGGCGCTAACGCGCTGCTTTCTCTGCAGTGGGTGGCCAGCATTGACCTGGCGGAGAACGAGGATGCCAGCGCCAGCGTGGTGGTGAGGATGACCGACTCTTTCCCTGAGCATGCTGAGCAGGTGGGTCGGCGCGGGGCGGCCTGAGGCGGTGGAGGGGAGCGGTCAGCCGCTGCTTCGAGTTCTCATCCGTGCGCTCTTGACAGTGGTGCGGAAGCAAGGAGGGTGGCGGCTGTAGGGATGGATCCAGATTCGGGCAAGAAGCAGCCGCTGTGGGTTAAGGAGCTTACCGGTGACGGTACCCTCAACCCGAAGATCATCACATCTGCTTGTCGTTGCTTTCTTCCTTATTATTTGTAATTTAATTGCATGCGTGAATATGCAGAAAGAGCTTGATGTGGGATTTTGGAGGTTCAGCATGTAATGCAGTTTTGCATTACTTTTTTCTTGGTCACTTGAAAAGTTACAGATTGAATCAGGTGAGTATAATAAAGATGAATTTGGACACCTTAAAATGCAACAACACTTCTCTTGAATGCCCTAAATCTTAAATACATAGGTTGTAGGTAGAAGGTATACTCAAAGCATGCAAACTCTAAGCCCTGGTGGGATACGTAGAGAATACACTGGTTTCCACAAAGGTGAATATGGTTGAATCCAAGCTAGCCTAAAAACTGTTCTGCTTCATTCTCAAGAGATAGGATTTAGTTTTTAATTTGTAACTTTCAGCTCTATTTTTGTTGTTGATAAACTAAATCATTAGCCAGTGTTTTCTTTATATCTACTAATTCTTAAGGCTCTTGAAGAGTAATGAAGAGTTTGTAACATATTTTTTTCAATGCTCAGCTGTTGCGAAAACCAGTGGATATTTGTCTTTGTTGAGAAACAGGTTGTTTGCTTTTCACGTTGGCAGAGAAAATTGATAGGCAACACATTTATTGCCAGCTGTCAAGTCTTGTGTTTGAAAGTGAAAAATATACTGGATATTTAAAAGTATACAAATACAAATTTAGGGGCCATACTTGAACTGATGGTTGTAGTCTAGATAGAAGCAATAAAAAGGCTGATCTTCAGTTGTTCATTTCTTGCACTATCATTAAAAATGACACCCATAGTCCTGGTCAGACCTGGAGTTTCATTTTCCATGTTAAGCAGCACCATACCCAGAGAAGAACCTCTCAAAAAGTAAGTCACAAATAAAAACTGTTAATGATACAGGTCAGGGTCAGATCTTTCAGTCCAGCTAAAATCAGTTATTTCCAGTACTATCATGGACTGTGCGATCTGACCTTCATTGGGCTGACTTTTATCTGTAGTTGTCTTTCAACACAATTACTTTGAGTTCATACAGATCATAAATATTAATCTTATGCAGTTATTTCAATTGCTGTGTGTTGTGTTACTTGGCTAAAAAGTGGGTCAGTCCTGACATTTACTTCTGTGCCTTACTCATCCGATGTTTCCAATGTGTCTTTGTTCTGTGTACTGTAGGTGACAGCAGAGGTTGGAAAACTCCTTGGTGAAGAAAAGGTGGATGCAATCTTGTGTGTAGCAGGAGGATGGGCTGGAGGCAGCGCCAAAGCTAAGTGTAAGCCTTTGGTACATGGGTGTCAGTAAACCCATGAATGAAATCTGAGAGGAATCCTTAAAAATCATGGTAATAAGGATATTTCAGATGGTCTTTCTTCCCGAGTCCAGAAGAGGACATGAGCATAAAAGTACAGAATGGCTCAGTCACAATGCTGCTTAGTGCTTCTGTGAACTTTTGTGCTTAAATTTGCACGGCACTTGGTATTCTCAGTAATACTTCTTGATGTGCTAGTTTGCACTGAAAGATCTCGGTGCACTTCATGAAGGAGTTCAATGTTATTAGCTATGAGCTAACTTCTGCTGAGTTTACCTATATCAGGCAAGTTACATAGAACAATGGCTAGGCAGAAACGTCAGTGTTGTTTCCCAGTTCATTGCTATATGTGTATAAGCTCAGTTGCCTCCTGTAGTTCTATGAGCTATTACTGTGCAATACAGTGTTGGAAGGGGGCTGTCTAATGGCCTGAGATCATGCTACAGAAAAAAAGCTTGTAGACATGGAATATTCAGAATGAAATTTTATACTTTACCTGCTAGTGTAGAAATACAAGCTAAAAAATAGTCTTGTTTTCTGTCTGGAGGAAATCTGGTAAAATGTGTTCTGTTCTTCCCCCATTCCAGTTTGGACATTAAAGGCAAAGATTTCTTTTTGATGAGAGGCAAGATGGAAAGGCATATGTTATGCTACAGCTGCATTATGTTAGATTGTTAGCTTAAATAAGCTACTTTATCATAACCATGATTTATAGTGATGGTGTTGATAGAGTAGTAGGGTATCTTGGGATAGGTGGTTGGCTTATACCACGGTTATTTAGACTTGCTCCATATTGTGTTACGGAAATGGTCATTCTGAAATACTAGAATCTTCGGCATTATTGTTTTTCTTTTTTCCCATGTTGATACTGATAATAAAGAAAACCGATGCTGAAAGGTCGTATTTTGCTTTCATTTGAAGTTACTGTTGTACCTCCCTTGTAGGCTGCCTTACTGGGGATTGTAGCACATTTACTTATTCCAGTACCTAGGTGCACTGGAACACTCGTTTGGTACAGTGCAGATGCGTGTGTCTTCAGTATCCCATGCCAGTGTCCTAATGTCAGGCAGACAGGTTGTTTCTTGGTTTATGAAGTAATCTGACAATGAGAAATACTTTTTTGTTGGACTCCTTTGTCTCTTGGAGTCTTCTGTCTGCATACTAATGGAGCATAGTTCTTTTGCAGTCAGTGAGGAAGTTATGAGAAGAGTTAGATCTTGCTACTGTAAGGTGGGGTGAGGCTAATGTGAGAGTTTTGAGATCCTTGACACAGATTGAAGCAACCTTATAGGAGTTTCAAGAACTTGGAAATCTGAACCATTAATGGAGAGCTAATGGAACTGTTTTGTGTGTGTTTGCTTTTTATTTGTGGTGGTGAGAAAGCAAGTAACTGCCTAGAATATATGCTGTAGAGTTGGGACGTGGAGCCTAAAGAGAAGGGAGATACAAAGGACATAAATTGTTATTTTAGCCAATGTGGAAGTAGAAAATAGTAGAAAGCATGTTTCCTGTTGTATTCTAACAGTAAGGAAATTAGAGTTAGAAGTCTTCTAACTTTTAGTTGATTTTACTAATTCTCTTCCTAACCAGCTTTATACAAAAACTGTGATCTCATGTGGAAGCAGAGTGTTTGGACATCGACTATTTCCAGCCACCTAGCCACAAAACATCTGAAAGAAGGTGGCCTCTTGACTTTGACAGGAGCTCAAGCTGCTTTGTCTGGAACCCCAGGTAAAATGCAATACATGGTCACTGCTGGGACATCAGCAGTTACAGTTGTCTGTTAGTGTGAGCATTCTTGTTTATGAAGCAGCAGTTTCACTCTCCGGTGTCTTGGCATTTAGTACAAGTGGAAAATTGCTACTAAAACACTGAAGTGTACTTTTACAGGTAGCAGTACATAATCTCTTTACACTGGATTGCAAACAGAATCTGTATTTAAATAACATCCTTGACCATGGTGAAATGTACTTGGCTAATACATGATACAGTAAAAAAATATTGGAAAATAATTTTCAGAAGAATAGAAGCACACAGCAAGCTGTAAGGTTAATCATAGAATCACAGAATGGTTGGGGTTGGAAGGGACCTGAAAGCTCATCTAGGTCCAATCCCGCTGCCATGGGCAGGGACACCTTCCACTAGACGAGTTTGCTCAAAGCTCCATCCAACCTGGCCTTGAGCACTGCCAGGGATGGGACATCCAGAGCTTCTCTGGGCAACCTGTTCCAGTGCCTCAAATAAAGTAAAATGTCCTGTTTGTGTTCTGAAAGGCAGAGTCCTTAGTTGCCCAATTTTTTCATTGGCAATGACTCAGCTAATTCTGTTGACTCTATTTGTCCTGTTCATGTTCTGATTCCCGTCTGCCTTTGATTCAGACACAAATAAGCTTGTTGACCTTCAGCTTTGCCATCTGCTAGCTATTTAATACAAACTTTATTGGGTTTTTCATCTCGCTTCTCACCAGGTTGGTCTGCATGGAGGAAGGAATCTGAGAGCAATTTAACATTAAAACAAAGCAGCACTGACACAAGCCCACAGGCAGGGAGTGGAAAGGTTTTGAGACAAATACTTGTATTTCCCAATCTTTTGTTAGCATGACTTTAACGATATTTTCCTGAGACATAGATACTAAAATTTTAAAACATCCATTTTATGAACATCCCTGAAGGCTGTATCTGAAACTGTTTGGGGAAGAATATGCTATATTTTCTAGTTAGTGGTTTATCTTGTACACTTACAGCTGCTTCTGGCATAGTCAGAAGATAAAAGGCTTACTTTATGAAAAAAAGCAGATGCGTAATTTACAGTGTAGTGCTGCTGACCATATACAAATGAAAAAACATGAACTCCAGCAAACTTTCCTGTTTTTTATTTGGTGGTTTTGGGGGAGATGGGGACCACAGCACAGGAAACAGTGATTTGCTTTCATGTTCTGAATTAGCTGGTTTCAGCTAGTCTGGATTTTTTCCTGAAAAACACAGCAGTGCTTTCGGCAAACACATGCAACTCATTAACATCAGGAAGAGTTGGGAAAGAGATGTTACTCAACTTTTGCAAAAAAAAATGGAAGGAGTAATCTTTTTCTTGTTTGCTATTAGCATGGTTTTTCTTTTGCTGTGTGAAAATGTTGACTTGCATAATGTGAACTGAAGAATGCTGAAAATCACAGTTACAGAAGCAGTCTGACAGTGGTGGCTAAGGAATATGGAAGCATGAACAAGTTTAAGAAGACTTAGAATGTTTTGTTTAGACAGTACAAGAGGGAAATGCCATACAATTGGAAGTATCTTTATCATAACAATAATACAAGTTTGTTCCTGCTGCCCATGATTCTCCTGATAAAAATTATGTCCAATTGGATATAGTGGAGACACTTCTACAATTACCTTTGGTAATTGTACAAAGGTAAAATTACCTTTGTAAATTTGATACGAAATACTTCCTCAGGAACACTGGAAAGGGGTTGTATAGTTACATAAATGGGTAGAAAGGCATCCAGTTGTATAGACAAAATGCATTTGTTTTCTTATGTACTTAGTCTGTGTCTGGACTGCTTGGCAGAACGTACTGTGAGACATCTCAGATCTTCAGCACCCTGATTGTCCAGATCTTTACCCAACCAGTGTGCCTTATGCTCTCATTCCTGTTGCTCTTACACTGCTGGGTACTGTCTGCCTAGAAAGCAGCAGTGTTCAGGAAGAAATTGTTTTACACACAGATTATTTTCTCCCATGGTGGGTAGGGAGGTATTGTAGCTTTTTTCAAAGGGCTTGTCAGATTTGGGGTGCTGACCAAGTGAATTACAGTTCTGGAGAGAAGTGAGCTGTATCTGTTTGGGTCAAAACCCGCATAAGATGAAAATAAATGGATGTTTGCCTTTAGTAAATTCTACAAGCATTTTCACAGTTACTTTATTAGATTTGTGAGGTTAGTTAGCCCTGTAGATCACATCCTTCAGGGTATGTTTGGATACATTAACTTACTACTTAACTCTGTAAGCTGCTAATTTCTGTGATGCTTCCTGGATGCCTAGTAAGAGCTTCTTGTTTTTTTTCCTTTTATATACTTTTTTTCCCTTTAAATATGTATGTTTTAACGTGTTTTAAAAATCTGATTCTGTTCTGGCTGTGGTAAGTGGTCTTAAACTTGATGTTCATCAAACAATCTGAGTTTTTTTATTAAACTACTGATGGCATTGAAAGCTGTTTTGATTATGCTTTAATTTGCCTGTTTTTAATTGTCAGGGATGATTGGCTATGGCATGGCCAAAGGAGCAGTGCATCAGCTGTGTCAGAGTTTAGCAGGTCCCAATAGTGGCCTGCCGTCTGGGTCTGCTGCTGTTGCCATTTTACCGTAAGTGGTTGCACAGTTGCTTCTGTGTTGTTTTATTTGATTACTGCTGTAACCTGGAGTCACATGGATGTGCTTGTGATGTCCTATACACAGGCCACAAACAGCTTCTCACACCTATTCACAGCTTCAGGCAAGTCACTGTGAAAATGTTTGTTTGGTTTTTTTTATTTTCCTTTGCAAAACGGTAGTGGATGTTAGGATTGAAATTTGATTTGCTTTTAACCAGTTCAACTGTAGCCATGCATTAACATGAGGTTTTTTGATTCTTTTTTTCCAGTATAGACAGAACTCTGAAAATGGGATGAGCTATTCAGCACAGTTGTAGATTGAACATGTGATAGTAGTAAAGGGTAAATAGTAAAGCAAAAGGATTACTTAACAAGTTTTGACTTGGTTAAAGATACTTCTTCATAAGGTGCTGCATAACTAAGCTTGATCAGTAAAAGATCATTTTGGGGATATGTGAAAAGAAAAACCTTAGCTTGTATTTTCCTGTCACAGCTTTCTTTTTGATGAGGAAAGCTAGAAAAGTAGCCTAGAAGATCTTCAGTCTGTCTAAACTCAGCAATTCTGTTGCCAAAATGAAAAGTATTTTTCTTGCCAGGTCCATTCAGGACCAAAAACTATTAAAGAGTTCTATATAGGGATTTAGATCACTATCTGAATTCTCCCTGCTTTGTTTTCCTCTTACACAAACATCATCTTCTACAGAGCTGGATGGACAGGCAGACACCAATATCACTGGACTCTTGGGTGTTCTGCATTTGGATACTCCTCATGCCAAACTGGTTTTGAGTGTAGTTTTGAGAGAGTAATAATACCTTGGATTATCAACAGTATCTCGAGGAAGGACTTGTGAAAAGTTCACCCCTTTATCACTGTATATAGCATAAATATATATCATCAAAGTCAAAGCTTCCTATGCTTATGCACTTAACCTCTGCATTTGCAGCTGGCATGAGGCTCTATGAAAGCATGGCTGTACTGCTCGTGTGCTGTGCAGTACACCTGAACAAGCATGTTGCTGTCTCTTCCTGTCTGCAGGGAAGAGACTAGAAGGGAGCTGTGGACTGAGTGATTGCTCTAATAGGCTGGATTTCATCAGCAAGCCAGGAAGGTGAGGGCTTGTAGGTTGGAGCCTTTGGTATATGTTGAAACTGATGGCTATATGTTCTCAGCACGTGGAGGATGAAGGGGAAATCCATACCATGTGGTCTAAAAGGCAAGCGTATGCTACAGTGCTGGATAGAAGCAGGTGGCACTCATCAGAAACATGGTGTATAATTAAAAGGCTTATCATTTTTAATCACAGGGTTACCTTAGATACACCAGCAAACAGGAAATCAATGCCTGATGCAGATTTCAGCTCCTGGACACCTTTAGAATTCATTGCTGAGTGAGTATCAGTGTGGTAACTAAGCAATTCCTCACTGTCCCTTTTGCTGCTGTATCTTTATTGCCTGTTCTCTCTAAATAGCAGTCTTGGATTTGGGTGGCTTTTTACCTCCATCATCTGATTGTGCATGTTTCTCAATCACGTTGGGTTTATTGCACAGGCTTCTTAACTGGAGAAAATCAGCCCACCTATGTCAACTGCAGCATCTCTACACCAGTTATTCTACCAAGGGAGATTGCCTTAAGCAGTCATAAGCCACAGAACCTCATAAAGCCTGTAGACAAATTGAATTACAGACAGCAGATGCAAGAGACAATAGTCTGGCTTAAAGGTAGACTGCAAATAGGCATGGAAACTTTGGGATTTTTTTTTTCTGTTAAACACTCTGTGCCCAGTCTGTGGTGTGTTCACTTCTCAGCTGACAAAATTCCTGCTCTTGTTTAGAAAAATTTAGTCATTCGTTTCTTTTTTTCCATCATCCACAAAGGCTTGTCCTGAATGTTGTTGCAAAATGCTGAGATTCCCAGCTGTATTTTGCATAAGAGCAGGCTGGGATTGCCCTGCTCACTGTGTGTCTCTCCTCTTGGTTAGAGAGGGTGCAGCACGAGTGCTGCTTTCTGCGCTGTGATCAGGAGTAGCAGAGATCCTGCTGAGGGTGAGCTGTCAAAAGGAAGAAAATAAGGACACAGCGAGGAAAACCAAACATGAATCTACATTCATACATTGTAAAGGGCTTTACTCTTACACTTTTTAAAGTCTTTTAGAGCTGACACTGAAATTGCATTTACCTATGCTAATTGTTCAGAGAGTAGTTTAGTTCTGACATTAGATTTCCTTTTTTTTTGTGACTTTTTAAAGTTAGAGTGGGAAATGGTTTTGTGAGCACCCTCTGCAGCTGTTTGATGTGGCTCTTTAAAAGGCCCCATCGAGTTGGCCTAAAAACGTTTAAAAAAAGATCTTTAGTTTATTGTGCTTAACCAGATGTGGTGGTTTTACAATTTTTATTTTTTTTTTTTTTTAAATTTTTAAGTCTTTTTTCCATATGGAAGAACTAGGTTGATTGTTTTGGTTTGTTTCTTGAGTTCTAATTCCTGAACTTTTAAATCCAGTTTTGAAAATGGAAAATCTTGCTGGCTGTGGAAGAAAAATGTGATGTTAAGTGTTGGTAACATCTTCATCTTGGGAAAGAGGCAGAAAAACTTTCCCTACTGGGCGCTTGAATGTTGTGCCATTGTGTCAGATGGCAGGACATTCCAGGATGGCAGTTGCTGTGTCTGCAACATTGGAAGGGTTGATGGACCTGAAAAATACACTGTGCTTTCTGTATTATATTTTGAGCAAGGAGTTTGTGTTACATCTTGGTAAGACGTGTTCTCGTGTGTTACCTGAATGAGTCCATCTTACTTTGCAATACTTTGGATGTCTTAAGGCTTTGTGTGCTTCTGCTGAGACCAGTTAAATATCTAAATGTTACAGTGGCCTGTGGGAGACTAGTGGGTTTAGCAACTCTGTTATAGCCATAAATGCTACAAAGGCAACTTAAGTTGCCTTTCCTTCCTCTTTTCAGTATTTGTTTTTGAACTTGGAAATAACTCACCTCTTTGGCTCGCCACTTGAACATTTTAAGCTCCTGGCCTTTTCCTTTGAGATGTTGTGAAAATCCTGTGTGAGCTCTGTAAAGCCCTATGGATTTTTCTGGGCCTGTGACCAGTTCCGAGGGCCTGAATCCAGTTATGGCACTGCTAGTTCACAATGTACATGGAAATCACCAGAGAGGGCAATAGGAGGAGAAGTAAAACTAATAGGCTTGTATCTTATGCTTCCATCAGTGTACCTGATAATGTTTTTTTTTCTTCTTCCTCACCCTGTTTTATCCATTTATTTTGAAACAGAACCTTTTATGACTGGATAACAGGAAAGAATCGACCAAACTCAGGTAGCCTAATCCAGGTGGTAACTACAGGAGGGAAGACTGAACTAGTTGCGGCAGCACATCTTTGATGTAAGCCTCTTAAGGTGGTGAAACTTCAGCAGCGGAGAAGCTATGGGAAGTCTGTGTGCCACCAATTTGGGTGGTCTTCTATATCCGGTGGTTATGTCATTAATGGAACCAGATTTCAAGTAATATTTCTGTGCTGCCAGTGTGAGCTATCAGCATTTGTTTACCAACAAGTATCATGTATTTGTCTCTAAATGCAAGTTTCAGGCTTGAAAGTTTGTGTGTGTCCTAATTCTGAGCATTTTATGTTGACTTACCTGTTTTCTCTGAAATGGGAACTGTGCTTAATTATGTCATGTAATCACACACATAATGGTTGGATTGTTTTTTTTCTCAGTCAGTAAGTGTTCCTGGCAACTTCCTGTGAAACTTCCAGTAGTCTGTGTCTTTGTCAGGAGATATATCCATGCCTCTGCATATTGTGTTGGCTGTAACAGCAGGAAACATTGCAGTCGGGTATAATGTCCTAGTCTGGTAACATTTTTCTTGTCAGTGTTTCACTTAAGTTAATGGAACTCTATAGAGAATACTCACTTGAGAAGGAGGTTTCTAATTTGCCTTACAGCTCATAAGCTGCTGTCAGTCATTCTGTCAAATGATTAGTATGACTTTGTGTTAGTCATGATGGTTCTTTACTCTTCCAAGAAGCAAAGTGCCATAAAGAAGTACTAGAAAAACATATATACACTTCTATTTGGATATGGAATTTTTTGTGCTAAATAAATACATATTGTTTTATGTGCTGGACTGTCTCCATCACTGTAACCTAAATATCTGGGTAACATTTTAACCAGTTTAATTGAACTTGCAGTTTGGTTATGGCAGGAGACTTTTCACTTCCTTCCTTCCGAGCATGCTGCATAAAACACATTTCTGTGATAGAGATGCCCAAGAGCTACAAGCTGTGCACAGAAGCAGGCTTTCAGCTGGAGCAAGTGTTATCTTTAATCCAGCTACACTGTGTGGAAATACAGTTTGGTTGCACAGGGAAAGTATTGTCTAGTCTGAGCATAGACTCACATGAAACCAGGACTGTCAGATTTTTTTGGAACATCGTGAGAACAGCTGGATATGCAAAATTGTATGTACAGTCTCTATGCACTTTTTTTTTTTTTTATATTAACTTCAAGTTTAAGGATTTATCATAATGAGTCAGGAAATCTTTCCCTTCTCTCAGCTAGGAAGAGCTGATAGTTTTACCATGGTCGTGGTTGCATGATTGCCTCTTGTGGAATGGCTGTCCCTTTACTTACTTTGTTTTGCTGGTTGCAAAGGTGTAAGGGTAATTTTTATGTCCTGTCAAACCAGTTGAGAACTGTCAATTCATGAAGCTGCTTTGGATTCTAACAGAAGACTGGCAGCTGTGCTATTTGACCAGCAGTTTCTGCAGGCTGAGAGTACAGACAAAAGCTGCGAGGCACTGATAAGGAATAAAGCACTAAGGTGTTACTTGGTTATCCTGGAAAAGGGAAGAGCTGTCCTACTACAAGCTTGCCTGACTCAAAGGTTTCCCTTTTCCAAGCTAGCTGAATTTCCAAGTTGCATTCAAGTCACTGTGTTGTGTCATCTTGCAAACATCAATTGAAATGTGTCTTGGAAGCTGCCTGAACTGCAGATCAAACTCTTGAATGGTGAAGGGAGCATAGCTGGGATTCCAGATGTGTTTTACATAGCTGGCTATGGGCACAGGGCCAAGGACCTGGCAGGCTGTATGGCTCAAGGGTACTTTTGCAGAGCTTGCTGTGGCAGTAGATGGTAACACAGCGAAAAGACTAAGATGAGCAGAGAATCTTATTTGCTAAGGGCTACAGGGGATTTGCATCTTTTGCAAAAGATGGACATATGTGGATATATGTGGACTTATGTGGACATACCCAGGCCTTAATGTTGCTATTAATAACAGGATGAAAGGAGGAAACCAGATTTAGAATTTGGTAGAACAGAGAGGGTCAGGAAAAGATGAGGTGTGATCCATGCATTTCAGAAGCTAGATTGGTTCCTTCCTTTTCACTGGAAAGACCTGGTGGTCCTGATAGGAAAACCTGAGGCAAATGTGTGGTTCTGACCTAGATGCTCTAGGTTTGCTCTGCGAGAGCTCTGGTTCTGTCAACCAGAGATATGGCCTTGAAAACAGGGGAGGTGTCCATGCTATGCGCAGCTGCGCACCTGGAGACTGCAGGTCTATCGTGAAGATATACACGGAATGATTTGGTTTGGAAGGGACATTTGAAGATCATCTAGTCCAACCCCTTACCATGGGCGAGGACAGTTTATATGTTGTTTATATGTCACCATCAACATCAATGTAATACTGTGGAAGCAAGAAGTTTATTCTTTAATATAAGAAATGCAAAATTTAGTCATTTCTTACACATGTTGAGTGGCTGAATTTATCAGGTTTTTATTTAGGACTGTACAACTGGTACCATATTAGAAAATCCACACGCAGAGAGCCAATTTAGTGAGTTCTATACAACCTTCTTTTGAAGGTGCATACTACTGTTCACTAAAGAAAAAGATCAGTGAGATCTGGGGAAAAATAAACAAGTTGTGTCATGCAAATCAGTTCTGTTCTCACACTAAACCATTTGTGGTTGGTGTTTTGGCTGTCGTAGGTTTACCCATTGTCCTAGAAAAGGGACATTTCCACACCCGAGCCCAGGTGCCTTTGTAAAGATGATGCAATTAAATGGCATATCTATAGGTGCATGGTTACTTACCCCAAACAGGGGTAGCTGTTTTACATGGCATCAGGTACCAGCTTGCAGAGATGAGACATGGCTTTATCAGAATGCCGTGGCAGCTGGGACAGGCCCACTTTGTAACGATGCTTTTTCTCTTACAGATGTAGAAAAAGTAGATTTTAATAAAGCACAAGTTAGTATAAAAGAAACTTGTACAGTAGATACTGGTACTTCCATTACAAACCCACAGACCTATGAATACTGCACAAGAAGCTGATTTTGACATTCAAGGTGTAAGTGGGTATGAACCTGAGTTGCTGGGTGGCCCAAGGCCCCATCCTGTGAAGCCTGACCCATGTACCACCCTGTTGCTTTGCAGAACCTTTGGTGCATTGCAGGACTGAGTCTGAAATGTTCTCAGATTTCACTGTGAAGTGAAATCCATGTGTTTTACCAATAGGTTTAATTAGTTTTTTCAAAGTTACATTTTTATGGGAAAATTAGTTTTCTGTCAATTAGCTAATAACAATTCCCACAAAATGAAGGTTTAAATTTATGCTCTGCATCCAAGAAAAACAGATGGAATGGCTTCCAAGTACAAAGGTAGCTGAGTCATTCAGCAGTTGCTATTCTACATTAACCCATAACTTCACTTTGAAACCTTTTGTTGGAATAACTCATTATGCTAAACAAGCATGTTTTTTTAATAGTGGAATGAAAACCACCACCACAACAAAAAATAACATTTATTATCCTGTTCCTTCTTCTTTGTATTGGCTCACTGGAAGAAGACAGATGGGGACTGTAATAGCATGTGAAGATGCTTCAGACTAACCCTTGCTGTGTTGGAACAAGGTGAGAAGTAGGCAGACATCTGAAAAACACTGCAGAAGTCAATAGCAAATGTCACTTGAGATTTAGATCCCTGTCAGACACTGTCAATCTTGCACTTCCTGAGACACCACATCCTAAAGGAGTTGCTTTATAAACACGGGTGGTCTCTGCACTGTCTGCAAGGAGCCTTCGGGGTATGATCACAGATTCCAGGAGAGTTGCGGCTGATCTCCAGGAATGCCGGCAGAGGGCAGAGGCTGCCAATAGATAGGGGAGATTTTTATACTGCCAAGAAAATATCATTACGTCCTTTTTGGCAACGAGGATTTCAATTGTGCTACAGCCTCCACCGAGAGGCTCATTGCCCTTTCTTGCTTTGTTGCCTACAATCCAGGCTTTCTGCCCTTCTCTATACCAAACACATGCAGCTAATTATATATATATACAGTATATATATATGCAGACACATACCACATCTAGAAACTGTTCCATCTGTTTCAAAGGAAATAAAACAAAACCCGACACCACAACCAACACCACCACCACACACACACACAAAACAACAAATAAAGAAGCCAAGACTGTGAAGGGAGTCCCCCAGCAAGGTGTAGCTGTGTTATCAGCAAGTGGATTGTCAATCAATAGTCTGTAACAAAATTTAAGAGCTTGGACACAATAGGAAAAGAAACAGATTATTTAACTTCCGTACTGCACATACAGATTACAAGAATTTCCTAATCCAACTGAAAGAACCAGCCTCTATTCAGACCAGACTGGTATGAACAAGGAGATGGGATTCAGAGACATAAAAATTAATTACTCTGTGGTTTTGAATGTTAAAGTCTTAACTCCTTTGCCTGTGAAATGAAGGGGTAGGTAATATTAAAGTGATATTTAGGAGGGAACAAGAAGTAACAAGCCAACTGACTGTCATTTCTGTAGTTTGATATTCATTATCTAGTGCCTCCTGTAGATATGAACTGCACCACTAATCACAGTATTTTCCTTTAAGAACTTCCTCTTAAATACTGTTATTAAGTACATATTAGGACATTCTTACAAATAAAAAAGTATAGAAAACCTTAAGATTTGAGTCCCTGGTGTCTGTTCCTGCTTTGGCTACTGGTCTGCGGGAAGCCTTAGAATACATCTGTGCCTCATATCCCAATATATGACACCATTTAAAAGTGCTTTGAGATCTACTGATGAAAATCAGAACATAGGAATGAAATACAATTATCTCTCTGTGAGTACAATAATAGAAACTGAAAATACCTCTTTCGTCATCGCTGTCATTAAAATTAATGTAAAATTGTGATCATAAGTGAAAGTCCTATCACTTTGCTGCCAGCCATATTTGGTGATTTGCAAAGGAAGTACTATGCCAACGATTACCTCAGCTAGGTAATTTGGACACCACTCACCTGTGTATCTGGCCATAGGCAGTGGTATTTTCTATCCAGCACAACAGGCATTAAATATTCATGGCTATCACAGATGGAATTTAAAAATAACATGCTGTTTTTCATTTTGAACAAACCAATTACTCTTCCTACCCTCACATCTTAGTGTGACAGGGCAGAGGAAATAGTATAAATGGGCCCCATAGTAGATTCTGGATCCACATGAGTTAGCTTTTTTATTTAAGCCCATACTCAAACATCACCTGGAAGAAGAGTCTCTTTGACCCCCAAGACTGTATTTTTTCCCAAATTATTAAGACCCTTCTCATATGCTCAGTTTTCCTCCATCTTCCATGTGAAGAATGACCAGACTCTTAAAATGCCAGCTGCTAGTTACCAAAATCAGTGCATAGTGTCATGAGCAGCAGGGCAGAGCTATGTATATCTGAAGTAAGTGCCTTGTGCATCCAAGTATTGCATTAAACAAATGAAGCAGCCCATACTCCAGCAGGTGTTAGTGACCTGCTTTATTCACATTACCTGATAAATAGCTTTCATTTGATTAATTTTGTAAATAACAAATTTTCTTTCTTCTTACAAACCCAACCCCCCCAAAACTTCCTGTTTGCAAATTTAGGCCTATCTTCAACCAAAGTGTTACCCTGAAAACCTTTATGCCATCCGCATAGCTAGCACATAGGGAAACCACATTATTAGCAATATGAGGCTACACAGACGTGTAAAACTGTGTATCCTCCCCACTCTCTAGCCTCAGCCTCCCTTCTTTTCCCTGTGGATTACAGTCTCGCAGCCCAAATTCTCTCAGAGAGAGGTGCCAGGCAGTGTAGGAGGTTGAGGTCCTGTGTGCCTAATGGTTTTCTGTTCCACTTTGCCTACGGTTTTCATACTGCTCTGTTCCTTGGTGACCTTGCCCTCGTGTGGGATGTCCCTGAGGGGACTGTGGACACCCCATGACAGGGCAGTGGCAGCCCTGAGGGGACCAAGGCTGCAGTCGCCTTATGGCCACCACTGTCCCGTCATGGAGTATCCGCAGTCTGCTCAGGGGTGCCTTTGTGACCGCAGTCCCTGAAGGGTGTCCCACAGGCAGCACCTCCCTCCAGAAATGCACTTATTCTCTTTCTTACACAATTTTCAGCCAGGGCACCCAGTGCTTCCCTGAATTGCTGTGGTTTTGATGCACAAAGGGTTTGTCCCCACAGGACAGGGCAGTTGCTGGCCACATCCCTCAGAGGGCAGCCCTTATGACCCGTAGCTCCTGTCACCCCTTGTAAGCAGGGAAAAATATCTCGGGCAACGGTCAGAAAAGGACCAGCTTGGGAGGGAAAGGGATTTAAAAAGGTGAGCTTGTGCTGAGCTTTTGCACTTGCCACAGGGAGGGCTGAAGGACTTGTCTGATGCTACTGCAGACACTTGCCATGTTCCTGCTGTGGAGAGAGTTTGTCTTCGTTGTGCTGGTAGAGAGAAAGAGAAGTCACGCTTAGCATACAAACATCTGTGCTGGGGAAAGAAGCATGCAGATTGTGTGAAGGTATGAGGGAGGGGCAGACATGTTATTAATGAGATAAGAACTGGTTAGCTGGCATGCGGTTGTGCATTCACTGAAAACATACTTTTCTTGGTGTTTACTAGGAAGGGCCAAGCGGTGTTTGCCCTTACCATCACTAGGTGGTATAAAATGCTGTTTGAAGGGAAAAGGGCTGTTTACTAGCTCTCATGATGGGCTGCTTGCTGGGCGTGGGGCCGCAGGCTGCCGATAGCACTGCAGAATACCTGGGCACAGGGCTTCTGTGGTGACCGGCCACCAGCATTCAATAAATAGCTAAATTCTAGTATCTTTCAGAGAATAAGAGTTGAAGTTTTAGCCAGTTAATTCTTTCATGAGGGCTTGATACCTTTTGAAATACTGTTTAAAACTGGAACAAAACTGGAATTGTCACTCTCAAAGTGCCCGTTATTCATCTCCAGTGAGAGCTGAATTTTCAAATTAACATCTTCTCTTTACCCTTGCATTTGTAGTTAGTAGCTTGCCACTGGATTTCAGGTAAAGGGATACACCTCCTGGTTTTCTTCTGGTTTTGCAGTTGTGAAGTTGTTTGAGTTAATACTTTCTTATTCAGAAAGAGGTGCTAGGTGCATCTGCTGTTACATACATCTGCTGTAACAGAATTCCTTGGGCAAGCACCTTCAGGTTTAAGGCTTTCTAAAAGCTGTACCAAATTTGAATTACATTCCATCATTTAATGCGTAATTTCACGTTAACTATAGTAGTCAACAGGGAACAGATGAAAACAGGGCAATTGTTTTGTGCACAGCTGCATTCTGGGGATTTCATGCAGGGACTCTGAATGCAGGTAAACATGTCATGATTAGGAAAATTCTTAATCTTTAGGTTTTTTTTTCCTATAATGATTTTTCACTGAGGGTGGCATTTACAGGGTAATTTTGAAGTTCAGCAGGAAAAAAGAGGGATTGAACTGAAGTAGTTTTGTTCCACTTACTCATTGTTAAACTTATTATTCTTTGTCCCTTTATTACTTTTTTTTTTTTTTAACTCTAAATCAGAAACACTTTATGGGAGGCATGGTTCCAGCCACTGTGATTATAGGTTGCTTTGAATTGCTGAGTAAAGCTGAACTGTTAACAAGAGAAGGTCTTTGGTGTGGGTTAACTCATGCTAGAGCTTTAGATTACAGTTTATTCTAATGGAGAACAAGTGGGTACAATACTGGAGGATGATGGTGACACTGAAGACTGGGGTAAAATGAATGAGTGAAGTGAGAAGAACAAGCATGGACATGAGGAAGAGGAGGCTTATTTTTCACATTGAAGGTAAAAATATGAGCACAGAACACCAGTGTATGGCAAGAAGTGAAGCTGTGTAATGCGCTTGTTTTCTTGTGAGTAACAGCACAAGCCTAGGGTTGTGCTATCACTAATTGTCAGGGTTTAGTGTGAGGGTATCACCATCATACAAACAGATGAATGTTTTGTGTAAAGATGCAAATTGTGGATTTATGACCAAGAGTCGAAAAAGGCCTTAAGATATGAATTTTGAATTAAGAATTAGCCAAAGTAGGCATGGATATTAATAAGGTATTTTCTTTAGTTTCTTCTCTTGCTTGATTCTTTCTGGGTTAAGGGAACCAAAACTCTATGAATTCTTTATGCAGTCATGAAAAAATCACCTATCTGGGTTACTCTCCAATACAGTGGAAATTATCAGCCAGGTGATGAAAACAGTGCACCTGTTCCAATCAGAAAATATAACATTTTAACCCCTGATTTGTATTTCCTGAATGAACAAATCTGCCTCTTGTTGCTAACTTCAGAAACCAACCCTGCCTGTAGTAATGCAGACCTCCCAAATGTGTGTAAAGAATTATGGTATCTGTTTCATATGTGAGCACAACAGTCCACCATTTTAGTGGAAAGCTTCTCTAACTACACAAAATGAATATTAAAACACTATCAGGTTCTTGTTGGTGGCATAAGTTGTGTTTTGGAATAAAACATATAATGTGGTCTCAATGAACCCAGGGGAAACAAATAGGTTTGAATTGTACATCCTTCTGCTTCTACTAGGAGGTGGAACACCTGTAACATCACTGCAGAAATTAAAACTGTGGTTCTTTTTCCTGTCAGCATCTTCTGTTACCCCAAGCAGTTACAATGGTGAAACTATGGGTATATGGAGGACTTAGTGAAAGGAGTGGGTGAGCGTCCTGGGTTAAGCAGTAGCAGTCATTTTTCTTCTTCTTAGTAGCTGGTGCACTGCTGTGTTTTTGACTTTCAGCCTGGGAACAGTGCTGATAACACCGATGTTCTTAGTTGTTGCTCAGTAATGTTTACTCTGACCAAGGACTTTCTGAGACTCATGCTTTGCCAGGGAGGAGGGGAAGCTGGGAGGAAGCAGAGACAGGACACCTGACCCAAACTAACCAAAGAGATATTCCATACCACAGCACATCATGCCCACTATATAAACTGGGGGCAGTTACCTGGAAGGGTGAGATTACTGCTCGGGTTGGGCTGGATATCGGTCGGCAGGTGGTGAGCAGTTGTATTCTCTTCCCTTGTTATTCCCCTTATCATCATTATTATTGGTGGTAGCAGCAGTGATTTGTGTTATACCTTAGTTACTGGACTGTTCTTACCTCAACCCGTGGGAGTTACATTCTTTCGATTTTCCTCCCCATCCCTTTGGGAGTGAGTGGAGAAAGGGGGACGGGGAGTGAGCGAGCAGCTGCGTGGTTCTGGGTTGCCGGCTGGGTTTAAACCATGACAATGAGAAAGAGAAGATAATGACCAATATTAGGACATTATGACGTACAAAGTTAATTGGCTAGTACGGAGGAATGTGGAAAATGGAAGATAAAGTCTAGGATCATTCTGGAGCTGAAAGACAAACCCACCTCTACAATTTTCCAACACAGCCTTCTACCACCCATTATGTTCTCGGTTATATCCAGGCTTATTTTAATAATAGCAACCTCCTCATTATGTCTCTTTCCATTGCCCAGTTACCTCTGCTTCCTGATCCCTCTTTTATTTTAAAGATTGTAAGAGATGGAGTTCAGCCTCCCTTCACTTCTTCGCACTTCTCAGAAGACACTCAGATAACTTGTCATAACCAGTATGAAATATCACATTGGCAAAGACTCTGAATGTAGCTATCAATGCTTCAGTGCCTGCACTGGTGATGAAACTGGCATTTTGAATTGTTAGTGCCCTGAGAAGAATGTTCTTCACTGCTACTAGCTTAATAACCTGAAGTCATAAAATGTTTCATAGCAAGTGCAGTGAAAATGAAACTACATAATGTCCAATTTGTTGCTACTCACCACAATTGATCTTATCATGTCAAAAGCCCTGTCTGTGTGGCTGTTTGTAATCATTATTTGAAAGCCAAGTTGTCTTCCGTTCTTTAGAAAACCGTGTTGGAAAATGAAACATTTAAATTCTAAATTTTTGGCTAATCAGATGTTTCTTGTCAAATTATCTTGTGTAAGACATAGAAAGTGGATCTTGCAAGTTTCAAAACAGATCTAGCAGTGTTAGCGTCACATCTGTGATTTTTTTTTTAGCCAGCAGCACTAGCTTCAGGCATGCCAAAGTGAAACGTCTTAAAGACTTACATTTCTACCTACACAAAGTCCGGAAGTCTCTGTAGATCCTAACCCTGAGTATGGTTTAGTGACCTCCACTGTCACCCAATCGAGCCAGATATTTCAGTTTGGAATACAGACTAGTTTTAAATTAACCCACCTATGGCAAGAGTACAGGCATCATACGTCAAGGTTCAGCCTGACCTATTTACTCAGAAACAGTTAAAAAAAAAAAAAAAAAAAAAAAAGCATCTGTAATCTGCTTCCCTAAAATGCCTCTCAGAGGCTCAGACTGGTCAGGAAGGAATAGGACCAAAGAAAATATGCTTATTCAGTTAATTTTCATTTCAGTTACAGTTGGCAATGAGTGTTTCAAGCTAGCGTGCCCAGTTTTGTGACTGTTAGTACAGCTCTTCCTTGCTTTTCTAGTGCTTGATTCTTAAATTCTATCCCAAAATGTCCTGTACTGCCTACTGTTGGAAACAGGGTGCCAAAACAGATGGAGTTTGCCTTTGGCATCGTAAGCTAGTTATTACAGTTTCATCTTGCTACTAAACTGATTTAGACTTAATCTAGAGATTGGAATAAGCATCTGGTCATTAGATCTATGAGGTTTTGGAACAGCCTTCTTGGTGGGATTACAGAAGGGCAAAAGACTGCCCTGTCTTCAAGATGGAGCTTGTTAACTTTAGGAGTATTGTGTGATGTGACTGTGTGTGCCATGAGGGGAAGGGCTTGCTAGTCCTCGGAGCCTTCTGCATTCTCGTGTTTCTTATGCAAAACCCCCGCAATGGTCTGCTCCTCAGAAGCCTCTTTTGCACCTCTGGAAACCAGGAATAAGGCTGTTTAGAGATGATGAGATGAGTACTGGCACTGGAGATAGCAACAATCTGCCTTTCTCTTGAGGATAAAACAAGAAGATATATTCATTCAATGGCAAATGTCAAGAGTCACAGAAATTACAGATTAAAAATCATCTATGTGGGAAACAGATTTTACATCTCTCAACTTCTATTTTGAAAGAGTGTCACATTAATGCACCA
Source organism: Psittacula echo (assembly GCF_963264785.1). Classification (NCBI taxonomy): domain Eukaryota; kingdom Metazoa; phylum Chordata; class Aves; order Psittaciformes; family Psittacidae; genus Psittacula; species Psittacula echo. The sequence goes on along the minus strand of NC_137735.1, from coordinate 16,872,070 downwards.
TCATCTAAATGCATCATGGGAGCAAAGGATAAGAGAAAGGCTGTGCACTCACAGTGACCTACATCCTGGGGCATACCAAAGCCACCACCACGTCAGACAGGATCTTCAGATTGGCCATTTAACTGTCAGCCGCATGATTTGTAGCTGGCTGGAGTAAGGACTAAAAAGCTAGTATTTCCATTAATATGTAGTGTGTTAGACACACAGATACAGGGAAAAATTACGAATTAAATTGCAATATGTTTTTATTCAGATTGTAACTTGAAAATGGGGAATTCCCACTCCCACCCACCACCCATTTAATTGCAAACTGTTTCTTAGGAATGGCTCTGCTCTGCTCCACACATACATCCCCCCCCCCACCCCACCCCCTTCTTCTGAAGGGATGAAAGGTTCAAAATACATGCCAAATAAAGAGGAGCACAGTATCTCAACTTCCTGTAGACTGCTGGCTCAAACAAGCAGAGATTGACTCTGAGCTATGGGGGAGTCAGCCCATGAACCAGCTCTGGCCCTTGAAAAACAGGAATTAATCTGGGTCTTCTCAGTCTTTAAACTATTCAAGGTGCCTCTTGCTGACTCTCCTCATCCGTATCACCATAACTCTGAACAGTGGCTTTCAGGTGTGCCTCTTCACAGCTGTCCCCTACAATTGCTTCCTTCTCAAGGTCCTGTTCTCACCTTGTGGATGGTTTGGCAAAGCGGCACAGGGAGCATAGAAATGTGTTTCTGGCTCTGTCTGCTGAGGAGGGGGAAACCGACATTCTGATGTGATGCAGCACACACATCTAGTGTGAAATCAATACTGTTTTTCTCTTTCCAAAGAAAGCCTGCTCTATGCTCAAGAATGTGAGTGTAGCCATTGGTGTGTGGACAGACGCTCATGAGTTGGGAGTGCAGGTTGCTGTTCTATTGAAGATCTCTGTGTGAGAACCTGTAGGCCATTGAAACTCGTAGACTACTCAGTCAAGCTGGTCACTTTGACTGGATGAGACATTTATATGTTACTTCTGTTGCTGCAGTGTTACTGCAGGTTATGCAGTATCTGATTGTAGCAACGTGTGCTGTGCCCCTGGAGCAAACAGCTGTGCAGTATATGGATAGCATGTCTTGTCCTCTGCATTGTTGGTTGAACTGGATGTTTCTTTCTACTTCATGAAAGAATGAAGTAGATCTGCTGTTGTGTAGGAATGACGGCTACAGTCATGAAGAGATTATTTCACTTCAGGTGATTCAGTCCTAGGTGAAATGTATCCAAGTTCTCTGCATCTAACCCTTAAGGCTTGGAGCTGTCCGGTTACTTCATAGTAGTTCTTTAACCACCACTCCTATTATTGATAGCCTGAGAGGCAGGCAGCAACATTTCCTTTCCCCTGCCATACACAGCCTTGTCAGACACAGATAAATGTAAATTATAGCCTGTTCTATGAGGCTAAAATTGCCCTTTAGCACAGCTGCCTAAGCCTTTATTCTGCCTGAAATTGAGATCCCTAAAGCATATGAATGGCCAAACGGCCTTTACATTTACTTAACTATGTGAAAATCTTGCTCATGGTCTCTGCAGGTGAACAGAGCGAATGCTAGTGTAAGGACAGGATGAGTCTGAGGATGCCATGAATTAGAGGAGTACAGGAAGCACCGCCAACAGCTCTTCAGTTTAATGATCCAGTAGCCTTGATTTCTTTTCATAGTGTGCAACAGTAACTCCCTACTTTGCTCCAGACTAACCTTATCTAAAGCTGCGTGGTGGAAAAGGATGGGACTCTTGATGGATGGATGGAATTTGTTTTTTAGAGACCTAAAGGACTTCACTTCGTAACATTTACATGTATAGTTCCGATTCTAGACCCTCTTGAAATGATCAGAGAAGTTAAATCCTACTTGAACAATATAACTTTGCAGGAAACTACAGTTTTTCATTGCCTTTTACTTGTTCATTGATGACTTAAATGAGCTTTCATTCTATGTGTGTCCTAGCATGCTACCATGCAGTGTAAGAAAGCTACAGATCTAATCTGCTAATGATCAGATCCATCTAAATGTCACCCTTTATGCATGTATTTATCAATTTAAAAATCCCAAGACATTCAATTATGTATCATGGGGCACTAAAGGTATGTGAGGAGACAAACAAAAAAGGATCAGAGATGCTGAGTTGTGTTGTGAACTTAATTTCTATAACCTGGTATGACTATACCGTATTTCAGAATATTTCATGCCTGAAGGTTCACTGATTATCCATAAGTTATGCAGAACCAAAGCAAGAAGCTTTCTTCAAAGGTATCTTAGTAGTCCAAGCCTGAAACAGAAATCTTTGACAAGGATTCAGTCAGATCCCTTAGCAGGCTTCTTCTGGTATCGTTACAAAAATAAAATCACTAATTTTCTCATAAACAGTCATTTTCTAAATAATTTAAACATAATGGCAGAGTCCCAGTAGTGCTGAGACATTTCAAGAAGGAGATGAATCCATGCATGCAAGTTGACACAAAGTTTCAATTCATGCACTCAAATTGACACAAAAGCTCATGTAGAAGAAAGCCAGATACTTCAATACTTTGTAACGTGTGAAAGGCTCTATTTAAGGCAAAATTAGCAGCCAGTCTAGTTTATTTTTGCACTAATATAATGAATGTTCCAATTTTTTTTTTTTTTTTACCTTATAGCTAAGCCTGTAACATGGCGATTCAGGTGGACTTAAAGAAGTAAATGTCTTAGAAGTGCATTTTGTGAAATTAGAGAAAATAGAAATTGTTTTTATGTATATTACATTAAACCGTACCAAGCAGCTTTCAAAAGCTGTTCTTTCAGATAGAGAAAAACCTGTCCTCTTCCTTTATTTCTACCTAATACTTTTGGTGCATAAATGTATATAAAACCCAGAAAACAATAAGAAAATAAGTCTGGGGAAAGTTTGCTCCACATAGGAAATAGGGAAAATGCAGTTAAATAGTTAATGGGGAATTTAATTGTAAATAAAAATGAATTTGTTTTTCTATAAGAAACATAGATGGAAAAATTCCCATCTGTTTTGCCAAGAAGTGCTGAAACTTGTCTTTGGAGCTAATTACTGATTCTGAAATAGTGGAGAAAAAAAAAAAAAAAAAAAACACCAACAAAAAACCCAAACCAAACAAAAAACCAAAACCCTAAAATATTTTTTTTCCTTTATTTCAAAAGATTAATCATCTTTAGGATGGGGTTTCCCCCCTTCCTGGCACAGGAGGAAGACAGTGATAGTGATTAATGTGTTGACATAGGATCCAAATGCTCTTCCAGTCTACATTTTCTTTAAAAATACACTTTACCTAAATGTTGACAATCGAAAGATTGCATGAAATATTAAGATAATGCGCATTTACAATCTGCTAAGTATAAAACAGAAGAACAAGAATACTGAATAAGCATTTTTGTATGCATAATAAAAATACTGTGCCGAATTACAACCAACTTAAGAAAGCCATTTAGTCACACTAGATAAAAGTATTGGTTTTCTGATATTTACCCAGCAGCAAATTGCTACGCAATCTCTGCCTCTGCCTTGAAGATCTATCATCTTGTGCTCCCACTCTGTGCATTCCTTTATAATACTTTATACTCCTGACAGTGTTTATGTGAACCTTTCCGCTTATTATCAACATTACTGTCATTGTTCAAGAGGGAACAAAAGGTTAGTAGCGGGTTCCTTATGTTCACTGAATTTACATGCTTCTTTTTGCTTCTCAGTGTTGTTATCCGTAATCCAGCAAAGATTGCAGAACATTGCTCTAGAGCTGGTTCCAAAATCACTTGTCTTTTCATTGACTCGTGTTTTCTTTTTGACTATGCAAAGAGTTAGGACTAAGGAACCCTGCAAAAGAGGAAGGGAAAACAAAATGGTTAAGGGTGGATATGGGGGGTTTGCTTGTTCTAGTAAGAGGGATTAATGGAGTAAAACCTCTTTTAGAATCTCCCTAGAAAAAAGGATTTATCCACATTGCGCCATAAGAATTACACAACCGGCTCCCGCTTGGCTTATGAATATTCCTTCAATTTGCTTAAGAAAGGAATGTTTTGGCTTTTCTTGTGGTAGATACATGGAAGCTTATGTATGGACAGCATAGTTTTTTAGTAAATTTCAAAAAACATTGGAATAGGAAGGGAGGGATTTTAGCCAGACTTAATAGACACCATTCAGCAAACAATAGAAGGAGTCTTTTTAGAATCTGAACAAGGCTGTGCCTGTCTATCACACGGTCACAGAATAAGTTAGGGGCAGTAGCGGGTCCTGCTTCTTCACCTAGTCATGATTCTTCATGCTCTTTCATTCAGACACAAACAATATTTCTGCGCTTATAGCGCAAGAGGTGTAAATTATTTCTCAGCTTGTTCATTTGTTTGTTTGTTGTCTGTTTGGTTCTTATTCTTCCTTCCTTTCTTTCTGGAAGAAGGAGAAACTTTGTCTCTAGAAACATATATTTGTTCTTGCTTAGTACTAACTGTAAGTATAGCGAATAAAAAAAAAAAAAAAAAGCAGAATTCCTGTCATGGAGTCTGTCGTGGTTTAAGCCCAGGCCATAAATTAGAACCACACCAACTACTTCCCCCCCCTACCTTTCTTCCGTCTGCTCCTGGAGGGACGGGGAGGAGAATCGAAAGAATGCAACTCCCATGGGTTGAGATAAGAGCAGTTTAGTAACTAAGGTATAACACAAATCACTACTGCTACCACCAATAATAATAATGATAAAGGAAATAACAAGGAAGAGAATACAACCGCTCACCGACTGGTACCTCGCCCCCACCCAGCAGAGTTCCAGCCCTTCCGGCACTCTCAGTTCTACATCCTGGGCATGACGTGCTGTGGTATGGAATACCTCTTTGGTTAGTTTGGGTCAGGTGTCCTGTCCTTGCTTCCTCCCGGCTTCTCCTCCTCCCTGGCAGAGCATGAGACTCACAAAGTCCTTGGTCAGGGTAAACATTCTGACCAGCAACTGAAAACATCGGCTTTATCAGTATTATTCCCAGGCCGAAAGTCAAAACCACAACGCTGCACGAGCTACTAAGAAGGAGAAAAAACTGACTGCTGCTGCTGAACCCAGGACAGAGTCAAAGACAGAAAGTCTTCAATGCTGAAATTCTCTTTTTTTTTTTTTTTTTTCCCCTAAAAATATAAAAGTGTAAGCGGTGGATATGGTACATTTCTCAAGGAACTATTACACATCTCCTTTCTGCAGCTAGGCTGCTGTGTGGGCAAAGCAGATACTAGTTTTCAGTGAAGACCATCCTGAATGCAAAGTTTTGCATGCTCTTCACTTGTTCAGTTTCCTATTTTGGAAAATCTCTTAATTCAGGGATTTGCTGTACTTGAAATAGGAGCTTGCTAGAAACTTAATGACCATGTCCTTCCGATAGACTCTTTTGTTTCCAGCAGGGTTATATCCTTTTTATCCAAATATATCATTTGTCCTTTTAACTGGAGTTACCCAAAGTCATTTAGAACGGTTTGAGCAGCAGAATAGTTACACCCTTAATACATACAGACCAAATCTTTTTGTGTAGCTATCCTGGGAAAAGAACTCTGTGTATTTTATTGCACCAAACCGAGGAAGGAGTGGCAGTGCCTTTGCTGCAGTACCTGGGTGCTACCTAGGCAGCAGATTGCAAGAGGTGATGCTTTCGAACTGCTCTGTCCCTTGTGCAAGCCATTAGGACAGTGTTTACCATCACATGCTGTGCCTTCTGGCCCTCTTACCAGGAGACAGCTTGGGAGCAGGCTGCAGGAGGGATGGGTTGACCTGGAGATAATAGCAGCAATATGCCCCTGCTTGGCTGTTGTCTTTATGAGTCCCTCAGTTTTCTTTTCTTTCACTTCTGCTTCAGGACTCTAGATTTGCTGAATGAATGTGTAATTTATGTCTGTTCTGTCCTTTAAGAAAGCAAAAAGCCTACTTTGTAGAGCGGATATAGTTACCACATACATACTTCAGTAACTTCCTTGAAAGCAAAGAAAGCAATTTGTTTCCATGAGCAGGATGAGTAGATACATGAGGTATGGAACATGAGGTTCAAGAGCCATGGAGAATACATATTCTGGACAGAATTATTTTTTGTGATTCCCGAGGTTTGATTTTTACACTGTCCATTAAAACATCTCAGTATATATTATTCTCTGTTACATTGTAGAAATTATGAAAATATCTGGAACTGAAACTACGCTATTGTTTGGTTTGGGTTTTCTTTTCCCCTCTATCATGACTATTGTTGCAAAATGAGTGGTTTAGGGTCACTCAGAGGATGTTTTAAGCAGTTTTAATGTGATTTATGACGTAGTTTTAATGTGATTTATAAATCATGAGTTAACAGGATTTGACGGCAAGATTCATTCTATTGCTTAATATGTGGACGAAGCATGCAAAGGAAAATCAAGGTAAAACTGAACTAAAGATTACTGATGAGAGACCATAAGCATGACAGGTGAGAGAGACTCTCCTGTTGAGTAACGAGGTTCAGAATAGACCACCTTGCTTTCTAAACTCCTAAGGGAGCCTTGGTGCAGCTGGATCTAGTCTTAGTCTCAGGCCTGGTCAATATTATTCATCTAAAGGGTTACAAGTGCCATTTAGCAGCAGTTTGCAGTATTAAGGTGGATTTTATAAAGTGAGTCAATAGAATTTACTACAACTGCTATAACAATTTATATACAGGCACAGATAAAGACGTATACAAGTATACCAGTTAAAAATTCATCTTGAATCAGTGAAATATCCATGTCTAATGTCTCAGAATTTCTCAATGGGTGAGAGTTGACTCTAGAGGAGTGGGGACTTGAGCCCAGGTTCCGTCTTTCACTGAAGGTCCCAAAGATCTTCTAATCACTGCAGCCTTGAGAGTCTGTGAGCTCCGAGGGTTGTCCCACTTAGAGGAAGGTGATAGTTGCTGCCCTCTGTGGTCCAGCAGAGCTCAAAGGGCCTCACTTAGGACCACTATTTGGCTTGCAAGAGGATTGGCTTTAGTTGTCAATAGATCTCCATCCTGGACACAACCTGTGTCAGTAATTACTAGAAGTTTTTCAAACTGCCTGTAGCATTTGTACTGTTCCACTTGGACTGCAATCAGGGAAGGAGTGTTCTGGATCTGTCAGGCCATGACTGATTGTCCTTTCTCTTACTTCCCACTGCAGCCAGGGAACAAGAGTCCCTGGTACAACCAGTGTCTCCCTCTTTAGCCATGTAAGAGTTCCTGGTACTGTCAAGGGATGCTTCACTTCACAGTGCCCAACTTGTTACACAAAGGCCAAGGCATGTCCAAAATTCCTGAAATCAACGAGCAGTCCAGAGAATGCAGTGGGGATGCACCACCACAACTATGAGGCCAAGTAACACTAAAAACCTGTGCAATGATCAATATGTAAACCTGTTAACATTAGTTCAAGGAGACTGTGTATCCTGAAACTGAAATGAGAAAAATAATTCACAAACATTCATCTCGTTGCTCTAAAAATGATATTATTTTACTTGTTGGTATACAATATGTAGTAGATGTAACTATAGAAGTGTTACACTTCTTAATACTCTTTCTGGCTTTGAAATATCATTAAATAATACAGTATTATATTAATAATTAGACATCCAAAATCAGTAAATAAAGTAAATGCATACCAACATGCACAAAAATGTGAGAAAAGATCATCATAAGTAGTAAGTTAATTTGACAGAACAACTTTCCATTCTTTTAATTGCGTTTGTAATTTGTTTATACCAGAGATACAGTGTTTTCTCAAGCAGCTAAGACTGTCAGGCCCCTCTAAGCAATAAATGGCAGCAAAATAACAGTGCTGATTTCAGAAACATGGGAAGTTTTAAACTTGTTTTTCCAAGCTGTCACTTGGGCTACACTGCTTCTCTCCTCAGTCCGTGGACACAACAACAATGTGCTACAGGAAGTCTCTGAAGGAACAGTAATAGTGCAGGTGGGATCTGGTACCTAAATAAAGGGAAGTTAATTTTAAAATCTGCTGGCCTTTGAGCTAGTTACAGGAACACCCATGTGCCAGTCCTTCTATAGCATCACTTACCTTTATTTTTCTCTCTTAGATATACCTCTGATTCATGATTTTCAGTGTAACGTAAAAATTAGTTCTGTAAAAGATTCCTGCTGGGTCTAGATTGCTTGCACTATGCTCTTGTGATTTAACATAAACAGACGTTCAGGACTGAATAGCTGTCTTGCCATCACTGCAGGCTGCTGCTCTACACAGAACAATTTCAACAAGGGCTGAATTACTCCTCCTTTAAGCACTCCTGCTTTCTGTTTCATGTATTACTGACAATTTACTAAGGAAGAAAAGTGCAGTCAAAAATCATGGCAATTCAGGTTGCCACAGGATAGAGGGAGCAACCATACAAAACTTTAATTATCACAGTATGTGGAAGAAAAATTTTCCTAAATTTTCCTTAAACTGAAGAGCAGTGTCTTGCACAGTGTTTCTTCTGGGCTAATACTGAAATGAGCTTTGGAAAGTAAATCAATGAATAAAGGCTTAATATGGTAGATTTATGTATGCTGTCAGTTTCTAGGCAATATAGTTATTGTCAGTTTTCTGCCTCTAGCTACTTCTTTAGCTTCTGGGAATAATGAGAGAATGTGTTGAGCCATGTGACATTTTTTCCTCTGCAGAGCTAACCGCTGTCTCCCCTGTGATGAATCTTGCATTTTAAAGAACTCTCACACGTTTTTCTGTGAGAATTTTGTAAAATACCACGTGACACAAAAATCATCTTACAGTACTGCAGCTGAAGTGGCTTTCCATATCACACAGGCTGCTGAGATACCAGTGTCAAGCTTGGATCCACTGAAACACACTGCCTTAAATAAAGTGGAAGTCAACAGATGCAATCCCTCAGCTTTATTGAAAGCTGCAGAGTGACCATATGATAGATGGGTTTGATTCATCATGACAATGTGCTGCATGACAATTAACAAAGTAGTCAATCCCTTCTGAAAATTATTTATTAGGGGTGTTCTTGCTTTCTTCTCTTTCTTCCTTATGGTGCTCTCTTTACACAGTCAGTCCAGAATGATTCAAGATCCTACAGTCTGTATGGCTGTTCTTACATCAGTTTTACATCTGCCTCTGAGAGCTGGTGAATTAGTGTCCTGAAAAGTCTGTAGGTTAGAGAATGACTAGTATTTAACCATTTCAGAGAAGCAAGACTGCTTCTTCCCATTTCTAGTCTTAGTCTTGGTCTCTGTCAGCAGAAATGACGTTTCCTAAATGCCCTTTTCATGCTTCTTTTAAACTAAACTACAGTAAGTATTGATCTTGTTTTGTAATTCTGTGATGCTGTGAGAAACAACTGATTAAATCCATGGTACTGTAATTTGAATGTGCATAGTTGTATGAGTTGAAGTTGTATGTGGTTTCCATTACTGCTTCCTTACAGGGCCATGAACTTCAGATCAAAATACTCACAGAGGTGTATTTGTAACTAATATAATGCATGTTTGTATTAGGAGCAATGTTCTGGCCTGACTGCTTTGTGAATTTCTAGTTAAGAAAGGAAAAGTGATACATCTTTTGTAGATTGGGGCTTAGAGAGCAATCAGTAACTTCCAAGGACTAAGCGGTTTCAGCTGCTGACTGTAGAATTGATGATCTCCATTTCATTGGAGGGAGGCAAGGGAAAAATACCTCGTGACTAACAATGAAATTACTTGTTGTCTATGAGAACCAGGGCTGAGGGAGTTTTAGTTTGATTGGGATTTTTTTGTTTGTTTGTTTTTAATTAGAAGAGATTGCCTTGACCTCTTTTATTCCTGTTGAGAAGAGACTCTGCATTTCTGGGTCATTTATGTTACAAACTATGAACACACAGAAAACATTTTGAGAAATGGAAATGTGACATTGAAATTTTCTTTTAAATTTTATGAAAAGTGATATGTCATTAATATTTTTATACTTGTGAATTTATGGAAATTATAATACTATATTATAATAATTATAATAATAATTATAATTATAATAATTTCTATAAACTATAGAACTTAATTAAAATAAAAAATATATAATATAATTAAAATAAAAATATAGAAATTTGCCAATATTTTTGCAGTTGTTTTAATAAGACCTAACTGGAAATTAAAAGGTTGGTTAAAATCAGGCAAAGTATCCCAAATATTTATTTAAACTTGAGGGTTATAATTCTTAATTCATAAATGTGCACAGAATTATGCAGTTGGTAGCCAGAAAGCTTTTACGCTTCACAGACTAAATAGCCAAAGAGATAGTTTTAACTATGGCATACCTGTAAAGCACTGACACCTGGAGTGCAAACATGGCATCAATGCTCAGAAAGGCTGTGACAGCTTTACACGGCATGCGTACAGTCAGTGTTGTGGGATCACATGTTTCACAGAAATGCTCGCTGTGTCAGTGAATTGCTGAATCAGAGATTTGCCCACGTTCTTAATTTTGGTTTATGTCTTAAGTGGAAAAGGAGAAGGATTTGAGTGAAGGCAACATCTGTTTCTGTATTTCACAAAGTTATCGGAATCATTAGTAGGATTTCTTTTCCTTGGGAAAAGGGTGTGCTAAACCAGGATTAAAATGTGCTTTATGGAGTTATTTTAAGATGCTTGCGCAGTAGCATCTAAAGCCACTATTAGCGATAATAAGATTAATAATAATAGGATAAGCTGCATTTTCTCAGCTTCACACAAGGTGAAGCTTGGTTTCATGTGTTTTCATGAGAACTAGACAAGTATTTCAAGGGACTATAAAAAAACGCTTAGATGGCTACAGTAAGGAGCAGTGAATATACAGTAGCAAAGCTCAAGAGGCATCTTACTTGGGCAGCAGTTAGCTTAGAAACTCTGCTAACCTACTCACCTCTGTGGATGGTCTATTTTGGAAGATTGGTTTCAGAGAAAAAGGAAAACAAATATTTAAAGAACAAACTTTCAAAATAGCTTTCTTACATATAAACCACAAAACTGTGCATTTAAAGAAACTGAGTGAGAAAATTATGCTTTTTTGAAGAGTTTAGAAAGTTAAATCTGATATTGTTAAACTTTTCTTACAGGAATTGTCATGTACTGTAGTTATTTAAAGCTGCATAAAGTACATATTCAACCAGATGCTTAAACTACTGAATTAAGCCCTATAAAATTTGAATGAGTACAGGCTTCTATTTAGGAAGTGTGCATTTTAAAGTGACACTTTAAAAAGGTGTGATATTACCTGGTTTATACACATTAGGGGGGCCATGATTTCATTTGGCACTAGTTCCAACTGAAGGCTGAATTGCTTCTGTGAAATGGCTATAGATGTTTGTGGATCTGATCTATCTTTAATGTCTCATTTGTTTGTTTTTTCCATTTCATTCAGGCTGCATCAGTTTCCTGATCTAGTTCCAAACATGGCCCATAGAAGGTGGTGCTGGTCAAACTGAGATGGTCCATGTGCCACAGTGCAGGAAAAGAGTATTTTAGATCATTGTTGCTGCTCTATTTTGCAAATAACGCAACAGTTATAACAAGACTTTGTTTTCCCTGATATGCTAAAGGAGGGCTACTCAGTGAATTGTTACTCAGCTCTGCAGAGTAAATTTATGTATTGGCTCCAGTTTTACGTTCTTCTTTTGTAGCTGTGGTAGAGGTATGCTTCAGCTCCTTCTCAGGAAGCAACATTATAATCAATACAGGGTCTCTCACTGAAATTGAAAATTTCTGCACAGTTCAGACTCAGACTGGACTAGCCTTGTGCTACTTTGCTTCAAATACCTCCAACAGGTAGGGTTTGAAGTTGACTGCTTGAACCAGGAGATGACAGAAACATTAGTGACAAATTCAAAGGTCAATCAAAGCACGGAATAAACTGGGCTTTGTTCGGAAACAAATAATCACCTTCACTCTTCTCCCACATTCCCACAGGAGCTGAATAATTTTTTGATATACCACTGACTTTCCTAATTCGTCCTTTCCTCTTTTAACATTTAAAATTGTTAGCTGCTGTAACTGTGGAGGAAAACCCTCTAAGCCTGAACACGAATTCAGCTGAAGTAAAACAGAGATGTCAGATGACTGGAAGGTCTGAGAAGTGTGAATTGCTCCATGTCCCTGTGGGCTCTGCCTGGTATAGCTTCACTACCCTTCTGGGTTTCTTTAAGGTGTGCACTGGAGTAACACAGCACAGGTAGTGCGGCAGTGAGCAACTGACTTTTGCTTGCTTTGAGTGTGTTATCAGAAACAGTGGAGGGTTAAGTAGCTGACAAAGTCCTCTGTTCAGAGTACATAACCCACCACAACAATCCGTAACTGGTTGCAAAAGCCAGCCTACAGTTTGGGTTTTTGTTTGCAGTCAGTGAAACCCAGGTGACTTCCAGGGAAGTGCAAAATAGTGAGTTACACATTATGGTATTAGCTGAGAAGCAGCTGCAAATCGTCAGGCCAATTTAAACCACACAGAGTTCTTTACATGTCTGATAATAATGTTATTCTATGTTGTATTAAGACAGTAGCTATTTGAAAGTTGCAAAATTCATAAGTGTACATTTTTAATTTTTTTTTTTAATTTCTTAACCATATTTTGCTAACATAAAAGCATAATTAATAGAAATTAAACTATTTTAGACTTCAAAACTAAATTACATTGCCTGATGTATTTTCTTATGGATTGTTATTTTACCATTACTGCTTAAAAGCTTTACTGTAGTAAATTTCCAGTAGTGTTGATGGGCATATTCTGCATAAATCTCATGTGTATCGTTCAAGATGCTGCTGTGTTTGATTATTGCTGATACGAAGTGTTTGTAGATTATGGTGCTCTCATTTTTACTCATTGTTGTCCAGCCATGTGATATACTGTTTTGTATTTTGAAATCAGTTATGCAAAGTGTTAGATGTGGATCCAGATCAATTCATTTCTCTATTACAGTTACCCATATAGCTTTAACTATGCTGAAATGTAAGCTTTTTTCTTGCATTATAGTTCTTCTCGTCATGTATTCTTGCCATGACTGTAACTGCTGCTAGCACTTACCAAGTATGGCAAAGTCCGTCTGTAACAAACATCACACTCTGTGATCTTTGTTTAGGATGTACTAAAGGTGTTCCTTACAATGTCAAATCTAATTTTTTCAACAAATTTTTATCACTAGCTTGTGTTTTATAAATGTTAACTCATAACCTTTTTAATGCAGGGGTCTTGGGCTTCCTGACTGTACAGTGACATAATTTGTTTCAGACATCAGTTTGCCTTCTCCAATGAAAATCCACTATCCCCTGAGCTCTGCTTTTGAGAAACTTGTTTTCAGTCTTATACAAACTGTATTTTTATGTACGTGTCTCTGGAGACAGTTCCATGGAGTCAGCTCTCTTCCTGTAGGACATGTAATTTTATATAGTTACAGAAAAGTTTTTATGGTAAATAAATGGCAATGAATGTCATTTGGAAGATAGATAGGAAATGTAGAAAACTCATCAGGAAGCCAAGAACAATAGAGAAGAAACCCAAAGCTAAAGATAATGAGGAGTCAGAGAAATCCTAATCATGCTATAGACCCATTACTAACTGGAGAAATTTAAATTGTTAATAATGATATAGAAGATGTAAAATTATTCAGTAAGTTTCTGTTCCATACTTGGAAAGCCTTGTGTTTGCATTCCACAAAGGATAAGGAAGTACTTTTCAGGGCGTAGATAGTCACTACAGGACAAACACTTTTAGAGTTACAGATAATTTGTACCAAACAGCCTCTAAAGAACTAGAAAGACATCTGGCATGCTGGTAATTTTTAATAAATCTTGAAGTAATAGATAAAATTCAGAAGAGGAGAAGAAAGAAAACATAAATATTAAAAAGGACAAGTTGGGCGAGGAAGACAATGGTAGTGTTTAAGTGAATGCAAAGGCAGATACAGAAATGTACAGGTCTTGAATTTTATTTTTCTCCATGTATCAAAAGGTTCTATCATCTGGAAGTAGAAATGGAAAGATTAATATTAGAAATATTTTTTAATTGGAGAAAAGATTAAGCCACTGCAAAAGAAACATGAAGAGAAGGTGTGGGTATTCCAGGACCTCAAGTCCTTGAATCAAAATCAGACACTTTTTTGGGAGGTATCTTTGAGACAACCACAGGTTAAGGGTTCCATACTAAAGTCATTAAGTAAGAAGTACTGTACATTGAAAAGTTCAAATGATTTAATAGCGTATCCTGGGTTTTGACTGTAACAAAGCATCCAACGCTTCCACTTCATTTCAAGCTTGGAAACACATCTGCACATTACATGAACATTATGCGTCTGTTTATTCTGAGGGTAATTAAGGGTGGAAAGAGTTAATTTTAAAATAACTTTTGCATTACTTTCTTTAATTATAATTTTCCTAATGTTTCTTGGTAAACAAGAAAGTTTCTTTTCCTGAAAATATGTGAATATATATATGTGTGTGTATGTATGTGTGCATATATAATATATATTAATTTCTTCAGAGAAATAAATAGAACATGGAAAAGAATTTTAAAAGAAAACAGGCTTTCAGAGAAAGTCTTTTCAACTTTCAACAAAAGCTACGACATGCAGGGCACTGAAATAATACCTGGAGTGTAGGTTTCCCTTAAAGCAGGACATTGATGCAATGTCTACTCACTGGAACAGTTTCAGGCAGGATGGTGGGGCTTTTGCAAAGGCAGAGCACATCTATTAATCACCAAGTAAACATTACATGATGGGGAAAAGGGATTATTTTCTTTTGGTGCACGGGATAGGATTTGAAGAAGGGCTTGAGTGCCTGAAACCTTGTCTGATTTTCCAACTGCACTGAATTTATGATATATGTATTATTATATTAGCTCATAGTAATACATGCAGTAAAGCATAATATATTTAATATCTTTAATTGCTGGCAAATCAATAGGCTCAACTCTTCTCACAATCCTTGTCTTAATTAGATTCTTACCATTTCTTGGTTACAGCAACTCTATTCCTAAGCATAAGTCCTGTAAACATTAGATTTCAAAGAATTATGAGATAAGATGTATAATATCTTACAGTGATCATATTCTAGCATTTGAGAATATTCAACTCAGAAAATTGTTTCAAATATATTCTTGATGAGTATGTCCTTGCCTGCATTTTTTGGTTCAGTTTTGGCTTTTCTTTCATAATACAACTGTTCTCCCTGGTTTATAAAATGTCAAGGTCAAAGAGAGGTGAAGCTGAATGGTGCTGGGAATCTGAGATGCAAATAAGTTTTAGATAATCCATGTGATACTCAGAGGCCATCTAGTTTCACAGGGCCATTAGCATTCAGAGACGCTCATTAGCACTCAGGCATCCAGTCAGTATGCATTAGCAAAATGAGATATGTTGATTAAAGTTACAAATTATGTGTTGAATGTTTAGACTTCAAACCATGGTGGCTTCACATTTATGAGAGTACATGTCTATGCTTTCACATTAAAAATTGTTGACTCTTTCTAATCTTCAGCGCTTTTTGTGTCTGTGTGAATATGTTTGCAAGTTTGTGTGTACGGGAGGAGAAAGAAGTGAAAGCGTGGATGGGAGGGAAGGTGAGAAGTTAATGCAATTTAAATATTTGATGTTTTTGTTTTGAAAAGTCTTTGAAAATCTTTCAGTTAGGACTGCTGCTGCTCTGATAGTAAAGTTAATTTGAAAGATTTAAAGTACTGAAGAGACTAGGAGGATTTTAACCTTTAATCTATGTACCCTAGGTACTGAGAGAGGAGAGGGAGCTTACATTGTTTAGACACAAATATCCCATTGTTTTAATGGGACTTAGAAACTAGCATTTTAGAAAAGTCTGGCTTATACTTCAAGGGTAATTGGCATGTATTATCTGATAATATTTCAGAGCTTCAAGTTAGATCTACCTAAAGCCAGAGGATTATGTAGAAAACACAATATACCAGTTTAATGTCTGTATTAATATTAAATTTTATCACTATGTGTCATGCTCATATTACATGGGGCTACCTTATGTAAACATAATAAATAAAGATATTGTACTTAACATCAAGCTATCAGCATTTTGGAAAGCATTAGTTAAACTTATCATCCTTACTGTGCAATGTACATCACTGTGGGTACTCTAGAATAGTTATCTTAAGCAAACATAGCATGGTACTCTAATCTTGAACAAAACGAGTCTGCCAAGATAAGGTACACCAAGCTGGGAATTTAATCAGACACATAGTTCATACCCTGAAGTATAGATTTTTTTTTTCTGAGTATCTTCCCCTAAACCTTGTTTCTAATTACTGTATAAAAAAGAGTAATGTAGAGTCTTACTAGCTAAATAACTGAAGTAACAGTATTTGCTAGTCATATTCTCACAGCCTAAACTATGAGTGGCAAGTAAGGGTGCTGCTCCAGTAGCTAACATTTGTTCTTACACTTCGTGGTTCTGTGGAAGGGTCTGGGAAGATCAGTCATTATGCAGATGACTATATTACATGAAAACAAGTTATGTAAGGCTGATATTGTGAAAGCAACTTATTTGCAAGACTAATAAGAAAGCAATTTATTTGTCTTCTTTCTCAGGAAACAGTGTGTGATACCTGCAGCTGAAAAGTATCAGGGCAAAGGTAAGAGTAATTCTCGGCATGACCCATCACAGATTATTTTTGGGGTCTGAAACATTTGAATAGATACACTAAATCCAGAATTTTATTTTTTAGGATGAGAAGGGTCTTGCAATGTTACTCAAAAGTCTTGCTATGGGTGCAGATGAACTTTGAACACAAGAGTGAAAACATAGTGTAACTGATGTTCATCTTTTCTGGGTAATGTTGTCTCAAGAACTTTCTTAGTGTGTTAGAAGTGCCAGCTCAGTATCAGATGTTGAGTTAAGCTCAGTATCTTGTTTCTGATAGTGATGCCCCTGCTCTTGGGCAGACCACCACTTAGCAGCATCCATCAGCTCCTTGGGTAGTATCAAGGAGTGGTGGTCATGGCCAGGAGCTCTGTTTAACATCCCTCTCCAGTATCCTGGCTTTTCCACTTTTAATGCTTTGACCTCTTCCTTTACTTCATTTGTTGTAGTCTGGGATAATTTGATTTTTTTCCATTTTGCTCTTTGTAGCCCTCATCTTCCCTGTAAGGATTTTGAGTTTGGGAGAAATCATCGACAGCAAATAGAGTGGGTAGGCTTTAAGAAGTGGTCAGAATGCAGGATGCTTAGTCCTACAATCAACATTCATATTTTGCATCTATTTGATGTTTCTTCCTTGAAGTAGACTTCTACCTTCTATATTTACAATAATAACAGAATCTGTTTCCTAGTTGGTATCTTTTTCTTAGATCCTTCATTTTTGAATCTTCATTCCTGTTTTGTTTCAGTTTTATTTTCATCAGTTGCATCTGCATTATTTCAACTCCAGATTCTGTGCTTCAGAGAGAAGGCTGTTTGTTTCAAGCTAGCTTAGTCCTGGGGTAATCCAACAAAGCTATCTGCCAACATGAGGTGCTGAAAACAGAATTAAAAGGACAGAAAGTATAGAGTAAGCCTAGTATTTTTCTGTCTGTCTTGCTGACCTGAAGATTACACTTGCCCCATCATGTTTAATAGCTCTCAATAGATTTCTCATTTATTTAACGTAATTTTATTTCAGATCTATTTACATTTCTGGGCTCCATGGCATCTTGTGACACTGAATTTCATAAAGTGATTCACATAGTTCATGCTATATACCACAAAAACATTATTTCCTATTGCTTCAAATCTTTTGTTCTGATTTTGCCTTAAAGATTTGCCAGTTTTTGCTTTATAGGAGCTTCTAAACACCAGGCAGAGTTGTGATTCCTTCAGAAAAAGTCATAGGTTTTTCTGTCAGACAATGACTGTATTGAAAACATGAGCATCAAGATCTGTTTTAAATTAAATTGTTTATAATTATAGAGAGCGTTTTCCTTACAGCAACAGGGTCCTTCAGACATTGCTCTGACTGAATCATTTTCCAGCATTGACAAATCATCTCCTGAAGCTAAAAGTTGTATGTGAAATGGTATTCTTTTCTGTACTTTGGACTCTGGAAACAATCATTAAACAAAAATCTGAAAAATTGATCAATCTGACACTTCAGGCTCATTTCAGATCTTTGAACATTGCTTTCTAGCTGCTTGGTCATTGGGATAAGTTTTGTGATTATTTCCAAATGTATGAGAAATAAGGCTCTTAGAAAGACACACTCTGATGAACTTGTGAAGTGTTAACACATTTTTATTTAAATTCCTATTTTGTGCTGTTACCAGACAGAAAAAGGCTTTATTTTCATAATACATATAAATGTGTAATGATGTATTTCCCCATAAGACTTTCAGTAGAAATAGCAATCTGGTGTTCCTTGGTGCTGGGAATGTGTGCTTTTCACTGAAGGAAGTAGAAGTAGCGAACTTCCAGCATATTTAAAGAAATGTTTTTCTCCACCCTGATGATTCAGGCATTTTACAGTGACTGCAGTCTCAGTGAATTCCAGCCATTGCTACCTTTGCAGAAGGAGATGTGTCACTGACACAGGGGAGCACAGGTACATCCCGTTGTGATAGGCAGAGTGCTGTTGGTCAGAGCAGGAGCTTTGAAACCTGAGAATAATTAAAATAATCTAAGTTTGCTTTCTGGAGCTTTCAAAACCAATTGGGAAGTCAGACACACAGTGAGTCTGTTTCTCTCCTGTTTGGTCACTTTTTATCATGTTTCAAATACACAGAAACATTTCACAGAAAAAAAATTCATAAAGGTCACAAGTGCTTCATACTTGGGAGTTCTGAGAGGTATATTTAAGCCCTGGAAGACTTTTAACCTTTTCTAGCTTACAATAAGTTTGCCATCCTCTTAAACCCCTTTGATTGTATGGCTTTTGTTCCCCTGAAAGGGGGACAGGGCTGCCTGGTTACTCAAGCAGATGCCAGGCTTCTGATTTGCATTTGATGAAAGCCACTTGTGAAAGCAGAATCAATGCTCAGATTTACAAACAGTAAATGTGGGTATTGGCTTGTCATTTCTTCCTAGGTTGTTGTCCTATAAAGCTGCTCAAGTTCCACTCTTTGGAAGAACATCTTCCTGCTATCTCTGTTGCCCATAAACACTATGTTAGATCGAGATGAAGGGTGAGTAATTCTTTATACCTTCATTATCTGTTTTTTTTTTTTTTTTTATTTTATTCAACAGCAGAAAAAGAAGAGGAAAAAGAGAATGAAAATGCAGCCATTCAGAATAATGCATTATAAGCTGATGAGCCATAATAACTAAACTGTGTGTCTGAAGGGGCCTAATTACAGAACACCAGAGGCACAAGAGGGAGCTTATTGTGGACAGCAAAATAATGCTCTAATAATGCTGTCACTGTTCTGAGTACAGCATCAGTGTTAATCTGTGTGGTTATATCCAGGTAGCGAATGGAACAGAATGCATCAAGAACAACAGAAATCAGCCTGAAAGGGTTACATATCAAATCAGAGCTAGCAGGGAGAAGGACATTATTTTGAATGAGGTTAACTGAAAGCAAGATGGCAGTGTCTGAACCAGTGTTTCTAAACTAAGGGTGTTTTTGAGTAGTCTATGTGCAAACTCCCACTGACTAATGTATAAAGAGTGTACATGTATGCTGATTATAGGAGTAAGAGAATCAGCAACGATGGGCATTTGAAGCACAATCTTTTAGAGTGTTTTTATGCCATGAAATCAGCTGTTGCAAACTATATCAAGACCAGTGCTCAGTAAGAAGAGCTGTAGATGTATCTTTTCTCTTATTAAAGGGTATCTATGCTTTTTACTTTGGATACGTGGCATAATTATTAGGCATATTAATGCCTAAAACATCTGTATTAAAACCACAGCAATAATGTGGGCTAATAAAAAGATTATAAGAGAGGTGTTGCCATTTCCCTTTAATATGAGCTTGAATTAATCTAACTTGCTTAGGCTGTTGTATCCTATGTTACTACACATGATCCATAAAGCCTTGCTCACTGTGACAAAACATGGCCATTCTATAATAGAAAAGCCCATTGTTTCCCATCTACCAGATCAACATTTTTTATAGTGCTGGAGGTCAGAAAAATTACCCACAAGCAATAGGACTGAATATAAATCTCTAAGTATTCAAAAGCTCATTCCTTTGTCTTGGCTATTTCTGTTTTTCTGTACTGTACAATGCAGTACAGCGCATGGAATCATGAGATAGATCTAAATGAACTGTTGCAAATGTAACTGTTTCTGCAATGTAGGGGGTAAAGCACCTCTCGGGCTAACTCAGCTTTTTCCTATGATAGAGTTGTTGCATCCGGTACAAGACAAATCAGCTTTACCAGGTTTATACCATAAAAACATCACTGAACTGTGTCCAGTGTCTGATCAAGTTTGGCTACATTCAGTTTGGATATCTATGAATGCAGTTCAATTTTTTTGTAAGGGGTATGTGTATGAAATATAGGCAAATTTTTGAATGCAGAGGCTCTCCTGTAATGTGTTCAGTAGATATTCCCCATTCTCCTATCCATTTCTCTGCGCTACGTCTAAGGTTTTGTATTGTTTCTAGTTTGTTTTACTAACACATAATTGTACTGTAGAAGTTGTTACAAGTTAAAAAGAAGGATTTGACATCTGGGTGTGGAATAACTGGTGCTTTTGAATCCTGGAAAATTGTTGGAAGCTATTTGCTCTTATTTGGTGGTTGCTTCTTGGATGATCGGGAGGAAGTTAGTTCCTTGTTTTGAACACACTGACAGGAACAGAAGGTTGTTTCTTTTTTCTTTTCTGTGTCTCTTTTTCTAGTGAATGTAATGTGAACTTCTAGTGTCTTATCCAACAAAGATGACAATGTGCAAGTCTGGACTCTCCACTTCTGTTAATCATTTGGTTAAACAGCTACAGATAAACATGATAATCAAAATCATCAGCAGTGAAGATACAATTTTTATAACCTCACCTTTATATATTCGAAATAAAACCCTGTTGTGACAAATAAGGCAGCTGACACTTCTCAGAACTTGTTCTAGGTTGTAGTATCTTGGATGAAATCCTGATTCTATGAGTCAACAGCAGAGTGCTAGCTGACATTTATGGAGCTCGAAATTCAGTGGAGCTTCAATATCTAATGCACTTAATGACCAGTTTTAAGCACAGATATATTTCAATGAGGATCCCAACAATGGAAAATTTTGTGTGTTTGTTTAATGCATGTATTCTGAGCTGAACTTAAACAAAAGCCTAATGTGTATATTTCTTTACAAATCTAAGATTTTTACCAGGGTGGACTGAATTCAGATGTTATTTTCATTGCAGACCTAATACTACTCTTAGTGTCAGTTGAATCTATTAAAGAAAGTTTATTTCAGTGGTAAGAACAAGATATCAAGATTTTAGAAACTAGGATACCCCAATATAAAATCTAAAGATCTCAGGGGGGTTATCTGCACATGGAATTCCTCTTTTTAAAAACAATTTACCTTTGTTCTATTGCAATAAATTGAAATTCTAAAGTGGTTTTAACACTGTTGTAATAAATCAGTCTTGCCTTGTGGTAGTGAAGAATGAAGAACAACTTAGGGCATGAAAAAACCTTGGATGTATTCATAATACTGGAGCAGCCAAACTCCTGTTCTTGAAATCTTTGATAATTTGCTTATCTCCCATTTACCTTGGACTCACTTTCAGCTTTATCTGGTTCTTTTGCAACAGACAACAAACTCCATTTGACACTCTCTTCTAATTAAAGATTTTTTGACAGAATTGATATGTAACTTCAGTATCTTTGGCACTCTTACTATTCCTTTTTCCTTCAGGTCTTTGAGGAAGTTGAGTGCTAAACTATCATGTTGTAGATAACAGAAAAAAAGGAGCAATAAATGAGTGAAAGCTGATTTTGGTGCACTGGGCATACCTAGTTTTCATTTTCAAAACTTCTTTTCTGTTTTTGATTAAAGCCACCCTGCCAAACCCATTTGTTTAAAGTTTGTATTCAAAGGAGAAATTAAAAACATGCAAGTTCATTTTAAATGGATGCTGTACAAAATTGAAGTCAGCTTTAGAAATAACAAGAAGCATGAAACTCAGGACTTGGAAAGCAGTACACCAGCTAAGCAGTCATTCAGGAACATAAAGTACTTTTCTTTAAACCTTAACAAGCAAAGCTGGAATCTGTATCAAATTTTTCCTAAGTCAGGTTTTTCCTTCTTTAGCTGTTCTTGACTAAATTGCATTTATCAGTTGCATTGCTTGTCTGCCACACAGCTGCAATGTTAGGAGGCATCTATGGTCCATAGTGTATAAATAGCACAAGGAGGACTTTCTATTTCATTTGAGGTTGTAAGAGTCTCCCACTTCCCCAGGTATCAAAAATAAGAGAAGACTAAAGAATACAAAGAGTTTTAGCAAAGCAAGAAGAATAAAATGAAATGTAACAGGTATACTTCTCTGGGACAAATCAATATTCATCATACTTTTACTTGAAATGAGAAATGAAAAATATTAAAGAACCCAAAAGAATAATTTAAATGGAAAATATTGTGAAATTTTGAAAAGTATTATGTTAATTTCAGGGGTTTTTACCTGGTTTTCTTTTTTAATAATACTTTCTATTTCAGACTTCTCTATTTTTATTGCATAATTTTCTCAATGTAAGTGATAGCATGTAGCGTGGATATAAATTGTAAAAATTACAGGAGCTAGATTTATGTAAAATAATCTGGAAATTACCTGGGACTAAAACAGTCCTAGAAGCAGATATGCAAAAACCTACATTTTAAAGTTCATCATTTTTCTCCTTCTCTGAGAAACAGAACAAAGAGTAGGATCAGGAGTTGAATTTATCCTCAGTCTCAAAGTATTTAAATCTGAGAGCTGGAAGCCAGAGGACTCCTTCTTTCCTCAGCTACTTGAAGGGATCACAGTCATATAACTAGCTGTTAACCACAGGATCAGAATTTTTCTTAATCCAAACAAATCCAAGGCCATGGCAGATGTGAAAAGCACAAGAACCTTTTGTTGCATGTGAGAGTAATATGAGGAGAGCAGCTGCAGAAGCTGCAGTTCCAAGTGGACAAGAGTAAGGTGTAATAATCTGTTTTACAAGAGAGGATGGAATGGGTTACTGCAGTCTAAACTGCAGATGAAAGGAGAGGTCTTGTCCTTGCAAAGCAAGCATCAGAGGAAAAACATTCACTCCGCTTCAGATATCTGTAAACAGCCATATGTCTGACTACACCTCAGTCATGCAAATCTGTATAAACTGCAGAAATATCTGCTAATTTGAAATTGGAGGCAACTTTGTGGTTTCTCCATACTGTTTCCTGCAGGCAAAAGTATTACTTTACAAATTACATTAGCTGGGAAGCAGAAACTTAGCCCTCATTCAAGGTTTGATTATGATTGTATAACTAGGCACAGGTGCTTTATTTTAAATATGTGGAGAGCCTATCTACTGGTGAGCTCGTAACAGCCCACTCTAAAACCTTTTTAGTAGATTTGCAGGTGTAATTTAGGCAGAAGTGGTAGTGTCACTGCAGTTCACAGGATCTTAAAGGTCTTTTCCAGCCTAGTTGATTCTATGACTATGACTGGGAAGGGGCAACTAAAGAAAAGTTTGGGCTACTGAAGGAATTCTCCCCTGAAGCTATTCATGTGCACTGTTGCTGTTGAGTTTGAGTGAAGAACCAGTCTCTGACTGCTCTTAAGGCAAGTGAAAAGTTTAGGGCTGAGAGAGAAAGTGTACAGTACAGATTCTGGTTGGACTGGAAGTGGACTGGTGAGAACCAGGTGTAAAAAAGTGTACATGAACAGTGTTTAATGTCTTTATTATATTCGGAATGCACAAAGTGGCTTTTGTAATTTTGAGGCCCCTGGTTTTATGACCAGTAAAATACTCCTTTGACTTGTGTAATAGATAATAAATGGCAGAGCCTTTACACACAGATATTTTACCCTAAAGCCTAAATTAGTGCCTAGGTATTTATGCTTTAGTTATATTGTATTTCTGTGTGCAGTATATTCAACCATTTTATCAGGTTCTGAATATTTAACATTTTTTTAATATATGAAGGTCCTGTGAATTGTTTTGAGAGTTAGCTTCAGCACAGACTGTGCTGGATATAACTTAATATGGCCCTGGAAGCATAGACAACATCAAGGAAGGCAAAATAATTTTGGCAGTTCTGCTAGTTGTTATATTGTTTTAAGCATTTCCTTCCTTTGGTCTATTAATTCATTTTTGACCAAATTTAATTCATTCAGTTATACTTATATTACTACTTATAGGCTTATTTGTTGAAACAGATCACCAAATACCTTTTTGGATTGATGTTGCTCTCAGTCTAGTCCCATAAAATGTTGAGGTGGTCATGGGAACTAAAGTTGGGACAGACTTGCTTAATAGAATTTTGCTGCTTCTAAACATGGTTTTGAAATTCTGAATTCAGGCAATGTATTGTCCTTTTTCTTGGCTTTTTGTTTGCAGTTCTGCATGTTTACCCTCTGCCATATCACTGCAGCTGCCAATGCAGCTGGTTTGGGGTCATGTTGTGAACTAGATCTTCTGGTGGCTTATCAGGAAGAAACGTCTGGGTAGCAATCCTTACATCTAGCATTAGATCTAGCAATGATTACAGCACTAAAAACAAAGCCTGAGTGTTTTTATTGATGTCTCTGCTGTTCTGTATGTCCAAGAAAGTGTTTTTAGGAAAAACTTCCTGATATAAAAATAGAGTTCTGACCTTAGCTGATCAGTGATGTTCTGCAGAACTCCATGAAATATTTCCATTTTTACCTTTGCACCTAGGTACCATTAACAGATTGGAACTTAAACACCAAAAAACAAACACCAAAGAGGAAAACTGATAAAAGAGCCTGAATCATGACTAATGAAATGTATTCCTGAGCAGGATCTTTTCAACCAGCAAGCAATAAAGACTTTATGCTTGCAAAGCCACATGTTGAACCAAAAGAGCAATAAAATAAGAGGCAATAGAGAACTTGTCAGTTTTGTCAATTTTTAACAGGGCTGCATTCCTTATCAGTTTCAATATCAGCTGAGTGTATTTTAAATACATTGCACTCAACTGTGTTGAACTCAGTGGTAAAATCATTAGGCAAAACCACCTCAGAATGTATCTAAGGGTTAATGCAAAGAAATAATGGCTCTGTTTACAAGGTTACATGCTGGAATTTTAATTTTCCATCTCATTTTGGGAAAAGGTTGAATTTTTACATGGAGGTGGAGGCTTTTTTATAAAATTAAGTACATTCCATTTAATGAAATATCACAAGAGTCTCTCACTCCCCACCCTAGTGCATGTGCACCTGGTTTGTCTGACAATTCAGCATTTCAGATCAAAAATCTACAAAGCAGCAGAGGCATTCCAGATTTTTTTTGTAATCTCTGGATATTTGGTGTTATTTGCACTGATACCATGGCAGTTGTACAACAATAAGCTAAACATCTATTTAATACCTACAGTATCTATGCTTTATTATAAGGCTATGATTAATGATTTTTCTGTTGTAATTAGAGCTAACAAGTGTGTGATCACCTCACTTCAGATGTAATATACAGTAATTAGCAAATACGTAAGTTATGCTGTGAATAGATGATACTGCCCTTTCACTATTTATAAAGACACCACTTGAAGAAGGCAGCAAATCTTAATACAAGTAAAAATTAAGTTCACTTCGATTTAAGGTATAAATAAGAGATGTTAAAATATGCATCTGATCATTTTAAGGTTAAACATGCCCTACGAAACTTTCTGCAAGGTCACAGCCAGCCTACATTGGGGATGGGAGCAAAACTGAAGACCTGCCAATTTAAGGCAATGCTTTTCATTGTTTTTCCTTTTTTGTGGACCCCTAAAGATTTTCCAGCAGTGATTCTGACTTAGAAATTCTACAAAGGTCAAATAATGGCAATATTTCACATCCCATGGATCCCTTAGCAATACTACACAGAATCAGGGTGAAAACCACTTATCAAAGACCATTTTGCACACAGTTCAGGAGTCTAGGCTATTTCTCCATTTAAAAGTAACCACTGTCTTGCTGGTAGATTGAGTCAACAAAAACTTCCATTCTTCAAACTTATCTGCATTCTATACAAACCAGGTCAAGGCAACTTGCTGGTCTCATTAGTTAGCTTGCTGGCAGTGAGTAAAAGACTTAACGGATGATACATGGGAGCTTTTCCTTTCTCCGATCCTGGTGCAATGTGCCTTGTTTTGAGGACATATCCAGGGCTGTTTGATTGGGATAAACTGTTGGTGTCTGCTAGAATTTTTTCCTCTTTTTTTGAAGGGACCTCATACTAAGTTGTACAAATAGAAGCACAAGTGGAATTTAATGGGATAGTTATGGGGCAAATTGCTTGTCACAAGTAAACATAACACAGCTGGATTTATTTTTGGGTGTAACAAACCACACATTTCTGCCACTGCCAGTCACTGTGTTGGGTACTCTTCTACCAACCAAAACTCTAGCTGTCATCTTTTGGTAAGACAAAATTCTTAAAACTTCTCTGTCATCAGTCCCCAGTATTCCTTATCTCAGAAGTTCAAAGAGAAAGTAGTTTTCTCTTATATTTCTGAACACTTTTCCTGGTGCATCTGTCTTGAAAACTTCCAGGAATATGTACGGCTTTTCGGGCTCTGTGGTTAATGATCTCTCTGCTGCTGGTCATGAATGACTCCTTTCACTCAAGTTCTTTTTCAGCTACTTTAGCCATCTGCTATTTAACTATTTTGTGCAAGCATCCTTGCACAAAATGAAAAATGAAACCAGCATGGTTTCTCCAGTTTGAACAAGCCTGATTCTGTACTCTGTTGAGACTTGGAGTCACTTTGTCTGACAAGAAATAAATACAAAGTGAAGATAAGGGAGACTGATGCAGACTTCACTTTCCACTTGTTCCTATGATATTAAAAAATAATTTTCTTCCACCATAAGTATAGTCTGAGATATATTGCAGGAAGAATTGGTGTCTCTGCTTTTGAACTGTACATTTGTCTTTTGATCTAGAGTGTACATCTTCTGCTAATCTCTTCTGCTATGGGGTTTGCCCAGATTTTTCTTTCATAAACTTGCTTCTGTTTTGACTAATCTCTTCCTCTGGGAACTCTACTAACTTTAGTTCTGGGTATCTTTTTAGCTTTCTATATTTCAAGTGCAGAGCACTTTGTAGACCTAGAAACCCAGTGAAAAGCTAGAAAGAAGTGATTCTCAGGAAGAAGGTTGCACTCTTTCCTCCTGAAACAAAGACTGTTTCCATAACATTTATTGACATTACAACAGCTGGCCAAGCTTCTGTGTTACTGCCATTTGGGAACAGATTATTATGTGGAAGTATGTTACAAAGTAAAGATGACTTACAGACGAGATAGCTGCCTATTTGGGGAACATATGCACCTGCATAGCTCTTCCCTAGTCATATAATATAGAATGTATGACCAATACTGGACAAGGCCTATGAGAAGACTGTAGCCTTTCAGCATTCCCCTGCACCCACAATCCAGGTAATTATCAGCAACCAAATGATTTTTATTCTAGAGTAGTGTGTCCAGGTAGGAAGTGATGCACTCTGGTGCAGGTTAAGTGGAATAACTTATGCTAATATAGCTATATAGGTGAGTCTTGTCTATATCAGCAAGAACTTGGACCAGAATAAGCATAACACTGGAGCAGTTGCACTCTGTTCTGCTAGTTATCTTCTCTGGATGAGATGAAAAACTTGTGCTTTTACAACTAGAGATTGTTATCTGTCCTACGAACATCATTCATGTGTAGGAATGCTCTGCCCCAGAGCCTTTCCAGGTTTTACTAGGGAATTGCATTCTACTTGTACAAACAGTTTCTTCCCTGTTACTGAAATACGTCTCTTCTTTTCTCTTTTGAATTGCAGCAGGTTGTTCTTTACTGCAAATGTAGCATTTCTATACAAATATAAGTCACCCCATAGCTAATGCCAGTATTTATTTTTTTTACTTCTTTCTACCACATCCTGGAGTTTTTGTGGTGGTGGTTTTGTCCACAGCCAAAATTAGTTTTTGTAATGTAATCCAGCAGTTCCCTGAAAATTCGTTTTCAAGCGCTGTTCCTTTAGCGCTTGGGCACTAGGTGTCACTACTGATCTGGGAGAAAAACAAAGCTTTGTTTCTATTTTTGTTTTGAATTTGTACAAAGCAGAAAATCATTTGTATATTAGAACTTCTGTATTGTCTATAAAATCTCATACCTATGGACTCCATAGCATGGTCGGTAAGGAGGCATTGTGTTTCCCACATCCAGCAAAAAGTCTGCTATGCAATCCACTTTTAACTACACAAGAGTTAGTAATCTTTTTCCCCAGTATGTTAGCTGTTTTGAACAGAGAATGATTTTAAGTGCAGTTCAAATCCAGGACCAAAATGTAAAAAGGACAATATTTTTCTTTTTCTTATTTTTTTTTTTTAAATGAATATAGAAAAGTAGGTTGCAACAGATTGAAAAGTCAGATTATATATGCAAAATCAAATGATGAAGTATACTTCTTGCTTGGAATTTCATTTGAGTCTTCTGGATTCCCATTCATCAGTAGTTAGCAGGATTAATCAGCCTGCACACAATATATGGTGATCTCAAGAAAGGCTGGAAAAATCAGACTCAAAAGCTGATTAAGTATTGAATGGTTTGGCCTTTTACTATTGCATGCAGGAGACCCACATTCGAATCTGGACATAAATCTTGTTCACTTGTTCACTGATAGCTCTCGGTAAATGTGAGGCACCATTTTGGAATGTGTGCTGCTATTCTAAGAAAATGAACTTTGGCCTTTTAGTGAAGGAAAACCTGCTTCCTTTGCTGCAGTGCTGTATAAACATCTCGTACTCATGTCTATTCTCTGCTCTTGGGATTCAACAGAGCTTAAGAAAAATATTTTAATGGAGACTGATTTCTAACCCCTGCTGAACACCTCAAGAAATAAATGTCTAATGATTACATGCACGTTTCTTCTAATTGTTTAATGATCAGCCATTGACAGCAAAATGCCCCACTTGAAGGTGAAGGCCAGGGGGATGTTAAGTGATCTTTTAATGGAGGAATTAACTGCGCGTTTTGTCAGTCTTCCTTTTTTTTTTTTTTTTTTTTTTTTTTAGAAAAGCTAAATTCTATGTGCCTGAGTCACCTTGTGCTGATCATAGGTGAAGGTGGCTGTTAAAGCTATCAGTGGATTCCTTTTCTCTACCAGGGAGTGGCAAGTTTTTAAACAGAGGCAAGTGGTGGTTTAGCCCTGCCTATTACAGATGCTTTTGCATACAAAGATATTTTCATGGCACAGAGGAAAGAGCTCAGGTTTCAGCTGATCGTGTTGTACCTGCAATGTATGGCTGTAGCGCTTTGGGTTTTGGGGTTTCTTTTTGGCTACTCAGGAAAATTATCCCCAAGCACTGCTGAAGTGGTATTCAAAAGATTTTTTTTGTTAAAGTCTTACCAGAAGAGGATCGCTTTATTTGCTGTGCTACTTCATCAGCTATCTCAGAGTTGATGACTACTAACAGACTTGTGATTATACTGTTAATAAGCCAGTTTCTGAGTAAAGGTTTTCCTGGCTTACCACTGAGTACGTCTGTGGGTGCCTAATAGGTACTTTTGCTTGTGCATGGAGCCCTTGCTGATTTATTTTGGAGGGCACCACTTATTATGACACAGAAGCTGGAAAGAACTGTTTAGCACCTCGCCTTTCCAAATGTTAAAATGTAGAGTTTCTTTCTGGAATCATGGGTTCATATCCCCAGAGGATGACTCAGCCCCTCTGCTGGTAGAGACACATAAGCTTAGATTTGAGGAAACCTTTGTGTTAGTCTATATGAAAATAACCATAGTAATAGAAGTCCTGTGTCCATACTGAGCAAGCTAATAATTCTCTACACTTCTCTGTCAAAGTAGCTCCTCATTCTTCCTTCTTTGTTGTCTTCTCCTAATGATAACAGCTATTTACAAATCTAGTTGCCTCAGTGTACATGTTGTTCCCACAAGAAATCTCAGGCAACATCACAACCTCTAAGGTAAAATCTGTCCCCATGTACTAAACCATGCAAGTACTGAGAAGAGGAGAAATCAGACTGCTCTGCCAGAAAAGGAAGGGACGCAGAAGTATAGAAAAACTCTTACAAAATGGTTTTGTGAACTAGTCTGTGAAGCTTCAGTTAGATAATGTCAATAGCTCCAAATTTGTATTCTTTTAAAGGTATATGCTCCACTTTTTCCTCCTCGAGCTTTCACATGTCCTATGTACATAGAAAACCCTGAATTCCCTCCCCAAGGAGCCAAGAAAATGTTTCCTTTACATTTGTGACAGCAGCAGTAGTACTGTTGTCCATGTGTTTAATAAGACCGGAATTACAGTAATGTTCCTGCAACATGTGAGCAAATACAGTAAGTATTTCCACGATGTCTACAGCTGGGATTTTGTAATGCTTACTGCTTCAACCAGTTTAAATAAAACAAGGCAACTCTGAAGCTAAAAACCCCAATCTGATTTGCTAAACAAGTTCTGTCCTGACTCTTTGTGTATATCCTAAATCTTGCTCCAGCTGTTAGTCACAACAAATGCATAATTAAGGAGAACTACTCCTATTACTATTTAATTTCCTGATAAAGACATTAAATTAAATTAGAAAGAATTTCCTCAAAAGCCCCCATTCCTAACTGAATCCCTGCACTAACAAGCTATTAGATTTTTCACAAAACAAAATAGCAAACAAGAAAAAAAATCTACTTTTGGGCTTTTAGATTTGTGCAGTTTAATTGTTGGTCTGTTTCTCTGATAAGGTGAGACTAGTCCCATGTCACTAGGGGAATGGTATCCTGCTGTGTTTTTCCATCCTCATTTACAATGATTATGTTATCAGGCTAGCCAGGCAAAAGGGTGGAGCAACTATAATTTCAAAGCAGGATTAGGTTGAAATAACGAGGTCACCAAGTTGTGGTTGTCATGGCAACGTCACATCTAAGAATATGGGATGCTTCTAGGAGATGAGGCAAGCCTGGAGTCTCTCTCCCTTTGCACAAAATCCCAGACTATTTCTGTAAAATTACTTAACTGCTTTTAAACATTCCCCCCCCCCCAAGTGGCTTTTGCCAAAACAGTGAATTCAAATTGTACACCTTTTTATTGACAGGGTATTAAGGGTGTTTATCTCTGATCTGCTGTTGATCCTGTTTTCCTGTCATCTTCTGATTATATATTTTGGCTATCTTTAAAAGATCTTTTGTTTTACATCTATTACAAAAGCTTGAGATAATTCAAGCACTGCTCAGGTGTTTTGATTCTCCTTGAGATTTCACATGCTTTTAAAACACAGGTTTCTCTCTCTGGTCATGTCCTGCCATGGGATCTCTCCCACACCCACAAATAAGAAACAGTGTTTTGCTGTTAACTCTTGTATATCTGTGCTAGAGATAGTTAGTATCCATTCCTTTGTGCTGTTTTTAAAATGGGGGATAAATTATTTTTCTTTTTGGTAGTGCCTGAAGATTATTGTCTTTAAACATATTATTTGTCATTGTTTCAAGTTACATTGGATGGGACAAATTTAAGTGGCTGTAGAGCTTTACTTCACTGTGTCACTGCTCGTCACAGGTTTTGAAGGGAACTTCATGGTACAAACTCCTGACAAGCACGGTAGGAAGCAGCTGCATTGTGTGTGTAAAATCTCACCAAAAAGATTTTATTTTCCTTTTGCAACTTTTATCTATGCTTTAATATTAGTGTGACATTATAATATAAATCTCACAACACACATTTCTATTGAAATCAGTTTGATTTTTGTGCTTTTTCATGATGAGCATCTACTGCTACCAGTATAATGTAATGTTTAAGTGTGGCAGGCTAAGGGATTTGTGGAATCAGAGAGTAAGTTACAAAGAATAGTAATAAAGGAGGTGAGGTAGACTGTAATGGTAGTCTGTGGGTTTTAGTATGTAGTCTGGGGGCACTGAAGCCCTAATTGTCTTACAAGATCTTGTCTTCTTCAGTGACTGGGGCACTTTTGTCTCTGTGGTGCAGAAGTCTCTCTGGTGATGTAAGTTCTATCCCATTATCTGTTTATCAGCCTAGTTACCTGGAACTTGCAGCAATGTAACAGATCTAAAGACCGCTACCTTTTCTCAGATTTTAGTTGAAAGAAGCAGGTGGACATTCAGGCAACAGCATAAACACAGAAAGTGATCACATATGGCCCACTGCTACTGGGTTTATATGAAATGTAGGGTGAGGGTTCCTACAAATAAAAAACAGACTGACAAATGCTGTTTTTTTAATAATGCTATGAAAAAAATTATCAAGCCTGCTATATATATATGTATTCTTTGATACAATTTTTGGTTAAAAAAGAATTAACGAAAGCAGGCAGAAAATACCATATTCAACATCTTGTTTCAAGGACATGAGATGCAAGGTCTAAGGGTAACTGGTGTTTTCAGGCAATCTCATTTTTGACTGACATCAGACTGCCTTCAGAGGCTAGTATGGATGTTTTCTGTTTCACTTCCTCTCCTTTTCCTCCATTATTCAGTTAGAGCTTTTGAAGAGTGTGGTGTCTTGCACTTTTGCAAAGCGGATGATTTCCATCAATAGTGTAATAATTGCTTAGTTCTGAGAATAAAATGAAAAAGAAATCTTAGCTTTGGTGTGGAATGCGCTGTTTAACCAATCAGTACCAGAGTATTACTTGCTTTCTGAGAGGAGATGCCTATTATTTTCCACAAAGGATATTTTAATGTCAGCCTGGAAGAGTTGGTTAGAGTCCAGCCAAGTTGGGTTCCATTTATTGAACAGGTCTGCCACCTTGAAGGTACATGAAAATAGGAATTCCACCCCCTCCTTTTTTTTTTTTTTTTTTTTTTTTTGCAGCTTTGTATCCTGTCCCAAGGAGAAGCTATAGATTGCTATTGAATGGATTGTCTGTATTTTTTCTGTGACCTTAGGATGTAATATTCTTCAATGAGCTGAAGATCTATCTGGGGAATAAAGGAAAAAAGTAAAACCAAATTGTCAGTGGGTGAATCCACCAGATGGTGATGTTCTACCAAATTATTTGCAAGTTGATCTTGCAGTAAAAGTCTTGAAGGGATTCTGATTACTTCTTAAATTTCAGATGAGTGAGTCTTCCTGTTGCTTCACTGATAATTAGGTTTGGAAAGAGAACATGTTTCTGCCCATGGTGAAGAATCTACCCTGTTGTGTCCAGCACAATGGTCACAGTGAGGAATGGGGAAGAAAAATCTGTACTTCCATTACACTGAAACTGGGCAAAACTGCCATCCTACAAGCAAGATTTACATGGCTGCTTTACAGTTATGAACACCATGAACCTGATAGCCTTGTTTACCTTTTAGGGCTGCTTATTTCTGTGAGAAAGAAAGCACCAGAATGAGAAAGCTGAGGAGGGTTTGTATTACTATATTGTTCCATGGCTTCTCTTCCCTTAGCCTGAAGGATCACGTGGATGAATGCCAAAGGTTTGGTTTGCTGGGTGGGGCCTCATCTGCATCTCAAGCTGGAAAAGAACAGATCTGCTGCATTCACCCTCCCTTTTCCTTGACTGCTTATTGAGTTGAACAGCCCTCAGGAAAACTGTGTTATGGAAAGTTACACAATTTAAAGTCTAGCTTTTCTATCTTGATATACAATAAACATCACTGCAGCTTATGCACATGCACTGCAACCACACAAATGGAAAGAGGTTTGCTATTAAAGATTGTTAGTTATTGATTTAGTTTGAGGAGCAACTGCCAGTAAAATTGGACCCTTCAAGAGTCTTCACCAATTTTATCTAACAAAGTAAAAGATTCTCAGAAAACACATGGAATGTTTTTTTCTGTTTAGTCCTAAACTACAGTTAGAAAAATCAAAATTATAATTTCTTGGTCCATTTTATATTTGTCTCTTTCTCACTGTAAATGACATTGCTCTGCATGCGGAACTCCAGTGAAGTTATTCTGTAGGATATCAACCACCTGTAAATAGAAACTGTGCTGAATTTGAGCCAACAATGTCAAGAGGGCCAATAAATATACTTCCAAATTCACCATTTCTAATGGGAATGCACTTCCCAAGATGGACTATCAGTGACAGTAATACTAATCTTAAAGTTAGGTTTGCCAAAGGAAATACTTACTATGTTAAAAAAAAAAAAAAAAAAAAAAGAAACAATTAAATTAAAATGCTATTGTACATCAAAATGATATTGTACGGCTACTGCAGATAAGAGTTTCAGTAAAGGTTATTTCTGTTCATGAATTCTGAACTGTGAAGATGGTCTGCGTTTTCTGATAGTAATGTTGTATTATCCTAATTGGGGAGAATTCCACTTCAAGTCAGGTCTCATGGTGG
This sequence comes from Psittacula echo, assembly GCF_963264785.1. NCBI lineage: Eukaryota > Metazoa > Chordata > Aves > Psittaciformes > Psittacidae > Psittacula > Psittacula echo. The sequence continues at coordinate 16,837,713 of NC_137735.1, read as the reverse complement.
GAATACTGATACTATTGGTACCAATATGGTTCACACATCCAGATTAAATTAATCTCTTTGCCAGAGACTGCTTGGTAGAGATGGATCATCTGGGGCCATGGTACATTTGAAAGGAAACAGGAGGATGTTCCTTCTTCCTGCCAGGCTGACATTAATTACACGCTGCGGGTGCTGGCCATCTCCCTCAATACTGTTAATCCAGTTTCCTTCATGTTCTTAGCCTCTTGTTCTTTGCCAGGACAGCTGGGACTGATTTTTGTGTGGTTGCATCAACACTATGAGCACAAGTGTGGCAGTTCTCCCCATTCCTCACTGCTTTTCTAGAGCTCGGCTGTGTATGCTCTTAGGTTTGTGGATTTTTTCTTCTCCTGAAGCAAAAAAAGATGAAGAATTGCTCTCTTATGAGCAGTACGCATTGGTCAATTTTGCTATCACTCTGTTTGGAAAGGTAGCCTGTATTTCCTCAATCCATTCTGCACTCCCATTTTTTGAGGCAGAAAACCAGTCCTGTTTGCTGCCATTGGCCTTGAGAGTCAAACATATCTTTACCTAGGAGTTTTTAATGTTGTAACTTTTCAAGTAACAAAATTGTTTGAGGTACTTGGGCTGGATTGTATCAGCTAGAGGAAGCTGTCACATAGGCTTTTCTTTTGTACTGTACTGTACAAATCCGTAGATGATTTGCTCATTGAATTGGTTTTCTCGCACAGCCAAGTGTTTGATGGACAACACAGAGCATTCAAGAAAGTGTGAGAGCTTACATGTGTTTTCCAAGTCCTGTAACATTCATTAGGAAATTACTGAGGAACATGCAAAATCCGAAAAACCCAACAGATATTCTGATGTACTTTTGCTACATGTAGGTGGATGGCACAGTGCTTGCCCTATGAAAGCTGAGAGTGTGCTGCCAATTTATTCCACTACACAAATGGAGGGTTTGAGCTGTGGCCAGAAATGTTTGTAAACTCTTTGTGATTCTTCAGCATTTGCCTTCAGGTATTTGGTTTGATCACATACTTTGATGAGAAGTGTGATCAAAATCAAGTTGTGCTGTGAGCATCTGTCCTCTTTATTACAGGTTTGTGTCTAATGGTTGGATTCCCTTCTGTCTAGTATCAGTGAAGTTTTGACAGTAGCTTTTCCCATGGGTAAGACTGCATTCACCTGTGTAGATTTTCTGTTGTCTAGTCAGGTTTTAGTTCACACAGTTGAACTTCCCTCACTGAAGTCACTAAGGTATCGTCTAAGCAGCCATTCATTTTAATGAAATGAATAGGAAAATAATAACTTCGAAACCATTGCCCTTCTGTCAAATCTGGTTGAGATTCACCAATCTTCTGTAGGAAAAAGGGGGCGCTGACAGATGAGAAGTCACACTGCAATTGCATAATCTTGTTTCTTACAAAACCAGGCTAACAGGGAAGCATTAGACGGCTGATCTTCAAACCTGTACCAGACAAGGGAATCTTGCAAAGGAAATGGTGCTTGTAGTGTCATACAGACTATCTTAGTGAAACGTATGCTAGTTTGGCACCTAGACTTCAGTGAAACTGCCCAACTAAATTGTTAGTGGGAGCTGTGCCATCTGAACAGATGGGCATGTGTAGGCAGTCAGTAGTCATGTTTGTTCTTCATTTATGGGAATTTAGACCAGGATTTGAAATACCATGAAGCATAAAAAGCAAAATGTCTGGATAGGCTATCCTCAGGTTTACATCTAAACTAGGTATTGTGAGCATTTTGCCTGTTCCAGAGGGGACATCCTGTCAGTAAGCTAGTCTAGGACAGGACATCTGACAGAAAGAGCTTTTGGCTTGAATACTTCACCTACGTCAATATTCAGATTTCTCAATGCATTCTGTCCTACCAATCCAAGCCATGTTCCCTATCAGTCTTTAGACCACCTTATTTTTGCTTTTGAATCCTTTTAATGACTTTCCCATATTTGTTGCATTCAATTCCAGCTTCGTTGCAGCCGTAACTGTGAGTGATTCCAGCTGTGCCTGGAATTCTGTTCACTTCTTTCCACATCATCATCCTGCCTATTTGTTGAGGTGAAGTTACCTCTCAAAACATATGGGTATATACACAAATTGCCATGAGGTAGGTTAGGTTGAAAACTAGTGTGTCAGCTGCATCCCCACAACTACTTAACTGCATTCTCTTCTTGCCTATAAATAGAAGTAATTTTCCTCCAATTTCTTACCCATTTAAGCATGTACATTACTGAGCATGAGCAGGCATAGAAGTAGTTGTTGAGTGGTAGCTATCTAATTATATATAAACTTACAGTAACTTCCATGTGTATTCAGTCTAAGCTTTCTTCAAAATATTTACCTACTACCTGCAGTATAGTACTGATGTTCAGAGTAGTTTTAGGCCTTTGTACGTTAGGAACATTTTATAATGTTGCTGTAGCAGCAAAAACTTCTAATAGAGAGAGGTCACACCAACAAAGCAGTGCTTCAGCTACAATGGCCTATACTTGTTTGTCAAATGAAAAATGCTTAATCACAGTGAAACTTTTGCTTGTGACTTTGTTTCTCCTATGCTTAGGTTTTGGACATAACGATGATACCAAATAGCTCTGATTTTTATCACTTTCCATCTTGATGTAGGTAATTCGAGAAGATCTTTACGTGTACACCTGGCCTTACTGAAAGCACACATGTTCTGCAATAGTGTTAGATAATAGCAGAGTTGAGTGATGAAATTTTAAGCCTGGTCCTTCATCTGTTCATACTGTGTGGTATGACTTTGAATGTCTGCAAATGTTCTGTCTTATTTAGATTAAGTCTCATGAGACAGGGACCATGTCTTCCCGCTTGTATCATACAGACTCAGATACCTTGATGACACTCAAGAAATAATAAATAATTTAAGGTCAATATTGTTGAGAGATCAGCCACATATGGAGTGTTTCTGGCCCATTTGATGCAGCTGAAATTCTGTGCAAGAAGTCAAAGAGGTGGCTAAGGTCAGAGTTGGGGTTTACAGAGTCTCTGGCAACTTTCTTAGGCACATGTTAAAACAAGTGTTCCTCAGATTCCAGAGGAAAGCAACAGGCAATATACATCTCCTGCCACAGACCTACATGCATGTGGAGACCTTTTCCCAGATACAACCTTTCATGCCATATCATTTATGTGTCTACTTGTTTGGACACTTTCTGTCTAATTTACTGGTAATCATTCTAGCATGGGGGATAACCATGTGTTTTGTGACTTAAAAGGAACCTATATAAACACACTTTTCTTGATTCTTGTGCATCCATTCATTTATTAACACTTGCACAAATGCAGTACATGCACGTAACAGCTGTTCTGCTACAAGCAAGGAGAGGGGAAAAAGCACAGATGTCCAGAACAGGGTAGTCTGAGCAGTCAGTCAACAACCTTAGTTGTTTGCTAGGCAGGGACAACTTGAGAGCTGCCAGAATAACTGCCTGTGGAATTCGCCAAGGAGCCAAATACCCTGGCTGAGACTACAATCTACAAACTGGCATCTGGGCTCCCTGATTGTCATCAGTTCCTGAGCATGAAAGAGGAGGAAGTGGATAATAGTAATTGAGACGCTCTCTGCAGCATTTTAAAATTAATTATTTCAAATATTTTCCTAAAAAAAATGAATCAAAAAACCCCACCAGCTATTGGGGAAATAATTAAACATGGTTTTTGAGAGGGAAAAGGCAGTGCTACCCAAGAAATGCAAGACTCCTTTTAAAGGTTTATTGTCCAAATAGCTGTGTTATGGTTTCCTTTGCTTAGATGTTTCACTCCACAGTGCACTCCTACTATTCAGCTGGGCACCAAGATAATTTTCATCTATTCCTGTAGGCTAAGTAGTTGCTATTTGTATGGAGAGAGGTGTAATACAGTTAAGATAAACTGTGGATGTGTGTGACTGCACCTCAGTTTCCTCTTATGTGCCCTGGGATACTTTTATGCCACAAAGCTAATGTATCTACTAGGTCATATCTTCAAGAATATCTCACAAACTTCATTGTTTCTCTTTTGTGGGCAGTTTTGTATGATGTGAAAGCCAGCAGCCTTAATGTGACATGAGAGAAACCAGCTCTACCCGGCATCTTTACATTTTGGTGCTTTACAAAGTAGAACGAATGTTAAATTAGGGACTAGGGTGCCTAGCTACACATCATGAAGTTGTGTTAAAATGTCTAAACCCTACCATGCCTGTATGCTTCTAGGCTTTATAGATGGATACATGTAGCACTGCTTAGCAGTTTCAGATGAGAATCTGAGAAAGGTTGCTCAAGTGGAGAGCAGTGTCCAGCTCTCCATGGCGCAGATCTATGGTTGTCTGCTTTACCATTTTATGATCCTGTCACTTGACAGCATCCAAACTGAGGTTTCTGATTCTGCTGCCGGGAAGGTGGGGAGAGCTTGGCCGTTCTTGGTCATAGCTATGGGGGCTTACGCACGCTGTTTTAACCAAATAAGGAATGGTAATGCTTTTTCTAACTAGGAGCCTGATACAAAGACTCTTATTTCCTTCTAACATCTCTAAACACTATCGTGCAATTTGTTCCTAAAACCAGAAAGAGAAACTGCTAGCACTGCTGCACCACTGTGTAATCCACAGCAAAGAGGGCTTGTAGATGTTAGGGACAGATCTCCTCTCTACAGGCTAGTACACAGAGATGTGATAACTACTTTCTCTCTATGCTGCCCATTTTGTTTTCTGGAATGGAAGAGGCTGTAGTTGTGATTATGAAGTTTTTGAGCTAAATCCCTTGCTTTTGTTACTGCCAAACGGAATGAAATATGAAAAACAGTAACAGCAGGCTACAGAAGAGTCATTGAAAAGATCACTGGAATAATTTTTGGAATGGCTTTCTATTGTTGGATGTTGTAATTAAAAAAAACCCCAAAATATCCCTTGCACTAATATTTGCTCTGCAATGTGTTTTCCAAAACTATTTGTATTTTGTTTGATGTTTACAGTCTCAAAAGTACACAGTTTGGATGCAGTGGGCTTAGTACATTCAACATGCAGAGCAGAATAGAAGATAAAATTTTGTCAGTGCAAGCAGAGAATGGACGTTTTGCCTCTTTGAGTTTTGTAAAGGCCAAAAATGTTCACTGCTTACTATTTAAATGCCTTCTCTTTCCAGAAAGTAAGGTCTTTTTCAGCTTAAAGTTAGTGCTTACATCACAAAACACTGCTAATGACCTGTAGAGCCTCTCACCTCTGTGTCTCCCAGTTTAATGTCGCCATATAAGAATATAAGAAAAAATTAACTGACACCATAGATCCATTTGCTCATCTGACACCCTTCATAACAGTCAGTAACAGGTAAGTAAGAAAAGAACGCAAACACAGAACAGTATACTATAATATTTCTTCTCCATACCTTCTCCATTCCTATTTTACTTCAACTTAGGAACTTCTTGAACCTTAAGTTCTATCCAATTGTTTAAGTTTAATATCCTTGATACATTTTTGTTAATTTGTCTGATCACTGTTTAAATGTATCCATATTTCTGGCATCCACAACATCTTCCTGAGCTGAGTTCCTGGGCTATTTAGGCAGTAGGTAGAAATCTGTTTCTCTTCAGTTCTGCCTAGTTTGGTAGGAATTAAGATTTGTTCCTATTACATGGAAGGTTCTGGCCATGTCAATCTGATCAGCTTGTCAGACTGTCCAATGTACTTTGGATTCATAAGAGCATCCTCGTATCTTCAGTGCTTAGAATCATAGAATTATAGAATCGTTAGGGTTGGAAAGGACTTTAAAAGATCATCTAGTTCCAACCCCCCTGCCATGGGCAGGGACACCTCACACTAGACCATGTTGCCCAATGTTTTGTCCAATTTGGCCTTGAACACCGCCAAGGATGGAGCATTCACAACTTCTTTGGGCAACCCATTCCAGTGCCTCACCACCCTTACAGTAAAGAACTTCTTCGTTCTATTTAACCTGAACTTCCCGTGTTTAAGTTTAAACCCATTACCCCTTGTCCTATCACTACAGTCAGTAATGATGAGTCCCTCTCCAGCATCCTTGTAGGCCCTCTTTAGATACTGGAAGGCTGCTACGAGGTCTCCAAGCAGCCTTTTCTTCTCCATGCTGAACAGCCCCAACTTTCTCAGCCTATCGTCATACGAGAGGTGCTCCAGCCTCTTTATCATCCTCGTGGCCTTCCTCTGGACTTGCTCCACCAGCTCCATGTCCTTCTTATGCTGATGACACCAGAACTGTACACAGTATTCCAAGTGGGATCTCACGAGAGCAGAGTAGAGTGGCAGGATCACCTCCTTTGACTTGCTGGTCACACTTCTTTTGATGAAGCCCAGCATACGGTTGGCAAATACTTGATTATCTTGAGTCAATTAGTAAGAGCTTTTGTTGTAGACCACTAAATCAATCTTGGTTTTGGGGTTAGCAATTAATTTCCGCCCATGTCAAGCTAGCTTGGACTATGCAGGGTACTTTGCTTTCTTTTTCTATGGAGGGAAGAGTATCCTAGGATAATAGGATACTACACACTTTCACTAAGGAAATTCCCTCCTATTGTAAGGGCATATGAGATCGAATTTCTATTCTTTTCCTTTATAACATTGCTGTATGTGGCCTTTGTTATTTTTGTTAAGTTTCAGACAGGAAGATGTGGGCATACTGAGCTCAGTTAGTTAAAAGTTGCATATGTTCACAGAGTCTTCTGAACTAAGTATCTATTATGTGATTACCCAACACTGTGAAGACCTGGATTCAGTGACGTAGGTATCCTAGATTTCTAATAAATCATACATATATATAGAGATTTCTAATAAAACATATATATAATATATAGTTATATATATCTGTTTTTCAGATTGGCAACACCAGGAAGTATTCACCTTTCTTCTTTGGACTGTTAAATGTTTCTTCAGGCCCTTAGCTATGACTGTAGCTTTGCAGGAACAAAGACTCCAGTTCATGTTGTTCTGTTCTGACTTCTTCTGCCAAACTACTCCAAAACTTTGGCCACTATATTTCCCTAGGCAGCTGTTCATCTTTCAGCTTCTAAAAGGCTTCTTATCAAGTCTGTCTCCACAGAATAAGAAAGCAATTCATTCCATAGTAAGCACCACTGCTGGCCTGATGTCCTTTTCTACCTGAGATTTTAGGAAGGCTTTACCCTCTCATTCTGGGCTTCAGTTTAGGAAAACTCCACATTCTTTGATTCATGTAAAATCTGACCAAGAAGACTTGAGCCCAAACTCCTTTTTCAGTGGTGGTTCACCAAAAGATCATATTTCAGACATGTCAGAGCTATGTCAGAATTCTTTGACATGTGAAAAATATAATCTAAATGTACCACATCAAAGTGGCATGGAAGTAAGGGAACTGAAGATTTCTTTTTTCTACTGGATCCTTTTCTGCTTCGTAGAATAGAATATGATCTCTGTAGGCAGAGTTTGATTTGCAGGAGATAAACTTTTGTATGACAGTCTCCAAGCTCAGTGCTTCTGCTTGCAGAAAGGAGCCACAGATTGCCTAGAGCTCAACTGAGAACAGTGATCATGTGGTGAGAAGCCTGAAGATGTGGTATTCCCATCTTTCCTGGCTAAAAAAGTACTATCCTTCTCCCCCCGCCAAACCCATTCGTTTAGATTAAATTAACAATGGTGAGATCTTTGCAATAACTGTTTAGGTTTTGAGCCTGTAGAATATCCTCATAATATGTTTCAAGCTTATCTCTGCCAAAATGACAACTCTTTCCCTTTTTATTTTTAATAAAAGTTCAAATTTTCTCAAAATAACAGCTCTTCAGGAACTGGAATAGAAAAATAAATAAGCACGTAACGTCTCAATATTGTTAGTGCAAAATCACAAGGATTTTCAGTGTCACCTGGGCTTTGCTTTTCTCGGTCCTCAGAAAGAGCAACAACCAATCTGTATTTCCCAGAATGGGAACAGGAATATCAATGGAGTGAGCATCCCAGGTGTAATGTTAGGTTTAGAAATGATGGGCTGGAATGTATAACAAGGACAGCAATCCAAAGAAGAGGCCAGATTGAAGAAGAGAATTAATATATTTCAGTTTCATCAACTTTGCCAGTATTAGCTTCTTTCAGATGGGGAGGAACTTTTCCTTATATACCTTACCTCCAAGAAGTTAACTTTTGGGTATAGCTAAGGTTGGAAATGGTGTGCTGCTGTAACAAGTGGTGGCATGTGAAAAACAAATTCCCTCAACTGGCTCTGAGACTCCTTAAAACATAGGGTGAGGTTCTGCTTGGGCCTCTGCCAGTTTCCTTTGGCGTAAATCCTGGCACAAATGCCTGGCACTAGGAAGTCTGCTGGGAAGAAAGGTTATAGCAGTACGAACTGCTGCAACATCCCTTGTTTCAAAGGCTGTTCCAAGAGGCCACTGCAAACCAAAGGGTGTACAGTTTTAAAGGTGGGCAAGCATGGCTTGCAGATGTGAGGAATCAGAAAATGTTTGAGGTTGGAAAGGACCTCTGGCCATCATCCTGTCCAAGCCCTCTGCTAAAACAGGGTCAACTGGAGCAGGCTGCCCAGGACTATGTCCAGATGACTTTTGAATATCTCCAAGAATGTAGACTCCACAACCTACCTGATCAATCTGTTCCAGGGTTTAGACACCCTTACTGTAAAAAAGTGTTTTGTGATATTCAGAAAGAACCTCCCGTGTTTCAGCTTGTGCCCATTGCCTCTGCTCTTTTCACAGAGCACTACTGGATCCTTCTTCTTTACATTATCCCTTTAGATACATGTAGACATTGATGAAATCCCCCTGAGCTTTCTCTTCCATAGACTAAACAGTCCCAACTCCCCCAGCTTTTCCTTGTATGAGAGATGGTCGAGTGCCTACATCATCTTTGTGTTCCTTCACTTGGCTCTCTCCAGTAGCTCCATGTCTTTCTTGCCCAGAAACGGACATAGCATTCAGGTGTGTCCTCACCAGTGCAGAAGAGAAGGGAAGGATCACCTCTCTTGACCTGCTGGAAACATTCCTCCTAATGCAGCCAAGGATACCATTACAGTTCTTTGCCGCAAGGACACATTGCTGGCTTATGCTCAGCTTAATGTCTACCAGGACACCCAGGTTCTTTTCCAATAATTGGTCCCCAGTATCTCCTACTGGCACTGCTTTCCTGGAACATCTGAGTTCTCATCAGTCTATTTATCCTGCCATGCAACCTGAAAGAGATGCAACATAAACTCTTAGCATGTGGTCAAAAGGACTCTGTTGGAGGGAGTTGTAACTCCATTCTCAACGCACTGCCTTTAGTAAATTGCCTTCATTCTTGGAGACATAGCTTTAGTATTCTTTGTAGCCCATAAAATTATGAAATGTCAGAGGCATTTTACCCTTGATGGATAGGTTACTTAGCAGATATTCTCATGGAATCCTGAATCTTGGGCCCAAGGATGCCATGGATGTCTTTGCAATGCTTAGGGCAGACAACAGAAACAAGATGAATGTGTCTTCAACTGAGTTGCCAAGTAGAGAAATTTGGCTAAGAGAAAACACAACCTTTAAGAGAAACAAGGGTAACGAAGTAGGTCATGATATGGAAATGTGAGTGGTCTTTTGCAACATATCACAAAATGGGGATTTGCAAAGACGATGTAATCTGAGAAAAGTGGAAGAACAGTGTTTCAGAGCTTGTTCATGGATTTTGATAGAAATCTCACGCTAAATCAGACAGAGAGAATTTCAGTCTGTGTCATCACTCAGCTGAGGCCTAGACTTGACATTGTCAGAGGTAACAAAAGTCCAATCCAATTTTTATATATAGAATTGCTTGCTGTTGCATCATCATTAATACCAGATCTGTGTTGCGGAGCATCATCTGGCAAGACAAATTAGATCTGGATTGGGCATAAGCACACAATTGCATTTCTATTTAGTCAGAACATGGTAGGAAGTTTGTGCCAGCTTTCTTACTTTCACACTGATTTTATCTTGATTGTAGAAAGAAGGGCAATACAAATGTTTTTGAACAAATACGAACTGCCAGAGTGAGTTAAAGTTCTTACATAAGTTATGTAGACACAGCATTTTTGATCTGGTTACTTAGGAATCCTGAATTTACATTTATTGTCTTGTATAACCACAGCATGAGTTTTTTTCCAAGCCCAAAGTCCTACTAACAGACCTACAAGCTGTATGACATGAATTTCTGGTAAACAGAATCATGTCTTCTTCTGGTACTTCTCTGCCTGCCATGTGATTTTGTTCACACTGTTGGATGCAGGCAAGCAGATGAAACAATATCTCAGCTAGTGCCAGGTCTGCCACAACAGCCAGACTGAACTAAGAGGGCTCAATCATCAAAGCTGTACCTTGCTCCTAAGAATACTCACTACTAAGATACCTTACTCCAAAGAACAGTTATTGTGGTTGTACAAAATGTCCTAACCAGAGGAAGTACCTTGGCTGTGGTATTTAGTTCTTCTGTATCCGTCTGGTTTGACACCCACACCTTGTTCTTTGCCTTGTCTTCTGACATTTATGGATAAAAGACCTCTTTTGTGACACAGCCATGAAGTCATAGTTTAAAAGGCAACTAAAACCAATGTCCTAAGCAGGTTGGTGTTGGTACAGATCACTCAAATCCCATAGTAGTAGATAAAACCTTATGCAGTGTCTGCCTTTGTCATCAGGAAAGCTGTCAGCAAAGAAGGCACTTCTTGCCTCTGTTCATAGAACCATAGAATCATAGAATAGTTAGGGTTGGAAAGACCTTAAGATCATCTAGTTCCAACCCCCCTGCCATGGGCAGGGACACCCCACACTAAACCATGCCACCCAAGGCCTCATCCAACCTGGCCTTGAACACCGCCAAGGATGGAGCATTCACAACCTCCCTGGGCAACCCATTCCAGTGCCTCACCACCCTCTCAGTAAAGAATTTCTTCCTTACATCCAATCTAAACTTCCCCTTTCCCATTACCTCTTGTCCTGTCACTATAGTCCCTAATGAATAGTCCCTCCCCAGCATCCTTGTAGGCCCCCTTCAGATACTGGAAGGCTGCTATGAGGTCTCCACGCAGCCTTCTCTTCTCCAGGCTGAACAGCCCCAACTTTCTCAGCCTGTCTTCATATGGGAGGTGCTCCAGTCCCCTGATTATCCTCATGGCCCTCCTCTGGACTTGTTCCAACAGTTCCATGTCCTTTTTATGTTGAGGACACCAGAACTGTACACAATACTCCAAGTGAGGTCTCCCGAGAGCAGAGTAGAGGGGCAGGATCACCTCCTTCGACCTGCTGGTCACGCTCCTTTTGATGCAGCCCAGGATACGGTTGGCTTTCTGGGCCGCGAGCGCACACTGAAGCCGGCTCATGTTCATTTTCTCATCGTTTGCCTTGCTTTTAGGTTCATGTTTATCTTGTCCTGTTTTCTAGGAAGCAACACTGAACTTCATCAGCAATTTCCACCCATATCACCTTTGCTAAAAGGACAGTTCTTACCATCTTAATATCATCTGAAAGATTACCAGGACTATTTCTCTTTAAAAATGTCTCTACAAGTAAAGGGCAGACGGGTAAGGGGTAGTTAATATGAAAATTTGAGTTAATACTTTAAAATTTTATTTTTTTACTGTTTTCCCATTTTATCTTTAAGAAAAGGTTAAAGTGATTTTTTATAGTTCCTGTTGCTGGGGACTAAAAAGTTGAAGATCAGAATCTTCTTTGCTTAGTTTTAGATAGTGACAAGATAGGCAGTGGCCAGACCTACTTCTTCCAGGAAAATTAACTCAAAATAATTTGTCTAAACACTGGACTTCAGAGCATAAGCAGGATCTCTTTATTTCCATCTTCTCACCGTATACTAAAAATGCCCCCACAATCGTCATAAATCAAATAGAACATTTCATTTAACCTGAATTTAATGTCTTAAAATATTCCCCAGAGTTCTGGTTTTAGGTTGGCTTCTAACTTCGTTTTTTTTTCAGTTTGGTTTCTAACAAACCCCCAGTTGATGTTTTCCAAACATAAAACAAGATCCAACATCTTAATATTCTTTTTCTCAGTGTTCAAGCTGACAACAAAATGTCGCTCAGCAGTTGGCAGTATCTCTCCTTGCAACTAGGGAAAGCTGAGAAGAAAAATGAAAAAAACCACGAAAAATAAAAACGACTAGTCTCAACATTAGTTTTGTCTCTGTGACTAACTTGCTTTAGTTCATCATTATGAGTTTACCCTCTTCTGAATGTTGTCATTTTGACATAATAACTGGAAGACTAAATCCACCTAAATGAAATGCAAGGGAAGTGGCTAACGCTTATTGTAACCACTTTGAATTAGCCTAAATGTATTAGAATTGTGATGAAATAGAAACTACCTTGCTATCAATATTTTATTTTGTTACAAGAAAACATAAATAGAGATCTAATCCTGCTCCAGTATAGCAGTCTACAGAATGAAATTACTGGGAAAACAAAGAAGGCACTAGAAAGCAGTTGATAGACTACACAGAATACCTTATTAGTGGGAGTTAGTAGTCTGATAACTTTGTTCCAGACTTATCTGTTTTATACCCATGTATCTCCTGATGGCATAGGTCTAGGTCTGTAAAGGAGATCCCAAAATCTCTCATGCTTTTTCTTTTTTGATTTTTTCTTTCTCTTTTCTCTTATTTCTAACTTAAAATAGGTTTTTGGCCCCACTCTTTGATCATTTAAGGGAGAAAAAGGTCTTTTTCATGTTAGAAATGTTTGGCTTTCCTCACTTTCACAGAAAATATCTATATTGAGGTAAGGTAGATCTTGTGAATCTTGAAATACCCCTGGGGTAAATTGATCAAATTATGTAAACCTCTGTAGTTAGCAGTACACGAGAATAGACTTACCAACATCATCAGCCATCAGACAGCAATTTCTTATTCCTAGCTGAGATTATGAGATGCCCTTTCACAGTTGGGTACACTGGGTCTGGGAGAGCTTTATCTGCCTTAAGTGGCTGGCCTCTGTTTACCATGAGATATGTAGCCAGAAGTGAACTATTGAATATTTAACAAAGACTTCATTTATTCAAAACATTCACTTGTCGTTGTAGACAAGTAGGTGCTAATAAGTACCAGAAAAACACCAGCAGTTTAAATAGCATTAGCAAATACCCCTTCATTTCTTAATTGGTGTATGCTACACAGGAACTGAATTTTGAATGTACAACCAAATGTTAAAACTTGTTTCCAAGCCTTGCTCTCTCCTCAATGAGACATCAAACTGTTGTCACCCAACTTTTATTTTTTAGTTCAACACTTTGATCATTCCCCTCTGACATGGTTCCCGCTGTACCAGATTAGCTAGCAGCAAGTTGCAAGCTAGATGAAAAAAAACCTTTAATAGGGTCTGTTTAGTACTTCATCTGTAAATCATTTATGTAAAGAAAGTGTAACCAAGTCACAAACTGGCAGATAATTTCTAATACATTTGTGTTGCTTATGAAATTATTACCCAACTTTCCCTTCTGCTAAATACTCTTAAAAATGTTGACATAAATGGTTTTTTTAAAGGAAAACATGTAGAAGAAGATTGGAGCAAACTAAGCAAATCTTTTCTCTGAGAAAATAGTATACTTCTTAAACAAAGGAAATGCATTCTTTTTAATCCACTGGAAGTCAGTAAAGCAACTGATATGGTGCAATAAGGAAAAAAGTCTATTTGAGCTGGAAAGATGGGGGTTGGTACAAGTAACCATGGAACTGTCTAAAACAGAAGAAGCAGAGATGAAAGGGGGGTATAGGAAAATTATTAGGGTTGTAGTAAGAGACCTTTAAAGCTAAGGAAACCCAGAAAACAATCTTCCAGTCCACAAAGTATTTAAAGAAGGAAACTATGGATATTATTGCTTGGTTGAGACTATTTCTACATCACTTTGTGCTGGTACAAGCTAAAGCCCTAGAGGAAAAGAGAATTGGGTTTATAGAAGAAACAGAAGAAAGGTCTTTTTCAGGATTCAAATCTGATTAAAGGTTAGAAAGCAGGCAGTTAAGCTTTAAGGTCTTTAAGGAAGGAAAAGAGTCAGTAATGGAGAATCCCAGAGATCAGCGCTAGTACCATTCTTTTTCAACAACTTCATTGGTGTCACATTATATCATGATCTGGAGATGGGAATGTTCAATGAAATCTCCAAGTCCTAGGAAAATACTATGCTCTTGAGATGCCATTCTGCAGATCTTGCGGCTGCAACTCAGAAAAGAGATCTTGAGAGTTACCATTATAGTGGAGGTCTGATACAGGCCACCCCACCAGGAAGACCAAATGAATGAGACCCTTTATAGACAGATAGGAGCAGACAGATAGGAGCAACCTCATATTCACAAGCCCTGATCCTCATGGGAGACTTCATCTACCTTGACACCTGCTGGAGGAAAACAAAGCAGGGCATAAGCAATCCAGGAGGTTCCTAGAGTGCCCTGAGGATAACTTCCTTCTCCAAGTGGTAGAAGAGCCACAGGGAGAGGGACTATGGTGGACCTTGTTCTCACCAACAAGGAAGGACTGCTGGGGAATGTGAAGATCAAGAGCAGCCTTGGCTGCAGTGACCATAAAATGGTGGAGTTCAACATCCTTAGGTCAGCGAGGTGGGCACAGAGCAAACTTGCTACCCTGGCCTTCTGGAGAGCAGAATTTGACCTTTCCAGTGATCAGTTTGGTAGAGAACCATGGAATAAAGCCCTGGAGGGATGAAGGCCCAAAGAAAGCTGGTTAATATTCAAGGCTTGCCTCCCTCAATCTCAGGAGTGATGGATGCATCCTGAGAAAGAGGAAGTTAGGCAAGAACACCAGAAGGTCTCCATGGATGAACAAGGAGCTCCTGGAAAAGCTCAGACAAGAAAAGGAAGCCTACAGACGGTGCAGGCAATGGCCAGGCTGACGTGCTCTCCTCTGCTAGAAGCAGAGTATCTGATGTGGCTGGAGACAAGGCTAGCTAGATAGTCTGACCCAGTAGGACATTTCCAATGCTTCTATGTTAGCCTGGGTGTAAAGGAGGTTTCCCCTGACAATTCTTTGTGGTTTTGTTCTGATTACAATGTAAACACATGAGGGTCTTGTCATATATCTCTAGAGGAAAGCACAGGGAATGCAGTATTTTGCAGGTTACAGAGTAGACTCTGGGCAATAAGGGAAGCCTTCAGCAGTGCAAGGATCTGGGTGGTTTTGATTGCCAAATGGCAGGTAAGTATTCCCAATTGGTGTTTTAAACTTGGTAGTTTTAGAGTTCAAAGCAAAAAAGTTTTCCCTTGTTTATATGGCTTACTTTCTGTATCTCGTGTATCCATTGACATTATCATGTTTCTATTCAGAAAGTATTTAGTATCTTCTGTGGTTTGCCTATTTAAATGTACTGTTCCCCAGAATATATCCAGGTCTGGATTTGTTGTTGTGAATCTATTTTGTTGCTGTGGCTCTCAGTAAGTAAATGACAACATATAAAAGCCAATCAAAAGTAGAGTGTTTTATAAATTAAAAATACAAATTTTAGTTTGCATTGTTATTTATCATAGTCTTCAAAGTAGCCATGCCTTGCTACAGCGTGAAATGTTCCTTTCTGTTCTTGATGTTTTTGCTTTTCAAATAGTTTTGCAGTATGAAATATTCTCTTTACTGCTGCACTCAATATGTTACTCCTGGGGCAAAAGAATCCCATTTTCACATCTTCGACATTTGCAGACAATGTGGTGCCAAAAGAGTTCCACTAATTCACAGATGTTCAGGTCCCAGTGGTTGCTACAGGGTTGCATATAAGTGTGTATTTTAGTTTATTAACGTTTGCATTCAGTTCAAGATTTTGATGATTTTGTTATTCAGTAAGGGACATCTACCTTGAATGCTAAAGATAGATTGTACTTCTGTCTTTCTCATTGTTTATGTGCAACTTGCAGCATATCAGTTCCAGTGCTAATTGATTTGTATCTAATAAATGTTCTAAATTTGTTGAGTGCGTGTTTGTATGGTGGACTTCTGCTGGCATAGCTCTATCAGCCAGGTAAATTGTGCTCTGCTGGCTGATCCCACTCCAACTCACATGTCTGGATTTCTCAGAAATGAAACAAGATGCTACTGGCCTTATTTTTTTTCATTATGCCTTTGCTACAGGTGAGCAAAGGGAGCAGGAAGGAACACGTGTCTTTGTTATGGGTATTCTAGTTCACATTCTGCTACATTTGCTTAAATTGTTAGTGAAGACAGGCTTGTGCTAAACTGTGAACTGGAGTTTGCTTTAGTTGTTTCTGCTGTGGGGGCAGTTACCTCTGCCAGGTGGGTAGTGGAAACAACTGCAGGCAATCATGTCTTAAATCATTGCTGCAGTTATCTTTGCCTGAAAGTCAGTCTGTTATACCTAAAAAAATGTATTTTTATTAGTTCTACTTGTTTAACTCTTATGAGGATGAGGCTGTGCTAGATTTAGTCTGTCAGTATAGCAACATCTGCTTTAGAAACATTACAGTGGTACAAAGCACATTATACTTTATAGTATGTGGGCATATATAACCTGTTTACATAACACTAATGTGATAGTAATACAGATATATTCTAATTGACGTGTAGGTATGCTTTGATTGAAACAGCTGTAGTGCAGCTCACTAAGCATAGGAGAGCAGGGATTATATTTTATTGATTAGATTATTTCTCACTTTAATTGTTCTTACTCTTATGAGATCTAAGCTGCTAATTCTATCTTAAAATCTCATGAGTGTATGTCACATAATTCGCCTTTCTCAGCAGCCAGAAAAGGTTCAATCTCCTTAAAAATGTGTTTAGAAAGTGCTTTTACACACCAAAAAGTCTTGGAGAAAATGTCAAAACATGGGGCAGAACGGAAAGCTTGCTGCACCCTTTGCTGATCTTTGTGGAACTTTGTGTCATGTAATGTGAACAGAAGAACCAGACTGCTATTCTGATGTTCTGTCTCCTTCAAAGGGTTACATGTTTGCATTAGCTTTCTGTAAAAAGGCATGATCATGGCAGCTAACACCAAGGCTTGCTCTTGTGATGCTGACTAAATAAGTAGGTAGGTGGTGTCACATTTTGTGTTGCTGTAGCTGTGTTACCAGTGACACCTGAACTAGTTGGTTTTAATCTATTTTATGGCTGCTTATAAGAGCTACAAAGCAATCTGACCTTGAGCTGGATTCAGTTGTAGGCCTTACAGTCTAGTGAACTATTTCTGCAGCAGGAAACCAGAAAGGTGTTTGTGTAAATTTTGCCTGTGAATGTTCTTAAATTCCTAGATCTTTAGATGTTTTGGCACTGTTCCTGGATTCACACCCTTCCAGCCTCAGGTTACAGTAGTGAAGGTCTGATTGTGCTGATTTATGGTGCATCAGAACAGAGATGCTTCTTTTGTGCAGACACCCTCTTCCCCATGCTGGTATTTTTTCTGTTCTAATACAGAAGTCAACCCCTAGCCATTAGCCTTGAAAATGGGCACCGGATGCAGGGACTTGAAACAATAGCTCTGACAGATGTGACGGGCCAATTCATTTCAACAGTACTAATGTTGATACCTAGTTATACTGTAAATGTCAGTGCTGTAACTATTTCAATGCTCAGCAGAAGTGTGTTAGAGCAGGATTATAAACAGCTGACAAACCTACTAAGAACCAGAGCTTATTTGGTACCAGCCCAGTCTTTACCTTAATCAAGAAGGAGCCAATTTCCCCATTGGGGCAGTAAGTTTTCCATCTTTTGCTTTATTTTCCTTATCTGTTGTTGCCATTATTTTATTCTGATGAACAAGGGTTAGGAAACACACTGAAACATGCAAAGTTTAATGAGCTGTTAAAAATTAGAAGTCCATAAAGTTGATTGAGACAGTCAAATCCAAGTGATGGGAACCTATCACCATGGAGCACAGATCTTATTGAGAATGTCTGCACTAAAAGCAGCCTATGACTTCTAAGATAGTCCAGGAAGAATAGATAAATTATTCTGCCGCCAAAACCTGGAAAGGGTAATGTTTTGCTATGATGCTGTTGAGAGGTTGTACCACAGTGATATGATATTGCCCTTGGGGAAGTGCCTAGCAGAAAAGGAAAGGTGATAACAAATGACAACAGAGCATCTGTATGGTTGAATTCTCCATAGGAACATAGTATAGCTGCTAAAGCAAAGCACACATAACTAGATTTTGATGACTTATTATAGTCTACTGCACAGGGTTAAACTTTGAAACAGTATTAGACTAGGCTATCTGCTTTCACTTTATACTTTCTATAGAGCTGTACAGTGTAATAATAAGCCAGAGAAAGCTGTTGTTTTCTTTTGATTGTCCTTATTTGTAATGTGAAAAGACAAGCCTTATTTCTATTCTTTGTGGTGCTGTTCAGTAATGCCTGTTTTGAAAGGGCTAGCAATAACGCAACAGAGTCACTGCAGATTTCCATCTCTGTTCTCTACCTCTGCCTTGATCAATTCTTCTCATACTTGTGTAAGAGGAGTTGCTGTTTGTCCTTTATTGTTGCTTTGGTACATAGGCATCAGTGAGGAAATTCATTACTAACCATGAATAGGAGTACTTGTCTTATTTCAGGTTTGTTTCTTATCTGGTTGTTTATGATCAGTGTTTAATTTTTTTTCTTAATTGATGCACTTATAATACCAGGAAAATTCATGTGGACCCCTTTGCCTTTTGATAAACCAGGAACAAAGAAGTAAAGTTACTAAATATGTACAGTGTCACAGTTGTAAGGCATGTGGTTTTAATTAAGTTTTAACTAATTCCCTTTATCTTGTCATAGTAATTACGACTGTATAAGTCATGTCACATTAATATGTGAAAGCAGCACTTTGGCACGGCTGGTCAATGAACAAAGCCTTTATGACCTGCCTTGTTAAATTAAACCAGAGAGACTGATCAGCTTGTATTTTGCTACCTTCTTTGATAAATTATGTTAAAGATGAAGAAAAGTGCTAAAGGGCCAATACACAATTGTGCTAAATATTGCTGAACTACAGAAGCAAACAAAATGAGAGATTTTGCAGACTTTTTAAAGGCCCCGGGCTTTGATAGTATAAAATGAAATGACATGAAGCAATGAGGTAGCTTAAGTGAATTCCTAATGCTTGAACAAATCTAAACTTTATTCTTTTTTGTATGATAGAGTTAGATACTCTAGAGTTCCAACTAATTTTTCCATCTTCTGTTTAAGCAGAGAATCACAGTACATTAGCTACTCTCTACTACCAAATCAGCCAGATACTTACTGAGAGGAGCAAGTGCAGTGTAGTCTTCTCAGCCGTTAGTAGGGTATATATGGTCTGCTCCATTTGGAGAAAGTTACTATCACAGGAAAGTGGTTTGAAATGAAAAATATACTATAGATTTGTGTTGTAGCCCACTTTGCAGTAAGTTTCCTATATATAGACAAGTGCTCTCAGCAACCTTGTAGCTTAGCTAAGTCATCTTGAGTTTTGGCTTCTGTACTTACATATGTTTGAACTTTATCACAATAGCAGTTCATCTCTTCCTTACAATGTGAAGTCATGCTCATAAAAACCAGTTAAGGAATGATATATAACCTTGTGTCAAATTCTTCATGGGGATGGTCTGCTTCATCCCCTCACCCCCCACCTTCCATACACACTTTGAAGGAGCAAAAGAAAAATGCCATCTTCTTCATACTATGCCAATAATTACCGGAGGGGTCCCTCACAACCCTTCTGACTGCTATGTCAATCCTTATCTTTTAGAGTCATTTTCCATTATAAATAACTGTACTTCTGCTTCTGCTGTTTTAGCATGAAGCTGCTGTAGGGACAATTTTTGAAGACTCCTGGCTGCATTCTTAGCTGGGGTCTGTGGCCTTTTCATAGCAGAGATTTTAATAAGTTTTGAAATTCAGCCCTCTGTTCCATGAGGAATATGCTGAGTAATAGCAGCATATCATTGTCACAACAGCTTGCAGGCAGATTCAGGGAGACAGCCCTGTTTTCTTTTCACATATCTGCATATATTTCTCTCCAATATCTTGGGACCCAAAGGGACCAAAAAAAATATTTTTCTTTTGCAAAGACATGGAGGAAAAGGGAATGCTTTAGGTCCTGTATCTCTATGAACAATCACTGGTGGAAGGTATTTTTCAAGAAGAGAATATAGACTGTGTAGGAAATTACAATGTGACTCCATCTTGCTACACACAAATTTTAATGTTGTGTACTTAAGTTTTACGTACTTATAGTAAAAGCATTGCAGGCAAAGATGGATGATCTGACTTTGGAAAGGAAATAACCAGGAAAATGAGAACTAAGAATAAAAGGCTTACTTACGAGTCTGGAAAAGAAGTTGGAGGTAGCCACCTGTTTGTCCACATCAATATTAGGAAGGTGCCTCTAACTGACATGCCACTAACATGAAACAGAACAGCAAGCAGTGTTCAGGAGTTGCCAGATCATTTCATTACAAAACATGTGAAGACCATAGAATTCAATGGAGGAAAATACAGTAATTTGGAGACACTTGTGTTTAGCTTTTCAAGGACATTGAGAAAATAAGTAACTGACGTCAACTTTCAGAAAGTTCCACTTTCTAACCATTTCAGTCAGCATTTCCTAAAGCATAAGACACCAAGTACCTTTCAGCTGCAAAATAGGCACCAAGGTCTGATCTAGAAAATTTGTTTCACTAAATTAGTAATACAGGAAAGTAAGCTTACACTTACTTTGACAGGAGACCTATTTTACCATCATGCGTATGTTGGGGCATGGGCTTATTTTAAAAAGTGTCTAATCAGAAAATATTTAATTAGAGTCCTGTATTTCCTCTGTAGCTCATTTAGGAGTTAAACGGCCCAAGGGCAAATTTTGCAGTGGTCAACAGAACGACTGGGTATTTTTGGTGAATTAACTCAGGAGAATTTACAAAGCTCTGAATTCTGACACTTTCTACTGAAACTAATTATAATCATAGCTCTTTACTAAGTTCTCAGAACAATATACATAAATATCATCCTCCATGTCTCAGACTTGTTCTCTACCTCTATATTCCCAACTAGCAAGACATAGCAAACTTGCATACTTGTTGATGTAGCTGTTTATTGCTCCACAATCTGCAAACAGGAAGCACCTGGGAGATTAAATCTCAG
Organism: Psittacula echo; assembly: GCF_963264785.1. NCBI lineage: Eukaryota > Metazoa > Chordata > Aves > Psittaciformes > Psittacidae > Psittacula > Psittacula echo. The sequence continues at coordinate 16,816,641 of NC_137735.1, read as the reverse complement.
AGTGGGTTGTTAAGAGGGCAAGAAATGTGAGAACCTGACAACTTAGAAGGCAAGTGGTGGTATACTGAGGCCATATAAAGCATCAGAATTATGAATCAAGCTAGTTAGTGACTGGCAGGTTTCTTGCTTGGATATAGGAGTGTGATGAAAATTAGTGGAAAGTAGTGATTCAGAAAATGTGATTTAGAAATGTCTCTGCTTATGAAAAGGGAAGGCCTGACTACACCCTGGATGTGTCTGAGAATGTATCTTCTAGACTTTCATACGTCAAACTTCGGGAGGTTTTATACTTGCTTATTGTTTATTGGAATGAAAAAATATGGATGCAGCTTTTTGATCTCCAGATAATTATTTCCTACTAATTATTGAAATGTGAAGGTTTGTGGTTAGAATATGACCCCTTTTGCTGTTGGAAAAAGTGTATTTTAGGAGAGTTTTCAAAAGCACCCGTATAACTCTTAGGATTTATTTCTTTTTTAAGCTTGAGTTTCTAAGTGAATATGCTTTTAAACTTTGTTTCAGCTTGCTTTCTATTAAAGAAAGATTTTTCACCAGCTGACCCTACATTAATCTAAGCAATGAAAGACTTTAATCAGATGCTGCAATGTGCCCATTTCCTGCAGGCTTCTAACAGGAATTGGAACCTGCTGGAAGCAGCAGCTGACTTTCTTGGTAAGTTTTTGTTCAAAGTGAGCAGAAGATTTCAGGAGTGGCACCTTGTATTCCCGTGCAGGAGCTGAACTCCTGCTTCACTAGAGCAAAAAACAAAGAATAATGCAGAAACACAAACTGAAATCAAAGGTTAAGGAATTAAAGCCTGACAATAAAAGGGGGGGTGATGAGGGGTATTAATACATGACTGATGAACCCTGCTCTTCAGAATCAGGTACCTTTTACTTCAGACACTCCTACCTGCTTGCAGAGCTTGGCAGTGTAGACTGTCTGCAGTGAAAGGTGCTCCAGCATTCGCTGCTTCCACCTAGACAGCCAAAACAGGCTGTTTGCCATAATATTAATCTTGTTTCCATCACAGAGCAACTAATAGTTGCTTAGCCTTACCTCCTCCCAAATAAATGATTCAATTAATCATCTGAATCCACAAAAGAACCCAGACTCATCTCTAGAAGTCAGAGAATCTGAATTTCGAATAGTCTACATTCCAATCAGTATTATTTTATGGTAGTTAACATTCTCTGCTCACCCTCCATAAAACCAGTGAATGTATTTCTTTGTAATATATTCAAAGAAAAAAAAACCCCAAGCTGCATTTTGAAGGATTTTATGTGCTAGTGACATTATAAGATTTTTTTTTTTTCCTTTGGAAGAAGAAGAAAAACAGTATGCAGTTCTCTAACATTAGCTCTATCCCAGTGCATTTCACTGGTCCCCAAAAGGGAGAAGATTTGTATTCCCAGTCCCCCACTTGAAGCAATATTTGTTGAATAACACCACTCTACCCCTCCAGAACAACAACAGACACAAAACACCCCTCCCAAAACCCCTCAGATTTTACAGCTTGGAGATTAGGACACATAAAATACACATTGTTGAGCCTAGCCAGTGTGAGACAAAAAACAGTGGAACCAAGAGTAAGAGATGCAGAAAGAGCACTTGTGTCTGTAAATTTAGTGGAAGGGAAATAGCAATAACAATATTCTAATTGCAAGATATTCCTTTTAATTTGCAAGTGCTAGTACTGGAGCTGGTCAAAGACTAGCCTAGAAAAAGCCCTCCTTGCATGTCCTGCTTACTCAGCTCAGTGCAGCAGCTGTTCCAATAAGCAATTTGATGTTTAGCACCTGAGAATTTGCTCTCTCCTTCAGCCAGGATTGCAAGCTCAACAAAATGTATAAAAGCATGAAGTTTCATAACTCTTTCTCCCTAATGCAATAGCCATAGGAAATCTGGGTTATGGTGCATTCATTAGCTTTTCAGTAAGATTAGTTTTTATATTCTGAGGCTTCCCTTTTCTTCTCAACACAATGAAATCTCTTCTGTGTATCCAAAAGGAAGTATTTGAGAGAAAATGAAGGGACGCGGGAAGAGGGACAGAAGCGCTTTGATTCATCCCAAAACTACCAGTCAGATACCAGCACCTGTAATGAATGCAGAATGCAGAGCTACTTTAGCCACTCCATCCAGTGAGTTGGCTTTATTCAAACGTCGACTCAGATGCCTCTATACAAACGCCTGTAGTGTGAGGAATAAACAAGAGGAATTAGAGATGTGTGCACATCTGTGGGGATATGATAGCATTGGTGTCTTTGAAATATGGCGGGATGGATCCTATGACTGGAGCGTTGGAGTGGAAAGTTATAGGCTCTTAAGGAAAGACAGGCTGGGCATATGGGGAGGGGGTGTAGCTATTTATGTCAATGACAGGCTAGAGAGTATGGAACTCTGCCTGGGGACGGGTGATGAGCCAACAGAGAGCTTGTGGGTCGGGGTCAAAAGGAGAACAGCAATAAGGGACATTACTGTGGGGGTCTGCTACAGGCCACAGGATCAGGAGGACTCTGTGGATGCAGCCTGCTATAGGCAGATAGGAGCAGCTTCACGCTGACAGGCTCTTGTCCTCATGGGGCCTTCAACCACCCCAATATCTGTTGGAGGGATGGTACGGCTCGGCACAGGCAATCAGGGAGGTTCCTCAGTTGTGTGGAAGACAATTTCCTGTTGCAAGTGACAGAAGAGTCAACAAGGAGAGGTGCCATGCTTGAACTTTTACGCACCCAGCAGGGAGGGGCTAGTTGGGAATGTGGTGCTCCAGGGGAGCCTTGGCTGCAGTGAGCATGAGATGGTGGAGTTCAAGATCCTCAGGGCAATGAGAAGGGCGTGCAGCAAGCTCACTGCCCTGGACTTCAAGAGAGTGGACTTTGGCCTCTTCAGGAACCTGCTTAGTAAGTTTTCACGGGATAAAGCCCTAGAGGACAGGGGGAGAGGGGGAGCCAAGACTGCTGTTTGGAACTAGGTGATCTTAAGGTACTTTCCAAACCAAACTATTCTATGATTCTAAGAGTATTAAAGAAAGAAAGGCTGATAGCTTCCCAAACAGAAACATTCGTTGCTTGTAGCCTACAACTAGTAGGTAACTATTATCTACAGATAAAAATGATGGAATAGAAAATTTGTCTTCATTGTCTTTTCCAATGTATTTATTTCTCACATTTTCAGAACTTTAAGTTCACATAAATCAAACCTACTGTTGAGTGGACTTCTCTCCAAGCTGTTAGGTTTACTCTTCCAGATTTGCCAGCTCCAGCATATATCGTATAAATCTAACAGTATTTATCTCAAATTCCTGGAGTCATGTGACTTATTGCTTTGTCATTACTGCATAAGAAAGGTTGATTTAAACATACCACTTAGAAAAATACATATTTCTGATATAAAAATATTTATATATTTTGTCTATATTGTATTAATTCTCCCCAAAGAATGGCATTGCTTCCCTAAATCCGACACACCATCCACCAATTCCATCTTTTCCTGTTTACGGTTTTAAGGTAGTTCTCTGCTGCTTCTATCCAGATTCCTCAGTAATGTGATAGCTCAGCTTGTCTCTTGGGAGCTGGGATTCCTGGGAGTCAGAGGACATAGCCTGAGAAACAAGTAAGGTTCTGTGAAAAGCACGAGATGTCAGAGAAGTTCCACCAGAGAACACCTTCAAGTGTGGTTAGATCCTTCTTCTCAAGTGGATGTCCGAATAAGTCTGAGTATAGAAGAGAACTCTGTTGCCAAGCGTTAAGCATCTGTGGGATGGGCTGGGTCTGAAAGAGGAAGAGGAAAATGGGGAGGGAAAGGACTGTGTTAATCTCTCAGTGGATGTAGCAGTTATTTCTCAAATGTTGCATTGCTTTTTTATATTAACTGTTTAGCAGTCATGAGAAGTACAAAGTTACACCATGAACAAATTCTGATGGGAATGAGAGCATAAAAACCACAGTAAGGTATCGTCAGTTCCTTCTACGATTTACTACTAAAAAGGAATATTTCAGAAGCTTTACAAGCAAGAAGACATTGCTGTCTGCTCTGTGGCTGTTGCTCTCAGAAAAATCTTAATATGCATCAGAAGAGATCAAAGCAAATGCATCCTTGTATTGGAGTAAAAAGATGGATTTGGAGCTTGCTAACTGATTTACCAGGATTAATTAGATTACTGGGCCTGTGTTCTGTTGGGTTCTAAGGCACTGTGGAGAAAAGGTTTGAAAGCTGAAGATGAGGTTGTCAGTGATGGCTGTGTGTGTGCAAATGAAAAATGGAAACCAAGGAGAAGGTGAAAAGAGACCTGGTATCGCTATCAATGTGGGTGAAGCTAAACAGAGATTAGGGACCTAACTATGCAGGATCTCCTTCTCTCTGAAGAGAGATTAAGATCTCTTTGTCATCCAATTCCCATCAGTCCCCATGGACTTTCCCGATATGTGAGGAAATTTATATTCATTTCCTCAAGACAAACACTTGGTTAAGTTTTTAATCAGAAATAAGTTGCAAAATACATATAAAGTACCTCTTTCTTCCTCATTCCTATTGGAAGATATCACAGGTATGTAATTTGCTTAAAATTCTTCTGTTTTCTGTCTCCTGTCTAGATTTCAGTGAGAGTTTGCTTTTTCAATTGATTTGGTCACAGGAGACACTTTCTGGTATGCAGCCTGTAGCAAAGGACTACTGTTTGAGAGGGGGGTGATTCTGAGAGAGAATTTGGAAGCCAAGATTGTTTATGTTTGGCATTGTTTTAGAACAAAAGGGCAACAAAAATTTTAGAACAAAAATTGTCTTCTGTATTGGTGCACTTTTAAGTCTGATATTCCTGAATGTCTTTGCTAGGATGGTATAAGATGGTCCCAAAACAAGAATCAGAACAATATGTATTAGCACACTGCTTGTATGTGTTATCTAAATATTGATAAGTGTGGTATTGGAACAGAATTTCACAGACTTGTTCCTGCCTAATTCTGGACATTTTGTTTTTCATTTGTGGCTCATTCTATTCTTTCCCCTTTGTCTTGTCTGTTCAGACTATAACTTTCTTGGAGGGGATTATCTTTTATTATGATGATTGCACAGTGATGAAGCTATCAGAAATCCATTTCTCTTGAGGGTTTTCTAGACAGTGCTGTTAAAAATGAAGTCATCTAGCATTCAGGTACAGTCTGGTTTTACTTCTTCAGTGCCTTTGGAGACAAAAGCATTTTGTATCTATATGCAGGTAAGAGTCTTCAAAATTTTGTGGATCTCATTATTAATTCCATGGACATGTGTGTGCTACCTGTATGTTCAGTGTTTTGTGATCACAAAACAACATTAAAATTACAGACTGTTGTAGAGAGGGTTGTCAGTTGAGTCAGGCAATACAAACAACACAGGCAGTGCATTTACCAAGCATGGAAAGTTCCTTATACAGGGGGAAGGGGAGAAAGGGAGTGTTTAGTTAAATTAGTTGAAATGACAACATGTTTGGAATGAAATGTGATTCAATGGCTATTTAATCAAATGGGTATGACATGCCTTCAGCTGGTAATGAGGTTTATGCAGACGTGTACTTTTTTCTCTGTACCATTGATCTCAAGTACGCATCACCAGCTGAAACATGTAGAATTTGGTATTAAAATTAGCTCTAACTTCACTGGTTTGTTGTAACAAAAGGTTACTTTTGTCTGAAACTAAACAGCTACTCAAAATTGCAGGGAGGAGCTGCTGTTTATCTTAGGAATCTCCTTTCACTTTCTGTCTGTTCCAATTCTAAACTTGAAGTTCTCTGAGTGTGCACATGGTGCCAACTGACACAGGTTAAATGTCAGCACTGTGGCAGTTAACTTCCTTTAAGGGACCTCTAGTAATGATAGCTATTGATCCACTGGTCAACGTAGCTCAAAGGCAAGATCAGCTTCAATGCTTTTCCTTTCTCCTGACCTCTAATTTACAGTAAAGTTGCCCTTGGCCATCGCTTTCACACTTGAGGAGGAAACCTACTTATTGGTAAAGCACCCTGTGCATCCACTTATCAGATTTTACTGCTATATTATTGTTACAGGTTTGTACCTGGAATTTTCACAAGAATAAATTTTTAATATGACATGAAAATATCCACAAGAATTGTTCGTAACATTTCAGATGCACAGATCTTACACATAGGTAAAATGTGTAGAGCTAAGGTGCTTATATATTCAATGTGGGGAAGCTTCTAGTAGAAAAAAGAAGTTGTAGAGTGTTATTACAAAATAATGACTAAGTAGTTCTGCTGTATAGACTCACGGTATTTATGTTGATTACCCTATTATTAGAATATTAAGGTTTTTTCAACTTTATAAATATTTTCCAAAGTGAACTTACAGATAACTCAAATTGACCTTTGGCTTTTAAGGAGTCCAGAATGATCCTAAGTAAACCAACAGGCCTTGGTTCTTCATTTTATGGAGCACATTAAAACTGAAGTAAAAGTGATGCATAGTATCTGTGGAATTACTTTCCTCAAATTTTCCTACTTGCATGTTTCGTATGTATGGATGTGTATATTATGTATTATACATATATAAAGAAAAGTGTACTTAATGGTTTAAATAGTGATGGACAAATTAATGACAAACCCCACCCAAATCCACCATCACCCTGTCTCTCAGCAGCACATATATGGATGCCCAAGGGTATCTTGGGAAAGTAACATTAGATGTTTTGATGCTGTTGGCTACAGTCAGAATACTGACAGGACTACACAGATCTCTACTGTAAGTGCATTTCATCATTTTTCCGGAAGGTGAAATATAACCCTCTCACTCAGCAGATGGAAATTAAGTCAAAACCAACATAATTTCAATGAACACCTACTCTTAAGACCAGAGAAACAAACATATTGGGAATTTCAAGACATTTGCTTGTTTGGACTAGGGAAGAAAATCTGAGAAAATATCATAGAATCATAGACTGGCTTGGGTTGGAAGAGACCTTAAAGATCATCTAGTTCCAAACCCCCTGACATGAGCAGGCACACCTTGCACCAGCCTCCTACAGGCTGAACAAGCCCAACTTTCTCAGCCTGTCTCCACAGGAGAGATGCTCCACCCTGCTGATCATCTTTGTGGCCTCCTCTGGAGTTGCTTGGGCAGGTCCATGTCCCTCTTGTATTGGGGGTCCCAAAGCTGAATGCAGTACTCCAGTGGGGTCTCATAAGAGCAGAGTAGAGGGGCACAATCACCTCTGTTGACCTGCTGGTCATACTCCTTTTCATGCAGCCCAGGATATGGTTGGCTTTCTGGGCTGCAGGTGCCCACATCTTGCTTCTGTTGAGGTTCTACTCAACCAACACCCCAAGTCTTTTTGCTTGGGGCTGCTTTCAATCCATTCTTTGCCCATATTCTGTATTTTTGTTTAAGATTGACCTTCCCTCCCTTTTTCCCCCCATTTTGATCCTGAAGGAAAACACAAATTATGAAAATCTGAATCTAAGTCTATTTTGATTTTTTCCACCACTAAAATAATCTTCATGATGGAGTGAAGTCTGCATGTGGAGACAGAATCCACTGTTATTATGGTTAACTTGAGTAATGCAGAAACTAATCACTGCTGAATGATTTTCATCTTGAATACCTATTATACAGTTTGAAATTTAAAAGATTCAAATGGCATTTTTGCTAAATCCTGCTGAATAACAAATGTTGTATGTAAAATCATTGTGCTAAATAATTTTTGTAAAAAACAAAAATATCTATCACACAGTAAAAAATGTAACCTGTTAATTTCAAAAGGTTCCTGCACAGAACTGCCTGGAATGCAGTATAACACCTGTAAATGCTTCTGATGCCTGGGACACCTTCTGAGAACAGACATGGACTTTGTCCTGGAAGAGCCTTTTTTATTTGAAATGTGACATGGAGAGACAAACGAAGGGAGAGAAGAAGGGTGATGACTTGTAATTTTGATTGATTAATATGGCAACCATGTCAGAATGTCCTGTGCAGCCACACAGTGCCTTAACGAAGGATTAATTTATACTGAACCATAAACTAAATATAAAAAAAATTGCTGTGAAATGCTAATAAAATATTTCTTCCAAAGCTTCCATGTTTGAAGACTGATTAAAAAGCTGAAATGGAATAGAAGACAGAAAATAATGAAAATCCAAAATAATGCAAGAACAGAGCTGTCAGTACTAAGGATGCTTAATAACCTTACTGCTAAGTCACCAGCTTGCAGATCCCTTGTACTTCCTAAATTTTTCCCATTCTGTAAAGATCCCATCAAAACAAATGGGTTTGAGTCAAGGTGAAGGTGGGGTTAATAATCTGATCAAGAAAGAAGAGATAAACCTCAGTTAAGCTAAGATTCAAAAGAATAAATCTAGGGATCAATGCTATGGTGACTAACAGCAGAAAATGGCCTCCTTTTGGGATAGAAGTAGTATAGACTTTGGCTGGAAATGATGGTATAGCATTTAACCAGATTGAAAAAGAAAACCAGCCTCAAAGTAATTGATCTGGAGGGCTAAAGCTTCATTTATTAAGGAAGCTTCAGTGTCTCCAGTAAAAAACCCCTCAGTACTCAATCAACAACTCAGCTGTTGGCTGTAAATGCAAGGAACAGATGATTGCGATTGCCAATATGTTTCAGAGTAAGGAAAGGCACTGTAAAAAAAGCCCAAAGTAACAGAGCTTGTAGCTTGCTTTTATCTAAAAGAGAAGAAATTCTAAAGAGAAACTAAAATAAAAAGGCAGACGTAACAGTAAAATTGGTATGTCTGCAGTATTTAGTAATGTTGGATGCATTTGTCCTATAAGAACAGGAGCTAAAACCTCTCAAACCAAAAAAATATTTATAAACAGCAATTCTTTCAGAAATTCCAATACAGAGATATGTCTTTAATTTTTTATCTTAAAGTCAAAGCTACTGTTGCTTATGTGGTGTTGTGAGCTACGTGTTCCCAATGGTAGCTTGAGCATACATTTGCATTCATGGGGTCAGTAATGTCTCTGCCTGTTTGCTTTAGTAGATGCAATGAGAAATGCTAATAGATGGGCTTAGCAAATGTTAACCTTACAAAATGCCTTGACATACACAAAAATGATTTGGTGCTTGACCCTATAATGTAGTCTGAACATGAAATATTGTACTAGCCAAAAAGAAAAAAAAAGCTACATTTTTGCTGCTGCAAAGTGAACTGTGTTTGAAAACCACTGAAACTGACCCAAGATTTGGCTCAATACACTGTGTTCTCAAAGGGAGTACGTGTTGCCTGGTAAACTGAAGCAAAAGCACTCATCCTTTAACTAATGACCTTCTGAAATGCAGCATGGTTATTCTCCAAAAGGTTAATTACTTTCAAAGAATGAAGTGGGGTTTATTTTTTTTTTTTAACAGTTCTAAAAATGAGAACCTTCATAAAAAAGACTGTCATGAGACCAGTCTCTCTGAATGGATATGGGCATTCTGGCACTGAAGCATCGAAGGGCTATACCTGAGGGCTGTGTGGGACAGTTTCTTGCTGGCAGAACAGAGATTGGCCTCTGAGAGGCAAACAAGGAAAGACCACCAGTGAAATACTCTGTGTCAGGAAATTATTCACTTCCGTGCAGTAATCTGCTTTCTTGTCTTTGTCCCTCATATTAGTGCACTTGATTTTTCAGAAACATCTCTGGGACTAAAGTCATTTTTTTGTGACCTTTTTTTTGAGAGATAGCTGACGTTGTTCACACTTCATGGAAACCAATAGGAAACTGTTGTTCTATTAAGTTCAGCTGCTAAATATACTGACTTAATATACTTCACAAAATGGAGACATTACCAGTGACATCAGGAGATGAGTGATCTCTGGATCCTTTTGGTTCCAGTGTGCACTGTTAAAAAAGGAAGTATTTGGCCTGGAAGCCACTTCAAATTTCTTTCTGCTTCCCTCTTTAAATCAGACATCAGGTGGCTTCACTGACCTCTCTAAAATAGATTGAGCAGAAGAAACAGGAAAATCAGTGTCTTCTTGGCTATGTGGGGAGGGAGGAGGGAAACGGGGAAAAGAAAAAAGAGAAAATAAAAAGAGAAAAAAGAAAAACCAAATAAATAAAACCAACTCCCAAACAATTCTGTGACTTTGAGTTTCACAGCCTTTGCCCAGCTGGGCGACCATGTGGTAGAATTTGTAAATTCTATTCTTGCAATATTTTGCTTTTAATTAAACCATTTTTTACTTTGTAAAGATTCAGAATTATAGTGTCTTTTTCTTTTGTTTGTTTGTCTGTTTGTGTCAACGTATCCCAAACCTGACACTGAAGCACATGTAAAGGCTGGGGACAAAATGTCTTGGCTGTGGGATGAACTTTCAGGAGGAGATTAGGTGAACTGAAAATCTGACCATCTTTAAGACAGGCTTTAAAACCTAGAACGTCACTCACAAAACCAAGCACTCACACTTCTTAAATAATCACAATTTTCTAAAATCTCAACAAGAGCAGAGCTTTTCCACAGCCTGAACAGACAGAAGGGCCAGAAATTCCACATGGTTTACCAGAGACTTCATTAACGCTGATCTGTTTTCTGTAGAAACATTCACATTCTCCAATGGTTGGTGACAGTACAAACACTGAGATCAGAGGAAGAGTTTTTTTAATGCAATAAGAAGTTTTATTTTTTTTATTGGCTTGCCTTTTAGTATAAACTCTGTATGCTTTCACAAAGACTGATCACTTACAGCATAAGGGAGGCTGAAGCCTTGTGCTGGATGAAATAATTTTGAAATGTCTGACTCTGATACATATAAAAAAGACAAGAATCTGATGACTTTTTTATAGGATTATTTTAAGCAGAATTACGTTTTCTTAAATATTTTATACCAGGAAAGTGAAACTGAATATAAAAAACATTTGGCTTAGAGCCAAGTCCTTTCTCCAGAGTCATGGCTTTATAGCTAAACTTAACGTAGAATTATTTCATGGATGCTGGGAAAGAGAATCCTTCAACTTGCTGAACAGCAGGAAAATTATTCTGTACTTGTAACCTCAGGCTTCTGCTGCAGCTCTGCGGAAGATAATATGCGTTGGACCTGCTCTTGCCTCCTGTTGTCCTCTCCTGCCCACCCCACCTCAGCACAAGATTTGATGCAAGGAAAGTTCAAAGGAGGATAATGAGGCACTTTTGCAGATGCTTAAGGGCATTGCTCCAAGTGTGGGCAGTAGCATGGAAAAAATGCAAAGGTGTTTATTTGAAAAGATACCAAATAGGCAGGATAGACTGATCTAATGGTTCAGGTCCAGTTGTCCTCTCAGCTGTGAACTGAAGACTGGGGAAGTGGTGATGGGATGGCATGCACCAGATGGTGTGTCAGATAAAGATGGAAAAAATATTACATAATGTCTAATATCACATTTAAAATAATATGTCCAAGTTTCTAACTGAGTTGTGTTAAGGAGGAAGAGAAGGTCCTATCTAGTTCAATTGAACTCTACTGCCAGTCCCTTAGTAGGGTAACAAGTAGCTTCATACTAATTTAACAAATAACCCCATTAGAAGTGCAGGATAGCCAAGTACAAAAAAATTAAAAAGCTAAGGCAGACCTCCAAAGAGCTGTGAGATTAGCTGGTATGTGTGCGTATGTATGTGCATTTATATGAATTTATTGCATGTGCTTCCAGTGTTTAGATATATCGGTTTATTTTGGTGAGCCTTTTGATTTTGAATATCCTTGTCTAGCTCCCAAGTGTTGGTCTTGTAGGTTTATCAGCCATTTTGGTCTGCCTGATGTTGTGAGCCTTCCAAAATTATAATTAACTCTGTGCCTCACCCAACCTGCAGATCATTACAACAGAACTGACATCTGCCTGTCCTCAATCCTGGTGCCCATTCTGAGAGGATTGAAGCTTCTCTTACTACAGACAAACAACACAGTTCCCATATCAGTTCCATCTTTAGATCCAGAAGTTCTTACATTCCACTCTCCAATATATTAATTTCTCTGTTTCAGCAGTGCCCCTTTCAGCTTTACCATTGCCCTTCCTTCAGGCCCTAGGTTTCTCCAATTCCCTGAAAAGCCTTAAAGTGGTTGGCTCCTCAAGTTCTCTGTAAAGCCTGACTTTAGAGAGGGCAGGAGAAAGGACTTTATTTCTCAACAAAAACAGACAAAGGTGGGAAGAGAACCTTAAAATGCTGAGCTGCTTCTGCTGTCTGGTACAGTCTGTCCTCCAGTGAGTAAAGCGTCAGCCTCCGGGAGGTTTGTTTGGAGATGGTAACTACACTAACCTTGTGCATCAGACCTGCTTCTCTGCTTGACTTGTCATAAATTCGCATCTATCCCTCCAGTTATCATCAAAATTTTTGCTAGGTTTGGAGCTTTTCTCATAGCTAGATTAGCTTGTCTCTGCCTGGGCTTGCACAGGAATTGCTGTGGAGTTTTGGAGCCTTTATACAGTATATATATGTGTATATATATGTATATATACATATATATACATATATATACACATATATATACACATATATAGTATATATATGTGATCTGTGTTAAAGCCCAGTAAAACTTCTCAGTTTTATGGGGAATGGCAGGGCTTTCAAACAGGAGATGCAGCTCAGGAGGAGCTCAAGATCTGTCTGTGAAGCATTTTGTTATATGGACACTTTTGGGTGTACTAAGTAGAGCAACTAAACCTACGTTTAGAGAGAAGAGCTGAAAAATGTCAGTCAGTCTTAATTGCTGCATATTTTCCTGTGTGTAAGAACAAGTTACCACTGCAAGAGCAGAAACATTTCCTTTTCTGATAAACAAAGCAGGCATAACCTAAAGGAAAATCATTAGGTGGCCCAACCTGTGTAATGTTAGATTTGTACACATAATGTATGTCAGATGTACACTGCAGGGGTATAATGTGGTATATTTAAGCAGCAAGCATTGTCACAAGACTGGCCACAGTAAAGAACTTCAAGGAGTCTAGAGATGCAGCAATATGCAGTTGGATGAATAGCTCAGTAGTTACATGTATGGAATAAAAAGTGATGGTAAGTGGAGCTATTTCAATTTAGGTAAAGCATTAAATGGGGTCTCAGGGGATCAATACTTGAATTTGTACTGTTTCTAATCTATAAAAATGCCCTAGGTGAAAAACCTAGCTGCAAACTCATACAGTTTTCTGGTGAAATAAACATGGGAGAAGGTGGAGTATAGAACAGTCAATGAGCAAATGTAACTTTGAACTAGGTCAGCATATAGCAAACAGAATCTGTTAAAGAATATATAGCCAAGCAGATGGGATCTCAGAGCTGGGTAAATCTTGACAGGAATAGAACTGTATTTGGTTAAGAAAAAATTTAGAAAGGAAGACAAATGAATTGTGGTAGAAGGCAAGAAGGATCTGGTCTATCTGGTCATGTAGGTAGGCTGAAATGTGGGAGACTGGCTCTGAAAGTACAGTGGCAGAAAACAATATTTCATCTCCAGCAAAGGAAAGCAGAAACACTTGCAAACTCCAGACACTTTTGGAAAAAGCAATTCCAAATTAATTTAAACATGAAATCTGATCCAGCTTACTCTGCACCCTGGAGAAAGCTGGGGAAGTCTGAGATGAGTGCTGGCAAAATCTGCTGCTGACCAATTTAAAAAACCTCCAGTGATCTGTCCCGAAAACCCAAGCCAGAATCAGCCGTATTCACAATGCCTTCCAGCACACCCTAGCAAGGGGGCTTGGACGAAACAAAAGGAAGTGTCAGAATGTTTATCTCAACATTTAAAAGTATTGCATAAACCAGCTTTCCCTGGGGATTATTCACCTTACCAATTTGCTTATGTGCTTTGCTAAGTTAATACTTTTCCTATTTGTTATTTTTGTTATATGGATTTATATTTCTGTCATTTTCCTTTGTGTTAGTTTTAGCTCTGCCAAAAATTGCCTCGAGTTTCCAGTCATACTCTTCTGTTGTTTTCCCTCAGTTTAAAAGGTAATCTACATAAATCTAAGTATCTTTTATATGATCAGACTTCCGTGTTTCCAGATACAACTGGGTATTGACTGGAATTCACAGGAGTATGAAAAAATTGTTGGGCTTTTTGTTGTTACACATGCATATGAGCTTTTATGTTTTTAATATGCTACTATTACAATATCCTCTGATATAATGAAAAATATTTGAAATAAATTATATTCATTTCCTTCTACCAGCAGTTCTTGTTTGGCAGGTGGTAAAAATGCTCCATTTTACATATCTGCTCCTTACTAGGTAACTTATCTGTAAGTAAAGTATGATCTCGATCTTTCTCTCTCTTTTATTTCTTTTATTTTTAAAACAGTGCACAGTGTGTGTACTCACTCTGTTACCTGATTTTCTCTTCTATGCCCAGAACAATGTGTCTCCTGGGCTCCTCTTTTGGCTTCTGTCATAAGGTAAGAGAAACATTCTACAGGCAATGGAATTAGCTGTATTTTGTTTTCTGGGGTGAATTTTGTCCCCAGATTGGTTCAGACTCTTCCTTAATCATTGTGGCTGCTCATTACCTGCTTGATGAGACTGAATGTAGGATGAGTTTTTAACATGGTAACAATCCCTTCTTTTGCACTGGTGTTATTGCAATTTCTTTCTCACCCATGTGCTTAGTGCTTAGTTCCTTCCCCAGAGGGAACAGTCATTCCTAAGCTGTATTTTTCACCCATTTATGTTCTATTACCTGTTTCTAACTACTCCCAGGTGCATGGGTGGAGCTGATGTACAAGAAAAGGATGTCCTGCTTGATTAAAATTGGGTTATAGGCTATTCACCTGTATAGGAGCAGTGAACTGGCAGAGGTGATGTTTTCTTGTCAGCAGCCCCTGTTGCTGGAGCTTGCAAACTACTGTGAGTGATAAAATCCATTTAATTTATTTAATTTCATCTCTTACCTCTTTCTGTTTTTGCAGCTTCCATTAACTGCCATAATGGGTATTAACTTTGAAATTCCCCCCTAACCATCTTCATGTCATATTTCTTCAGTTGCGCATCCTTAATTGTGATTTCAGCGTCAGTTTAAGCAGTCAGAACTGCTTAACTTTCATAGTCCCATGTTCTTCATTACGTATTGGACAACTATGGTTGTGTTATAGATTCTAATTGCTTAGTTCAGGGTTAATTCCATGTTTTCCAGTGAACACTCAGATTTTCTTCCAGATCTCAATTACAATCTTATCTCATATCTGGTCCTAGTTAGACTTGCAAAATTGGTTTAGATTGATCACAACCCCCTCTGTAATTTCACATTCTTCTGTGCCCTGATTAAAAGCACATACTTCATGTGTTTCATTTTTACAAGGAATGCAGTGCTTCTCAAATTTCTGGTACAGTTTCATTGTTAGACTTATATGTCTAAGATAGCTGAAAACTATTAAATATTTGTGCTCTGATTCAGCCAGTGCTATGTGAAAAATCAGACCACCTCCTGTGTGTCTTATTTTTTTGGCTTCTCTTCTTTGCAAGTGCATCTGAAGCGCTGTGTGAACTTCCTTATGTTTTTCCTTTTTGTAGGTATTTCCCGCTCTCATCGTGCTTTTAGTTACTTCATTCTTCCACTGTGTGCATAATTTAAAAACCAGAAATGTCATTATTGCATCAGTCTTTAAATCAGAGTCAAGTATCTGGGCATAGTGCAGGCTATCACAGCAGTTTGAGGAGACCTAACTGCAAGAAGTTTCCACCTTCAGAGAAGTCTTTGTCCTTATCCTTAAACCTGGGCTGTACAGTCTTGCAGCCACCCTGCTGTGTTACCAGCATACAGCTATCCAGTCAGCCAGGCCAGTCTGACTGAAAGACAACCAAAGAGGCTTACATTTTCCTGTTACATGAATGAGATTGTCTGCGTGAACAGGCGGAAGGAAAACCTGGCAACGTGCATCTGCAAAGGAGAGAGGGTGATACAACTGCCTCTTTCTGCAGTGGTTTGCGGTTACATCAGATTAGACTAACCTTGAAATCACACCTACGGACCTGCATCATCCAGTGTTTTGGTTACAGTTGCTTCTGTGTTACACACATGGGATTGTAGGAACAAATTACTTCTTCAGTGACTGCCATTTGTCTGGCTGTGCCTCGCATTGCAGCATCACCTCTCCACTGAATAACTCTGGACTGTTACAAGCAAAAGCATAGTTAACGCTGGCAAACTCCCAAGAAGGTTTAGTTTTCTTAGTTTTGATGCTTTCTTTTTGAGCTCTTTTTAATTTTTTTTATTGTTTTTTTATTTTTTATCTCAGGACAGTATTTTTGTACTGGGGTTTAATCAAGTAGAAAAATGGCCTCCAAACTGAGAACAGGGCAAATTATTATTACTTCTTAGGTTAGTGATTTTTATCTGATAGCACATATCTGGAAGTAAAAGACTCATAGAAAGACAAAATCTTCCCCTTTCTTGCCCTGATCCTTACAGAACAGCTTAAAGATACACATGATCCAATAATGCAGTGACGTTTTCCACAGTAAAGAAAAATAAATGAAAAAATCCCTAGTTTTTCATAGCATTCATGTTTCTACTGAAGCAAGGCTGAGTTTATCCATGAAATACACAGGTTAAAGAGTTCCACTGCTTCTGAATATGCTTCTAAATTTTAAAAAGCAACTTTTATTATTCTATTAATAAAATTAAATGCAAGTCATAAAAAACCCCACAAACAACAAAACCAAGAGCAAACTGGTGTGTTTAGATGGGCATTTGAACCAAAGCAAGGAAAAGCAAAACAAATAATGAAAAAATGGTTCTGTTCTGAACCACTTTTTATATCTATTATGAAATATACTCTTTTCAGGGTTCTGAATCCTTTTCTCCTTAATCTTAAATAGCAGATCTCTCAACTTAGTTGATACCCACATCGTGATGGGAGGAGCTGTGATCTGCAGTCACAGTTGCAGCTGGGAAAAGCAGAACTTCTCATGAGACTCCTTTGAACACAGCACCCCATCTGTTTCATAATGCAGCCTATTTCTAGGGCCACATGTGAGACACAGCTGGTTGGAGGTCTTAGTGGTATTATCTGGCATAGGGGGTTCCTGGAGCTGGAGAGAGAAGCCTCTGTGTTGAACTGTGAATGCACAAGTTGCCAGCATCACAGCAGGGGACAATGAGAAGGGCTCTGGAAAGGAAATCCTGCTGCACAGAAACTTAACAGGCAACATTCAAGGGATGTTTCTAACCAGTAAATCAGTGGGATTCTAGAACAATTCCCAGTAGGATTAGTGGGATAAGAAACCTAACTGATATCAGCATCAAGTTTTATAAGTTTATGAAACTTATAAATAATATAATATATACTATTATTGTGCAGAAGCAGGGAATAGGACTTGGTGATTGAAGGTGTTCCTGCTAGATTTAAGTTCTAAAGACATTTTCTCAATTTAAATATACAGGTGGAA
Organism: Psittacula echo; assembly: GCF_963264785.1. Classification (NCBI taxonomy): domain Eukaryota; kingdom Metazoa; phylum Chordata; class Aves; order Psittaciformes; family Psittacidae; genus Psittacula; species Psittacula echo. The sequence goes on along the minus strand of NC_137735.1, from coordinate 16,799,301 downwards.
TGGGGAAAAGGAAAGAAACAACCCCAGAAACCTTCAGTACATCTGAATAGGCTTCCTCATAGAAACTGCAACTGAAGTTTAACTCTGGAACATAAAAATGCTTACTGATGATTTCAGTACTGATGGATACATCAATAACTGCTATGGAATGCTCACATCCTTCATCTTGAATCTATGATGTCCGCTTAGGACTTGAAAACGTAAGCTACAAACTGCTGGGTTACCAGGCCACTTTAATTTTACCAGCAACCTGTGTTGCTGTAACATAAATGATGCATCAGCCTGGCCAAGGCAAACTTGAGAGGAGTATAAAATAAACAGAACGGTATGTTGTCCTGGGTTCACCAGCAGCAGTCAGTTTTTCTCCTTCTTAGTAGCAGGTGCAGCGCTGTGGTTTTGACTTTCGGCCTGGCAATAATACTGATAAAGCCGATGTTTTCAGTTGCTGGTCAGAGTGTTTACCCTGACCAAGGACTTTGTGAGTCTCATGCTCTGCCAGGGAGGAGGAGAAGCCGGGAGGAAGCAGGGACAGAACACCTGACCCAAACTAGCTAAAGAGGTATTCCATACCACAGCACGTCATGCCCAGGGATGTAACTGGGAGTTACCCGAAAGGGCACATCTCGCTTCTCTGTCGGGCTCTTTTCCGGTGGGTGGTATCGTATTCTCTTCCCTTGTTATTTCTCTTATCATTATTATTATTGGTGGTAGCAGCAGTGATTTGTGTTATACCTTAGTTACTGGACTGTTTTTATCTCAACCCGTGGGAGTTACATTCTTTCGATTCTCCTCCCCATCCCTCTGGGGCGGGGTGGGGGGGAGTAGAAACTGCGTGGCTGACTTGCCGACTGGCTTAAACCACGACATATGTAGAAGAAGAAATTCCATGGGGAATTGTCAGTTTTCATGTTTAATTAAAAAACTTCTGATTTATGTGAGGCTGCTACAGAATTCTTAGTTCACTGCTCTAGAATTACATAAGAAATCAGGCAATTTGGATAGAATTGGTATTTTATTGGTGTGGGGTGTCAGCCTTGACTATTCAATCTGGCTTCTCTCTTGTGAACTATAAGAGAATTTTCAGTATTGGGGTTGCTCTCTGGTGAGAAAATCTATAAGTAAGCCTTAAGTATTTTACAAAAAGGAGTGAAAGGAAGGGAGGGAAAATCAGCAGATACAGTTTGGGCCATGCTGATGTTAGAACTTGATTAGAAATGAGCCAAATGCTCATCCTTAAGTAAATGTATAAAAAATTATTCTGAATTACACATATTAAAATTTAAAGTTATTTTAAACCAACTTTAAAGATTATCGCAATATGGCCAAATATAGTTTAAGCTTTCTTTTAAAAAATACTGCTTTACCACGAGCATCTCTCAGAACAGTCCTTTATATTAAATGCAGAAAGCTTCTAAAAATGCTCTGATAGCAAGACTGTGAAGTGCAAGTTTACATGCAGTGTTGAAGATATTCATTAAAATTGTAATTAGACTCACGATTAAATTCAGCCGCAGTAGAAACTTTGTGTAAGTGTTGCTACAGGAAGAAACCTCCAGTCTGAAAATTAGTTCAGCAGTCTGAGCTATTTTAATTATGCAGAGTTGATTATCATTGGAGAAAGGAACCTTTATTACCACACCAGAATGCTGATTCCTTCCACCCAGCAGCACACGGCCTGTTTTTCTGGGCTAGAGTGTGGTATGTTTTGATATCCTAACAACGTTCCGTGTAAATAATAAGAAAGTTAATTTGAGTAAGTTCAGGATCCCAATATTAACATTTTATAAAATGACCATTCGTATGGTCATTTCATGTAGCACCTATCTTGGTTGTCATGTTACAGCGGTAGCTTCTAGTTGCATACAGAAACTTGGATTTATAATGAGATGTTTTTTAATCTGCAGAATTTTACAAAGCTGCAATCCAAGGCAACATCTTGTTTCCATTTTTGCAAACCCAAAGCTAGTGACAGAGATGCTGATGGATGGCTCTAACTGTCTAAAATGTTACAAATATACCTAAATTTGGCAAATCTGAGTATAGCAGAAGGAAATGTCCCTCCCCTATTCATGTCTAATTTGATTATCGACAGAGTCCCCTAACTTAGCAGCAGATTTTATACATGAGTTGAGAAGAGCTTGATTCTCTAAAATGGAACTTGACTTTATTTCAAGTGAAAAAGCAGAGGGTGCAGCACACTCTCTCCTTGCCAAACCCTTCATGCACATGTCCTAGTATGGTGTGGAGGTGATGAGTGTCTGTGCAAAGATTTTTGGGCAGGGTAATCCAACTGCAGCATTCTGCCTTGCTCCCTGGGAGACTCACTTGGACTGCAGCGGCCAAAAAGGCATAGTTGTTACTTTGGTCTATAACGGTTCTTCTGTCCATCCCCTAATTTTCATCCTTTGTCCTGGAATTTAATTTGCAGGCTTCACGCACGTATTAGTCACTGCTATTTTGTTTCCAGGCATGTGAGTTTTAACAGCACCACCGGGATTCCTTTATTTCTGGTTTTTTTTTTTTTTTTTTTTTTTTTTTGCTTTGTGTCTGCTGCTTTTCAGAAGCATGCACGATCCCCAAATGTGCCAGCTTTCTCTGAGCTGGTCTTTGTGTGTGTATCTGTGATTCTGTGCGTCTTGGAGATGTCTAAATATTGAAATGTAAGGCATGTAAGGTATGAACTGTTCCTTTCATTTGTCATAAAAAAATGAATATGTCAAAATAAATTGACAGTTTGCCAGATTAACAAACTTACAGCCCAACTACCTATTTAGGTATTCTGATATGATAAATGATACTTTTCCCCTATTCTCTATATAGTAGTGCTTAGAAATATATATTTTATTTGAAAGTAAAACCTTTAAGGTGGCACTGGGTTAATACATCCACATGGGCTATTCACATGGAAAGGCATGACCAGACGAAAGGAAGGCTCCACAGCAAGGTGTGGTGAGTTTGTCCCCTGATGTAATTCAAACCTGCAGTTCTCCATCCACTTGCTATTGTTACTGTTGCTAAAAATAGAGAAAATCCTCAGCTAAGACTTCAGACCCAACAGATCTCACCCTGTTGTCACCTCTTACCCACCTACATAAAACCAGGATGTACTACTCTTATTTTTTTTCTTTTTTTGAAAGAACAAGCTGCTTTTTGTGTCTGCCCTAAAATGGATGGGGTTTAGATGCACAAATTGAAGATTAATCCCTGATTTCTGTAGGTGTTGCTGCACAGCTATTTTTTGTAATTATAATTATTTTCAACAGTGCTCTATTGAGAATAGTAATATCTGCTATCCACATATCGCTGATGGACCTGGCCTGTTATAAATGCTGTTCCACATTATCCTTTTGCAGGGAGGAGAACAAACCTACAGCTCTGTGACTGAATTCTGTGCTGCTGGCTAATGTATTTTGAAAGGATAAGGAATTTTATGGTACAGAGCCAGCCTGGGTGAATATCTGTGAATGTGATTCCTGGATAGTAACATGAATGATTTTTGGCAATAGTTGAATAGTGATTTTACTTAATTTTTCATTGGTAATGATGTTTCCAGGAACTGCTCTGAGGTAACCCTATCTCTACATTAACTAAGTTTGGTTTGTTTATTTGTTTTAACACTAACAACCCTATCACAGGTACCCAAGAGTACAAGAGTATTTTGTCCCCTCAGTCACTGGGAAGTCTCTGTTTACGTCTGCTTGTCCTCCACAGGAAAGCAGGGGTTACATGTTCTCTTGTTAATTTGGTCAAGAAAAGGAATCCAGCGTAAGCAAACAGTTCCTTGCTCACAGTTTGCTTTCCAGGCTGTATTGTACCTGCTGGGTAGTTCCCAACTACATAACACAAGCATGGGATTGTCCAGTGGGTATTCCTTAAAATCCTCTAATCTTCTGTTACTGAGAAGGGATTGTAAAGGATGGGGGGAGGCTGGAGGAGTACAACAGAAGGCAGTGGAATTGCACATCTCATTCTGGGTCTTGAAGTGTTTTCTGAAAGGTCCTCAGACTCTTGATCTCACTGGAAATTATTTCTACAGACATCTTAGTAGTTCATTTTTTGTGTTTTGTTTTTTTTTTTTTTTTTTTTTTTTTTTTTTTTTACCTGAGTAAGTTTAACTTTTATGCAGTACAAAGTACATGGTACTGGAAATATTTTTACTTCATTTATAGAATGTAATTCTTCTTTCATGTTATTTTCTATCTTGCTATCTGTGTTAGAGAAGTCAGGGGTAATCATGTGTTTGTTGTGCTTCTGCTGGTTGCCAATTGTTGCTGTTGTATCTTTTTAGCACAATGGAGGCTCTTAGTCATATGTCATCTCCTCAGTGTGCTTTTTCAAATACATGTTTTTTCTTTTATTTTGGCAACTTAACAATCCCCTTTATTTATAATAATAGATGTATCTTCATTGAAATTCTCAATGCAGCATAAATGTGAGTTTTAAGAAATATTAGTATAACATGATAAATATGAACTATACTGGGTTTGACAGTAACACAAGTGAAGATGTTCTTTAGTCTGTCTCTTTGTCTTCTTAAATAGCTCTCTGCAGGTCACGGTAGATGGATTGACATGAAAGTAATTTAAATAGCCATTTTTATTACTAATTTAAAGCCTGAAGAAGGAAAAACTTGTTTTAAGTAATACACTTTTAAGAGGCTATTTTCCCACCTCTTCTCTGCTGCTTTCTGAACAAAGAGTTAGTTCATGGCAGTTGATAGCCAACGAATTTGTATGTTGAAATTTGAAATTGCCATTGAGTGTTGATTTGCTGTAAAATATTGCCTTTATATTAAAGGAAATACTTGCCGATTACCCCTATACACATTATTTAAGGTCTTCATAAAGGAAGAAGCATATATTCAGATTATTATCTGAAATATATTCAAGTATTGGATATTTTACTATTTACTAATTCTAGTGATTTATAATTTGATCACCTTTTGGACGTGATCGAACTTCAGTTCATAGACATAAAATAGTACTGTGAATTAAAAAAATCAGTTAATTTAAACATCTTGAATGTATAAGTAAATAAGTTCCACAAGGGAAATATAACCCCCATTTTCAAGAAGGGGAAAATGGATGACCCGGGGAATTACAGACCAGTCAGTCTCACCTCTGTGCCTAGCAAACTCTTGGAGCAGATTCTCCTGGAAGGCATGCTAAGGCACATGAAAAACAATGAGGTGGTTGGTGACAGCCAGCATGGCTTCACTAAGGGGAAATCCTGCCTGACCAATTTGGTGGCCTTCTATGATGGGGCTACGGAACTGATGGACAGGTGCAGAGCAGTTGATGTCATCTACCTGGACTTGTGCAAAGCGTTTGACACTGTCCCACATGACATCCTTGTCCCTAAATTGGAGAGACATCAATTTGATGGGTGGACCACTCTGTGGATAAAGAACTGGCTGGATGGCCACACGCAAAGAGTTGTGGTCAATGGCTCGATGTCCGGCTGGAGACCAGTAACGAGTGGTGTCCCTCAGGGATCGGTGTTGGGACCGGTCTTGTTCAACATCTTTGTCGGTGACATGGACAGTGGGATTGAGTGCACCCTCAGCAAGTTTGCCGATGACACCAAGCTGTGTGGTTCGGTTGATACTCTGGAGGGAAGGGATGCCATCCAGAGGGACCTCGACACACTTGTGAGGTGGGCTGGTGCCAGCCTTATGAAGTTTAACCATGCCAAGTGCAAGGACCTACCCCTGGGTCGGAGCAATCCCAGGCACAGCTACAGGTTGGGCAGAGAAGAGATTCAGAGCAGCCCTGCAGAGAAGGACTTGGGGGTGTTGGTCGATGAAAAAATGAACATGAGCCAGCTTCAGTGTGCACTCGCAGCCCAGAAAGCCAACTGTATCCTGGGCTGCATCAAAAGGAGCGTGACCAGCAGGTCAAAGGAGGTGATCCTGCCCCTCTACTCTGCTCTCGTGAGACCTCATTTCGAGTATTGTGTGCAGTTCTGGTGTCCTCAACATAAAAAGGACATGGAATTGTTGGAGCAAGTCCAGAGGAGGGCCACGAGGATGATCAGGGGACTGGGGCACCTCCCATATGAAGACAGGCTGAGAAAGTTGGGGCTGTTCATCCTGGAGAAGTGAAGGCTGCGTGGAGACCTCATAGCAGCCTTCCAGTATCTGAAGGTGGCCTATAAGGATGTTGGGGAGGGACTCTTCATCAGGGACTGTAGTGACAGGACAAGGGGTAACGGGTTCAAACTTAAACAGGGGAAGTTTAGATTGGATCTAAGGAAGAAATTCTTTACTGAGAGTGTGGTGAGGCACTGGAATGGGTTGCCCAGGGAGGTTGTGAATGCTCCATCCTTGGCGGTGTTCAAGGCCAGGTTGGATGAGGCCTTGGGTGATATGGTTTAGTGTGGGGTGTCCCTGCTCATGGCAGGGAGGTTGGAACTAGATGATCTCAAGGTCCTTTCCAACCCTAACTATTCTATGATTCTAAGTTTATCAAAATATGTTTCACATATAAAATAAAATTATTTAACAAAATGAGTGTTTTCTTCAATGAAGGAACTGATGTAATACCTCCTGGGGACTGAGTCTGTCAGGATTTAGAAATAGTAGAACTTATTCACTGGTGTGTAGTTCTAGTCCTAATCTTGGAGGGGGAAAATAGATTTATATATTTTTTAAGTTTAGAGGTGGTTGCTCTGTTTTTCATTATCTAATCATAGAGTTTGCTACTTGAATAAGTAGAATTGAAGAGAACATCCTCTCTTCCTAGACTTCAGAGGCTACTGCAATAAATTCTGATTGAAAAAAAACCCTGTAGTATTAGGTTTTTAATCAGACACTTTAAACCTGTTCTTGGACCTTTCACAAAGATTGTCATAACTTAAAATAAATAATGGTCATAACATAAAATTAAATTGAAATTTAATTTTAAATAGGTTTATTTTTTAAATAAAAACATTATTTATTTGTAAAATATTAATTTCACATAAACTGCCTAAACTTGGCTTCCTCCGGACATGCACTTGTACTAAAACAAGCAGATTTAAAACGGGCACACAGTTTTCAGCCTCTAAACTGTGTTCTGTGAACAAGTCTGTCCCCACATGTGTCAGGAAGATGTGGGGCATTTAACACACTTTTGACTTGTACGGTAGTGGAATAACTAAATACAGCTTTTACAAACCTTAATGATGTGTTTCTTGCTGAAAGATCCTTCCAGCTTGGGTTCATGATGATTAAGGGAAAATGTGGCTTCAACCATTTGCTGGCAACAGTTCTGACTTGGCATGTTGGGCAAAAATGCCTGCAGTGAGGAAACAGTGGTAAGTGACAGGGGTAAGTGGTAACAGGCTGAAAGTCACTTTCTCATCAAATTTGTGAAGTAGGATTTCTGGGTACCATTGTGAAGTCAGTGAGAGAACCTGTGCTCAGATCACCATGTTTTAAAAAGCACATTGTGAAAATTCATTTTTCAGGTTGAGCATCTTTTTATTGCTGAAAAGAAAAATCTTGAGTAGGTGTTACAGAATGATGAAAAAAAGCATCTAGGATTAAGGCCTCACAGCTGTTTGACAATGTATATTAAAAGATCCCTTTGCTTTTTAGATTTTTATTTTCCTTTCAAGTTTCTCTTGGTATCTCAGTGGAATTGGGGGGAAAAATTATTAACACAATACTACGGCTTGCAGTTGCAAGGGAACTGTCTTTGCACACCAGACAGGTAGGCTAAAAATGGCTTAGGGGAGTAGCAAATATTTTGGTATGTGTTTTAAATGCTCGAGAGTGAAGATGTCTGAAAAGCATCAGGGGAAATAAGGAAGCAGCCGAACCTGTCTGAGTGTTTATTTTTCCTCCGTCATATTTATATACTATCTAGTCCATTTATTTATTTATTTATTTTAAAACTACCTTAGCATACCCAAAATAACCTCCTGGGTTGCTTCCCTTGCAGTTTTTCCCTTGTGGGTAGAATTTTACTACTTTTCCTCATGTTATAAAGTGTGCTGTCTGCCACGAAACCTGTGTAATTTTGTTTTCCTAGACTGAGAGCTCGCATTGAGGTGCCAGTGTATGAATTTAACTCTCTATGTACAGCACGATGATTGGGGAGCTCTTGTATGGAGCACAGTGTAGATTATTCAAGAGCATGGTTACTGGCTCTGATAGCAAATCAGCTTCATAGAGGTACTGCAGGCTGGCACCAAATAGTGCCAAGGAGAAGAGGGCTCTTTCCCACTTGATGAATACCTTCCTGACGAGTTCATGTCAGGGAAGTCTGGAGGGTTATCTGTGCAAAGGAATAGAGATTACCCTTAAAATGTATTTCTGATATATGTTAAGCTGCTCATGTAAACAAGGCAGTAGTGTAAATTTTATGTGTTAGCTAAGGAACTAGAAGCAAACAATAACTTGCTGTCAGAACCTTAGCTCTGGCTAGGCAGCAGGGTTGAAAAAACCTCCAGCCACCCTCCCCCTGCCCTAACATTAGTGGACATGAGTATTTGCAGATCATCAAGATTAAATTTAAGTGATACTGAGCATGTCTGATTCTTTTCAGTTTAAGAGGGGAGTCTGTAAATGATGGCAGGAGAGAGTCTGATACTCAAAACCAACATCCCTCAACATTTCATGAGACTCACATGTCAGTTCAGCTGTCTCAGACTCACAGAATGGTCTGGGTTGGAACTGACCTTCAAGATCATCTAGTTCCAACACCCTGCCATGGGCAGGAACACTTTCCACTGGACCAGGTTGCTCAAAGCTCCACCCATCCTGGTCTTGAACACTTCCAGGAATGGGGCATCCACAACCTCTCTGGGCAACCTTTTCCAGTGTCTTACTACCCTCACGGTAGATAGCTTCTTCCTAGTATCTCATCTAAATTTTACCCTCTTTCATTTTAAAGCCATTGCTTCAATTTTTTACTACTGTTATTTCATGTGACAGTGTCACTATATTCACTGATAACCCTGCTTCACCGATAACCTGCTTCTACCTCAGGTCCTGATGGAAACAAGTCGTCTAAAGTTAAAAATGCACACAAGCTTTGTGCCTTTCCAGTTCCTGCTAAGATTGTTCTCTCTGAAGAAAAAAATCAAAAACAGGTATCTGGAGCCATACACTCCCACTAACTCTTCTAGGAATGCTTAACTTGCTGCAAATATTGTTTGACATTTCTTCACCCATATTGAAAGGGCAGTGACAACTTGACTGATAGGTGGCAGGCCTCATGGCTCTCTGGCTGTCATTGGTTCTTCTCCATTGACAGCTCAAGTGCTGCTTTGCTGCCCTCTGAGATGAACTCTCAGAGAAATCGGATGAAGAAATTACTGTATATATGTGAGCATATGTACATTGTTAGTGAATATTCTTTCTGTGTGTATGTATAAATGGAAGCATGTTGCTGTGGAAAAAGAGTGGTGTTAGAAAGGGAAATAACATTTACAGCTCAAGAATTCTGCACATAGGGCAAAATATACCTGGCACTGTTTGAAATCAAAATTTGTTCCTTTCTAAATTCAAATGCAGAAGACAAAGTCTTTTTCCTATCAAGAACTTCGTTTGCACTTGCTTCTTTGCCAGCTCTCCAAATACTTGGGTATCTTTTCAGTCTAAGACTTTAATGATTCATATGCTTGCTGGAAGGGTGACCAAAAAGGATTGTTGCAGTGCAGAAACAATGATTTTGCAGTGGGAAGATTATTGTTGCAAGGCTGCCTCTGCACACTGTAAAGCCAAATTAATAGAAGCAAATAAAACAGCTCTTGTAGTCCATCAGTATAATGTAATGAACCTTTTGAAGTTTTACCTTCCTCTTTCCCTATAATCCACATTGTTTCAGATGACTGGAAAGAATTCGCAGGTTTTATTCAGCTGCTTTCATACTCAAGGTATCACAAAGCAGTTTTGAAACGAGAAAAGGAAATTAAGCAAGAAAGGACTGAGTTCTAGCATTGTAATAGGAGAAGCAGTCCAAATGCTATATTTGTTGACTGATGTGATTGTGTTAGGCAGCTCAACTTTCTACCTTTTCAAAAAAACAATTTTCAGAAGAAATAAATATGACAATATAAGACTTCTTAAAAGGTAGAATTTCTCTACTTCTCATTCAGAGGATTGCTTAAAAAGAATTCACTAGTTTCATTAGAAGCATTGTTACCACATAATCTATGACCTTTGTCAACTTGTGAAAGAAGGATTTAATACAGTATTGCCATTTTAACCCCTTACAAGCACCGTTCCTTTCAAAACAATCTACACTTGCACAAGTTCTCTGAATTATGCAACTGTGGAGAAAAAAATAAAATACAAAAATAATTATGAGCTCTTTAGGAGGAAACAGTTTGCTGAACGGTGCTACCATCACTGGAACTAATACTTGAACCTTTCTGTCAGTGACAGTCTCCAAGATTTTATTAGCTCTGAAAATCTTCATTACACCTTCTCCTGCAAGCACAGATATCATATTGAGGAGCGAGACTGCTTCCAAAAGAGGAGCTGTTTTATGTAGTTGAATTCCAGAAAGTAGCCTGACAGCCTTGGACATAATGGACATCAAAAATATCCTAAGTGGATTCATGGTGATGTTGGCCCATTGCAAAGTGTGTAGAATTGTTGCAGATGTGCTGAGGAGAAAGGTGCATTTCAAATTCCCTTTTTTTCTGTATGCTTCATTTTGGGGATGCCAGTGAAGTATAATGCCTTGTAAAGGAGGAAGAAGTAAATTACAAGATTGTACACGGCTAAAATATTTGTTTTCATTGCCTGAGCTTGCAGCCTAAGTCCTTTCTAAAGTGCTTTTGACGATGCTTTTCAGCATGCCCAACAAAACCCATAGCTTATCGGTAGTCACTAGATGAAGCTGCACTTTCTAGTAAATTGGTTAGCTGGGCAAAAGCATTTCATGCCAGAGCCCATTTCGATAAACTTCAGTAGAATAACATAGTGAAGGATCATGACTAGGCCAAGAAATTTTTGTATTGCTGAAACATGAGAGAAACATTACAGACAATTGCCCTGTACTCCACTGAACAGGATACAGTTTCACTTCAGCCGAATTCCTGAGTGAAAGTTCCTGGTCTTTCTACCAAATGTGGCAAAGCTGTGTTGTGCCATTCAGGATTTACATATTTTATTAATTCTTTATGCATCAATAGGAATAGTGCCGACAGTTATGGTCAAGTCCTCAAAATTTGAGGTGGGAGGGGTGATGTAGAATTCATGTAATTTAGCAGCCTTACAATACAGCTGATAAGGAGTTTCTCTTGATGATTCCTTAATACAAGAGGAAAAGTAACAATAATAAGGAAGCATGCAAATGCATGGTTAGTGGAGGAAGAATCAGATGATTATCTCATGATTTTGCTAGCTATTGCAGAGAATGAAAGCTGAGGTAGCCTTCTGCTGGGGTCTCTTGGGCTTTACTTCTGAATTCTCCTCTAATACCCACAGGCTTTGGTCAACAAGGGTAAATCAGGAGAAATGAGACAAGTTCCTGGGCTTCAGTGTCTTGGGTCATCAGTTCTAGCAATGAAAAAATGTTAAAAGGAGTGCATATGGTCCTTTTCAGAGTCCATATTATGGACAGTTCTTTCACAAAAGATATATTAGTCACGTTAGGCCAAACTGCTGCCAACAGAATAAGAGTAATTTCAATACAGTTTACCATTAAATAGCAACAAAGTGTGGTGGAATGAGAGCCAGACCCAAACGGTAACCTATATATTGAAAAACCAGTTTTAGAGCTTATGAAAAATATCAGGGACTGATCATCATTAATGAAAAAAAGTTGAAGAAACTCTATCAGCAAATAACCCTTTTAGCACCAATAATGCCAGTAATGTTCCTACCCTCATTTCTGAACAGATGCAAGAACTTGGGATTCAGCAACATTCTTGTTTTGCAGTAAATATTCAAATAGAACCAAATGAGTTTGAAACAAGTGATGTTTCCAGCAGTATATTTACTCTTTTCCTTTGACTGATTCCATGATGCTGCATATCTGTGCTCCCACACCTCTCCTTCAACTGTTCTCTGCTCCAGACGGATCATGAACCTCTGGCTGATGGAGGCTGGTGTTTGGCCAGCTGCGTTGTGGCTGTTCTTTCCCTTACTCTCCTCCTCACACAGTGGTTACTCCCTTGAAGCAGTCATTGCTCTTAAGCTGTGCAAAGTGTTTGGTGAACAATCCTCGCTGAAAATGTGGGCTAAGACTTTTTTAAGGCTGTTGGGAGGAAATGGCATTATGGTATTCAGTTTGCTTCCTTTTTGTCCACCTAATGTTGGGCTGCTCTGGAATTGGTTTCTGTGAAAGTTAGGGTTACCACTCTTACAGTTACAGCAGCTTCCCTGCATTGCTTTGCAAGCATGGAGCTGCCTGCAGTCACTGCTGCTGCAGTGCTTTTCCTGACATCTCTTTGGCTGTATTCACGTAACTGCTCCTTCATCACAGCTTGCAAAGAGACTCTAAGGAAGTAATTCCTTCTCTGAGGCAGTCTCTTCTAGGGCTTTTATGTCACTCCGTTCACCTTATGTGTAGATGGACCTCATCAATAGAAAGAAATTTTTCCCTTCAAGATTTGTTGTTGTCCTACATAAGATTAAAATTTCCATTCTTATAATCCCAGTGGAAAAATAGGCAGGAATGATGCTAGTTTAGGTTGTTGCTAGATGTCCTGTTATTCAGCTTCATTGCCCCAGACCAAAAGTACAAGGCTAAACTGTAGCTCTTAACTATCAACATGTTTTTTAGCTATCTGGGGAAGTTTCAGGGGCTGGCAAATAGATAGGGAGTGGTTTGTTGTAACTCTCAAACTAGCCATGAAGAGGTCTGGTGTGAAGAACCTGTGTTATTTTCTGACAATACATACATTTTAAAAATGAGACTAGAAACCCTTTCAGAGATGATTTTAAATTATTCTGTGAAGATCTCACCTTCATAGAGTTGCTTAATTCATGACTTGAAAGATCTCCCAATACAGAAATCTACCAGTGAAACAACTGAGAAGTGCTTTTATCCACTTACTTTAAATATGTTTTGTTATAAGGAAATATTTTGACCAGCAAGAAGAAATCTCATCATGCCATTCAGATAAATGAAGACATTTTCTTATTTAAGTTACTCCAGTTATATCAACTAAATATTCTGGGATCAGCTAACAGCACAGAACACTTTTGTAAGTAAGAACCTTTGATATTGGTTTGAATAATCCTGACTTGCTTTGTCAAAAATATGGAGGAATGTCACACATTGCTACCAGTATATGTAGGTTTCTGTAAAACAGCCCTAAGGTTTGCACTTACAGAATTGCCAGAATAGAACCTCTATTGTTGGCTGAATATTTGAAATATTTTTCTAATTCCAAGGCACTAATATCTTGTCCCCATAATGCTTGCATTAGTAAACACACTGTAGTAGTAACTTAATTAATATTCATAGGAAATATCTGTCAAGGGAGTTTGCTGGTCTTTCAATCAGAATGAAAGATAAAGTGGGTTTCTGATGGAATTTTTTAAATGCAAACGCTTTTTTTCCCCCCTCCTAAATTAAAAAAAACCCAAACTAAACAAATGAAAAAAAAAGCTGAGAAAGATTTTGTCATACTGCTAGTGCTACCAGCTGTCTAGACGCATAAGTAATGTGAGGTGATGCTATGCTGGAGCACTTTCCATTCTTTTATTCCTCCTTGCAGTTAGACTCTTTCTTATTAAGGGAAAGGTATATTCCCTGTTTAAGAATTTGCAGCTTGAAATAAAAAGAAACATTTCAGAGAAGGAGGGAGATACTGACATTATCATTGTAACAACATTTTTTTGCATAATCTTTATGATAAATTAACATAAAACAACAGAAGCTAAGGAAGGTTTGTACAGCATTGTGTTACTGTGTCTACAAAACCTTTTTCTCTCTCTTTTCTTTCTCTCTAGAATGTTAAATAGAAGCCCTAGTTTGGGAATCGATAGTTCAATTAGATTATATGGTAGGTTTTTGGATGACTGTTAGCATAGCCAGGAGATTACTTTCCTTGGATATTGTGAGGAAGCTGCTTTGGAGTGAATGCCTGTATCTGCACCTTTAGCTAGCCTGCACTGGGACAAAATTGCAGTAAGAAAAAGCTGTAAGCTTGTGGTTTTATATTATGCTTGCTGGACGCCCAGGGACTGAAACATAATTAGCATCCAGAAAGAAACAGAAACCATTTGCAATACATACAAACAATGAAAGGAAGTATTAGGCCCAGGTCCCAAAAAGTATGTACTTACTTTAAGTATGCAAATTGTTGCACTGGAGTCAACAATATTGTCTAAGTGCTTCAGCGTATCGGAACATGAGTGCCATAAAATGACACTGTATAGACATTATGGGGTAGCTGACTAGAAGACTTAATTTTGAAAGTAGAAAGAAATTATGTTCCATGTTGGGGTAAAATTCAAGCTAAAGTTTGCTTTTCAAAATCTTTAATAAGCATAGATGCATGCAAATAACCTTGCCTAATAGCATCAAAAATAGCTTGGCCAAGAGAGAAAATGCACTATTGACCTCCTAAAATAAATGTTTGTAAATTCTTTTTTCCAGAAAATCTCAAGCAGAGCATTTGCTGTTCCATAACATCAACATCTATGTGCATTGCGCAAATGGTGTTTTGAATATTTGTTGGATACCTAACACTAAAATGTTTGAACATGGACCTATTTTGTGGCTATGAGATCATTCATATAAATTGCACTAGATTAAATAGGTTTTGGTTTGCAGTTTGCATCCCTGCCCTCACTCCTCTCACATAAAGAAGTATATTTCATTTGGGGAAATCTAATTTTTTGTAGACTATTCCTGTAAATATGCTACGTGGATTGGAGTAAAGATCTCTGTGTTAAGTAGTAGAGTGTCATTTCTACAGCAAATGTTATCATCTAGGTGGTCTCTGGTAAATTCATAAAATAAGAAATAAACCTGAATTGTTAATTTAATGGACTAAACATTTTCATAAAGATGCCTTTTCTTGAAGCAACCTTTCACTTTTATAAATGATCTGTCTGTTCAATAGTATTGTTATATTGCAGGCACCCTTTGTGAAGCTCAGGCATTGCTCATTATCATAATATTTCCTGATGAGAGGTTTGAAAATGTTAGTCATTATTCTTAGGGTAACCGATTTAGAGAAGCTGTATCAAGTCACAATTAGAAAAATCACAGATTTTATACTAATGAAGCACCAATTGATCACTCAATTAATTAGAAGGGAACAAGAGCAGCAAAAGTTGATGGGGAATTTTGAAGTTCAAAGTTCATAAGGGCGCCCTCATAGCCTATGGCTATGGAATCCTGGCTACCTATCTGGGCAGGGTTTTCTTCTGTTTGTTTGTTTCCAAATGTGTCTACAATTGTCCTAACCTCTTTACAAAGAGCACCAGGGTTTGTAAAAGGAGGAATGAACTTAGTAGTGTTTCTTGGTGGCTTCTCTTGCATGAGGGAGAACAGAACTAATCTCTGAAAGCAGAGACACCAGGGAAAATAGGGACACCAGCAGAAGAAGCAGGAAGGTTCAGAAGCATCTCTTTACGAGGGAAAACTGAACATGGTGATATGATAGAATGGATTTGGAAAAGAGGAAAATGCAAGCAGAAAAAGAATCATGTTAGCAGTAAATATCAGAGCAAATAACAGAATCCTTTTCCCAACCTTATCTAAGCTGAGCATTACTGCAAACAAGCACTGTTGTATTTTCCCATTGCACACTGGAGAGAGCTCTCTTGCTGTCTCACTCCCACCTACAAATATAGCATTATATGAGATATAAATGCATTATCTAAAATCTAGTTACCATCCTTAGGCACCTGGAATGGAGAACTATATTGCACGCAGTGACAATTGCCGATGTGTCTATGAAAAACTTCTGAACTTGGTGTTACAGAGTCTCCCTAAACATCAGTTTCTATTTTGACAGCACATCTATTTATTTTTGTCTTTTCACCTTTGCACTGGGCCAGAAATCAAAGACTAACAGTGTCAGTTTGCATGACAACAACCTTGTAAATGTAAACAGAAAAGAATTGATGAGGTTGTTACTTTAAAAAATTAGTTATCTGCTGAGGTATGCCAACAGTTTCTGATCAGGCCTTGTCAAAGGAAATGGAAAGTGCCTTGCCAAGCATTGGAGGGGGAGATGAACAGAGATAAGCTTTGATGGACTGACCAGAACCAAAACAAATTTGCATTATTTAAGAGAGATCTGCTATGGGAGGAAAGCCTGGAGTTGTACATTCAGATTAATACATATCTTTGAACACAGAAACTGTAAACTAAACGAATAAAGCTTTGCTTAAACTCCAAAATGTACATATAAAATGTGCTGGAGAGCCAAAGAAAGACATTGCTGAAGCCTGAAGAGAAAGCTAAATTTCCATGAGTGCAGTGTGATGGGACTCAAACACCATGTGTATCTGACTGTGCGAACTACAATGGACCTGTGATACATGTATTTCATTGCCTGGGTTGACAGAACATGAAAAGTTCTTTGTTTTTCACTAAAATAGAGAGAAGAGTAACCATAAAGTAAAGAGTTTCTGGTTTGTCCTGTAGCCTGCTACACTGTTTGAAGATAACAAAGGAAAGGCATCTCTATTTATTTGAGAAGTGTCGTCATTTCACGTTACTTTCACAACAAGGTAGAGATGAGTTGAGATGAGCCCCAACAACACAGCTCAAGATCTGAACCTCCTCAGAGACTGGGAGTTATCTTTGCCCTGTGCCTACATGCCCACGTGCTGAATCAGTGAGTGATTAGATGCCAATTGTTCCGTGTCTTTATATAATAGATAAGGAAAGACAAATCTTGTTTTGCCATTCCCATAAGCATCAAAGCTTAGCCTTGAAAAAATGTGGAGGAAAATAAAATGATAAAAATCCCAAGAATTAATTTGCCACTGCAACTTCTAATGGTCACAGCCTTAGGGGCTTTGCAGGCAGTTCTTCTGGTTAATCAACCATACCTATGTAAGAGGGACAGGCTGCCACATCTTCTGCAGTGACTTGTGCTCTGTCCAGTGTCACTGGGTTGTTCTCCCTCAAGAAAACACCAGGTGTAAACCCACTTATTGTCAGTGTAGCTGCCACTGTGCGACTGAGAACCTGTCATGATGCTGAAAAATACTAGTGATGACAATGGATGTGTGCCCCTTTCTTCTTGCTCCCTCCGCTGAACACTATTGAAAGGTGAAGGCTGGTGGCTGATGTATTAACAGCAGCAACGGATACCAAGGTGAGGAACAAGTACATTCAGCATGACTTATTTCACCTTTCTTCTACAAAATCAGTGACTGATACATATTGAGTATATGCCTGTAAATAAAATTATAGCCAACCTACAACCCCCCCCATGATTTTTTTGCCTGCATCTTATCTCTTTAGAAATTATTAACATTTCGTGGTCTCAGGATTGTAACTCAAACTAGAGACATTATTAAAAATGTAGGAGAAAATGTAAAAGAAAGTAATGCATGTGACGAATCTTCAAGTCCAAAGTGATGTTAGAATGGTATAGGTTGATCATTTTCTTGTTAATGTAAAACTTCCATGCCATCAAACAGTCTGTTCCCTAGAGGTACTGACTGAAGCTTAGCAGCTGTTTTGTACACATGTAGTTTATTTTTTCTGGCAAGATACAAATGAAAGTATGTTATCTGCTCCAGTGAAATTATATGAGTGAGTTGGAGATAAAAAGTAGACATGGAAGGTAGTTAAGGGAAGATTAATCACATCATGTGATTACAGCAGAACCAAACTCTGCAGCCTCAGTTCCGTAATGTTTTTGCTCTTGTGCTTCTCTGGGAGAGAGGAGCTGTGTCTCAGTTTTGCTTATGAAGTGTCTTCCCTTTCTCACCTTCTCACACATTCTTGGACATCTTGGCCATGCCATCTTTTCCAGTAGCCACAATTCAACACCAACCGTGGCTTTCTGGAGATAATTCTTCCTTTCATTCTACCCCAACAAAAGACCACAGATCTCAGTTTGGAGTGCCCCTGTCCTCCTTCCCTGCTCAGAAATGGCAGTATCTGCAAGATCTGCTGCAGTTCTTCCTCTGAATATTTTAGAGTCTGCAGGCTGTGCAAAGGAAAGGGCTGCTTCCCACTTTTTCCACCTTCTGCTTTCATAGAAATATGCCATTTTCAGGAGATCTGAAGCAGGCAGTTGCTGTATTGCTGTGCAATTAGCTGTTTTGCCCTAGATATAATTCTGTGGCTTAGATGGAGTTGCAGTTTGACCTTAGCCTGAAGCCTGCCTATTGAGTCTCACTGATCCAAAATTATTTCTGTGAAAATAAGACATTGCCGCCACCCCCCAATTTCCGCGCTTCAGGGCTACCATAAGAAATATGCAGGCAGTCCACAAGACCCTCTTGATTTACTAGAGTTCTGAGCTATGGGTTTAGTGATAGGGTATTTGGTGGTCTCCAAGAAATGTTAAGGCTTCTCACTGAAGATCCATCATTCAAAAACTCTGGAAATCAAAGAAGACCCTCAGTCATGTTTGACAAAATAGAAAATCTGACACACTTTTATAGATATCATGATAGATACTGGTCATTAGACAGGGCTGAATATTTAAAGGATTTTCAAACATCATGGACATCTTGAAAGAAAGCTTGAAATTGTCAGTGGGGAAAAGGAAGCCTGGATGTGAGGCTGGTGGTGTAGCCATGACAACGGAAGCAGAGGAGATGTGAATGAAGTCAGCGTTCGGAAGCAGAGCTGTGCAGGGCCTTGAAGAAAAGGCCAGATATTAGGAAAAATGGTGGTTGCTGGTAGATAGACTCAAAATACGGGGAAGAAATTTGATCAGAAAAAGCACAGGTGCATTTTACAATGTGCTGTGCTTGTGAATAGTATATGGAGACTTTTATGATGTGAGAGGAGGATGTTGACTCTCAAAGGAGGAGAAAAGCAACTGTAGAAATGAATTGGAGAAAGAAGTGTATCAGGTGCTAGGTCTTCAATGCAACGGCAGGTATCTACAATGTCTGCACTGAACACTGTGATATTGACTGTGATACAATAAGAAGGAAAAAGGAGAGCTGGGAATGGAGGTTAGTGGTGCCTGTGTTTTAATTGTGGGTTATACCAGTTGGAAATGCCAGATGTGGTTTTGGCTGGACAGAAATCAGTAACGATTTCAGATGCACAACGGAGCTGTCAGAAAATTATTGGCAGTTGGAGCACATAAATGGCTACCACCTACCCAGCAAGGGATGGAAGCAAAGGCAAGCAAAGAAGTAAATATTTTGACACCTTGATATATCTCTGAATTCTCTCTGAGCTTTGTCCCTGTCCTATGTGGCAGTGGATAAGTAATTTAAATCTGTTCCTTATCCTATCCTGTGACTTTATATAATTCACAAATACAGTGAAAAGTATGTTTAGATTTTTAACTGTCAATGTGTATAAAGTTTACCCCAGTTGGCTTTCTAAATTCTACCTTAAGAAATTTACAAATGAAAAATAAGATGTGAAAAAGTCTGAGGAGCACTGCAGAATATCTGGTTTAAGCCCAGATGGTAACTCAGAAACATGCAGCTGCTCGCTCACTCCTCCCCTTCTTCTTCCCCCAGCTCCCAGAGGGATAGGGAGGAGAATTGAGAGACTGTAACTCCCATGGGTTAAGATAAGAACAGTCCAGTAACTAAGGTATAACACAAATCACTACTGCTACCACCAATAATAATGACAAGGGAAATAAAAAGGGAAGAGAACACAATCGCTCACCACCTGCTGATCGATACCCAGCCCGACCCGAGCAGTGATCTAGCCCTTCCAGGTAACACCCCCCCCAGTTTATATACTGGGCATGGCTTCCTGTGGTATGGAATACCTCTTTGGCTAGTTTGGGTCAGGTGTCCTGTTTCTGCTTCCTCCCAGCTTCCCGTGACCCTCTTTACTGGCAGAGCATGAAACTGAAAAGTCTTCTATTGGAGTAAGCATTACCAAGCAACAACTAAAAACATCGGTGTTATCAGCGCTGTTCTCAGACTAAAGTCAAAAACACAGCACTGCACCACCTACTAAGAACAAGAAAAATGCCTGCTACTGCTTAACACAGGACAGTATCCTAAAGTCACAGTCAGTCACTGTCTGATGTATATGTCTCACTGCTTAGACACATTACATTGAAAAGACTTTCTTTTCTGCCCCAGTGTTTGGATTACCAGTTCCCCAACAGGCTTTTGCAGCAATATGGGGCCTCTTCTCCCCCCCTAAAAGGGTTAAGGTTGTTGAGGTTGCCTGCATCTAAACTGTTTGGCTCCAAGTCTCTGCTCCATGAATGTAAAAACATTCCGGATTAATTATACTTAACAATCAAACTTTATTCTTAGAAAAAGATTTTTTTCCTGATGTTTGTTCTAGAATGAACATGCATTTATTGTTCTAGAATAATTATACATTTATTCTAGACTATAAAAGAGTTTGACTTTCCTGATTCCAACTAGAAAGTAAAGCTACTAGTGAAAAAAACCCCAATAAATGACAATTCTGTTGTTTACTTAACCTGTGATCTCTTCATCTGCTTCAGCATCTTTGCTAATTGTGGGAAGATCTAAGCCTTCTTCCTCACAGTTCAGGCTAGTATGTCCTGCAGAATTTTTCTGAGGTTACATATCCTCTGTATCCAACCTTAAAGCAAGATTTAGTGCTTGACATGTTTCAAAGCCTGTATTGCTCATGGCTGCTTACATTTTGGGTAAAGGGATGTAACCATTCTCTTCTTTTAATTGACTACCGTGAAAAGCTAAGCTGGAGTACTCTTCAGAAAAGCATAGAACTGTACAGAAATTCGATAAATTCAACTGAGCAAAAGAGAGATTAAGGCTATACAATTTACAGCCTATGCTCACAACGTGTGCCAGCTGTGGCATCTCAGTGTGCCCTGCTTCTTTTCCCCTTTCCTTTCAGTGTTTCACTGAAGAGATGGATCCTGCAGACCTGGACATTTCACATAATTTCCTAGGCTACTCTAGGCCCATACAGCTTTACATGCTGCTGGCACACAAGCAACTGTGGACTCATAACTGTTAACTGCAATCTTTTTGTTTTCCTGCAAAGTGGCATGTGTATTTGTTTGTTTTCCCACAAATTCTGCTGTTGCTCTGAGCTGATAGTATATAGATGCTGTGCTGGCATAGCTACCAGGCTTGGTATCAGTTAACAAAATAATATGGGAAATAAGTTGTAGACCGTCCTGAAGATTTTGCTTTTCAGCCTTGGGCAACACAAGATATAGTAATGTGAATTTATCTCTAAATACAGCATCATAAATTTATAGAATCATAGAATCACAGAATAGTTTGGGTTGGAATGGATCTTCAAGACCATTTAGTTCCACCCCCCCTGCCATGGGCAGGGACACCTTCCACTAGAGCAGGTTGCCCAAAAGCCCGTCCAACCTGGTCTTGAACACTGCCAGGGACAGGGCAGCCATAGCTTCTCTGGGCAACCTGTGCCAGTGTCTCAACACCTTCACGGTAAAAAACTTCTTTCTAATGTCTAATCTAAATCAGTAACTCTTTCAATTTAAAACAATTCCACCATTTCCTAACATTACATGCCCTTGTAACGCTAGGACAAAGGGGAATGGTTACAGTAAAAATAGGCTTTCTTTCTCTTTACCTGTTTAATGCAAGCATGATCTTTGTGGTATTTTGAAACGGCTCCTCTACAGCCATAAATTTTGATGATAAGGTTTCTACCTAAAGAGTTAATTTCTGGGAATGTATACCCAGAACCAGAATTCTCCTTGACCAGTAAAAGAAACAGATTGAATTACTACTTTATTGCTTATCAACCTAGTGGGTTTTGCTTTGATATTTCTTCTTTTAGTTACCAAGAAAGTCACAGATACTTTTTCAAGAATTCCACACAGTGGAGTAGGTGTTTCTTATTTTTCTTCAGACATTTATGTTTTTAGCACTGGAGTCTCTCTGCTGGCCTAAGGACAGAGCAAACTTATGACTTTGGTCTTGTGTCAATTATTTTAAATACTTTTGACTATCATTACTACATGAACAGAACTTTATGCACCATCAATATTTCAAACGTAAATAAAATAGTTCTTTAAAAATGAAGATCACTTAAAACATAGTGCTGCTTGAATGTTGAGGAGTCATTATGTTTAATAGCATTTTTAAACTATTAAAGTTGAGTGGTTACTTTTTATTTTGCATTTAGTCACTCATGGGAGACATTTATTTTGTCTCATACTCTGCAAATAGTGATGCTCTTAGTAGAGAAGGTTCTCGTTTTGAATAATGGTCTCATTTATATAATATCCCTTAGTGTAATATATTCATATCTTAGAGAGGAATGAAAATTCACAAACTGTTAAGGGGTGTACAGAAAATCAGATGAAATTACTACTGCAAAAAATCTTGGGGGAGGGGAAGTAAAAGGGTGAATGTCCTGTTCTAGTAATGATTTGTGTTGAAGTTAACACCCTTTTTCTTAGCAATGATGATATCAATAAGAAATAATGATAATAAAAATAATAGCTTACATTATGGATTAGATAAGATTTTTTGCAATATCCTTGGACAGTGAACTCCAGGACAATTTGGAATGGCTGACTGCATGAAAATGCAGAAAGAAATTATGGAATTAGATGCAGCATTTTTTATAGCCCTGACTTAGCTTTATGTAGGCATTTGAGAGCCATTCTTGCTATTTTTTATTTGCTTTTTATGGCTATTCCAGCATGTTCCAGTGATTCTCTTTTTATGCTGTGGTAGCACCAAAAAGAAAGGCTCATTTATTTGCTACAAACCTTGCAGAAAAATGAATAAAAGACTGATTCGTCATTTGTTCCACACAGCGTATTTTTTTCTATTACTTTTGTGTGCTTTGCCAAACACCTGGGTTTATATTTCCTGATCCTGTGTGCTTTGAAATTTGAACCAGAGAAACAGACAAATTGTAGGTGTAGGTGGACGAGCCTTTTTGGACACTCTTGATTAAGACAGAGAAGTAGAAGTGAGAACCAGAAAGTGATACACATTTAGAAGTACTTAAATCATTGGTGGAGTAATGGATGTTGGGTAGATAAATATGCATATGTATGTGCAAAAGCTAGAAGCTATATATATGTAGCCACCTTCTTGAATATACAGCTGTTATAGCTATCAACAGGAATTTGACCAGAATAGTATATATCTCTACCTATTAAAAAGATGCTGCTTTTAAAACAGTTATTTATAGCATAAAATTAGCATTGACTTTGCTGGAATTTGCAATTACCAGAGCTGCAAATAAAAAGTCAGCAACAACTTTTGGAAGTTTCTGTGTGGTGTTGGACTTTGTGTTTTGCTCACCCTCAGATCATGTCAGAGAGGACAAATCCATGCATTGCAGCTTAAATCGTACTGGTCTGATAAAGATTCTTTAGAAGTGAGATAACCAAAAATCTGCACTACGGGACTATCTTTCAATTTATTATGCCATTGTAAATTTTAAAATATACTTTAGTTTTAAAGAAGCAAGCCTTGCAAATTCCCCTTTTTCCTAAAGCAATCAAAACCTGTATGGATTCTGGCAGTACCCTTTTCAGTAACCATGTATCATTTAACTACCCATTTGGGCTTTGTAACCTTGACTTGATAAAGCTGTTTAAAAAGTTTTAAGAAACCTTTTGTATGAAGGATTGTTAATACATGGAAAAGATCCCATTACTTTATCTAAAGACTAATGCACTACAGTAGCCTTTTCAGTGAATGTAAGCTATCTTCTCCAACATGTCTGTAATTCTGTTAAATATCTATTTAAAAGATGTCTAACAGTGTTACTAAAGTGATAGATGTTATTTTTACTTTTAAAACTAGAAAGTACAGCACCTTCTGAAATACTTTAAGATCGTTTATGTGCAAAATGAATGCATGGTATACTTAAAAGAATAGATTTTTCAACTCGGTAATTTTTGTACTCTTTGAGATTGTTTCAATTGCTACAATAAGGGAATTTGAACTCCAAATAATTGGTGGAGCATTGTGAGCTTTATGTGGAATCTGTGGTCTTTTGAGCACGAAACGTAATTGCTCTTTGCTTTTAGAAAGGTTTTCTTTCAATAGCGTATTTCTTCTTTCTCATTAATAGAAATTAAATAATTTACTTTTTTTTTATCTTGCAAAGTTTGGGCAAATTTCTTTCTCAATTTATATCTTTGTTATCTATCTAATTCATGTATTACAGGTACTTTTGCATTCTATCAGTGTAGCATACAAATGTAGTTAATTGATGCAATTTGTATTGTGCTTTATGGCTTGGTATAAAATTTTAATGTAAGCAGGAATTTGTAAAGAAATTTTCAAAGGAAAGGATCTGTTAATAATAATCAAAGACATTTTTTAATGAACTTTAGCGTCTCATGTAAAGGCATAGAAATACATGCTTGATATCTATTTTCTCCATTAAAATTAAGTTTTACAGAAACAGAGTTATCTTGAAGGAATTGCCAGACAATTTTCTTATTTCCCTTACCTTCCACTAGCTGCTAAAGAGCTCTTAAGCCAGTAGATTCATGGTGAATCTCACTTTTATAATGCAAATAAAGCAAATGCCTGTATGATTGTAGTTACTTGAGCCCGAAGGCTGTACTCTATTATGTGCAGCTTGCAGTGTGCACTTCTCATTGCCAAGACATGGCTCTTCTCCAATGTATACAATCTAGAGACAAATCTAGGCTCTGTACTCAGGTTTACACTTTCAAATCACTACACTTTTGTTATCTACACTGTATGGACAGTGTTTGGGAATATGCATCTCTTCTGGTGGAAGATTTCTACATATTTCATCCGTAACGAAGTTCTACGAATTTGAGGCTACTGTATTCTTTATTTTGGTATCTTTAACTGAAGCTGTCAAAGGTGTGACAATAGGAGTCAGGTAAAGCACCTTTTATGTTTCTTCTCCATGTGCAAACTATCTTACAGAAAAGCCTATGGTCAGGTGCTCTTCAGAATTTTACTGTCACATAGTCTTATCCACCATGTTGTCAAAAAAAGTAACTGTTGTAATTGATCATAAGCAGCTGTGGAATCTCTATGAAGTGTGCTTTTCGGAAGGCTGGAATCAAAAAATCATAAATACCAATAAGTTACATTTCTTCTATGCTCTAGTTTTGTATTGAATTTTGCACAGCCTGCATGAGAAGAAAAGAAGACTGTTCAGAATGTTTGTTACTACAAATTGGTAAATGTGGAACATACTAAGCAGGGAGAAAGAGGTGAATAAGTACCACACTAAGCTTATGAACATAAGAAGATATGCATAGTGTCTGTCTTTCTGCATTATTATATGAAAAAATAAAGAATTTATATTTACTTCTTGGTGATTAAGTGAATGCCAGTTTACATGTCCCTGAGGCAGAGAAAAATTAGACCACCAGTTCCCAGGAATGCTTAAATTCTTCCCTACCCCTCATTAAGTTTTATTACAAAGTGTCATGTAATGCCTTCTGGAATTGATCCCATCCACAGTTAAGAGTCTCCACCTGTGATTCAGGCTAATCCTCCAGCTGTGATTCAATTTGGGGTGGTTCAGTATATCAATGATTCTGCTTAGTACCGAGTCTATTGATAGTCATCAGCATCCTGGGTTTGTGGAAGATTGCAAGGAAACTTGCATAGAATTCATGCATTTCAGAATAATGGCAGCAGCCAGACTATACTCGAACTGTCTGTAGCTCATCTGTAGGATCTTTACTTCATTCAAGACACTTCAAGTTAGAAGTGTCTTGAATGGGTTTCTTATCCATCATTTACTGTGATGCCTGTTTTTATGTTTGCATTACTGTATGGCTGGACACTTGAGTGAGATAAAACTTTTTCCCCAGGTTAGATAGAATCTCACTACAGACAGGGAAGCAAAGTGGCAGACAGCAGATGAATAGTTAGAAATGCGATGTAACTATGGGAAGTGCTTAGGAAGTGGAATTAGAAAATAAAGTAATAATGATGAGTTCAAATATTGGATTTTGGGTTGAGGTGTCAGGTACCCTACAGGATCTGAAACATACAAGTACACCAACTACGTGTTTCTCCAAAATAGAATCATAGAATCATAGAATAGTCAGGGTTGGAAAGGACCTTGAGATCATCTAGTTCCAACCCCCCTGCCACGGGCAGAGACACCTCACACTAAACCATGCCACCCAAGGCCTCATCCAACTTGGCCTTGAACACCGCCAAGGATAGAGCATTCACAACCTCCCTGGGCAACCCATTCCAGTGCCTCACCACCCTCTCAGTAAAGAATTTCTTCCTTAGATCCAATCTAAACTTCCCCTGTTTAAGTTTGAACCCGTTACCCCTTGTCCTGTCACTACAGTCCCTGATGAAGAGTCCCTCCCCAGCATCCTTGTAGGCCCCCTTCAGGCACTGGAAGGCTGCTATGAGGTCTCCACGCAGCCTTCACTTCTCCACGCTGAACAGCCCCAACTTTCTCAGCCTGTCTTCATATGGGAGGCGCTCCAGTCCCCTGATCATCCTCGTGGCCCTCCTCTGGACTTGTTCCAACAGTTCCATGTCTTTTTTATGTTGAGGACACCAGAACCGCACACAATACTCCAAGTGAGGTCTCACGAGAGCAGAGTAGAGGGGCAGGATCACCTCCTTCAACCTGCTGGTCACGCTCCTTTTGATGCAGCCCAGGATACAGTTGGCTTTCTGGGCTGTGAGCGCACACTGAAGCCGGCTCATGTTCATTTTCTCATCGACCAACACCCCCCAAGTCCTTCTCTGCAGGGCTGCTCTGAATCTCTTCTCTGCCCAACCTGTAGCCGTGCCTGGGATTGCTCCGACCCAGGTGTAGGACCTTGCACTTGGCATGGTTAAACTTCATAAGGTTGGCATCAGCCCACCTCACAAGTGTGTCAAGGTCCCTCTGGATGTCATCCCTTCCATCCGACATATCAACCGAACCACAGAGCTTGGTGTCATCGACAAACTTGCTGAGGGCGCACTCAATCCCACTGTCCATGTCACCGACAAAGATGTTGAACAAGACCGGTCCCAACACCGATCCCTGAGGGACACACTTTAGCAGAAATCTAAGTTGCTTAGTACCAAAAACGAATTCAAAATTCCTACTTTTTATCTGAGCAAGTAGCTCTTCTGATCTTTAAGTTTATCAGTAGTGCAGTTTGACCTCATATCTACAGAATTTCACTGATTATCTCATCAATAATCCTAGTTACTTGTGTTTGGCTAGCACTGATTTTCTAGTTGTTTTTGATTCAAATTCATCAGGGCACAGGGAATCCACTACTTCTCTTGGTACTTCCAAGAATCCATTGCAGTGATTGTTACAATTGTACTCTCCTTCCAGTATTTATTTTATCTGGATATAAATTCCAGTCATGGCTTCCTGTTACATCTCTTTCTGTGGAATTTAAAAAGCCATTTACAGCTTGGCGATTTCTTCTTTCTAAAGTGTTTAAATGTTGCAATCACATCTCAATCATCAATCAAATCAACCTTCTTTTCTAATCTACACACACCAAATTTGCAACCTCATTGTATGTTCTTCATCCATCACATAATTTTTTTAACTTCTCGATCCATTTTTAATATAATTTTAAAATTGTGGTCACTGAAATGAGCATAGTGTCCCAGTGCTGCTGCAGGGACAGATAAAAACAATCTCCCTACTTCTGCAGGTAGTGAAGGGACAAAATTAAGTTCCCGGTATTGTATCTTATTTAGGGATGCTTGTTTGCTTAAAATTAACATAGAGATGTGTTTCCTCTCCTAAAGATGTCCTTATAAGAAAATTTCTTCTGCAAAGTCCTTTTTCATCTGGCTTACTTCACTTATTCATTAGGTCTGACCACGCCAGCATTACCTGAAGAGCCCTGTACCCCTGCGACCTCAGATGAAGTCAGGTCAACGGAGCAGTTTGCCTTAGTCGATGAGGAATGGGTTAGAGACCAGTTGATCAATCTGGACATCTATAAATCCATGGGTCCAGATGGGATGCACCCGCGGGTGCTGAGGGAACTGGCAGAAGTCATTGCTAGACCGCTCTCCATCATCTTCACCAAGTCTTGGGAAACGGGAGAGGTGCCTGAGGACTGGAGGAAAGCAAATGTCACTCCAGTCTTCAAAAAGGGCAAGAAGGAGGACCCGGGTTACTATAGACCGGTCAGCCTCACCTCCATCCCTGGGAAAGTGATGGAACACCTTATCCTTGGTGCCATCTTAAGGCATATCAAGGATAAGAGGGTTATGAGGGTCAGTCAACATGGCTTTACCAAGGGGAAGTCATGCTTGACCAACCTCATAGCCTTTTATGAGGAAATAACACGGTGGATGGATGATGGCAGAGCGGTGGATGTGGTCTACTTTGACTTCAGCAAAGCATTTGACACAGTCTCCCACAGCATCCTCACAGCTAAACTGAGGAAGTGTGGACTGGATGGTCAGGTAGTGAGGTGGACTGTGAACTGGCTGAAGGACAGAAGCCAGAGAGTTGTAGTCTATGGGGGGGAATCTAGTTGGAGGCCGGTATCTAGTGGAGTGCCTCAAGGGTCAGTACTGGGACCAGTATTATTTAATATATTCATCAATGATTTAGATGAGGGAATTGAGTGTACTGTCAGCAAATTTGCTGATGACACTAAGCTGGGAGGAGTGGCTGACAGGCCAGAAGGCTGTGCTGCCATCCAGCGAGACCTGGACAGGCTGGAGAGTTGGGCAGGGAGAAACTTGATGAAATATAACAAGGGAAAGTGTAGAGTCCTGCATCTGGGCAGGAACAACCCCAGGTTCCAGTATAGGTTGGGGAATGACCTGTTAGAGAGTAGTGTAGGGGAGAGGGACCTGGGGGTCCTAGTGGACGGCAGGATGACCATGAGCCAACACTGTGCCCTTGTGGCCAAGAAGGCCAATGGCATCCTGGGGTGTATTAGAAGGGGGGTGGTCAGTAGGTCGAGAGAGGTCCTCCTTCCCCTCTACTCTGCCCTGGTGAGACTGCATCTGGAATATTGTGTCCAGTTCTGGGCCCCTCAGTTCAAGAAGGACAGGGACCTGCTGGAGAGAGTCCAGCGCAGGGCAACTAAGATGATTAAAGGAGTGGAGCATCTCCCTTATGAGGAAAGACTGAGGGAGCTGGGTCTCTATAGTCTGGAGAAGAGGAGACTGAGGGGTGACCTTATTAGTGTATATAAATATATAAAGGGTGAGTGTCACGAGGATGGAGCCAGACTCTTCTCAGTGGCAAACAATGATAGGACAAGGGGTAATGGGTACAAACTGGAACACAAGAGGTTCCACTTAAACTTGAGAAGAAACTTCTTCTCAGTGAGGGTGACAGAACACTGGAACAGGCTGCCCAGGGAGGTTGTGGAGTCTCCTTCTCTGGAGACATTCAAAACCCGCCTGGACACATTCCTGTGTAACCTCATCTAGGTGTTCCTGCTCCGGCAGGGGGATTGGACTAGATGATCTTTTGAGGTCCCTTCCAATCTCTAGCATACTGTGATACTGTGATACCTGATACACAACTGTGGGATATGTCAATCTGCACAATGACTGTAACAACTGAAACCTCTGAAGGAAGGAACTGTTATTCAATAAGGAGTTTGTAAATAGTACCTGTCACAGTGGGTCCTACCCTAGTTGCAACTTTCAGGTACTATGAAAGTATAAAGGTTAAATTTATTATGATTATAAAATATGGTGGGAGCTGTGCTGCTGAAATCAATCAGAGTAAGATTAAACAATAAAAAGCTGGTTCGAGGCACACTGAAGTAAAGGGGAGCATACACCGGACTTTGGAAAAGGCCCAAAATTAGAGATTCTGTTCTTAAGAGATTTTCAAATTCACTCTATAGATCTCCTACACATTTTTCCAATGTGTATTAAGAAATAACATCTTAAAAATCATCACCTTCCTCATGTTCTATGTTCCTTGGAAATATATTTTCTTGATAAATCAGTGACACCAACTTAAACAGAAAAAGTAAATGGTTTTATTTTGCAAATGCCACCTGCATGTCTTAAAGTCAGTGAGATTCTGCCTGTGTGTAGAGTGGGGAGAGCTGGTGTATTGATCAGCCGAAGTGCTGCAGAGACTATAAACTGATAGTCAGGAGGAGGAAAGAAAAACAAAAAGAAACTGCAGGAGAAGCCATAGCAGCAGAAAATCTGTTGAAAATAATCCACTGCTGTCTTCTTCTCAGTTTTTATTCCCAGATGAGACCCTCTCTCTCAGTTCGTTTCTGGTCAAGACCAAGCATAACAAACATTAAACATTTGTTTTATATTTTTTCCCCACAAAACTTTGAAGGAATTATAGAGAAAATCAAGGCATGTCTTTAAAAATTCCGATCAGGTTTCCTCTGGAGTCTTGCTGCTGGAAGAATGTCTTATGGGTAAATTTCCACTCTCTCAGCAGGGCAGTGTTTTGCATGAACCAGCTCCCAGGAGAAAATGTTGTGTGCTTATTCTGTACAAGAAGGCTCAGGCAACATCTCCATATTAAACTGACCAGAAGGAGGGAGAGGAAGCTGTTGACCTGAGAGGAAAGGGGGAGGGATGAGGAGAAGACAGTGCTTATATCCCAAACTAGACAGTGCTATTCTAAAACTAAAAACAAACCCCAAAGCCCAACATATCTATCCCCAAGAAGTGTCCCTCCCCTCCCCCCCCCAAAAAAAAGGCAAAAAAACCCTCTTAAATATTTGTACAGGTTCCCAGTGTGCTGTGTTACTTACAGCAGTAAGAATGCAGATATCTCCTTACCAGAGATACGCTCATTAAAGGTATGAGATTAAATTCCTCAAAGAAAAAATCAAGTGATTTATTTTAGTCTCTTGTAAATAAAGTCAGAAAAACATTCCCCTTCTTTATTCCTTTCCTGCTTGGACTTTAGGGTTTTTTATCCTTCTTAAAAAATCAACTTCACTTTTCAGTCTTTTTTGAACCTGGTTGGCAGTACATACTCTCTCACTAATGGAGCTTGTTATTGGGCTGTTTCTTGGTCTGGTTCTGTGATTCAATACTTTTAATTATCTTTTTATTACAACATATACCAGGTCCTAACACACTGTAGATTTACTGATAAGGCCATATACCACTTGTATTGTATGCATTTATAGTCATTTTTATAATGGTATCTTACTAATAAAAATATTATCTTATTCATTCAATTTGTGTGTAATAAATCAACAGCCTGTTCGCTTTCTCCTCATGCAGATATCGGTATAAGTATGTACGACTGTGTGCATGTACTAAACCTGATGATGTTGCTTGCATACAAATGGAAATTAGCTTAAGAGCATTTCATTAATGAAAGTGCAGCTGTTTGCCTGTGACCTGGGTAAATTTAATACCCTAAATAAAATAACACAGGACTTTAGTTTATCTCACATGAGTCGTTTGAAAAAATGCATCCAACCCACTTTTTCCTGCCATTATTCTTATATTACAGATTGCAGACCAAAATGAGAGTAAATGGTAAATGACAGTAAGACAAATCTGGGATTCCCCAATTTACATTTTTTGTGTAATACCACTAAAATGCTGCATTAGCAAGCTGTGGAAATAGCAGCAAATCTCACTTTGCATACATGCAAGCAAGGATGAATTTAGTTTCGTACACTGCATTGCTACCACATTTAGAAACGCATGGTATACATAATGGAAGATGAAATAATGCTCTATGCCCTTGCTTTAAGGGTGGGCCATAGAAAGCAGCACTGAAATTGTAACTCCTTTCACAGTAACCTGAATCAGGCTACAAATGCCATGAAGATGTGACGACAAACACAGAAATACCTCAGATTTAGTCTGAATCCTTTATAAGTGTAGTTACTCCCATACAGTTAGTAAAAGTTTGAAACAGGCTTTAAAATGGTTAGAGAAAGTGCAGATTTGGGTATTTCAATCTTCTGTAAAAAGAAGCAATTAAAAAGCCCTCTATAAGTCTGTTGTTCTCTATGCAGCCATTCTTCCCTTTAGAAGAATAATCCTAATAGCCATACTACTTAGGCTTCAGAGTACTTTAGACTTGACTTCAGGAAACATTTCTTTACTGAGACGGTGGTCAAACACTGGAACAGTCTTCCCAGAGAGGTGCCCCAAGCATGTCAGTGTTTAAGAGGCATTTGGACTATGTCCTTAATAACATGTTTTAACTTCTTTGCTCAGCTCAGGCAGTTGGACTAGATGAAGATAGTAGGTCCCTTCCAACTGAAATGTTCTGTTGTGCTCTGCTCTGCTACAAAAAGATGAACTAAGAGTAAAATCCACACACCAGCAACATATAAATTGCAATTCATTGCTAATAAAGCAAAGATATTACTGCAGCAGTTATGGGATGCACGACTTATGTCCTATACATGAGCTGTGCCACCAAAAAGCTGCGCACACTAAAGATCATGAGAGTATGCCAAAGTGGTCTTCTGATAACTTTTCTTTCTGATCCTCATTTTTAAGTTTTCTTCTCCTTCTGCTGAATACTTGATCAAGCCATCTCCTAGTTGGAGAAATCAGTTCATGCAGATCTTCCCACTGTTTGGAATCATCTAGTGAGTAAATGAAAATGGAAACTAAGAGGAGTAGATTAGTGATCAAATTTACTCTAAATATTTCTAGTGTGATTACTTTGAATGTGAGAACCTGGGAATAAGTTTTAGGACTGATTATCCATGTCTCTATATCTCCATTGTTCTAAATGGAAAAATAAGTTGTATTAAAGAAGTCCTTGGACTTTATTTCTTGATCAAAAGCAAAACCTGCACATTTTCTGTCTCTGAGAGCAGGGTGGTAAAGTGTCTGCATTTGCTCCAAGAACTGCCTACCAGTTTCCTCACTGGAATCTGCAACTTGCATTAGCTGGTGACTCAATGTTCCTCAAAGCAAGAACATATTTAAGAAGAAACTGAAAGATTTAAGCAGAAAATCTGGCATTTGTCTTTGAGGCAGTGAAATTTAAAAGCTTGTTTTGGTAATGGACCTGTCCCCCTTCTTAATATTCAGTTTTTGCAGGACACTTATCATATTTTAAACTCCTACAAGGAAAGCACTTGCTCGTTTGAGACAGCTGTTGTAGATTCCATTACACATTCATGTCTGGATCCTCTTGCTATGGTAGCAACCTCTGTCCAGGGAGAGATTTTAACTTAATTTTGTCGGGTCCAGACAAATGTATAATTAATTTATGTTTAGTTTTGACCCTACTGAGTATGGCATGTTAAAAGCCAATCATAGAATCACAGAATGGTTTAGGTTGGAAGGGACCTCAAAGTTCATCTAGTCCTAATCCACCCTGCCATGGGCAGGGACACCTTCCACTAGAGCAGGTTGCTCAAAGCCCCATCCAACCTGGCCTTGAACACTGCCAGGGATGGGATAGCCACAATGCCTCTGGGCAACTGCTGCCACTGCCTCACTGCCCTCATAGTGAAGAAATTCTTTCCAATATCTAATCTAAATCTACCCTATTTAGTCTTAAAGCCTTTCCCCCTTATCTTGTCACTACATGCCTTTGTAAAAAGTCCCTCTCCAGTTTTCTTGCAGGGCCCTTTTAGGCTCTGAAAGCGGCTCTAAGGTCTCTCCAGAGCCTTCTCTTCTCCAGGCTGATCCACGCGAATTCTCCCACCCTGTCTTCACATGAGAGGTGCTTCAGCCCTGTGATCATCTTTGTGGCCCTCGTCTGGACTGTTCCAACAGGTTCATGCCTCTCTTGTGTTGGGGGTCCCAGAGCTGAATGCTTGGCTAAAGAATCAGCTCCTTATTTCTTTCCCCTAAAACTAGTAGTATTTTCCTTCCTTGCTTCTTCTGAAAAACAATTTCTGAAAACCTTTAATTTCTTTCCTTGATTACTTTTATAGTATTAACCTCAGTAATTAAATCCTTAGGAGTTCAAACTGTTGAATCCCTACTTATGAGCTGCAATTCTTTATTCAGAGTGCAGTGTGAGCTAATCAATATCCCTGCAGTAATCCAGATCTCATTATAAATGCTGATCCTTCCCGACTGAACCCAGGGACTGGTTTTTCCTCTGAGTACAGGCAGGATCAGAATTCAGCCATATCTTGACCAATGCTATAGCTTCTGAAAAAGACAACAGAACATTCTATTGATGTGCATATACAAGATAGTTGGTGGTTTACTTTATGACAGGCTGTAAATAAATTTGTCCATCTGTTTATGAAAAGAGAAGTTTGAAGGAAAAACTAAGCTGTATCCTATAAGATAGAATCCAGCTTGTTAACTGTTGAAACAGGATAACTGTGGTAAATTAGTACATTTTTTTATTTTGCTTTCTTTTTCTTCTGTCTTTCTTTCCTTTTAGGGAGTGTCATAAACTCATAAGGATGATCTTTATTTTAAATAGTAATAATATTATTAATAATAACAACAATACTATTAATAACAATAACAGGGGGAGGATAGAGGTCCAGATTTTCCAAACAATGTTCTGTTCTAAGCCAAACCCAAATTGACAAATCCAGATAGCAGATTAATCCAAGGACAGTTGCTCAGTAAACGTTCACATCTGAGAACAGTGAATTTTAAATAAATTCCCCAAAGTAAGAAGTATTTTATTATCTGAAGCCCAGCTTTTCAATGTACAAGTGTTTTACTAAATACAAGAATGAGGTAAAAAAATTCTAACCCTTTCTATACAAAAGATTCGTTGCTTTAGTTAATTGTTTGTCAGTCCAAGCTCAACCTTTTTTGTTTGTATACAATGTGACTGCCAGCTACACTGAAATCTCTGAATGAGATGCCAGACCTGGAATCTGGGGCATACAGATCGACTGTGTTAGTGTATTTTGTTTCCTTTCTATAACCAAGTCCTGGGTTTCCAGGCAGCAAGGTATTTAACATTAGCACGAATTAAGTGCGTAAGTTTTAAGCACGTGTTTAGGAGCTTTACTGGATGTGTTTTATAGTTAACTAACTGACAGACTTGAAATGATCAGAAAATGAACTTGTTATTTAATGACCCCGTTTTGGAAAGAAAATGTGAATTACTCATAAGTATTACAGGTAGGAGGAAGTGGCTGATGATGAACGTGACAGAACATTGATACACAGTGATCTCAGACTGCTTGTTAAGTGGAAGCAGGTGATATGTGTTGTAGTCTGATCATATGAAGATGAATAAGGGAAAAAGCCAATAGTTGGTGTCGTGGTTTAAGACCAGCTGGTAACTCAGAGCCACACAGCTGCTTGCTCACTCACCACTTTCTTCTTCCCCTCTCTCCCGGAGGGATGGGAAGGAGAATCGAAAGAACGTAACTCCCACGGGTTGGGATAAGAACAGTCCAGTAACTAAGGTATAACACAAAACCACTGCTGCTGCCACCAATAAAAATAATAATAATAATAATAATAATAAGGGAAATAACAGGGAAAGAGAATACAACTGCTCACCACCCGCCGACCGATACCCAGCCTGACCTGAGCAGTGATCTCCCCCTTCTGGGTAACTGCCCCCATTTTATATACTGGGCATGACGTGCTGTGGTATGGAATACCTCTTTGGCTAGTTTGGGTCAGGTGTCCTTTCTCTGCTTCCTCCTGGCTTCCCTTCCTTCCTGGCAGAGCATGAGAATCACAAAGTCCTTGGTCAGGGTAAACATTACTGAGCAACAACTAAAAACATCGGTGTTATGAGCGCTGTTCCCAGGGTGAAAGTCAAAAACACAGCAGTGCACCAGCTACTAAGAAGGAGAAAAAATGACTGCTACTGCTTAACCGAGGACAGTTGGGAAATGGAGACTGTTGTAGAAAGCTTTAACAGGCTTTTGAATTCTGGTAAAAAAATCAGATAATGGTGAACTGCCAGCTAAATCAATAGGGATACTAATATGAAGTTTGGGTATATCAAATAGAGGGATCTCAAATAAAGCTTAAGAAAATTATTTCATTTTGGGGGGTGTGATGAAAATCTTAGGAGTCCTTGGGTTCAATTTTGTTGTCCACTTTTCAAGCAAAGATGATAATACTTCAGAGAGCATTGGAAGAAAAAAAGAGAAAAATGGTTCAAATATTTTTTTTTAAAATATGCTTTGCTATGCAAGAATCTGAGCTCTCCATCTGTTTTCTTATCAGAGGAGGTTACTTAGTCCTGGTGTACAAGTACTAAAATAGAGAAGAAAATTCTAGAAGGTTACAGACAAAAGCAAAACAACACTCTGAAGCTGGAAATTGAGGGTACTTTCTTAAATTAACCACTGTAATGCACTTTTCAAAATCGATGGAGCAACTTAAGTTAGATATTTAACCCTGTGATTCCCTATTGCAGAATACATAAAAATAGGAAGTTTTGTTAAAAGCCTGTGCTCTTGTTTAAAAAAGATTTTTTTTTTTTAAATAATCATGGTCTGAGTTGCACAGAGGGGTCAGTTTTCATGACAGCAATGCCTCTTTCAGCCTTACCTTTTCCTGATAAGAATCTGTAGAAAGCAATTCAGTCCCTGCTTTTAAGGAAAAAAATCATACTAGTTTTCTTTTTGGAGAAATGAGAAACGCCTTGATGAAAACAGTAAGTACCTTCCTTTCTCCAAATGTGCACTATGCTTACACTAAAATGGTTTTAAAACCTATAATTCCCTTTATATGCATGAGGAAACATCTCAAGAATTAGGGAAGAATGGACACTTTGTCTTCAGGAGTCCAAACAGTGCAGTAAAGAAATGCAGGCCTAAAGCTGCCTCATATTAACCAAATAGATGGCTGAAATAGCTGCACATACTGTGACTTCAAGTACTGTGGGACACAATTATGCTTTTTGCTGATGAGGGTTGTGGATACAGCTGCCTGGGAGTGATGCACTGGAAGGTAAGCACTGAGCACCCAGCACAGGGCTGGTGATGCTAGTCAGGAAGGAGAGTGGTTCAGCTCCATAAAGCAGCAATGCTCTAGCACCATAAAGTGTTGATGTGGCAAGTAAGTCACTTTTTTTCAGAAGGGATGGATGCTTTAGGAACTGTACCATGAAGGCAGAGCTGTAGGTAATTTGAATCAGTGCAAATTTGGTGCTAGTGCTCAGTGAATTGTCTTTTGAGCATGTGGGCACTGGGTTCCATTGCCTGATATAAATATGCTCTCAGTGCAAGTCAGGTGTGTCCTGAGCTGGCTGCTCTGTGCAATGAGGAGTAATGGAGATCCTCTGATGAAAGTGTAATTGCATGCATAGTGTTATTTGTGATTCATTTCAGTATACACTTGAGAGATACCTTTTGGTAAGGAGTATAAGCATTTACAGGATGGTGTTTGAGATTTGCTTCTCTTTTCCACGCCAGATGAATGGCACAATACCCTGATATTTTGATAATAGTATCAGTAAATCCACTGAATGAAATACTGCAATTACTTTCTTACAGGTTTTACTTTTTCTTTAACAATTATTTCCTGATTTACCTCTGTAATATTAAAATTAC
Source organism: Psittacula echo (assembly GCF_963264785.1). Lineage (NCBI taxonomy): Eukaryota > Metazoa > Chordata > Aves > Psittaciformes > Psittacidae > Psittacula > Psittacula echo. The sequence goes on along the minus strand of NC_137735.1, from coordinate 16,761,894 downwards.
ATTTTAAGTTTGTCTCTGAGTTTATGTGAATTTCTTTTAATCACAATGCCATCTTGGCCTATTATGGCATTGCCTAAATTATTGGCTGAGCATGTTTTGTTGTTAAATTTTGTAACAAATGTTCCTACTTTAGGCTAAGACACTGCCCATCTTTTCTCCCTTTCTAAAATTACAGAACTGTTATCAGGATTTCATGTTTTTCTTTATGAATACTCAATATAGATGAACCTAAGGGCAGAAGAAAATAGGTTTTAACATCATCATTTTGTCATATACCTCTACCTTAAATTATAGAAGAAGAAGCTTCAGAAATCAAGGTCCTTTAAAGAGATTGATAGTATTTAGGCTTGATCCTGAATAGTACTGAGCATTCTTCCCCTCATCCTGTAAATTCTTAACCTTTAAGTTCCCTGCAGCTGCCTCTGTGCTTTAGGTCAAGCATGTGTTTAAGTGTTTTGTTGGATTTGGGCCAGAATGCTCAGCGTTATAACTAAAGAGGTTTAACCTGTGGAATCTGGATCCCTTAAAGTTGAAATCAGACATCTAACAATTCCAAGACCAGCAATTAAAATAACTTTCAATCTCTTTTGGCTAAAGTATTGATTAAGAAACAAATTTTAATCATCATCAGTTGTGCTCAGACTCTGACCTTGCAAACAGCTGTACGTATTCTTAACTTTACTAACCCGTATGCTTCAATCAAAGCATGTAGAGTTTTTAAGTGATATGGAGAGAAAATAATCCTTACTATTACCATGTTTTCTCACTGAAGTTTTTTCACAAGTGCAGTATGGGTGAGATCTTCTGGTGAATGGTAAAGTATTTTGGTCCAACTTTAGAGATACCTCCTGCCTTCTCTGACAAAGTTTGACTTTGGTTCTGGTAAGCAAGGAGGCATTCACTTGCTGTAGTCTGTAATTTGGCAGGGCGATATTTTACCCGTTGTTAGGAGGGAAATGAGTTCTGCTTCGTAGTTAGGATTTTGTTTTCATTGGATGAGAATGTGAGCAAATATTTGGACATAAATGTTTTATGGCAGGACCATATGGCCCTTGGTACTTTATTTTTTGATTTTTAGCAGTTGCATTAAAATTCCTTTAATATTACCAATGTATTTCATTTAAAAGATAAATGCTGCATGTAACCTGAACAGCTGTTTTTCCTAAATTTGCTATAGCATCAAGAGTTTTGATTCTTTGAGACTCAGTGGTTTATCTGATTAGACAGTTTTGTCTCTGGTTTGTTTGTGAACTTATTTCTCTCTTAACTAATTAGTAACATGCCACTTATACTACATTGTCACACCTTTGTTCTTAATTGTAGTTTATGATTAATTTCTAATAGCAATTAATGAAATTAAATAGTAGCTTAATATGTATTGCCGGGATTTTCTTCCCCTTGAAAGAAGAGGCACTAAATTAAATGCAAAGAAATAAAACCACCAAAACAAAACTCTTCCACTCTTTCTTTTTTCCTTTCCCTCCCAGAGGAAAAGAATTCCCTTAACTGGCCCTGAAGACTCAAAACTGAAGATTTACCTTATTCTCTTCTCCCAGGGTAGCACTACAGTGGAAATGAGCTTCAAAATCTGAAGGTCCTTGTGGCACCTAGGGACTTTCTGGGACAAATGAAACACACAGGGCTTAATCATATGAGTATCTTCACAGAAGAAAAATGTTATGTTCAAGTAAAAGTACTATAAAGTTATCACATAGCATTTTCCAGTATCCAACAGTGTGCACGCTATTTAACAACAGCAAATAGAGAGTAGGAGCTGTACCCAAACAGCTCATGTGTGCACTAATATATACTAATATATACCTTAATAAATTGGAAAGAAGGGCAATGAAGGCATTTGAAATACTGTTTGCTTTTTTTAACTGTATCTGGCCCACACTCCTCTATTTTCTCTTTTAAAAATTCTTCATTTTTTTGGGGATGGGGAGAGGAGGGGGCAGGAGAAGAGAGAGGTTTCATATCAAAGTCTAATTTTACATTCTAAAAACTTATTTTCTGTGAGAAGTTAATTCAGTAATAGTCACCAGATGGTGTGCAAATACTAATGAGGGGATGTTATGACTCTTGGGTTCCTTGTGGAGGTTGTAGGAGTCGGCATCTTGCCATCAGAAAATAGATGCCGGGGGAGTAGAAGTGCTCCCTGGGGAGGATATGACTGGACCAGCAGGGCTTCATTTTGGTTGCTGCTTTGTTGGTGGGAGTTCTACAAGCTGTAAGAAACTTTCTCTTCATTAGTTTTAATGAAAGAGAAAACGGTGGGACACGGTGCTACATATCACTGCTTGAAGAGTATGATTAGTCGTTGTTTACATTGAACCTGAGCAAATACTGAATACTATTTCTAAAAGTGAAGTAAAGCACTACTGTAGCCCAGATAGATTTGGAGTTTGAGACACAGAGTGAGATGCTCATTTATGGGATAAAAAAAGCCAGTTATTTTGAGGAAAAAAGAAACGTTCTTATTTTTTTCTAGTGGAATACTTAATGCTACCTCTTCAGAATGATAATGCTGCGTGTTCTCTGCCATGTGATTTATTGCTAGTTAATCCATCACATCTGTTCTCTGTCCCAGTGGCAGCATATTAACATTGTAAGGCAAGCAAGATGGAACAGAGCTCTGGGATGTCTTTTATAACAGATCTATGTAAGTGTGAAAGTAGAAACGTCTGTTGATTCATAGCAGCATGCTAAGGAGCTTCTAGTCAACAATGGGCACTGACATGTCAATTCCCCTGCGTGACTTGGGCGCTTTTCCCATCCACTCATTCACTCATCCCCAGAATTTACACTGCCAAGCCGAAAAGGAAAAGAAAATGTTGACAAATACATAACACTGTCTCTTTCAGATACATTGCATTTATATTTGCCAACAGGAGAGCTACTGAGTTCAGCTGTTGCAAAACCTTGAGATACAGCATTCAGGGGCTTAATAATGAGATGCAGAGTGCTGTGCTGCTATGGAGAAATCTCATGCTAGATGGTGTTGTCCAGTCTGACACAATTCGCTGGTCTTATTCAGGTTCATGAAAGGTGTACCCATCTTACATAATCTGTGTTGATGTTCTTCTAAATCCTTGCTGGTGAAAATCGTTACACACAGAGACCTCGTGTGGTTCTAACATTTAGTATTGAGACTCGTGAAACACCTTGGAGGACTGCATTTCTTCTACCAGCTTCTGGAATTTGACAGACATCTTATGGAAATACAACAAGATTTTAAAAAATCTTTTTCTAACCCCAAATTCTGTTTGGTTTCCATTTTGCTTCAGGCCCACATAAATTTAAGACATGAAGACATGTTAGCTTTAGTAATGCATGACAACTTTGTCTTTTCATGCTATTAACCTCTGTTTGTAATTGTAAGGAATATGTCAAAAGCTAGACTGTATATTCATATCTTGCAAATGAAATTTTTATATTCTACATTATCCACGTTATTTAAATGGAGACCAAAGCTCTGAACTTTAGAACTGAAAGCCTTTTGCTATCTTAACAGCCTGCTATATCACAGATTCCCATTGTAGCTGCCTGAAAAACCCTGCACATGTAACTGGCATGTCAGGACATCGAACTGGAATCTGCTTCCATTCCCATCATGGTGGCATTTATATCCCTTCCCAAAAAAACCTGTACTATGTGGAGATAACGACTTGATCACTTGTGTCAGCAGCTGTTGGCATATAATTTTCCCTGTGGAGCTCCTCAGCACCCCAGTGGATTTTCTGTTTGCATCTAAATTAATATGTAAACATGAGAGAGAGAGAATTCCGGTGATCTTCAATTGAAGTTTCAAATGTATTTGGATGGGAAATTTGGTAATTACAGAATCATGGAATGGCTGACATTGGAAGAGATCTCTAGGGGTCATCTTGTCAATCCTGCAGATCCACGAAGATCCACTCACCCGGGACCATTTCCAGACGGCTTTCAAATATCTCCAAGGATGGAGATTCCACAATGTCTTGGGGCAACCTGTGCAAGTGCTCAGGCCCTCAAAGTGAAAAAAGTATCTTGTGATGTTCAGAGGGAACCGCCAGTGTTTCAGTTTATGCTCATTGACTCTGGTCCTGTCACCGGGCGCTACTGAAAAGACTCTGGTTCTGTCCTCTATGCACCCTCTCTTCAGGTATTGATACACATAGATGAGATTCTCCTGAGTCTTCTCCAAACTGAACAGTCCCAGCTCTCAATGTGAAGTGCTCCCATCCCTTCACCACCTTTATGGTAATTTGCTGGACTCTGTTTAGTATGTCCATGCGCCTCTTGTACTGAGGAACCCAGAACTGGACACAGTGCTCTAGGTATGACCTCACCAGTGCAGAATGGAGGGGAAGGATCCTTTCCCTTGACCTGCTGACAACACTCAGATAAAATAAAATCAAGTAGTAATTAAATAGTACCTGTCATGATTTGTATTCCATTGTACCAGCTGAGATGCAGCCACATCTAACCTTCTTATACTGTCATTTTTCAAGAACCTGTAATCAGCTTCAGCCTTCTGATCTCTTTTCAGCTCCTGCAAGGCTTTTCATATGGGCATTAAAATAAGAAAATACACTCTGTAGGATTGTATCATTTTCAGTTTGGGAAGTTCTATAAAATAACTGTTACCCACTGAAAAGCAGTTTCTACACAGTTTTATTTGTTGTGTATTATGGAAGTGCCTGGGATCTAGTCAAACACCTGTACTAATTTGTGCTAAGCCTCAAATGGACAACCAGAAAGGGAGTGGCTCTACTCATAAATTTAGCAGTGTCCACAAGTGTTCCTAAGCACTGCTATTCTGCTGGTACATTGGAAGAAAAGTTCCTGAAAGAGATTTCATCAGTGCCCACTAGCACTTTCCCACATAGCTCAGAAATTCATGCAGGTGAGGGACCACTCCCAAAGGCTGTTTGCATGTTCTGGGTGCTCATGCTGGTTTAAAGTGTGGCTACACATCGTCCTGTGCCTGCTGACCTCCGTGCTGTAAGTATGGTATTAGGCACATTTAAGTGACTAGTATAGGCATAACCTCTGCCTCTCAGTTGCATGGTGCCTCCAGTATGTGTGCCAGGATATAAACAGAGAAATGAGGTTATAGTGGGCAAAAAGCTAAATGAACACAGTGGAATAATAAAGTAGAGCTTATAATTCCTAATCAATACCAGATGGAAGAGATTTGTAAATACCGTAGCAAAAAAAAAAGTTAAGAAATGGTTTAAAGGATAAAGTAATAGTGTTTTAAAAGTTTGGTGGAGCTGTTCTCCCTGCATACCATAGCAGTCTGAAAGGAATCATCACCGCTTGTGAGGCAGCAGCAAGAATTTGATACTTCTGCTGTTGTCAGAATGAAATAGGGGGTGGAAGCTCAGTAAAATAAGACAGCTCCGTAGCAGATTGTTGCAAGGTTCTGACAAGATGTATCATTTACTGAAGCGGAAGTCATCAACCAGTGAGCCTACGTGCCATGGTGCAATATATGGCAAACTGTAAGGCCTCAGAAGTTTCTGACAGAGAAGTCTTAAGTTGTATCCATGCACCAAAATGTGGCTTAGTCTTGTAATTTGTGACTCTCTAAGGGTCAGCAAATACAACTGCAAACTATGTGTACTGTAGTTCCATATATTTCTCAACACAGATTCCACACAGATATATATAATCTATTAATGTATCAGACTAGATATTTAACCTACTGAAAACTCGGTAGCTTATCTTGTTTGTCTTATCAGTCTTCACAGTTTGTGTATTTGCAAATGCAAGAAGATGGGAGAAGTTAGCAGAAATCTGTTTTCCCTCCAGACTTCTGGGAATGTAGTTCTATCTAAGGAAAATGGAGATACTATTAAAGGCAAGCTCAATATTAACGCAAGCTCAGTATTTTATGGGGAGTGGGAAACAAAGAAGCAACCAAGCAACTCACTACTGTTGCTGGATTTCACATGCCCCAGGCCACCCACACAATGGATTATATAGGCAATACAGATCCTGATAGATTTCTTAACTTTACACCCTTTTTTTTAGACCAAACTGTGGTGTTTCTTCATAACTTTGAAGCAGAAGTCATTAATAAAAACACATTGCTAAAAGTGCTGTTTGCCGTGATTCAATTGAGTGGCAAACTCTACAGTAACACCTAATCTAGAGGTTAAACTCAGATCACCATAAGCTGATTTCCAGTGAACTGCTTACTATATTTAAATCAAGGGCAAATCATACCATGTTCCCTCTGGCATACTCAAGAAACAAAGGACAAAAGTAGGACCATGAAACATGGAATCTTAAAGCTAAGTAATAAAGGAGTCTGTTGCGGTGGTGTACACTTTAAAGTCAAAGAGAATGAAAATGGAATTGAAGTCCTAGGAATTGCCAAGAGGTATGTTTTCAATTCAGGAATCTTTTTTGCAGTATGATGGAGCCTTACCTTTTTTTAAGTACCATTTATTTCTTTTTTGTCTTAATCTAGAATAATAATGCAGCAGCAAAAACAAACAAACAAACAAAACCCCCAAAAAACAAACAACCAGTTCTTCAGCTTCATTTCAGATAAGCCACGAAGATGATCAGGGGACTGGAGCACCTCCCCTATGAAGACAGGCTGAGAAAGTTGGGGCTGTTCAGCGTGGAGAAGTGAAGGCTGCATGGAGACCTCATAGCAGCCTTCCAGTATCTGAAGGTGGCCTACAAGGATGCTGGGGATGGACTCTTCATTAGGGACTGTAGTGATAGGACAAGGGGTAACGGGTTAAAACTTAAACAGGGGAAGTTTAGATTGGATATAAGGAGAAAGTTCTTTACTGTAAGGGTGGTGAGGCACTGGAATGGGTTGCCCAAGGAAGTTGTGAATGCTCCATCCCTGGCAGTGTTTAAGGCCAGGTTGGACAGAGCCTTGGGTGATATGGTTTAGTGTGAGCTGTCCCTGCCCATGGCAGGGGGGTTGGAACTTGATGATCTTAAGGTCCTTTCCAACCCTAACTATTCTATGATTCTATGATCTTAAGGTTAACATTGTTACATGTAACAACAGAATTGACTTCTTGTGAAGGAGGGGATAGAACCCAGAGTTGTTGTGTTGTTGCCTTTTGACACTGAATAGTTAGGGTAAGGCAACTGGTAAATCTCCATTTTCATTTTCCCAAACACTCCTATGGCACATGTCTAGGAAAACAAGCTGAGCTTGAAATGTGCAATTGGTGTGTTGCATCTTTCTGTAAAAATAGGATTGTCTTCCCTGAAAGCATAAACTACTCCATATTGAGTGTAAACTTTGTAAGTGTTGCATTTTTATGACAATCCACAGTATTTCTGAGCAGGTACAGATACTTACTTTCCATGTAACTCAATGCTTCTGAAATTCCATTCTAATAGTTTTATACTAGTACATCATCTTCCGTGAGAGATTTTTTTTAATTCAGTTGAATTACATAAATGATTATACACTATACCTAGTTTAGCCTTAACCAGAGCCAATATTAGTGCTACTTTCTTGCTTTTTGCATTGGGCTCTTTTTTCACTATGGAGCTGTCTCAGGCTATAGGCTGGTACTTGGTTGTGAACAGCTACTCCGCAAGACAGGACTTTAGTGTGTCTACCTGCTGCTTCTGTGATAAGAGTTGCTCCTAATAAAAGCACTGGGACTTCTGAGATCGTACTGTCTGGATACCAGGGCTGTGGTAAGCTGAGATATTCACTGATGCTTTCCTGCAGACATGTGGGAGATATGATCTGGGTTTTTTTTTGATATAAATGAAGGATTATGAGTAGGCTTTAAGAGGAGTGCTTGAGCTCAGGTGGTTTAGTTTGCATCTGGGCTGCCAAGATCACTCTCAAAGAGTGTGGTCTGCCTTGACTGTTGCCTGACCTTCACGTTCATGGGAAGAGATTTATGTGCACATGAGGGGAGATGACTGTGTATAAACTCTAACATTACTCGATTGAATTAACATATTTAAGACTATAAAATATCTTGCACAAAGAGATCTTTCAGGGAAAAGATTGTTTATGCCTATTAACTGGTTTATAACGATTCAGAGAGTAAATGTTCGTTAAAACTTTGCAGTAAGGAAACTTTGCTATTCACTTGTAACGCTGACTCTAAATACTGTCTGGTAAGTGTTGTAGTGAATGTTACACTTGTCAAATAGGGCCTTGAAATGTGTTGGGTTTTCTTTTTTCCTGAATACTGCTGAAAATCATTATTCATTTATTAAGTGCCAAAAGAGCATTACTGCAGTATGAAGAGCAGAATAGGACTCAGTATGGCTCCAAGGAGATTACAACACAGCAGATATTTGAAGGAACAAATATCCTGGGCGATTCAGGTGATCTGAATGGCAGTGGTGTCATTATTTTCTCTTCATCTGCCCTCCCTTGTAGCTCACATGAAAGACGGCGAATGGGTAAAACACTTATCTAGGCTGGTAAATGCTGTAAAAGAAAGATTTGGCCTGGGAAAAAACTCACTGAGCTGTCTGTGTGTGAGAGTAAAAAGAGGCCCAGGAATACGGTTCTAAAAATTAAGTTTTCCTTCATTACTGTGCCACCTGTACAGCAAGAGGGCTACAGTGCTTGCATTGTTTAGTGGCTGGAGAAGCGATTTTGGTATGAGGAATATAATTTTATTTCTGACAAGCTATATAACCTTAGGGAAGTTATTTTTCTGGACTTCATCCAGCTATAAGAAGTGGAAATAATGATTTTGTACCTCTCCAAAGTGCTTTGAAAGCATTATAGGTAACAGAATATGCAAAATATTGGTGTTACTCAAACTGACTTAGAGTGAAACTCCTATCTTCTCACTGATCCCTTGGGATATTCAGCTGTCTTAACAAGATTTTATGTGCATGTCCAAATTTTAGCATTCATAAATCAGTTTTAGAAAAGTTTTTGAGGCTGCACTTCATGATCCCATTTGGTATAATTCTTAAATAAAAGCCCAAGGTATTTCTTTTTCATGTCATTAACTGTTCCTCTGTAGTGTTTAGCTGATGAATCTTAAAGGCTGTTGGGCCTACAAATGGTCATTGTCTAGTCTGGACCTCTGTTTGAAACTTACCTTGAGTCCTGCGGCTCTGCTTGAACAATAGAATAACTTTCAGGGGAAAAAACCCACACATTAAAAAAACAAAACCTCAAATAACTTTCAGGGGAAAAAACCCACACATTAAAAAAACAAAACCTCATTCTACTTTTGGTTTAAGCATTTCTAATAATAGAAAATCCACTACAAACCTTGGTAAATTGCTCTGAAGTTAATTGTGTTCACTGAAAAAATAGGTATCCTTTCTCTAGTTTGAATTTGCTTAGCTTCAGCTGAGGTTTGAGTGTTAACTCTTCTACTGATTTTAAAACATGAAAATTTATTTTTATTTTTAACAGGAAATGGCTCTGTGTTTCAGTATATTATAGAATAGAAACAATGTTGAAATTATTTTTCTGTGAAATAATTTTCTTGTTATTCAGTCAGCTCTGCTATTACCCTGAAATAGTTTTATAATTTTTTTAACTCTGTGTCATTTCTTGAGAATAGAAGTCAAACTTATGCAAGACTAAATTTCATAACTCTTCTTCTTTCTTTTTCATTAATATTTTGTTACATCATTTGCTTTTCTTCAATCCAATACCTTCACAATTCTATTATTTTTATTAAAGTACCATCAGTGGTATACATGTCATTTCTTTTTAATTCCATAGAATGAATACCAAGAGGTCTTTGCAGAATTGATGGGGTTATGTGGCCAAAATTAGAGGCTGGATAATAGGATTTTTTTCTGGAAAGAAAACCCAGAGGACTTGTGCCTTCATTCAGTTTTCCCTTAAAAATACATTGGTATATATACACATGAACATTTTTCAAAGAAGTTTTGGCAAATCATGACCACAAAATCATATTATATAAAAGAATTAAATAGTTTATAAATAATAGATTTATATTTGCAAAGAGCAGGTGCATTATTGGCCAGTGAAGAAATGTATAGCGACTGAGAGTGACTGAGGTATACAGGACCAACAGTACAGTTTGGTTAGGTCTACTCATACTTACACAAACAAGAAATTTTACTGAACTAATCTGAGTTACAGAAAGATCCTCCCAATTGTAAACTGGTTTGAAAAACATCAAAACACGTTAATTTTTTATATTATGGTAGCAAAGCACTGACAGGGTATATAATGATAATAATGCAGAGAAACATAAAACCAGAATGAATAATTTTCTAGATGATCCCCAGTCATGCTATTTGCATGTGTTCTATGGCATATAAATTAGGACACCACTGTTTTGAAGGGGGGAGGAGGTGTGTAAATTGCTGGTAAATGAAACATCAACAATTTGGTGAAAGGAAGGTGAAGGAGTCCTGACTGAATACTGTTCACTGGTAAAAGTGGCTTCCCGTTTGTGTCAGTGAAGTGCCCCTAGACTTGATGGCTCCAGTCCCAGCAGGAATGGAATCTGCTCTCTGACATAGCTCTGGAGAATCAGTCCTGAAAAACTAGTTTCAGACCATCTGGAACCAGATAGCCAACTTCAGACTTCTACAATTTAAAGGGCAATTTACTGGGCTTATTGAAGATTTAGTTTGCTTTGCCATTGCTTTCAAGGAGGGACATGAATTTACACAGGATTTTGGGTTCAAAAGTATTACCAGGTTAGGAATCTTTTAGGATGGAAGATGAATACTCTATGAGGAAATGTGTGGGAGCTGAACTGGGAATTAGAATCAGGATTTTCCAAGAGCAGATGGTGAAAAATATCTTAGCTCTTAGCTGGTGCCTGAGCTTGAATTGAACTACTTTGCTGTTAAAACCCAGTCTATTCAAAGTCTGTCTGCATTAATTGTACATTTCTAAATAAAAGTGTAATGGGATAATTTAGTAATTTGGTGTCTGCTGTCTACTCACTTTCCTAAAAGAAATTACCGAGATCCAAATACACTAACCACTCAGTGTCATGACTACAGATATTACTGAATGATTCTTACTGTATTCATTGGTATACTTTTATACCATATATATATATATATTTATATATATTTCTCCTGGGTGTTTTGACTCTTTGTTCTAAGTTTTATTCACCTTGTTTACTGGACTATCAATTTACCATGTTTTTCAAATTGAATTATCTACTGTTCGTCATTCTTTCTATTTAAAAGTCCCTGCAAAAATAAACTCTAAAATATGAGAATTACAAATATTAAGTCCTTCGTTTGAAACAAGCTGAGTAATTCAATATGGGTGAGGAAACACAGGCGAAAGGATCAAGAAAGGAAGTCCTTATGTTGAAAAAATGGTGAATTATGTAGCAAAAAAGGTGAGGACCTTTTTTAACAGTTACGTTATTCACTGTATAATATATTATTTGGGGCAAAAAGCTACTTAGTATATAACAAATACATTGACTTTTCAGGCAAAGTTCTTTCTTATTTTTTGAAATTGCATTGAATTTTGCATCGTAAGAGAAAAAATTCAAACATATGTGTAGTGTTGAAAAAGAATGAGATTAGATAGTGAGAAATTTGTGTATTACTGGCACAGGTATGCAGACATGCATAACAGTGATAATAAAGTAGTAGTAGCTAATACTAGATGAGTTTTTATGTCTTTCATTGCAATTGTGCAAATCATAGAATCGTATCATAGAATCATAGATCAGTTTGGGTTGGAAGGGACCTTAAAGATCCTCTACTTCCAGCACCCCACCCAGCCCCACCTTCCACTAGACATGGTTGCTCAAAGTCCCAACCAACCTGGCCTTCAATACTTCCAGGAATGGGGCATCCACAACTTCTCAGGGCAACCTGTGCCAGTGTCCCACCATAACAGTAAAGCATTTTTTCCTAATGTCTAATCTAAATCTCCCTTCTTTCAGATTAAAGCCATGAAATCCTTCATCTCTTTTTCTATATATATATCAACTAGGACTGTTTTCTTCATTCGGTAGTAGAACTGCAACATTCCATGTTTTTCAATATACAGGAGCTTGGGCTCAGTCAGCTAATGGTTGCTTATGGCTCTAACCTCTGAGATTCTGTGGGTGTGCTTCTGATACACAGGGGACCAAGACAGAGAATTCCCTTAATAATGAAGATGATCAGTTCAGTTTCCTCAGTGCCATGCAGGATGGCACCATGCTAGCCCAGTGGTGGCTAGCACGTGTTAGTTCAGCCTTGCTTCCCGGCTCTAAACTGCATCAGCTGTTTTGATCTCAGCATGCACATTCACCTCTGATCTTCACTCCCCTGTGTGGACATGCTATATGAATCCCTGCAGCCCTCTTAGACTAGAATAGAATAGAAAAGAGGATTATTCACTGGAATACACAGAACATGTCAATAGATACTGGAGTGCAGACACTAGTTACAGGGTCCTGGTAATTAGATGTGAAATCTCTGCTATCTAAAAGATATTAGTGTTAGCCCCATTTAATAAAAGATGAGCATCATTTCTGTTTTCTTCTATATCTTCTCTATACTTCAAGTAAGTTTTAGTTTTAATTTGAAATCTGACAAGCAGGGATTTTATTACGATTTCCAAATCATAATTAAAAATATGTTGAGTACTTCAAAGCCAGACAGAAGTCAGTGGGACTGCCATGATAAATATCCCCACTCAGGGATTCCCTGCTGATACTTTGTGCTAGCAACTGATCACTGCGTCAGGACTTCATTCATATAACATGGGCTTTATTGATATTGTAGAATGTTCATATTTCAATTGGGTTGTTACACATTACAAGTTACTGCCTTATTCAAAAGTTAAGTATACCGCACCCAATTCAATTATATTTATCAATTTTTCAACTTTTGCAAGACTTGTAATCCATTAAAAATAAGTCAGATTTTATTAGATTTTATTATCAGTAAAACGGATTAACTGGCATTATTGAGGCTTCTTTGTGTTAATTTTTATTCAGGTTAGTACTGTATGTGATATCCCATTGGTTTAATCACTGGATTAAACCTAGGCCAATAGTTATCTGATTTTATCACTTGGTGCTTTTTGAGTATTTGCACAGAAGCACTCTGCAAATCATCTAGAATTTCCTTAATACAGCAAGATTTATTATGGATTAACATTAGCATGACAAACATTCTTTCGGCCATTCCTCTAATATCCTTGGGTGCGGATTATCGAGATCCATTGATTTAAGAATATTTATTCTGAATCACTATTGTTTTAACACCTAGTTATGACATTAATGCATTAAAAAATATCATCCTAGTGTCACTGTGCATTACCTTTTGTCATAGCTAGAGAATGTGTCAGCTTTTTCTACATGTTTTATCAATCAGTCTTCTTGAAAGAGTCAATACGTTGCTAAAAATCCCTTTTGTTAATATCCTTACCAAAAAAATAATATTTACCAAGACTGATGCCAGCCTGGATTTTTCTGAATGCCATTAGCTTTCTTCCCAGCCAAATTGTCCTGGTTTTTGATGGTAGAGTCATGGCTTTATTTTTGTGTATGTGTGTGCTAATTAATGAGCTCTTTAAAAAGCTTGTATTTCTATTTCTTTGTTGTCTTTACTTTTTCTGTGCCATCAGTCTTGCTTAGAGCTTTCTGCAGCTTTGGGAAATCAGTTCGGAAACCTTCAATGCATATGAGGTATTGTTGGTATCAAGCTCTGCCCTAGATTAAATGTCAACAGGTCATGATTATACATCCTATCTCTAGTTTATATTTTGACCTTAATTATTACTAATAAGAGTCTAGAATAGTTATCTCATGTTGGGTTCAACTTCTTTCAAGTTGTTTTCTGTTACTACTGGCTGAACCGCAAAATAATTTGGTATTATTTGTTAGGTGAGAGTTCCCACATCTGCCTTCCAAATGGAAGTACCTGTAATATATTTTCCCTCCACACATTGCAGAGTTAAGGAATACTTTATCCTGGTTTTGTTTTTTGCCACATAGCACATTGGTTTGCCTCTATTCAAGATCCTTTGCCTCTGAGCAATAGCTCCAAAATAAGTATCATCTTTGGCAGAGTGTGTCACCCTGTGGTTTAAGTTGCTGTGGGACAGTTGTTCCTCTGCTGCCACCTGTGCATCTGGTGTATAATCAGATCCTTCAGTATTGTAGCCGTTCAACTATCCCAGGTTTCAGTGACCGTTTTCTCAAGATGGAAGTGGGAGCAATAATTTGGAAGAAAGTATTTGATTACAAAGAAAAAATTCCTAAGCAAAAGCTCTTATAAAGAAATCGCTTTTTGTCTTTGACCTCTATCATACTTTAAACATGCATATATTGTATGTATATGTCAGAGGAATGGCATGCAAAACATCTTTCTCCACATATCAGGGAAAAGACATCCCATGGGTCCACATCAGTCAAGAAGCAAAACCAAATGCTCTCTTTTTAGGGGTCCATGGGCTGAAGAACTAGAAGAAAATCTCATCCCAACTCTTATGACACAGCAGGTCATGCACAGCTTGAATCAAAATGCTAAACAATGCAAACAGTTTCAGTTGCCTATAAATCACAAGTGTCAAACAACAAACAGACAGTGGAAGTCAGTTTCTGGAGGGTATTCACTCCTTCAACACTGAAATACTTTTAGGATCTAGAGAACTTTGAAAGTCTTGGAGACTTTTGCTGTGTTTTCCTATAATTTGCATAATGATTTCTACCCCCAACTGCAATATTATTCCCTGCAGAATTCTCATTCCAGACTGTTTCCTTATTACATGATTATTACAGTTTTCACGAGTGATTGTTTTATCAGTCAGCAGCAATGTAAGGGATCTGGCTTAAAATGACTTTCAAATATTTATTTAAATGTTAAAGCAGTGTTTATGATTGTGGTCACAATTTGAAATCACTAAATTCGCAAACATTTGTGTAGCTAAAAATGCAAAGATATTTTATGTGTAAATATATGTATGTATAAAATAATATATTAATTTCATAATCATTGTCATGATTCTAAAATACTTCCCATTTATTAAATGTTTTGTAAAAAGATCTTTCAGATTTATTTTCAAATAAATCAATCCATCATATTTTGGAAACAGGCCAGTTAGTTCTTAGATTTAAAGACTACAGGCCATACATTCCTCAGATATGTCTGAGATATCATTTTTCTCATATAAGCATAAGTTAAGCATTTTAGCTTCTGACAGTTGATTTCAGAAATAAAACTTTGTTGCTAAGATTATAAATCTTCAGCAAGACAAACCTGCTCAGCAGTTTGGGATGTGATTCACAAGGATGTGAGGCACACAAAGAACCATTGAAGTCAACTGGAACTGTGATCATTTCCAACTTCTCAAAATCTGAGGCGTTATTTGCTTTCATCTTGTTAGTGATCATGTAATGCTAGTTCAGGCCCGAGATGCAGGGATAAAGTCAGCATTACCTAGGCAAGAATGAAAGATCTGAAAAGATTTTCCCACATAACAATTATGTAAAGCCATTTCAAAGAAACATGGGGCCCTCTAGTCAGTCATTTCTACAGGGAATAGATTTTTTGGGCCTAAAACTGGCTTTGCTATTTATTATGTAGTAATGGAACATTACCTTTGTCGTGAGACTAAAGCAAAAATTTGAAAGCTGGGTTATAAAATCTAAAGAGAGCCTCACACTTGCCAGAAGTAGCCAGTAATTACCACAGTGATAAGTTTGAGGATTCAGGTCTCAAACAAAATCAAGAAATAAGAATTCAAAGACAGGATTTTTTTTTTCTTCCTCCCAGTTTCCTCTATTCCAGGAAATTCATGTGGTCAGGATTCTTTTAACAGAAAATTATTTACAGGTGCTGTTCCTGGCTCTGTCATAAAGTTGTGTCTTACACCTCCGTCTAAGTGCAGTCAGTCTTTGGATCAATGTGACTTCTTCCTGTAGGGATCTTTCTGTTGAATAACTGCCTACTACAAAGCCAATGTCCATGGCCTTCCAGAGCTTTGCATGACTCAGAAGGGCAATGACTATATTGGCTAGATGGAGCAACAGTATTTCTAGATGAGGTTATAAATTTGTATATAAATTAATTTCAGAAACACTTCATAGAAGAATCTGAACACTTATTAAACCCTGAAACTTCAGTTCACAGCTTTTCCTCTGCAATACAGTAGCCCTGGGGTATGAGAATTAGTGAATGTGTTTGACCGATAGCTCATGACACTGTTTACAATGAGGTTTGATATTTATTATTGTTTAATCTTTTTGCATTCCAATTAAGCACCAGAAATCACGGTTCAACTAGAAGTTAACTTAATTTAAAGTTTCTATTACCTAATAGTCTGGAGGACATGTGCAATATGTTATTGGAAACCTGCCTCTTTTCAATTTTTTTCTGGTTTCTGAACTGAATTCTTACTGTTCACCAGCTTCTGAACAATTCCTTTGTCAGATTTTTTTCCTGCAATCACGAAGTGTGTAAATGCAATTCTTACAAATGATGAAAGATGATGAATAAAAGGAAGGTTTGATTCAGTCACAGCCACATGAATCATGAAGCTGGGCTAGATCTACACCTTTAGAGTCTTGCGAGTTGGTACTGCCTGCAGGTGTAATGAAATGCAGCTCATTTTATTTTTGCATTACAATTGTCAAATAGCTTTCCTTTCATTAGCTTTGATCGGGTTTGAATTAGGCCAGTGTGGCCCCTTCAGGGGTGAATCACGTTTTGAGTGAGACATGAGCCAGGTAAGAGAGCTGCTTCCCACGTTGTCACATGAACTTCATGTTCTAATTCACGGTGTAACAGTGTAAAAAGATGCAGAAATACTATAACTTCAGTCATTTTCCAACATTAAAGAGATTTTCTTCCATTACAAGTACATAAAACAAGTTATTGTGAACTTCTAGCACCATTTTGAAGCTACCACAAAAGGTTTGATCATATAAGATAACTATTATTAAATTTTATCTATTTTTTAAAATAGCAAAACTGACCTTGTTGAAAATTCCCTAGAAGATCATTTATCTAAGGAAAAAAGTAAAAGAAAAATCTCAGCCTCTATGGGATTTGTCTGAAAGAATTTGGGATCAGTCTTCATTATTTGTTTTCTCTTAGTAAAAGTAATACAAGCACATTTCAGTCACTTACTGAATTTAAGCAGGATTTTTTTAGATTGAAAAATATTTTGACAAATGGATGCATGTAACCCTGAGGAACTTTTAGTTTGCAAACCTGATGAGTTTAATAGAAGGAACGGTGACAATTCTCAAATATTTCCATTTTGTTTCATTTGGTGACAGAAGATACTGAGATGGCAGAGTTATTGAATGCCTTCTTTGTCTCTGTCTACTCTGCCAGAGGCAGTCCTGAAGAGCCCTGTACTCCTGAGACCTCAGATGAAGTCAGGTCACCGGAGCAGTTTGCCTTAGTCAATGAGGAATGGGTTAGGGACCAGTTGAGCAATCTGGACATCCATAAATCCATGGGTCCAGATGGGATGCACCCGTGGGTGCTGAGGGAACTGGCAGAAGTCATTGCTAGACCGCTCTCCATCATCTTCACCAAGTCTTGGGAAACGGGAGAGGTGCCTGAGGACTGGAGGAAAGCAAATGTCACTCCAGTCTTCAAAAAGGGCAAGAAGGAGGACCCAGGTAACTATAGACCGGTCAGCCTCACCTCCATCCCTGGGAAAGTGATGGAACACCTTATCCTTGGTGCCATCTTAAGGCATGTCAAGGATAAGAGGGTTATGAGGGGCAGTCAACATGGCTTTACCAAGGGGAAGTCATGCTTGACCAACCTCATAGCCTTTTATGAGGAAATAACACGGTGGATGGATGATGGCAGAGCGGTGGATGTGGTCTACCTTGACTTCAGCAAAGCATTTGACACAGTCTCCCACAGCATCCTCATAGCTAAATTGAGGAAGTGTGGACTGGATGATCAGGTAGTGAGGTGGACTGCGAACTGGCTGAAGGACAGAAGCCAGAGAGTTGTAGTCTATGGGGCGGAGTCTAGTTGGAGGCCTGTATCTAGTGGAGTGCCTCAAGGGTCAGTACTGGGACCAGTATTATTTAATATATTCATCAATGATTTAGATGAGGGAATTGAGTGTACTGTCAGCAAGTTTGCAGATGACACTAAGCTGGGAGGAGTGGCTGACACGCCAGAAGGCTGTGCTGCCATCCAGCGAGACCTGGACAGGCTGGAGAGTTGGGCAGGGAGAAACTTGATGAAATATAACAAGGGAAAGTGCAGAGTCCTGCATCTGGGCAGGAACAACCCCAGGTTCCAGTGCAGGTTGGGGAACGACCTGTTAGAGAGCAGTGTAGGGGAGAGGGACCTGGGGGTCCTAGTGGATGGCAGGATGACCATGAGCCAACACTGTGCCCTTGTGGCCAGGAAGGCCAATGGCATCCTGGGGTGTATTAGAAGGGGGGTGGTCAGTAGGTCGAGAGAGGTCCTCCTTCCCCTCTACTCTGCCCTGGTGAGACTGCATCTGGAATATTGTGTCCAGTTCTGGGCCCCTCAGTTCAAGAAGGACAGGGACCTGCTGGAGAGAGTCCAGCGCAGGGCGACAAAGATGATTAAGGGAGTGGAGCATCTCCCTTATGAGGAAAGACTGAGGGAGCTGGGTCTCTATAGTCTGGAGAAGAGGAGACTGTGGGGGGACCTTATTAGTGTATATAAATATATAAAGGGGGAGTGTCATGAGGATGGAGCCAGGCTCTTCTCAATGGCAAACAATGATAGGACAAGGGGTAATGGGTATAAACTGGAACACAAGAGGTTCCACTTAAACTTGAGAAGAAACTTCTTCTCAGTGAGGGTGACAGAACACTGGAACAGGCTGCCCAGGGAGGTTGTGGAGTCTCCTTCTCTGGAGACATTCAAAACCTGCCTGGACACATTCCTGTGTGACCTTATCTAGGTGTTCCTGCTCCGGCAGGGGGATTGGACTAGATGATCTTTTGAGGTCCCTTCCAATCTCTAACATACTGTGATGCTGTGGTACTGTGATCCAAGAGGTTCAGGGGCTTTCTTCAGTCAAGCTGAGCTCTAAATGTGAATCTTTCAGGATTCACTCAGAATTCAGTGATTTTTACTACTGTGCTGTAAAATCTGTATCTCCTGTGCACACACAAGTGAAGCTTGTCAACTTCAGCTCAGTGTGATTTCAAACAGCTGAGATATCAAACATGCAAAATGAGTTGTGTAATAGAAACCTCAATTTGACATTAACAATGGCACTTTTACATGTACACATACTATAGTATTAACATAGAGCAGCATTTATAGCATTTTAACCTTGCTGTCAGGTAGCTGATGTGTTAGTAGGGGTTTTGTGACCAATTCAGAGAGATTACACTTAGGGTTGAACATTTCACAAAATCAGTTCAATTGTGAAAAGAAGAATTTGCTACTAAATATTTCTTGGTCACCAAATTACTGAAACTTCTGTTGCAGCCTCAGCTGAAAGCTGTGCTTATTTTTACAACTGAGTCTTTTCCATTATCCAAGAGTGGTTTTCCCATTTCAGCCTTCTCCTTGCCCTCTTTTTTTCCATGCACTTTTTGAGGTTTCCCTGCTTGGGCCTCTTTTCTATCCTTCAGTAAGGTTGAATTCCCTGATGGTAATCGTAATTATAAACATATGTTGTTACTGTGGGCTACCAATTTACTTGCAGTCCTTAGTATTAGGAAAAAAAAAGTAGGTTTGGAATGTATTTTACATCATCAGGGCCTATCTCATGAATAATTAAAAGAAACTCAAATTTGTACTAAAAAGCAGTCTCTGGAATGCCATGTCTAAAGATAATTGTACACTAAAACTGGTTTGAATCAAGTAACCACTCCAAACAATTAATATAATGGCAGAAAAATATTTTTGAGTTTTATAAAATTTAATATTAGCGTCCTAGAGATAAGGATGATTGTCAGGAAAACAGAAAATACAGAAATAACTATTTTGGAAATTGCTAGACTGAGAATATTTAATTTATCACAGATATTTAGTGAAAAAAAAAAGCTTTCCAATTAAAACTTCAGAAAGGCAAAGTAAAACACTCTAAATTTTACGTTTGTTTTAGTGGCTTCTTCTACACTGTCTTTCATTCAGGCTTAATGCAAAGAAGTGCCTCTGTAATTAACATGTTAGATTTTTAGTGACTTATTTTACTGTGTAGCATTTTATTGCTTATGTGTCAGTCAGTGTGATGTTCACAGTGCTGCAGGGAATAATCAGAGCATGCATTAGGCAATTCATATTGTACTTGGTATCCTGGTAAGACAAGATAAAATGTTTTGAAGATTAGTTTAGAATTAAAAAACCCAACAAAAGCAATGCTCCCCCCGACATTCTGGGAAGACATAACAATAATGAATGAATTTGACAGGAAGGTAGGTCCATTTTAAATTGGGTTGGACTTGATAAAGTTTGACAGAGGGTTCTTCAAGGATAGGTGTCAGCAGTGTCACAGCCCTGAGCAAGCAGTTAATTCACGGATGTGGTTGTGGCAAGAAGGAAAATAGCAGTATCTACCTGTGAAACACAGCAAAGGCGATGCTGGGTGGTTACACACCACTCAGCACCAGCTCTTGGAAAAGCACTGGAACAAATAATGGAGGTTTGTTAACAACAACAGAACAAGGAAAAGAATAAGAGCTAACATGGGTTTATAAACAAAATGTGTCCAAACTAGTCTAATTTCTTCTTTTAATAAGGTAACAAACATCAAATATGAAGGAAATAGATGTCATATGTCTCAGCTGTAATCAGGCTTTTCTCACTGTCTTATGGCACAGACTGGATGAAATCAGTATAAACTGAATACAAGACTGGTTGGAAAGCAGTATGTATAGTACTTATGTGTTAAACCAGGAAGAGATACTGAGCAGGGCTCTGCAAGAATCTCTCCTGGGTGCAGCTGAACTACATATTTTCAGTAATGAAAGAGATGCCAGGAGAAAGAACATGCTTACTAAATTCACAGTACCTAGCTGGGAGAAAATAGACAGTTTTGGTGAGGAAGAGATAAAATTCAAACAGATCTTGAGAAATACTCTGAAAAAAAGCATGCAGTTCAAGGAAGACAAGTACAGGGTTGGGTATGAACAATTGCACAAAGATAGGATAAGGAACAAGGGACTTAGATATGGTCTTGAAGGTCCGTGAGGCACAGTAAGTACAATGCAAGCTGAACATTTACCAGCAGGTAGCACAAATCAGCACTGCTCACTACTGGGAAAAAGTCAGCTGGTTTACTGGGATGGAGAGATGATTATTGTCTGGTCCATCATTTTGATCTAGTCAGCGCAGATGTTTCCTCAGCTGGAGAACTGTGCCCACTTACAAGCATAACACTTTGACAAAGATGTGAATCAACTGGAGAAACTCTTCTCCTTGCTGTGGATAGAGAAAATATGGGTCATAAACCGCAGAGAGAAAGGTTCAGGTTATTAGGAATTCTTTTCTGATAGGAATAATTTAACTTGGGAGACATTGCCTAACAGTATTGCAGGATTACTGTCACTGGGAGATTTCAAGAGTAGATCGGATAAACATCTGTCAGGAATGTGGTAGTTATATTTGATACCCTGGTGAAGGAGAGAATAGACTAGATGATGTCTCACTTTTCCCACCCTGGTTTTTGATGGCGTGTTAAAATGATCTCAAGCTAACTGTTTTGACTAAATGACCAACTGTTCTTATGCTGAAGTCAAGTGATGTTCTTTTCCATTGATTGCACTAGATTTGTATCAGGAACAGGGTAAAGTGAAGGCATATGAATGTCAGTTGCAGAATACAGGAAAGACCTAATCCCACTCCCATTAATTTCAGAAGAGACTTGATCTCTTTCAGTGGATGTTTAGTTGAATTATAAATGTATGCTGTGTATACATATGTGTATATATATCAAAATAAAATATTAGTACAGTTTTGTCAGTTAAGCATCACTGAAAACTTGCTCTTTGATCAAGTGTGAGAGAACTAAAACTTAACCAACAGTGTGTCTTTTTTGGTGTTTAGCAATAGAACTTTCCAATGGGAGTGTTTCACAGTGATGCACATTCCAAGAAATTCTCATAGACTTGCTGATAGCACCCGGCTGGTTGAGGTACCAAAGCATTTAAAATGTAGGGCTATGAGTGAATAAGATGCTAGGAAAAAAGGGATACTTGGGCCCCACTCACAGCATCCTCTTGGTCACCTGCATTATTCTTTTTCATTTTAGGGACTTATGCTGTATGCTAGGAGTGATAAATGTGGGATTTTGTGATCTTGCTTTTGGGGAGTGGAAGAAAACTAGCAGTAGGAATAATCAAAATGTGCAAGACTTCAATTTCTCTGGGACATAGCCAAAATCATAGATGGCAGCACAGCAGGAAATCCCCTTCCAGATTATTTCATTGCTAGGCTGGTCCCGGGCTGGTAACATGTTGTGTATTTCACACTAAGCAAAGTTCCTTTGTATTGTCTGGAATTTTTGCTCATCCTCTTAGCTCACAACTTTTTCATAAGCCTAGCCTTAGGAGTTTTACAGCTTCCAAAACCAGAAAGGCTTGGCCAGGTTTAAATAAACATCCATGCTAACAGCTTACCACTGGTTATAACGATGTTTGCCAGCCTGATGGAATGCATGCTTTAAGCATCAGTTGATAAACTGCTATTTTTATTGAGGTTTCGATCAGAATTCTCTACCAGAATGAACAGAGAAACTCAGAAACCAGCTGTGTGTTCTATATTACAGACAGGCAGGAATATATATATTCAAGAAATGTAAATTTAACCATACAGGTAAAGATCATGAAGAGTACATTCACCCTGACATGCATGGTCAATAATGAACATCTTAATTCATGAAGGAAGAAACATGACTCAGCGGGTAAAACAGTAGATAAGACTTTTGCATTGCATTACTGCATGGGTCTCCAGTACATCTCTAATTTCGGAAGTCACTGCATTCTCTCCTCTTTGCCTCATTTCCCCTATCAGAAAACAGGATGAACATTCAAATGAGATTCATTAGGCTATTGGGGTTATAGGGATAAAAATGGTGTTAAAAAGAACAGCTGTTGTATAGAAATGATCAGTAAGTGTCTTCATGTTATTTATACTTGATCTTTACTGGGAATGTAAAATTGCTTGACTGTTTCAAACTATGTTTGATTCCTGCTTTGAGCTCCTAAAAAGGGTCAGTTTTACCTGAGATAAGATGGGCATTAAAAATGAGATACTAGACTGCAGAACAACCTTTTATTAAGGAAACTAGACTATCTTTTTTAGTACGGGGAATATTGGTTTATATCTGATCTTAAAGATTTTACTTGAGGTTATCCAATGAAGGACTGTGCAACCAGACTCCTAACTGTGCAACCAGATTTTAGCTTTAGTTTGTTAGCTAATGTGGCTTTTTGCACCAGAAGGCTTACAAGTTATCCACTTCACTTTTGGAAACTCATGTGAAGAAATATTAAAGTGTTTGAAGGCCTCCCAGGTCATTGCACTCCATACAAAGGTGGGTTTTTGCCTTGTTTATAACATTCCTCTGAGGGATCTAACAGGCTTTTAGAGCTGATGTTCTGTATGTCTGTACTGAAAGAACAATGTCATTCAGTAGACTTGCCATGAAATGCCTTGGAGGAATTCAAACAGCAGCGTTTATATGTACATGATGCGTTCAAGTCTACTGCCATCCAAACCCAGCAGAGGAGAGACTAGAAAGGTTTCATGAGCAAGAGGAGAAAAAATGTATAAAGGTTAAACTCAGTGCTAAAATCACTGACATTTGAACAACATAGATGTAAAAGAAAAGTGAAAGCATCAGACATTAACTAGGGTTATTGTATTAGAAACTTCATCTTGGTAATGACTGCAAAGTCAAGAAAAAACCTCAAAGCCCCAAAAACTCCAACCAAAAAATCTTGCAAACCAACCTACTAGGAAGGCTGCAGATCAGCATGAGTAAGTGTTAGTTAAATGCTGTTAATAGAAAAGTATGTCTTTATATAGACATGAGCAATATAAAATTTTGCCTGCCACACGTTTAAACTTGTTCTTTTGTAATTAAAAGCAGAACTAATTTAGAACTTAATGCCATAAGAGCATAAATAGTGTAGAACAAAATTATAAATGTGATGGCAGAACAGTATTTTTATCATCTGGATTATGTATTTCCTCAGCATCACTTAATATGTTTGACTCCATCTAAATATCATGCATAGATTAATTGACTGTAAAACTACTGCTTACTTAATGTAGAGGCATGAACATTTCTCTTGTTTCCTTTCTGATAGAGAGGACATGAAGAACAAATCAAAGATTCTTGCTAAGCCTATGATCAGGAAATTTATGTCTTATTATTAAAATAATATCTGAGTGTGTTTATATTTAGGAATAGAGTGACTTCTAAAATAGCCTGAAAATCCTGGAAAAGCAAGTGAGGCTGACAGTGCTATGTGAGCACTAACTGGTGTATTTTCAAATTCTTTTTACAAATAGTTTATAAGTGTTTGAATTCTTGTTCACTGAAAAATGTCCATGATTATCAGGAAGGGGTTCTTAGCACTAAATAAATAAAATAAAATCTATAAAAAACAGTGCAAAAAATGTCAAATGCTATAGTTTCAGTGAAGGACTAGTTAAGATTTATACAGGTGTCCATACTTGGGTTTTTTTGCCCAATTACCAGTTTAAGAACAGACTTAGGTACATATTAAGTTCCTTTCATTTAATCTCAACCACCAATAAATACACTGAAGATAAGAGTTGTTCTTGAGCTTGCCTGCCCTTGCCAGTGGCAGCATTAGCTCTTGGGATACTGGCTAACAACACAAATTCAAATCTCTCCTGAAATCTGGCTGCTTTTGAGACACCCAAAGCAATAAACATTAATAAAAAGCTATCAACATCCCTTCTATAAGCATATGTGCACACTTACAAGTCTGGATCATTTTTTCTGTAGGGGCATGAACAAGCGTGGGCTTCCTGTATTCCATTTCTTTGAGACCTCATTAACTTCAGTGTATTTGTGTCTTCCACTTAGCTGACCACTTTGTCAATGCTTGCCAAATAATAAAGCCTAATTATACCAAAATCAAGTTTGGAGCACACAGCTGCAAGTCCTCCAAATTTGTCTTTCATTCTGCCTCTAAAAACTCATCCTTGCTGAGACTGCTGCCTTTCAAGCAGCAGTATTCTTGGCCTGAACACTGACTGATATTTGAAATGAATCAGCAGTACAGTAAATTTAATTTTCAAAAACAAATGGTTGCTCATATTTAGAACTTGGCCAGAAATTGTAAGTAGAATCCACTCTGCGTGCTTCCCTTTCCACAGGGCTGGTCAGTGGTAAAATCGCACTGAGCTAGGGAGAATTCTAACTATAGTTTTTGGTATGAGTGAAGTCAGGCTGAGAGACAGCATCTCAAGGATCAGAGCAGAGGCTGATTCTTAAGGGTGCAGCCTGTAATCAATCAAGCTGTAATCACAGGAAGATGGGACCAGAGCGTGCAGGTTCTGACTGCAGCTGGGTCAGTTCTTCGCACCTTTGCAAAATCATTGCAGATCTTCCAAAGTGGTCCTGAGCAGAGATGAAGAAGAGATGCCAAGGGCAGGAGCTAACTGGAATACAGACAGTGAGTAATAAATAGAGATAGCAGCACTGCTCAAAAGGGTCTGGAACAATATTTAGAGCCATGTCTTGAGATTCTCTTTTACACAGAATAGTAACATTATTCCTTTTTATTTGCCTGGAACTGTATTTCTGTTGTTCAGCATGTTGGTTTTCTCTATTGCTCAGGCAATATCAGGCAGTATGAACCTTGGTACGGTGGAGCTCTGTAGTTGCATCTCCCTAGCAACTGAGTAACTAGCACTTGAGGAAGCAATAAAACCCGGTGTTTTAATTCTTTTACAGTTTGGTAAAGCTTGAGAGATGGAGAAGCCATGTGGCAAATTCATGAGGAAGGAGAAAGTAAACTATCTTTTGTTTATATCTATTAACTGCTCTGCAAATACCTGCACTGTTGCTTTCACTCAAAAATCACGCTCTATGTAGCTAATCTGAATTGATGCACTTACGTTGTACGGAATCGTGTTTATAGGTTATTTGTAGTACAGATTTATATGTTTAGTATAGGGTGAGAGCGAAAAGAGAGGAATGAAAAAGCTAAGCAACATTTTAGCCACTTCCTAAACCCTTTGGCTTCAGAAGCAGTTCTGGTTACACAGACTGGTCAATTTTAATTTCAGTTTTGCTCAGCCTCAAAAGCTTCTTTGGTGGGAAAATTCAAGATAGCAGAAGAAAAAACTGGCAATTTGATTTTCTGAGGGGAGACATGGGGTAGTTTTTGGAGGATCCATGAGGTGGCTGGATAAAATGGACCTACCTATTCTGTCAGGAAATGATATGCTGCTAGATGAGGCACATAAACATATGTACAAATATTTTTTTAAACATTTTCCTAAGGGAATCATTCCTTCTGTTAAATGTAACTTTTTTGCTAAGACTGTTATTTATCCCATTTGGTGCAGAACTGTGGGGGATGGAAGGGAGGGAACCAGGCTGCATAGGAGATACTCAGAACATAGTCAAAGTACTGCAGTCTAGGGACTGTTCTCAGAAAAGCAAATTTATTTGAAGCTTCTCCAGAAAAGACAGATGCACAAGGCCTGGGATAACACTCATCAGAGAAGAGCAGAAAGGTGCAATATCCTTCTAACCATGACGAACGTCCTGTAAGAAAAATGTTATATCTCTTTATTACCTCTTTACTTTTCTTTTCCCTTTTGTCTGCTGTTTTCTGTCTCACATTTTACCTTTCTCCTTGTATTGTCTCAACCATTCATTTTAATCAGCTCTTATTCCATAATCTGTGGCTTTAGTATTCTGCATCTTTCTGCATGCTAAAATTGCTCTCCCGAGCATTGCTCCACCCACACTGTGATTGATTGCTGTTTATACGCTCCCGCTCCCTGCACTCTGAAAAGAGCTGTGTGCACACAGGCACACAATGCAAGTACTTCCACACTTTGGTACAACACCGGACAGGGAGCTGACTAGACCTCCAGTGAGGCTTCTGCATTTCTGTAATTGTGCTTGAATACTTTTTGCTGTCAAAACCAATTTTGGGGAGATGCTTTTTCCTCATGTCCTAACTCTCAATGCCTTTTTATTTTGTTTGGGGTTTTTTTGTGTGTTTTTTTTTGTTTGTTTTTGTGGGGTTTTTTTGTTTGTTTGTTTGTTGTTTTTTTTTTTTTTTTCCAATTGCGTACCTCCAATCCTTCAGAAAAGCATTTCTTCCTCTATTAATGATGCTTGCCTAGGGCCAATGCCTGTCAAAGCAGACAGGTATTTTCAGTGTCCTATTAAATTAGGCGATATGAGTGAATTAACTGTAAGCATGTTCAAGATTTTGGCTACTTCTAATTTGCAAAATTTTCTGATGCCTGGCAATATCTCCATGGACAGGCAGGGCAGAAAATGCTTATTTCAAGCCATTGCCTTAGCTCTTTCACCAGGACATCTACCACAGGAGTCCCTCCCCACTAGTGGTGACTTGGGGATACTGCAAAGATGATTATTCTGAAAGTACTGTTCATAGCCCTCCTTTTCTGAATTTGTGAGATGACAAATGATTTCCACCTGAACATCTGTGACATTTGGGTTCTGAAACAATCTCAAATACCGTACTGTTCATTAGTGGGGATTCAATTTCCTGTACCTCTCTGCTTCAGTTTTGCATAGAGTGTGCATATTCATTAAAAAAAATAATAATAAAGTTTTGCTAGAAAAGAGGGGTGTGTAAATAGAAGATGCGTGGGGCAAAGCTGTGTTTTGTGTTCTGGACATTTATATAGCTATTTACAGTGCTCTTCAGTTAAATAATAATAATAATAATAATAAAGAAAAAACAGAATTACCATAGCAACTGAAGCAAGTATGTGTTACATTTTTAATCTCTGAGATACACAAACCATTACTAAGAAAACCTGCACAAGAAAATACGTGAACTTATGTGCATTCCCTATGTTTGAAGGGAATATTTTGTTTCTTATTTCCGTGCCAGTATTTAATGCTGCCTTTGTTAGGAGAGTAGCTTTGTTCTCTTTGCATTGTTATGCTTGCATCTCAGGCAGATGATGAGTGCAGGAGACAACTGGAATGTGTTCTCTTCCGAGACATTTTGGGAACTGCCAGGAGTATGCAGCAAATGGTGGCTATGAGGCCACTATGATATTTTTTCCTGGTACATTGGAATGAACTCCACAGGTGAACACATGGGGAACACATCTATAAATAAAACATGCTTGTAATTCATGTCTGCACAAAACTACTTGCTATGCTTTTCTGAATCTGATGTACAGGAAGGTTCTTGTTCAAGTTTATTTCCCCTTCTTCCCCACCCCAGTTCACCACTCTTACTTGGTTTCCTTAAATCCCTTTTGAATTACAGTACACAAAATTTCTTTCCATAAAAGATCCATAACAGTTCTGCTTAAAAATATATAAACCCACATTAGCGTGTGTTGTGTCTATGGAAGAGTCAGGGGAAAGGGGCACCAGTTAATCTCAATAGTCTCCCCATTACTCTCTCCTATTAAATTGGTATTTATTTCTCGTGCTGATGGTAAATATTATTTCCTCTATTATATCTGCCCCTGTTATGGCAAAATAGTTACAATTCCTTTTATCAAGACAATCAAGGGACTAAACTAGCTGCTTTTTCCATGTTACTGCAGTACTTGGTTTTGAATCTCTTTCAAAAAATGGAGCTTTTGCAGTAACATGCCTGGACACTTCGCTGTTTCCAAGACAAACAGCTCTTGAGCCAAGACTGATTTGGACAGCATGCAATAGCTTGCATCTTTTTTTCAGGAGATTCAGAGTCCTTTAGAAAAGCTAAAAGAGCCCTAGAAGGAACAGCTGTGGGTAGCTTGAGGTACAGAAAGATTGTGCCTGCCCAACACCATACAAGTTGACTTAACAGTGCAGAGGTTCTCTGAACTATTAAACAATTTCAAGCCTAATCTTGTTGGCGCAGGTCCCTGACACACATTTTTGTCAAGTATGTCGTCATGATCCTTAGGGAAAAATATGTCCTTTTCCTTTCCCTGTCAAATGCCTGCAACCTGCTGTATCGCAAAATCAAGTGATACTCCAGACTTTGAAGAAAATACTTAAGATTCTGATACTTCACCCTTTTCATATTCTTTACAGACATAAAATTTTAGGTAGAACCTTTTGTCAGCGTGGCTGCATGGCATCCTTTCTAGAGCTGGCCAAGAGTGTTTCTCTTGGAAACAAATGTTCCCTCAGAATGAAACTTTGCATAGGAAATCAGCTGTTTCTGATGAATTTTCAATTTTAAAGTTTTTGATTGAATCGTAGCAGAATGTTTATAACTTCTTGGGTTAGAAGACTTTAATTTGCTTTGATGTTATGCCTTATGCACCAGTCAAACTGCATTAAATAGTTGGAGTATATCAGTAAAGAATTATATTTTTTTACCTCCAGGCAGATGTAAAGAATTGTTTATTGAAAATTTCTTAAAAAGTGGAAATCCTCAGTTTCATCGAGCTCTAATTTTTGCTTCAAAATGATGAAATAATAGCAGCATAACAGATTTTTTTCTTGCTTATTTCTGCTAGTGAGCCTTGAAGTAGCATTTCCAGCTCCTGTGAATGTTAAGCAAAATCCACAAATGAAATATGAATTTTCAATAGCTTATGTTCAGCTTGAATTAAAAACAAGTAATTCTTTCCTTCCTTTCTCATCTTGGAGTTCATCATGCAGTGACAATTTGAAATTTACAACCCAGACATTTAACATCCTTCACAAGAACATATAATTTGAAAAACTTGTGAAGAGAAATGTCTCTGCTAAAAAATGGCACTGTCTCTTTGTAAAAAGACCCCTGCCATCTAAATTTCTGTTCAGCTTTCCCATCTTAAGCTAAATAACATTGACTTTTTTTCAGATGCATTTTTTTGAAAGTTACCCAAATTAGATATGTGCTCAAAAGAGTTATAATGTGATATCGTTGGCTTTCTTCTATATCCCTTTGCATAAATTTGCAGCTAATGCAGAATATGGATTTTATCAAAATCCATTGCTGAAAATAGAGACAATGCCATTTAACAGGTGTTCATAACCCTACAAACTATCAAAGCAACATTCACCCTGTGAACCCCAAGGGTTTTCTTTCATAAAATGTAAGGTGATGTATGTTTTGATAAAACCTAGCAAAGGAGGGTTTCAGATGAGGTTCTGTCTCTGGGAATAGATCTCTGATGAGGTTAATAAAACTAGGCTTGATGCCTAACTCTCCTTGACTCCATTGGATTGGACACAATCTCATTTGGTAAATCCCACTAAATGCATATTCTTATTTTCTGTTAATTAGCCATCTTTGCAAATCTTTTCTCCACAGACCAATAGGTATCTTTCAATTATGTTTGGCATAACATATCCGAGTGAGCGCCTCCTTATGTTACAATCCCAAACAGCAGGGTATTTGCTTTCTCAATTTTTTTTTAAAGTTTCATTTCTCCACTAAGCTCTAGAAAATGCATCATCTGCAACACGAGTCTTGTGGGAAATGGCTGCCTTGGAAAACTTTTTAAATTTCCTTCGAATTCTAATTGGTATGAAAAAGTCTTAATTCCTCAATATTTCCAATGTGTATTAGACTCCCCAGTTCATATACAGTCGGTAGAAGGAAGACAGAGGAAGAAATTAAAAACCAAACTTCTGCAAAGTTTGTTCTTTGATGTGACAGTTTCATACGATGGCAAATTGGACAAGGGAGAAGATGACAAATAGAAGACACAAGAAACCATTTTTTTTGTGAAGCAGTAGAGCAGATTCCATATTTTAATTAGATGAGATGCTTAGCTCAAAAAAGTTAACAGAGAATCCAAAGAAGTCCCCATAATTGGTTGTCTTACGTGGTAAGCTACATTGCTCCACAATGTTCATCTTTCCTCAATAAACAGGCTTATGAATATTCTTAGAATTGCAGAACACTAAATGAGTATGATAGTGAGCCAGAATTTATGCTAGGAAATGCTTCCTTTAATGTCTTTAAAATATTGTACAGAATCTTTTTTAATTGAGTTGCACGTTATGTAAGTTATGGGAGCATGATTTTATACCTAGAAAGAGAAGAGGTTTAAAATTGCTTAGAAAGTCAGTTCTAAACTGAAAGAAAGTATCCTAAACCTTGGTAAGTTTTAAAATTGGGCATGAACTTCTCAGCTCTCTTGTAGTTTTTCTAAACCCACTCACTCTATCCCTCATGCCCAAGCTATGTTGCAGTTTCTTTAATCTCTGAACCAGTTGCAGAAGTTCATAGGCCTCTCTGTTTTGCAGTCTGGTAGATTTTCTGATACGACTAATTGGTTTTGACTCTCCTGGAATAGTCCATTGTGGTTTTACATAGTTTGACATTGTAATGAGATACGTTTGTTCACAAAGTTAATTTTGTTAGCACAGAGATTCTTTATTTCTATTAAATATTAAGACACACAGAACGAATTTTTGATCTTCGGACTCATGCCATAAGAAGCAACATAGATTACAACAAAGTCACAATGTTTTAATTCATTCTGCTATGCTTTCATTTCTGGGTTGTAAGTCCACATATATTTGCCTTTAAATGCTTTAGAGGTAGACAGGTTGGGTTTTCATTGCTTCTAAATATGTGGCTGCCTTGAGGCTTCCAATTTATTTATTTTTTTTAATGGAGTGAGAGGCTATAAAACCTGTGTGCTGTAAAGCAGGCAGACTTCTAAAAGTTTCCTACCAGCTCACCAGGCTCAGCTGAAAGAGCAGGTATCTTCAAGCATATTTAACTCTTGTTCCTAGGCTTGTAATTAAAACCACTGGAATGCTCCCCATTTTGAAAAGGTCACATTTGATTTCATCTGAGACATTCCCTTTGTCTCATTTTAGCTGCCTCTGGTTTATATACTTAAGGAAAAAAAAAAAAAGGCACTTATAATTAACTGTCCACTACCCACAGGAAGATTATCTGGTTGGTGGATGAGCTTTGGCAGAGCTGTGGACACAAATCTCCTCCCTGTCTCTACACATACCATAATAGACTTTAACCTACAAGTGCAGGATAGAGACTCCTGAATGGCTCTGCACAAAAAGAGGGAGCACGAGGAAATGGGGCAACTACGAATGGGTTTATTTGCTCAGCTCCCAGTGTCTAAGAGTAACAAAAATTTGATTCTTCTGATTGTTATTGCATTAATTAATTCAGTTCCAATCCAGGGATCTCATCTCAACAAGCTAAAATATCAGGATTTTTGCTGCTGACAAGGTTAACTTTCTAATACATTTTTTTTAATATTGTAATAAGATAATTGTCTTTATGTTTAGGAGATTCACAGAGTGCACTCTTCAAATGTGGTTATTTATCTTTGTCTATTTTCATGGATTCCATTACCATAATATACAAGTTTCATACCCTTTAATGTGCAAATCTGCCCCAGGCCTCTCTGAAAAAGTGAGTTTATTAGCTACATTTTGAAAACTGAATGTAATTCATACTGTCCAGCTTTAATCGTCTAAGTTAAGCCTCATTTTTTTTGCCTTGGATCCTAGTATGGACTATAAAAAAGGGTTAGGCTGTTAACTCAGCCATGCTGACTTGTTTGTACTCTACAGTCCCTGAAATAACTGTTCAGGAATCTCAGCACCTAAATGAGGTAGTATCACTATCCCTCTAGGAGACTAAGTAACAGGTTTTCAGAGATGTCTAGACACTTGAGAAAGCAGAGGAATATCAAATGGGATTGAAAAAAAGTGTGCTGATATACTTAGGGATGTTGAAGACATACTGAAGTCATTTATCTCCATCTGCCTGTCTTGCAAGAGCAGAACAGGGTCTTGAGTTCAGGTCTGCAAAGTCCTGCTCCTCTGCTTCGTCAGTGCTTCAGTCGTCTTCTTCGTGGCTTTATTTTTTTGTAATTCATGTTTTAGAATGGAGAATAGACATTCTGCCCAGTGACCTTTGGAAAGTCTTTTTAATCACATTTGTGCCTAGGGAATACCAGTAAGAAATAATACTAACAAGTACTGCACAATGACAGGGTCAGAAGCTGTTCCCTGTTGAGTCAGTAAGAGGAATTGTAAATTTTATCCTTCATAACTATTTCTTTTTAATATATGACATAAGAAGAAAAATAAATATCACTTCCTTTATTTGTATAGTTTATGATATTATTCTTTCTGGAAACACTAGTCTCTAAGACTTTTTCACCAGAAAGCATTCAAATCCTTGTTCAATTGATGGTACCTGCTTTAACTGGCTATACCAAAAGGTCCATGCTCCTCTGGATGCAGGTGTTGCTGTATAGCTTTATTGTCTCCCCTCCACTTTCTTTCCCTTAATCTGAAACCTTAAAACAAAGTACCAAAATTTGCTGCAAGGAAAGTAATGATCCTCCAGAAGAAATTCAATGCAACTTTAAAGAGCCCTTTTAATTAGCTGACGGAATTGCATTGTTTAGATTTCTTTTAAAAATCAATGAAGTGGCTGCAAACGTTTCTAATGTCTTCATGTCTTTAAAACACTGGGGAGCTGCCTTCTTACTACAAAAGAAGTTTTTATCATTTTGAAATTATTGTGAAGGCAACAGTACTTGAAAGGGGCTAAAATGCACTTCATGTCTGCACTTTTTTTCTGATTTTGCTTGGTGGCAAAAAAATAGGTTTAAAGATCCTTGTCCTAGTTCTGCTTTCTTCTGGGTCTTGGGTTTGGGTTTTTTTTTCTGACTTTGTGTGGGTCAGATATACATGCTATAGCATTTTATACTATAAAATATTGTGCTATCAAAGACTAAGCCTGAAGTAAACACTTCTCTCTATCTAGTAAGGATACCTCAAACTTCTCCTGTACCTGTACTTCTGCTTAGACTAACACCAAAGTCTGGAGCAATCTTTCCATCCATTCACATGCAGAATACACATAATGATGCATATTGCTTTAATAACACATGGCAAATGACTACCACTGACCGAAATCTGTATAATCTATGTAACAAAATGGTTCTGAGAAAATAAAATGTAACATGGATGAAGAATACAGCTGCATCTTCATAAACCAAAGTGCACTGAACAGCCCTGCTCAATGTGGAAAGTGTTCAAATTCACCAGACATCCTTACTAGAGGTCTCACCACTAATACCTTTTCCTTTATCATCTTCATCGTTGGAAGATTAGCATTTCTCTAAGGTGATTCTAATTGTAGCTTTTGAAATCATACAAGCACCTGATACAGTTATGTAAACATCCTCTCCCAGACCCCCACAGTATGTATCCCTTTGTGCTTTGCAGTTGTATTCTCCGAACTCTAAATATAAAAGAGAAAAATGTATCAGTCATTCATGGAGAAGACCTTTCTTTAGTTTAGGGAGATGGAGAGCAGAATGTATGGCTTCAGTTACTGGTGGAAGAATCCCGTAGTATTCTGATTACTGCTTCCACTTCTATGAGCTCCCACTTACTCCTATCCAGCCCAAGCTTAAAATAACAATAATATTATTTTTGTCTCTGACTCCAAAAACAATTGATTTCATTTAGGTTGCTTGTATAACTGACAAAGAACTGTTGCAGAAGTGATGGTGTTTTTCTTCACTTTTCTTTTGTCTTTTCATATAAAGCCACATTCTGTTGATATTTATGCATGTGCAACTCCCAAATAAGGTATGCTGTGCTTAACGTGATTCCAGTAGATGCAAAGATCACAGCTGATTAATGTGAACTGCTTTTATGTGGTAAGGTTTTTTCAAACAGATAGAACATGAGTGCAGTCCTCCCAGGAAACCTATTTGGCTTTTCCTTAATGAATATCAGTACTGTTAATCTTTAGTGATTAGAATATCACAGGAAAGCACAAAGCTCTGAAGTCCCTGAGACTTCTTAATATGAGAAAAATTCTTCTTGAGACCTTTTCTAACTTCCTATCTAACATAAACCATACAAAAAAATATACTCAATATTCTACTTTCCAGTTCCCTCATTCCATCAGTATGTAACAGATAATATTGTTGGTCTATTTCTATTACTTTTTTTAGCTCTGTTACATATTTCTGGGTCATTTCTTATGTCTACTACAACACCACTACTACAGCTAAATCATGGTTAAAAGTTATTATTATTCTTATTCAGTGTCTCTCTTTAATTTATTTTTCTGATTCAGACTCCTCAGTTACATTCCTCAGTTCATTCTGTCTGGACTTTTCCAAGCTGATCACTTGTGGATGTGTGAATGACTGTGAAAGAATAAATAGAATTTAACTCAGATTCTCAATTCTTCCCTACCCTCCCTCTTAAAAAATCCAACATAACTGATTTGAAAATGCTTGCCTTAAAGGTTAGGAGATCCTTAATATAGACTTTAGTTGGAAACAAAAATAGAATTGTGTTACTAGAGTTCTACCTCTGTACTTACAAGGATGAAATGCAAACATTTCTATTAATACAGAAAATATGTTTCACAGCCATAGAAGCAATCAATAAAAACATTCCTTTGGAAGAAAACTTAACAAACTGTTTCAGAGATCAGATGATAAAAAATAAGAAACATCCAATCTACTGTACCAAAAAAGGTGCTGTGGAGGTTCACTGTAGGTGATTTAGTGTGTATGTTCTCATGACAACAAAACTGAGAGCATTAGCAAGGGGAGAAAAATCGAAGGACAAGAAATTCAGATGTCATTTTCTACCTTTGAAAGATTTTATTTTAGAGATAACTAAAAAAAATCAGACTGACAACTACCAACCACTGTCATGCCTAAGAAGAAAAGTAGTGACGTAGCTCTGATGTCAGACTGTACCTTAGTTTTAAGGAGTAGTAAGAGAATTTGGAAATTTATTAAATGTAAGCATATTTAGTTTTTCCTCCCAATACATGAGTTACAGAGATATAAAGAGCTTACATTTTATTTGTGGTTTGAATACTTGTGAGGAAAAACCGTCCTGATTTGATAGAAAGCCTCTTTTGAGGCAAAAGCTACATCATTGTCCAATGAGTTTACCCATGAATAGGATGGGAACTCACTTCAGCAAAGAAATTTCCCTTTATTCAGAGACCTTTTTCCCTAGCTATACAGTTACAGCTGTCAGTAACACCTATGACTTAGATCAACCCCTTCCTAGCTGATGTCAGTAACATAAATGTGGTGCTCTTGTTTGCTCCATATAGCCATATTTCTGCAATAGTTTATTTATTTTTATGATTTTAATTCTTGTATTGATAACCAATGAATGAAACAGGGAAAAAAAAAAAATTCAAGTGCAAATTCAGAATTCCCTACTCAGTTTACTTGAAAAATGCTGTTAGGTGCTTGAAGCCTGTAGCATGGGGAACAAACAAGAGGAATTAGAGATGTGTGCACAACTACGGGAGTATGATATAGTAGGCATCACAGAAACATGGTGGGACGGCTCCTATGACTGGAGTGTTGGAATGGAAGGTTACAGGCTCTTTAGAAAAGACAGGCCTGGCAGGTGGGAAGGGGCAGTTGTTATTTATGTTAGCGATAGGCTGGAGAGTATGGAACTCTGTCTGGGGACGACAGAGAGTTTGTGGGTCAAGATTAAAGGGAGAGCAGCGATGGGGGACATTACTGTGGGGATCTGTTACAGACTGCCTGATCAAGAGGAATCTGCGGATGAAGTGCTCTATAGGCAGATAGGAACAGCCTCACACTCACAGGCCCTTGTTCTCATGGGAGACTCCAACCACCCTGACATCTGTTGGAGTGAACAAGCACAAGCAATCCAGGAGGTTCCTCGACTGTGTGGAAGACAACTTCCTTCTGCAAGTAATAGAGGAGCCGACAAGGAGAGATGCCATGGAGACCCGTAACGAGTGGTGTCCCTCAGGGATCGGTGTTGGGACCAGTCTTGTTCAACATCTTTGTCAGTGACATGGACAGTGGGATTGAGTGTGCCCTCAGCAAGTTTGCCAATGACACCAAGCTCTGTGGTTCAGTTGATAAGCCAGAGGGAAGAAATGCCATCCAGAGGGACCTCGACACACTTGTGAGGTGGGCTGGTGCCAGCCTTATGAAGTTTAACCATGCCAAGTGCAAGGACCTACACCTGGGTTGGAGCAATCCCAGGCACAGCTACAGGTTGGGCAGAGAAGAGATTCAGAGCAGCCCTGCAGAGAAGGACTTGGGGGTGTTGGTCGATGAAAAAATGAACATGAGCCGGCTTCAGTGTGCGCTCGCAGCCCAGAAAGCCAACCGTGTCCTGGCTGCATCAAAAGAAGCGTGACCAGCAGGTCGAAGGAGGTGATCCTGCCCCTCTACTCTGCTCTCGTGAGACCTCACTTGGAGTATTGTGTGCAGTTCTGGTGTCCTCAACATAAAAAGGACATGGAACTTTTGGAACAAGCCCAGAGGAGGGCCACAAGGATGATCAGGGGACTGGAGCACCTCCCCTATGAAGACAGGCTGAGAAAGTTGGGGCTGTTCAGCCTGGAGAAGAGAAGGCTGCATGGAGACCTCATAGCAGCCTTCCAGTATCTGAAGGTGGCCTACAAGGATGCTGGGGAGGGACTCTTCATCAGGGACTGTAGTGACAGGACAAGGGGTAACGGGTTCAAACTTAAACAGGGGAAGTTTAGATTGGATCTAAGGAAGAAATTTTTTACTGAGAGGGTGGTGAGGCACTGGAATGGGTTGCCCAGGGAGGTTGTGAATGCTCCATCCTTGGCAGTGTTCAAGGCCAGGTTGGATGAGGCCTTGGGTGATATGGTTTAGTGTGGGGTGTCCCTGCCCGTGGCAGGGGGGTTGGAACTTGATGATCTCAAGGTCCTTTCCAACCCTAACTATTCTATGATTCTATGATTCTATGACATATACCATCACATACCAGCCATGTTCACCTGCTGTTGTTAGCTCTACCACTTGCTGAACTTCTGCTGTCATCAATGGAATCAAATGATGGGCCATTGGATACAATTAGTGTGATGTTCAGCAACATTTATTCCAAAGCTTTGTGTGTGCATGTGAGAACAGGAGGCTTCCTTGAGAAGTGAAGACCCCTGGTACACACCTCACACACTAGGATGTGGAGAGACATTTTCATTTCTTTAGCAGGTGTGAATTACCTGGTCCAGATGGTGACTGCAGGGTCAACACCACTGACCATGGAAGCTTTCAGCTTGGCCTTATGAACAACTAGTTAGCTTGTGTCCACTGAGCATAATTTGCTGCACAATTTACTTAAGTCATACGGTAGCAGTAGGAATAACTAAAAAAGGTCTCTTTTGCAGTCACACATTATTTCCATTTTATGCTTTCCCAACTCCAACTTTTCTCAGGCTGTTAGTCATCTTCTAAAACTTTCACATTTCTGGTGTTTACAGAGTTTTAGGGCTCAGAGAGAGCTGTGAAAGTATGCAATTAGTGACAAGGATGAGAGACGTCAGAACCTTGTCATTTCATTATATTTATACTATGGTGCTCACAGAGTTTCCCAGTAGCCTGCTGCCTCTTCTGAGAGCTATTGCACAAAGCTATCAGAAGACTGCTGTTGACCTAAATATCTTGGACTTCAATTTTTCACTATCCTGTTTGTGGTCTGTCAGAGGGGAAACTGGAGTACTTATATTTCAAAAGTGGTGGCATCATTTGGATGGGGTTGACAGGAGTTTAGCCTAGAAAAGCGTAAGCTTAGGGTATGTCTATGGCAGAACTGATTAGAGTGTAAAAGTAATGAATGGGTTTTAGGTGAGCTTGCTCAGAGATGAGCCTGAGGACCCACGGCAGCACAGAATTCAGTGTGGGGTATCCATATGGATAGGAAGCTAAACTGCATGCTGTTATAATTACATAGTATGTGGTACCAGAGTGAGCGGTCTTTTTTTTTTTTCAACGGCTGCCTTGGGTATATCTGCCATTTGTGGTATAGATGCAAACTCCTTTAGCAGGAACCAGATTTCAGTTTCTCAGACACTTGCTTCAGCAAAAAGGAAGCTAAAATTCTCTTATTGCTATTTTTGTGTCTGTGGCTTTCCAGGGTTTCTGTTTTGTTCCAGATTGCATCGCCATGTCACATGTAAAATTCCACATCCAAGAAAGGGGTGGAGGGCTGTGCCTCTTCTGGACCGAAGAAAATAGTCTGAAATCATTTGAGCAGCAAAGGAAATAGGTTCAAGCCTCCTCTATGGTATGCAACTAATTAGCTGATGTTCATTTTCAAGTGCTGTGTTCACAGCCAAACTGAGACAATGCATAATATGCATTATAATGTCCCAGGAATGTGTCCTGATTCTCATTGCTTCCTTTTACTACTGCAGCTCCCAACCATGAATAAACCCTGCTTGAAATCTTGAAAGGTGATGGGTGTATTCTGGAGACATACATTTTCAACATCTTCTGAATCTGAGGTCTCTGTGATGTAAAGCTTGTGAAAGAATGATTCTGGCACTACAGCCTGGAAAATGTCTTCCTTTTGGCTTTTTCTCTCTGTTTATTCCTCTCTCTTTTTGATAATTATAAAAAATTTCAGTTCTTCCATTTAAAAAAAATGTTGCTCAGAGACTTTTGATTATTTACATCCATTTAATTTTAATAATACAGGTACTGGATTTTAGTGCTAGCACTGAAACATGATTTATTTTTTATTATTTATTGCTATTTATTTTGGGATTTACTTAACAGTCTGTGTAGTTACAAGCAGCTATAAGCCGCCTGGTGAGTCATTTCCTTTACCCTGACACCCACAGAAACGGCTCCCCTGCTGAAAGTTCACTGATGTAACCAGACAAGCAGTATCGCGAGAGGTCATAGCTCATTATTTCCCATTTGCTCAAGTATGTGAATGTTTCCTGCACAGAATAAAATCAAAAGAAATCTAGGCCTGGGGGGGGTGGGGGGGGGTGGTGGTGATGCAGGTCAAGGACACAAGAGAGAATGAATTTTATCCACACGAAATGATGCAAATGTTATTTGTAAAATTAGGTTTAGCTCCCATCACAGAAATGGGGCAATGAAAATGTTCTTCTAAGCAGTCCCTATCTACACAAGCCTTGGTGTCAGCCTTGCCAATGTGTATGGAGATAAGGTATTAAAGTCATGATAGTGCACTGACTCTGGTAAAGAGAGCTGGACCATAATGGACTTAATATTTAGAAGCAGCTAAACTAAATAGATATTATTGGTTCTTGGCATTTGCCTGATAACTCGTTCATTTACTCATCGTGGTCATCTGAGGCCTAAGTTTTCTCCCTTAGTGCTTAGAAGGCATATAACTGGATCAAAGAGAACTTTACTTCTGGAACATTCAAGTGGAGTTCGTAGCTGTATTTTTTTGGTAAGAAATCAAATGCTAACAATGTACAAAGTGTAAAGGCATGCATGTTAATGCTGGAGATCAAAGAGTTAGGCTTCTATGGGGATTATCTAATGTCACTACTTTCTTCCTCACTTATTATCATGGCATCACTCAGAATATAGTGGGATTTCTTGTCATATTTGTTGATATACTGGAAAACACTTGAACTTCCTCCAAGTCTGCAGATCTGTTTGCCAGGATGGATTCCTGCAGAACCCGGAGGGGCAGCTTTGGGAACATCACTGTGGTTTTTCTCTTGACTGACATACATTCAATAAATAAACAAGCAAACCAACAAACCAACCAACCAAACAACCTTGGGATACATGAGGTTCCAGATACATGCCTAAAAAGAAAATGCTGCCCTCGCACACTTCTTCTCATTGTGCTGCCATGCTCTGCCTGTCCCTGCAGACTGTGCCTCATTTTCCTTTGTTACACATCATCTTTAGGGCTTTTCTGGCCAACAAACCAACCATCATAATGAGAACAGAGGAACTATTTACTTTAGACATTAAATGGTCTCTGTGGCAATTTGTGATCTTTTTTATCTTTTAAAGAAACTCCAGTGGTTAAAAAAAAAAACAACCCAACAGGTAAAATTGCATTTTTAAAACAGATACTGCACATTCCTCACCAACACTGGCGGAGGGGGAAAGCGAGGTTTGGCTGCCATAGTGTGTTTACTGCTCAGCACCCAGAGGGGGGGTAAGTGGATGCCCAGCTGCCTGCAGTAGCCAGGTGGCCACAGGGCTGAGAAGCAGCTTCAGACTCAGCGGCAGGTAGTTCAGCATGTCTTCAGCAATCACTTTGCCTGCACAGTCTCCTGTCACATGGATCCCACACCCACACCTTGTCACAGCTTCTCTTCTTAAATAAAAAGAAACTGACAGCAATAAGGAATTAAAAAGGTCTCCGCTGGAAGAAAGAAATGCTTGCAACTGCCCTGGAAGGAGACAAGTTTGGGTATAAGGAGTTTAGGAGAGAATTTAAAATTTTCTTGTCTTTTAAATATCTAAGTAAGTTTATTTGCTTCAATGAAGCTGATTTTATGATTAAAGAAGAGTTTTATCTCCCATTTGCAAACAGAAAAGGAAGCCTTGTGGCTTTTCAATATGTTGAGTAGAGGCTTTTTGTGCCTTGTTACATTTTTCACATTGGGATAAATAATCCCCAGTAATAGGTGGGGAAGCTCACTCGGATTTATGACATGGACCTCACAAAGATGGAATTTCTGATCCTTTTCCCATAAGCATGGAACAGTATAGCTCCTTGGCTTAAAGTGGAGTCTTTTATTGCTAGGTACATTTGCTTTCATCATCAGTGCTACAGCATTCCTCATGCAACCTTGTCTGCTGATGTACAGAACTCCTGAGCAGGGTGGCTCTGCAGTCAACTTCTTTTCAAGCACCAGTCTTCATATGGGAAGCCTGAAACTATTTGGTACCAGAGAAACTGTCAAAAATCACTGCCATCCTTCTTTACAGGACTCTTTCTGAAGGTAGTTATGGGCTCCCTACCTCAGTGACAATTTTAACAGAGCATATGAAGTGTTCAGGTTCATACCACTGTGTTTTACAGTATTTTGTGGCAGCTTGTTTAGAAATAATTTGGTTGCTATAATTTTCTAGCATCATGTTATTTAGGGGAAGCAGAATAGACTATGCTTGACTAACTACAGCCTCAATCATTTTGTGGCAGAAGAGCAGGTTCTACATCATTGTGCAGCTCCCCTTATTTTTTCTTTTACTGATATATTAGGGGGAAAAATGAAATAATTAATACTTAATTGCATCAAATGGGCCCAAAATTTGTTCTGAATTGTATCCATGTAACTCACTGGCAATTGTACTTGCATTACCTGAAGGCATTTAGATTGCTTCATGAGATTCCTTTTCCTTTAGCCAAATACATAATACTTCTCCTCTGAGATCTGAATTGTTTTATTTAGCAATTAAAGTAGTTTGTGCAACATCTTAAAGATGCAAAGGGCAGATACATCAATTCCAAATCCAAGGTCTAACTCAATGGCTCTTAAAGCTTTCCTGTTAGTGAATTCTCTGAAGACAAAGAATTCTTTTGGAGGCATATGCCTCTACATTTGGATTTGGCTCATTTTAGACCAGTATCAGAGACATAATGAAAATAAACTCCTAAATCTAATGGATGTTTAATAACATCCTCCCATTATGTAGTTTTACTACTTTCTTTTTAATTTCCTTTACATATTTCAGAGCTGATTCTTTCATGTTATTCATATCCCTTTGGTCACTGCAGGTTTGATTTTGTCCTACAGAAGATGTATGAATATGTGTATAAATTTGAAATGAAGTTAACTTTGTGTCAATTCTTGACACAGAGAATGAATCCTCAAGAGATGCACAGCAAAGCTTTTGACATATTCTAAGATTTTTGACATCTTAGAGCAATCCTGAGCTGTTATGGCTTGAAGATGATAATTTCATCAAAAAGCTCCCCAAACGCAACTGGGCAGGTGAACTAGAGCAATACAAATAGAAATTCAAGTTCACAGTTTTAGCATTCAGTATTATTCTTGCCTTAAATTCTACGCATATCAGTGAAAGAGGCCTGATCTATCTGCACATATAGTGTAAAACTAGATACCAAATTAGGAATGACATGTTGGCAATTTGCTAGTAGATGAGTGTCACTTGTTTTACAACACAATTTATTTTGCATTTGCTGTCTTCCTTCAAATTTCCCATTCACATTTCTGCTCAGTTTTGGCTGGTTTTGTATGCCAGAGATGAATGGGTGGCATCTTTCCTCAGCAAGGTACTGCAGTCCACTCTCCTGGCTCTTTCTTTGATTTCTTGTGTTGTGCTTGATACCTCTAGTGGCAATACAGAGCATTGGGAGAGTATACAAATACTTGTCTTCATCCTCTTTTGGAGATTAGTTATAGGTTTTCCTTGCCCTCTTAGTCGGGTTGCTGGATTTCTTCTCACTGGCAATGACTGTAAGATTTTAACTGGGCTAGGCAAAGAAGTGATTTTTGAGGTCTGTGCCAGAATTCAAACAGAACTACGTCTTCTTTTGGGGAAACAACTAATTAAAACTGCCAGATGAACTTGCGATAAAACATTTAATTTCATTTTTAATTGTTTAACTCCTTTTAGAAGACACATGTCAAAGTAAAAAAGCTATTTTTAAAATGAATAGCCCACAGTTTTAGACACAAAAGTTTCTTTCTGATCTTTGTGAGCAAATCTATTTGTTTCCCTACTGAAGTGCATTTGCAGCAAGTTTACTATTCACTGAGAATATATTTTTCTGTCATTTTACCCAGCCAACAACAATTTCAGCAGGCAAAAGGATTAGCAAAGGCATGGAGCTAGAATAAAAAAAGTTTGCTCTGTAATTAAATTTCTCAAAAGTTATACAAAGTAAACTTTACCAGTCTAGGTACAGGAAGAAAAGTAAGCAGTTTCCATCTTGTAACAGTTCTCAGTCTCTGGGCCTGTCAAATGCAAACCAGGACCGACAACTTTTCTTTTGGGCCCAAGGATAATTTATCGATTTTTTCTGATATCCAGGCTTCTTACTTTCCAAGGCAATTTTCTCTGGCTGTGTATGCAAAGAGCACAGATTCAGTTTTACTGTTTACTTAGGAACACCAAGAATGGCAAAATCCTGTTGGGATGAGCAAAGATGACTGTCTTTCAGAGGTCTAAACCTATTCTAATTTGGGTATTAACCCTCACACTGGCTGCTTGTATCTAGCTGTGGAGCATGATCTTTTCTAAAAAAATCTCCAGTTATGGTTCAGATTAAAATGTTGGCTGCGGATTGTGGAACTTCTGTGTGCTCTTGCTTGGGGACACCAGCTACTGAGAGAGGTGGGACACAGAGTACAGAGCAAAAATTCCTGTACCCATTCCAGCTTAATCCACTTCCCCACATGAATTGGCACCCAGCTTCTTTTCTTGTTTGTTCCAACACAGTGGGCTGCTCAGTAAGGGTGTTGAGAGATACTTGTGGCACTAATGGTAATATATAAGTGCTCAACAGCTAGAATTTGTAATAACATGTTTGTGGTTTGCATATGCATGTACATAAGAGGCTATTTCTTGTCTTCCACTCTC
Organism: Psittacula echo; assembly: GCF_963264785.1. Classification (NCBI taxonomy): domain Eukaryota; kingdom Metazoa; phylum Chordata; class Aves; order Psittaciformes; family Psittacidae; genus Psittacula; species Psittacula echo. Next base: position 16,717,524 of record NC_137735.1, on the reverse strand, counting down.
TGTTCCATCTTCCACAGTCTCTGTACGTATGAAAAGTGACTGGTTTGGACTGGTTTTAATTGGTCTAAACTTTCTTGCAACTTCTTCTTAAAAACTAGCATTATCTTGGCTCTATTTTCTATCATAGAAGAATTTCATGATGTTTCATAAGTTCCTCAACTGTGGGTATTTAGCTGAAGCTTGCATAATAGTCAAATTAAAGAAAGTCTGCCTCTTTACAGCTGCCACAGTTGTTTAAGACTATTTGGTACCATATCAGGAGTACTAAAATTTTTACTATACTCCACACTAAATGGAACCATTTAGTAAACTGTATCTGCAAGATTGTAAGTAAATATCTCTTCCCTAATTAGCACTAATACATTATTTGGATCTGCTAAAATAAACAGGCAGTTGCTGCTACTGCCACAAAATGCATTTCTAAAGCTCACAGGAACTTGCTAAGAGCTTGTTTGTCCTCATTGTCCAGGACTGTTCATGCTGTAACGTTGTCAAATTGCATCACTGCAAGTTATTTGCTGTACACCAAGTAGGCATGAAACTATGTTTAATACAATCTATACTCTGTACTTTTGGAGTGAAATATGACTGAGCTTATTTGCCCAAATAAAGGGATAAGTAATAAGTAGGTCACACGTAACTGTTTTGTAGCACTATTTTGTGTATTACAGATGAATTCTTTGCTGTGGGCTAGTTTCCAGGATTCTCTGTTTAATTGTCAGCTTCAACTCTTCAGAAGAAATGTTCTCTGAAAAGTCTGAAAATATCAGGGTTTTTTTGATAGCATGAGATTTTTACTAGGATGTGACTTTAGACACTACTAACCTTTTTATTCCCTCTGGTTACTGAGAAAATGAAAACTAAATATTTTATCTTTAAATTCCAAAATATATGAATGTATAGTGAAATAAATTACTTTAACTTTGTCAAAATTAGATGTTTGTACTTAAAACACTACAAAAAGAGCCATACATAAGTATGAAATAGGATGTATGTTTAAAAATGGCTGAAGTTTAATATTTAAAAAAAATACACTTTGGTCCTTTATGCTTGAGAAACAGCTATGGAATATTTTTGACAACTTTTGAGCAAATAACAAGACAGAGATAATAATCTATTAAATATAAAGTCTTTATGTTAAAATGCAGCAGGCATGGAATGTGAATTTGAAGGAAAGCTGACAATTGAAGCATGCAAAAATGAGGAAATAGTTGATTTCAGAAAATGCTATATTCATTTACATGGAATTTGAGTGGCCCTGCCCAGGTTTTATTTACTTGATGAGAGATTATTTTCAGGAATAATTACATGGGAAAGAAGGACAAAAGCAGAATGCTGAAAGTGATTCATTTGTAGCAACTCTGGGGGCCTGCTGGGTCAGCGATTATGGTAAGTTATCGGTAACTTTGGCCAAGGAATAATAGCATCCTAGAGGCATCTATTCCACACTACCAAGCCTGTAATTTTGAAATGAAATATAACGCATGCATTTTTGAAAGAAATGCAAATGCAGGTCTGATTTTGTGATATGATATGGTCCCAGGGCGCTCCACTGCACTTGCCTCCCAGAAAGGTGGAAAACAGCCCAGATCCACAGGATGGACTAGGTAGGGTGTCATACTTCTGTAGTGTCAGCTGGCCATCCATGTCTACAGGTGTCCCTTCTCTACCTTCCTTGTGTACATCAGAGTATATATCGAGGAACTGGTGAACTCAGGCTGCAGGCTGACATTACTATTGAATCCCTTGCAGATGATGAAAGTCCCAGGATGTAGTTTATGCACTGAATACCCACTGTCATCTCTATCTGATGATCTGCTCTCAGATACTTGTACATTTGTTACTCTTGTATGAAATCTGAACATATAGGATACCCTTTATGTTGTTTTCAGCATGTAAGAGCCTCCAAGTACAGAGACTTTTTAAAAAGTGTGTTCTCAACAAGGCCACCTACTGTGAGCACATCAGATCCATCCTCTGATGCTTTCACTGGCTTCCTCTCAGGTTTTAAATCAGATTCAGGGAGCTGTTGTTTATATTCCACCTTATACTTCACTGCCTTGTATGCCAATGGAGGCATACTTCATTGCCTTGTCCAGAATATGTAAAAAGATTCAGAAGGGATTTGTTGCTCACTACATTTCTCTGAAAAATGGAGCACTCTATGTGAAGAGGAGATCTCACCCCTATGGAAAGGGTAACTTTCTTCAGGGTTGATCTCACACTGGAATGAACTCTGGAAATTTAAAAGATTCCCAGAGACCTTGCTGCATCCAGTTGCAAGGCACTGTTCTTTGACCCCATCCTCTCTAATGTTAATATTTAACAATATACATATGTCAAAAGCAACAGCAAACAACACTGAAACTCTACCAAGAAAAGCATGTGCTTTTGCCATGGGAAGTGAGTAAGAGGACACACAGTGTTAGTGCTGGCATGCCCTGTATAACTGTAGGCATTTGGCCGTACATAGCAAGACAGTTCTGAGCGTGCCATAGGAACCTCTGTAGAATAATACAGCAGCTTTGGGTTGCCTTTGGGAGCAGGTCTAGCTTTGAAGCCAGCTGCCAGCCCAGACTCCTTTGCGTTTGAATGAACAGGGGGATCTGAGTTAAAGGCAGCCTGAATCATGTGTCCATATTGCCTTGGATCTCATAGCACTCTGACCATGTGGATAGCACATACTTATTTCACCTTTACACTTGAGGTTGTAAGACTTGTGTTTTAGCCAGTGTCCCATGCCACTCCATGCTAGCGGCAGCATTTTAGGTATCTGAGCTCAGTACTTGAGGGATATGACATTTTTTTCCTGTTGCTACCTCATCAGCTGCTTGTGGTCAAGGTGATAGCCTGACCCAGGTTTTTTTTTTTTTCTCAAGCTGTATTTCAACACTCAGATGCACAAGTTTAAGTATTTTTTCAAATAAGTAAACAAAAGTATTAAATCTTGGTAACAAGAATTTGACAACAACAGCTTTTTATTTCGGCTATGGAATACAACACCATTGCTTCTTTCTTTCCTTCCCAGTCCTTTGATTTTCCAGGTACCATTCAAATCACCCATAAATCTTGGACTCTTAATTTAGAAAACAATCTCTCAATCTCTACCACCTCCTAAAAAGTACTTCTGAAAAATGGTAACTGTTTTAAGCATCACATTATGGGTTTTGTTCAGCATTCAGTGCCTGTGCTACTGAAAGAACATCAGGAAAAAAAAGAAAATGAAAGTCATAAAAATGAAAATCTTAACCGTGTTTAGATTTCTCACAACACATTAAATAGCAAACACATCTCATGTTACACCATTAGATTGGCTGCAATCTGCCAATTCTACTGAAGTGCTACCACCTACATGCGTGTTTTTGTCCAGTGTCTGTGAAAGGTTATACCTGGCAATAAAACTCATGGTATTTTTGAAATAGCACATATGCAAACACAATACTTGATATATATGCCATAACCTTGTGATCGTGCTTGTAGTTGTATTTACAGGAACACAGAGGCCTTAGTAATAATATGGCTTCTAATTGCCCCTATACTATTAAGTATGTATACACATAACCAAGACAATCATAATACTTAAGAGCTGATCTAATTAATGTGTGGCTTGTGTCCCACATTTATGATAGATATTTCAGGGCTGGGGGAGGAAACAACAAAAAAGCCCCACTTGTTCTAACTCTTCTATCCTCTACTTCCTGTCCTTACAGGCAATTTTTTGGAGGCAAATAATTATCTCCTTCCACCCATGATCTGTGCCTTACTTTGGAGAGAATATGTACATATGTAGGTCTCAGACAGTTTAATGGAAAGTTAAATGGAGAAGCCTTTGCCTGTCTGAAGGTGGCTGTTGGAAACCCACCCTCAGCCCACTTGTCCCTGGCTGCCTGGGAGAAAGCACAAGGGACTCAGTTCTCCCCTCGCTCCAAGGGATTACACGGGAGGGGGAGCAGAATTGCACTTCTAGAGCACTATTGTGCAAGCACAAAACTGTGTTTTTCTTGATCCGGTTACATTCTTATCATGGTGCAATTCTTTAAGTGGCAATAGTTTATTTTAATGTTTGGGGTTGTTGTTTTTTTTGGGGGGGGTGTTTTTTTTCTTCTCCTTTTGCAAGTATGTGAGATAAAAGCAAGCTATTAATGTTTCAGTGAGCATATTTTTAGGAATGACTGCTCTACCTGTGCTCAATATGGCTGAAGAGAATAGCTGGTGCTCTGGTTATATTACCGTGCTTTAAAAATTCAAAGGGAGATCCCATTGGAAACACGACTCCTTATTCACTTGTGCTCCCTAATGGCAACTTTAAATTCTGTCTTCTCTATTGTCTTTGCTAAAGACACATAGCTCTGTGCCTTTGCTGTCAGAGCACAGTGTACCGTGCCAACAAAATGCAGTCAGTGCCTAACGTGCATCTACAGAACTTTCAAAGACTGTTATATATATTTCTCTTCTTTTTTTTTTTTTTTTTTTTTTTGTGGAGGATATGTAATTTCTTCATTCAGCTCAGCAGCTTGTGATGTGATAGTACAATGGAACATGAGGCCAGTGCAGCCAGATACCTTTTTTCTTCATATTGTATTAAGGGTATGAGTCTGCTTTGATGTCAGTAACGTTAATAACGTTTAGAGATATAAAAAGCAAGTCAGTACTCACTGACTAAGAAAGTAGTACTAAACTCTTTTGCTAGTCTTGGGTTTTACCAACTTTTATATTTCTAGAAAAGAAAAAGCTGTTAGGAATTGAGACATATCTTTTTTTAGTACAAATTTGGAGGCAATATGTGGAAAAGACCATATGTTCACTCCAAACTTACACCATCTTTTGGTCATTTTATAGCACACAGAAAGGTGTCTTGAAGGGGAAACCCCTACAGCTGGAATCCCTCTAATCTATCCCACAGAACTCACAGCAAATTCAAACTAAAATTAATTGAGCCTGGGGAAGGGAAGCTAACGCCTTCTCCCTTCTCAGTGGGCATTATTTTTCCTTTGACATACAGCCACATTTTTTTTAGCCTGAAGAGCACAAGGAGAATTCTTAGGGGAAAAGAGCACTCACTGAACATTGTCACATGGGCCAGCCTGTAGCCAAGAGTAAAAAGAACAGTTTAAGAATTTGGCCTTTTTCACACCTGCCCGTGAATTATTTCAAACATGCTTTTAGTTTCCGACATACACACACTGCTCAAAGCCTGGCAACAAGACAGATATTTGGCTGTTCAGTTGTAGCCATTACATAACAGAAATGTGGTTTGTTTTGATTACAGGTAGACTACATGATATTTTATTTGTCCTTTTATTTTAGGACAAACTCCTAGAATAAACTGACACAAAATTTCAAAGTTAGCTTTCACAGAATACTCACTTGTATTTTCCTGTTATGTTCTATATCATTTTGGGTAGTGGTGATGATTACTGCTATGTATCATGTAATTTATAATGCATCATACAATCTATTTGCTGCATTTCTTCAGAGACTGAAAACAGAGGGGCACAAAAAAATGCTTCATTGCTACCATAAGGCATAGTTCTGGGTACCTTCCTTTTGCATTATTTTATCTATTTCCCAAACAGAATACGATTCTAAAGTGGCCAAATATGCATCAAACAGTACTCAAAAAGACCTGGTATGAAATGAAAATGTGTCAAAATGTGCATTGAAGAGGTTTTGATTCATTAAAGTCTCCTCCTTATGTTCTGAGCATAAGCCTGAGCCTTGAAACCCAGTTTCATCCATACTTTGTAAATGAGGGGGTTTACCTAATTTCAGGTAGGTTTGAGCTTGAGCCAACTTCAGAGTAATGCCCATCTCTTAGGTCAGTCTACAGTAGCCAAAGTCAGCAGTGCAAATGCATAAAACAGATAAAGGAACTGTCTGTATTTTTTTCCTGGGCTCATTTGCCTGGCATCCTAAATTAAATACAGACCTAGCCTGAGCAAGTGTCAACATCAAGAGGTTGAGAAGACACTTGTGACCTTATCTTGCATTTTGCATTCACAGTTGCTCATGATTTTAAAGGATACCTGTAGCATGTGCCCTCACAGAATCCACTGGGGTTTTCTAAAGTCATGCCCTATACAGAAGAGGACCATGCCTGCTGGTGTCACACTTTAAGTATGGTGTTTAATAAGGAGATCATAAAATCAATGACTGAAATGCAACCATGAGTATAATTTAACATAACACCTTTCAGCTGACTGTCTCATGTTCATTCAAGTGTCTGAAAATGAAAATAATGGGAATAAGATAAACCAGGCCTGTTCCTAACAGGTACCAGAACAGCTAAGTGGGGACTAACATACTGTGTATTTATTACATTGCGTAACAGTTGTCTTTTGAAAGTCAGCATTGCCATGTATTTCTCCATCTCTTATCCAGAGGGCAACATAACTCTCTGTAACTGGTAAATGTTAAGCTTTTAAAACACCTAAAATGAGGAGACATATTATCATGATATCATATGATGAATGGCAGATGTGATGCATTCCTCTCACTGCATCTTATTGGCAACATTATAGACTTACATATATTAGGAAATTATATTATTTTTTAAAGGACAGCATTCTGAACGTTGCTTTTGTACCCTAGACATTTATATGAAGTATATCTAGTATACAAATACCATTTTGCTCTGACAAATACAAATGTAAAACTGCTAAAGAAACTGCAATTTACATGGTTATTTTGGCTACGTATCTGAGAAATAAGCCAATTCATATTAGTTTCCTTGCAACCTCTACTGTAATGTCTGTGCCTCTTTTCTAAAGGCCAGTTCTACTCATGCAAATGTCCCATGATCTGAATTGCATGCCACAATCTTGAGGAGAGAATATGTATTTGGCACCATTTTCAATGATCAAGACACTTTACATGACATTCTTATTTAAATGGCATGAAAATCAGAGTTAAGTGCTGTGTAAATGAGGGCAGAATAGAGCCCTTTGTATCTCGTTTTCCAACTGCCTGGGATCATCTGGAGGTATAACCACATAAATCCCCTGAGGATATGTCTCCAACTCTCCCTTAACATGCTGTTCCCTGATCACATTGGAAATCCACTCAATTTAGATTTAATCTCAGCAAAATCTACCCAGGACTTCCTTTCTAAATTTGCTATACCATCTTTTGGGCAATTTTTTGCTTAGGCTATTATGTTTAGCTGCATTTTTGCTGAGACATCCTCAAACCTGCTTCCCTGTGGGGCTACCTCTGTGTGTCAGGAGGGTGGGGGTCTCTAAAAATTAGAGATGAAACTGCTGCCTTAGTCTCCAGTATGGAGCATGTTGCTTCCTCTGTAACTGCTGCATAATGTATATTGTAATGTATGCATATTGTAACTTCTCCCTGCTTTACTTTGCTTACCTAAATAAGGCCATAATATTTTCCAAATATTTTTTTGGTTTACTATCTAATCTTTCTAAGTTAAGGTTCTGCATTGTATGAAGCAAAAGGCCTCTTAAGCATGGGAGACGTATTTGGGAGTATTTTCCCCCTCCAAAAAGGAAGCTCTGAGCTTGTAATGAACGAGTATAGTAAATTTACAAGTATATACTAAACGGCAAGTTGCATGTGGAGAAAAGGAAAGAGGCACAGAGACAGATGGATTTATAGAAATTCAGCTTTTAACGTGTTATGGTTTTCTTTTTTTTAATTAAATCATCGTAAGCAGTAACCAGCTGAAGTATTATCCTTCACTGTGTAATCTGCAGAGTGAAATGTAAACAGGGGGTCAGGCTCTCCTGTGGCCATATGACCCTCTCAGCAGGAAAAGGGGGCATGGAGAGAGGCTGTGCACAGGGAAGCAAACAAGGATATTCATGAGCTGGGAAATTTTGCAGCAAAAAATAGCTTTCCTGCATAGTCAATGGTGCATAGCGCTCGGTTTAAAACCCCTTATTAAATTAAGAGGAGCTTTCTGCATCCACCAGCCTTTGCCACTGCCACTGTGTGTACTTCCATAATGTTGTTGAGAATACTGGAGCTTAATATCAACTGGAAGGGTTAGAAAAATGCAATAACATTCAGATACAACTTGATTACTGACGGAACAGAGATACAGAACATGAAAACTGATATGTCTGGGGAAACTAGCTCTTCTGAATCTCTTTGCTCCTTAAAAAAAATCTTTCTTACATAAATAAATGTCTATCTATATGTATATATGCATTCCTTTGTCAACACAGGAAGATGGAGGGATTGGCAGCCAGGCATTATTCAGTATGTTAATTATCTAATGTTTTCAGTTCTTTAAAATTCTTTTCATTTTTTTCCTTTCTTTTCTTTCCCAGCCCAAAAAGCTGAGCCCATCTTTTGCATCTGATCAGAGTTCTCACATTGAGTGTTTAATACAGCATATTTTTTAATTCACAAGCATACTCTTTCTGTCACTGCTGTAGTCACTACAGCTCTTACCTTTTTTGTTGTGGCTCAAACATCTTTTCCCTGTCGTATTTTTACGTGATAACAAACCTTTATTTATTTCTTCATTTATTATTTTAAGACCCAATATAGGTTTCCACCCAAAATACCCATTTTTACATAACCTTGAGATGCCTATTCATTCTTCCTCAGGAGGAGTTCAGGGGAAAGGTGCAGCGCTCCTCTAAATCACAAATGAAATGAATTTGTTGGCTTGAATAGTATTTCTCCTTTCAACCCTCCGCACATTTCAGTGCATTCCATTAGTCATTGTTCAAATGAGGCTGTTCTCCGACCCCAGAGGCAGGGGAGGAGGGACTTTGGGGTTTAAATGAGTTTGCCGATCAGTACATAGAGGCACATTGTTTCTCATCTTATATTTTGCATGTTCTGTTTACAGAAAATAACCCTGGTTCCCAGTACCAAAATGCTTCAGGTTTTGAGCATACTGTATGTTTGATGCAGCTAATTTAAATAAATGACTTTCACATTTAAGCAATTAAACCTATAATTAGCACTGTTTGAATGAACTAATCAGCTAATACCCTATGACACACAGTTCCTTTTTCCCTCTAAATATTTTTAAAGGGAAAGGAGAGAGATTTATAAAAAATTATAGGTGATGCAGTAAAAATATATGCGTTGATTCATGGAAATTACAAAACAACACCACAAACTATTTAGACCAATGTTTTCCTTTTGCCTTCCAGGGAATGTGAAATTATGCACACTCATTTCCTCTGAATTCAGGGGGAAAGAAAGCAATAAACAAAGTAGTGAATCTTTTTTAAAAGGACGCAAACTTCTTCTGCTCTTGTGTATTTTTAAAAATACCCAAACACACTTCTAGAGCCACTCTGTATCCACTGGGTTTTAAAATGTGTGCATACATCTAACCCAGTGGTCGGAGAGCTGCGTAAGCTGTACCCTTGGGAGATTCCCTCTAACTGGCAGAACGTTAGCCGCTCTCAATAAGATGGAAATTTATTAGGAGGAAATTATCCTGGTGTCCTCTGAAAAACAGCATTCCTGATAAAAATCTTGTTCTCTGACAGCAGCCTAACAAGATACATTTGTTAGCTGGTTTTGTTCCTTGGACTCATGTGTTAATTTTAATTCTTCTGTTGCATGGCTGTGTATTTTCCTTCTCAGGCAGACATGATCTATGTGTGCTCAGTGTAGATTGAGCTGTTGGGGGTGAGAGGGCACAGAAGTTTAGGAGAGAGCTAGTCTTTTTTTTTTTTCTTTTCTTTTCCGCTGCTTAAAGTGGAAAAAATGCCCTTACATTTTGATTAAAGTTTGAGTTCGTTAATAAATGCTGTGCCTCTTTGAATCCATGTTACTATAGATTTCTATTACTACAGAAACATGTATAATTTATCATACAATTCTTCTTTTCTTCAGCTTTGTTGTCCCTAAAACTCACAGCACCACACACTGGCCATACAAGTCACACCACATACCAGTATTACTTCTCCCTCTCCCTGCCCCAAACATCCTTAAATACCTTTAAATGATGCAAACAGCTTGAACCTCCTTGAGTTGTTCAACTCTGACTATCCTCACTGCAGCTCCACTGAGGATGGGATTCAGCACCCTTCTCTCCAACCTAATTTTGACTTGAGTCTCAGGCTGGAAGGTTTTCAAAGAAGGAATCTGGAATTTTAGTGAATGAAGCTGGCATCAGGACCCCTCCCCCTATCATTATGACAAAGTTAGTAGGTACACAGCCCTCTTGCTGAGCAGAAAGGACAACAGGAAGATGGCAGATGGTCTTTTGTAGTTATATGACTCACCAAAACTAAAGTGAACTAGTTTCTAGTCCTGAAACTTGCACCTCAGGCCTTTACACTTTTAGGCAAAGGATTTGACTACCCAGTCATTTCCTATGGTGACAGTCTTTCTGCCTAACGCTTCCAAATGTTTCCTCCAACCTGGACTGGGGATAGATAGGTAGGAAAATAATTTCTTCCTTGGCTCTACTTCTGAAAATCAGGGCAAAGGTATCTGAAGCACTGACAGTTCTCACGGTGGGTGAATTCTGAAGGAGTGGCAGATGAGCAACAGCTCAGGGAAATCAAAACCTAGGTATTTGAAGCTGGGCATCTAATCACTGAGGCACTCCAAACTCGAGGAATTCCCAAATTTTAGCCATAACCTTCTATGTTTTGGAGCCTGTACACAAACCAGAAGCATTTATGTCCTATTTTTTTTATATACATAAAGCAGAGGATCTCATCTGTCTTACAAGAGATGCCTCCACTTGAGAGGCATACTGTGCTGATGAAGAGATACCCAGGTACGAATATGCTCTCTTGAGAACCTTCCCCTATGATAAGAAAATCCTGGGTACTGATAGCAACAGTTGGAAGGAGGTGGCCTTGCAGGCCACCCCATGGGATCATAGTCAGTGTCTTGCAGGTTCTCTGGAAACCTGAACTATGATCACCCCATGTTTCTCTCAGGATGCAGATGAACTGGATCTTTTCTCAGCACATGTCTAACACAACTTTCAAGGTCTGCTAGGGAAATGCTCCTAAGTTACTCTGGTCACAATTTTACAGATTTGGCTTGGAAATAAAGTGTTTTTTCTACCAGGAAGCTCATTATTTCTAGAGCAGAATGAAAATTAAAAAAGTTCAAAACTATTTTAACATATTTTTTCTAAGTAATAATCTCTGTATGATATTAAATGGTGGTTGTTCTGATGAAGTATTGACAGCTATTAACCTCTGAATGCAATTCTTTAAATACCAGGAAATATCCAGTTAAAGCAGCTTCTGTAACATACCTAACTCCTACACAGCACCCCAACCTATCACTTTGTTAGGGTCTACGCCTCTCCAGTGCTGTTAGCAGAGTTGACCTCATGCAGCAAAAATTATATCTGCAAAAATATCCTAAATACTATCCTGGTTGGTTCAAAGTTTAAAATTCTACTTTGAAAAGTAGAAATGCTATTTTCAAAACTATTCTGCTTGTTGTTTCTATTTATTGTTTCCATGGCAGTGCCGAAAAACTATTGCAGCTGTGTTTTGGGTGGTCTATTGTATACCACTGGTGGTTTTGATTATTACGTTCAACACTCTCTTGGTATGTGTTTCACTATCCCACTGTCTTCACACAAATAAGGAGTGGTGCTGCCTCCACCCGTTGTTTATACAATTGCTCTACCGTTACAAAGTGAGAAACCGAAATTTTTCCCTCTTCTGCTTAAGGGACTCACATGGCCATACACTGGTTCCTAGGGGTGTGTGCCCTAAACACTTGGTTATAGCTTAGTATTTTAAGAGGGCATAATTCTGCCCTTCTGTCATGAAAAGTCCTGGAGCCAAAAGTAGAACATAGAAGAAGGAGCATAATCCCGTGTCCAAGTGACAGCTGGCTAAAATGAAGACACCAAGCTTCTGCTGTTTGACTGTGGTTTATTGCCAGATTAAAACCAAATCAAAACAAAACCAAACCAAAACGAGACAACACAAACCCAAGGAGTACAGAAAGACAGCTATAGGTAAGGTACTGCTGACTTGATGTTTAAACATGCTCTTACAAAGACTTTCTGATAAAGTCCATCAGGTGATACATAGTGCATTTGCTGGGAATATACGGCTCAGTGTAAAGGAGACTAATTTTCAATAACACATATTTAAATGATTGCATTTGGATATTGCTCTACTAGATGTGATTTATTTAATGTTCATAACTCTCAGAACTGACTTATGAGTAGTTAAAATGCAGACTGCTGGCTGTGAGATACACACATTATTTGTTGCAGAAGACAGGAAAATAAAAGTGCTTCCTTGAACCCAGAATTGTGAAAATGAGTGACTGTGGATATAAAATTAGTGGTTACCTGTATAAAATGGCAGTTGTAAATACAGTCTGTCTAAGCTGACTGGCAGAACTCATCCTGTCCTGTAGAGCAGCTAGCAAGGATCAGAGTAAACGAAAACTGCATTGTGGCCCATCTTCTCCCGCTTTGCAATTATCAGCATTTGACCTTCTGCAGCTGAAGCAGGACTTTGTAGCCTAGCCATAAAAAATATCCTTTAGAAACCTGCACCTTGAAGTAGGCCTAGGACAGATGAGAAACGTGTACCTGGAATCAAAAGAAACTGATGCCTTGCCACAGTCAACAGAAAAGTTTCTTATGCCGCATATTTTTCTTAAACTATGTGGTCTCCTGTGGGTTTAATTACTTGATGTAAGTGTTCCTACTTTTAATTTGGTTTTCTTTGTCCAGTTTTCAGCAAGAATAGGAAATCCGTAAAGGCAGGATTTTTAACTCAAACTTCAGATGTTTGTCTGAAACTCAACCAGGTCTCTAGGTTAGTTCTGATAATATTATTAAATGACCTTTTGTATTTAAGGTCTTCAATCCTTGATTTAGATGAAGCCATGATAAAAGTAAAAACAAAATAAAAAACCTGAGCAATACTTGAGCATTATTTAAAGTAACTAAAATTAGGACCAATTTTCAGGATGGTGCATCACGTCCTCTTATATCCTAAAAAAAATAAAAATCACTAAGCTTCTGTATTCATGAGAAACGGAAGTCTCTAACCTATTTGGCTTAACAGTAGAACAGGAGTTGATTGAGCACCTGAATGGACATAACTCTGGGTTAAATGGGGATGACTACAAGCCACATGTTGTGATTGTGAACACCACCGCCTCTTCTCTTTCCTCTGACTATATCTAAGTCTTGAATACATATTTCAAGGAACTGTGACCAGAATTCAGATGATTGATCATAGTAGCAGTAAACTTTCAGTATATCTTCACATTGACATTGAACCTAATATCAAACTTTAACCTGCAGCACTTTGCTTTCCTATAAAATAAAAATATTCTGTCCTGAATCACTGCCTTTTCAAAGCCAGAAACAAAACAAAACAAAAAAGCCAGCTCTTTTTTGATTGGCTGCATTGATTTTCATATAATTCCAAGTTTCTTATCTCTCTGATTTCCCATGAACTCCCTTTTACCTTTCCTGATCTCTCGTGAAACCCTGGCAGATCTGATAGTTCCTTCTGGGCTGGCTGCCATTGCCATATTTTATGTACTTGAGGGTTTCTGTGGGATTGATGACGCACAATACATCCTTGGGCTGCTGTGAGCAAACAAAGGTTGTGTGCTGCAGCTTCCCCTAGCATCTTGCCAGAATTGCTGAGACTTATCAAGGGGCTGAAGAAAGATGAGTAAATGTTGGTGAGGGATGGAGGAACAGTGTTGAAAGGAAGTAGATGTTGGGTAGGAGGAGAGGTCTAAAAACAGTGGCAGGGAAAGAGTTAGTAGGTGTTTCAGAAATATCTGAAATTGAAGGGAAGATAGATATATTCTGGTTCAGGATAAGATATAAGGAATGGGCTATTAGGGGGAATTGAATAGAATGAAAAGAAAAGAAAAGAAAAGAAAAGAAAAGAAAAGAAAAGAAAAGAAAAGAAAAGAAAAGAAAAGAAAAGAAAAGAAAAGAAAAGAAAAAGGTGAGTTTGGATTGAGAGAATAACAACTGAAGGGCAGGATGATGGTGAAGAGGAAGCTTCATTAGAATTTAGTAAAATAAGTGCCTTTGTATCAATGTCTTTGGCTGAATTGAACCATACTGTCCAACCTTTGTGAAACAGCCTGTCCCTAACTGTGGTCCATTGCTGTACGTGGTTATTAGTGTCAATCAATGTATGATGAGGATTACGTCTAAACTGCAGGTCAGCTGCATTTCAGGATCCCATGGGTGAGCCTTGACTTCCTATGAACCATGGGTGCAGTGATTTCCTAGCCCTGTGTTGCAAAAGCAACAGAGCACACTGTCTGCCCCTTTACCTCACTGCCAGCAGAAGAACCAGTTGCATGAACTGCCGTGTATGACTTCAGAGACATCAGTTTGGACAGCTGGACAATCAGTGCTACAAGACACACTGGAGAGTGCATCATCTGCATTCATATGCACTGCCAGATTCCACTGATCTGATGCTCTTATGATATCTGTAGGAATGGCAGAATATGATTTGAGCACAATATATCTATGAAAATGCCATTTTGAAATTAGCCATAAATGATGTCAAGCTGTATGCATGATATATGCTCCCGGTTTCTTACAGGAAACACCATTAACTTAAATTTTTGGTTGTTAAACTTCATTTAACACCATCATATACTGTAAAAATCTGAGAAATAGCTAGTACAGTCACTTAGCTTGCTATCCCGGTCTCCTACCTCATTCTCACCTCTTGCCTCTTCATCTCAATGAGCAATCTCTTTGAAGAATGGTTGTGGGAGATGCATGAAGAAACCAAATAGATGCAAATAAAAAGTTTTGAAGAAGAGGCAGAGGGGTCTCTCCTTTTTTATGTTATGGCCTCATTGCTGTACTCTGAGACTGTAAAGACAAGTGCAATATATCTGTTTGTAAAACCTTGCATTTTCCCTGAAGTGGCAGGCACCTGCTTTTGCTTCAGACCAGAAATACAGTATGATTTTCCCAATGTGACTCAATTTGATTGTTTTGAAAGAAGGAAATTAATGTGAGTTTGGATTTTAGAGTATCCAAAGTGGCAACGGCTTAAAATTATGCCATAGTGAATATATTTACAATTGAGACCTTCCAGGAAGTGTGAAAGAGGTAACAGCAGTAAATATAGAAATTAGTCTGGACAAGTTTTCAACAGGGGAACTTTAGTTTAAAGTGTTTCCTGTGTACCAATTAATAAAAATGAAACTTAAATATAGAATACTTCAAAAAACTATTATTGCCTTTGACTTATTTGCAATCAGATGTGCTCCCTGAAATTGTTTAGAAAACCTGAGCTGCAAAATGCAGGTGTGATTGCAGATCAAACAGAAACTGCCTGCCATCTACCCTGCAAAGGGAATAGTAGCAGCAAGGAGAAAACCTTCTTAAACTCGCTTACATTGACTGGTTATGTACTAATCCTGACACCCCTGTACCATTGTGCTTTTTTATTACTCCAGCAGAAAACTAAATGAACGTAGATATGGCTGGCATCACTTTGGTCTGTCCCATAATGGAAAGAAGTTCTGAAAATCTAATCTCAGTTCATCAAAATGTGAAATCATAGAATCATAGAATAGTTAGGGTTGGAAAGGACCTTGAGATCATCTAGTTCCAACCCCCCTGCCACGGGCAGGGACACCCCACACTAAACCATGCCACCCAAGGCCTCATCCAACCTGGCCTTGAACACCGCCAAGGATGGAGCATTCACAACCTCCCTGGGCAACCCATTCCAGTGCCTCACCACCCTCTCAGTAAAAAATTTCTTCCTTAGATCCAATCTAAACTTCCCCTGTTTAAGTTTTAACCCATTACCCCTTGTCCTGTCACTACAGTCCCTAATGAATAGTCCCTCCCCAGCATCCTTGTAGGCCCCCTTCAGGCACTGGAAGGCTGCTATGAGGTCTCCACGCAGCCTTCTCTTCTCCAGGCTGAACAGCCCCAACTTTCTCAGCCTGTCTTCATACGGGAGGTGCTCCAGTCCCCTGATCATCCTTGTGGCCCTCCTCTGGACTTGTTCCAAAAGTTCCATGTCCTTTTTATGTTGAGGACACCAGAACTGCACACAATACTCCAAGTGAGGTCTCACGAGAGCAGAGTAGAGGGGCAGGATCACCTCCTTTGACCTGCTGGTCACGCTCCTTTTGATGCAGCCAGGACACGGTTGGCTTTCTGGGCTGCGAGCGCACACTGAAGCCGGCTCATGTTCATTTTTTCATCGACCAACACCCTCAAGTCCTTCTCTGCAGGGCTGCTCTGAATCTCTTCTCTGCCCAACCTGTAGCCGTGCCTGGGATTGCTCCGACCCAGGTGTAGGTCCTTGCACTTGGCATGGTTAAACTTCATAAGGTTGTCATCAGCCCACCTCACAAGCGTGTCGAGGTCTCTCTGGATGGCATCCCTTCCCTCTGGCTTATCAACCGAACCACAGAGCTTGGTGTCATTGGCAAACTTGCTGAGGGCGCACTCAATCCCACTGTCCATGTCACTGACAAAGATGTTGAACAAGACCGGTCCCAACACCAATCCCTGAGGGACACCACTCGTTACCGGTCTCCAGCTGGACATCGAGCCATTGACCACAAGTCTTTGCGTGTGGCCATCCAGCCAGTTCTTTATCCACCGAGTGGTCCACCCATCAAATTGATGTCTCTCCAATTTAGGGACAAGGATGTCATGTGGGACAGTGTCAAACGCTTTGCACAAATCCAGGTAGATAACATCAAGTGCTCTGCCTCTGTCCATCAGTTTCGTAGCCCCATCATAGAAGGCCACCAAATTGGTCAGGCAGGATTTCCCCTTAGTGAAGCCATGCTGGCTGTCACCAACCACCTCCTTGTTTTTCATGTGCCTTAGCATGCCTTCCAGGAGAATCTGCTCCAAGATTTTGCCAGGCACAGAGGTGAGACTGACTGGTCTGTAATTCCCCGGGTCATCCATTTTCCCCTTCTTGAAAATGGGGTTATATTTCCCTTCTTCCAGTCATCAGGAACTTCACCTGACTGCCATGATTTTTCAAATATGATGAACAGTGGCTTAGCAATTTCATTCTCCAGCTCCTTCAGGACCTGCGGATAGATGTCGTCAGGTCCCATGGACTTGTGTACGTTTAGGTTTTTAAGATGGTCTCAAACCAGATCCTCTCCTACAGTGAGCCTAGGGTCTTCATTCTCACAGTCCCTGCGTCCGCCTTCCAAGACTTGGGTGGTGCGGTCAGAGACTTTGCCAGTGAAGACCAAGGCAAAGAAGTCATTAAGAACTTCAGCCATCTCCAAATCCAGGGTAGCCAGTTCTCCCGATATCTTCTGAAGGGGGCCTACATTGTCCCTAGTCTGTCTTTTACTCGCTACGTACCTATAGAATCCCTTCCTGTTATCCTTAACATCCCTAGCCAAGTTCAATTCTAACTGGGTCTTAGCTTTCCTCACCTGGTCCCTAGCTTTCCGGCCAACATCCCCGTATTCTTCCCAGGCTGCCTGTCCCTGCTTCCACCTTCTATAAGGCTCTTTTTTCCTTTGAATTTTCCTCAGCAGCTCCTTATCCATCCAAGGAGGTCTCCTGGCCCTCCTGCTGCACTTCCTTCTAGTTGGGATGCAACAGTCCTGAGCTTGGAGCAGGTGATCCTTGAATAACAACCAACAGTCTTGGGCCCCCCTGCCCTCTAGGGCTGTATCCCATGGAACCTTACTAAGCAGGCTCCTGAAGAGGCCAAAGTCTGCTCTCTTGATGTCCAGGGCAGTGAGCTTGCTGCACGCTCTTCTCACTGTCCCGAGGATCTCGAATTCAACCATCTTGTGGTCGCTGCAACCAAGGCTGCCCTGGAGCGTCACATTTCCAACCAGCCCTTCCCTGTTAGTGAGCACGAGGTCAAGCATGGCACCTCTCCTTGTCAGCTCCTCTATTACTTGCAGAAGGAAGTTGTCTTCCACACAATTGAGGAACCTCCTGGATTGCTTGTGCCGGGCCGTACCTTCACTCCAGCAGATGTCAGGGTGGTTGAAGTCTTCCAAATGACTGGTTGAAGTCATTAAATGACTGGATTTAATTTTTTTTTAATGGCAAATGTCAGTGTAGACTTAACTGAAGGCGTGTGAATACCTCCTTTGTTTTGATTTCTACATAACACATATTACTAGCTAGGGTGCAATTATAATGTATGTATATACATGAAATACTTAAGAAAATTTTCAGTGCTCATGCTGTCAATGTAAAACAGCCCTGTAATTGTCCTTATTATGTTCATAATTTGTTAGCTGAGTAAATGTCCCTTCTCACACACTATTCATTCATCCTTCTCTCCCAAATCTTAAGATTTTAAGTTTAAAAATGCATAAATCTAGAATGTTGTGAGTTAGAATTGTCATGCCTGAACTCAGTCTGAAATT
Organism: Psittacula echo; assembly: GCF_963264785.1. Taxonomy (NCBI): domain Eukaryota; kingdom Metazoa; phylum Chordata; class Aves; order Psittaciformes; family Psittacidae; genus Psittacula; species Psittacula echo. The sequence goes on along the minus strand of NC_137735.1, from coordinate 16,699,203 downwards.
TCATACCAGGTTAAGGATGAGGTGGTTTTAAAATAGCCAGCATTGTTGTGCTGCCCTTTCTAGATCAGACACAGGGAAGTTTGGCTGCTGGTCCTGTGGTAATTTTACTTGTTTTTTTGTTTTTGCAAATTAACACAAATGTCTTGCTGGTTAATTTTAAACCGTTTATGTTCCCTCCAAAATTTCTATCTCCATTGGATTCACATCTGTAGTTTTATTTAATATGAACCAGATGCTGAAATCAAGGCAATGTTTATTAGGCTGCTTGCACTGAAGACAGCTTGCTACAGACTGTGTTGTGCCAGTTCTCTTCTGGGTACAGCATCAGGCAGAAATAAAGTATGCTGGAGGTTTTGTCTGTTTCTCTAGTCAGAAATAAAGCTCCTAATCAATAACCTTCAAACTTCAGACTTCACAAGCAAAGAGATAGGGACAAATGTACATAAAGTTCCACAAGCTGTTGTACTTCATACACAAAACATTGTGCTGCTGTTAAAACTGCAGGCTGTTAATACACCAGTGTGAATGGGTATGCCTGGCTGCAGAATCTGTGTGATGGGATGGTGCTGAGAAGACAACAGACAGCAGAGAGCAGAATGCCCTCTTAGAATCAATAATCAAAGCTAGTGATGAGAGTAGAAGCTGGGAGATGCAGCTGCTGCCATTGAGCAGCTGGTTGGTGGTGTCCTGTCTCCATGAGAGGCAGCAGCTCCTCATGTGGGCTGAGTTACAGCTCAGAGGGAGCTTAGATCTGCTGCTTCTCCAGAGATGTTAGCATCTTTCCATGCTTTCTGCAATATGTGCATGTTGGACATGTTTAAGATGCGTTTGATGGGTTTCAAATACTGAATTAGATACATGGTCACTTTTTGGTCACTGTTTGGATATAGGACACCGAGTATCATGCCTGGAAGATATGAGATGTCAAAGGAACAGAATTTATGACATAGAAGAGATAAAGATTCATTCAGTGTATACTTTACTTAGACTCTATTTTTCTGTGAAAAATCATTATTCACTAAAAAGGAGAGGCACAGCCAGTCTTTCGCCCTCATGAGCTGGAACATTTTGCTCTTGCAGCATAATCAGATTTTCCAAGCAAAACTCCTGATTATTTCAGTCACATTTATGCAGCCGTACAAGGCCTTGGCAAAATTCAAGCACTGCAGAGCATGGTAACATTTCAAAGTACAAAATTTAAATCAATAACATATACTTAAATTTTAAAGGCCAAATTAAAAAACATATTGTGCCTACAAAATATGTATACAAGTAACTGATTTTTTTTCGTGTATTGAGTGTACAATCTGCAACAGGCAAGTGTACAACAGAATCACACAGAATCCCAAGGGTTGGAAGGGACCTCAAAAGATCATCTAGTCCAACCCCCCTGCAAGAGCATGGTAACCTCGAGTACATCACACAGGAACTTGTCCAGCCGGGCCTTGAATATCTCCAACGTAGGAGACTCCACAACCCCCCTGGGCAACCTGTTCCAGTGCTCTGTCACTCTCACAGTAAAGAAGTTTTTCCTGATGTTCACATGGAACCTCTTATGCTCCAGTTTACACCCATTACCCCTTGTCCTATCACTGGACATCACTGAGAAAAGCCTAGCTCCATCATCCTGACACTCACCCTTTACATATTTGTAAACATTGATGAGGTCACCCCTCAGTCTCCTCTTCTCCAAGCTAAAGAGACCCAGCTCCCTCAGTCTTTCCTCATAAGGGAGATGTTCCACTCCCTTAATCATCTTTGTGGCTCTGCGCTGGACTCTTTCAAGCAATTCCCTGTCCTTCTTGAACTGAGGGGCCCAGAACTGGACACAATATTCCAGATGCAGCCTCACCAAGGCAGAGTAGAGGGGAAGGAGAACCTCTCTTGACCTAGTAACCACACCCTTTCTAATGCACCCTAGGATGTCATTGGCCTTCTTGGCCACAAGGGCACATTGCTGGCTCATGGTCATCCTCCTATCCACCAGGACCCCCAGGTCCCTTTCCCCTTCACTACTTTCCAGCAGATCAACCCCCAACCTGTACTGGTGCATGGGGTTGTTCCTCCCCAGATGCAAGACTCTGCACTTGCCCTGGTTGAATTTCATCAAGTTTCTCCCCACCCAACTCTCCAGCCTGTCCAGGTCTCGCTGAATGGCAACACAGCCTTCTGGTGTGTCAGCCACTCCTCCCAATTTACCTGCTACAGTGATACCCAGAATCTCAGTGGATCATATTCAGCATGCTTTCATTTCCTGGCAAGTTTTGGTTTATGTTTTGCAAGTGCAAGGGTCTGAGCTTAAGATCAAGCCTTTATATAGAATGGAGAATGAGTCAGAAACATGAAATATAAGACTTTAGCAAAATCTGTGTGGGAAATAATATTTTCCAATATGCATTTCTTTCCACTATTGGTTCTGAATTTGTGTTTAAAAAAATGAGTAAATTAAACAGAATTGCCTCTGCATGTTTTGTAGTAAGGCATACCTGTTAGTTCAAAGCAACAAGGTAAATGCAGTATAGGCTTTGGTGGGACCTTGGCCCAGTTATGTGATAAAGGCTTAATTACAAGATTCACATTGTTGACAAACTAATCCTACCCTGGTACCAGGCACAGAATTTCTGCGCCCATTATTCCCTTTCACACCATTTCTCCTATCTGTCCATCACTTGTTCTGCTTGGTATATGTATGTGTCTGTGCTGTGCAAGATCCAAATACTGTAAGGTATAACTACCTGAGGTATAACTACATTTCTGCCACTGGCTTCCTCCGTCATTCATCTCTCCCGTACCTTCTCCACCTGTAAAATGGGGAGAGAGACCCATTGCAGAGTTTTGTCGTAGTGCTAATCACCACAGTGTCTTTATGAATGTTTATAAAGTGCTTTGAAGATGAAAATTGCCAAAGAAGTGCTAGGGATGATTATTATAAGTTAATGAATAAATTTCAACATGTATTTGATTGCCAGGTAATTCAGAAGGGAATCACCAACCCTTCCTTCTCTTCGAAGAAGAAAAGTTGACAGTCAGCTAGTTGCTAATTAGCACTCAGCTGAAATGCCTCCAAAGCTGAGTGCTCCCAGTTGAGTCCTTTAAAAAGTAAGCTTTCAACTAATTGAAATATGCTGAAAGTTGAGCAGTGGGTGAAGTGTGTAACAGGTAGACCAGTATGGTAGTGCTGGGTATGTAGAAGGAATATGTATGTAGAAGCTTTCCCAGGTAGGGACTAGAACTTTTGGGGTAAATGCTAGCCAAAATGAACACCTCTTGTTCATATTCACACATCTGTTTTCTTTCTGAGGCCCAGTGTGTTATCTGTCACAGGCAGTCCATGCTGCTATGTATTTGTGACGGCAAGGAGGAAGAGAGGAAATGTTGCTTAAAGACTGTGTTGAAGTCAGGTGTTGGTTATTTCTTGCTGTGTTGAGGGGTGGTTATAATGATTCTTGCTTTGGACTGAGACTAAAGAAATTTTGAATAACATTGTGTAATACATTAGAGCTGAGGGACCGCCACCAGCTTTTAATTCTCATTCCCCTTGTCTGTAAGGGAAACTCGTGTATCAGGGCGGCTCGGACTCTTCAGGCCCCTATGTCCCTGCCTTGTTTTTCACTGGAGGGTCAGTCTCCCAGACCACAGCCTGCTCCTGTCGCCTCCCCCACCACTGCTTTGGATTTTTTACTTTTTGCCTTTGGCTGTCTGCCAGTGCTATAAACCACAGCACTGTCTTCCCTGCTGCTGAAGGCTGCTTCCTTCCTCAGCCACGGGGAGATGGCTGCAAGAGGCAAACGACAGGAATTTCATCCCTTTCTTTCCCCTGCTTGACTGCTCTGGATTCACCATACTCAGCATTAGTTCTTCAAGCTTTCTTCAGGGAAAACACACTCAGCTAAGAAGCAAAGAACTTGTTGAGTTCTTTGGGTGAAGAATCTCAGTTGCTTTAAATAACACTTTCCAGCATTCCCTTTCTTCCAGCATTCCCTTTCTTCCAGCAATTCCTTTTCTTCCCAAACCTCAGGAACATACATGGGAGTAGGGAAAAAAAACCTCAAAAATGTGTAGGGTGGGAAGCTACCAAGGCAGATGTTTAGAAATGATTCATACAAAAGGAACTCTGTAGTTCAAAAGGGGCCATGGGCAGGTATGAATGTTATGAAGGAAAATGGGAGAAATGGAGTGAACACAGAAACAAGAGCAAGATGGAGCAAAACAAAAAGAAATATTCTTGAAGCTGCTGGATTCTGGAAAGCAGCCTCTGTGGTGTCCTCGGAGAGTCAGCAAAACCAATGTATAGAAAATATTTTTAGCATTTTACTAGTCTGGAATATGATCTGGTTTTGTCAATTGTGCAGGTGTTCTTTGGCATCCTGAGGTTACCGCAGCACAGCAAAATTTCCCTGGATGTCAAGGTCTGACTATTTCACACTTGGGATCTCATCATCTCCTCCCTGCACCTCACGGAGCAATATACATTGACAAAAATCCTTTCTGGCATGGTCACAATGTACTTTGTAGTTACAGTGCCAAGATCTGGTGCAGGGTAGATAGAAGCCTCCTATGTATGCTGTCCACTCAGGGTGCCACACTGACAGCACAGCGAGGAGCAACGTGAAGCCCCTAGTGCTTGAGGTCTCTTGCGAGCTGAAGAGCCAGACCACAGCTGTGAGGTGCTACAGACCAGTATCCCCTCTGCATTAGGCACAAGGGGAGGACACTTAAAACACACCAAATACTGGCTTACCATATCTTAGTTGAAGAGATGGTCAGTTTGTACTCTATGCCATGTTTAGAAGACCCATCAGTGTAACACCAAGACATGATTTGCACCACTGTGAGTCTGTCTCATGTTTTCTTCCCCAGCTCTGTCTGCTGCAGGTGCTGTGCATGTACTGTATGGGTAAACCAGACAGACTGCTTGGTCAAAGATGGGCAGGCTCCTCAAGACTGCATTCAGCTCAGCATTCATGAAGTTCCAAGACAAAATTTAATATCCATTTTGACTGCATAGTAAGATACTGTATAGACTGCAGAACTGAAAAGTATTTGAAATCACTTTTGTGTTATCATCTATTCAGAGGAACTTCTAGCATCACTGGTGAGTGCTCGAGCTATAACTCTAGTCCACCAGCACTAAATAGGTGAAGAGAATTCTTAGAATTGCCATATGTATCAAATTATCATTATCCGTAATTTATGCAAGGTAGGTTTGAGTTTGCAGAAAGCCTGAAGCAGTTAAAACTTGTGGACCCTTCTTGCTGCGTTGTAAACTCTGCAACACGGTTGTTTTTGTGGGCCCCACTTACAGATTTCTGAAAAACCTTTCTGGTAAAAATAGTCATGTTAATGACAGAAAAGGACAATTATCATGACTGGAAAAACCAATGTAGCCTACATGGAAAAAGCCTGGAAGCATATATGAGCCCAGCAAATATTTTTAACAATGGGTTAAACAGATTTATTTAGTTTCCTGTCCACAAATTTCTGTGAAAAGACAGTGTTTTCCGGTATATGTTTTTTATTTCAATATATTAATATTTAATGCAAACAAATTACAGCTTTTAGATTTCTTATAAATTGCAAGCATCTGGTGCACTCCATTCTATAGCTGCAGAAATTAATGGCAGTACTCAGTTCTGAAATCTGTCAAAATCCTGTGTTTAAGCTTAGCAGTTGAGCATATATTACAGATGATGGCGTAAGGCTGGTGCTTCTTCACTGTGCACCCCAACTTTCAATAAACAAATTTCATTTAGTCACTTATGAGCATCCACAGGAAAACAGCTTTGTTCTCTTACCTAAGGTAATTCCATTAAAAGTCTTCAATGCCATCTGGGTTTTGTATAAACAAAGGACAGTTCAAAAAGGTAGTTTTGTTTTTATTTTTTCAAGCAATTCATGTTTTCTTGAGTGTTCTCAAGAAATCTCATTTCAAGTACCTCTAGGTTTTAGCTCTTCATCTGCTGTGTGTCTAACTAAAATCAGTCTCCCCTGTCTTTTCAACAGCTACAAACCACCTTAAATGTATCCTTGTAAACCTGATTACTGACAGAGACTGAACAGTCAATGCATACCAGGGATAAATACAGCAATTACACCTATTTACAGCTGTATCTCTTCTCTGCATTATTATTATTATTACTAAGTGGTTATTAAAAATAGTGCAGCCTTCAGAGCTATTTCAACTGTCAGCTTGGCAAAGTGAGGGCCGTGCCTAGGTTGTGTGTGGTGTTTTTTTTGGCAATGTTAATGATGCTCGGTGCCATGACAGTGGGTAGTGTGGGTGCTCTCACAGTGGAGGCTGTGCGGAACCCCTGTGCCAAGGGCTCAAGTAATAGTCACAATGAGAAGACAGCACCTGATCGCCTGTTACAGCACAAACAGCAGAGACAGATGAACAAACCGCTCTGGTTTATACCTGCTCGCTCCCTGCTTGTGTCCTGGAGGAAGTTTCTGCTGTAGGTTTTTGGTCTTTCTGTTGTAGCACATCTTGGGTACTAGTAGGCACTGCAGGTTTCACACTGGTGGGTGCAGAGGAAGAGGACCTGCACCCTTCCACACTTCATCCTGAAATGAAGAGAAATTGTCCTCCAGAGCAGTCAGAGCGGAGTCCTTGACTTAACGCCGGTCCTTCTGTTTCTGCCCAGGAGAGGGCAATCCAGCACCCAGACATCAGCCAGCTCAGCCCACCATGTCTTGAGCCTCCTTGGGGTGTCGGAGGCCAGTGTGGTTGGTGCTTGGACAGAGGGACATGAAACATGCTCTGTCTTAGCTGGTGGGGTCTGACAGCACACTTCGACCCAGCTCCCCTTCCTCAGTTGGGAATCGTAGGCCTGTGTCCTGTTGCCTCTCTGCTCTGGTGTGCCATTTCCTTTTGTGTTCACCTGCAGCATTCATGCGAGGGCTGGCTGAGATGCAGAGGTTTCAGGATTGGATAACCGAGGTGGTGTTACAGTCCCTCCTTTTCGGGCTCTGAATGCTGGAGTGAGGCTCTTCGCTTTGAGGCATAGTGGTATTTGCATGTGCATACACCCGGGTAAATGCAGTTCTGCACATGCTGTTCTGTCACCTGTTTGTAGCTGTGCACACAACAGCTACAAACATACTCTGATTTTCAGATTTGGGAAGACTAACTAGTCTCTTCCTCTAGTTTTTCTCTACCTCTTTTTTCCTCTGCTCACATTAAACTGTCTTTCCAGATTAAGGAATTTATTGATTGTCCTAAATCTTGGACCAGATATTTGCCTTTGACCCCAGAGCCACTTCAGGTAGTTTGATGCCAGTGGCATGGAGGTTTGGAGCAGCCCAGCCACGCAGCTGCCTGCTCACCCCTAACCGGCACTCTGGGGGAGCACATGAAACATTAAAGGCAGCAGATCCAAGTGGGAATCAAGATGACACTGTCAGGACCCCTGTAACTTTCCTTGTCTTTGACTCTGCCTTCTGTTTTACTGTTCTGAGCATCACACTGGTCTAGATGATAACAGCTCCGGAAGTGCTGCTGGAGCCTGTAATTAGCAGGTTCCTACCCTGGGACTTGGTTCTTGCTGGTGGGCTGTAGGTGTGCGGTAATTTGCTAGTTAATCAATGGGAATTATTAAAAATTCACTACATATTTTTGCTTTGCGCTAGACCCGTACACAGAAGCTCTTATCTGAGGTGGGGAGGAGTATCTGTGGTTCCCAATCCTGGAAGCAAATGATTCACTTCCAGTACTCCTAGTTTGTCCTTCTTTTTTAAAATAATTTTAAAGCAACCTCTTCCTTCCACCCCACCCCAGCCTCAATGAAATACAGTAATGCTATTGCTGTGTTTAACTTCCCGAAACATTGAACTTTAGCCTAGCAAAAAGTCCTTATAACAGACTGAGTCTTCAGGCTATGCCAAATTCCACTATTTTAAATGACAAAAAGCAGTCAAATATGTTTTTTTGGCAAATATGTTACACTTTAGATTCTCTTTGCAAACAAAGTAAAATCCATAACATGATGGGTTGGTTATTTTTCTTTTTTTGCATTTATTTAAAAGTAAGTGGTACTTCAGTTACAGAAATTTTGTATATTAGTGTTGTAACTGCGTAATTTTTGGGTGATTTTGTTTTAGGCTTTAAGGTAGTCTTGCTGGGATCTCTTAAAATACCAGGAAGACACAGGGAACTTTTCTCCTAGGTACAGGCTTCTCATGTGGCCAGTGAACGCTGATAGAGCACTGTCACTGTCACTGCAGCACTACTGAGCCAAATGCTGTATATGCTATTTACTGAACTCAGCACCTCCTGTGATGGTACTGGCATGACAACATAGAGTTGCTCCATAGCTGGGGAGCATTTAAAGATAGGAGTGGAATACTCTTGTATTATCTGTTGTTTTGGTGTTTAGTGACAGAATCCATGGGAAGTCTATAAAACAGCTCAACATATCACTTTTTGTGGAAACTGTGATTCCATAACAATGTACAGAAATAGTGTCGCTAAACAGCAACTGGTTCATCTGTATTTTATCATAGAATCACAGAATCGCAGAATGGTTTGGGTTAGAAAGGACCTCAAAGATCATCCAGTTCCACCACTCCTGCCACGGGCACGCACACCTTCCACTACACCACGTTGCTCTAAGCCCCGTTCAACCTGGCTTTGAACACTTCCAAGGATGGGGCATCCACAGCTTCTCTGGGAAACCTGTGGCAGTGCCTCACCACCCTCACAGGAAAGAACTTTTTCCTGATCTCATCTAAATCTCCCCTCTTTCAGTTTAAAGCCATTCCCCCTTGTCTTATCCCTACATGATCTCGCAAAAAGCTTCTCTCTTGATTTCCTGCAGGCCCCTTTAAGTACTGGAAGACTGTTCTAAGGTCTCCTGAGAAGAGAACCCAACGTTTTCCAGATTTAGATAAATGCCAGTGAAAATTGCAATTTTCCGTATCTGCCCTAAAATATTCCTACATTCAGTTGGGTTTGAATTAATTTTTTGGCAGTGGATGAAGCCACATCATGCTCAAGTATGTTTCAGGATTCTTATATCAATTTAGGAAATGCAATGGCGTGTGCCTTGGTTTCCCCATCTGTGAAATGGGCGACCCCACAGTGCTCCTACAAGGCATCCTGGCTGAGGGCTGCTGTGACTGCGGCTGATTGTTATTCTCTTAATCATATTAGTTAACTAAATCTGTTCCTAGAGTGGTTCCATTTGCTTGAATGAATTTACATGAGAGATTAATTCAGCACTGTTTATTGTTGTTTTTACATTTATTCAGTACTGTAAATAGTGCCTGATACTTTACAGCTGTGTCTAAAGACAGCCTGTGTTTCAAGGGCTTTTTTGTACAGGTAATTTGGAGGCTCCCCTCCAAAACCTTGCACTTCCTCACGCAGCAGATGAGCCCATTTTGTTTACTCTGGATTTTGAGGACTTTTCGTTCACGTGGTCTCCTCTCCCAGCACTTTCCTGCAAGTATGATTCAACAGATAAAGTTCATCCTTCACCTCCGAAGGGTGACTACTTCCCCTTTGCCCTTCCCTCCTCCCTCGGACGCCCCTCGTCCCCCCCAGTTTTAGACATGTTTCCTCTGCAACCTTCTCTAAGCGTTACAGGATTTATGCGGAGCAATGGTCCTGGAGTACGGACCAGATCCCACCTGGTCGCCGCCACCCTATAGCCCCACGGCTGTGTTTAAGATGGTCCATGAGCACATGCTGCCGACCCGGCGGAAAGGGGCTGCCTGCGGTTGTTCTAGGAGCTCGTTCTCCCTCCCGGCTCTTTGTGTTTTCACATCTTGCCGGAGGTTTCTGTTAGCAGCATTTGCCAGATCCCCATTGTGTGAAGTGCAAAGGACGGAGGCTGTTTCTTTGTGCCGGCTCCCGCTCCCCGTCCCCGGCCACCCTGCCGCCCGCCCTCCCGTCTCCCAGACTGCTGATGTGAGGTGCACTCACCCCACACACAGCCCCAACAGCGCGGTAAGGGCTGCCGAAGCCTCGGTAGCCCGGCACAAGCTCTCGGAGCAGGCAGAGCCGCGCCGCGGGCACGATCTGGGAGCGGGCGAGGCGGCGGGACCGCGGCGGGCTGTGTCGGTGCGCCGTGCGGTAACCCCGGCCCCGACACTGCCCGGGCGAGCTCCGTGCGGAGGAGGATTGGCTCAGGCAGCTTTTAAACCACCTATATGCTAACGAGCCTGCTGCCAGGTTCCTGAGGGGTCCTGGCTGGGAAAAATCAACCCCAAAGCTCAGACCCCTGTCAGGCGGAGGGGAGAATTATATTTTTGAACTAGTCTGCAGCGCGGACAGGAAATGACCCCTCCAGCAACTGCTGCTTTAAAGCCGAGCGGCGGTGCCTGAAGCTCTCCAGTCTCCGTCTGGAGCCCGAGCGCTCCCCCCCCTTTCCCTCCTCCTGCTATAGCGGCTCCCACAGCAGTTCCCAGCCAGTGCGTGCAGCCTGGATGTGTGTGTGTGTGTGCGCGCCGCTACTTTGTACTGTGAAGAACACACAGCCCATGTGCTCTGTATGGATGTTGATGATACTCTGTGTAGCTTGAATCGCTGCAAGCAGGCAAGATGTCCAGCACACCACATGACCCTTTCTATTCTTCTCCTTTTGGCCCATTTTATAGGAGACACACACCATACATGGTGCAACCAGAGTACCGAATATATGAAATGAACAAGAGGCTGCAGTCGCGGACGGAGGTAAGTCCCCCAGCCGTGTTTTCCTGTGCATGGACTGTGGTAGGTTTCAGCCCGAATTCCAGCTGAAGCGTCCCACTAGGCAGTACAGTATATGCAGGCACGAACCCTAATTAATTTAGTAGTTTAATTGGGTAATCCCTCATTATGTTTCCACGCAGAGCAACTCTTTGAGGAGATACCAGCTTAGGCTGAAATCTTGAAATTACAGTACAGCACTTCAGGATTGATTATAATGCTGCTCTCAGGAAATTTCTTTGCCTTAGTGTGTTGTTTGCTCAGGATCTGTCCTGCTGGTGGTTGCAGCTATAATATTGCAAGGTACCGCTTGAGCTTTTGCACAAAATTGATTCAGAAATGTTGCAGGTTTAGGGGGAGAGATAAACCTTTCTCTGGTTTTGTTTTGTGAACTTGTTAAAATTGAAAATGAATGGTAACAGAAAACAGGAGCAGAGTTTTAGAAACTTATTCCTAGGCTGCACTTAAAGAACACATGTTCAGAACGACCGACAGGAGAAATTCATGTTTACATTTAGAATGCAGTTGCTTTTAGCAAGAGAGATGATCGGTTCACGACTTTATCATATAGCTGTCAAAAGTACCCAGTAATGTAAACTACAGTCACTGTTGATTATGCTTTGTATAATGTGTTAGTGGTTTTTACACTCTGGCTTCTAAATCCAGATCAGCCACCACAAAGAATATGCAGAATGGCAAGGGGGAATACTTTTGTCACTTAAAGTAAAAAAATATAGTGGAGCTGCATCTTGTTATTTACATGGTTAAATGAAGCACACTTTTTGATCAGTTGAAGTGAAAAGTGTGTGGACTGAATCAGGCTGGATTTCTGCCCATGTGCCTGTGTTTGTGCAGCAAACATTCTTGGTGCTGCAATTTTTCATAGTAGTTTACTAGTGGTGCCCTGAAAACGCTTTTAAAAGTATTCATCTTTTATAGTGAGTAGCTTCATATAGAGGTAAATATCTGCCAAATTTGTGCCATGAAGCATGGTAAAGGATTTCAGGTTGATCTGTTTGTTGTATTGTGATTGTTTAAGGGAACATGAGGTTATCATAAAATAAACCACACATGCCTGAATTGTCAGCTAAGCCATGGAGAATCTGTGACGTTTAATGTATATGATCCAGCTAACGAGATGTGACCTGCTTTCTGATTGGGTAACTGCTGTGGAGTAAGTGCTCTTCCAACACTGTTACCACTGCTCCTCTTCAAACATTGCTGTGGAATAATTGCTAAATCCACTTCGTGCTGGCTGAAAACTCCAAGCGCTCATTGCTCCCAAAATCACAGCAACTGGTTGTCAGTTTTGCCCCAAGTTGTTGGTTGCAGAGGGTCGGAGCCGTTCAGAGGATGAGGGGACTTGACGGGAGGTGTTTGCTACTGTTTGTTTGTTAGTGCCTTGCAACTCTGTTCCTTGCATTCCTGTACATATTGATGAAGCAATTTATAGACTTTTTCAAGTGAAAAGAACAAATATGTATCATTAAGTGATTCCTTCAACTGTTCTGAAAAGCTGTCAGCGCTATTTTAGCCTTTTTACACAGTTTCAAAGTGGTACTTTGGGTAATTGATCAGTTTCTGATTGCAGCTCCTTTACAGATGTTACACCAAAAAAGTTTTTGAGGAACTTGTGAAGCAACTTCCCCCTCCTGCATTGCTGAGTTGTGCTCAGACTTCAGTGTGTTTAATTGCAGTTTTTGCTATGCACATTCACAGGGACTGTTGTGGGCAAAAAGCAATAACCTACTACTCTTCCTTGCTAGTACTGCTCTGGGTTTCAGCAGCATTGTACTTTGACGGACAGTGCTTAGTTAATGAAGGCCTCATGCTCCAGCATTTCTTGTATTTGTTCAGAGTAAAAATACTTTTGCCTTGCGATTGCTCAGTGTTTACATTCTGGTTCTGTGTTTTCTAATTTCTGAACCTCTGTGCTGTAAGCACTGTTGTTTGTTGAAATGTAATTTCTAGCCAGCTTCAGCTCAGCTCATTCATCCTCCAATTAAAACACTTTCCTTAATAAAACTAAAAATTGAATTAGTTTCCTGGGACACTTGCCGTGACTAGGTGTGGACAGCCTGTAAAGAATCATGCTGGCTTCTGGGACACGTTGGGAGTAGAAGTTTCACATTAATTTTATGCACTTCCAAGCACGTTTGGGATTGGTAGCTGAAGGCTTCTGGAGAATGTATAACTAGCTCTGAATTTTTTGAGTCCAGATTGATGGAGCCCTGTATGTCATGGAAGGAATGTGCTTGTGGTGTGGGTGATACGGGCTTACTGCATGAACGTTTCTCTTCAGGCAGTCTTTGGAATAATGTAGGCACCGGTCTCTGAAGGAGGCTGCTTGTACTCTGTGGGCCCCAGGGGGTAGGTAAGCACAAGCAAAGCAGCTTAAAGGGAAAGGAATTACAAAGAAACTCTCCAAAAGACTGGGGGTAGCAAGCTGTCAGATACCACCTGGACCTAGCTTCTGGAGAGAGCCAGCAGAAAGTGAGAATGCATTAAAAAAAGGGAACCTACAGCTCTTATCCCAAATGTATCTTTGGAAAGCCTTTGGGATTTTCATCTTTTCCTACAAAATAAAAATGTTCTTAATAATCCTGTAGAGTCAGATCCTCTTCTGTCCCTTGCAGAGGTAGAAGTTTCAAGGCAGAGCAAAATGTACACAATCTAAGTTTTACAGAGGATACTTGGACAGCCTATGAAAAGATTAGCTGTATGTCATATCTATCAGTTTTCTCCCTTCCATGCATAGAGCCTTCCTTTGTAGAGAATTCCTGTAGCTGTTCTCCAGAGCTTGCAGGTAGGTGAGAAATGATTCAAAAAAAGTAATGGCTGGTAGAGATGCCATTAGAGAACCCACCAATAAATGCCATTTCTACTCCTGCTCTCTTAGAACCAGGGTCTACGGTGTGTTCAGGGAGATAGAATTGTCCTCAAAGTGGCTCTGTGCTTGAGGACCCTCCCTGGGAAATCTACTCCTCCACTCTGGTTTCTGTCAGCATTGGGTGGAAGGGAATAATAATCAGTGTGAAGGATGTGCTCAGTGTATTAAGCAGATAAAGTACAGATTTGATTAAAGAAAGGTCATTTAGATGCAGCATGGCTATCTTTGTTGTTCGTGTTTTCTTTAGGAAGAAATGAAAGTAAAGAATTAGCAGCTCTAGCCTGGTCTAGATGTGCAAACTATTGCTCTCCGAACTTCTTACAACTTTATGGGCTCCTCAGGCAGAACCTATAACTGCCTTTTTAAATTCAGGGTCAGTCTTAGGCGAAGAATTCCAATCACACTCAGGCAGGGGGTGGTTTTATGATGTAAGTACTGGCAGAAGTCCACCACCTAGCTGATTCTTATGTGATCTAAAGTAAATTAGGGAGTCTGAGTTAGGAACTCATGTGCAGAAACACCTTACCTCCCTTAAAAGTTGTTCAAAGAAATCTAATGTGGTAATACATTTTTCTAAATGGAAATTAAAAAGGGCTTTCTTAACAATACTTTGGGAACATCTAGTGCCATTTTGTAATGCATCAACAATCCTGATTTAGAGAAATAAAATGAATATTTAAATGTTTAATAATCTCTGACAGATATAAAGATAAATCTTATTTACTTCTATCATAGTTGATTAGCTTTCTGGTTAACCAAAATGCAGCTGTTTCCTTGCTCTGTGTGTAGTTTTAAGGTTTTCATTGTTATTCACTCCAATTCAGTTTATCTCGATATTTTTATATCTGTGTTAGTTTAACATTTCTGAAAAGCAATCCTGTTGTGGCATATTCAGCAGTTTCTAAAGTTCTAACTAGCAATATGCAGCATAGGTAAATTAGCTTAAACATTTTCTCTGTTTTTCATAAAACTTGATGTTTAAAAAAGCCTCTTTTCCTCTTTGATGTTGTAAATCCCTTTCCGTTCTAATTTCTAATAATTTGAAATTGCTTGCACTTAAAAGAAAACAAAAGGTGATTATATCTTATATATAATTATTTTTCAGTCACATTACAGTACGCTGTGGATAGATCATCTGAAGCTGCTGACAGTTTAAAGTTTGAGGCATTGCTTTATTGCCAATAATCAAAGAAATGTATCAAGCCTTTCACTTGCTTATTTAGTCCCCTATATTGTGAGAACTTCTGCATATCACAATATATTAAATCCATCCGTATCTCTGTCACTACAAGAGATTATGCTTTACATCGCTGTTCTATGCAAAACACAGCTTTCTTCTGGCTAAGACAGCAGTGTTTAGGGGTGACTAGAGAGCTTGATTAGTAGCATGTTTGTTTTAAAGACAATCAGCTTAATCAAAGCGTATTAAACTCCTATTAAACTGTATAGTGGATTTAACAGAAGTAGAGATTTTGTGATGGAAGAAAATGTGAAGAAAATTAAAAGGAAAATAAAGTGGAATGTTATGATTATTTAAAAGCTATTAAATGAACTGGAAGCCTATGCAGTGATTCATATTCAACCAAATATTTAAAGCAAATCAAAGCTAAACAAAATTTCTGCAGTTTAATGGAAGTCTCTTATTTTAATTCCTCACATTGCTAGCTGATGAAATAATCTTTTCTTCTTTCTGATGCATTTGTAATAGATTGGTCATAAAAATCTATGTTGTGACATCACATTTGTTCACATAGCAACTTAGTATCGCAAACAGATCTCTCATATTGTGTACATGTGTCTGAGTTTGTCCAATGAGTTTGTTTTGACGAGAGGAAAACACATAAACTTATATGTAAAAGCATTTTGGAGGAAATATTCTTTCACCCACAAATATACTAATACTTAGCGATTCTAGGAACACGAGTGAAGTATTTTAAAAGAGCACTTATAAACCATGCTTTGCTGAAATGAAAAAGGTCAGTTTTAAAAGAAAACCCTTGAACTCCTTTAGGCAGAATGGATTCAAGGCTCTTTTTACTGATTGTCTTTTATTTCATATAGTTTTTTCATCCTTTTAAAAAAACATTCAGTTGCAGCTGTTTTCAATTAAAATTGTTACAAACTGACAATTCTTATGAGGCTGGAGAAGAAAAAAAAGACTCTATTTCCTTTCCATGCTGATCCTTAGCTTACAATCAGGGATCCCTTGCTGCCTTTTTTTATTTTCCCTCAAGTTATAATATACAACATAAACTGCGTGTGTAAGTAACGGGGAGCTTCTGGGGCAGGGGCTGGTGGGGGAGGAGAGTGAGTCAGTGGGAAAGTGTAAAAATGGATCTCATCTGCAAATCACTCTGATGCTTACAAGATAATTTTCTCTAAAGAAACCTTTTCAACCCTTCCTTTTCTCTTTTCCATTCTTTAAATCATAAATCCACTCAAAAAAACTTAGTCTTCCCCTGATGTAAACAAGATTTACTATACACATCCAGTCTCAAAAATAGAAGCCTCTGGATGGTGAGAAGGAACAAAATAGAGATCATAGCACGGGCCCAGTCCTATGCTCTTATTTAAGCTGGAGTTTTGCCTGAAGTAGGATTGCAAGATCAGATAAAAAAAAAAATCCTTTGTTTTTGGTATATACACTTTCTTTGTTTACAGAAAAAGGGTATGGGTAGATTGCTAAACTCATTGCAATATTTTTAGCTGGGCTCCTCACTTCAAATGGTTTTTTTTTTGTATCTTTTTGCCAAAAGTTGCATATCTGCTGTAAACAGGCATTCCAACCATGCCGATACTTTGTTCAGTTGCTTCCTCCCAAAGAAGAGCTTTCTTTCCTGCACTGTACTGTGTAAACAGGCCAGCATATATCCTTAGTTTTGCTGGGTGCTCTTTTCCAAAAGTTGCTCCTGGGCTATTTGAAGCCTCAGAGGGGTGATCCTGGCAGGGACAAGGTGGCCTCAAAGTGGCTGATGATTAGTCTCTATAAAGTACTGTGGTAGGGCAGGGCTTGTGGGCCAGGTCTCAATGGTCTTATTTATTAGGCAAAAACAGTAGTTAAAGAAACCTTCCCTAGCTCCTAGCTGAAATCTCCTCCCTAGGCTTGTGTCTCTCTTTTCCCCAGTGCATTCTTTCTGTTTGTTACCATTAGAATTTCAGAGAGAAAGCACTTTATGATCAGAATGCTGTTTCTATTTCTATTACGTTGTGGTGGACAAACAGCCAGGCCCTTCTAAACTAAAGCCTGTAAGTTAGTGATCTAAGCCAAATAGTACACTTGGTACTCCTGAAGTAAGTGAGGATCCACTAGAACCACCAATGGACCATAAACCTTAGTATGGTAACAGCTGATGCTTCTGGAGACAACTCTGGCCCTTTTGTGCCCTATGGGGCTAGGGAAAAGTTACCAATGTGGAAAAATTAGACCTTTGCAGAACTAAACATGAGCTAGGATAGGTGACTTTTCTAAGCCTGTCACCTCTTCAGGACTCACGAGTTGTGGTTGTGTAGAGTTTTTGCAAAGGTGATGAATTTTACAAGAGCAGGCTGTCCTCTGTGAGACTTGGGTTGTCTTGGCCTCACCTTGCTGTTTATACACCGTTGTCAAAAGACATGATGAAGCTTCTGGCCAGGCTGGTGTTCCTGCCTGCATCGAACAGACTCGAAGCATAAGTGTGTAGCAGATTTCTTCTTTATGAAGAACTCTCATAACTACAGCCAAAATATAAGTATCAAACTAGAACTTCTGCCTGAGTTCTTTCTGTTGTCAATATTCACACCCAGGGCAGAATCACAAACTCACAACTGACACAGCAAAGCCATAACTTTATGTACGTTTCTAAATGTACTTAATCTACTGCCTAGTTACCTGCAAACTAAATAGTTAGGTCTTTGCATCCTTCCAAGCAACTAATATATTAGAACATTGCTGTACTATCTATCACACATGATCTGCAATAGCTGCTGCTATCCATCTTTCCTGATTCTAAGTCACAGTCAGCTTGCCGAGCCTATTCAGCTGTGCAGAAACATTCAAATCTGTCTGTAGCATTTGTGTGTGTGTGTTTAAAATGAAAGGGAAAATCTATTCTTTGGGTAGAGTTTTGCCATCAAATTAGTCATGTACAGCAGATGCAGTATCTGTCCAGAACATGTCCAGTTTACACAACTGCTAGTTGCAGACTAGAGCATTCTTCATGATCCAGAAGAATTGCAGGGGCTGATTGGATGATGTTATCTGTTGTATTCAGAAAGCAAATGCAATATTAGGTGTGTATAAAAGTGATCATGTTTGGAAATCCTGACTAAGGCAGACCCAAGAATAGAGGAAATTATAGATCCACTGTGCTTATTCTTCAAAACCTAAACACCTATAAAAAACAGCTGTGAGAGCACTATTACGTGCAGTCTTACATCACCTGTGCAGGGGACTATTTTTTACTTTTCTTTCGGAGTTTCAAACATTTGGTTTTTCTAACTACATACTTTATTAGGTAATTTTCTAAAGTAGTAAATTGAGAAAATGATGACTTCCAGTACATTGCGCATTTAAGGTATTTCATGTACCTTGTTGTGATTCTTGTTCCAGTTGTGTAGTTTTGCCTCAGCCATTAGCAGATTTTATCAGAGAAAGATCTGCCATCTGTCCTAAAGCAGGTTACAAAGAGATTCTGAAATATTAATGACCACATTATTAAAAAAAAAAATAATTCTACATCTTTAAATAGCAGTCACAGGGAGAGGGGAAAATGCCCAGAAAACAAGAAAGTAAATAGTGTGAAACTTTTTCAGTTTATTAGTGTTTAAGCTGAAGCACCCTCAGCATAATTCATCCCCCAGTAAGGGAGTCAGTAATACCAGCATTCCTAACCAGCTCCTTTTCTACGGACTAGATATCCTCCAGGCTGTGACTGGCATGGCAGGCATGAAACCTGCTTTGCCGCTAGGTGTACGACCAGGGTAGTATTTTATAATTGGAAAAAGGGAATAGGAAATGCCTTGCACCTAGAATGGTATGCTTTCTTCATGTAGTTAACAAGTCTCATGGATGGGTTATGGGCAGTAGAGGAAGGCCTACAACAGTCTCCATCCCCCATATTCTGATAGTAACTTGCGTTTTCAGATCAGTGTCACCACCTTCCATAATTCTAGTATGCACTTTAAGTGGCAAAAATGTTTCCATGTTATTCCATTCAGCATTACAATGTTACTGTGACTAGAAAGAAAAAGAACTGCTGTAAATTAGTTCCTTTAGGGCAAATTAAAATTCTTCTTCTTGTTCAGTATCTTGCGGAGGGACTCCCCTTCCTTTTGGTACTCAGTTAGCATTTCTCGACCTTTGTTCTTTGCCATACCAAGATATTAAAAACACTGTCAGCATATAGATTCTATATGTGCGTTTGCAACCATACCCTTGGTGTAGTAGATGAGGGTAATACAATAGCTCTGTCACTTCTACCTAATCACTTGAGTATCAGTTAACCCTTAGGGTAATTAAGTAATAATGTTGTTGATGTGATCTGAAGTAGCATTTTAAGCAATTAGAAGTTCAGACATAATGTGGTGCAGTTATACATTATATAGTGCATCTCTCCATTTTACAGAGCAAAAAATTACCATATGTTTTGTGGGAAGCTTGGCATTTTGCACTGACTGGAGCTCTGCTTGTATTTATGAACAGCACACTTGTAAACTATGGTAATAACTCTTTGAAGGCCACACCTATGCACACTGTTATGTTAAAAAGCGTAGCCCTCTTTTAATGGATGTGTTGACATGAATTATGGGACATAAAAAGCCAACACATTGGGTAAAGGTTTGTTACCTGAGTGCCACAAATACCACATACAACATTTCCATGACTATTCACTAGAGTTTAACAGCGAATTTGCTTTGGCTATGTTCGTGCTCCTTATTTGTTCCTGTGAATGTTCAATCAATTGAATTTTATTCTTACAAATAATTAGAGAATGCAAATTTCAGTTTGTTGGGCATTCTGGAAAGAAGTTGCTTATTTTATATGGTCTAGGCTGAGGGGCAGTGTTTCCTCTTTTGATTTTCCAGAACTTCTCAAATAGAACCACGGTACTTAGAAATTAAATACACCGGAGAAGAATCCCTGATTGCTTTACAGTGAGGACTGACTGGTGTGTGAACGTAAAGTGAATTAATGGCAATGACTGGTGGCAATGGGAAAATGAATGACCAGTAAATATGATGTATTGATATAGAATCATAGAATAGTTAGGGTTAGAAAGGACCTTAAGATCATCTAGTTCCAGCCCACCTGCCATGGGCAGGGACATCTCGCACTAAACTGTGTCATCCAAGGCTCTGTCCAACCTGGCCTTGAGCACTGCCAGGGATGGAGCATTCACAACTTCCTTGGGCAACCCATTCCAGTGCCTCCACACCTTTACAGTAAAAAAACTTCCTCCTTATATCCAATCTAAACTTCCCCTGTTTAAGTTTTAACCCGTTACCCCTCGTCCTATCACTACAGTCCCTAATGAATAGTCCCTCCCCAGCATCCTTATAGGCCCCCTTCAGGTACTGGAAGGCTGCTATGAGGTCTCCATGCAGCCTTCTCTTCTCCAGGCTCCTCTTCTTCCATGTGGCAGGATGCTGCTTACCATGCAGTTACTTTAGAAAAATGTATTGAGAAAGAATTAGTGAAAACGTCCAAATCTTCCTGGCATTTTAAACTCTAACTCCATCTGTGCTCATGGATGCAAAACAGTAAGACACAATATATGGCCAATCACAGCATACATACAAGCAAAACTATGTCTTAAATTTGAATAACTAATGCATTCAAATAAATTGTTATTATTTCCTAGCAACTCTGGGTAGGGCAAAGTGGAATTCATAAAATCTATTTGATGTGAATGATTAGCTCAGCTCTTTTCAGTACCTCTTAACACTCTGTCAGGGTTAATAATGAAAAGTAAAAAGATCAGTCAAGATGCCAGTGCACCAAGTACATCTGTTCTCTGACAGTGCAGTAAGATTATTTAACACCTCCATCAAGAACATCCTGAAGCAACCGAGTTACACCTTGACTGATTGTTTCATCCAAAGGGCTGCACTTGTAAATATGCAGTGTAGCACAGACTTCCTTGCACAGAGTGGTGTTAGCACTGGTACGTAACCTGAAGCCACAAGCTGCATGTCTAGACTGACAAGAATCCTACCAGTTGAGCCACTGTGACACCTTGTGGCTTATGAAGCAACACAAGGAACTTTTAGAAAACTAACAGGTAAAAGCCAGAGGTTAATGGGTACTGATAAATGACCTCTCATACAACTGTCAATAGAAATCTCTTTGCTGGGTTACTCTAGGATGTTTTCGAGGTACAGTTAAATTAAGTGGTAGTGGGCTCATTTCTCTTCAGGGTCCTTATGTATTTTACTGTAAAGTATCATAAGATGGGGCATCATTTTGCTAAGCCTCACCTGCTGCTATTTTCTCCAGTGCTCTGGTGTTTGCTTATCATTCAGATTACATAAAAAATCACCACTGTTTTGGCTGCAGTACAGCATAAATATTTTATTTATTTGCAACCATTAATATGGTTAACCAGAAGAATGCTTGAAGGGAGTAAAGTACTTTTTGGTGCTGAGTGTGTTCAGACAGTAGGACAGTTAAAAGTAATCAAGGTGTAGCAAGCATTTGGCAGTGGGCATGCAGCTCTGTAAGCCCCTGAATTTGGAGTTAAGTAGATAGTATTTCAGCTGTGAATTAACTATAGTGAAACTGTATTTTGCTGAGAAATTCTCAGTAAACTTAAAATGGGTCTGATGATAACACACGGAGCTGAGAAGGAGCTCTGCATCTGTAAAGGCTCAACACCTCACATTACCTGACACTAGTTTCGTGATTGTTACTTGCGTCCTCAAACAAGCATATCCATGTTTCCTTCCATGATGTTCCTGAGTGTTTAAGAGGAGTTTTTCATAAACTCGTGCATTATGTCCTGTGACACTTTCTTTGGCTTTGACATTTTCAAAAACTTGGCAACAATTGGGCTGAAATAGTTGCCTTCCATTGCAAATACTGACTTAGGAGTGAATGCACTCTGTTATGATGCAAGGGGTCTGCATCCCTTTGTTATCCCTTATCTTCAGGTCCACAGTGCTGCCATTTAGACATAATACATAGACATATATGCCCAAACTTGCATTTAACTTGCTGGTGTGAGAAGCAGTAGCAGCATAGGACTCAGGGCGTGCAGTCTTCCTTATTTCATGGATAGGTATTTTGATTCTTTGCTGAGATTTATAGTCTTAAAGTTAGGTGGCTACTCATACACAATCCTGTCTTCATGATATTTATACCATTATATTTATATTATATTTATATATAATGGTATAAGTATCATGAAGACAGGGTTGTGTATGAGTTTAGTTGTGTATGGGTTGTGTATGTGTTTAATTCCTATTTATAATAATGTAGATAAATAATTATATTTATTATGTATAATTATATTTATTATAAGATTCTTGGGACTGGGACCACCTTATACAGTTCTTATACAGTGTTCTTATACAGTTCTTATACAGTGGCAGCACAGTGGAGTACTGTAGCACATTTTTAATGTTGCGCTATGTATCTTAGCTAACTAAAGGCTAAAAGTAGATAATAGTACTTCACATACTTTCAAACCCAAATCTAAATATACCACAATAATTTTGATTTCACGGATCAAAATGTTTTAATTGATATTACATGTATTTATGCACTGCAAAGAATTATCTAACTGGAAAATACCATAATACTGTAAGTTCTTGGAAGACGACTTTTTAATGTTATTAACGTATTTCGTTACTTCTCAACTAATTCTCAACCGGTGCAAGCCTACTGGCTTTGCCAAGCAACTACAAATATATTTTAGGGCAGCATTCTGCTGGTTGATTTGTACATTTGTACATCTGATATTGTTATTAAATCTGTTACTTTTTTAGCGTAATTCTTCAGTAGTTTCATATCAATCAAAGGAGCTCATTCAAAGTTCATTTTCTCTTAACAGTGGAAAGACTTATCTTAAATTCCACAGGAAAAGCATATTCTTTTCAATGGGAACTGGTGTTATGGAATACGTATCTTATTTCATGAGGATTTGGGGAGGGAATATTGAGAAGTCTTGTAATGAATACGTTCCTGTAATAAATAAGTAGAGGTGGACCAGCAAGGTTGTTCTAGGAAAGAAAGGCAACATTTATTTTTTTTTCTTTTATTGTTTACACTCTGCTGATTTAATTAGCCAGTGAAAACAGACCCAGTTTGAATAATAAAAAGACAAAATCAACTCCTCCCTCCCCAGTCTGCCGCATCTGTTGCCTTTTGGAGACTACTTGCAGTACCCAAACTACCTATAGTCTAATGGATTTTGCTTTGTGACAAACATTACCTGTATTTGCTTGCAAATACATAAGGGAGTTATAAATATTTTTTTCTGGTTCCAAGGGACTGGGGCTGTTTAAATTGTCATTTTGAAAGAAACTGGGCTACCTTAAGCAAAACTAGAATGTTTTTGATGTTACGTAAATGAATGTAGTTACAGTCCTAATGGATTTTTGAATGGTGATCTAATAGCAGTATCTTAATGGTTACCACATTATAGAAATCTAAATCATTCCTGAGACTGCTTGAAGTTGGAAAGAGTGTGCATGGTTATTCATTGGTTATTCATTGGTCAGGAACAGGAGAGCATAGATGGGTAAAACTACTGAAATGGTCTCTGCTGTATTTCATTACGCTACCACCTTCTGCAGTGTCAAGTCAGTGGACTGAATTTCCATGAGGAAGTGAGGCAGTTTGCTGCACCTCTGCTGGGTTGGGGCCACTCCCACACAAGAGTGAGAGCCTTTTTAATTGCAGTCTTGAATATGAATATTAATGCCTCATTGCATCACAGTATTGCAGAACCAAGGGATCCTTCTCAGTGGGTTCTGCACAGTGCCCATGCTGTTTTGGGACCTTTCATCATCTGTGGACCCCAGAATTCCCTTAGCTTTGTTTAATGTATAAAGACAGCATCAAAAAAAGGTGGATTTTTTCAATAGTTTTTCCTCACCATTTTTATAAGTGAGTACCAGCTACTTTATTAAAATAGCTTTCCTGTTGAGAAGAAAGAATTCCCAATTTTGCTGAAGATGACTTTTTAGAAACACAATTACTTATATAATTTTCAAGATTATTATTAAGATGCATATAAAGCTATTAGGACCATGGGAACTTGGATAAACCCACTGGTGTGCAAATTTTGTTACCAACGTAACTGCAGTAAGCTTGAGGAGACTGAGTATGATTATAAGAGTCAACTGAGAAACATAAATTGAGAGCTCAGCCCAGCAGTCTTTCCCTTCCTTGGAGATTGATGGCACACAGATGCACGATTGCAAATAACATAGTCTGTGGGCCAATGGTGTTGGTGTGATTTAAAAAGAAAAACAAGATCTTTTTCTGTCTTACGAGCTTCATAGGTTTGTTTCAGCTCCTCATCCTATGCAAACCTTTCCCGTTTATGTCAATGAAATGAGCATTAGGCCCTTGTATATGGAGGTGCTACAAGAAGGTGCAGCAGCTGGTATATCAACAATTTGTTTTTTGTGGAACCTACCTATTCTAATAGGTTTAGCACCTTTAGGTGAATTTGTTCTTAGAAGTGAATTTGAGGCATCTTAAAAGGACTAGAAGGCATATTTAGCTTTTAAGTGTTGTCTGTAGTTGGCTCTGCGATAAAACTGCATGTTCAGGGGCTTAGATTATATATGCACTTCCCATTTCAAAAATGCCAAAGGTATAATAGAACGCATGGTTAAAAGCAAGCATTACTCTCTATTAAGGAATATTGTGCAGCAAAACAGACAACAGAAAGGGGGTGAAGCTTTTTGATTGAAAAATTGATTCTCTAGCAGGAGAGAACTGTATGGCCCGTAAATTAGCAGAATAGTAGGTAGCTCTGGCAGGACGTATGAAGTTTCATTTAGCTGAGCTTATCCACACACTCCTTGAAAAGTGGACTCTGTAGCCTACATTGTTAGCTGTATTAATAAATAACAAGCTTTCTGAGATTCGTTATTTAGGTTTACTCTTCACTTGTTTCATTTTAATGCTGATCAAAACCAAACCCTGGATGTTCGTAGTTAATATTTTTCATTGTTGTTGTTGTTTTTTGTTGTTTGTTTGTTTGTTTTTTTTCCCAGCAGTTGCTAGCCTCTGCTGCCTTACTGGGAAGGGGAAAGGAGATGATTAAATGAAATTCTTAGCCTTTTAGTGTCTGCTCGGCCTGCAACTGGCAGCATGTGGAGTTTGTGGCTGCTGACCTGTCAGACTCACAGCATTTTTGTGATGTCAAGTGCACACATCACGGGTCTGTACAAGCTAAATATGGGCTTCAAACCCCTCTCCCTGATTGCTTTCTTTTAGAAGACTAAGGACTTCTCCCAGTAAAAAACAGAGTGACGGTCGAGCTGCTCATAACAGTTGCAAACTTGTGCTTGGCAGCACGGCCTGAGTTCTGGCCTTGCAACATTTTTCTGTAGCTGTGCTTTCTGTATAGTGCTTCATTTGTTTGGTGTAGTAAATGATAAGCTGCTGCTTTAATAAGTGAAAAAAGGGGTGCAGCTAGCACATCTGAGTTCTGCTGAAATAAACAGCAAATTCCTCATTAGCTTCAACATCACCTGAGTGTATAGCTATCTTAAAGTATGGATTCCTTCAATTTGTTATTTGTAAGAATCTTTGGAGTTCTTCTGCTAAGAAAATGAGATTGATATAATTATATCTACAGGGTTTTATATATGTTGACAAAATGTTACTGTCTGTTTCACACTTGGTTGCATTTAAAACCTGTTGGTGCATTTCAGGCCATAAAATAAGTTCAAAAAATAACAGCCACTTGCATTCATAGTTGTCTTTCTTGCATCTACTTAATGATTTATTTGTTTCTAGGAATTGCATTTGAAATTCCCAGACATCTAAACCTTTTTCAGCATCGAACTGACCACTGAGCTTAAAAAATCGTCTACATCAACACCAACTCAATCATGGACAAGGGCTGGAGGAAATGAAACATCTGAGATCTATTAAGATTGTTATTTATGCTTTTAAATATTGAAAAATACATCACTGCTTTACTTTCAAGCTTTGAGCATGAATCCATTAAAGAAAACTACACAAACAGTTGCATGATAAAGTGATTTGGGCTAGAAAGCTGGGACACCACCATGTAATTGTAGAGGAATCACAATGAAGGCAATGACTGTGGTTAATAAACGAATGTCAGTTTATTTATTTATTGTGGTGATAGAAAGACTTTACCAGGTTCTTCCCAAGGATAACAGATTCTTAATTCTCTTGTAGCTTCTCATAGAAAATGCTTCACTGTTGCATTTTGCTTCCTATACACTGTGCCTTTGAGGTGCAACCTTGTTGTAGTCCTCAGTTAAAGTCATGGTCTGTTTTCCCACTGCCACGCTTTCAAATGATCCCCTACTCCCACCCTCCTCGAAGGACACTGTTCTTTATTATGAGCTTGCCTCTGTAAGCATGTAGTATTTTGGAGGGGGAAGGAGGCTGTAAGGCCAGCAGCCCAGGCCTCCTCAGGAGCTGGCCAAGTTTCCACAAACTCTGCTAAATCTCTTCAGCTGCCCCATGCTTCTCCAGATCCTGTGGAGAAGGTGAGGTGCAGGATGAGGGATTGAACCCTCTGAGGTGCTCTGTCACCATAGCACAGGCAGATTGTAAATACATTGCTAAATAAAGACATTTGGGCAATGGGTAGTTCTGCTACTGGGCTTTTTCGGAGGTCAGCTAAGGAAAGGTCTGAGCTGGTGTGCTGTCAGGTTTTCTGGAAGGCCATGTCTGAATGATGCTATTGTGTGCTGGGGCCTAAATCTTCCAGACTGAAGGCTCTTGTTGTTGCTTAGTAAACACACTTCTCTGCCTTGCTCCTCTTCCAGACAATGTGTTTAGTTCCTGAAGAATCATGTAGGCTGGTCTCGTTAGTCAAGTACTTGCAGGTGACCCTTAAGGAAGGAGAAGATCCATGAGGGGCTCCTGCTGTAGGAGCCTCCAGCAGAGCACATGCAGCATGGCAGTGCTGTTGGCACCTGGGACTACCAGCGTCAAAAGCTGAAGAAACAGCTCATGTTAACCATCAGTAAGCAGCTGTATCCTATTCTCACTGGGACCAGTCACTAGAGGGGGTGAGATCTCCTGTATTAACCTAGAGTATTACAGGCACTTTGGAGGAAGATTGTAAATCCTGTTTATGGTGGCTGATGGAAAGAGGAGCTTGTTACCAGGAAGCTGTCCTTCAGCTGAAGCTGAGTCCCTTCCATCCCACAGAAACCATCTTGTAAAATATCTTTGGGGTTTTGTCTGTGGCTTGCTGATTTTACTGGAGAGTTTGAAAATATCTGGAAAAAGTTGACTGGAAACCATGTCATTTGGGGGAAAGAGGAAGGAAAAAGGATGCACATTTGCAGATAATTGATGCATTCAAGGTGTGTTCCTGTAGTGGGTTTTAGCAGAATTTACCAGACTGACTGCCCATGAGCAGAATGAATGTTTCAATACCATTTTTATAGACAGTACAAACCAAAGAGAACAGTAAAAGCAGAAGGGTTTGGTGATGCAGCATGCAGTGTAAAAGGACATTTTGAAATTCGTTGTGACCTGACATGAATGTTCAAGATTGGATAATATCCTATAGTGATGATGATTTACTTAGTTAACTTCTATTACCTCGATGAGATACATTTCAAACTTAACTAGGAGGTATCTAAAAAAATTATACTGAAGTAATAACTTGGTAAAAAGCTAATATATTATTTATTAACAAATGTTCACTAGATTGCAAAGATTTAAATATCCTTCCGTATTTCCCTTTGGGTGTTGTCACAACATACACATGAAAATGATAGACATGTCAGCATAAAAACTTAAATAAAAGTGAAATTATTTGAAGTTTCACCCAGAACCTCCATTGCTGATACAGGGAATTGCAATGAATACAGATAATTCCACCGCTGATTATCATTCAAAATACCAGTGCTGTGGGTTTTTCCTTTTTAAGTGACATTGTAAGAGAGATTTATTTTTTACAAGTTTAAGTTGGCATTTCTTGTTCATTTAGGGAGAAGTACAGTGTTGTAATAGCTGACAACCTAAACTTTGAATGAAAAAGCACATTTACAAAATCTTAGAGCTAGATTGTAGTGTGGCAATTCTGTGAAAGACTGTTCACTCAACGATTAGTTGCAGCACTCTTCCTAAATGTGTTTCAATTCATTTTTTGTCACTGAGAAATCAAGAAATAGGTAGCTTATTAAAGGCGACCACATCCTTTTATGCAAATTTAATGCACTTGGCAGGTTTATCATGATAAATGATCAGGATGAGATAGTTCATGATGTATCTCTAATCTCTTCTGTGAAGAGGTTCATGTCTTGCAGAAAGTAGCCCCTTGAGAGCTCAAATCTTTAGAAGTATGTGGCAGATGGTGATGTCTGCAGAGTCTCATAGATTACTTTGAAGTTCCTCCAAATTATGCCTTCATTCAATGTGTCTCAGTTTTCACAAGTTCTCTTGCTTCATCTCTCCTTTGGTGCCCTCTTCTCTTTTCCATCACATTGTGTCCCCAAGTTGTTTGTCATACTGGGAACAGGCACCACATCCTTACAGAATATATCTCAACTCCCCAATCCTGTTATATCTTTGCCTGTTAAGTTGTTCTTCCATTAAGCATCTTGCATATTTTAAATGCAGTGGTTCACAGGAAAACAATAAAGCAAAACAAATGTCTTAGAAAAGCCTATCTATCATTCATGTTTTCTGTTCAGTTTTTATGTAAATCTTTGGAGCCAACATCAACACAGTGTCATGTTAACTAATCCATCAATTATAATCAATTACCGATATAAATTAGGCTAACTTCTCTTTAGATTAGTAATAAGAAATGGTTACATTTTAATGCTGCTGTAGGGAGTCTAAAGGAACTCAAAATCAAAAAAAAACACTGCAAAGCTTTTGAAAATCAAAATTTAATTTATTGGAATACAGCTAATGAAATAGACACAATGTGAAAGAATTAAATAATACAGATTACAGATCTGAACTATTGTATGTTTTCAGAGCTGAATATTTTCACCTTTGATTACTTGGCCTTGTTTGAACTGACTTTGGATGGGCTTTTTTTCTGAAATTAAGTACCAAATTTCATGCAATTTTTTGTACTTATCATATTCACTTTGTAAGGCTGCATTTTTGAATCGCTCTCCTTACCATCTTCACTATACATAAACTTGAGTGTAATACTTGGTAATATTTAGCTAGGTATACATAAAATTTTAGCATCTAGGATTTTTTTAATCTCAGAAGCTATTCTCACAATCTGATCTTTTTAAAATATATGTATTTGTAATGTTTTGGGGTTTTTGTGCTATTCCTCAGTTTACTGTATTCTGTGTAACTAAGCATAGCATCTAAGACTAGATCTAATATTTCTGTTTGCATCACGCTTTCACTGTTTAAACCATCCCCAATGGCTTTTTTTCTTCTTATACATGTAGGAGCCATGGTTAACCATATACTGTGATACCCAGTTGCCTTTGAATGGGAGAGGGCCAACGAGCTGTGTATTCTTGAGATGTGATCCAAGGAAAATTCATGGAAATTATTAACTTGCGTGATTAGTCCAGTTTAAGAATTCTTGATTTTTGAGGTTGTACTTGCAATGTCAATCTATGACATTAACTAACCTCTGCCTGGACTGTTGGCACTCTTTAATGAAGTGTCAGTAATTAAATGCTGAAGGGACATTAGTACATCTTCATCAATATATACCTTAAGTCCTTGTTATTATGATTTGCAAAACATAGTTTTGTATCACAATGTAACTACATTCAGGTTGGGGGTTTGAGTTGTGTTTTCTTTGTTTGCTATTTTAAAAGAGGCCCTGCAGAACAGTGCCACAGACCTGACTCAGCTGTTTGTGGTCTGGACCAGGGGTACTAAACAAGTATAAAATCTTCTTATTAAAATTCTGCTCATGAGTTAAGGTAAAGACTGTAGTGACTTTTCTGTCTCTGTGACATTCCTTTTGTTTCTGGTTATTGCTATAGCATGTGATGCCAAAGTGATTTATAGAATCACTTGGAATGATTCTAGATTTATAAGAATTCATTTGCAGAGCGAAGAGGTGTTTTGTTTTTTTTTTTCTTTTGGAAAAGAAAAATGGAACGGAAAAAAAGTCTGAAAGGATAGTTAAAATCTTTAATTTAAATATATACACTTTTTTTTTTCTTACCTAATTGGTACTTTACAATCTAGAACTACAAGGCCTACCAAAAGTCTTGTTTCCCTTCTACAAATAATTCTTGCACTTCTAATCCAGACCCAATGAACACTTTAATAATGATGTATCTTGTACTGTATTGTAATAAATTATGGGACTGAATGCAAATTTAGATTAACCCTCACTCAGAGTGCATGGCTGAAATGTCACCTTTGCATTTCCTCCCCTGCACTGAACTGGCAAACCATTTGTTCATGCAGATGAAATAATGAATATTTACCTGCTTACTGCCCTTCCTGCTAGTGCAGGTTTTTCTGGAGTAATGTGGGATGGACCTGGCAGCTGATTCAGTCCGTTCTGAAACCTTTGACTCATGTGCCAGGCAGACTGAATCAGTGTCTGTAACTTGCTGTGCTCTATCAGATCATATTCAAGTTTAATGGACAGGACCACTAGAGACAATCTGGCCATGACTGAAAGGCTCATTGGTGCAAATTTCACCTGGTTTTGGATTTGGCTGTTAAAACCAGATCTGGGTCATGCTGCTTGTCTTTCCTTTGTTGAGCAGCACCCTTTCTCTCTCAACCTGCTTTCAGGCCAAGAGCTAGACCTGCACAGTGCCATACTCTGACCTAACTGTACCTGGAAAGATTGTTAATGATACAAAGCTGTGGCTTTGCTCATGAAGCTCACTAATGAGTATTGTACCTCTCTGGATCATTTCTTAAGCTTTCTGGAGCAGTACCAAAAGACCAATATATTCACAATTCTGAATTTTCCAACTTTGATGTTAATTTTGTTCTAGATTTGTTTAAATTATAGCAAAATAAGAAAATTATTTCTGACAGTCATCATAATCATTGTGTATCGATGTTGCAAATGAATATGCAGTACAGTCAAGAAGGTCCTGAATAGTACATCCATTGCACAGGTTGTGAATCATAACCCAAATCTTTTATCTAGGGCATCTTTTCACCGTGCTTACAAGTGGATTGTTGTCTGGTGATCTAGTGATCTTCAGAGGAGAAAAGCTGCTTAACTGGAGAGGGAAAAATAGGAAAAAAAGAGGGGGGGGAAAAAGATAATGCCATCAGGAATAAATGCTTCACCAATAGCTAATATCTGTGTCCACACAACTGATGCTACTTTTTAATCCATAAAATGCAGTGATAAAAAAGAGTTTGTGTATTTCAGCGTGGAAAACCCAAAATATTTACTCAACTGTCTGTTTGCTTTTATAGTAGCAACCATTCTAGACTTTTATTTGCAAACTGTGAACAAAAATGAAACACTGAAATAGCTGTGAAGTTTCCTTTTTTTCATTCTTTTTGGAAATCCTTTCCACAATTGTTG
Source organism: Psittacula echo (assembly GCF_963264785.1). Lineage (NCBI taxonomy): Eukaryota > Metazoa > Chordata > Aves > Psittaciformes > Psittacidae > Psittacula > Psittacula echo. The sequence goes on along the minus strand of NC_137735.1, from coordinate 16,667,966 downwards.
GTTTAGTAAATGAACAAAATTCTAAACTTTAGGCATTGTACACAATAGTTGTGTTTAAACTAGCCAGAGACATTTCACTTACAGGAATGCCAGCAAAGCTCTGAGAACTGAAGTAGACCCTAAAGCTAGCTTTAATTGTCCTGGCTGTGTGGGTACAAACACGGAGATACAGTGCCATCTCTTCTGCATTGCTTGGCCAAGCTTCCTGGAAAGAGAGATCAGGAAAAGACAGACTGGCATAAACCCTCATGCTTGCTCCTAGGAACACCATGAAAAGACAGATTAAAACTGAATAATACTGCAGGCCAGCTAGCAGAGTTAGGAAAATATTGGCAACGTAACAGCTTTGTTTTTAAAACAGCCTGGAGGCTCTTATTTTTTTTAGGCAGTAAGAGTAAAGATAGTTGATAGATGCTATTTAGATTAGTCAGCTTTGATGCTCTATAACGAATGCTTAAGGCTGTAAGTGAATCTTTTTTTACTTTGAGAATGGGTTGTTCAGCCTGGAAAGGAGAAGGCTCCAAGTAGACCTTATAGCTCACCTAAAGGGGGCCTAGAAATCTAGACAAGGACTTTTTCCAAAGGCATGTGGGGATAGGACAAGGGGTAAATGGCTTTAAACTGAAAGAGTGTAGATTTAGATTAGATGTTAGGAATAAATTCTTCACTATGAGAGTGGTGAGGCACCACTTTCTAGTGAAAAACATTCCTGTCTCTGGCAGGGTGGTTGGAACTATATGATCTTGAAGAGCCTTTCCAACCCAAACCAGCCTATGATTCTATGACTTAACAGATACGTTAAGAAGAGTCAACTGGTGAGGCCCAATAGAGGAATTCTTGTTTTTTCAGGAATGCAATTTAGTCATGAGTGTGTACATTGGTTTGTGTAACCAGCAGGTTTATACAGAGGTGAAAACTGATACATGGCTTGAAATATGTTAATTAACCATTTGCCATTAGCTGTAATACAGAGAGGAGAAGGTGAAGAACAGATTCTATAAATATGTCTGATATATTATAGCTGTAAATAATTGTAAAATAGATGATAAGACAGGATCCTCCTCTACCACCACCACCATCCCCCCCCCCCCCCCAGTATCTAAGAAAATAATATATGTATGAAAGAAAGCAAACCATTGTAAAGTTCTAGGATGGTCTGCAGCCAGAACGTGGCAATTCTTACTTACTTACTGAAATAGAATAGGCAGTGTGCTCTCAACAGGAGAATATTGCCAAATGGAGCAACTGAATACATATTCTATAAAAAGTCTGGGTTTACATTCTGTGAGTTTCTCATAGTTGAATTCGGTATCACTTAGGAGAGTGTGGAGAGCTTGAAGATGCACAAAACTAAAGCCCTAGAAAATTCTGTTATCACTTCTCCATGCACACTCCCCATCTGATTTTGTCTAGGATTCACATTTGAAATTTGACTTAAATATAACTATATAAAAATATAACTATATAAATATTATATATATAATAAAAAAAGCACTCTTTCTTACGTAGTGTTCAAATTTGCATTGTGTTTTCTGCCTGGCAGTGAAAATACGTTAATTCTTCTTTTTCAAAAAATCTGTTTGTGGTGGATTTCTGTGAGGGATTTGCTGGGACTGGTTGGCCTGCAGGAGTACTTGCAAGGGCTTCATAAAAGGTGACTAGGAAGAGCAAACTTCCCATTGGCAGCCTTTTATTTGCCTTGCAGGGGTTGGCATATCTTCTGTTTAAAATTTGTTTGGTTTCGTTGTCATATTTTAACACTACCTCCATTGTGCAGTGTCTGGATTACAAATAAACTGATTCATTGTCCTCTACTTGTGTCCTAATATGCAGGCTCAGAGACCTCAGCAGAGATCCACTGAAGTTCATTAGCCCTGACTGCAGCTTCCAAGTTTGTTTGCCAATTGATAAAAAGAAAAAGCCTTAAAAAGATCATCCCCACCACCACCGAAAAAAAAGGAAAGAAAAGATAAAAAGGCCTGGCCGCCTGAGTTGAACTGCCAGACATCATCCGTTTAAATTCTCAAAGATAGTGAGATTTGCAGAGAAACTCAGAAAGAGCATCTATAGACTGAACACTTTCTCACATGTCAGTGCTCTCACAGGCTGGCATGTCAGAAGAGGTTTTGCAGTTTTGTTTTTTAGGGTGTCACAAGCTAGCACAAGCATGTAAGCCTTCTACATTGCATGAAATGTTAAGAAAAGTAGATCTCAGATAAAAGTATGAAGGAAGTGGGTAAATTCTGTTATTTTCCTTCCATCCATCCTGCATCATGTTCCCATTCAGAAGGTTACATTTCAATAGAAAATAAAGCCTCAAACATTCTCTCCTGCATAACAGTTTTTTGAAAGATCAGTTTGGGATGGGGTTGCATGTTATATTCTGATAAACCTTCACCTATGAAGTGATCTACCATTAAGAAGCTCTGCACCCACACACACAAGTCTCTTGGTGCCTGACTTCATTGTAAATCTGGGGCCCAAGTGTTGAGGATTTTTCAGCACAGATTACTGCGATGAAGATAACTTTTTCTATATCTCTTTTATACTTGAGCTTTTAGAAGACTTTCCCCATTCTGTGCCCCTTTGTTCACAAAACAATATATTGTTTCAGCTGGAATCAGCAAAAATAAGCATTAAGTTGGATGACTGGGTGAATAGAAGCAGTGAAGCTCTCAAAGCTAGCAGTGAATCTGTAACATACAAATTACAGGCTTCTTTCTTCAGCCTGTCCAACTGTTTTGGTGCCCCTGACAAGAGCTCATTGATGAACTGGCATATCTCTCTCTTACAGTGAAACCATTTTTGGAGAATGTCCTAATCTGCCTGTCTAGGATCTTGTATTAACATTCATTGCCATTGTATCTGAGCACTTCCCAAGTGTCAGAACGACAATGATATCTCTCTCTTCCTTCCCTGCCACGAATGGAAACAGTTAGTTTGTTCTTTCCTCATAAAAGAACTTAAATGGGGTCAGGGAGCCAGGATGGTTAACAATATGGTTTTGTAACTTAGCTGGATGGGTGGATTTCATACCCATTGTTGCTTTCTTCCTGCTTTGTGGTGGTTGCACGCTCGCTTGCCAGCTTCCCTTCCTGGTCACTGGCACAACTCAAAAGAGGAAACGAAGGCTCCGAGTGGCTGGTTGCAGAAGTGAGGCTGGGAAAAGGTGAGATGTTGGATGAAGCAGACTGATAAGGAAGAGGCTTGATGACATGATCAGATAGAGGAGCTTTAAAGAGCTAAAGTCAGATCTGGTAAGGATTTATTGCAGTACCAAGAGGTTATGTATTTTTTTCTTATGAAGCCCCACAGGAATGGGCTATAATGCAGAAAACTATATGGAAAGCCTAATAGCAAGGAAGGGCAGTTCTCTCACACGCCAGCAGAGAGAGTCATACAGTGAACTGTTTAGGCAGCTGTGCAGTTGGAGGTCATACAGCTGTGGCAGGCCCCAGCTTTTGCTGCAGCTGGGTGCTGTCTAGTAACTTCTTTTCCGAAAGGCAGCAACTTTAGCAGAGTCCTTCTGTGAGGCAGGTCATGCTGTCAGAAATGACTCTGAAAATACGAGAACATGCTCCTGGCCAAAGGTTTTAATTATTATTTATTTAGCTTAAAAACATTTTAGCAGTTTCCATGTACCCTTTGCATAAGAAGTCCAAGAGATTTCATCCTTTACTCCCCTGAGATGGACTTGATGGCAAAAGGGAAGTAGCAGAGGAAAGACAGGGTGGAGCTGAGAGGCTCAGAGTTGGAGGACTCCAGGATGCAGGACAGATTTGTCTCACTAAGGCAGAATACAATGTTGGCTTGAACATGTCAGATGTGCTGATGGCATGGTCAGATCAGAGGAATGCTACATCCTTAAGCATCACGTTTGTTAGGCTTTTCAAAGTGTATGCAATGCAGGCAGTTTGCATTTTTTCTTTCGGAAGATAATATTTCTGTGAACTGTGTCCACTCCAACCCTCCATACAAATAACAAGAGTGACACAACTAAGTGTAACAACACAGCATTAAGCATGATGTTTCGACTATGGTCAGTAATTCTGCAAGATTCTTATTGCAGTGAGTATTTAGAGCATGAATTGCTGCCAGAACTATGAGCACATGTTGCTAGAACAGCAAACAGCAGAGAGCTAAGAATACCAACAGCCAAAATTTATTATTGGGTTAAATCTGAAAACTGTGTTAGATTGTGAGGAACTCCCTCATGCATAACCAGTTTACGAGCATATACTGCTTGATGTCTGGCCATATGAGCCCTTTGCTTTCTCAGTTTCTGTAGTAAAGGATTCCTCCGGATCTACCTTATTTCTTTCTGGAATGAAAGCCTGGCCTTTGAAAGCTCTTTCTTTCTCTCTGTTTCTCAATATATTTTTTAGTCGTTTCTTGGTTTCTCTCACCTTTGGTTTGCAAAAGCTGATTCCTTAGTAGCTGTCAATGTGCAGGTTGCTCCAGTGCTAGCTGGTGATTGATAGGTCCCTGACTGAACCCATGTTGTCTTTCTATATCCCCTTCCCTTTCTGTGTTTCATTTCCCTTTCCCCTTGACCTACACAGTGGTTTCCGAACTTGATGTCTTTGGCAGTGCTTTGGCTCTAAAAATACTTTGAATTTACTTGTTTTGGGAGTTCTGGAAATGAAAAGAAGTTGAGGGCTTTTGTGTTCCTCTTATTTTCTGCTAGAGTTTAAATTTCCTCGAATTCCCATGGGAAAGGGAACAACTTTCACAAGGAGCAGCTTTGCCAGACTGAGTGACTGGGAGTTAGATCCTGGGAAATTGCACTACTATTCACCTGTACTATGAATGGAGCAGTCAAATATCTCTGATAATGTCCTTCATCTTGCAATTCAGAGCTTTTGATTCAGACTGCAAAAAATGTTTAGTTCAGTATCAAAAGAGATGAGAAAATGTAAGCATATAGCTTTACTGGGCTGCTAAATCTGCCAGAGAATGAAGAGCACTCCTTCTTGCAGCTGCCCGTGCAGTGGTGTCATCTCTTGCCTTTGCTGAGATTTGCATTACTCTAGAGAGCTCTACAAAGCATGTGTTAGAAGGCTTTTTCTCTTTTTTTAGGTATCTTCTGTCTCAGTATTGCTAGGTAGATATGACTCCATATTCTCCCATTTTCCTTTTGAATTTGGATTTGGTTCTTATATTTGTTCTTCCATTAAGTGTAGCCAGAATATCAGAGACAATTCTTTCTATATCACTCCCTGTGATAGTTTACCCTTCGTGACCGTTAACAGCCTGGTTGGCTGCATATCATCTGTCTCATGTGACAATCCTTTGTAATTGTTTAATTTGTGTTATTGCAACTCTGAGCAGTTTGCACACCCCCAAACTTTGGTTGTCTTTTCTACATTTTCTGTTGAACTCTGCACTCTTCAAACTTGAAACTACCTAGTGCTGATGAGACACCCCTGGGAATAGAGTGTTTTTAAACCAGACCTTTTCTACCTCCATAACTCTAATTGATAACATGAAAGAAATGGAAGGCTGATTTATATAGTTAAAGAGCAATTTATCTTTGTACAGAAATCTGTGTGTGCCTGTGATAGAGGAGAATTCTTATGGGAGTGTGAACTACTCTATGCAGTGTTTTCAGCAAAACTGCTGATGGCAGAAAAAAGAAGTGTCTCCTGACCACTCTGTTTTCACATGGTGAAAAACATTGTTGGCCATTACTTGTTGACTGAGGTGCTGCTTGATCCTTTTGGCTTTGGAGACCAAGACTAGAAGTACCAGGAACTTAACATGACTCAGATACAGGCAGTTACTTGCTACACTGAATAACACAATCTGGACAGGGTGGGTTTTTTTTTCTTCTATCTATTAGCTTTGCCTTAATAGTTCAGGAGGATGATACAGAAAATGGCTTTCATTCTTTAGTAATTTCAGCAAATGTTTATTTATGTTCTCAGAGTTGAGTGCAGACTGAAACTCACTCAGATAATAAATGTAATTCCCTCACACATGCACTCGTTTTCTACAGTCTATCATGTTTATTAGCACATGTATTTAAAATAACACTACACAGAAATGTTAGTGCAAGCTTTTTGTCTTGGGCATGATCCAGCTTAACCTTTCTCCCTGTGGTGGGCTCTTCCTACACTCCATTCCCACAGGACTTTTCTCTCTTGAGAGCTGTCATGATCTCCATAAATATTAGGGTAAACTCGCCTGATCACTAATCATCACTCAGTATTTTCCAGGTGGAACACCACCTGTTCATTTGGATGTGGGAAATACATGACAAAACCATTCCTGCTAGCCTGTGACAATAATGTTCTGTTAGTTTTAAAATTAGTCTCCTAAAACATAGAAAGAATTGAGGAAAATTCTGGGTATGTGACTGTTAAACATGCTTGTCTTAGTCTGCATCAGCAGAGCTGATAAATACTGATGCTATGCTTGTGTGATTAAATAGGAAACCCACAGCTGACCGACTGAAACAAGAAAGTGGCCTGCCACAGAGGAACATTTCAAATTCAGCTTTCTCTTTTTAGGTCTGAATGGCAGTTTTAGCAGACAGAGATCTTAGGACATGACTGACCCTGCATACTCCTAACCCTCACAACATGAAATAAAACATACCAGTCTTAAATGCTTTGTGTTAGCAGTTTCCATAATGTAGCTTACCTTGAATTTGTGGTAGGCTAACAGCATACATCCAGTCAGTTACTGCCTGACTGATGTACAGGCACAGATTACATGGTGGTAACTCATTGTCTGAGTCTGAACCCTGGGTAATGTAGCTAGAATGGCTAATGTTTAGAGGACTAGATTTGAAAACAGTGTTCCTTAAAGGCATGACTTACAGGCATTTCTGCTGTAAGAGCTCTCTAAGATAAAGGTTACCTAGTACTATGATGAACAGAAGTTAGCTGACAAAAAATAAGCAAACATCTTTACAGAGGTAACAATCCATTAGATAAAAAGCGCTGTTTTGGAACCTGGAAAAACAGTAAATACACCTGATAACCCTGGTTATTCACATGGCCTTATTTTTCACGTTTAAGATTCAGTCTGAGATTTCTGGACTGTAACTGATATTTCCTACTAATATCTTCCCAGATACATATTGCATGTTATTTATAAATACATATAGTAAGAGCATATTTTATTCCAAGTTTGTCTGATTTTGTTGTTACTCTCCTTTCAAATGAGAGAACATGAGGGAGATGACAGAGCATCACCCATATAATCCTGCCATGACCCTTAGAATGCTAAAGAAAGAGCAGGAGGAAACTGTTTTATAGAAATTGTGTCCTAGTGGTCACTCTCAGGCATCTCTACTTCCTCCTACAGCAGCCTTCAGACTGTTGATCACGGCTGGTGATCCGTTGCTCTGCATGCCTCTTGGCTTTTATCCTCCTCCTGTAAGCCACCTCTGGATCATGTTAATTTCCTAGCAGGTTTTGTTAGTGTTCTGTTTGGGTGTGTTGGGCTTACTTATTTATTTATTTTTAATCAGACTACTTTCATTTAAAGTGTCTAATTTGGATTTAGTAATGTAAGTAGCAGCAGTCAGATTTAAATATCTTGGCCATAATGTTCATACTGCACTGAAATATTGAATCTGTTCTCACTAACAAGGCAGTTTTTCACACATTAAAGGAATATGTCGAATGTTGGATCTGTTATATTCTTGAAGTGTTGGATCTCTCCCCCACTCAGAGCAGCAGTCCTTGTCATATATTGCAATTCAACAATAAAATATTGAAACACTATTGGGTCACATGGATTCTTCCTATGCTTCTGTCCTATAAAACAGGAAACAAAGCTTACCTGGCCTCTTCAGCCTGAGACAGTAATTCATCAATGTTGTTAAAAGAGAATGTGTCTCGAAGTGTTAACATAATATTTTAGATTTATATATCGTCTACAAATATGGTGGAGGGGATCCCTAATACCACCCAAAATCAGTGTATATAACATGCACTGCATGTTCCTTCCCTGTATCTTTTGAGATTTAGTGAATGGCACTGTCTGTGTCTTTGCTCAGAGCTTGTTTAAAACTAATATACATATTAGGTTTCCTGGACCTCTACAGGAGGCATTTAATTCACTGATAAATACCTCAGCTCTTTTCTAGCTAAATGATGGAATTCTGTGCTTCAGTAAAACAGGTAATAACATATATCTTGACTGAAAAGTGGAATAGTTGGTACTTTAAATCATAAAACTATATAAAACAGAAACAGTAGACAATGCTGCACCAGAATCATCTTTTAAAAAGCTGCATTACTGGGTGATTAGACTTTGTTTTTTAGTGGTAACAGTAGTGAGTTGCACATGTCTATTGATACAGTTTTCAAAGTCAATAAATAGTGCATTGGCTCCTGTATGGAAAGAGGATGTTGCAGGAATAATTATGACATGATGCGATAACCCGTTTCTTAAAAAAAAAAAAAAAAAAAAAAGAACAAGAAAAAAAAGAAAAAAATTAAATAAAGAAAGGAAAACAAAGCAAAACAATACTGTAGTGTTCTGGCCATCAGGAAACCATGACAATGCTCCCACCTTTTTCCTGTGACTTACCCAAAGTTCCTTCCAGGCGACACAGATAACTGATAGTGCTCTGGACTGGATTCTGTGCCAAATGAAAAGAGAGTAATTTTTTTGTTAAATTTTGTCTGATTAAAAATGGATCTTAACAACACCCTTTCCACTTAGCTTTGCAGCTCCTCTAGGTAAAATACTTCTTTGTAACTTTAAATGCTGCCTCACTTCCTAATGCAAGTGTTGCTTCAGCAGGACAAGCACAAAAAATTACTTTGTAAATTAATATCTCATAAGCTACTTGTGATTGAATAGGAATATTGTTCATCTCTGTTTCTACTAAAAAAAAAATAAAATCTTTGGAGCTAGGTTTTATGATTCTCTGGGACTTGAGTATTCCTGATTTACCAATAATGCTTTTCAAAGTACATGTGATTAGGGAAAATGCCTTGCCTCACAGTATTTGAAATGCAGATGTAATCCCCTATGTGTGAATATTTGGGGTTGTATGTGTGTCTTTACAGGCACTCTGCTATTCTCCGTGCATCCATGGATGTGTGTGTTACTGTCTCCCCCTGTGCTCTGGGCGTGGTGGAACTGGGGCAGCTCTCCAGCCAAGGCTGCACCAGCACATGGGCTTAAGCTGTAGAGGTTTTTGATGTCTCACCTAGAATAGGACCACTGTTTTACCTGCTCAGGAATGGTGTTTAGGTAAAATCTCCTATCTGTGCAGGGCTCTGCAAACATGTCTTTGTGAAGTGCAGTGCGGATGAGAGTTGGTTGTGGCATCAGGGTGCAAAGAAACCCTCTGCCTTCTGCTTTCTGGGTGGGAAGGGCCTCTCTGATGTGGTGAGTGGTACCAGGGTCCATCAGCACACACCCAGTTATCTCATGCTTTCCTTACAGGTAGGGAACTCTGTAGTCCCTTAGTTTTAGCTCTGCTTGCTCTAGTTAATTTCCTCAGGCATTTTGCAGGGTTATTTACGTTTCAGCCTGTACTTAGCAGCCAAGTTATTTTGTTCTGACTGGCTACTAATGAAGAATAAGTCAATTTATCCTCATCAGTTAAATTATGAATACAGAGAAAACAGAGTAAAAATGTCACCACATGGCGATAGCTTCACTTTTTTCCATTCCCTAAATCCTGGTTTATATAAACTGAGATAAATATTTATGAAAAATGTTAGGCACATGAACCCTCTTTTTAAAAATTATTTGGATTAGCTTGTGAGATGTAACTATTGATAACACAGTTTGGTACCTTTGTAAATAGTTTTTCTCTGTACAGCTATGTCTTACACTAGGTTTTAAAACAAATGTGTTTTATTTGAGCTGTGTAAGAAAGGAACTTGTGAAATACCCAAAACATAAAAGATGTCAGAAGAAGGTTACTTTTTGTAATGGATACTGTGAATTGAAAAAAGAAAATGCCATACTTGCAAGCCAAATGGGATTAAAGGGGACAGGCAGGAAGGTTGTCTATGCACCCTGTGGAGGTCTTCTGTGCATCCAAAACATGTGCAGGATGCAAGCGGGTGTCAGTGCAGGTGTGCCAGTCTCCCAGCTTTTTGACCCCTGGGGTTGTGGGGTGTGAGACAGCCTTTTTCAGAGAAGCCTATGCTGCTCCAGTTGAAATCAGTGCCAGGGCTTCCCTGTATTTCAAAGGAACATCATTAAACCCCCTATTATATGCCCTGGGGGTTGTCTTCTGCTGTGACCACCTTGTGCCATCCCAACCTCACAATTACTACCTCTACTGTAATAAAGTGTGCAAGCCAGAGGAGTTTGTATGATTTTTTCCCCCTTAAAAATACAGTGAAGGTTTTCAGAATTTTATGATGATTTTAATAATTAATTGTCAAAAAACAACAATGAAAATAGATGGAGCATTAAAGCAAATTTACAAGCCATTGAAGTAAAGAGCTGCAAATAGAAGCAACGCCTGTATTCTACCTTCAGCTATCAGTATAAAACTCATCAAAGTAAACCAGCTTTATTTAGACATCTGGAAAATGTACTTTGACAAACATCCACTTGATGACTGTCAGTGTCTCATAAAGATACTTTGATATCAAAGATCCTCAGAAACTGTCAGAATAAATCGTTTTTTGGGCTTTTTTTTTTATGACAGAAGGATGTTTCCCAGCCATGATTTGTATTGTCTGGTTGATATGTTTTTAGTACCTTAATACAAAGGGTTATTTTTACAAATGTTTTTGTATCTGCTTGTGCAAAAAGATGTGGCATTAAAAAGATATTTTCAGAAGTTAAGCAAACTAGAAAAGCAGAATCTGTATTCTTGCTCCTTGCAGCACTCTTAGTTTTACTGTCCCTGAGGTTAATGGACAGAAACTTTAAGACTTTGCATTTTCAATGGACTCACAGAGCTTAGGTAATCTATCACAAACCCTTTTCAAGCAGATGAAGAGAACACACTAATCATGTACTTTGAATGATATTGTTTCTTGCATTTATGCTGCTGAAACGTATATAAGAACAGAGCAAAATACAGTTGATTCTGCTACATATTTTAGGCTTTCTATAAATGGTTTTTCATCACCCATATTCAGCATACCCCTCGTTAGATACAAAGAAGATAATTAGTCACTGAGCTGTTGGAGGCTGCAGGTATGACTGCAGACATCCAAACCTTTTTTCCTCTTAGCTTTTTTCCTTTTTTTTTAATTCAGAAAGGAGGTGTTGCCCTGCAGTGTAACTGGAGATACAGAATACTTTAAAATAGGAAGATGAGAGGAATGCTTGTGGGGACTTCTTGTAAACATGGAGTATGATTGCTTTTTATTGGAGAAGGCATTTCTGCAATATTCTGTGCAGTGTTGTAGTGCCATAGATACATTCAGAACGCTATGAAAGCCTTAACTATTTAATTCTTGTAATCCATCTGTGAGCACTAAGTGATTAGTTGCAGTTTATCCCAGTGTGGAAGCTGGGTTTGGTACTTGCGTAAGGCTGTCCTGTAAGGCTCTGCTGGGATGACAATGCCCAAGCTCAGTGTGCCTGCCAAAGCTTCTCTAGGAGATTAAGAAGAGAGCTGACAAGGTGGTCTTGGGTAAACTGAAAACTGCAAGAGATGAACAGGTTAAACTGGTCAGAGAAATGGCAGTGTAGTGGCTTGATGGCTAGAAGGGTGCTCACACTGCTTAAACACCAAATTTAAGAGTATAGTTCCATGTTTTGTCAATGATGGCTCCTCACGCAGGTTAATCAAGATACAAACTTGAGACAAACAAGAGATAAACTACATGTTAGCTCTGCTTTTCAGCCTCGCTTATTCTGATATTTACTTAAATGTAAGTTTCTGCATGTTCCTTTTCCTGGTACCAAACAAATGCTGTGGTGTATCTCATTGTGCCTGCCTTTGGATAGTACATTGTTTGCAAAAAGGCATTTTATAGGCTGATAAAATAAATTCAAGAATCTTGAAACAGTTTGTTTCAGGAAAGAAGGCTGCCCAGGGGTGGATATCCTGTATGGAGTCAGGAAGGTATAGGAGGGGACAGGAGATACTCTGCTTGCAGTGGCTGTAGATCTAGAAATGGATAACAAAGGGCCGGGGGGGAAGTTAGTTGCTCTCTCGCTCTTTCTTTCACACACAGGCTATTTTTGCCTAACAAATATCAATTAATCAGTATTATAAAGCAGTCTTGCTAAGGAAGTACCCTAGTACTTCAAGTTTTTGTTGCTTCAGAGTTTCAGAAAGTTCATCCAGCTTTATCTCAAAAGAGAAGGCTCCAGGGAGACCTTGTAACAGCCTTCCAATATCTAAAGCGGGGCTGCAAGAAATCTGGAGAGGGACTTTTTACAAGGGCATGGAGTGATAGAACAAAGGTCAATGGCTTTAAGCTAAAAGAAGGTAGATTTATATTAGACATTAGGAAAAAATTCTTCCCTGTGAGGGTGGTGAGACACTGGAACAGGCTGCCCCATCCCTTGAAGTGTTCAAGGCAGGTTGGAAGGGGCTTTGAGCGTTCTAGTCTAGTGGAAGGTGTCCCTGCCTGTGACAGGGGGGCTGGAACTAGATGATCTTGAAAGTCCCTTCCAACGCAAATAATTCTATGATTCTATGAACTATTTCATTATTTACCCTTAGGACAGCTAAATAAAGATGCAGTTCACTTCTAAAGCACTACACTATTTCAGAGCAATTGCTTGTGATATAGGTAATTACATGATACCATTCTGCCATTTAAGGATGGCTGTTTGGGGAATCCCAGGTACCAGCCTACTCAGACACAACTAGCATTGGCTGCAGCCTGAACCTTGGACTGAATTAGAGGCTATTTCTACCTTTCAAAATCTGTTTTTCTTAGGTAGTTTTTTGAGTATCCTTCCATATTTGGGGTCAGCCTCTGACGGTGCTTCATGAGAACCAACAGTACCTCTCAATCTGAACCAAAGGGCAGCTGGAGTTTGCTTTTTCCTGGAGGCTAAAAGATCATATGCTTTGTTGTCTCTGCTCTGACTTAGTTTATATGGATTTTTACAGGTGTGCACAATGCTTAGTCTAGAATTGCTTGAGGAAATGGAAAGGAATCATCGGTACTTAAATTTTAACTGGAATGAAGCAAAGCTTATTTAGAAATGGGCTAGATAATCACTGAAAATAAATGTATGCTGCTAAACTTTGTCCTACAAGGCAAAACTACAAGCTGACTAGGTTGAGAAGTTTTTAAAGCTGTAGGCAAAGTTCTGCGAAAAGAGCTTGTATATTTGTGATAGTTGTGTCCTGGATTATATTCTGCAGTTTCTTTCCATGACTGTTAAATGTCTGAGCTCACCACTTTGTATTTCTAGCAAGGAGCTCCTTTCAGCTGATTTGCGTAGGTTACTTTCCTTTCCCTAGGGATAGTGTTCTTCCTCCCTACCTGCACATCTTTCTTGAGGGAGGTGGCCTCCTCTGCTGGTCATTTGATTTTTAATTCAAACGTGGGAGACAGAGAACTCATATCCTCACTTCCTTTTTGTTTTGTGTGCTCTGAATAGATCTTCAGTTGTTTGTTTTGGCAAATGATTCCTGAGGAAGGATCCATGAGAGCAATTGCTACCATTATATTAGCTTCCTCTAACTCATTTCTAGCCCCACCCCCAAGTCACCCCCTCTCCCTGCTTTTCCTCTTCTTGACCACTCCCCCTCTGGTGGTGGGTTTTTTTTGTTGCCTGTTTATATCTGTTTGTTGTCCTTTCAGTTATGATTTTTCATCCATCAACTCACTGCTTTTCAAAGCCAAGCCAAGAAACTGCAAAAGTTTGCACCTACACTCATGTAGCCACACAGAGATTTAGATCATCGGGCTTCTGACTGTAATTTGTCAGCCAGTTCCCACCTTCTTTTCCCTCAGTATGAACAGTCTGTGTCTTTCCAAATTCCGATTTTGGGCTACTCTACCCCCACTGCCCTTATGTTTAATTCCTAGGAGGTAGGCTGAATTGGGCAGAATAAAATCCTGGCTCCACTGCATGCTCTTTGCTACAGAGCAGTGCCCACACTTTCCATCTCTGTGACTCATAATGCACAAAATTAGTGCCTGTGAAACTCAAGGAGCAGGGAGAAGCTGCAGTTCCCAAGAAACCCTGTTAGCAGGTGTAAGTCACTGCTGTCACTGAAGATGGTGACTTTCTTCTTTGGGCTTATCCCTGTTGCTCACCCTGACCTTCTTTCTTTATGCCAGAAGAAGCGTTTGCGTAACTTGCCAGATCAGGGAAAGACTTCAGGTAAACCAACCGGGGAAAATAGAAAGATAATTTGACTTTTGTGTGTAAAATGTAAAGATCTTTTAGCTGCTTTGTTCCTGCTTTTAAGGAGCTAATTTTTTAAGGAATTAACTTCCATTAATTGTTTTTCATTTTTCTTTTTAATGGAATCCGTGATGATAGAGAATGCTTAAATTCTGTGTTTTCTGCAAGAGAAACAATGTGCAAAATTTTGCATTGTAAATCTGTCCAGGCTTTCCTGTGATAGTCAGAGACCTGCCAAAACACACAGATTCCCTGGGAATTTCCCATGCCTCCAATAAAATCTCACATCAGTTACAAATTTGTAAAAAAAGAAACAATTTTTGTTGTTGGCATTGTTGCCTTTACAGCACCATTTAAGAAACAAAAGTTACTATCCCAAGAAGGATTCCCAGTTGGCAACTATTTCAGTCTTAGTGGAGGATGAGAAACTTGATGTACTCAGAGCATTACATCAGCAACTGTAACTTACAATACAGCTTAAAAATATGTTAAAACACAGAATAAAAGTTACTGTGGCTATTTACATCTGAATCCCAACTAGTCTCCTTATTTGAGTAAACATTCAAAACGGTTATGCTGTCTAATAATTACAGATCTGATCTGAATTCATGCAAGTCTTTGTCATCCAGAAAACTGAACCTTACAGTTGGTACAACTAAAAATACTTAAGAGTCCAAAGAGTTAAATTTTCAGTTTCTGATTGAGCAATATCTATACATATGTATGTGTGCATATTTGTATGTATATATGCATATGTATACACCCTTTCATAAATACAGAATCATACATTGTTTTTCTGCTAGATAGAAAAAATAACAGAAGAGCAGGTTAAGTACCTGTAATCATCTAAAATAAATCATCCAAGAAAGCTGAGGTGACCGTGTTTCATTGAAAGATGAATAATTCTGCCCATTTCAGAATTAACATGTAACAAAAATATATATTTATCAGCACAATTTTCTTAATTCAACCCTATTTTCTAATGTTGGAAACACCAGGTAATATTGTCCTCTGTTTAGGGATGTTTTCCTGCAAATTTAAGTCTGCTCCTAAATGTTAATGCAAGAGCTAGTTATAGTTCAGCTGAATTTTAACAAGTGTATAGATGGCATGTTTACGTGAAGAAAAATTCAGTGTAACTTTCCAGGATGCTTGGTCTGCCAAGAAGTATGCAATTTCCCATACTAACTGTATGTAATCATTGAAGGATATCTTATGGTTTCTAGTGGTAGAGATGGGAAAATATGCCAAAATTGGTCAGCCGAGGTAAAGTTATTTTGAGCTCAATCCTACATAGCACTGAGCATCTCCATCACCCCTTCATTGTGGGACGTAGCCAGGAAGGAGGCACAGTGATGCCCATTTTGTTTCTATCCCAGTTGGTGCTGCAGCTCCAGAGCAAATGAATCACTCTTTAACCCCAGCTGGAGGTAATGCCCATTTAACTCTCTGTTTGCTCTCTAACCTCTCTTTACAAAACCATTGCCTCTGGAATCAGTTCACAGAGCTGAGTTAGAACGTGGCCAGAGAAACAGTTCAGCCAGCTATAATGATTGTGTGGTGTTTCTGTGGTGCTGTGTGGGGCAAGAGGGGACTGAGTGGGGACTGGGGGGGATGTGGAGTAATGATAGAAGGCTGAGTATTGGGGCTAACTCAGGTCCACCACCAGCCAGGCTGTTTGGTCAAAAACCTCTTAGGCTGATTGTTCTTGTCAAGGTGGTCTCCTCCAGCTGTGCCCACCCATGTAGTTTCAATGGCACATCTTGAACCCTCCATGAACTGATTCAGCTTGCTGAAGAAACAGAAAGGTACCCCAGCAATCCAGCAGACAAATTCCTTGGTTTTTGCCAGGTGGATAACCTGACCTGGCCCACAGAGGAGTTAGATGAGCTAAAATGTGGGAGGTGGAGGCCTGCAGACCTGGAAGAATATGAGACAGGAAGGGAAGGAGGCTGAGAGGCTGCTTTTCTTGACATGATGAGCTGTTGGGCAGCTATTTGGACAACCAAATGTGGATGGCTACCTCTGAGTCACATTTCTAGACTCCATTTATTATCACTGGAGAGAAACATGTTTGCACATAGCGAACAATTTATCTCCTTCCAATGTAGACATTTAAAACAGATCAGATGGATTGCAGCCTTGGAGCATCTCTTTCTCTCCACCGACTACAAGGAATTTAGAGAAGCAGCTCATATGTGGATGGCTATACCAGAGCAGCCTGGTTGAGATAAATCTTACAAAAATAAATGGGGAATTCAAGAGTACTTTGAGAACAGAATTTTACAATTCCGTTGCCTGAATTACCTCGATGCCTGATATTGGCATCAAAGTAACTAATGGATCTGGGTCATGTTACCTTATAGGATAAGACCTTTGTTTTGCAAAGTATAATTGCCATGTTAAAAAGTGCACTTCATGTTGCACATTCTGATGGCATTTACAGCAAAAAGCCTAGCATGGAGGAGATATAAAAAGTCAGAGAATACTTACCTACGGACTTAAACAGTGAGCAGAATTGTTTTTCACAACTCTCTGTCAACGTGAGCCTGTTTCATATCATTAAAATGCATACATTCAGATGGGGGGGGAAGCATATTGAACAATCGATAGTCTGGTAGCCACAAAGCTGGGGAAATGTTTACAGTGTTTATCAAGCAATTTGCTTTGAAATATTGCAGCCTGATCCTGCCAATTACAAACCCAGTTTTGTTTCCAGGCTGTGAAGATAATGGCTGTACATAGCCATAACCTTTCCACCAATGGAAAGGGGGCCATAGTACACAGGGAGCAAGTTCTTCCTCTACAAGCTGGTTTGTTACTACATAGTGGAACGTATACATGTGTGTGCAGAGCAAAAAAAAAAACCAAAACAGAAAGAAAGAGAGGAAGAATAACTCCCTGCTATCTGAAGGGCTTGGCTCTGTCTCTAACAGTAGAGGTGTAGTGAAGTTATTGTACCATTTTCTTACATAGAATCCGAATTAATTGTGGTTTAATTTGCTTATCATAGACCTCTTATGGAAAAGAGAAGAGAAATGGAATATTGAAAAAGTGATCTGGGAAAAAAGAAGTAGCATTGCTGATTGTAGCACAAGTCTGTTTGCCTGATCTGGTTGTGCTGGTGTGCTCTTCCTGCATGGAAGCCACCAAATTTCAAACTGCAAAATAAGCGTCAAGATACTCGTTTGTCTAAAATCTGTGAAGTGACGTGTCTCTTGAATGTCTGTAAAGGTTTTTTTTCACTGGAATAAATGTTAATTCATCTGCAGAAAAACATAAACATTTCATTCTGTTAAAAACATGTCTGTATCCACATCACAGATGTGGTCATGATACAGAAGGGTTTGTGTGAAGGATTGTGGCATATGAATAAGGTCTACACAGGGCCAAATAAGACTGGCAAGTAAAGATCCCTCTTTCCACAGACTATGCATGGGCAATGACATCTGCTGTGATAAGCAGTGGCATTGTTGTGATATATTCCCATCAATGTCATTCTGAAATTCAGAATTTAGGTCTAAAATCAGCATTTTTATTTCTCATTGAAACAGTAATAGCACAGAAGAAAAAGGAACTGGGAGTTTTAAGAAAGACAGATATCCATTATTACAAGCATCTGAATAAAATGGATTCATGGACAACTAATAAAATTCCAGTATTCTGTATTTATACATCACAGAGTTAAGGACTGCAGTCCCATTTGATCAAATGACAGTTGCTTTTTAGTGACTATAGCACAAATCAAAATAAAGCAACAGGTGAAAACCACAGTCATTTATTTAATTAAATATCAAACATTAATTTTTCCTGTATTTGAATCGCAGTTTTGGGAAAGAATAATAGAAAAGTTATGTTTGCTATTGGAAGTTCCTTCTGCATAGCAGCTTTGTTTCATCTGTTTTTTCTATTTTCTAAGCTTCACAGTGGTTTGATTCTGATTTAGTTAATGTTCAGGCTATTCAGAAGGGTAAAATTACTGGGGTGAGCTTTATTGCTGTAATGGAGGTCTTGAGAAATTGAAATTGAGAAGTATTCTAATGCATCTCTGTAGAATATTATCTGCCTCACTTCTGAATGCTTTGCTACTGTGTGCAGAACATGGCACATAAGTGGCTTTGGGGCTCGATGCATTTATGCAAGTGTTTTTCCTTGCCATTTCCTAACACAACAAAAAGGCACTTTAAGCCTCTTCTTGGGGCTTATTTTTATTACTAACTTAAATATAAAGAGACTAAAGTCCACCACAGTTCACCTGTAGATTTTGTTTTTTCAAATGCAGATATTGTGATGATTTTCAATGAAAAATGATGTTGCTGGGGAATTATTGAAGTGAAGATTTGTAAAAATCTATTGATGAAGATAGAGCCAAGATTAAATTAAACAAAATTATTTTTGCAACTTGTTGTGAATGAAAATTGTTTATAAGCTTATATTAGCCAGTCAGGGAACATAAACTTTATCCTGTGCTTTAGCCAGTCCGGTCTATGCTGCAAATGTTGAACTGCATCTAATGAATTATCAAAGGAATATGCTCTGTGAACAGTTGCAAACATAATATGCTGTGTTCAATACAGTGTTCATGGAGCAACTCTGAGGAGTAACAGTAATAATAATAATAATAGGAGCCTATTTGCAGACTGTTGCAAGCAGGAGAAATGGCTAAATGCTTCAGTTAAAATATTCCTTATTTGCCTTGTCATACTATGTGGTAACAGTTAATAATATAATGCACTTTAGTAATGGGTTGGGTTGGGGTTTTTTTCTCTGTTACTTCCCCTGGCCAGATTATTCTCTTCCATTAGCCCATTCTCAGTGGCTTAGTTGTTTGTGAAGTCCATCCAACGATCGCAAACTGAATTCAAACTCGACTCTCCTACTAGATCCAAGTGATGAAATAATGGTTTTTTGTGGACACTCCTCCAGCAGATCTGCTAGTGGAGAGTTTTGTTGCTATTTTATTGAAATTCTTCCCGAAGGCTTGGTAATAGCTGTGCTGAATATCAAAGCTGGAGATGGATATGTATCTCCTTCACGCATTTTTCAAGGAATTTCTAACCCCATTTTCTGACCTTTAATAATATAAGGTACCTTAACAAATATTGTGATTGAGACTTTTAACAATCAAATTTAAGATAGTATTAAGTCAGTTTAAAATTACATCAGTTTTGTAGTTCAAATACAAGACTTTACACCTCACTAAGCTTTCCTGTTTGTATTTATTATTTTCTGCAGAAAAAGTATTTAAGCTTGTAGAAAACTGTGTCTTCTCTTGGCTGTTTATAATAAACTGATTAATGTAATATAGTACAAATAATGTGGTATTCAGGGTTTTTTTTAAACTAAATCAGTTAGTGTCAGACTTTATAAAAATGGTAAAGACATGAAGTATATTCATATGCATCCATCTAAAAGCAAAGGAACATTGTGCGTTAGAGTGAAGCAAGAGGAATTTTAGTGTATGCAGGGGATATTGCCACTTGCATAACAATTCACCTCCCTCTGTTGCTAGTGAATATTCATATTCCCATAGTAGGGCTCTTTGTATTTACTGTTCTGCCGAAGTGCGAGATGGCATCCAAGCCCTCTAGCGTTTTATCGGAGTAGGCATGTCATTTGCAATGTTTTTCTAAGCCTTCCTAAATAGAACAAGCTGAGATGAACAATGCTCTTGTATACCTCTCCTAAAACTCCTTAAAATGTAAATGTAATGTGATGTTGACTCCTCTGTAAGTTTCTTGTTTTGCAAAATCACATATACTGGTTTGTCTGGAAGCAAAGGTGGGAAGAAGGGAGGGAGAATGCAGACAGCATTTGTAGTCCAGAAAACAAACTCCAAGAATCGCTCGCATTAGAAGAAATAGCTTCTAGTATAATGGCATGCAGGAGAGAATGATTACACAGAAAACATATTGTGTAAGTTGTAAGTGATTTATTCAAGGGTTCTGTTGACTGTGTAGCTGGACTACCAATTTTCCAATAGCCATCACTGCCTGCCTGTACAAGCACAGTCTATAACTATGAACTATAGACTGCTTATAAAATAAGTAATCAGTGTGATTCCTGCCAGTCTTCCTGCTCTGGCTACCCCTGCCTTCATGGCCCTTCCCTTGTTCTTTTTACCATCCTTCCTACCTGTGCTCCCCCTTAGCCCTCTTCTTTCTACTCTTCGTGCACTTTTCATGTGCTGCATTCTTGGAATGCAGCACTGGAGCTGCTTAAACCATCCACTCTGGCAGCTGCATCTTTTCCAGGAGAGCAGCCCTCATTCCCTTCTCCAACCGTGCCTATCACGGGGGGTACTGGTTGTTCACCTCTCATGCCTCTCTTCCCTCCCCTGCCTTCCCAGTGCACCAGCTCATTACCTCGGCAGGTTAAATAACACCCAAGAGCTGCATGCAAAATTTAGCGCACTTTACTTACAGCTTCATCGGCTACGTTTCACTAACGAGGGTGATCTGGACCCAAAGCAGGACAGCACTAGGCTTTGACTCCCTGGCTTTGAGGAGACTGTTCGCTCTCATGCATGGAGGGGTTGCTCTCTAAGGTGCAGCTAAGTTCCATGCAGAGCCTGAAATCTGGACTCCTCAGGTTAGACCCAGACATGAGGCAAGTATGCAGCACAGCCTCAGGTTCCTCGTTTCAAACCAGATGTAAATAACCTCTGCCTTGAAAGGATTCAGACTCACCTGTGTAGCTGCCTTTATCAGCTAACTTGTTCTCTTACAGTTAGCTGCTACAATGTTTGTGTGCAAATAGCGCTTGGAAGTGATCAGGTGGAATAATTAAGCAAAACTGTACTTTAGAAGCATCGAGTGAGTTTCCTCTTCATCTTAATGGGAAAAGAGGAAACAACCATCAGGCCTCACACTTCAGCATGCCACTGTCATACAACTCCTTTCACTGCTCTTCAGTGCCTCTGTAATCAAGGTACTTCTTTCCAAATCACAGCTAATGCTTTGGCAAACTATCGTCAGCCTGGTTGGACTGTGCACTGCAAGGACTGAGAGCACAAACATGGAAACAACAACCTGGTATTCAGATGGGTTGTGTGCAGTGCTGACAGCAGATCTGCAGGAGCTGGGCTTGTGGATGTATGAAATCAGAGCTGGGTGCTGGAAAGTTCGATTTTAACAGTGCTGGAAAGGGCTGTGCCTTTGGTGTGCTCGATCAGGAGTTGTTCAATCCCTGGCAGCAGCTCCACGGCTGATGGGCTGCCAGCCCAGCTTCATGATGAAGCCTTGCACTCTGCTGAGGGCTTCTCCAGGCACCTCAGGACAGGAATTCAAAGCCTGCAGACAGACCCTGTTAGGTAGCAAGAGGAATCTACTTGTCTGCTTTTATCCACTGTCCTGATTATGTATTAATATTCCCAAATACATGAAGGCAGAGGTTTTGTTCTCACATTACACAGTGACTTTTGTGCACGATCTGTATTCTCTAGAAATATGCTGTCAGCATGCTCTGGTTGCAGCAATTTATCCAGGTAGTTATCCAGTGTTTGCTTCCTAATGCGAACCTCATTGCCACTGGTTTCTGTCAGAGGAGGAGACATTCAGAGCAGCAAATGGGAAGTGGGTGTCTCATTCTGGATGAATTTCTTTGGCTTTTGTGTATTGCAGCTCTGGTCCTCTTGTGTTTCCTTTTTGCTAATGTAGTTGTCAGACGGGGTTTAAAGGACTGATTTTACTTAGTGAGTGTTGTTATCAATGAAGATAATTTTAATCATTCTCTTTCTATAATATTTTAGTTTTTCAGTATGACAGGATTATATTTGCTATTTGATTTTATTGCAGTCTCTGTTAATTTGAATCTGATCTTATTACAGTATTCAGCAGCCATTATATTTTATAATATGAATGACTTATGAATTGAAACACTTGAGTGGGACATTCTAACTTGCCATTTTGTATTTTTGAAAACAGATTTTCATTATTTTGTCAGGCAAATGTTAAGCTAAATTTCCCCTACCTGTAAATGAGCAGCATGATTTACCTTGGCTGAGAGATCTAAAGTAATCTAAGTGAGCCAATGGCAATGCTTGCTTTGTGTGTCCTACACAAGCGATACTTCCTCAGAAATAGTGATTCTTAGAACTACCTCTTCATGGGGGGATTTTCTTTGCCCTCAGCACATCAGCAGACACAAGAACTCATTTTACAGATATATACATATGTGTAGACATGGTGTAAGGCTGGGGTGTATTTCAGATGGCACCAGCTGCCTCTGATGCAAAAGGAGGAGAATGCAATTACTTTTGTGGAAGTCTGTACATATTTGCCAGAATTTATAAATGTTTACAAGTAACTGGTCTTCACATAAGCAGGGCCCTCAGGGAGTGCTAGGCCCCCATCTGCTGGAGAGTTTTATGTCAATTCTGGTGATTTTTAGGTTATTTTCCTTGCATTTTTGTCTAAGAATTATCATCACTTGGCTTTCTTACTTAAACGTTGATAGTGCCTGGAGAGGCAAAGGCCTGATTGTTCTGAGTACTCTACGTACATATGGTGAGAGACAGTTCCTCTCCCAACAAGTGTTCTATCTAAACAAACAAGGTTAACAGGGCTGGGAAGAAGCAGTAGCTCCCCATTTCACGGAGGAAGCACAAGAAAGTGCGAGGAGCTGAGCACTAAGCCCCAATCCTGATAAGCACTGAAACGCTTGCTCCTGGCAAGGGCAGAGGTTTTTGGAGAATATTTTCAAGTTGAAAACAGTTGGAAACATACTTCAAGAAAAATAAACATTGCAATCTGCTTGGATAGCAAGGGAGGAATGGCACAGAACTTGGCATCCCAGAGGTTGTGGGGATTAACGGCTTTCAACTACTTCTATGCCCTTTTGGGGATATTCTGCGGCCTCCTGAGTAAGTTTGGTAGCTTAATTTGCAGCTCTTCTGTGTTGCCTAGAGCTGCCTTTGACTAGAGTCTCTTGTCTGTACTTACACAGCAAAACCCTTGATGTGACTGAACTCTGACTGTGAAATGATCCTTTCCTTGGTGGTTTCAAGGAGCCTGAGAAGGTAGCTCTCTGCCTCAGTGTTTGCAGGAAAGGCTTGCTCAGGGAGCTTCTCGCATGGCTGGCAGTGAAACAAATGGGATGCAGCTTGTCTTTTATGCGCTGTTAGTTGGCATATAAGAGAATGACATAGGAGGAGGTAACCAAGATACTGAGAACATTCAGGCTTGCATAGAAATTCCCTTCTTTGCCCCATCTTTCCCCCAGTGTGGCCACTGAAAGCAGCAGGGAGAATGCTCCTGGGACCAGCCTTACTGCTCCTGCCAGACACCTCAGGGCAGTGTGTGTTCCAGTGGCTAGACTAAGATTAATTGCACACTTGGATTTCACACATATCTTTAAGGGCACCTCTAATTATGAATGCATTACTGGCTACAGTTAAAAGTTGTTAAAACATGGGGAAAAAAAATTGACGCTTGAAATTGTAACATTGGCAATGTTTAAAACCAGACATTTGTCATCAGCAGGGAAGTATTTTAGGCAGTAAATTTTTATTATCATTTCCATTTTTTCTCCTGGGTAAGAATAGGAATGGATGAAGAGGGAAGCTCTCTGGTTCTGTAGGTGAAAAGCCCCTCTGTCCAGTGGAGATGGCATTCCCAGGGGAAAGCATACAGGTTTTGGGATTCTTGCAGAAATCTGCTGTTTCTCCTCTATGAGATCTAAGAAATTGTTTACAGAGCTGCCCAAAGAAACTAGAGTGAAGCTAGGCCCAAGTTGTGTCAGAAAAATGTAGTTACATCTCACCACACAGTGTAGTTGGGCTGATTTGCAGGGGAAATTAATCATATTGAGGTAAAATCCCATTTATTGCTGTGAATTACAGTTAGTTTGAGAGTGACTGGATTCACCTGATTCTTCTGAAGTTCTGCTTTCATTGTATGACCCAGTGTGGTGTAGGAAGGATCAAACAATCTCTATATTAAAAAAAAAAAAAAAGAGGAAGAGAGAGAAACTGTCCTCAACGCATATAAAGGATTTTTGGTTTCTTCAAAAGAATAAAGGCAGTCTTGCCATAAGTTCGGTAAACTGCATTTATAGTGCTTGTGACCACAGATTTAGCTTGTAAAAGGGAAATGTGCTATGTTTAAATACCCAGAAGGAGTCTGGAAGACAGATTTGTCCTGATAGCTTGTCATTTACCAAAATGGGTAGTGATAATTTGACACAGGAGACACTTGCAGATCATCCTTTAGTGACAGTGCTGATAGTTACTAAAAACATAAAATATCTCATGGTGGAGCTTCAGTGCCTTTACTTTCATCAGCCTGGGCAATGTCTCCAGCAAGCACCACATGCACCATTGCCAAATGCATTTCATCAAGATATTCTCAGTTCAATCCCTTTCTTTAAAATATTTTACAACTGCATATTAAAATATACGGAATGTTAATGAAATTGGAGAAGTGTAAGACAGGGATGGATAAACCCATCCTTCTGAGGTTGCCTTTCGCTCTGATGGCTCTGGCCTGGAGTGCAGCAGGCATATTAATTATCTGCCAGGTTTAAACCTTGTTTCCAAACCTTGCTACCCTTGATCAGCAACATACCACTAAACATCACCTTTTAGCCATCCCTTTGGTATTCAGTGCTGTAGAGCTGAACATCGCTCTGGTGGAGTGGAACAAAATGCAGAAAATAGCTTCTTCAGAGGTGAAAAATCACAGTTAACAGAGAATTCAAAGAGCTTCCCAATCTTCCTTAATTACAACCTTTTCTTTTACATTGCTTTTCAGTATCACTTGTTGCAGCTTCCTTTTTATTTAGGTTATGCTTTTTAAGAAATGTGTTGGCTTTTTGTAGGGCACTGTACGCAGCTATGGTGTGATGGTAGAAATCCCAGGAAAAGGTTGTGTATCATTTGGACTTCTCTGACTGCATTTCTGCCTGTCAAGTAACTTACAAGAACTGTTTGGAGTTTCTTTTTTACTGTTTTTTACATGCTTTTGGTACCACATCTTAGATGCAGGATATTTCTCTGCTTGCTCTGTACTGCCTTTTCTGCACTTTTAAACTAGTCCTTTTCCAGCTTCTTGCATAGGATACACGACACTGCCTGTAATGTATACCCAGATAGCCTAGTTGTCATATTTGGCTGCCTAAGGAGCTTCTGAGAAAGATGTTCAGATGAAGCTAAATTGCTAGCTAAATATTGAATTGAGTGGTAGATGCTGAAGTCCCATGTGGTATTTTGTTATTAATCTCATCAGGAGATTGTAAAGAACAATACCAATAATTAGTCAGCCTTCTAACCCTGCAAACCAGAACCTATTAATTATATTACTCTTCATAGTGTATTTTATTAATAACTTGCTATTTTACTTTTATTATGATGTGAGAAGGATTTCTGGATCTTAATTAAGGTATTGTATGAATTAAGTAATATAATTTGACTGAGCAGGTTAAAAATTTATTTATTCAGGTCTAAAGCAATTTTTAGTAGATTAGAGTATATGTTATAAAAGGTAGCTTCTTGTTTCTGAAATAAGACTTTGGATTAATGGATGCTGGAAAGATTTAAGAACTTACTTTGCTGCCCTTCTGCTTATGTTGTTAGCCTACATATAAGATACTCAGGCTTTATGTTATATTCATACCTACTGCTTCTAAGACAGATGACCTGAATGTAGCAAAAAGATAATTTAATAATATAATGGTAAGAATTTGTAAGAATAAGAAATGAGGCCAGTAGCCAGCCTATAATGAAGGTTCTTTTTGAGGAAAAGATCCCTGTACAAGAGAGCTGTTAGGATCTGTTAAAGTAAATGGGATTTAGGCATGTACTTAAACACATAGCTCAGTGTTATTATTAATCAGGATGAGAAAGTTGATTGGAGTTTGTCATTGAGTCAGGAGACAATGTTTGTGTATGTTTCCCTTGACTTGTTATGCCTTCAGTAAACTGTGTGCTGCCATCATATCATTTTACTCCAAAGTTATTGGGAATAAAAGATCCAAGGATGTTCAGTGACACAGACTAATTCAAGTTCTCAAGAGAGCACAAACACTAAATACATCTATAGATTTAACTTTAGTGCAGTTTACTAAAAAATTTAATTAACATTTGTTGCTATGTGCTAGAAATGGTTTCTCTGACTGTACATTTGATGTGTGTGTGAGTACCAGGTTGGCTCTATGCTCTGAACAAACATTTACTTAGAAAATCGTTGGGTTTTTCTCTAGTTATTAAGCCGATGACTAGCTAGTATAGGTCTGGTGTGAAGAGAATTGCCATCTGCATCCAGTCCTCCTTAAGGGAGGCTAGACACCAAGACTGTCTGGTTTAATACTCTCCCTTCAGATGCTCACCACAAGCCACAAATTGTCCTCTGTGCATTGCATTGCATAGCAGACTGAAGGCAATGGTCGTCAGCAGTGCCTAGTCAAAAACACTTCTTAAAAAGGGGCTTATACATTGCTGTAGAAATGCACAAAGGCACTTACAGCTTCAAATCAAACAAACCAAAACCAGCCAACAAATAAACAGATAAAGAAGGTAGCTAAATGTCCAGTATGACCTGTCAGTATTGAAAGTGAAAGTTGAAATCCCATCCCTAGCTTTACTCCTACAGATTGGTTTGGGTAAATACACAAAAGAGAAAACACTGGTTTTGCTCTTCTTGATCTTCATTTTCTAATTTATTCTTCAGTCTTTGGTCCAAGTTAATCCAACTCTGATAACTTTAATGTTATCATATTTGTTCCAAACTTCTGTGGAGAAAGGGGTATACTGAAGACCAGGTTTTGAGCTTTAGGGCTTGTTTTCTTATTTCTTTTGGGGTGTTTTTTCTTAATGACAGTACGATTTTTCATGTGTCTGGGATGCTGAGAGCCAGGCTAGCAGGTCTCTGAGGTATCTGATAGATATCAAAACCATTGTAAACTGTATTTATTACTCTGTGTAAGATGCAAGGCTAATGAAGTGAATCGATAATGCTCTGCATACACATGCTGTGTTTACCTAGTTCTGTGTAAGTATGAATGGAAATTTTACTTATTGTTTACCTACTGATTAATTAACCAGTTATATTAGTTCTGGGTATTGATTTTACACTAGCAGTGAATTTCATAAATATTTTTACAACTATTTAATTGTTTATTTCTTTGTTTGTAGACAATAAAATTATAAGTCATGGCTGAGACCGTGAGCTGCCACAAATGAACTCACACCTATACAAACCCAATAATCTTTTTCTCTCAAAATTCTTTGCAGACATCAAATCAGAGTCTTATCTATGCTAAATGTTGAATTCTTTAAAAATTGAAAATAGTAAACCTTTAATAGTACAGGGAGGTGTCTGAATTTGGAGTAAGATGCCCACTTAGAGGGCCTAATGAGGAACAATTCTGGTGAAAGTTGAAGCCACAATTGAGTTAAACATGTTCAAAGTTGTCTGGAACCACCACAGGGTAGAGGATGGGGATCTGAGCCCAAAGAGCCCATGAGAGTTAGTAAGTCAGAGTCCTGATGAGTCACCTTCAGGTGAGCGTTGTTTCTGGGAAGTGTAAATGGTGAAGAAAAGCATGTTTGGAGCAGGGCTGGTTAAGGATGATGTCCTGCTGCTCATTTAGATCATGAACTGTTCATCAATACTAACAATTAGTGGGGTAAAGATTCCATTGACCACATGACAAGAATCAATATACACAGTACGTGTTAGTTATTTACCACAGAGTGTATTAAAGCCCATAGATTCACCATAAATACTTTAAAGCTATCCTGCTATGATCCTTGCCACAACATGCATTGACACATCAATAAATCCTGTTGACAAGGGCGATATGTGAAAATCAATACCAGTTTATCAGCTATTTCCATGTAGTCTTTTCTACAGAGGTTTAAAGATCTTTTCCCAAAGCTGTACAACTGACACGATGTAGAGACAGATCTTGTATCAAATAGTGACCTTGATTAATGCTGTTCACTTAAAGAACTTTGTAAATCCCATACAACGGACCTAAACCCATTTCTGATGAGGTTCACTGTTTGGAAAGTGCTTTTCAAAGCTTTTACTGAAGCTAATTTTTTTTTTGTGAAAGTGAATGAAGTTTCTGCACAGACACAGAAAGAGTTTGGCTTTTTTTTTGTCCTTAAAGAAAAAGAAGTTTCTTCTGCTGATAAAAAATAAAAAAAATGCCAGGTGTTCCCTTTTCTCTAAGCTGTTTTCTACAATGTAAGGGCCATCACCAAAGGCTTATTGTGCTGCACAAGCTTTATTGCATTATAAAAACAGGTTTAAAACTTCTATGTATAATGCAAAAGTATATGATATGGGCACAGTAGAACATTTTTTTTTTGCTGGTTGTTATTTAGTGCTTGAGGAATTTTGAGCTGATCCTACCTGATTTCAAGTGTTGAGCAATCTTTTAAAAATCTGGTCTCCTTAGGCTTTCCGTTGTCAGTTATCATTCATGTCTAAGTAACAGATTATTCAGATTTCTACAGTGATTCCTTCTATGCAGACTTTCCTCCAGTCAAACAGATGAAACAGTAGTTTTTTCCTGGTACATTACTTGTTTCACAAGCAAGTTCTAATTGTCCTGGAGGATGTAATAACCTTGAGGACCAATGGGAAAAAAAAAAAAATCTCTAAAATACAGGAACATACCTGAAACAAAACTGAAACAGAAAATAATCACTACATTAATAACATTAATTGTTATTCTTTTTAGATTAAACTCCTTCCCCTATTTCCTGCACAACAAATTTAACAGTTTGAACGCCAAAGTAGGCAAAACATTTAATTAGTTATGTATCTTGCATTCAGGGGCCTGTAAGTCACGCAGCAGCTTAAAAGCCATCTCAAATCCCACAGAGGGGAAAGGATAAGGAAGCCTATTACATGGCTCTTTGGGAGTACCTCTGCCAAAGTCAGCTTTGATGGAAGTAAATCCCACTCCCACTTCAGTCAACGAGAGCTGGCATTGCTAATGGTAGGGTTTGATTCTGCCCCTTTCATACAATTTTACCTATGAAAGCTGAATGTATCGTATGTTGCAACTCAGTGCAAATGTTTCCTGTAAAGTCTTCTACAGTTACTGACCCTAATGGAAAGAATAAGGAAGCTTTGGCATACCTTGTGGTGGTTTTAAATGAACTGATGCAGAAGAGAGCTGTAACACTCATAACAAGACCTTCTGGTATCTCAGTATCCCCCTGCCTCATGCTATACAGCATTTTACTGTAGAAATCTTACTGAAAACCTCCACTCTAAAATCTCCATTATTCTGCTATACATGCAAGATAATATTATACACTGTGTTATCTTCCTTTCTTTCTCCCCTTTATTTTCCTTATCTCTCCATCATTTCTCTTTTATGTTGTTCCCTCTGAATCTCTGAGTACTGATAAATATAATGTATCCAATGGCAGTAAAATACAGTGGAAATTGTGTATTGTTTACCTACCTTATTTATAGTGATAAACAGATTTAGATGGCATCCCCTCCCTGGTTTAGATACACAAACTATCCTTAAAACTAGTTAGTAATTTTTTTACTTTTCGCAAAGGATTTGTTAAATACCTACTCTCTCTTTCTCTCCTTTAAAGAGGAAAACTGTTTTCATTCAGAGCTGCTCTTTCCCATTACAGTAGTCTGGATTTCTCAGTGCACAACCAGGATGGGCTTCTGGAATGTGCTGTAGGGCTGTGAGCTGAAAAAGGAGCAAAGCATGAAGAAAAAAGTGGAATAAAATCCACATAAACAACCAAAGAACAATGATCCCTGAATGAAAAACAAGGTAGAGTAGCCTCAGGCAACAAATAACCCAAGCTCCAGCTGACCTTGGCAGCAAGACAGGATCTTTATATAAGGACAGAATCCTCCAGCAATTTCATCAGTTTTGCCCCAGTGTCAACCTTGCATCTATTGTTATTTTACATCTTCTTTTCTTTCTTTTTTTCCCCTTTTCTTTTCCTTCCCTCTGCTCAAATATATTTATTGCTCAAATGTATTTATTGTGGCTAATAGAAAGAAATTCTCTAAGTGCATTTTTGCTCTCTAACTCCAGAGAACTGATGAAATTCAGGACTTGAGTTTTTTTTGTTTCAGAACCCTTGAGCCAAGGAAAATCAGATACTAGTTCTGCACCAGCAGGGTTGAATTTTGGGCATAGGAGCAGTCTTTCTTTTCATTTTGGCATAGTTGTAGAGTATATCTTTCACCCTTTCTGCTGTGAATGTGCAGTTAAACTAACAGCAGAGGATGGAAAGGCAGCTGTTTCGAGCACGTCTGTTGGCAGCGACAAGACCTTAAGCATGAACAGATTTGTTGAGGCAGCTTTCCCAGCCTATTCAGTAAAGGCAACCAATTCTGAGCCTTGTGTACTGTGAGCTGATGGGGTCTATTAAATATCCTCACATAAAACACGCTAGGGGCCAGTGTAAGGGAAAGAAAAGAGTATTCATTTAGAGACCTAAGTTCGAAACTGTCAACAGTTCTGCCTCACCGAGGCTACTTGTTTGACCATTTGTTTGCACAGGATGTGTGAATGCATCTTACTTTAAAATTGTAAAATCTGCGTGACTTTTTTATTGTAACATAATTGTGCCATTTCTTATAGCTGTAACAAATAATACCCACAGCTGGTATATACAGGCGAAACTCTGGCCAGCTGAGAGAGGAACATCACTTAGTGGTGGTTTTCTTGCAGAATGCCATATAACTGATGCACCTGTGTTGTTGCATAAGAACTTTCAGAAGTGACAATATATCAGTAAGAGTCAAACTCTTGTCAAGTAAGCTATACAGGATAGTAACGTGTTACCATGGTGTTTTGATGTTCTAGCAGTTTAAAAGTTAATATTGACTGAATTGCAAGTTTTAATTGATGATTGCAAAAGGATAATTTCTACCATTTGAAGCATTTTGAGTATATCTTCATTTAAGGCTGACCGACTAAGTTCCAAAGTGTTTATTTTCAAAAGAATGACTTCTATAGCTTCAAAAAGCACACTAGTAAAATAGTCTGCATTTGTAATGCTGCTGAAATTAAGGGGGTCTTCTGGTTGTCTAGTTAAAAAAGAGACTGTTGTCATATGATTATGCTGATACGTTGTTACAGGGAGCACTATTTGCTGTTTTCAAAAGCGGAGAGAAATTTTGTCAGTCTTCTGCTGGTTGTGCCCATCTTGATCAGATTTTGCTGCAGAGGAGGTGCAGTGGCAGAAATCTGTGCAAAAAATCCCCTCTAGGAAGTATTGCTGCACAACCACAAGGTCTCTTTAGAAAATGATTATCCCTATAGTTGACAATTTGGATGAGGAGCAAAGTTAGCAGTTTGAACAAAGAAACAAATGTTAAGGAGCAAGGTTTCAGACTGGGCAGGGATTTATTTGGTAATTGGGAAGATGGTTTTATTCTTGCCCTCTAATCTGACCTACTTTCTTTCCTTTAGTTGTTTCATTATTTTACATGAACAGTGTTGTAGCATGTGTGCTAAGTAAGTAGCACTGTTTTGGCAAGAAGAGGTTATATTTCAGTAGGTTCAGTATATTTCTCTACTAGACATACCTGAAGTCTGAAGGCTGACAATGCTGCATAGATGTTTAACTGAAATGATGATAAAGTGTAAAAGCATACCAGAGTCTGTTAGAACGGGAAGCAACAAGCACATTTTGGTTTCACCTTCAGTTTTTGTGTGACAGAACCAAACCACCCAATTCTCAATTTGTGCCTCCCACAGTGAGGTCCTTTCCAACCCTAACTAGTCTATGATTCTATGATGACGGAATATTTTACTTCTTTCCAAGTATATGACAGTAGTGTGCTGAAATACTCAAAGCTTTTTTATTCTATAAATAATATTTCCTGAGCCTCTAGGATCATAAAGAGACTTTAAAAAGAAAAAAACCCAGCGCTAAAAATCTTGTGGAAGCCTAGGCTTTGTAGTCAGCCCGCCCATTGCATGTATTTGTTACTGGGAATTTCTGAGTTCCTGGGATTCAGATGTCCCTTCTGCACTCTGACTGAGACCAAGGCCTGTGCTGGAGGCAGGTTGGAAGAGGAAGGACTTGCTTTTAATCATGTCTCAGCATGCATTTTGACTGAGGTCCTACCAGGAGTCATAAAGAAACTTGGCAGGTGAAATGCAGTGGTCCTTTGGAAAGATGTTTCCTCATGTTTGAACAGCTCTGATGGTCAGTGTTGAGGAGGGACAACTGCCAATCACTCTTAAACTCTTCCCAGCCCTTTTTGGGAGAAATTGATGTCATGATTCATCTTCACATGAGGCAGTGCTCATGTTACCCTGCTGTTTTATACCTCGGCACAGGAGGAGGTTCTTTGTTTTCTTTCCCCTTGCGCTCGCTCCTTGCAGTCCCATGCAGGGCTAAATACAGTCTGGCCCATGGCAGAGATTTGGAATCCATTTGCTTGCTCTTCTACAGCTTTCAAGGCTTGCCAGCAATACTGTGGGAAGCCTGGAAAAAATTAAAGCGTTATTCTATCCTGAAACTTCTCTCTGCAAAAATGCTATTCTAGGCTCCCATGTTTATTGTTTCTCCATGATTCTCTGTATGAAATTTGATCTGTTTAAATAAGGGGAGCAAAAACGAACAAAAAAAGAAATTAAATCCCTGATTACCTGCCCAATAGACTCCTCTGTGAGCAGCCAACCTGAATTCTCCCTCCTGAATCTGAGAATCAGAATTGCCACTGGTGAAGGGAGTCAAACCCAGCTGAGAATGGCTCTGCTGTGTTTCAGCTTAAAAAATTCGTTTCAGCTTAAAAAATTCTTTTCAGCTAAAAATCATGAAGCTACTGAACAGCAAATTCAGGGGGGTTGGATCTTGATGATCTTAAGGTTCTTTCCAACCCTAACTATTCTATGATTCTATGAAATTCACAGTGCAAAGCTACTTTTAAAAGTTAGTATATTGACTGGTTCATAGGA
Organism: Psittacula echo; assembly: GCF_963264785.1. Taxonomy (NCBI): domain Eukaryota; kingdom Metazoa; phylum Chordata; class Aves; order Psittaciformes; family Psittacidae; genus Psittacula; species Psittacula echo. The sequence continues at coordinate 16,634,792 of NC_137735.1, read as the reverse complement.
AAGACTGAGGACTGTAAACTATGGGGTGGCAGATGGGGTTTCTTCTGAGCAGTGTTTTGTCACCTGTATTCCAGCATCATTTATTCAGTCTGCAGAGCAACTTCTCATGTTTCAAATGCAAATCATAGACCAGATCTCCACTGAGCCCTCTTACAACAGCCCAGATCTCCCCTGTATTAGTTCACTTGGAGTGAGCCCCTGGAGATTTGAATATTTTATCTCTACAAAATTCAGTGAAGTTTGTCACAGAGCTTCCTGTAGAAGCTTTTACTGGGAGGAAAAGCTTTACTTTTAGGTTAGTGGCAGAGAAGTTGTGCTCTGCTGAAAGGGTCTCTGTGCTGTAAATACAGGGAGATACATCACAGGTCCTGATGAGGAAGATCTGCAAGAACTATGGGTTAAAACCAACAGATTAATTAATGGTCAGATCTTGTAAACTGATGAGTAGCCTTTCTTATCTTTGCAAATTGTTTCTGTTTACGTACAGAAAGCAAACAAGTGAGCTCAACTGAGTCTTGATCTGTGAAAAATAAAGCTCTTCCGGCCTGCAGGGCCATAAAGAAGACTCTTGACCGACTTTCCAGAGAACTAAGAGCTTGGCTTTGTTATCAGTTAGCTTGGAAGGATATTTATCTCCTTAAATATGATTTAAAGAAGATGAAGCTTAATTGACCCCTACTTAACTAGGCATAGAAAAGCCAGGAAACTCAGAAGTCACATATGCGAATCTATCTTTTATTCTTTTGGTTATTTCTATAGACTATCTCTTGATAGTCACGTATGACAGGAAAAAGAGGGACTTTGTCCACAGCCTTTCAGCTGGCATCCCCTTGGGCCTGGCCTCACATCCTGGCCTTAGAGGAACCGCTGAGTCCAAGTGCCTTGAGTGGTATGTGCCCTCCTCCTTAGGGCCAGTGCTGAGCCATGCCGGCTGAAGGGCACCAAAGCCTGGAAGCTGGTGCCTCATACTCATCGCCAGGAAGGTGAAGCTGAGCTTCGTTGCACTCTGTGGGGTAAATTACTGCCTCAAGCCTCAGTCTTAACTGTGAATCCCATCACTTCTCTGCATTTAAAACTGTCTCTTGCGGTTAGAAAGGCACATTTTAAACAGCTGTTTTCCCATTTTTGAAAATCAATCATAATGTAGCCATTAAAAAAATTTGTGGATACTTGTAAACAAAGACAATTGCAGGGCATTATTTGTTGCAGTCATTGCCAGCGCTGATGTTCTCATTACTTCTAGTTTTAAAAGTCCTTTTGGCCCATCACAAAAAGGACCTTTTTAATTTGATGACATCTTGCAAAATAAAGTAATGCACTCTTAAAATAATGTGCAGTGAAAAGATTGCCAAAATCTATCACAGAAGGCTATGCTTTTATTATATCAGAAGCATCAGTGATCACATGTTTTATACTACGTTTTGTGCTCTTTGCTGGTGTTACAGATCAGGTTTTACTAAGATTGCCTAATGCTCTCCACCATAACTCCCTGTTTGCAGTTGCTGATAACTTTGCCAGACTTTAACCATTTGGTGAAGGTTTCCAAGCTGGTTTTCTTCTGAGTTGAATCTGTTTTGGAAAATTTTAGCAAAAAATGTTTAAAACATTTCCAGGCTTTAGGCAGGGGAAAATATATTTGTTTTGACCACACTGAGAAGTCCTGGCAAAACTTGTGCTGAATAGCTGTAGCTTCCCCTCCCTCTATCCCCCATCCTATTGTTTTGGAGTAAGGATCTGAAATTTGGCAGGAGGGTGATCTTTGTCTTATAAATTTTTTATGAAAGGCATCATATTGGGTGAAGTTATAAATCTTTGAGAAAGTTTAATGAGGCCAGGTGGGAGAGCAGTATTAGCTGAGAAAAGAAATAGTGCTCTCCCTGGTTAGTGCCATTGGGAAGTAATGGCAGAAAGCAAGGGAGAAAGGGATGTGAACAGGGAAACAGTTAATAGGGGATGAGACTGATATGAAACTGGAACCCAAAGACAGTTACAAGATTTGGTATTTCCTACACGGTATTTCCTACACAAAGATCAGGCCTTGAAATCAGCATTTGCAGAAGAAAAGGTTTGTGAGAAAGAGGAGTCAGATGTCCACTATCCTGCCACCAGCAGCAGATGGTTTAGGAAAGTAAAAGTGGGTAAACTGGGAAAGGACCAAACACATTTTACTGATGCATCAGCTCATCTCAAATGGGAGGTTGTGCCTTGGAGCCTGCATTCAGGAATTACCAATGCATTCTGCCTCCACTAACACACCTAATAGGTTTTGAAATTTGTTTATGCTTGTGTCTTCTCTGCAGCCTGGCAGCAACAAGTTCTGCAGCTTATGCATTGTGTGAAAAATTACTTCCTCTTACTGGGTTGAAAACTGAGCTAATTTTATTAGGTGTCCCCTGATTTCTTTTTTTGTAATTTATTTACTACAATGGTGGTTATTAGACTGAATAATCATTCCCTAATCACAGACAAGGAAGTCCAGAACTTTTATGACTTGCAAACCTCTGTTGTACCCATCCTCAGTTACCTCTTTTCTGAGCTGAGAGCGTGAAGTTGGCCTTTTTTATCACTACATATCATTAAACCAACATTTCCATGGAATTATCCATAATGGTTCTGAGATTTTTGTGCTGAGTGATAATAGCTAGGGTCCATTGTGGTTTAGATCTAATTAGGATTGTTTTCCCTTATATGCATTACTTTGCATTCCTCAACACCCTCTGCTGTTTTATTGTTGTTTAGTATTTTAAGCCTCCCACATCTCTTTGCATTCAGATCAGCTAGCCAGAATGACTCTCTGTGCCTGGTAAACTTTTTCATGTTGTTATCCATCTTCTTTCAAAGTCCTACAAGACTAGACATAACATCTCAGGTCCCTGGGAGATGGGGTGGTAGCTTTCTTGTTTTGTGAAAATTCACCAGTTATTTCTACCCTTTGTTTGCTATCTTTTAATGATTTATTAAGCAAGTCTTTGGGTTTCCTTTAATAAAACTTAGAATAAGAGGAAAACCATCTGACTTCCATAAAAAATTTCAATGCTGCCTCTTGGAGATGTAGGAATTCAATTTGCCTATGAAACGGTAACGAACATCTTTTAGCTTATAATAAATTGTCTAATGAAACTGATCACACAGTATCTGATCACACAGCATGGCCCTGTAATGGGAACGAGTCAGGATAACACAAGGGATTAGACTGTTGTCTGGAGAATATTTGTTCCAGAACTTGGCAATTGTACTGTGAGTAAAACAGGAGGAAAAATGTCCCCCAGTTAAGTGGTTAAATATTAAGCTGAACAAGTGGTTGCATTTGCACAATTTACTTCAAGGTATTCACATGTGCAAGTAAGGCACAGATTCCCATAGGGACCAGGGCCATTGCCTATTTACAACAGGCTGCAATATTTTTACAAGAGATTGGAGAAGTGAATGTTATGGCATTCTCTAAGAAGAAATTCTGGATGAAAGAAGGCACAGATATGTGGACAGATAGATTTATGCACATAAGATCCTTCTTCTAAGTGTAATTCAGAATTGCATTATTAGCATAATTACTAGGAAATATCTGTCTCCAGGCAGCAGAAGAACCACTGTCCACTATGGTACAGAACAATTGCTCGCAAATGATTAAGCTTGAATGTTGACAAAATAATATCTAAAGACAACTCTGGTGTTTATAAATCAACAACAGCTGTTCCTGTTTGTGCAATACTCTGTAAAAATAAAAGAGTAAAATAGAACCTGATATGACAGCTCATAGACCAAGATTCAGCTTTCTGCAAAAACAAACCAGGCCATTAAAGAATGTGGGGTTTATTTCAGATATTCTAACAGAGTCAACTGGTCTCATGATTATAAATGTAACCATGTTTCTCTAACACCTTTAGGCCTATGGCAGGTCCTTGGCAAAAAGATTCCTAAAGCTAAGCTGTCAAAGAAGTTTTCTTGTTCTCTCCCTGCAAGGAACAAAGAGGAAGACCTTCTCCTAGGCAGCACCTGCCAAACATTTCTGAGCCATGTCAGGCTCAGAGTTGCTCTAAGTGGCAAATTCTGTCACACGGATGCTGTCACAGAAAGTGCAGGAATTCTCTGAAGCCAGTAGGGTTTGCTTTAGTATAATTGCCCTCAGAACAGAACCTGAGATCTCTCTTATGAGCTGGGTGTGTAGTACTGTTGGAGTAATACTCCTTGCATAATGACAAGCTCTTGGGTTGCCTACTTTGTTGATTATTTCTTATGTGCACAGTGGCCTAGCTGACACAGTCACCTAAAACCAGTTAAGTGGGAGAAAAAAAAAATATATGTAGTCATCATGCTACTAGATGCCTGATCCCCAGAATGGAATAAAATCACAGGCTGATGCCATGTAAAGTGTGAAAGCCAGGCTCCTCGGAGCAGCATTTTCAACAAGCCGTCACTCAGCTCAACACTAAACTCACAATGGAGTGATCTTCAGGTTAGTTTTTGTTTTGTTGTGAAAGCTCAGCTCCTTTCCAGAGCTGAGATTCACCCAGACGCAGCTGCCCACCAAAGTCCCTTAGGATAGGAACCTAAAATTTTCTTATCAAAAAACAGGTTAGAAAATGAGCACTGTTTTTCCTCTTAATTGTGTTTGGAAAAAATAATAGGGGCTGCATCTTCACCTCTGCTACTGCTTTAGTTGTACTTCGATTACCAGTTTTGAAGTAAATTACATATATGTCTCTGCTTACTCCATGTTGGGTCATGTAGCAAAGCAGTCTTGGCACATGTGTGCTGAACTTTAAGGTGTCTGACTGGTTCTTGGCATTCAGCCCCTGAGATTAATCTCAAACTCATTGAAATTAAACCCTTCTTTCCTTCTGCCTCACCCCCCCAATCTGTATATTGTGGACATTGGATCCTCAGCACCAGCTGTTGTGCTCTTATTGCAGCTTGCTAATGCAGATGTGACTAGAGACCTGCTATGTTTAAAGCTGTTGGTTAGTATTTAGATATATAAGATCTGATCTGTATCTCCCAGAGGTGCTTGGCTCCCATAGCTCAAGAGTAAAGTTCCTTCCTGCTTAGTCCGTTCTTGACCCTGAAAATTTGTGTTCCCTTCTAAAAACAGTGACAGAGGGTTGCTAGAAAGGGATAAATAGTGCTTCTTTTGGGCTCTTCTGGAAATTAGAGCTTTCCCTGGATGCTAGAGAAGGCAGTTTTGAATCTCTGCAAGCTGCAGAGACACTTGAATTTCGGTCTTCTTGGTAAATACTTTATTGGTGATGTTGTCATGTAGGAATTTTCTGCTCTTTAACCATACTGGCCCAGCCCTTCAGTGGCTTAGCTGCTACCTGGGACTTGCCAAACCACGTTTCAGCTCTTTGGGGATGAGAGGTCTTGGGCAGGACTGACCTAAAATCCAGATGACTTAGGATCTCCTTGTGTGGACATGATAGTGGTTTCAGAGAGGAAGAGATTGCATTATGGAGGCCCTTCTACTAAATATATGGTGGAGGTAGAATTCAACTGACCTATTCTGTTTTAGGTGATAAAATCATTCTTGGGTACTGGCTTCCTATTCTTTCTAGAGGCTATTCATATTCTTATAGATGGATATATATGAGGTTTTCCTTCACAAAATGTTCAAAAGCAGATTGTAAATTTTTTGACCACTTTTGGGAATTGTTTGGATAAGTGTTATTGTTGATGAACTGTTTGCAACAAATTTCCTATCTCTGTTGAGATTTGCTACTCTTGCTTTATGGTTGACCACCTTTACTCATAATTTCCTAATATTTTTTTAAAGCAAACAGAAATCCCAACATGTGGCAGACTAACTAGTAGCAGTAGTAGGTTGTCATGCTGGTTTCTCTATTCTCTAATTCTGCAACATATTTTTTGTAAGCTACCTCTCTCTCTGCTGGAAATAAATTTAATTTAATCACAAAATGATTTTTCTTTTGATGATTGCATTCATATTGGCAACCTGCCCCTAAATCCATTGTTCACAAACATTTGTTTGAATTAAACTTTGGTTGCAGAACTCTACATAAACAAATCAAATTGAGATCAGATTTGTAATCTGAAAAATAGCCTACAAAAAGATTTTTACATTATTCAGTGACTTCTGTTGACTGTTACACTATTAACAACTGCCTGGAGATTATTCGGCAGTGCAGTGGTAGGATAAGACATTAAACTGAATACTTGAGAAGTGGGATGTACTTTTTCTGGCTGAATTTTATGGGCCTTGTCTTGATGGTTTTTTTTCACAGAATATTTACTGTTCAAAATCCACTTGTCGTGGTTTAAGCCCAGCCAGCAACCCAGAACCACACAGCCGCTCTTTCACTCCCCCCAATCCTGGAGGGATGGGGAGGAGAATCTAAAGAATATAACTCCCACGAGCTGAGATAAGAACAGTCCAGTAACTAAGGTATAACACAAACCACTGCTGCTACCACCAATAAGAATAATGATAAGGGAAATAACAAGGGAAGAGAATGCAACCGCTCACCACCCGCTGACCGATACCCAGTCCGACTGAGCAGTGAAGTAGCCCTTCTGGGTAACTGCCCCCAGTTTATATACTGGGCATGATGTGCTGTGGAATACCTCTTTGGTGAGTTTGGGTCAGGTGTCCTGTCTTTGCTTCCTCCTGGCTTCCCCTCCTCCCTGGCAGAGCGTGAGACTCACAAAGTCCTTGGTCAGAGTAAACATGACTGAGCAGCAACTAAAAACATCGGTGTTATCAGCACTGTTCCCAGGCTGAAAGTCAAAACCACAGCACTGCACCAGCTGCTAAGAAGGAGAAAAATGACTGCTACTGCTGAACTCAGGACACCACTTTTATTTCTAAATAGTATACAAAAGAGCAGTGTAATTTTTTGAGGGTGGGGTTCAAATGATGTTTGACAGTGATTTAAAGGTAATCAAAAGGGCTGGGGAAAATTATATATGCAGACCTGTTAACAGAGACTTGGCCCTAGCATGGAACAGAAATGCTCACCTGGGAAGGGAGTTGTTACATCTTGCTCTGCATCCAAATACTGTGAATGGTGCTTACCAGAAGCTCACCACCTTCAGGATGTCTATCATAAAAACCCAGTTCCCATTTTTCTTATAAGCCGCCTTTAAGTATTGAAAGGCCACAATAAGTTCTCCCTGGAGCTTTCTCTTCTCCAAACTGAAGCAGCACAATTCTCTCAACCTGTCCTCATAGGAGAGATGCTCCAGCCCTCTCTCTCATGATCCTTGTGGCCTTCATCTGGACCCTTTCCACAGGTTCATATCATTCCTGTACTGACGACTCCAGAGCTGAACACAGCACTCCAAGTGGGGTCTCACTAGAGCAGAGTAGAGGGGCAGTATTATCTCCTTCGACCTGCTGGTCACGCTTTTTTTGATGCAGCCCAGGATACGTTTGGCTTTCTGGGCCTTGAATGCACATTCCTGGGTCATGTCCAGCTTCTTATGCACAAGTACCCCCAAATCCTTCTTCAAAGGGCTGCTCCCAATCCCTTCATCTTCCATCCTGTATTGAAAATGAGGGTTGCCCTGATCCAGGTGTAAGACCTTGAGCTTGGCTTTGTTGAACCTCATGAGGTTCACATGGGCCCATTTCTTGACCTTGTCCAGGACCCTCTGGATGGCATCATTCCCCTAAGGTGTGTCAACCACACCACACAGGTTGGTCTCATCTGCAAACTTGCTGAAGGTGCACTCAATCCCACTGTCTATTTCACTGATGACGATATTAAACACTACTGGACCCCTGAGGGACACTACTCGTCACTGAAGAGATATGTAGATGGCCTTTCTATTTACCAAGTTTTGTGTGACATCTGGAAAGTAAAGACATAAAACTGAAATCATAACTCTCCTGTTTGGAGATTTTCTAGGACATGACATTTTAGTGGCAGAATCCACCAATAGAATATATTATTTTGGAACTCTATTTTTATCTTATTTATTTATGACTTGGCAGTCTTCTAGTCAAGAGGGGATAACCCTGGCCCTAGTGATAAGTTTTAACAACTGCATGTTTATGCACCGGTAGGTATCAGGAGGTCAGTCATAAAAACCTGTCAGTTTGTATTACTTCTCCGTTGATTTTCTATCAAAGCACGAAGGAAGGAGAGCTGCCATCTTTATTTTCATGCCAGTGGGTAGTATGTCACAGATTAGATAAAATAAGCTGATTTTTTCTTATATTGGTGCAAAATGCTGTTCCTTTGAGAACGGAGGAGAAAAAAAAGATTAAATTTCCATGTATTTGTTCTGTCACTGCAGCAGAGATGCTGCTTTAGCAGGTGGAGGCAGTGGAAATAATGTATAAGACATGCATCTTCTGGGCCTTTTAAAGAATGCATTGGCAGTGTTCTCAAATGCTTACAATATCTAGTGTTGAATTCTGATCAGGTCTCCCCAAAGCAGATCTGTTTGGATATTAATGAACCATTAATTTTTAAGTCATATGCAACAGGGAATACTGAAGCTTGCATCGTCTTTAATATGTTCAGGTCACTTTCTTTTGATATCACCACTCAAATCAAAGAAGCTGAATGAGAAAAGATAATATCAAAGATGATTACAGTTTCTTCTGTTCCAAATGAGAAATTTGCACTCTGTTTAACACCCTGCCTCCGAGTGAGCTTCCTATTACCTGATATGGATGGCCATGAGGGTGAACATATGTAATTAAAATAGGCAAGCCACTCGGTGCTTCTACCCAAAGCAGAGCCAGGCTCTGAAGGATCATGCAATTGGCTTAAATGTTGTAGTATTGAAGAAGAAAAAGAATTTGGCATTGCCTTTATTCCCTTGCTCATATTTAAATACATTCTGTCATATTCCAGCTTCTCTCTGCAACCATGACTACCGTCAGGATAGGCTCCTGTTCTTAAAAAAAGGAACACACTTTAAAATCTGTCTAGAGGACCTAGAAGCTTTCATTTCAAGTTAATTTTTAGGTAGGACAAGCTACAGAGTGCACATTCTGCAGCAGAACAGAGGAAGTGGATATTCTAAGCTTGTAACAAGAAAGTAGATACTAAAGACTGACAATTTCAAATGTTAAGATAATTTTTCAAATGTTAAGTTCACTCCCAGCACTACACCATGCAGAAGAGACACTCCTGCATCTCCTCTGGGGTAGACCTTGGAGATCAGGAAGATATCCAGAAATATTTTGGTCATTATCTGGATAGGAAGTAATTATGATTTTATTTATATTGAAACATAATGTATAGTAGTTTCCTCAGAGATATTTATGGTAGCAGCAGTTAATGTGAATAAATTGTGTACCTGCTTCTCATTATTTCACAACTGAGTAAATTATTTTGGGAGTTTTGTCTCTCAAAATCCAATAAATGGCCTTGGAAGCATGAAAGTACTTGGCTAAATCTAAGAAGTACACCTGGCAGGTGGAAATTTTCTAGGAATGATGAAGGAGTGTAGTCTTTCAAATAGGAAACATCTATTCTTAGGGCTGTGGTTACATCATACAGTACCAACTTTTCACCTTTCATTGCTTTGGAGATATTTATTATGCCTGACTGCTGTGTCTGTTATTATAGGAACATAGTAAGAACATCATCTGTCCTTTTATGTTTGCAAGGCACTGCTGCTGATAATCTGATAGGTTAGATATCTCCCTACAGCATTCTTTGTTGTGAGACTCATCCTATACAATGGTAGAGGACACTTACATTTTCACGTCCCATCCTGACTGCTGAGTGAAGTTGGTATACATCAATTGACAACCCATAGGATTGTGTGTCTGCAGCACACTGTATAATACAGTTGAAAATATTCAGTATCTCTCTAGTTTCTAGGCCATTTCCCCTGGACAGTTTGGTATTACCTCTGCTGCTGCTGCTAATGATTGCTTGGAATATTGGCACAGGAATGAGGAGGATACTGATGACATAATCCTGCTTGTGGTCCCTTCAGATCAAGGTGCATGAGTATTTTCAGGGAGAGAGGGGAAAGCTGCTTTGATTCTGTACTTGTTCTGCAAGTCTGCTGAGGCTTTAGGACATGAAAACCTGTGATTGTCAGCTGTACTGAAGAGCATTGAATCAAGACAGAAGGACGTCAGCCCAGATCTGACCCCTGCCAGATGCTGAGACTTACTGAACTAGAACATTCACAGGAGTCTGAATAAGGAGCTGCTTGCCTAATACAAAGCATATTTGATCTTCAATACACTCCTCTGTCCTTGCTGATACGCTGTGGGGTACGTGGTGGGCTCTGTGCTGACCTGGCAGTTTCTGATGGGCCTCTTTCAGACCTCACATGTTGTGGAGGTTATAAAAAGTTCACATTCAGTCTAGAGTGCCTGAGACCAACATATATATGATTTTAAGAGGCAGATGACATGAGTCAGGAGACCCTACTACAGAAGCCAAGGATATCAACAAAAAGTGAGTGTATGCACATCTGTATCAGTGCATTTGCCTGTAGAAAAAACTCTTCCAAATCAGGAAGATAGAGGGAGAAAAAAGAACAGAAGTCATTTGTTCTAGAGCAGAGAGGTGATTCTTCAGTGTGGCATACAGAGATCAGGTGTGAAAGTCAAGCTGATTGTGAAGGGACTCATTTGGAGCAGAATCCTAAGATGTCTGAACAATCAGCATCTGAAATCAGCACCCTCAGAAGAAGAACTGTGATATTTTTATAGTCTTTATTTGAGGACCTAGACAGTGATCCAGCTATGATTAATTTTGTAGGTTCCAATTAAACGTAGCATGATAACATCTATCAGTGGTCATCACTGCATTGGCAGAAAACAAGCTGCTTGGTGTGGATCTCTATATTCTGGGCTGAGCTTGGCGTAAGCTTCCCCTAGCCTAAGAAGACATTAGCACTGCGTCTTTTCTGTTTCACTCTCAGAGGAGAGCTCCTCTGGCAGCTACACAATCATGGAAATAGGACCATGTAGTTATTTGGCTTTGTCAAAGCTACTAGTGCCTTCTTGGGCTCTCTAGTAGTCTGAACACAAGTCTTCCAGAAGAGCTCTGTAACAGTAGATGCTCTGGGTTTACAGCACTCATGAGGAGCGCATAGTGCTTAAAACAAAAATAGGGTTCTGAACACGATTATTACTTATTTTAGTTAGAAATGCACAGCTGTAGCAAAACAAATAAACAACCCACCCACGCCCCACACGGTTTGCTTTTGTTAAGATGTGAAGATTTAGATCTTTGAAAATAGGTCTAAGCTGCCCAAGAAGTGCTTTCCTATACATGGCTTCTTGTAGTTATTTCACTCTCCTCTGCAGCAATTCTACACATGAATCACCATGTTATGCGAAAATGTTTTCTTTCTTAAAATAGTTCTCTGTGTGTTTGAGATTTCTCCTGGACTTCATATTCTTTATGGTTTTAAAAGGCTGTATCAACACTAGTATTTTTGTTCAGGCTAGAGGTATGCACCATGACTCTAGATGCTGCTCCTTAAAAAGCTGCGGAGGAAGGAAACGGCTTTTCCTAAGGCTTTTCTTGCTCTCTGTCAGAAGATACTTTCACCTGCAAGGTAACAGGGGTAAAAATCTACCTCAACCGTCCTGGGTGTCATTCACTCGACTCTCAGACTAATGCAGAAGATAAAAATTGGAAAGACCATTAGTCAGTTTTCACAATGGAGTTTGTGAGCTGGCATGAGCACACCAAGAAATCCAGAGTTTCCAAGCAAATTCACAAGCTTTCCATAAGCAAGTTTTCCAAATTGTCACATATGGTCCTTTTTTATACTGCTTTATGTCCTACAATTTTATAAAAAGAAATTTTGAAATAATTAGAAAATAGGGAAGGACAAATACCATCTATGGAAAACTTAAGAAATCTGAAGTGAATCAGTTTTACTGCTGATCTAACAGGTCCATGGAGTCTGAAGTGATGAAAAGATGTTTAAAATTTCATTAGATGTTTATGGACCCAGAGGTGAGGCCCCAGTGGATTATCATAGACAGCATAAAGATTTAAAAAAAAGAGAAAGGGTTAAACATTGACCTGCTATGATCTTTCAACTAGATCATACCAGGTCTCAGCTACAAGGATGACCTTAGTGGGTGATTTCCCTGACACATGTAGCTCTCTCTTGGCCTTGCTTACTTTGTTTAAATTTAGATTTATACATTTTTCATGTTTAAGCGGTAGGGTAGCTGCTAAGTAGACATTTTTAGTAAATAATTGCTCATGTTGCTACTAGTTGACTGACAGCAAAAGAAATCCTACAAGGATTTTTATACATTTGGTGGTAGTGATACAGCTAAGTGGCCACTTGGTAGGTGAGAGCTTTGTTTGTCTAGGGTTTTAGCATAATCATTAAATCACAGCTTTCTCTAATTGCTTCAGCTGCAGCCAAACTCAGCTGGATGGGATTCTGTAGCAAATGGAATTCTGTCGCATTCAATATCAGTGTTTGCTTTATTAAATAGCATTTCTCTGGGGACCCACGTAGACTTTTGGAGTTTTTAATTTGTTACAGTATGTAATAGCTGGCTTCTGTGACGGAATTGTTCACCAAACTGCATTTTTATTATTACTACTGATGCCTTTTTACTTTAAATGAGGTTGACAAGATAACGTACGCCATTTAGAAGAAAGCTGTACTTACTTTGCTCAGTGCAGACTGAGTTTTGAAAGGGAGTGCTTCTTGGCATGCATAAATTCTCCCATTTCTTTTGAAGTGAAAATTTAAAGTTAATAATTAAACCAAACACACTAAATCACTCTGTTGTCACAACCTCTGGATTTCCCAGTGTGTGCTTCATTCTCTTTATGTTTATTCTTGTGACTTTCAGGACAGTAGCTAAATATCCTTTGGTTTAGCAATCTCAACACCCTTGTCAGTGATCTGCTACACTATTATGCAATATTATAACAGTTTTGGTTCTAAGTAGTTTTTTGTCATTGTAAACAGGTGATTCAGATTTATCCATCTGAATCAGAGTTTTATTTGTAAATGCAAATGTCAGCATAAAAAGTTTACTACCTTGTGGTTCTCACCACCAAAACTTGCAAACCATGGTGTGTGCTGAGAACCTGTGCCTTAAGCACAATCTATCCTGCTTTATCGAAGCAACTTGGACTTCTGATTGTTGTTCCTTCATTAATCAGACTTGGCTGTCACATGCCCATTAGTGAATGTTACATGCTTGAGAGGGATAGTGCTACAGGATGGAAACAGCAGTGACTGAGTGGTCTGATGGTAACAGAATGAGAAATAGCAATATTTGATGTGTTGTCTTGACTTAGGATTTCCTTGTATTTCAGATTTCTGAGGATGTAGGAAGATACATATGAACAATTCTGCCTCTAGTTTAATTGCCTTTTGTACAGGAATTTTGTATCCAAATACGAGGCGAGATAAAACACAGGATCTGAGGGCCTTTATTGGCAACTGTGGCTAGCCAGGGAGTGAAGGTAGGAAGCCAAGCAGATAATCACATCTTCTTCATTTAAAACATTTCATACTGGCAGAAATCTTTAACCAGGGCTCCAAATTCTGTCTGCCACTAGGAGCTTTTTATTTGAAACAGCAGGAATCTGGCAGCTTGGAGATCTTTGGGCATTGCAAGCAAAAAACTTGAGCATCATTTATAGGTTTTCCTGCCAAGACTGTAAAAATCTAGACAAAGTAGATATGGTTGTTTCACCCAGCTTTTCACTTATGTTTGTCTTTCACGATGTAAGCTCCCAAAACCTCAACCAGTTTTCTTCCTGAAAGTTAAATTCCTGGTAGGTACATGGAAAAGGATTTATCTTACCCACCTTTATCCCTGTAAAAGTTACATGGCTAGACTGAACTATTCTCTAGGCTCCCTCTACAGTCAGTGAAGAGACAGATATCTCCAGGAGGCTTTTCATCTCGTATGAATTTAGACAACTGTCTTGGGGTGAGATGAATCCCAGCCCTGTTGTCACCCTCCAGCTTTGATTCAGCTAATCCAACAAGTTCCATTTCCATGCTGGGATTTGGAGCCTTGCACAGCATATTCCAGCATCTGTTTTCTACTTAATTTAATGGAAAATGAATGCATAAGTCTTTTAATTAGCTTCGAAAATCTCAGCCTTAATGTTAGATTAAGTTTAAATGCACATATGTTTGTATATCAAAAATTAGAAGCAATAAATACAGCTGTATTATTTTCAAAAACCAGAGCTTTATTTGACAACTTCAGCTGATTAGTGGCTAAATGGGTGATACAGATGATATTAGTTATGCTGTAGTGTTCAAAACTGGACCAAGTACATAGAGTCTTGAAAGATGGACTTAATAACTTAATACCTCAGAGATACCTTTTCCTTTTCTCTCCCCTAAGCAGAGTTTAGATTCTGAAACACATATTTATCATAAATAGTATTTGTGGATATTGTCAGTGACATTGTCAGTTGACAAAAATGGCTGTGATTACTGATCCTAATAAGTTCAGAATGTATACAGGAATTAACTTGAAATGTACTTTTGCTAAACTAAAGTAGTAATCCTTTAAAAAGATCACAAGAGTGAGGCTTCTGAGATGAGCTGAATAAAAAAATGTGAGTAACTTTTAAGAGATAATTTTCAGGTAACTATATCTCTTTTATGAAATTATTTATTCCCATAGTGGTTGTTCATGCTTTACCATTGCTTCTCACAAGGATTTCTGTAAAGCACCATAGTATTTGCTTCTCTGCACTGCCTGGAATTATACTGCGCTGTTAAAATTTCTTCAGGTGATACCTGAACCCCCAAAATCACAGTTATATTATTAAGCACTTAAATGCAGCCAACAATATATGAAGTGCTTGTAAATATGTATTAAATATATAACATAAATATGCTTGTAAATAGTAACAAAAGGGAGTGATTTCTCAAATACTTTCCTTTAAAATATTTCTCTCCTTCTGACTTGCTACTGCTAAATTAAACTTTCGCGCATGAGATTACCTGCCCTGTACAGGAGAGGAGACATACAATACACTGGATCTTTTCCACTTCATGTATCTTCCCAAGTAATAGCAGCGCTTTGGTTAGACAGAGCTGTCCAACACTGTGATATGCTCTTACCTGGTTTGCAAAGCTTAGTAGGAAGTCATAATCTTTAATTAGCTTGACTTGCAGGCTAAAAAAATGCATATTTGTACCCCATTCCAGCAAAGCATTTCAGCATATCCTTATTTTTAAAAGTCTTCTGCTGAGTCTTAGCAGGAGTTTTCTCAAAGTCCTGTAGGGTAGAGAGTGTGTGTCATATAGAACTATATCTCCTCCACTATATGTCTTTTCAACCAGTATAATCTTCATGTATGATAAAATCAACTCTTCACTGCTGCATTACTTAGCCCTGTCACTGCCTGATATTTCTCCAAGAAGCTGGAATGTAGGGTTTGTCTTATCTGGGTTTTCCTTTCCTGCCTGGACCACTAGACTTGCACAAGAATAAGGCACAAGCGATAAAATGAGTAGGTTTTCTTTACTTAGCTGAAGAGCTGTTTCTTACTGCTCAAAATACAGTCTGTTAGATCATAATTTAGACTACAGTTGTTCAGAGGCGGGGACCTCTGAAGGCCCCAGCTTTGTGCATGTCTCTGACATGTGTAGTGCTGCCATGAGGCTTCAGTGAACAAAGAGTTTGTGAGAGTCTGGTGTGAGGTATCAAGGACTGTCTTCATTGTTTTCCCACTGTGGTATTTAAATGTTGTCAGTAATAATGTTGCTTTCACTGTAATAACTGATGAAGGCATTTGTGTTGGCTAAATTTTAAAGCCTTGGGAGTTGGTATAGTCGTGTAGATAGACCCAGAGAGACTCTTTCACTAATGTTGCTGGGGATATGACTTTTTTTTCTGTGCCCTAGTGACATATGATGTTTGATGCTCTGTATTCACTGATGGCAATACTAGTTATTGCCTTTTCACTGGGATAGATGGCATAGTAGCTTCCATTTACTCATATAGATGGAAGTAAACAAGGTAAAAAAGAAACCAGGTCAAAATGTCAGAATAAAATAAGAACATTCGTATGACTGGCGGTAGTACAATAGATAATAGATACACTTAATATTCCTTCTCTATAAACCATCCTCAAAGGCTGAGGCTGTGCAGTATTCTGTGGTAGAATAGAGAAGTGTAACCATGGTTCATTTTTGATAAACACAAATCTTAAGTCTGTCATTTGTCTGCAATGATCATGGGTGGAGTATACTGCTAAGGAAATCCATTACTGTTCCAAGCCAGCTAGGGACATCCTGATGCCTATTGAAAAGAAGACTTAAATTTAAAACAACTTTGAATATAGTTTTAACATGAACTGTGTATATACCAAGTCCAAAGAGATGCTATGGTATGCACGAGAGTGTCTATTTCTGTTAACAACTACACATAATCTAGTTGTTAATGCTCAGTCTTTTTTTTTTCACACAGCCAGAATATAGGTCTTATCCATGGAGACCAAGCGCAATCTTATCCCGTAGACTTAAAAAGCACAAAGGAGCATCTTCTGCTAGTTATTGATAATATTGCTGTGAAATATCAAGGATGATGCCATGGTGGCTGTAAGAATTGGTAGTGGAATATGTCATGAGCCCAGCTTCATTGCTCTTTTTTCCCCTTTCTTTCTCATATCCATTCTTGTGCACAAGTTCCAGGAGTGGTAATAATGAATTCAAATTAAGGAAGCAGATGAAATGGCACATTTCATAAATTAACTCTTTCTGGTCTGTACTGGTGCAGCATTAAATGGCAATCTGTGTCTGTTTACTGTAGCTGAATAGTGAAACATGTACAGAGTGAATATTTAAGGATTCATTTCTCTTTGTCCACTGGCTGCAGTAAAATTTAAAGAATGACGAATAATAGGTTTGAGACCAAGCATTCTACTTTGACTCTGTTATTAGGCTGAACCAGACAGCTCTCTGCCTTAGAGAATCTAAGAAAATCTCCATAATTTCAAGGACTCTAATTATAAAAGGATATCCAACTTGATATATGTGTAGCATCTGTGTAGATGGAAAAATTAGGTGGCTTAGATGTAACAGAACTATACTCTTTTATAGCTGTGTGTAGACTGGTCTTGCTGTTTGCCAGCCCAGTGAGCTGTTGCCACAACTACTCTAACAAAAAGTCTCTAATTTGGGTATACATGAGTGGCCAGATAACAAGGAAGAGGTCAAACATCCTTCTAAACATAAGAAAATTATTTCTCTTCCTTATATCAGTATCAGCATGTTTCAGTTAATCTGAACTGCTGCTATAATTGCTCAGTGTGGACTTGCTATTTGAGAATCTAAGTGATGATATCTCAAAGCAGTGTATCTGCAAAGCTGAGCTGGATGGCCAGGATCATTACAGCATAATGGTTTTGCTGTAGTGATGCTGATTCCCACATCCCCTGGTTCAGAGTACATCAAGGAAACAGCATGAATTAATTTGCATATTTTGCAAAGTCTCTCTCTCTCTCCCCCCCCCCCCCATTTTTATCTGAAATCAAATAATTAATGTTTGATTTTCACAGTTCCCCATTCAGTAAATTAACTGTTACAGCTTCCCACCCCCTGATGTTTTGTTGCCTGATAGTGCCATGGTTTATAGACAATAAAAATAGGATTCTTGATATATAAAGAATTTCCAGCGAACCTGTAAGAGTAGCTTTCCATTATGAGCTTTTCCCTATAATTCCATTGGACTCTTCAAGTTAATCCAGATTTATGTGAGAAGCAGAGGGACATTGTCCCCATATTGTACCCGAGCTAGTCTCTTTGAGGCGGTGTTGCTCTGGGGATCTGTTGCATGACTATATTCTGCCTTTTCAGTAAAACAGAACTTGTTGTTGTTTCTTTACTGTGCAAATGAAGATAAGTTCCAAAGTGGAATGTAAACAATAATTTAATTAATTAATTATTAAGTAAGCTGAAGAAACTGATACGTTTTGGGCATTGAGCAGTGTTTTGGCAAGAAGTTGCAAGTATATAATGGAAATAAAAACTACTTATGACCAAAGCCAAGTCTTAAAAATTTTTCTGCCAGTTTTACTACACATTGTTTGAGAGATGGCATCCAGCCACACTAGTAAGTGAAATAAAAACAAACAACACCATTAGAACTGTGAATATGTGTGAAATAACAAATGGACAGAATAGAGTTGGGCATTCCTGGCAGGGCGAGGGGAGGCAGAGATTCCAGAAGATACCACTAGCTGCAAGACTAAAGTTATGTTTAATGCTATGTAAAACATGCTTTATGTTTAAGATCAAATAAATGAGGTAAGCAAATAACAAATGCAAAAGGATTGGGAGTGGTCCTTACAAACCAGCCCTGGGCAAGGAAACTGTTCCTCTTTTTCAGGTGCTTTTGCTAGTTACAGGGTACCACATATTGCTAGCAAAGATACTGTGAATGTAAAATAGTTGTGCATCTTCTTGCATCTGTATGATAATAGACAGCCATTTGACTACATGGATTTCTCACCTACATACTGTATATGAGTATTACACTCTTTCACTCTGTTCATATGCTTTCCAAGAAAATCAGTTTAAGATTTGGTATTTCATATAGTATTTATATATTTTAAACATATATTTAAACCTCCCCTATACTACATTATGAAAACATTGTGCATTGCAGGGCCAGATCTACAGATCAGTGCTCAAATGTATAAAATTAAGATATATAAGTTCTTGTTAATGTGTTACTTCTGTGAAATTTGTATCAGGACCTTAAATATGTTGGGTAGTCTCAAGATGGGTCTAATTTAAAGCTAATGGGGAAAATATTTGTGTTTCTCTTATTCAGGCTCTTTATGGTCTGTCAGTGTGCTCTGTGTATAAACATTAATATCAGAATTTTTTAATGGAACTTACCCTGTAAATTTCATAGGTTGCAATGGTTGTGCAGTTTTTACAGGTGTATTTAATGGCAACATCTTATCTTGAACTGCATTTTAAAGGCTCAAGCATAGTTTGATTTCCTGGGAATGGGAGGAGGGGAGAAATACCATTCTGTCCTTGGGGAGACAGCAGCTTCCTTGTGCAGTATTAACTTGAAAAGAATATGAGAAGCGCGTATCTTGCCAAAAGGAGTGTGGATGTATAGAGTTCTGAAAATAGTAAGTGTCAATAGGGAAGGGTTGTAGGTGCCAGAAGAAAAATGTGAGCTCCCAAGGGCACTATCTCTTTTTATTTTTGCCTTGTCCAATGAACATTGTCCAATGTTCATGTTTAAAATTCAGTTCTTTCCTGAGAAATGATTATATATGAAAAAAGGTCCCATTTTAGAACAGATGTGTTTCCTGTGTGTATTCAGAATCACATTTACTTGTGTCCATGACTCTCTTTTTAATATACTATTTACACCTGTTATACATGTGCAACCAGAAGTGATGTGAGGCAGAAAACGAAAGTCCACTTTTCACTGAGTACAAGCCATGGAGCTGCTGCTGCAATGGGGCAGCTCTGTCTGAGGCTCTTCTGTGTCCCCTCTCCTTGGGAACACAGTAGCCATGCTCTGCGGCTCTTTCTCTACTGCAAAACAGTAGCCTAGAAATCTGTAGCAGGGGATTAAACCACTTAACCTGCAATGGCAGCAGATTGAGCCGATTATTACTTCTCCTATTGTTAGCCACCATGGACAAGTGATTGCTCTTCTTTATAGCAATCTTTTCATATGGTTGTCATCACATTCCCTGTCCGAGGAGCTTCTGATTTATACTAAACACAGCTAAGTCTTTCTGCCTTGCTTGCTATGAGTCTTTTGGGGTTGGCTTGTTTGTTTGTGTCTTTAGACTCAATGATTCCTGTTGTTCTCAGATAAATTCTTTAAGAGTGGGTGGCCCAGGCCTGGCCCCACAGTACTCCAGAGGTGGACAGACTATTCCAGTTGAAGTCTTTCCAGAGAAGTGTTTGCTGGATCAGTAGGGAATTATATCTAAGACATTTCCCATGTTTGCAAGAGCAACAGATTGCTGACATATTTGCTTTATGATCTGGACCATTTTCTACAGTATTGCTTAGCCAGTTATTCCCCATTTTGTATTTGTGCTTTTGTCACTTCACGAAACTTCATCTTCATTTCAGATCATTTCTGCAATCTATCAAAATAATTCTGAATTCCAGTTTTATCCTACAAGATATCTGCATCCTCCCTTGAGCATGGTTTCATGTACTGACTTTTTACATGAACTCCATTCATCCTCCCAGATAGTTAAATAAAAATAAAGGAATTTGGAGAAAATGCCATAATCTCAGTTGGCCTTATACTCCAGTTGCAAGATCTATTTTGGTTCAGTAATCACCATCACAGGCAAGTTGAAAAGCCTCGTTTGGCTTGCAGACTCTTAATCATGTAAGTGTGTAAGGTGTAAAGAAGAACCCAGCTTGACTCTCAGATCACACAGGGAACATGTGGGACTGTTAGAAGAGGGGGGAAAAAGAACATCATTGTACTTACAATCTGATTACATTTGCCAAAGAAATCAGAGTAAGGAAAAAATATTGAAACCCTAGGATTCCATTTACTTGGAGACCCTATTCAGAGTTGAGCCATGCTTCAAATTACAAATAATGCCAGGGGTGGAGGGAATCAGAGGGAATAATGGAAGTTATGGCAGAAGACGTTCTGCTGCTTGGGTAGCTGGCTCTAGCAGCATGGCAGCTTCGCTTCTGACCCAGCTTGCTGGCTCCCTTTGCCCTCTTCTCTCCTTTGACCCATTCCTTAAGTTTATTTTAAGACAAAATATTTTTAAAGTATTAAATTTTTTTTTTGTTATGTTTAGGCCATTATTTCAATGTTTGAACGTGTGAGTGCACTACGTGAAAGGGAGGTTGCCATGGTAATTTCTCATTATTGTTGAATAGAAAAATAATTACTCTGGCAAAATCCCCCGTAACCTGTCAGAGCAGAAGTTAAAGATGCCTGGGGGCAGCCTTGCCTTCACCATCCCCTTTTTTGCAGAAAAAAACCCAGGGCGATTTTATTATCCTCCTTCTCTTTTTTTGCAATAACTGGATTCTTTTCCAGTTTGGCTGAGGGACACCTCATTTGGTTTTGTTCACCAGCTGGCTGTGAAAATAGTTGGGCCCACCTGTGACAAGGGTGGAGCAGAGAATTAATCAGCAGAGTGTATATGAGCTTGACAGGATTTATATCATCTAGTAAGGTTTGGAGGTATTTTTTGTGGGTGGGGTTTTGCATTTTCTGTTTTTCCTTTTTCCTGACATAAAAATATGAAAAAAAGCATAAGATAAAGACGTTGGACAGTATCCAGACTGTGACAGAGTCAGGATATTTCATCTATCCAGAGAGGGAATCCACAGTAATTCCATCTCCACATTTTCCTTGCCCTCAGACTTCCTGGAAGCAAAAGTGAGTGCAAATACACGTGGCTTTGAGGTGAGGCTCTGCACTTTCCCTGCTCTTCTCTATCTTTCGCTTGTGCATTTGCATCCCAGCTGTGTGATGATCCCCTTTTGCTTCCCGTGTCATTGGATGCTGCAGGAGGAGCTCCAGTGATACTCAACTGAGTTAATGAGAGCTGCAAATGCATACGTGATATTGCTTAAATCCTTCCCTCCCTATAACAAGTATGTCAAAATGATCCAAGTTAAGTGATACAGCAGCCTCCCTTTTGGCAAATGGTAGCTTGTAATTCCTTATTGGACAATACACTCTTTTATGGGCTTAGAATGTTACCCACCAGGCTGTCCCAAGTGAAGGGTGGGTGTGCAGAGGTGTGTTGCTAGAAGCTGGTTGCTAGGCACCTCTTGAGCACCTGTGTGTATATATCCTGTACTTGCTGTTGTGGTTACATGGCTAGTTGATGCAGTGATGTTTGCACACAGAAACACTCATCAGATTTACACCAACAAAGAGGAGAGAGCAGCAGCTGTCTGTAGTAACAGATTCCTAAGATGTGGGGATGGTTTTTGACTGTGTGTGACTGAATTTTGAGCAAGTATCACAGGGCTGGACTGCACATTGTCCTGACACTGCTGAGGAGGAGTGTTGGCAAGGAAGCCAAGAAGTCTGTTAAAGGTCACTGGTAGGACCTGGAATGCTAAAACCTGTCTTTATTGTTTCTCCATTGCATGATTGACAAGAATCAAAGTTGTGAGGCAGGAGGGATATACTGCTCAGCAGTTCGGAATGAAATCCAGTAGTAATGTCTTTAGCAAAAACAGGAACAGAACAGAAAAACCAAGATAGTTATTTCTCTGTGTATATATAATGAGTATATTAGATGGATATTTTGTCTTAAATTTTTATTTTATCCCAGTTTTTTTCCCAGTGAAGGTAACAAATGTTTTCTGGCTTAATTTCATATTGCTCAGGCATATATATGAGGTGCTGGGTGCTCACTACACTGACTGAACCTGACCTTGCACCCTGTAAGGCAGCTGTCCTAAGTGGGATATAACGGCATTGAGGAGTGCAACTGGGGCATCTTCAGAGGTGTATTTCTAGCTTTGTTTCTGATCCTGTATGCTGCAGATGATCCAAATCTCAGGGCCTCAAAGCAGCAGATGAGCACCAAACATTTTAAATACAGCTGTTTAATATATCCGTAGCTTTTCAATGAAGCAGTTGATGGATTCTGTTGTCTGACTTCTGTGAAAACCTTTGTGAGCTAGATCACTTGCACAGGTGCTAGGCATCAAGGTTTGGGTGCCTGTTGTTGATCACCCAGGTCTGAAAATGCCTGGTTCAATTGTCAAAAGCCACTGATCACCTGTATTGGTATACTGGTATAAGCTTTATATTGTACATTATATTAATTCTTGCTATATGTATTACTGTACCTCTAACTGTACATAGCTCATCTTAAAATATTGTCTTCACTTCATGTAACATGGAAAGTAAAGATTTCTCATAACAATTAAATTTAAGTAACTACCTGATATTTAATCAACCTGCAATGGCATTGTATTTATTTTAAAGGCATTGGAGTGGAATGGCTATTACATTTAATTTCTAAATAACTTTCTTGTCAGCTCATGCTGATAATTGGGTTATGTAGCATTATAGAATTGAGTACGGAGGGTTTTTTTTCATTATTAGGATCAAGCATTTGAGATACACAGCCCTGAAATAGGGGGAGAAAGTCATAATTGCTATATTTGCAACTGGTTTATAAAACCATTTTTTAACATTTGAAGAAAAACATATATTTATGAGTATGAAAGTCATTACGTTTTTATTGTGTGCTCGGTAAAATGAAAGTTTCTTGTGTAATAAACTAAATGTTTTAGCTTTTTGCTTAAATTAGAACAAGAACTTTATCTAGGAAAATGAGTTTGAAATATCATATAAACATCTACATTCCAAAATCACAGGTGAAGAAGCACAAACTGTATCTGAACTTCTTTTACAAAAGATGAACATATTTTCATTTTGCCTCCTGTTAAGTGAATGATCTGTTGCTTCCTAGGATAGTGACAACCTCTGGTGGGATGCCTTTGCAACTGAATTTTTTGAAGATGATGCAACTTTAACGCTTTCATTTTGTTTGGAAGATGGACCAAAGCGATACAGTAAGAGATATATTTTTTTATTCTAATTTTGAGCCTGAATTTCTAAACACAGTTACCTGTAAAAGACAGATGCAAACCTGGCAATGAGAAAGCCCCTTGTTTGTTTTCAGTGACCATCAAGTTCCTTTAAGAATTGCATGGATTGGGAATCCATTTTTTTTGAGGAATTCCTCTGAATTTTATTACATGAAAAATTATTTCCTGGTGGAGTAAGGCAAATAATCCAATATGTTATTTGGAATTTTTCTATTAATTTTCTTTGGCTATGCTTGCATTCTGCAAACATTTGCAGTGTTGAGTCCTGTGGACAAAATTGTTTACACAAAGGGAACTTTGTACCAAATTTTGGTATCAAAAAATATATATATACCAAAAGCTATACCCTTGCTGGTTCCGTCAGCTCTGTGGATCTGTGCTGTTTGCACACATTAAGGACCTATCCTGCATATTGTTTGAACAGCAGTGGAAGTCTAAAATACTCTCAATCAAGCACTAAATGGAAGCTTGAATAGAAGTGAAGCAGTGAATAACTCTGATGGCATTGGTATCCATTTCTGAGCAGGAAAAAGGAGTAAAATTCATCAAATAGTTTGAAGTGAATAACTCAGTCAGCTTTAGCACTAAGCAACAGAGAGATAAGTAAACATTGAAAAACTGCATTGCCAATTGTTTCACTCCATTCAGAGTGACCCCTGCTTCACGGTGACAGCTTGTGCTCTCTACTTAGTGCTCTGAATCCTGCAAGGTTCTTTTTCATGAGAGTGACTGATTGTTGGTGTATCACTCACATACTCCTAATTCCTTTTATCAATTATCTCAGGTATTTATTTGACAAGTGTTACCTTCTCCTGGAGAAAAAATAACAGCCACTTTGAACGCACATTCTGGGATTAGTGTTGACAGAATTGCAGTTTCTTGCCTTTCAAAGCAAGTGATAACTCTGTAAAGGTCCTCAAATTACAGCCTGTAGCAACACTGGTAACAGCTGATCTGTCCTGATTAGGTTGAGTCAACTTGTCAGATATCAGATTTGCTAGTTGTGTTATCAGTCCAGAAGGCACAGATGCATCAGCCAAAAAGCAATTAATGTCCAGTTAGATCAGAAGGAGTTGTGTTTCTGGAAAACAGTGCTGCATATGAAAGAATTTGTCAAACAGTAAAATATTCCTGTTGTCACTAATGCTTGATAATGGTTGTGCTATCTGTAACTGGGATGGTTTGGTACGGGGCAGTACTGTGGTTCTTAGCATTGTTGCTGATAAGTGTGATTGAAAGATCAAATTACTGTAGGCATGTTTTTAATAGTGCCTGGTACACAGCATATTTTCTCTGGTTTTAATTTCTGACATCTGCACAAACTGTTGTTGCTTTTGGTGTTACTATTCTCAACATCTAGAATTAAAGTTCAGCATTTAGGGCTCTTTCTGTTTATTCACGTTTCCTTTCCTTCATTAGTAAAAATTTATGTAAGCCTGAACTACAGTAGTAGTGATTATTTCTGACATGAGCAGTATTCCTATTTAGCGATACTCTAAAGAGCATGCTTGAGCTGTTCCAGTCTGGCATTTCCATTGCCATCTGAGCAGGTTTTGAGAGCAGCCTTGGGGGTGCATGTTGTTCAAGTTGTCCTTCCTGCTGAAGGGCACCTCCAGCATTGCCTGGGGAGGGTGCAGAGTGGAAGTTGTGTGTTAAGAGCAACCCTTTCTTTCTGCCAGGGAAGCTTGTGTCCAAAAAGATGTCTAGGAGTTGAGAACCGAGCAGCCTGCTCCCCTTTGGTTGCAAACGTTAACAGGAAGTTGCTTCTACCTGTAGCAGGTCCTTGCTGAGCACAGAGACCTGATCAAGGTCACGGTTTTGTGGGCCCAACCTGTTTGCATGCTCCATTATGTCTATGGTCTTTGTACCTCCTAAAGACCATTATGTCACTCAGTACCTTTATTCCAAGTAACTGGTGAAATCGTTGGGCAGTGGGCTGGTGGTAGGCCAGAACATAATGAGTGGTGCCATCACCGTGCACTGAGTTCTAGACGAGATCAAACTGAAGTGCCTTGTCTCCACTTGCACTATCCCCAGCAAGACACCTGCCTCCTTTCCCACTGTGCAAGCTCTTTACTACATAGTGGGCATTAAAGACATTGAAGCTGGCTGAGAGGGAAGAGAAGAGACGAATTGTTCTTACTCTTGCAGGCACAAACAGTAATGGAGGCAACCAAGATTAAGCCCCAGAAAAGAGAAATAGGCATCCTTTAAGAAGTCATTTATAGAGTTGAAAGTGATGAAAGATGCTGGCCTCTTGCCTTTGCTGCAGGATTCAGCTCAAAATTGCCTGCCTTTGTGTTGCTTCAGCCTCTGAGAGATTTGCTTACATCTTTTGACATTGGTTGTGGCTGCCACCTTGTTCTCTTTCCTTTGGGCAATGGTTTCCCTCTTTGGGAAACTCAAATATTTTCTTCTGGAGGAACCAAATTCCAGGAAAAATCTTGTGGGGGTATGTGAGGAAAGGACAACTGGTGTTATATTGTCCATGGCGAGAATTTTTCAGTTCTCAGTCCTTTTTCTTTCTTGCTGTCTTGATCTCTCTGGATCTTGCCTTAAGCCACCAGAGATGAGGAGAAGCATGGTGTTTTGCTCTTCTCTAATCTTGATGGTGGTTCCCAGACCTCTCAGGGGGCTTCCTTTCCATGCTTGCTTTAAACTTTTCCTTTCCATGGGTTTCCTATTGCAGCCCCACCTCTGCCCTCTGTTTTTACCTGGACAGCCCATTCCCCACAGCCAATGCAGATGTTCAGAGCACATGAATCAGGCATGTAAATCATTGTCTCTGTGTTATAAGGTTTTAAAAAATAATACTTTTATTTGCCTTCCATTTCTTTTAACTTTTAATATACAGTCCTGTCCAAGAAACTGCAAGGGTTATAAACTCACTTTGTTTTGTCTCGGAAAACTAAGCTGCTTATTTAATTTCATGGCCCCAGACTGAAGCTTTGTGGAAAACACCAAATATTTTTAGGCCTGCCTTTCACATTACTGTGTTTTACAGTATTCCTCCCTATACAGAGAAAACTTGTTTGCTTCCCTTTGCTACTCTCCCTCTTAAGTCTGTGGTGTTTTTCCTTGTCTGTCAGCTCTGAAACTCTTTATCTTGTAGGGGAAAACAGATATGGGTCGAGATGAGGATTTGAAGTCACTGAGCTATGTTTACTTCACTTGGCATGAGACAGCACAATGTACTGATACTTGAGCTAGATTTAAATGTGCCTGTGTATCTATATGGCACAGCACGTAAAGATACTTATGCCCTGGGAAGAGTAGAGGTCTGTTGGTTCAGTGATCCACCAGTGCTAATTAATTTGATTGCCAAGTTTGTTAGACCTACACCACTTATCTTTGCAGAATATTATTCTGCCTTGGATAGATGTGCACTTGAAAGCTCAGCTCAACTTTTCATGCAGAGATTCTCTGTCAGACCTGAGATTGCTGCTGTGCCCGGCTCTGCAGCTTTTTTTGTCTTTCTTCAGTATTTTATTTCTGTAGATGCAAGAACTTTACCTTCTGCAATTCTTCCTCCCTGGTGCAACATTCCAGAGAGAAGATAGTATCTTCTTTCAAACATCCACTGAAAATGTATGTTTTTCTCCTGCTTGCTTATACCCTTCAGCTGTTTTTCTGTCTATTATCTATGAACCCTACTCACATTATTAAATTCTATGTTGAAATTTAGTTTTAATGTGAAATGCTACAGAAAATATATATTTTAATGAAACAAAGGTGTAAATTATGTGTGTTTTCTGTAGTCTGGCTCTTTTGGCCACAGTGAGATAGGGAGAAAGCTCACACATTCCAATGTCTACAGTCAGGGAAAGATTTCCCAATCCAAAGAGATGCTACCTGTTTTAAACTGCACTAATTATATTCAACAGAAGATAAAAGTAAATCCATGAAATTCATTTTACAGTGAAAAAGAAATTTGCTTTAATTTATTATGCCCTGATTTACTGAGTTAAGAAGTAAATAGGATTTAAAGAAAACCGAAAAAGAAAATATGCCTAATGGAGCAGATTTTTTTTTTTCCTTGTTGTGGATAAAACATTCATTTCCTGTTAAGAGCCTTCATCCCTCTAAAAGAGTAAATACTAGACTCTGATCCATTGTTGCCCAGGTTCTTTGTTTCTTAGAGACAAAATATTTCCCGAACAGATAAGAGAAACAAGTTTGATTGACAGCTCTTAGCAGAGTCTCATCAGCTGCTGTGCTGACAGCCTGGTGATGCGCACTGTGCTGATGTGGTAGGGACTGACAGCTGATTGACAGCCCAAGACTGTGGAGACAGGAAAGATGAAGCATGCTCAGTAAGAATAATGTGCAGTGTTTATGCAGCACTGCAGAGAATAGGAGCTAGAAAGTTAACTCTTTCTGAGCAGAGTGACTCTGTAACACATAATGGATGCACTTGCCACTGTGCAGAAAATTAGAGCTTGTCTACATTTCTCTTCTGTTCACTAAATGCTTTCTGTTCATGGAGGAGCTATATACTGTGAGGAAGCAAAAGCATGAGCTATCACATTTGTAGCTGTGAAAAAATTTCATGTGTGGTAGGTATAATGGAGCCCTCAAAATGGATTTATTTAAGCCTATAGGTGTAGAATGTATTGAGAATTTCAGGCACTTTTTCTGGATTTCCATCACCCAATTTTATATGCTATTGCATAATGTTACACAGCAGCAAATTTCAGAAGGAACCAGTTGAGCTCTTTTGCTGTGTGTATCCCTAGAAAAATACAGTGATTTCAGTTTTATTGTTGCTCTGAATCTGGAGCTGATAATTGAATATGGATTTTGTGTTACAATTGCTACTGCAGTTTGTGTTTGGAATGTACAATATAACTATGCCATGCTTTGCATTTTAGGCAATTATTGTTCATTTTCTCCATTTTGTGCATGAACCCTGCTTGATTTTTCTTAATTTCTTGATTTTTTTTTTTTATAATTATGAAGTTACAGGTAGAGTTTTCTGGGCAATAGTTTCAGAGTACAGTGAACTTTGGGCTAAATGATCAAATCAGCAGCTTTAAAGAGCTTATTGAAGTTTATCTGTGTGCCTTTAGAATACATTAAGTAGCTGTATTGTAGACATTGCTACAAATTATTTAGTGAATATAGTGTGAGTGCGCTGTAACAGATTCATTCTACCATTCTTCTTGTTTATAACCTGTGCCATACAAGTAACTTTCCAGCCCTTTGTCAGATAACTTCTGCAGGGGTTAATGGTGGAAAGCTACATTTAGTGGTCATTTCTTACAAGGAGAGAACATAGCTTGGAAATAAACAGAGAAAGTTTGCTACACATTACCCACTTGTTTAACCATTGTCACAAAGGTGGTTTTGAGAGGCCAGTGTGCTGCATTGTCACCCCAGGTTTCTATAAAACTGTTGTCTGGCTTCTCTCACATAACTCAGAGAAAATTAAATTTGCCAAGAGAAACAGATTGTAGTATTTCCAGGAATATGCTCTTTCTTTTTCCTTTCATTTTTTCTTCCCAGAAAAATCCCAGTTGTTAAACATGATTTGAGCATTCAGGTACAACACAGAGTAAATTGGCCTAGCTTAGGCAGGCAGATTATTCTGTGTGACTGCTTGGTCTTCACCTCTATATACCACTCTTCTAGTCTTGTTTTTTTTCTTGGCAATACTTTAGAGTTTAATTTCTTAACATACATGAAGATTTCATTAAAATCATGCCTATCAGGTCCACATGTGCCTGTGGATCACCACTAGAGCCTCTACTCCCCCCCCCCAGTTAAAGATTTCTGATTGAGAATTATTTCTTTAAAATAGTGGTTTAAGGAGTTCTCAGTCCATTTTACAAATGTTTTAGCAAAACTGTATAATAGTAATTTTTATTAAGAATATAAGCAATGCACTAGTAAGTCAAATGCATTACAGGTGTCTAAGTGTATTACACCTATGCACTTATCTTTATCACCCAAACTTTTGTAAGCTCATCAAAGAATAAAATGAGATTTGTTTGACAAGACCTATTTTACATAAACCCATGTTGACTGGCATTAATTACATCTCTTTCACTTCAATCTTC
The DNA here is from genome assembly GCF_963264785.1 of Psittacula echo. Taxonomy (NCBI): domain Eukaryota; kingdom Metazoa; phylum Chordata; class Aves; order Psittaciformes; family Psittacidae; genus Psittacula; species Psittacula echo. Next base: position 16,605,228 of record NC_137735.1, on the reverse strand, counting down.
ATCAGTTAAATCCTGTATAATTTTTTTCTCTATTTTGTCTGGATTGATATCAAGTAAGTGTATTATGTTACAGTTACCTGACTGTATAGTGTCCCTTCTTAAATAGCAACACAACAGTAGTGTGGGGTTTTTAATTCCCTCAATAGTTCTTTATTTTTAATTATTATTTTATAACACCAGATAGAAATGTGTAAAAGAAACTCTTAGAACACCTAATCTTAAAACATTTACTCATAACAGATAGATTTTAAGATCCTTCTTAGCTGCTGACAAACTAAGAAGCATTTTCATCTCAAGATCAACATTCTTTCCAAAGTAGGACAAAAGTTTGTATCAATGTTAACGAATTTTCTATTTCTAAATTAAATTAGAGCTAATTAAATTTTGAATAATATTCAAGGTCCTTCTTTTTTCCTTTAGCCATACATACAGTCATGGATTGTTCACTGCAGTCTTCAGCATCTCATTCTAATATTTTCTATTTCATAATGTGTTTTTACAGATTGTTTTTCCATTTTTTCTCTTTGCTTTTCATACTGTATTCATTATAATTATCATGGGGTTTTCCTTCTAATTATTGCCTTATTTTTTCTACTAACTTTTTTTTTGCCAAAGTTGTCTTCTTTCTCTCATTATAGTTGTAGCTTTTGGATATTTTATCAAATATGTTTAACAGTTTCTTAATTTTCGTGCAATTTTTATCTGTACTTTTTCCCAGTCAGTTGCTTTAGTGAATCCAGTATTTTGAAGCATCAGCTGTATCTCTCCTACTGATTGGGATTGCCTTTTCTTTGTCTGTACTGAATGCATGTTTTGGATGGCATTTGTACAGAAACATGTGGTCTGATTGGAGAATGCCTGGAGGGAAGCAAAAGTTTTTAAAATAAGACTTACTCAGAAAAAATGAAAGAATTTGAGTTGGTGTGTCTATAAAAGAGAAGATATGGTGAAAAGGAGAAGGGAAAATGGGACATAATAACAAGACCTATCAAGAAAAGGCATGTGATCTGTTTCCTTATCCATGATGAGCAGAAGATGCTAGCCATAAATTGCATTAGAAAAGTACATTGAGGGGTTAGTTCCTACTGATAAGAAAAATAAGGTGCTGGAACAGATTCCCTGAGGAGGCTGTGGAGCCTTCTCCAGCCAGGGGGCTGTGTTTGACCTGCATCTCTGATTCCCTGGCATCACTGGTCTCAAAGCAAGTGCCAGCTTCCAGCCCCCTCTTCAGTTCAGTCTCAGCCATCATAACAAGTTCCAGAATGATTTTCTTATCTTGGGTGCTAAACTTTGTGTGAGAAAAACCACCCTACTATTTTTCATATTTAACAACATGAATAATGTTTTTGTAATACTACTGGCTATGCAAGACTTCCTACGCAAATTTCCCACTTATTTCCTTCAGAACATGTATTTTTCTCTTTCTCCATATTACTGACAGGTGCTGAAAGAATAATTCCTTCAAGTTCCTGATTTGCAATTAGCAGGTATGAATTAGACCTTCACCTCTGCCTGCTGCGGACTTGTTGCTTAGCATAATGTTCCTGTACTTCTTAGCGATTGATAAAGGACTTCTTCACTGTAAAGTGCCACCCATGTGCAATGTGTGTGCATGCACATATGTACACACATGACCTCATTTAGGTACTCCAGGGAAAGGTTTATTAATCAATGTTCTATCAATCTCTTTTTCAAATATCTTGCAAATAAATAGAAGGTTTTAGGTGTCTTACAAATGGGTATCTCAAGTCTCTTCTGCTTGTTACTAAGTATGTTATACAAATCAATGTTGGAGACCTATGTCTGTAAAGTGGCACTTGGTAAAAGGGTTACTAAACTCCTAATGTGAATATTGCACAATTATATATAGCCTCTAATTGCAATGGACACTGAAATCCCAGTCAATCAGATTGATTCTGCTGCTATATAAACAGATTAAGTGATAAATCCTCTTTAGAGAAATCATAATATTATAGGACATGATACATTGTAGGAGTCTAGGATCCATTCAGAGAGCAGGGAGAATAAAGGCAAAATTAATATTAAGAGAATCACAGTGACTTACGGGGTTTTTGACTCCCCAGTACAAATAGTCCCTTTGTTGTGGTTGGCTTTGGTTCACCCACTTGGTCCGAAATATGCAGAGTTCAGTTCTTTCTCTCTGCTGGAGACAATGTTATTAATGTTAATGCGGTTAATCCCTGCAAAATAATGAAAATCAATAGCTTTTTTTGCACCAGAATATTAAACAACTTTTCACTATTACAAACTCACAGTAAATTATTTCTTTCTTTGCATAGAGTAGTGGCAGTTGTGAAGAACTGGCCAGTACTTTTTCTGTTCTGCTAAGTAACTGGCAGGCAGATCAGTGTTAGGTTTCAAATGGCTTCAGTACATTAAACACAGATCATAAAGGTGTTTTTTTAAATGAGAAAAAAAAATGCTGCTATGCTGTTTATTATATTTTATACGAAATTGAAACTATTCGGTTGTTATTACGTCAACTTTCAAAATTATCAGGTGATTTTTGAGATGGTCAGTTAATATTTGTTACGTTCTTGCAGAAGAATGTTTCAACGTACTTTACAGAGTTCCTGTAAGAAACAAGACTTAGTCTGAATATCCCTCCAAACCTAAATTTATGAGTATCTTTGCCTTAGTAGTCAGGGAATATTTTTCTTCTTCATTTTTCATTTTATTTCTTTTCTTTATTACACTTATGTTGTTTCTTTTTCAGAAGTGAAACACCCCACTCTATGAATGACCTAAGCTATACCATAAAAACCTGGAAACTGTGGCAGAGTGTATTTTCATGTTGTCATCTCATTTCTAGACCAAAGAGGCACTTAACTAAGTATAGTAGTTTTTCCCACAACTGTTATAAACTATAATACTTTGGAGCACATGGATTGCCTGAAGGTATTAGAAACAAATTGAACTTTTATAGAGCACTGGCAAACTAAACAGTGGACTATCAGATTTTTTTCTTCCCTTTTTGAATCCTCACGTGTAAGTGAATCAGAATATGAGTCCTAATGGGTCTGGGAGTTTTGTGTATTTTATAGTAATTTTATAATAATTTCAAAAATACTATATTGTGTATATACACTTAACACTGCAGGGGGTGGAGTTGCAGAACTCACAGCTCTAGGACACCAGCAGGACAAGGCTTGTAGGTGCCGATGATCTTTTATAAGTTCAGATGTTAAACGCTCACCACAAAATATGACCTCCACCCACAGACTTACTCTCTCACACATATATGCACACACAAATAGAACATAGTCAAATACATAAATGCGCATCTTAATATAGTGTTGGGTTTATTACACAAATATGCATGTCTGTGTTTACTGTAGAAATGAAACTTTTACATTGTATTTCAGTGGTGCAGTAGTGCTGTTCCACATGATGCACCTGAGTTTTAGGCACTATGTATTTACTGTAGTGCGTATTTTTAAATGGCTTAGGAGAATACAATATGCAACATCACCAAAAATTATGAATCTTTATAGAAATACATTTAAACTGGGTCAGCTGCAGCACCATGATTAGTAGAAATAGAGCCAAAAGCTGACTCTGGACACTGAGATACTGTTCCAGTTCCATACTGGAAGTTCCCTTGAATTAATGTAGCCATGATTTTTTTTAAGTCTGCTGTATATGAGAAGGCTGAGATATTATACAGTGGTTATCGTTCTTTATCATATTGAATTCTGAACTTCAAATTATATTACCTTTAAAATGTTGCTGACATTTTGCTGTTCCACTATTCTGATGCATGCAGGTTTTATTCCTTAGTATTTTAAGTTCATTCTGGTGCATATAGCAGTGTAAGCAGAACCTTGCGTTTCTTGTCTCTGCTTGTTTTCTCGGAGGAGTGGATTCTGTGGAGTATTCGTTTAGGATTTTTCAAGACAAATGCAGTCAATATATAGATCCTATTAAAAGTTTACATCAGAGAGGACAGTTTATAGGAATACCTGTTGGATTTAGAATGGAATGATTGAGACGTGTGATATTCCCTTGATTTTGTGGAGTTCAAACTACTCTTTTACTGGACTTCTGTGAATGTCTCATCTCCTGAAAGACAGTGATCAGTGCTCAGCTATACCAGCACAGGAAGAAATGGTGATCCAGGTCCAGTACTCCAGAGCTCCACATTTTTTGAAAGATCTTGGCTTCAAGTCACTGAAAGTGAGTGTTACATTGATTTTATATTGTATGGGAAAGCAAAGAGAAGGAGTACAGTCTAGCTCTGATGCAGTAGCGTTAATGGCTTGGACTGCTAAGGAGATAATGCTGCATCACATTCAGTTATGTGCAACCTTGTGGTTTCAGTGTGTAGGTCTCTTCCATTGCTATGACCTAGCCAAGATATGGTTGAGAAATGTTTATTGCTCAAGGATGCCATCACATTGTTGTGGTTTAAGCCCAGCCACTCAGCCACACTCTCACCCCCTTCTTCCCCCCCCCCCCGCCCCGCTCCCAGAGGGAGGGGGAGGAGAATCGAAAGAATGTAAGTCCCATGGGTTGAGATAAAAGCAGTCCTGTAGCTAAGGTATAACACAAACCACTGCTGCTACCACCAATAAGAATAATGATAAGGGGAATAACAAGAGAAGAGAATACAGCTGCTCACCGCCTGCCAACAGATACCCAGCCTGACCGAGCAGTGAAGTAGCCCTTCTGGGTAACTGCCCCCAGTTCTACATCCTGGGCATGACGTGCTGTGGTATGGAATACCTCTTTGGCTAGTTTGGGTCAGGTGTCCTGTCTCTGCTTCCTCCTGGCTTCCCCTCCTCCCTGACAGAGCATGAGACTCATAAAGTCCTTGGTCAGAGTAAACATGACTGAGCAGCAACTAAAAACATCGGTGTTATCTGCGCTGTTCCCAGGCTGAAAGACAAAACCACAGCACTGCACCAGCTACTAAGTAAGAGAAAAATGACTGCTACTGCTGAACCCAGGACACAAATGCAGTTTAGCATTGGACAATGTCGTAGTTTAAGCCCAGGCCATAAATTAGAACCACGCAGTCTACTTCCCCCCCCCCCCCCCCCCCCGAGGGATGGGGAGGAGAATCGAAAGAACTCCCACGGGTTGAGATAAAAACAGTCCAGTAACTAAGGTATAACACAAATCACTACTGCTGCCACCAACAATAATAATGGTAAGAGAAATAACAAGGGAAGAGAATACGATACTGCCCGCCGGAAATGAGCCCGACAGAAAAGAGGACGTGCCCTTCCAGGTAACTCCCAGTTACATCCCCGGGCATGACGTGCTGTGGTATGGAATACCTCTTTGGTTAGTTTGGGTCAGTGTCCTGTCCCTGCTTCCTCCCGGCTTCTCCTCCTCCCTGGCAGAGCATGAGACTCACAAAGTCCTTGATCAGGGTAAACATTCTGACCAGCAACTGAAAACATCGGCTTTATCAGTATTATTGCCAGGCCGAAAGTCAAACCCACAGCGTTGCACCAGCCACTAAGAAGGAGAAAAACTGACTGCTGCTGCTGAATCCAGGACAGGCAAGAATCTAGGAGATGTCTTTTCCATACCTCTAATCCAGAATGAACTGCTTGTTTGTGTTCCTTCAGTCAAAGGGATTAGCACTTTGACCACAGTGTATTTAAAGTGCTATACTTTTATTATCCATGTTGCCCTTTTCAAACCATTCAGCTTGAAACAGCTGTTTTTCATCTGTGACTAGGGCAGATCTTAGGATTTTGCTGTTTTGGATGTAGTGGACAAATGTGTGCAGGGAAGCGCCAGTGGACAGCTATCTGATCAGCAGCAGCTTTTGAGTCACCATCATCTGTGCAGCTCACTGGATGCCTGAAAGTAGATGCTGACCATTTTGTTATATCTTTTAAGCTATTACTCCCATCTCCATTTGGCTATGAAAACAATACAATTTTATCTAGTCCAGAAATACTAAACTACTGTGTAATTCAATTTTATTTTTGTCTTTAATGTCTGGACCTGAATTAATACAGCATTACTTTTCAGACTGATATCAATCTTGTTCCTTTCATTCAGACCCAAATTCCTTTGTAGTACATGATTTAATTCACTAAAATAAGGCAGAATGAAACCCTGGGTCAGGGAGCATGAAACTAACATATTTTTGGTGGCACATGCCATAGCAGCACTGTTTGTGTTTCCCTCCCCTCTTTTAGTGGCTCAGAGACTTTAAAACTTTTTCACTCTCAAGAACCGGTATTATCTGTATTTGTTGCTCCCTCTCAGCCTTAAGGAAAAATCACTTCATCCATTATTAAATTATATTAAAGAGATTAAAAATACATTTTATTTTGTAAAATCAAGTCTCTATGATTTATTTTTTTTAAGCAACCCTGAACTCAAACCAGCTTGTTATTCCCTAACTGAGAATCCATGCTTTCTTTTGTGGAAAATTAGTTTTGATTTGACAGCTATTTTTGTTTCAAGATTGTATGCACACCAGCTTTTCTGCTGAGGCTTGGCTCTTAGGGACAGTTGCACATGCATGGCTGGCTATGCATCAAATTCTTTGATCCAAAGGGATGCTCCAAGTCATGGTTATTAAAAAAAAAAAAAAAAAAAAAAGGAAAAAATTCCAAGCAGAGAGATGTTGAACCAGGACATGTCCTTGCACCAAGCAAAGGTTGATCAAGATGGAAAACAAAGGTGTTTCTGCCCTTTCTAGGCTGTTTCTATTCAATATTCTGTTTTTCTTCATCATGCATGCACAACTAAATTGATTGAAGTGGTTAATAGTTATAGATGAAATAGAGGATATTTTATACTGAGAAATGATGTTTAACTTAGCTTAGTAAAATGTGCATGATCTGTAATGAAAATTTGTGTACAACTTGATAACTGTGTTATGGTAAGGAGAAGGTGCTTGAATAAATAGAAAGGAAACTTTTGGGCAATAATTCTGACTTGGTGATCCAGCATCTCCAACCACCTTCAGACAGGTAGAGCTTGTACTGTTAGCACTTTTAGGGGCAGTGTGTTGATTTAAGGTCATAATCTGTTGTTCAGTATAGCCAGAGGATACGTTAAAAATTACTAAACAGTGCAGAGTGGTAAAAGAGGACTGAAGAGCAAAACAGCTGGTGTTGAGGACATGACATCCGCATAGCACATGTTTTCTTAGTTTACATTGGTCTAGGTCCAGTCCAGTCTAATAAACTAAATGCCTGTTAATGGCTGGCATGAACTATGTGCATTCCTGGAGTCCATCTGATTCCTCCTTGTGAAGTGAATCTAGTGTGTGGTCTTGGACACGTCTCCACAGCGCAGACGAAAGCTGATTTGGCCACTGACTGCAGAAGAGTGGTCCTTAACTGTGCTAAAAAGTGAGTGTGAATTTAGCTGTGGAGAAGGAACCTCTGTGATAATGCCTTCATTAAGCATCTCGCCAGGTGCCATATCTGGCATCCTGGGCAAAAAACTTGGTTTGATTTTACTTTTGGTATCATTTATAGCATAGAGGGAATAACCCTTTACTCTTCTCTCTTGCTTCCAAAAGAAGCATGTTTCTCTTGGAGGGGTCTATTCTACATATTCGTCATTGATCATGTTCCTGCGGTAATGCTGAATGCTTCTTTTCACCCATCAATTCTCTTTAATAATAACAAAGATAAAAGACCTATTTAGAATCTGATGGTGTGATTCTACAATGTAGAGCTCAGATACAATAAATACAACTTTAGCTGCTCCTATCAATAACTTTTTCAAAAGAATGTAACCGATATGTCAGTAGAAATACTGTAGACTGCCATGACTTGAAATTAGTATTAATATACCTTGATGTGTCTCTTGATTGTAGAAAGGTGCACACGTATATCTAGATCATAGTAAATTTGTATACTATCAAGTTCATTTGTGCAAATATATGTGATCATGTAATTACAGTCTACATTATTGCAGTATAGATGCACAGGGAAGCAGGATTAAGATTGTGTTGTCAGCTTCAATTTGAACATCCCTTGGCATCTGAGCGCACTGCAATGTCACATTAGCTTCTGGTGAAGCTTTTGCTGCAGCTGCGAGAAATGGGATCAGTGCCTGCTTCTCTTTGGCAAGTCACTGCTATCCTAAACCTAGGTACATGGACCTGCTTATTCTGAGCAGTGCATTGGTCACCCGCAGGACACAAAAAAAAGTATGAGGAATGGAAGTCCATGGGGAATTTTAGCTAGTACAGAATATGGCAGCAGAGCTTCTAGGCAGAAACGGCCAGTGAGAGCTCTGGCACTAGTACTCAGAGCAGGGCATCCTCTGGAACTGGTCACCACTAGTGCATCTTTCTACAAGGTAAAAATGAAGTGTCCTGTGAGACAGCAAGGACCAGCTCTCTCCCTGCCTGCACCGTTCCAGAACTGCCACTTCTGGAGAAAAAGGACTGACCCAGCTCTTAGACCTCCTTCTAGAAAGGAAAAGAATGTCAGTATTTGATGTTTGCTTGTTTGTACAATGTGTCATGGGATAGTCATTCAGTTCTGTTTAAGTTGAATGACTGTTTAAAGACATTTTGTATCTACTAATATGCAGAGACAAACAAAAAATATCATTTACATCATGTTAAAGCCATTTTTAAGAAAGGCTTTAATGAGATAATGTTGGAGTGTATGTATTTTTTGGCTTGCACTTCTTTCCAGTTGAGTATTCCACTCTGTCATTTCTTTGTTAAAGTTAGTGTTATTGCAATTGCCCAGCATTTATAATTTGGCTTTGTGAAATTGATGTATTTTCTCACCAGACCCTGACACATTGCTCTAGACCTGTTGATAGGATCTATACTATACTAATTCTGTGTGCTTTGAATTTGCAAGCAAAAGTTAGCAGGATTGAAAGGAACATCTATGAGTCCTTTACCGTGAAATTTTGAAACAGTTCTAATATTAGGGAAAAGGAGCTGGAAACCTGGATCAGACAACTGTGTCACGATAGCATGCACAGCTTTTCATGTACACATTACTATCCAGTTTTCATTCCTACTGAAGAACATTATGGGTTGTTTGGTTTTTTTTTTTTTTTTGCAAGCTTTTGAAGCACTTATGTCTGTCTTCTTTATACAACCATAGTTATACTCTGATTTTTGTCACTGTTTTACTTCATGAAAGATGCTATTTGACATGTCTAGCTAGTTTAGTTATTAAGGAAGGAAGCAATGAGAAAACAGCATCCTAATATGCTCGAATTACATTCAAGTCAACAGTGCTTGTGCGAAGCAGTGCTTTTGCTTTATGCTCATATACCTTACCTGTGCAATGAGGAGACACAGGGGCAAAGACCAAATTTTCAAAGGCAGAGAATATTAGAGCCATTTTTATAAGTGTTCTTGTAAGCTCTCTTAATATGTCCATGACTGCCAGTGAGGCGTTGGAATGGGTTGCCCAGGGAGGCTGTGAATGCTCCATCCTTGGCGGTGTTCAAGGCCAGGTTGGATGAGGCCTTGGGTGGCATGGTTTAGTGTGGGGTGTCCCTGCCCATGGCAGGGGGGTTGGAACTAGATGATCTTAAGGTCCTTTCCAACCCTAACTATTCTATGATTCTATGATATACAGCCATTTGAGGAAAAGAAAAATCACCATTACAACCATCATGTGATGTGTTTAGAGTCTCACTATCATTTATGAAACTTACATTTTTGCCATTTCTTAAAATAATTATTAATGTTTCAGGTTTCTAGCACAACTGACTTAGTAAAATATCATGTGTATAGAGATTTCCTATTTGTAAAGCAGTCTAAGAAAGATAATATTTGATTGATAACATATGAGTAAACCTGCTGTTTCAGACCATGTAGCTGAACGTATTTTATGAAAAAATATTAAAATACATCTTTCCTCTAAAACAAAGATAGGCCAAAACATCAGGAATTATAAGAGCCTTTCTGCAGGTTCACAGCAGTACAGCAGTTCTCTTTCATTTGATAATTACCTTGTTAAGGCAGTGTCCAGCTAGCTCTGTATCTTCTAAAGACAAATTATCTTCTCATTAATTCATGGCAGAGCTCCAACACTCTTCATCAAGATATTGCTCTGGAAATTTAACTGAGTTTTAGATTTTCTGGACTGAAATAAGCAGCTCCTTGACAGGTTCCCCTGGGTCATTTGCCACTCTCTTTTTCTATTTCTTATCTCTACTATTATACTTCAGATTATACAATACTTAGTTGCCTGTGTTTGAATGAGTTCTGCCTAGCGCTACATAAATGGCAAGAACTCCTTCTCTCTCCATACAAACCGAAGAGCATGTGATCTTTTTTTCCCTGTTCATTTCCCCTCTAACTTTGTTTGTGAAAATTAACAAAAGAACAATATATACAACCTTTTTAACACATCACATATTTTTCAGACACAGAGAGACATGGTTCATGTTGCAGGGATGGTGAATAACATAAGAATCCTTTAACAAAACACATAGAAGTTTCCTTGGATGATGTGAGAATGGCTACAAATCCTCAAAGGGAAGTTTCCTCTTTTTGCTTGATTTTTCAAATGTAGCTCAGACTCGTTTGGTGGGATTTTAAAGAGACAGACTTAGGTCAGTGGAAACCTTTCTTAAGTTGCATTTCTTCTTTTTTTTTTCTCCAGAAGAAACCTAACTTCCTGTTTTGTTATCTTAGATGCCTCGTGATCACTGAGAATAGCAACAATCAGGTTTATCCTGTTGCTAAACTAGCTTAAATATAGACATCTACAAAGACAGCAATAATGAATCTCAGCTAATACCCTGTTTATTTTTACAGAGCTTTTGTAGATTCCTTTGCTGTCATTGAAGGCGCTTTTACGATTTCTGTAATGTGTTTCTCCTTCAAAACAGCAGAGAAGCTTTCATCTGTCTGCCATCATTACTATTTACAATTGCACTGGCACTGAAGATGATCTTAAGTTTCCAATCCACAGTATTTTCTCAGGCGCTTCAAAACTGCCAGAAGTTATTTCAGGGAGAATACGTTTAATATAGACTATTAAATCTGATGCCTTGAATTCCTCAAGACATGTCAGGAGTGACTCAAGCTCTTATTTGTTTTTGCACGGACCACATGAGAGCATCCTTTATTTGAAATCAACCCAATTTTATCCATTGCCAAAAGTGCAATGAAAATTAGTTCAGGATGGCTGAAAGGTCATAAGTTGCTTTGCTAAAGGTATATCTCATCAGAGTCCTCCGCCTAGTGCACTAAACACGCTGCAGAGTAGAAAAGTCCAATTTTCTACTTAAAGAAAAAAGGAAAAAAGGCATGGGTTGGGTAGTGGTGTTTCAAAGTCCTTTGCTTTTACTTAAAGCAACATCTTAAGTAGTCAGTTCTTTTTTGACTTTGTATGGCAGTGGAGTGCCCAGTTACCCCTTACATTTTCACACCCTGACCTTGTGCATAATCTGAGAACATGAAAGTGGGAGAGGGCAGGAAGGGGCTTTGGGCTGTTGGATCCCCCTGATGAAGGACTTACTACACTTACCAGCTCCTAAGCTGTCACTGTATAGTACTGTGCTACATGATATCCAGAAGTGCCTCTCTGCAGCCTCTGAGATGACCAGAATCCCCACATGGATGGAAGCTGAATTGGCTCTAGCAACTGCTACCTGCCTCTTGGTAGAAAGAACCAGCCATTTTTCCTTTCTGGGGACATTTAGAGACAAGCACTGAGCTTGCCTGCCCTCACCATACACTTTTAACACTTCCTCAAATGCTTTGGAAATACCACTTAACTGATTCATCCCACCCAACTGAACCATCTGTTAGAAGGTATCTGGATTTGTCTGGGATTGGGTTTGGGGATTTTTTCCTAATTTTAGTCAAAGTACAAAATCTACACGATTCAGTCTGGACCTTTGTTCCCTGCTCAAATAGCAATACATTTCTATGTACAGTTTTACTAAAGACTGCCTACCTTTTGTTTGAAGTTTGGTCAGATTGGAGAAGAAGGTAGGAGGAGAACAAATCCCAGATACTTAATTTTGTGTGTTAATTTCTAAGATGGACTTGAGGCTCCATATTTGGCTTATAGCAGACATTCAGGGAAACCTAGCACCTGAGAAACACATGGATCCTCCCTAGGCTGTGGTGGGAGTTTTTTTAAGTGTCCTGTGTTCAGCAGTAGCAGTCAGTTTTTCTCCTTCTTAGTAGCTGTTGCAGCACTGTGTTTTTGACTTTCGGCCTGGGAACAGAGCTGATAACACCAATGTTTAGACTGACCAAGGACTTTGTGAGTCTCATGCTCTGCCAGGGAGGAGGAGAAGCCGGGAGGAAGCAGGGGCAGGACACCTGACCCAAACTAGACAAAGAGGTATTCCATACCACAGCACGTCATGCCCACGATGTGGAACTGAGAGTTCCCGGAAGGGCTGGATCACTGCGGGGTGGGGGCGAGGTACCGGTCGGTGAGCGGTTGTTTTCTCTTCCTTGTTATTTCCTTTATCATTATTACTATTGGTGGTAGCAGTAGTGATTTGTGTTACACCTTAGTTATTAAACTGTTCTTATCTCAACCCGTGGGAGTTGCATTCTTTTGATTCTCCTCCCCGTCCCTCCAGAAGCAGAGGGAAGAAAGGTGGGGGGGGAAGTGGACTTCGTGGTTCTGATTTACGGCCTGGGCTTAAACCACGACATTAAGTAAACATCAAGATGCATTTATTTTTTCTTAATATCGTTTTTGAGTGTTCTGAGGTCTTATCTCTTGTGAAAGGCACAAGAGCTGCATAAGTAGTATTCTGAAAACTCTGAAAATAATGAGTCCAAGATGAATTGTCTTGCTCTAGTTACATAGAGATGCTAGGAAGAAAACACAAATCCTCTGAGTTACAATTCCTGAACTTTCACTACAAAATCAGACTTCTTTTCTTTAGACCACCCTTCCTAAAGCTCCAGACAAGATGCTGTCTAGTTAAAAAATTATTTCTGTAGTTAACCTCTCCTTTTACTGTTATTTATTTCATGTATATTTCTTCTATTGTCACCTTTGCTATATTTTGCCTCATTTTGGAGAGAAGGCACTGCAGTAGCATGGGAACTGCTGTTTTCTCAGGATCAGAAACACTGCAAAATACCATGCTAAGTTACTTATCATTCTAAGAGATCCAATCTGATTTTAAGATCAGAGTCAGTGAGGTCTAGCTATGGAACCAAGAGTTTGAAAGTATTCATGATCTAAACTGGACCTCTTGTGAGTTTTATGTCACCATAAAACGCATAGCAGACATTTTTATTTTGCTGTAAGTATTGCTTGAGGTCTAGAAGAATTCACTAAACTTGCACAGGAAAAAAATCTCTCTTCCACATTGGCATCATTAGTCCTGCATTTTCTACAGGAAAATACAAATTAATTTATGTAGCACAGAGCTAAAAATCAAAGGTAATGAACCCTTGCAGGTTACTTCTAATCTTCTGCAGTGTGTCTGACTGCATCACATTATCAATGGACAAAAGAGAGTTTCCATTTCAGCACACAATCTTTTTTTAGCTTTTTATCATATAACCTCTTGTTTTTATGACGTGAATTACCATGCTCTCATTTATTTTTTCTCTACCATTTGTATCATCCTGGAGGTGAAAAATTCTGTATCCAGTGATTCCTGTCCAGTAGCTGTTCTGAGAATTTGTGCTTTTACATACTTTTGTGAGGTTTTTCTTCTTTAATTCATAACCAAAAGCTACAGCAGATAATACCGTGCAAATGATGTATTGTATGCGCTAAATAAAGCTGTTGCTTTCTGCTATGATTTGTGACTGAAGTTACATCTCAACAAACGGTGAAGGTCTAAGGGATGCAGCTAGCAAAGTATATGTCTTGTTGTCTTGTCTGCTCAGAGTCTGGCAGTTAATTCAGGTAAGATTTGTCTGTTGGACAAGTTCAGATACCTTCTTTGATTGCCTGTCCTAAACAATGCTACACATGGGAGGTGAGTATCCAGCAGCTCAAACTGCGTTTCCACATGTACAGGTACTGGAAACTCCAGCTCATCAGAGTTATTTTCTGCACAGATCAGCTGTAAAGACTTTCTAGGTGACCCTCTTGCAAATGAAAGTCCATCTACATCTTAGATGGAATTAGATGGTGTGAATTGTGGTCACCATGTTTGCAATAAAGTGTTTGTCTTTACTTGCAACACCAGTCCTACTTATATTTGTTCTGTTTCTTGTATCTGTGTTCCTTATTATCAAGGCAGTGCTTCAATATTGGACTGTGGGGATGATGAATACGGGCAACAGGTTTCAACAACAGAGTCCTAGAATATATTCTAGAACATGTATTTAAGACCTCAAAACATTTCCAAAATACCTAATTTTCCACAAAGTCAGTGAAAGTTGCTTGCATGGTTGAGGTGAGGGTTCCCAAAGGCACATGGAGGAGACAAGTGCTGCATGCATGTGACAAGCCAGTGTGAGGTTAGGGGCTGATACCACTAGTGCAGTTGAAAATGCAGACCTGAATATCAAGGTATATTTTAAGAGCAAATCTGTGACGTGGAAAAAGGTTGTCAAACAAATAGGCAACATTTTCACCCATTAAGTTTTTAGCATTCAGGATACCTTTGGTCTTAATTTCTGTTTCTTACAGGTGAGAAAGCCTCTTAGAGGGAGAAGATAAATGCTCATGTCTCTCTCCATTGTTAAATGTCTCACAGAAAGGGGGATGCTTGTTCAATCATATGCAGTTTTGCATTGGATTTGTGAGGCTAAACTGCTAGTGATTCATAGCTGTTTCATTTTGGATAGGAGAGGTAACCTGTTAGGTCCTTGTGAAAGACTGAGTCTCTTCCATACCACTTCTTCATTCACATATTTTTGGGTAGTAGTGACAGTCTGTGTAGACTGCATCATCTTGTCTGTGTCTGTCATTTGTCTCATAACTGTTAGGTATCCATATAAATACATGGCTGAGAAAATACAATTGAATGAATCGTACAATAATTTCATTAGCTGACATAAAAATCGGCTTCTACACTTTTTCTCCCTAGAGAAATACCATGACATTTGTGTAGATGTGAATTAAAAATGCCACACAGTTAGGACCTGGACTTCTGAACTCTGTTGAAAATGGAATATATATAGCTGTCAAAAAACAGTAACAAAAAACTACGCAGTGAGGAGGCAGATCTGTCATTCACACTGATTGGGCTTATATACATTCACCGCTTATATACATTCACTGTATCTTGAACTATGCAGTATTTGATCGTCCAGATGGCTTTTATCAACTGTTCAACTGACAGAAGTCCATTGAAAATTGGCCTAACAGTGTGTGAATTACTTTGCTATGATTCCTCAGGCACCTGAGGGCGGCTGTTAAAGACTGAATCCAATTCACCTCTGTGCTCATGTCAGACTAAACAGGTGTTACTTCTGTTTTTATTTGGTCTATCTGATTATTAATTCAACAGAAATTGCCAAATAAAAAACCCTGACAACTTCTTTTAGCTAAAGAGAGGAGAATTGGCTGGAATGCAGTGTTTACTCCTTCCCTAATGTCAGTTTTGTTTCCGTTCCTTTAAAATACATACCCATGTTCAATTAAGCTTAGTTTTCTCGAACAGCTAGTTGTCTGTGCTGCTTCTGAGGCAAGCCAGGCTTCAGTCTTAGCTTTATGTATTGTAATGTCTGAAAAACAAAGACAAAAAGGATCAGAGAAAGTTGACAGGAAGGACCTTATTTAGAGGACAAAGTTCTGCAGGTGTAAACAGCTTCAATCAAGTAGATTTTATTTTGATATTCCAGAGTTCCCAGTCTTCTGTGGCTTCTTCCAAAGTGCTGCTCCTGTTGCTTACCAGCACTTAAAAATTTACACAGAGCAAAGACTACTTTCATTAGTAGATTTGTCTCTGTTTCCTTGTCCTTTCTTATGGTCAAGATCAGCCACTGCCTGGCAGGGAGCATGAGGTTACCTCACCCTGCTCCATACTATGTAAACTGCTTTCATCTAAGATGTGAGGCTCCTGATACATGGTTAAATTGATAGAAACTAAGGAGTATAAATCATGTGGTGTGTTACACAAGTTAAAAATCACATACATGGATTTCACGCCGTGTTTAACACAGGAACCACAGCTGTGAATGCAAGACTGTGTGCTCAAGCCCACATTGAAGAAGCACCTTTTTCCATTCTGCAGAAGTCACAAGTCTGTGTATTAAGTGCTGTATTTTTGTTCCGTATTCTTTACATGTGTATGTGTATATTTTTAAAAGTCTAAAATCATAAGTCATGTCTCAGCACTGCTGAAATTGTAAGTCAAACTTGCTAGTCTTTGTCTCAAATTTGTAACACACCAGATTGAAATAAGGGAATGCAGTGGCTGATAATTTTGAGGGGAGTTTCATCCTATGGGGAGATGTTCCCATTTAAAAGAAAGAATTCTAGGAGATGGGACTTGAATTTGGTATCGCACTGTTTCCCTGTGCTGTCATTCATAGGCATGGGGCAAGGTGCAAGACTAGATTTACATCCATGTGAAATGATTTTTAGTCCTTTCATGCCTGAATCTGAGCTTGATTGTCTAGAGTAGATTTAGCGTATCATTTGGATGTGTCTAAATTAGATCATAAAAATTGCTTTGCTTTCCTGGCACAACTGGCAAAGGAATTGGAACTGGAGTGAATCTCAGTTGATACCTCAAATCCCAGTGCCTGCTAAGAGATCGCAGGCATAAGTTTAGCATTTGTGACCACTTCTCTTGTTCTGGGTTACACATGGGGTTCTGGGTTATCTACAAAGAAAAGGCAAAAGCGTCCACATGCTATCAAACCAAGTGCTGTAGTTCATTTTGTGAGGTCTCTGAAATAGATTATGTGAGTGCAAATATTTGTCAGAACTGGTCATGGATATTCACTGATTTTAAACAACTGGATGACTGTTGCACTGCTTCCCTAGGTGCTAAAAATCAATGATAATGCCAGACTACTTTGCTCATTGTTATTTTAGAAAATCCCTAATCAAAACAAGTATAAGTGCTGATGTGTGCTCAGTGGTGGAGTTTTGTGTGTTCCTTGGAAAGATGATATTCCCTGGAGAGAGAGGAAAGGATTAGAAATGATAACCACTTTTTAAATACATCAGCTTGCTCATGTGTGTGGTGTTTTTTATCAGCTTTACAGCAAAAGCTTCATTTGATTTGTGCAGGGATGTGGATAATAAGGAGAGAGGCCAGCGAGCTGATTTTTATAGTCTGTTTGTAGCTTAAACAAAGATCTGGGATTTTGCGGATAAAGACCAACTGAAATACAGCAGATTATGCAGCTTCCTCTTTTTTTTTTTTTTTTCCCCCAAAGGTTTGTTAATTCCCCCTCCTCCTGCCCAGCCTGATCTTCATGTGTCCACTCCGCATGAAAACAGGGAGTTTTAAAATAGAATTTGTGGCAGAACTTCATCAAATCCTCCTCCTTGACCATGGCTGATTCTTTGTATTCAGGAATGTGCCATGCTTGGGCACTGTTGCATTTGTGATAAACACGGTTTCAACTTGGACCACCATGATATTAGCAGGCACAGTTCTCACTGCTAAAATGCCACTGTTGTGGATAAAATCCCTGAAGTCAAAGAAGAGGTGGAGCAAGCTGCTGTCTTCACTGGAGGGTGAATATATCTTGGTGGCATGGCTCCAGTTTTTCTGTGACACAATTAAGAAGCTTGATGAAAACTGTACTGCCTTTTCCCCTTTACAGCAGTGGAATGCACAGCCTTGCCGACAGGTTTCTCAGTGCAGGCAGAAGTAGTATTTTGGGTTATTTGTCATTTAATTTCTTATGAGCATAGTATATTATGGTGAAGTTAGTATCATTCTAATGTGAAGTGGCTTCTCTATGGTGAGAGCTAAGTGAAGAATTGCTGTTAAAGTCCAGCACTGCAACTCCTGCACAGTTCACAGCTTGCTTTCTTGCAAAGCTAAACAAGATGCATTCACAAAAGAGCTGGGACCTCCTGCACTGGACGTTGGCTGGAAATGCAAAGAACCACATAAATAAAAAGCATCATATAGATGCTCTGTGTTATTTTTAAATGCATCGCATAAAGATAGGCAAGTGCAAGGTGGAGTGGTAGGACAACACATCATTTTAGCAGTACTGTTCATTTTCTTATTCTAATGAAGCTTTTCTGTCTGATGTTGGAAGAATTATTTTAAAATTAATTTTTAGCTTGGTCTAGAATTTAGCTTATTTCAGAACCTGCAATAGAGATGTTGGTCCCATTTATTTTTAAATTCCAAAGGAAACAAATATAGGAATAAAACCATGTTTCCCTGCAGCACTTGGCAAGCAGCTACTCTTTCATCTACCCAGTACACGACCACCTAGAAATTCGGTTCACTAAAAATTGACTAAACAAAGCTGAATCTACAGGGAATATTTCCATGGCAGAGAAAGCTGTAAGGAGTAACTCAGCAGTGTTCTTGCAGGCAGCGTGATATAGTGGGCAGAACTCTGGCACAACTCAGGCGGGAGCATGAGGAGACACAGGTCTCAATTCTTGTAAGCCGTAAAACAAGCAAAGCAGTGCATTTGACTTATGTGTTTTAATTTTTCTGATACATGGTTTATGTACTTTACATTTTCAGTGAGCTATCTATTTTTTTTCTCCCTATAAGCAGGAGGAATAGCAAATGGAAGGAGGTGGTAGAGGCAAAATGAAGCATCTTAAACTAGAGTCACTTGTAGGAAGATTGAACCAGCTGTCAGTGTCTTAGAACAGCTAAGGGATAGGAGCTGATTTTGCTCTTTATAGCTAGACTGTCCCTCATTTTAGAAGACTGCTAGATATTTTCAGCTTATGTTTGCAAATTTGCCATCTTTGCTGTAGTCCTATCATGCCTCATGTACAACTGACATCCTGATGAGAGATTTCTGAGGATGGCTCAGCCTGAGTGATCAATTACTGCGTATTCAATCTGGAAAGCACTTTGGGTTCTTAGTGAGGTTAAGATGCTGTCTGAGTTTTCCAGTACTGAGGGTCAGACTCTGATGTTAGACTTTATATTAGCTAGTACCTAATCCTGTATCAACCTCAGGGTGCGTGTTGCATACAGTATTATTAAACATGAGTTAAGGTAGCTGACGTAATTCTCAGAAGAATACACATCAGTATATAATAGATATGGTTAATAAACCAATGCTGTTTTAGAACCATTGGCTCTGCATGAAGAGGAAAAACTCAGAAAATAATATTCAGAGCTCTCGGAAAAACAGCTATTAAGAACTCCACTTCCAAGCCATCAATAAGCGTGTTGTGTTTTGTGGTGTGCTTCTGAATGACACCAGGCTGTGAGTTTAGAATTGTGTTCAGTGTCTGGCCACAAAACACAGCTCTGAACGACCTGCTTTTTATTTTGCCGATTTTGAAAGGACTGAAGTAGTGGGGCTGCTGTTGAGGGACTGCCAGCCAACTGCCATACTCAATTATATCTGCCCTTCCTCAGCTTCAGTAGGGTAAAGTCACAAAGTCCCTTTAAGAGTGATTTTTGCTCTACAGGAAATGTCATGTTGAAGGTATAGTAGTGCATCTATCATGAAGTGTTCAGTTATGGGGCAAAACATTGCTCAGGGAGGTAAATTTGATCTCTGGGAAGCAGATGAATTAGAAAGGAAGCTGAATCTCTGAGAAAAATGAAAGAATTAGTATCAAAAAAATAATTGTGATTGTGTGAGAAAAACCCTGTGTTGCTCTGACTTTCATACAGCTGGCCATTGAAATTCAAGTTTAGGTTTTGCTGGATACACAAAGGCATATTTTGAGGACTTTATCCAAAGGGAAAAGCTCCCAGTGGGATGAGCTCCATCAGGACAAGCTGCAGCCCCAGACTAGAGAGGGCTTGGTATGGTCGCATTCATATTGTCAGACCTGAAGCAGAGGCGTGTTGCACAGCTCAGTGTTTTCTTTCCTGTCTGGGATGAACATTGGCCAGAGCAGGTTTTTAAACTGCCCCCACCATACAGGTTCAGGAACTCCCTGCTCCAGGCAAGGACATCCTTTCTGTGACACAAAGTCTTTAGGTCAGCACCAGGAGGAATTAATTACTGGAGATTTAGCTGTGCTGCTAGCCAGAAGGTTCCCACGTAACTATGTCCCATTTTTTAAGAAGTGGGTTATCTTGGCTTAGCTCAGCATGTTGACTTGATTGAAGGCTTTTGAAAGTATCTACATGGAATAGGCACTCTGTGTCTCCAGCTCCCACTTTGTCATAGGCCAGAAGCAGAGAATGCCCCGGAGCTGGGTAGTGGTGGCAATCCTCAATCCCCTGAATTTCCCAAGTGTTAATTCCAAGAGTGCCAGTCAGCAGGAAATAACTTCTGTCTTACTGTCTTGTTTCATGCATTCCGTTGATCCGCTCAGCAGTTCAGAAATGGTAGAAACATGACCTTTCCCATGAATTTTTAACATAAGGGCCCTTATCTTGCAGGCTCGCCTGCCTTTGCACACCCTAGAGGACCAAAGTCAGAGCTTGAGAGGGTAGCAACATTTATTAGCAGAGATCATCCTGAATCTGGCAGAACTGAAGCCTAAATACTTTCTTATTCTTTCAGAAATGTCCAACAGTTTTAGGATTTTTCTGTTTTAAATGTATTAAGCAGAATAAAATTTTTAACCTGTGCTTTAAATTAACTTTCTAACCATATAGCAGTAATTTCAACCTGTATATCTTAGTCTATAAAGTTAATTTTTAATGCTTCAGTTTACAATTTGGAATAAGATTTTATGAGATTCTACTACTGTACATCAATTTGACAAGATTCTGCTATTAAAGTTAAATGTTTTAACACATAGCTGGAAATAGTCTATGTTACTGTGAGATTGTTTAGCAATAAATACAAGCTGAAATAGTAAATTTTATTTGTTGTGAAAATAGTCTGTCGTTGTTAAATAGAATTTCTATTATATACCTTATTTACTGTTATTTGAATTAAAAAGAACAATTTATTTACATTACAAACTCTAAATTTAATTTACTGTTAAACAGTTAAATTACAGCATTTGTGAAGCTAAGCTGCCAGTAATTTGACCATAAATGTATGTGATTTTTTCCCTGAATGCTTTACACAAAACATGATGAAAATGCATGCATTACAAGAATCCAGAGAAGGAGTGCAATTAAAGCTCTCCTAATTTTTATCTGAAAATCTATCCATTTTCAGCATTAGAAAGTAAGATGCAATAATGTATTCAGAGTGATAGAACAAGGGATTCTGATGGCTTTCAGTGTCTAACAACCTTCTTAATGTTTCTAGATTTTGATCCTTTAAGATATCATCTTGAAAGTCATTGTAAAAGAAAGCTACTGTAATGTATGTGATACAATGCATCTGGTATCTGCTTTCGTGCACTTTTTTTAACTGCCCCTTTTTCAAGTGCTTTAAACTCACATGTATTTTTGACATGGTTTCCATAGTCAACAGTTTCTACTGACAACAGTTTTCAATAATTCACCAAGGTCTGGGTCCTACTGAGTGTTGACTTCTCTGGTGCTGATCTCACAGCTTTAACCTAAGCACACACCTCTTCTTCCTGCTGACTTAGGCAGTGCTAGCAAAAGAGTTCACATCTGGCTGCTGGGTTTGGGGAGGGAGCAGCCTAGTGGACAGCAAAATAAGAGACCTGTCGGAGACTTGGCATCAACAGAGTATGAGCCCTGACAATGAAGGTCTGAGTTCAGGTTCTAACCCTTCCATGTCCATTCTGACTTCCAAACGGGAGGTCTTTGGTTCAAATTCTTACTGGCATATGCTCCTGGATGGCAGGAGGTGCTGTCATGTGTGTCTTCTGACACATAAACACGAGCTCTGAGGGTGTACAGAGAGGAGCATATGGTAAGACCCAGCCAGCCCACTGACAGGACTAGTCAGGTGGCAACCTCAGTTTTTGAAGTGCTGGTAAGAATTTGTAAGTTATTAGTGAACGTTGCTGTTGTTTCTTCTTCATTGATGTTTTCTTCATCTGTTTTCTGCCTACTGTGGAATGTACAGAACATGAACACACAGATCATCTACCACTTTGGAACTCAGTTTAAGCAGAGACCTTATGAGGTGCCTATCGCTGTCAGTTATTTTGTCAGAGACTATAATTACCTACTTTCAGTGATCGATTTGTCCCTTCTCAAGCCCAGGCACTTAAAATTTGCGTTTTCTTGTCTTACTGTGCATTCTGGACCTCTGTTACTGGCTGAATCCTTGAGTTTCATTCTGTCCCTACCTAGGGACTGTGTCTCTTCTTCTCTGTATGTACTGTCATGCTCTTTCTTCATCTTCTTTGGAACAGAAGAGTCACAATTTGTCTTACATGTAGCTGGCCAAACAAGAAAATATCTTAAAATTTGATAGTAGAGAACCACAAAAAAAAATTTAACCTCATCAATAAATGAAAAGCTGAATTACTTGTGTCAAGCACAGTTGGAACGGTTACTGTTTCACTGTCTTTTTTCTACTTCAGCTACTCTACCCACCATCTTACTCCATCAAAACTCTCTGACAAAAATCTCATCCTGGCTTTCCATTTCCTTCAAGGTCTGCTTCTGTACCCATCACCTCTTGCATTGCTGCACACTTGACAAATCAGAGCAGCATATGTCTTTACTGTGCTGTCATGTGCAAGAAGCAAATTAAAGTGGTTTTTGAATCTCACTGCTAGTTTCATTTCTACATGATGTGGTAGAGTGTGTTTGCACAAGCTGTGCTGACAGATAGGATGGAGAACATATACCTACTTTGAGCAATTATAGTCTTATAAAATGTTAGTTGGCTATGGTTTTGAGTTAGATTTTGTCCAGAGAGAGATTCAGTCAGTGATAAACAAATTACATGTGTTCTTCACATCTCTTTTGAGAAAAATTCCATTCAGAGCAGAATGGTATTAGACAGGCACCAACTTGGCCGGTGGATCATTGGCATGTTTCTGGCTGTATGTTCCTTATGTGCACCACTGCCTCATCCTATAGCTACCTCTGGTTTATTTGTAGTCAGCAGATTCACAAGGAAAGGCTTTCTGAGTACTGGCGGGGGCAGCTGGCAGGGATCATTTGTTCAAGATCATAGAATCACAGAATGGTTTGGGTTGAAAGGGACCTTAAAGATTATCTAATTCCACCCCCCTACCATGGGCAGGGACAACTTCCACTACTAGATCAGGTTGCTCAAAGCCCCATCTCCTTTCTTAATGTCTGGGAAAAAACATTAATTGGAGGTCAGGATGCATCTTTTTTAACACCAGAAAAGACTCTCATTTGAGTCATGCAAGCAAACTTGCTTGGTGCTTCTTGTTCTCTTGCTCTATGTTATTGAGTTGCACGTATTAAGTTCTTTGCCTCTCAGTAGCATGCCATGCGTACTTCTGTAAAAGGTCACTATATAATGATATAGCAGTTTGTACTTGATGATATTTTTCACACTGGATTTTTTTCTCCTAAACATTTCTGAAAAATATCACACAGTTTCTAAGCACTTCTGAGCTGAATTTGAACAAGGTGCTGTGAGGAATTCACCATTGCACTGCTCACCCATCCCTAACCTTGAAACGTTTAAAAATAAATAAATAAACGGATTTGCATAAAATAATATAGTAACCCACCGAATTTATTTAGTTTAATTTATGCTAATCATGGCATATTGGTGCTCTGGCAGATAAAATAAAGCTGGTGGAGAAGACTGCATCAAGGAAGCGATGTCAATTAACCCTAGAAATTGCCACTGAAAGTGGGTTCAGCTTTGCCATTGAGGAGAGCCAGTCCAGCAAATTCTGTTAACTGGCAATAATAAGGTGGATTTATTAATTTTAGGGTTGTGTAAATTTAATTTTTTATTTATAGATTTTTTTCATTTATATGTATTTTTATTTTTATATATATATAAGTACACATGTATTTTCTTAGGGTTGCATATATTCCTGATAGATATTAGAAGTTAAAATATTTGAAAAGATGGGAATATAAATCCAGGAGTGAATTCAGGTTATTTTGCATAGGCTTTTAATTATTTCTGTCTTACAATTCTAGTCATGTTTTTTTCAGGTTATATAATATACCATTTAGGAATAACTATACATAATATGGAATTTAATATTAGTTCAGGCTTTCAGTAGCATCAGAAATAATGAAAATGACCAAGCAGAATGGGTTGTATTCATCTTTACTGCTGTTTGATCAGGGAAGGATAGATAGGTTGTATCAGGTTGCATCTGTTATAATTGCGCCTTGACTCTGGCTACCAAAGGAAGCAAACAGCCCACAAGAATAAATAAAATCATTTCCATAAACAAATATCTCGAGGCTTCTCATGTGCTCTAGCTCCTGTGTGTACTGATTTGCTTTTAGATGTAAATAAACTCCTTTGGTTTCTGACTTGCAAATTTGTATAGCACTCAATCGGAACAGGATTTTAGCTGTAACTTTTTTCCACACAAAATGAAAGATTGAAAATGGGAGGAAGAGGGAGAAGAGAAAAAAAAGTTCCCTTCTTCACCTTAGACCACATCGCATAAGATAAATGTCAGACAGGATTTAAGTGCAAGCAGTCTTTGAAAAGGAGAGATATTTATACAGTTTGCTAGGTTGGGGTTAGGATTTTTGTTGTTTTGATTTGCTTTTTAGGAGTAGAACCAGAGGCTTTAAGGTGATGGCAAGGATTTTCCAAAAAGGATGCCTCAATTAGATTTTAATTTTATTTAGGACATAGGTAGGTGGCCTGATTTTCAGTACTGTGGAGCAAGCAATGGCACTCCAAGGCCCATGAGGACTGCAGAATTTTGTGGCTTTAGATCATATTATCCTGTACCTTAAAACAGTTCTAGTGACTGCCTGCAATGTCTGAACAAATGACAGGAGCTGAGCAAGTAGATGTCTCTGCACAAGGAAGAGTAAAACTCATGGAGTGCAACTTCTGCCATGTATGCAAAACAAACATGAAAACAAAACTCATTTTCTCAAATGCCTTTTGTTTGCTGTTATTATTTGAAGGGTCACTAGCAAAATGACAGGCGCAATTATAATCTCTTACAGATTGCAGTATGTATTGAACTTGCATACTAGTTTTCATTTGGACTTCTTGTTTTCAGTCATGAAGAAGTTGCCTGAGTTTCACTTGCTTGGAAGTCACATTTGCTGGTCTGAACACAGTTTGAGGCATTTTCTAATGCAGACCAAGATAAAACATACTTTTCAACTTTTACAGAGAATATTTGTGAATTCCGACAGCTTGTTCGGCTGTAGGTAGAAACTTGAAATTTGGCATAGAAATAGCTCTCATGAAGGGGAAGTGCTTTTGCTTTTTCTAGAGAAAATTGCTTTTGATTTGACTGAGCTGTAAGCCTTTGAGCAAGTGGCAAAAAAATTTTATTCTCGGCGCTTGCAGGGTGTGCAGCGGAGGAAAGGCTCTGTGCATATGGTTAATTTAGTGAAAGCACACAGTATAGTGCAATATGCTTCTGAAAATGGGTGGAGCCACCTGAGGCTGGGACTTTATAAGGTATGAGGGACACATAAAAAGAGCTTTTCATTTTCAGGGGCTAAGCCAAAGGCTTCCTCCTCTCCTCAGCTCATAGAACTGTCTTAACTGATGCTTATAACAAAGCAAGCCGGTTTTCTGACATGCACACTGTCATGTTGCTCTGCCCCAGCAAAGAGACTTTGTACAAATGTTCTTGTGGAGTTAAAATTACATTATGGTGGTACTACAGCAAATCCACCAGATGTATCAGGCCGTGTGCACCATGATCCAGGTAGCAGAGTCTCACAGTATCACACAGTATCACAGTATGTTAGAGATTGGAAGGGACCTCAAAAGATCATCTAGTCCAATCCCCCTGCCAGAGCAGGAACACCTAAATAAGGTTACATAGGAATGTGTCCAGGCGGGTTTTGAACGTCTCCAGAGAAGGAGACTCCACAACCTCCCTGGGCAGCCTGTTCCAGTGTTCTGTCACCCTCACTGAGAAGAAGTTTCTTCTCAAGTTTAAGTGGAACCTCTTGTGTTCCAGTTTATACCCATTACCCCTTGTCTTATCATTGTTTGCCACTGAGAAGAGCCTGGCTCCATCCTCGTGACACTCCCCCTTTATATATTTATATACACTAATAAGGTCCCCCCGCAGTCTCCTCTTCTCCAGACTATAGAGACCCAGCTCCCTCAGTCTTTCCTCATAAGGGAGATGCTCCACTCCCTTAATCATCTTAGTTGCCCTGCGCTGGACTCTCTCCAGCAGGTCCCTGTCCTTCTGGAACTGAGGGGCCCAGAACTGGACCCAATATTCCAGATGCGGTCTCACCAGGGCAGAGTAGAGGGGAAGGAGGACCTCTCTCGACCTACTGACCACCCCCCTTCTAATACACCCCAGGATGCCATTGGCCTTCTTGGCCCCAAGGGCACAGTGTTGGCTCATGGTCATCCTGCTGTCCACTAGGACCCCCAGGTCCCTCTCCCCTACACTGCTCTCTAACAGGTCGTTCCCCAACCTATATTGGAACCTGGGGTTGTTCCTGCCCAGATGCAGGACTCTACACTTTCCCTTGTTATATTTCATCAAGTTTCTCCCCACCCAACTCTCCAGCCTGTCCAGGTCTCGCTGGATGGCAGCACAGCCTTCTGGCGTGTCAGCCACTCCTCCCAGCTTAGTGTCATCCGCAAACTTGCTGACAGTACACTCAATTCCCTCATCTAAATCATTGATGAATATATTAAATAATACTGGTCCCAATACTGACCCTTGAGGCACTCCACTAGATACAGGCCTCCAACTAGTCTGTATCTATCTATTGCTTGCCACATCTGTTGCCTCAGTTTCTTCACTTCTAGCTAAAATCAGTCTCATTTTTAAAGCTTTGAAAATCAGTCTTCAGGTATCTTGGATATTTTTAATTTCCTTCAATTCATTTTTTCACAGCCCTCTTTCCAAGGCCAACATAGTCTACCCAGTTCTTTACCAAACCTTAATTTTTGTTTATTTGTAGACTTCCCATAAGGTCTCTACAGCCTTCTCTTCCCTAAAGTTCAAACTGCTCCTCTGGATTTGATGGCACAGGGAAGAAGAAGGGATCTGTGGTATGTTCCTTTCAGAACAGCTTTAGTTGCCTGGACAGACAGAGCTCTTCTGAGCAATGGCAGCTTCTGTCCAGGCTCCAGCTCCCCTGCACCTCTTTGGCTTTCTCACTTAGTCCTGAGCTTCCTTTGTGTTCCTGTGGAGCTGTGTTACCTGGCTGCCACTTTATGAGTAGATCTGCAATTCCACCACACATCAAACAGATGAAATTGATTGAACCAATATATATTTAAAAGACCAGCTCTGTGACAGGCCTAAGCACTTCACATTGTGCAATTTTCCTATCTAAAGCACTGCCCAATTATAATTCCTCTGACAGACACTGATAGACAAACCCCCTCCAATGGGGTCAGATCCAGTCTCCCCGAAAACATCTCTCCATCGAGCCCACAAACGTGGATACTGAAATCAGGACAGTACTCAGGGAGCAAAGCAGTTTCTCACTTGCGTGCTGTGAGGTGAGCAAAACCTCCCTGCAGGACCTCGCTTCACCAGAGCTTTCTCACCAAAGGCTGCAAGTGGAGAACAGTGCACCAGACCAAGGGCAGATCCATCATAGATCTACCTATCATAAAAGGATACAAAGATGTTTTTCATGTTTCCCTTGTGTTTGTTACAAGGCTGCCAAATAGATACATCATTCACACTTGCTCAGGCCTGCCTTTTGGCCTGTCCTGCTCCATCAGAGACCGTAATGCTCCTGACCCCCTTGGACTTGGTCCCAGTGGAGATTTCAGAGAAGGGATGCTTTTCTTAGGTCTGTGGCTGTCAGGTATAGACCAACACAATATCAAAGCCAACTTATTCACTGCTAGATTAATTATGTTGTTAATTGGTTAACCTAGGGCAGACAGTATGGAAAAAAATGTTTAATATGTTGGCACGAGTGAATAGAGCTGGGCAATGGCTATGTACACATTATGGCAGTTGGATGTTTTCATTGTAAAACTTAGGTAGATGATCTTGAATGTTTTAAGATGTTGTTAATATTATTTGAAAAAACAATGTCTTCTGGAATTAAATTTTAGAGGAGTACTGAGCATAGGTAATTTTGGTAACTCTTCACTTTTTCATGCTTAACTGGAACGGTCTTACTATTCTTCTGGCTGCCTGGTGTACAGAAGACAGCATGGCACAAAATGGTAATGAGATGTTTCCACTTGAAATAGTGAGCTGCAACAGCTGGGTCCTGGGCCTTGAATCCAGTTCTAGCAAAAGGACAGGATGCCACTGCAAGCATTTGAAAAGAAAACAGAAAACTAGAAAGATTTCCAAAGGTAAAACATCCCCAGCAATGTGCTGCAAGGAAAAAGCCTAATTAAATTGCCCAAATCATTTTAGCCCTGGAGCTTGAAAATGTCAGTAAATAAATAATTGGTTATGCAAAGATTACTCTTTTCTGCTAATAGAGCATAGGAGAGAAGAAGCAAAGCCACTGGGGGTTCCTTCTTTGACCCACAGCAGTTTATAAGAATACAGACAATACCAACAAAATGAAAAAGGAAAAAAATAAAAATACATTTCCTTTCATAGCTGTCAGTCCTCTCCTTTCTTTGGAAGGGAGGAAGGCAGGTTATCGCTTGTGCATGCGTGGAGCTCAGCCCTGTTTGCAGTATGATTGTATGAAAAGCACTTTATTAAAAGCTGACTGTTATTTCCAGATTTTAAACTTAAACACAGACAAGTTAAGGGGTAGATATAAAATCAATATCACTCTTCAGGTATTGCAGACAACATTTTGAAAGGTAACTATTTAGACTGTAGCAAGTGATTTACTGATAAGGATGTTCTGCTGATCCGTTTGTTCCTGATTTGCTGTACCTTGTCCATTAACATGACTGCAAAATGGGACTGAGAGCTCGTTTTGATTCTGCTGTAGGGCTTTTATTTCATCCTCTGAAAAAACTGAGAGCAGCATAGCTGAAAGTTTGTACAAGAGAACTCCTAACACCTAACATGAAGACAATGTATTTTTACACCAAACGTGCTGCGCATTTCAGATGAGTTTTTTAATCATGAACTGTGCTAAAAGTCTTGATTTATTTTGGAATGATTAGGTGCATACAGAACTCTATTAGTCTGTAAGCAGAGATAATGAAATGCTGGGTTACTGACTATGCCTTTAAATACTTATTGTCTTCATATGAATTTTGATGAAATGATGTATGAATTCTGCAGTATTAAAATTAATAATATTTTCCTCATATTACGCAGACTGAAGTGAGCACAGTAGCCATGAAACAGTACTGATATTTCCTCGGTGCCTCATCTTACTACATTAGTTTTCTAGCTTACCTGGTTCTGAGTGCCATCTAATAGGTGAATGTCATTCATCTGAGAGACATTAGTTTGATGTCAAATGTGACTTAGGCTTTGAGGTTGATGGGATGATAAGTAGCCCACCATTTCCCCCTGTGGGATATAATGTCTGTGCCAATCTGCCTTTTTACATTCAAAGGTCATGTCCACTTGAGAGAGCAACATATACAAATGGGATTTTAGGTACAAATTACCTTTTGCCCTGGAACTGCGGGGGGTGGGGTGTGGGGTGTGGGGTGTGTGTGACACAATAAATATGCAGGTTTTTCTTCAGTCTTACCTGTTCCTATGAATATTCCAGCACTTTAAAAAGATGCACACAGCTTTAGCACAGATATGCTTGTCTAGATAGATGTTTCCCCCCAAAAGTCAGCTTTTCAAAGCACAACCCAGTCAACAGAATTAAAAAAACCCTTGCAAGCATAGACTGGACAAGTGTCTTTATATATATAGTCACTGTGATGAGCATGGTAGAAGAACTCCTATACGGTTTGAGGACAACAGATGGAAGCACTTTAGAAATTCTTTTTCTGAAGAGCTTTTTAAGTGAATTCAACGATGGTATATTTTTTCCCATAATTTATATTTAGCATTTTAGGTCTCTCATTTTACTACCTACTGTAGAGATCTGAAAAAATAAACTAAAATATGGAATGAGGACATATAAATACTTCTGATATTGTGCTGAAAATTCAATGGGAAAGATTCTTATCATTTTCCAATCTGTATTGTGAAATACTACTTTTTAATTGTGGTATTTGGTGCATTGGCACCATATTTTGGACGAACAGTGTGAGTTTTAAGAGGTGAGGCATCATTTTGCCCAAGAAAATATGGAATTTATGGCAGTATCACTGCCAGACCTCTAACTGCTGTGTACCGTGACACTTTCTAGTGACATTAGTGACCACCACTGGGTGTAAATTCTACACGCACTGAGCTTTCATACACAAGTTGAAGGGTGAGTGAGGGAGGAAGAAGAGGAGACAAGGCTGTATAATGCTTCATGACTGGCTTAAGGGATATTAAATCGACCTTAAATCCTTGCCAACCGGTTAGATGGATAGCACACTGTTTCTAAAATTTGCAAGTCAAAGGGAGACAGGCCTAAATTCTTTCCGCTATGAAACCCCCACAGTCCTCTGCCTTTCAGGCAGAAGCAAAAAGGAATGGAAAATTCCAAACTAACGAGCGCTTCATTTTTTATTTTTTTTTTTTTTCTGCAGTGCTGTGCTTAGAAAAATTGCACTCTTTTTTTTCTAAGGCAAAGAAGTAAAATTAAAGTTGTATGACTGTTATAAATATTACATGTTCTGGGTATCAAGAGTACCTGTAGTTCTCTGGTTTCTGAGGGTGTTTTTGAATTAACCCTTTTATAGACAGCGGGTGTTGGGAGGAAAGTATAACATTCATGCTCAGTCAAATCTTACACTGTCTATTCAGGAGAAAGCATCCTAATGTAAAAGTGCGCTCACTGGAGCAATTGTGAGTTTTGTATGTATACTTGGTTTTTGTCTGCTTTGTAGATGTGAACTTTAGAGCATTTGAGAAATAATGACTTGGCCAAGTTAACTGACAAGTCAGAGATGGAACCCAATGTCTTCAGTCCAGATTCTGTGATGGTTTGTAATACCATCAGTTTTACTGAATATTAGGGATTAGTCAATGTAGAAGTTGGTTTCATAATGAATGCATATGTATTCAGCAGCAGAAGGATTTAGGATTCAAGAAGTGGTGAACTTCTACTGAATCTCTCAAGGGCTCAAGCAAATATGCTGTCCTGTTTTATTGGCATGGTTCAGAAGAACTTCTGACTGGTCCTTTGGGAGGAGTAATGCAAGATGGAAGGAAGCTGGAGCTGTCAAATTCCTTGGCTGAGACGTCCTAGACTGAAGGACCCATACAAGCCGGAATGGAGCGGGTGGGAAAGCAGGCTCTCCTGCTGAACCAGACAAGAAACATGCTCTGTGCAGTGAGTGCACTGACATTCAGGCAGTAGATGTTGCCTGGAATTCACTTTGTCATGAGCTTCACTTTTGCTGAGCACTGCCCTTGCAGGGGATGAGATGCTTCCAGATACACTTCCTACATGGTTAAAGCTCATGTTTAGCTTTCTGCTTGGTCTTGTATAAGCAGTAGAGAGACTCTCTGTCCTCATTTCATGTATTCACAACATCTTCCTACATAAAATCTATCTATAATTTAACCCATATTGTCCAGATTACAGTGCTTAAGAAGAGCTTCCATCCTAAGTCAAAGTCAAAAAGAATATTGTGCAATTTGTTCTGTTTCTTATGTGCTATTGATAATTTTTAAAAGCTGCTTCACTTCTGCTTATCCATGGACTCCAGTGAATTTACTCATTGGATCAAACTGCTTTTCCCTTCATCATAATACCCCAGCCACAACCCCAGTATCTATCTGCCTGCCTCCAGTCTTCATTTTGCAAGCTGGTCACAGCCAGTAATAATGGTGTCCTTTCATTTTCCTCGTAGTCTTTACCTGTCTTTGGGCTGGTTGATGTTCCCATAATTTTGGTAAATGCTACCCTATTTAAATAAATAAACACATTAAGTAGATTGTCAGGTATTAATGTAGACAAGACATCCCTAATGTAATTATTGTTCTGTGCATTACAGCTTCAGGAGTGGATCTTTTCTGAGTACAACATAAGAAGACTGGTTTGAGGAAATTAATACCAACTTTTAAATCCACTACTGTCTCTTTACTGAAGAAGTAATAGGCAATTTTTTAGAAAATGTACTATTTTGGATAAGCATAAATAGCTTTACTTACTGTGTCACAGCAAGAACAACTTTGTATGTAATTTCTGTGACAATTCTTAGACATTTCCCAACATTTCTGTCTCTTTAAAGTATTCACTTGCTTCAAAGCTATTTTTGACTCTGACCACTATCTGATGAGAAATTCACATGTGCTAAATATACCCATGATAATAATCTTATTTTCAGTCTTCCACTAAAAATGCTGATGGCCTGAAAGGTATTTGGGTCCTCAGTGTAGCTTCCCTGCCATTATTTTTCCAGTGGATTTCAGGACAAAGAAATAGTTAGAATGCTAAGCAATAAATATTGCTGTAATGTTGTTTACCAATCATTTTGTCAATATAACAATAATATAGCAATAATAATATGTCAATATAACAATAACAGTATATGTAATAATAGCAACGGTGTTCGTCTCACAAAGGACTGTTAGTGAATAAGTGACTTGAGAAAAGGGTTGAGAGAAATTAATTTCTCACACTTATAATACAGTGTCAGGTGTGAGAAATGTAATTCCCCCTATGTGATAAATTTGGGACAGAAAGGAATGTTGCAAAATTGTTGGGTTGTTCAACCAAACATCGATTTGATTTTCAGGTCTCTGGGCTACTGCTTGAAATACAGACCATTGGCAAAGCTAGCTGATCAGTGTTACATGCATCGTTCCTAACTTGAAGTCAGTGAGGCTATTGCAAAGTCACCTCAGAGGGAGCAAGTGCTGGGATCCAGGTTTCTTCTGGAACAGATCTAAATGCCAATTTCCACTGATTATTTTGGCATGATTAGGGCAAATGAAGTGTGCCTTTATGATTATGTGCCATGTTTTGGTAGCTAGACCACAGCTTGATTAGAACTCTTATGTTGTTTCTGCATTAGTCCTTTAGCTGAAGAAGTAGAAATTTTGTTCTTGCATCCAGCAGTTCCTGCTTCAGCTCAGGTACATGATAGATAGGGCTTGGGTACAACTACGCTGTTAGTAAGTGCTGGGCCTCTCTGCTGTAATGCTGTGCAAGGAAGAAGAGGGCACCCTGGTACAGGATGCACTGTTGCCTTAGAAGTATTTACGCAGCCTACAAGTAGCGATGTCTGTATTTTTACCTATCTCTGCCTGAGCTGATCTAAACAGAAGGTAGCAGCATCAGCCTTGGTGTCCACCAGACATTTCTGTGAGTTGAAACAAGTAATATAGTGAAATTCTGAAGACTATTGATGGAAGACTTTCACATTGCCAAGGAAAGATTAAACTAGACAAAGAACTAACTAAACTAAACTCCCAAACAAGAAAATGACTAAACACAAAACTACAAGAAATCTGGAGAGGGACTTTTTACATGCACATGTAGTGACGGGACAACAATGACTTTAAGCTGACAGAGAGGAGACTTAGATTAGATACTAGGAAAAAGTTCCTTACTGTGAGGGTGGTGAGACACTGGAACAGGTTGCCTAGGGAAATTGTGGAAGTCCCATCCCTGACAGTGTTCAAGGCCAGGTTGGACAGGGCTTTGCACAACCTGGTCTAGTGGAAGGTGTCCCTGCCCATGGCAAGGGGGTTGGAACTAGATGATCTTGAAGGTTCCTTCCAACCCAAACCATTCTATAATTCTATTTAACCTCCAAGATTTAAGAATCTGGGCATTATTGTTGCAAAAGTTGGAGGGGAATAAATGTGGGTGATATACCAAGAGTGGGTTTATTCCAGCATTGGTTTTGTGATTAAAGCAATCTGGCAGAGAAGGATTATTTGTGGGAGTGAGAGAAATAGGGAAGATCTCAGCCAGTGTCTAGAGAATACAAGACACTGTTTTTGTGAGCTCAAAAAAAACTTATGAATCATTCAATGAACTAACTTTTCCAGAAAACAGGTTCATTCTCAAATATTTAACTAGCATGGCCAAAACTAACTGCTTATAAGTGATAGATCACTCTCCAAAATATCGTAAGCTTTAAAGACTATAATATTTTTTAGTTTTGTCCTGTGATTTCAAATATCTTGGGGGTGGCTGGTTTAGTTTTGTTTTTCTTCTGCAACCACAAAGTCTGCAAGGATTTTATTTTTATCACATGACAGCTGATTCTTATTCCAGTATCTACGATTTATGAAAGTCAGCAACTATTGTTAGACTTTCAATAAAATTATCAGCTAATCATTTATGGTACACTACATTCTTCAGGGCACTATCGATGAGCAACAGAGATGCTCTTAGCCGCAGGCCACCATTTCTGACTCCCGTGGGACGAAGGTTGATGCAGTCATGCAGAGTATGAATTTTACTAGAAATCTGAAATAGCAAAACTAAACTTGCTGCATATAAACCAGAGTTAGGTAAAGAAAACTAAAAATCAAAACAACAATCAGGACTTAAGCTCTTAATTTAACTTAATTTAATTTAATTTAATTTAATTTTAGATTTGAGGTCAGACCTAAGCATTTGTATCTTAAATGCTTAATAAAGATAAACCCTGTAGGTCTGTTTCTACCAAGGTTAATTTTGAGGTTTTGAGTTCCTTACTTAATCTCTGAGGCTCTCCACTTTCACGTGCTTGTTCATGGTGGTAGTTCTCCTTGAAGGTTTGGATGAAGTTAAGGTGGTATTTGTAAATTCCTGTCCTTCAAAAAAATTCCAGCAGTAGTAGGAGTTATGTAATAAAGAGCTTTACCTGAATACTTAGCTCTGAAATTAAATAATAATTCTAAATTATAATTGCTTTTCTTAATTAACTATCATGTAAGAAAGTACAGATAGGTGAAAGAGTCTTTCTGGTAACATAACATGCTTTTCTGACTGAACGCATTATTTTAGTGATCAGGTGAACATTTTCTTCCTTCTATCAAGCTGACAGAAAGGTACAATGCAAATGCATTTTTGTAATTTGAAAACACATTTCTTCACCAAATATTTGACCTGGGTTAAGAAGTGAGGAAGATAATAGCTGTGTCTTGGTGTTTTATAGTCAAGTAGTGTTAGTTATCTAACAGGAAAAATTAGCAATGTGGCAAAGATCTGCATGGAATTCTGTGTTATAGAAGTACATTTTATTTAGTAAATCTTACTCCCTTTTGTATATGTTAGGTGAAAATGAATTGCATTTACCTTTGGTGTCTTCGTGGTACACTCCAGTACCTCACATGAAGATCTGTCCCAATTTAGCAGTACCAATAAATGTTTGAGCACATATTATTTTAAGAAGTTAATCTGTAGCCTAAACTAGTGCCAGCTTTTCCTCATCTTGAAGTTGCTTTCATGTTTCAGTGGAGTTTGGTTATTTATAGAAATACATTCTGACTCTTTGTCTGATTCATGGACATACAAAAATCACTTTGTGTCAATTCCTGGGTGCTAATTTAACCTCCTAGTGTGGTGTGAACCTTCAAATATAATGGGGTTGTAATATTTGTGCTTTGTTTACTGGCTTATTTTGCAAACTCTGAGATTGTCATCCTTGGGAAGGAGAAAATGAATATAGGCTCACTGCTCTTTTAAACCAAAAATTAGTCAAGTGAATCACAGAAAGGCCATCCGGTCCAAACTTTGTCCCAGAGCAGGGCTAACATCAAAGCTAGAAGGTATTCTGAAAGACAGAAGTCCAGGATCTGCTCAGTGACAAAATAACCTTGTCATTATTTATTTTATTTGAAGAATGTATTTGCTTTAAGTTCCCTTCATAAGGAAAAATAAGCGACAGTTCTTCCAGAAATGAAATAGTGGGTCTTTAAAGCACAGATTTCTGTATTGTGTAATACAGCCTAGAGTATCGTATCTTAGCTCAGTGAAATCCCACCATTTTATCTGTATAATTTGCTAGACTAGTGGTATGATTAATGCTGTAGCTTGCTATACATGCTAAGTGATCTAGAAGGAAAACAAGCTATTCCTTTTCATTATACATATAAATAATCTGAAAGGCTGCAGGAGATCTTTCCAGGTAGAGACAGAAATTGAGCTGATAGATCCAACTTTTATCCACTTGTTTGGAAAAAATCATGTTCTTTCTGCTTTGCTGTCTTGCCCATCACACTACAATACATTCTGCTTCCAGAGCTGGAAATAAAATCTCAGATTTTTGTTTCCTTCAGTACTGTTGAGTAACTGTAATAGGGGGTAATGGGTCATTTTTCTATCTAGCTCTTAATTCATATAGAAGCTATGGGACTTATTGGAGCATTAGAAGTCTCTGGTCAGAAATTCAGAGTGCATGTAAGAAATAAGATGACCCAAGTTTTTGACAGGGTAAGACAGGGCTGAAAAAGAAATCAAATTGAGTTTACTGATTTGACAGTATGAACAGATCTTCAGCAATGAACACCAATATTTTGCAGTGAAGTTTTACCTTAATCTTTCAATGAAATCATACAATGCATACGAGTATTTACATTTCCATCACTTCCTGGACTTGGATTTGCATGCATCTCTCCTCAGTCGCATCATAGATGGGAAGCTGTGAAAGCAGTTATTCATATCTTTTGGCCTAAGTGGTTACTTCACGTTGGTTTATGTTGGTTAACTTTTGCAGAGCAATCCAGAGAAAGAAAGGGGAATAGAAAGTCCATGGTGGTGATTTAAGAGCATACAAATTATGCACCCTGGGCCCTTTGGGCCCTGGAGACTGCCTGTATTAACTATACACTGCTTCTTTTTCTTCTCTTCTGCCTCTGATGATGCTACACATTTCTGTGGAACTGAGCTCCAGTTCATTGCCATCAGATCTTGAAAAACACTGGAGTGAGTCTTCCCCTTCCCTGAATATTGAAGACAAATGGAAGCATAATATGGACAATGGGTTTTGGCAGCTGAGTCCTTTCCCAGATGCATATAAAAAGTCAAAAACATTTATATGAATCATGTGGAATGTTTTACTACTATTGATAGATACAGCCCTCCTCTCTTTCCCCTCCACAAGTACAAACTTCAGGCTTCACTGAACCCCTAGAGGATTCACCATCTGAAAAAGGAGGAGAGCACAGCTAACAGAAAAAGAACTCAAACAGGAGAGGGGAAAAGACAAACTAGAGATGTTCCCAAAGCAGTGTATAAGCCCTTCCAAAATGTCACTAAGTTATTCTCATAAAGCAGCTTAGCTCTGGGTTTTGGCACTCTTCATCCAATGTTTTTCTGAGAGTCCCTCTCAGAAGCAGAAAGAGATTCTGGTGAAACTGGTCATTTTTGGTTCTTTGGTCATTCCTTATCTAATGTTTGGAATATTCATCTGTCTCTTTCCATGCTTAAGAAACTTGGTAATGCCTTGCATGTACCTCAACAGAGACTTGGGAAGGAGGAGTGCTTCATTCCATCAGTGAACCCGATCTCAGCTGGGAAAACCTCTCCTCCTCTATCCGCATCTCTTTGTTCAACTTAGCATCTACGTATCTTTGAGATTGTTTTTAAGGCCAGGAAGCTCAGCAAGGGGAGAATCATGTCTGCACTTGTACCAGCAGTTTAAAGGAATTATAGCACAGAATGATTTACAGATATTTTCTAAAAGGCAGTATTCTGAGGTATGCACAGTCCTTTTTATTTTTTTAAAGAACAAGAAAAGAGCTGTAGTAATTACCTTCAGTCAGCATAACCCTCAGCCTTCATTGCTGCCACTGAATAGAAAAATATTTCTTCTTTGTATTTCTGGATGCAATGTTTTCCACTTTTAACTGCAGTATAAAAGGACAATGATTTTCTTCTCCGCCCCCAGAAGAGTGAGAGATGAATGTTTAATTAGAGCCAGAATTTGTAATGTTCACAGAACAATTTTTTCCCCATAAGTGTCTCTGCTGATATGGATACTGTTTGTAGCTCATCTCCATACATCCTTACTATCTGCTAGCAACACAGCCCTGCTGCAGTTGCTGCATAAGCAGTTTTTGCTTTTTTAATAAGGGAAGGGAAGTCTTGTGGTTCATCCCAGTGGTGCAGTTCAAGAGAGAA
Source organism: Psittacula echo (assembly GCF_963264785.1). NCBI lineage: Eukaryota > Metazoa > Chordata > Aves > Psittaciformes > Psittacidae > Psittacula > Psittacula echo. The sequence goes on along the minus strand of NC_137735.1, from coordinate 16,567,191 downwards.
AAAAAAATGAGGCAAGCAAGGGCAAAGAAGATTCTTTTAACCCCCTGATTGCTTTTGCCACCTTGTTTCATTTACACTCGTGACAGAAATTTTGGCAGCGTATGCCTGGTGCACCTCGCTCCCCCTCACTGCCCAGAAATATCAACTGGATGCTGTCAAATGACTTTCACCTGGCCATTTTTCTTGCATTATTTGTCGTAGCTTGTTGTGTATTTTGACTATTGGCTCCCTCAGATTGCTACAGCACGTCAAAAAGGAGGAGGGGAAATAGCAAACTGTCCAAATGGGATCTGCTCAGCAGGGCCCTGCTGAGAGAAAACCTGCTGAAGCAAAAAAGAAAAGTTGTGGGGGAAGCAGGAGGGAATGAAGACCAGGACACCAACCACCTCCTATTTAAATCTTCTCTAGAAATCAGCAATTGTTTTCCTTAACTTTTGCCCATAGAAAGCAAATATAGCAGAAATATTCCCATTGCTTGTAAAGAAGCTCTTGGCTGCAGCTTGTGCTTGAAGTGCTTTTCCATAGTCTCCTGACTCTTTCAGAAATGGGTGGGACTCTCAGGGCTGTTTTTAAGGCGGGTTTCCCTGGCAGATGCTGCACTGACCTGCACACTTTGCATCCTAATGGCCAATTTAATTGCTCTTGACTGATTCCAATGAAGCGACTTACAGAAAGGCAGTGCAACATTGCCAGGCATAAAATCCAAATCCCACAGAGGGGTGGGACATGGGAAAAGGTGTGATGTTCCTGTTAGTCACTAATTCCAGTAAAAATGAAATGTTGGGGAGGGAGAGTTATGTGATCGCAAACATATTGCTGGAGTGGAGCTGCTGTAGTATCTCATTTATGGAGCAGTGAAATGTAGGAATGATAATAGCTCGAGTTTATGTAGCACCTTTCATCACAAAGGATCCAGAGGTGATTTGCAAACTTAAGCTGTTATATAGATGACACTTATGAAACAGAACACGGTTGCTGTTTTCAGAGTAATGGACTGAAACACTACAGATTGCATTAGTGCTACTGAAATTATTTGGGCCATTACTAGAAAATAGGTAGGATTTTTTATTTTTGTAGAATAAAAGCTGGATCACAGTGGCCAGCTCATGGGCAAGCTGTGACAGCTCTTCAAACGTGCCCAGAAAAGCACAATGCAAGAAAACATGCATCTGGAGAAAGAAGGTGTCTCTGACACAGAAACGTTAGTAGAGGTTCAGCAAAAGGAGTAGCATCACCATCGCATGGAAGAATCCTGTGGAGTGGCACGGGGCTGTTCAAGCAGCCTTGACTTTACATTTCCTGCAAAAGTACGCCCAGCAGCTTGGTGGCCCAAAGCACTGCAGGAGGGAAACAGGCCTGCAGTCCCAGCTCCTGGGGAGGAGCGGTCTCTGCTGCTTTTGCAGTCTCACTTGTGCCACTTTTAGGTTCCCTTGAGGTTTCCAGCCCAGATGCTGGTGCTGCCTGTAATGTTTAAATGTGATGTATGGGAAAATACACTGACGGTATGCTATGTGAAAAGTTAATGTAGGTGGATTTGGCACCTGTAGGAGCTATCATCTTTTTTGTCACACATTACCCCTCAGATCATGATTGCAAAGTGGTCTGTGCTGGCCCAGCTAGAAGGCAGCAGGTACGAACAACTGCAGTACAAACTGCAGCTCTTTTCTCTGACTCCCATGAGGTGAAGCATTATCCCAAGCGCCCATTACTGCTGTTACAGGTGAAGTTACAACACAGCTCTCTCCAGCACGAATGTATGTAGTGACTCATCTGCCTGCGAACTGAGCTGAAACATTCTAACATTTTCTCTGCAGAAAGAAGTCAGGGTAAAGCTGAAAATCAGGCATCTTCCTTTGGAACAGACTGAAAGCAGATGTAGGTGAAAGGAGTTCAAATGACTACTAATCCTTGACTACTAATTCTATACTAATCATGAGGAGGTGGTGCTGACACCTCGTGCAAACCATGCTTCCGCGCTGTGCCTGTGTTCCTGCGCAATTATCACCACACAGTGTTAAATGGAGGTTGCTTTTATCAGTACTTCCAATAAGACTTGCATTTCACAGTCTGGAGGAACTGTATAAAATACCCACTGTAAACTGTCAGCGTGAAGTGTTTGGAAATATTTAAGAGATGGGCAGAGGAGCTATGTGCTTTTTGTTTCAGCAACAGATTTTAGACCAACAAGCTGTTGGGGGGCTGTATCCATTTTTATTTTTGTTTTCCTGTTATCCTGATTCATTGCGGACCCACCTACTCCATGCAGTTTATTTTGACCTAAAAAAAAAATTCCAAATATAATGCCTTCTAAGCACTTGGAATTGAAGGAATGTGTCTTGCTGGATATATGGAGAACTAACAAAGTAGGTATTAAAAGAATAAAAAATTTCAACTGAAAAGATGTGGGATCAGCTTGATGCTAAGCAAAACGTTGGCAAATCTCTGTGTGGTTTTGTAGCTATGTGATTCCTGTGCAGTTTACCCTGGAAAATGCAAGCCTTAAAACTTTGCATAGCAATCTGAAAAATATTTGTGTCTGTCCAGTGCTTATTCCAGTACAATGGGAAGGGTAATTCCAAATGCAACTACAGTGATACAAAATGATCTACATAATGGGATTTGTAGATTAAAGCCTAATTAGGGCAAGTACCTCATGAAAGCCTCCTCCAAAGTGCAGCTGCTCTCCCAAAAAATGCACCAGAGGAACTTGTAACAATCTTTTACCAAACAGTTCTATATTTGTAGCTAAGGTCACTAAATAGCAAAAAGAGCTTTGGTCCTGAGTTTATATCTTGGTTGTGTTAAAACTGGAGTAAAGAACCACTGAAGGAGATGAATGCAATGAGGTTGTTTTTCAGTGGGAAATTGGGAATTTGCTCAGGAATATGAAAAGCTAAAATGATAAACTACATGTAATCCTTCTTTACAAATGCCAGTACAAAGCTCAAAGCTTTTTTTATTCCTCATTCTTCCCCAGGAAATCAAATATTCTGTCCTGGACAGGTTGCTTTTTGATCTAGCTAGAATATCAGAACCCTGCTATTATTCTATTTTACTTTAGCTTATAGTTTTATGTATTCTATCATTATTCATGCTTTAATATAGGTTTTCTTATATATGAGATATAAGTTGATGAGACAAAATAGGACAATAATATACTTTCATGTATTCATATTTTCTAAACTTTGGATCAGTACACCAGTTCAACAGAGAGATGCTTAAATTTAAACATCTCTCTATTGAGAGATGCTTACTCTGTGGATTATTATTTTGCTAAAGTGTGATCTTACCGTTCCTGTTCAGGTTTTTTTCACTGCTTCAGTAACTCTGTTGTTGATGTCAAGGGACATTCTGCCTCAGAAAGAATTCACTGGGACAAATAGGAAATTTGAAGATATGACCCAACTTACAAAGGATTGGATAGGCTTGCACCATTAATGCCAGCACAAGAAGCAGCTCTTACAGAAGGGTGGTAATAGTGTGCAGCCCTATCCAGCTGAAATTGCAAGGCGAGGTTACAAAGGCATAATGTGACAACCCAAATCAGATTTAGGCAAACTGGGCAAAACTAGCACCTTACCCTCATTTTTTTACAAGATTTCCAATGTCCCCAATGGTCAGGACCTTAGATTTATTTCTTGTAAGAAGACTGGCATATCCAGGAGTATCATATGTGAATCAGAAGGGAACAGGGGGAAAATAATCAAACAGGAAAAAAACAACCAAACAAAAAAAACACAACCCAAAATAAATAAATAAGCAAAACCCCTAGAAACACTTTATTGATATGAGGAGAGGATCAAGGTGTGTGCCTAGAAAGCTAAATCAGATTCTGGGTTTAGATCTAAGAAATGTTCTGCTGTTTATGAAAATTCAGTGTTGATCGAAGAGGGGGAATCAAGCAGTTAGCTGCTCTGAATGAATGCTAAAATGTCTGTTTTATTAGGGTTCCTGGTACTTTTCAGATGTATGAACGCCATCACTCACAGCTGAGCTTGCTGAGACTCCCCAGAGGGAAGGTCCTGTGCAGGACCGTGTGCCGCTGCAGCTGAGGGGACCCCAGTGAGCTCTCGCTGCTGTAGCACTTCAGCATTTCTTTTCAGGAGGCATCTCAGCAGAGAATGCTGATTTAGAGCAAAAATATTTGTTGATGTCTGTTTTGCTGATGGCCAGTTTTTGTGGGAAGACAGGGCCCCTTGGAGACCGCACGCCAGCCTGCGCTGTTACCTGCTCGTGCTTAGTTAGCAGCAGGCTGAGGCAGACCTGGGAGAAAGCTCAGCCTTTGCCGGGAGTGGTTCTGGGGGAAGAGAATCTGTTCACTGATGCAGAAAGTCTTTTCGTGTGTGAAGTCCCCCCGGCTCATTCCGTCTTGTTTCCTGAACTGACTGTAGGCTCCTCTGCCTAAGTCCAGTTCTAAGGCAGTTCAGGCACTGCCGAGGAGGGTGCTGTGTGGCTCGGCACTGCCTGGCTGCAGCTCCTGGCGCAGCATGCCCACAGCAGGCACAGCCCGGGGGACACGGCCTCCCTCCATGTGGCTTCCCTGGAGCTCAGCCCTCCCCTGGCACAGGCACTGCTGGCACCATCGTCTGCTGCAACACCCACCCTTGGCAGTGCTGCACAGCTCGACCCTGCTGCCTTCCAGCCATGCTGCGCTCCTGTGTCTCCGCAAAAGCCCATCCACTTCTGTGGGTGCCTCCAGTCCTCTCGCCTGGATGATGCAGCGATTAGAGTACAAGCGTGTTTCTTCTTCCTTTCTCTCTTGCTGGTTGTACAGCCTGCTACTGGGGACAGGCAGCGGCTGCCAAATTGCATCCTACATCTGTTCATTTCCAAATGCGCCTTTGTTAGGTGCAAACGAAGGCCTCATTATTGGCTGTAAGTATGTAGTCACTTAGGAAAATAAGCCGATAAGTAAACATCTGAGTGAACAAATTGGTGATTTGCATCTACTTGTTCCCTGAATGTGTTCACAAGTGGTAACAAAAAGAGGCAGTGTCTCCAAATACATCCACGTGTCATTTCCCCACAATATACTTGTGGGGGACACAAGTCTGGCTTTTGCAGCCAGGCTATATGCAGCAAAGTCTGGAGCAAAGAGAGACAAATGTTTTGGATTTAGTAACTTGAGGGACCGTGGTAAGGCTACAAAGATTATTTTCCTTCTGGAATACTTCTGATTTACTCCTAAACACAGAGTTGACCATATGGAGAACTTCTTATGTCTGAAGGAAAGCAGCTCACTAATTCAGATCTGTAAGAGGAACTTCTTTTTGTTATGACAGTAAATCTCTGGGCTTCTACAAACTGCTGTTCCTACAACTTGGTGTTTTTCTGTTCACTAGACTGAAGTTTATATTCAGGAAGAGTGTAGTATTAGAGGTGAATAAACTGTTAGAGAAAGTCTTAAGTCATATTGACTTAAGTGATGAGATCATGCCAAGAAAGTTAATACAGGCAGCTCTAGGGGAATACTGATCAACTGATTTATTCACCTTTGTTTGTTCTAAGCAAAAGCATATGTCTGAGGAGGCTTTCAAAGCAGAACAAAAAGCTAAAAGGAAAATAAGTTTCCTTTAAACCCTTGTTGTCCTCACTCCCTTCACTATCTATTTTTCATACAGAGGTAAACCAGTATGAAGACATGAACATGCAGCATAAATGCTTTTCAAAGTATCTTTTCAATTCTGCATTGACATTTATTAAAAAATAACCTTAGATTCCAGGTTGTGTGGTCCCACATCAGTGGGGCAGAATGTAGTCAGATGTTTCTGCTTGCCTTGGTAACTGCTGATGTCCCTTACCACCTTTGGTTCTACTAGAGGACACTGCCTGTGGTTTTATTATAAATGATTTTCTGCAGTTTCTGCTTGCCTGTAAGGCTGTACAAAGATAACTTGACAGCCTAAGATCTAAAGTGAATTTAGGCTTTTTCAAACTGTAGATGCACATTGCCCACGCAGACACATGGTTCCATGTTGAAAGGATGAGGTTTTTTTTGTTAGTCCTCTCTTTTATGGAATCCAGTCTCACCCTGACATGCAGATTTGCTGAGAGTCTGTTGGTGTTAAAATAAATGGGATCCACGTTTATTCTACCAAAAATTCTCAGAAATGAAAAAAATCCCAAACAACAAAATTCCAGACAAGCATGCATGACACACAAGAATCTAAGGAACACTTGGAAATATCTTCTATTTCTAGACTGTAACCTTTCCCAAAAGTTAATAAATATACAATGGCTGTAGCAAATCTGTGCTCTGGACTAATTCAATGTGGACTTTAATATAATTAGTCATCCCTCAGTATGAACTATAAAGCATTTATGTCAAGGCAGTGAAAAAGCTTTTCAATATTGTATTTTTAATATATTTAGTAGGGACTTGTAAGTTTAGTTGTGATTGGCTATCAAGCAAATAATGCACATCTCACATGCAAACATGCAACTCTGAGGGTCGGCTGTGTAAATGAGTCTCATTTGTGTAACTGTGCTTTTGTATGCATCTGCCTGTTTCTGTGATAGATGGAGATATTACCACGTCACTGACAAAAACCTCCACCCTTGAGAGAATTCTTGTTGCTGTTCATTTAACTGTCTATGACCAGAGTTTTGAGTCCTTTCTCATAGTAATTCTTTGCATGTGTCTGGCTTTATTTATGCCTTTGCTTATATAATTTAAGGTTATCTTCTAAAGGCTATCTTCTCTTCTGCTTCCATATGTAAGCATTAAGAAACACATTTGGCTGTATGCACCAGGAAGCAGGTATGCTATTCTCTTCAAGCTCCTATTTTTTGTTCTTAGATGTTGAAATCATTAGGTGTTAGACCATCAAACTGTTGTGTCTTTGCCTCAGAATTCATTAACACAACTCTTTGCCAGAGTAGAACCATAAAAAGATCCCTGACAAAGCAGGAACTGGCTTCTAGGAGACTGTGAGAATCTTGTAATGGAGTGGATATGGACTGACCACCGTTTCTTGAAAAGGCAAGTCCAGTTGTTTGAAAGGGAGAGAAGTTACAAGTGTGATCTGAATGGAAAGTGCACCGATAGTGAAAAAGAGAGGTTTAGACTAAATGCTTTGGGAGAGTGTCACATGGGCCCTACAGTGCTCTGCACTGAGAAGTGGTTGTATAAAACACTTGTGTGGGATTAAAAAGTAAGTAAATAAGGGGTTTTAGAAAAGTCACAGAAGTGGTCCTCAGGGAATGATTTTACATGGTTTCAGAAAATGACCAAATAATACATCTCACTGTTTCATCTTAACATGAGTCAAAAGTTCTTTAAGCCTCTGAAGAGTCATATGGCTCATCATTTTTCAGTTTATATAGGTGACAGAAATTAAATCTCATATTCTTTCTTTCTCTCCAGCTAAGGCACTCACTGTTGAACCCAATACACTCTTAAGAAAAGGCTTTCCCCATTAGGCACAGAAATCCTAGTGAACATAAAGATTCCTCAGTTGCTGCCTGGTGAAGAGTTTGGATGTAACCAGAATCAAAGTTACCTTTGAATTCCTAAAGCAAAGATGCCAGCTCATTAGCACAGGAATACTGCTTAGTACTGGGGATTCTGATGAACCAGGTGTTAACTGATAATCTAAAAAGCATTTGCAGCATATGCAGCTACTGATCATGAACTTGTTATATCTGTGAACAGAAGTGATGGCAGCTGCCAATAATGTCTGCTTTCAATAGTTTAAAAAAAAAAACAAACCTACCTTTTTACCACAGCTGAAATCTCTTCTGGCATAAATGCTAGTAATATTGTATTCATAATTGGAATTGTAAGTCCTTGGTACTCTTGAAACACATTGCATTATTTGATCTGAAAGCCATGACTGTAAAAATGTGAAAAAAGTTCTGAAAAGTCTCTGATAAAAGACTTACAGAATCATCTTTAAAAAGTAAATACAAGTAAATATAGAAATAATGGGAAAATGTGAAAGTAGAGGCAGCAAATTTAAATTGCAGGTTAAAAATGCTTACACTGGATAAGAGAAGCCAAAGAAATCAATGATATGTAAGTAGAAATAGAACTAAAATAGTAAAAAATATTTTAAAAGTATTAGTAATAAAAATCACCTTTATCCAAGACTAGGTCCATTGCAATATGCAGAATGTAAAATCAAATAACACAGAAAAATCAGAAATGTTCAATTAATAATTCTGTTCAATGTTTGAAGAGAAATAGGACACGATGTGGTGGATGAAATGAGAAGTTTACCATTGCAATGAAAGAGAATATGAAACAGTGTCTGCCATAATTAAATGCTATAGAAACAAAAGGCCCAAAGAATGTACAATTAGAAGCCTTAAAGGAATTATCCAAGGAGCAGAAAGAGCTGAATCATTTGATGATTGAGACATAACTTTAGGACTGGACATGGATACCTGTGGCAGACAGGCTAGATGGAAGCCTAGATGTTGCAAACAAAAGCACATAAGGGTCTGGTGGGTAAAAGTTGAACTTAGATTAAGTCAGCCCTGAAGGAGACAGATTTGACTTGTATTAACGTAGTTTAGCATAGGAACAGCTCACCAGGGAAGGTGGAAGACTCATCAGTTCAAGACTAAAATGGAATGAGATAACTCTTTTAAGAGTTATATCTCAGGAAAATTCTGTCCTGTATACAGACAAGGTGAAAATAAATGATCAGAGCAGTCCCTTCTGGCCACAAAGTGCATAAATTATAAATTAAACTCAAACTAATTTGGAAAATGATGTTTCAACCCAAACAAGAGACTAATTTACTGTGGCCTGCATTAGACTCTTTCCTCTTATGTCTCCAGCATAACTGCCATTGATTTTTATTAATTATGGCATATGTTTCTAATGTGGTCTGGTTTATGTCCAGTTAATACTTCTGTTCCTTCTGTGTTGCTGCTGTATATGCACATATAATGAATTACATGTAAAAAGGACTGTAAAAGGGCTTACATTTGAAAAGTACATGAGAAACAACACATTGGCACGACAGCCACATTGAAGAAGCTGGGGGATGGTACAATACCAGATAGAACTGAAGTGTTTCTATTGAATATAATAAGATGCCATCTGTCCAGACATGCCTGAATGTACTGCGGGGGCTTTTCAGCCAGACTGGCTGAAGGCTCTAGCAAAAGGCTCAGAAGTAGCATTAAAACTGACAAAGAGGAGATTGTGTTTAATTGTGAAAGAATCAGACTCAACAGAGGAAGGTACCACAACCCTGCGGATACAGAGAGCACATGCACAGAATCCAGGCCTACATAAATATAAATATTTTCTATGTCTTTATTTTGGCAAATGTTAAATATAAAGATGTTGGCATCCTTAGAGAAACTGAACCAAGTCATTAAAGTTACTCCTTGTAACCTACCTAGAAATACATACTTTTATTCCATGGCAGGGAGGTTAGAACTAGATGATCTTAAGGTCCTTTCCAACCCTAACTATTCTATGATTCTATGATTCTGTATAAGATACTTCCGAATTTATCTCAGCAGTAATGGATAAATTAAATTAATAGGATAAATATTTTATTATCGCTCTAAGAAAAAATGAGGTACCTCTCCTACCATTTAAATGTTTAGAATTTGTATGCAGTGAGAACGGTTGCTTGTACCAAGTGAGCTTGACGTCATACTGCTTCCTTCCTAATCATTTGGAAGGGCAGAGTGTACCTAAACTCTGCAAGATACCCTGTTTTCAAATTCTCAGTGGCATCCTGTGCTTTATTGGGTACTTTTCACATGTTCAGACATTGTTCTACAAGAGTCTGGTTAATTATTTTTGAATGATAAAGACAATAAAAGGTAAAATGAGCCAGCTAAGCATGGCTGAAAAGAATTTGTAAGACTTGGAATGTAGTGGATTTCATATACATATATGTATATGTTATATATATGTGTGTATATATATAAAAAAATGTGCCTCATATAGTATTTGTTTATTTATTTATTTATTTCAATAACTAGCTCAACTGTCTATGCTAGATAACCTACAATGATTCCAATATTTCTGGGAAAGCATCTTTCTTTGATGGACTGGGGAAAATAATCTTAGACTATGTACAGTGGTATGTGTGTTGGTACCTTTGTCTATAGCTGTATGGGGGACAAGTGTATAAAAGGTGATGAAGAGCTTCAAACCTTTATGTGTCATCTTTATCTGAGATGGCATTTAACATGCACTGTATATGGTGCTCTTATCTGTAGCTCTTCCTAGAGCTTGTTAAGAAGCAGAGGCAGTGGCTTGCTAATATGCTCATATATACAAGTATCATGCAGAAGTGCAATTTGAAATATGGGTCATTTGAAAAGTGGAATTTGTCCAGTGATTTCAGTGGGCAACAGATCAGGCCCATACCATTCATCATTATTCCTGTTTAAAGTCCTAGTGGGCACCTCTGACGAATTTTAAAAAGAATGGCAGAAGAAAATCTGTATTTCCCAGCAACTAAAGTCATTCACTGAAGTATTGTGTCTGTCTGAGGGAGAGCAAAGGTGCAGTAAGGCAAAACAGGCACCAACAGGGATTTTCTCTGCACTGAAACCCCAAGTCTGGGCCAACAGTGTCTTTTTTTCAGAGGCTGCATAAGTCAGTTTGTATTAATATCATGGCTTATGGTCCTTGGCACAAGAAGGATTAAAAAAAAAGATTGTTAATGCATTTCTCAGAGCCTGTTGGTTTTTGCATTATTATCTATATACCTGCCTGCCTCTTTGGGTGTCTAATTATCAGTTGTAGTGTGGCCTTTCTAGAATGCTGTGTGTATTTATCATTCGAGCTGCCTTTTCAGTCTGCTTTATTTTCTTTGGTAGAAATGTAATGAATGTATAGTGCAGGCTGAAGTGTTTCTAATATCACCATTATTTGGAATTCTATCAGGAGCTGCATTAAGAGGAACTGGTGATGCTATTCCATGCCTGGTGAGTTGTTTGGTGTCGTTTTATTTTTCAAAAAAATTGAACAGTTGCAATCCCAATACAAATGTTATATAGTTTTAATATATCATTACTTATGAAAGCAGAACTATTGATTGCAAAACATAAGTGACTGCAGATAGTTTCTTTTTTCTTACGCTGTTTGGCTTCACCATCTCAATTCTTAGACAGCAACTCTTTTTTCTTCTTCTATACAAGGCACGTTTCATATTGTATTATTGAAATGTACAGCTGTGTTTAGTAGCTCCATCCTCACACATTTAAGAATAGCCATGCCTGATTCTTTTGAGATTGTGCCAATATTCCAAATGGCTTCTCTTTTGTTTTTGAGAAGCTTAATTTTGGCATTTATCAGTTCTGAAGTTATGTTTGGTTTCAACAGCTTTTTTTTGTAAGATTCGTCTTCTGAAATAACCCACCATAATTACAAAAAATTTGTCAGGATATTGCCCATCACCTCCTGCACGTGGTTTGTGAGGGAGGCGTGGGGCAGAATGTGAGGAAACGTGTGTGTGCGTGAGCCCTGCATGGGGAGTGCTCACTCCCCACCTCCTGCCCTCACCGTGCCATGTCAGCATCAATCCACCTCGACGGCTTCCTGATCTTCAATCAGTCTTTATGGCCCCTAGTCGCTTGTTGTTCAAGCTGTGTGTCACAGCCAGTCACAACAGTTACTTCAAGCAAATTTTCACACTCTTTGGCTCAAACTGCTGGCAGCATTCCTAAAGACTCTGAGGAAATAATTCCACAAAGTGGCATAAATTAATGTGACTAATTAACATGATGTTAATTATTTGTAAATTGTATGTTTGGATACACATTACTTGAGAGGCATATGTTACATTCAATGTTTACTGAAACAAGTGACTGCTAATCGCATCTCCTGAGTGTTCCTTTCACAACAGTCAGCAAATAGAGGCTTCTCTAAAAATAAGAATTGTGTCCTAAGGGAATGCATGAACTATAGCATGCAGTGAAATGAGGAACTGGAATAGAGAGTTACCTTCGTGTCCGCCTGAGAAACGCATTGGAACGAGTTTCATAGGTAGTAACTGCTTCCACCTTGCATATAAGTGAGGACATACATAGTGTATTAGCAGAGTATTTTTAAATGATCCTTTTACAAGCCTATGGTAAAAATAAATGGAGCTCATGTAATTAAAAGTTGCGCACAAGGACAAGACCTCAATTTAAGGTTGAAAAAGCAAGAGTAAGGTGGTTGTTATCTATCTTTTAAGTTTCTGTGTGATGCCGAAAGTGTCCTCCTGCATCATTAGCAATAGATGCATGGCACTTGAGTGGTAAGTGCAACGAGGGCGTAAATACAACATGCACAGTAACCTGTGACTTTCTCAGCACACAAGAGTCTCATACCATGGATTACAATCTGTGTATAGACAACTGTTCCAACCAGACCTGGTAGCAGTCTAAGGTACGTGTTATACAGAGCCCACATGGGTTCTTGCATGCTCTGCAGGGCATTGACGTTGGTGCTCACTATTGCATGGTGCGTTTGTGAACAGGGAGTTTGGTTTTGAATGACAGTACTGAAGGGGTAGAACAGAGAAATGCAGTAATTCCAGTGGTGTGGTACCACAGGCCACCACATCATGTAATCCCTTTATTAAATTGGTCAAGCTCCATTATTTAGGATTGTTTTCTCATTACTGCTGCTGGAAAGTTATTTTAGAATACAACGCAGTAATGCTTAGAAACTCTTTTGTAATTTCTAGATTACATTTCTCCATGATTGCTTAGAGCTATTATTTTGTCACATCAACATTTTCTTTTAGATTAAATAGTTCTTTTACCTCTCCCATGTTTTCATCCCCCCCCCCCCCGGCCCGCAATTTCATTTACATCACATCTTTCAAAGTGCAGGTCTTTGGAAGCTTGATTACTTTGAATGCTGGGTTACTTTCTTGCTGCAGCAGCTCCCTATACTCACTCATCACCTGACTGCACATGCGCTAGTGGTGGTGCAAAAGAGAGGGAGGGGACATGTAGCTGGAATAGAAAGACAGAAATATAGATATATAGAAAAAAGGACAGGCGTATGGTAGCTGAGAATTACATCAGTTCAAGCTGCCATGGTACAATACCTTCAGCTTCACTTCTCTGTACTGAAAACTTTAGCTCTTATTTAATCTCTTCTGATGAAACCCTTCCAATCAAATCCTTTTCTTCAGCTTTTCCAGTTTATGTGTTGTGAAGTGCTGTGATGCTGTGGGTTGCTTTCAGTCACAGAACAAGGATGGCCGGAGCCATCCAAAGCACCCTTGCACTGCCTCCCTTGGCCTCAGGTCTTCCCGAGGCCTGTGGCATTTGTGCCAGGCCCATGGGGATGTCTTAGATACCTTCCAGCATTTCAGGTGGCACCAAATACTTCACATTGGCCGTCTCAGTCAAGCTCAGAATGACTGACAGTTTTAGATGTAAATTTTCATCTCCTACTTTAAGATTTATGTTAGTCCTGAGCCAGCAACCTTGATATTATTGAGATATTCTTGAATTAAAAAAAAAAATGAAATCTGATTTTCTACAAAACACAGTGTTGAGAACCGTTGGAAAGTTTTGCTGCACAGAATAAGTTTCCATTTCTTGAACTATGCAGTTGGCAGCTACAGAAAACGCTGTCTATAAGAGATGTACTTTAGCAGCAAGATCTAAAGGGGTGAGCGTGGTCAGAACAGGCAGAACATTTGGTGACTGAGGTGACTGATCTAGCGGCCTCTGACGTATTTTATTGTGTAAAAAGTACAGATTTTGAGAAGCGGATTTTCAATCACAGTAACAGCTATATTCTGGATACTAGTGAAACCTTTGCATTTTACCCTTCCTCTTCATCCTACCATATTTTCTATTCTTGCTTCTGTACAGCACAGCGTTCAAGCTTTCCCATAAAGAAAAGGCTTTTGATTCAATTTTTTTTTTAACACAGGCAAATAACCTGTTTCCTAACATTTTTTTTTTCTTTTGGAAAGACAGAAACTGCTTTTGTTGAAAGTTAAAAAAAAAAAAAGAAAAATTCATCTGAGGCAAACGTCTAGCCTGGAAAATTTCAGCTAAATAATTACAGCTTGGCAAAGACATAAGCAACCGAAACTAATGTATTATATTAAAAAATATTAAGCAAACTTAACCAGAGCTCTTGTCTATAATAAAAATGTAAGCAGACATACATATGTATATACTGTGCTATTTTCTTATGTATGTAATGAATAATGCAGTTCATTATTTTTGGAACTGTATCATTTGCAGTACTCTTTCAAGCCAGCTCCTGAATTCAATGGGGCTCATTGTATATGTAAAGTTTAATCCATGTGTAACTCTTTTACAGGATCATATTCTACAATATTAATGTGGTATTCAGATTGTGAATTTACCTGCTGAAAAATCCAGAATATTTTAAAATATGGCTCCATACATATTCTCAATTAAATTACAAACCCTAGCATTCTCCATTTTTGTGCTTTCTTTGTGTAAAAGAGTTATATTATAGTGGGAAAAAAAGGCAACATGTAGCTCCTGGGTTTTTTTTCCAAAAATAAGTTGTTGTGGTTTCTAGTCTTTTCAAACAGAGATTTTACATTTTGCTTGTTTAGGGAGTATTTCAAGAGCTGGGTGCATGAATCCTCTACTGGCAGGGTTGAGTGGCAGCCCCAGTTGCTGTTGTACTGAGGTGCAGATGTTCCACAGGCTGGTTTGAGGCCTTTGTTGACTTAGCTGTACTTGAATAAAGAGCCTTCCCTCTGCAAGTCTGTTTTATGACATGGAGTCTGGTCTGTTTGAACTCTCTTAAGTTCAAGGGAAAACTCAACTCTGAGCATGGATGGACAACTGAGACTGGGATTGGTGCTGAAGTTATGCAGAATACAATAGGGAACTTATATTCAGAAAGCTACAACTTCCAGCCACTTTTCAAAAGAAACTTAGAAGAGCTTTATTATGCCACAGTTCATAGTGACTCAGAATTCTCTGTACAAAGCATTTTCAGATAAATGGAAATAGGTGAGTACTGGGAAAAGTTTTTTATTCTAGAAAAACAAAAATGCAATTTTTGAGGCTTTGCAGTCATGCTGAAATTGTATTAAAGTTTCTGAAAACAAAAACAAGAGGGTGAAGAATTACGCAAAAATAATGACTAACAACAGGTCTTTAAGCTGTGAAGTTTATTTCAAATAGAAACGTTTCTATATCTCTTCATCTATATCTCTCCTCAGTTGAAGTAGTTTCTTAGCATTTGGGTTTTTTCTACAGGTTTCTGACAGTGGTCAGACAACAATAAAAAACCAGGGATAGCTCAGAATATTTTTAAAAGAAAACAAATTATTGATTTTTTGAAAATTAAAAGCTATTTATAATTTCTCGCTCATACATCCCATTCAGCCAGGCAATTGTTAGCTGACTTGGATGGCAGTTGAATCAGTTACACTGACTAGGCCACACTTAAAAAGGTGAGAAAATGTGCTGGCAGGTCCTGTCTCATGTGGCTGTGTTCAGTCATGTGAAAAAGAGCCACTATTCACAATAAAACAGCATAAAGTTGGGATAGGATAGAAGGTAAAGAACAGAAATTACAGAGAAGAAATTGCAACCTGCAGGCAGAATCAATCATCAGATCTGGTGTTGGGAGATACCATGGAGATATGTCCAGAGAAATACCATTTCACTGAGCACATGTGCTAAGGACTGTTTCTTTGGGGATCTGCTTTCCCAAATGGTGTGGTCCTTCCAGGCTGAAACCTTGCCCAGGCAGCAGGGTGGCTGAAAGGAAAGCTTTGGTTTGTTTGATGACCACTCCATCTTGCAGTGCTTGAGTTTTCACTAGACATTTCAGGCACAACCCTGCCATGATTAGTCTGAGGGAGAGGATAGCCTGAGACCTTGTAGCATTGAATGTAATTTTAAGGACCGTACACAAACCCCCAAATTTGGCAGGGAAAACTGACTTCCATTCAACTACTTAACTATCTGTAGTTTTCTTTTTCCTGGTGACTGTACTGCCTGTGCTGAACAGCCCACAGGAACTGTTGTGAAGTCCTAACTGTAAAGAACTTTGATAAAAGGCTGAGAACCAGGGTTTGCTAATCCCGCGGATTTCACTGGGAGTTCAACCAGAGCCCGAACACCCAGGCATCACAGGAAATCCAGTTTTCTTTCTGAATTCCTCCAATCTCCAAGTGAAATTTTGAAATAACCCTAAAGAAATTAATTTGAGAACTGCAAGAATCATACATATATTATGAAAATTGTAACCAAGCTGTTACAATCCCAGTCTGCACTGAAGAGATCTGTTATCAGATGGCCCTGAATTATTTTCCAATGCTGAAATAATTCAGAGGCATAATTTCTGCAGTGTTTTCTAGGGAATAATTTAAGTTTCAAAACCTTGTATTTTATATTATTTTAAACTTTCAGATTGTTTTTAACTTTTCATATTCTTTGGCATTATTCAGAATTTTCAGCCCCCTAGTACTGCAGCTATAATTCATCACAGTTGCATTCTAGCTGTAAGATTTATGATGATGCAAATCCCCCCTAAAAAAATCAAGAATTGAATTTCTAGAAAAAATGGGTTGCAACTATAAAACAAGGAAAGTAATCAAAACCTAACAGTAGTGATTTTCAATGTGTATTTTGATGTGTTTCAAAAACTGATCTACCTTTTGGAATAATTGCTGCCATCTCAAGTCCAAAAGGTGTTTTCTGAAATGATAGATGATAGTATTAGATTTCCAAGAGTCTCCTTGGGTGTGGGCATAAGGCTGCCTGCGGGTAAAGCCACTGGGGAATAGACTCTATGATAAGGTGAAGTAATGGGACTTCATGAGGCTGGTGACTCTTTTTACTTAAAGGTCAATTCCGTTCATGGTATGGGAATGGGGGTATCTCCAACAGATTTTGGGGAACCAGCTGGTCAGATTAGGTCCCCCAGATTATAAGAACCTCTCTGGCTGAGCCGGGAGAACAACTGCTCTCTGTTACAGAGTTTGAAACTGAAGTTAGTGTCTTGGGTTACATCCTAATTTTCTACTGGCAAAAATTGTGCCGATATATTAGATGTTTGTAACTTGAGCATATACTCATTCCCCAAAATAGCCAACTAAGGTAAAGTTAAACTGCAAGTATATTAACTTCTTCTATGCATCACCTTTTTTTTAGCAGCATTTCTATTTGTAGGTTATATCCTTGGTAATGTGCATGTCTCTTCATGCAAAACTAGAAAACCTTCTCTTGAGGTATCCATAAAGGACATTTTCTTGTTCCTCCCTTCTCTGCCTGATGTGTCACACAGAAGACAGATGCACATATCAGCTTCTCTGGTTTTCTGTGATAAGACACAGGTCCGGATGTTGTTAGGACGCCTATTGGCACCGTGCATCTCAAAGATGATGAGTTTCAGGTATGTGACCTTCCCAGAATGAAAAACCACTCTAGCACGTCTACATTAAAATTAGATTAGTTCAAAAAGTCACATGAATGTGAAGTTCATGTTAGCTGTATTCTTATTCAGTGATCCATTTTAAGAATTTTGTTATAATAGTCACAATTTGCCTATCGATTACTTAAAGATCTCTAATGGAGAGACGTCATATAAAAGTGCAACAGCAATGTTACTTGCTTGATTTATGAACTATTCTTCTCTCTAGCCTTCTGGCCTGCAGTGGGATTTCTATTGTTGTCTGTTTTTAAATCCCAGCATAATGGATATCACAGCTGCAGTGGACAGCTGTAATTTTTACTGACTTCTGTCTTGGTGTGTGACTTAGTTATGCAGTTCAGTACTCAGCCCATGTGTTTCTATAATGGATTTAAATAGCGTAAGCGTATACTTTTTTTTAATTAACAATAGGCAATGTTTATTCTTTTGTACTTCACACTGTTAAAAAAGAAACAGAATGTTTGTTTTGAATTTAACATTGGTATTCCCTATGTGTTTAATGAGAGAATTTATAGGGCAGCTGTTTTGGGTGTATGCAGAATGTAAACCCATGGTGGAGTGTTTAACTTTTTGAAACTACATTTAAAGTCTCATGAAAGGTAGAATAGTCACAAAACACTGAAGGAGTCATACAATCTTACTACAAAAATAGGAGGAATATGGTATGTATTAGCCAGGATCCTTAGTACCTAACTCCGTGTTTTGGTGTTTAAAGAAGAGTTTCTTGCCATCATTTACTAACTTTTTTTTTTCCCTGCACAAAAGCCTTAGAAAGAACCTTCATCACCCCTGAACTGAAATTTAATGGGCATACCAGCTTTTCACTAGAATATCCCAACATGTTCAACTTGTCATGTTGTATGTTGGATCTTGTCCATTGAATGACACGCAATAATGTAACTGAAGAAGAATTGTGTGCTGCTATTGTTGCGGTTTGTACTTAATAACAGGTAACACACACTTACATGTAACTTGCTCAAAAAGCTGAATATTTTCTTCCAGACAACTTTTACTGTGAGAGCAACTGTAAATACATGCTATTGCCATGTCACTCATATATGGGAAAAAGGAAAAGAGGAGATATTTGCACACACTGAAACAGAGCAGTATACCCCAAAAGCATCCCAAATTTAGCTATATGTGCAGAACCCCATGAGAAGTAAGACCTGCCCCTGAGAAATAAGACAGAGATATCACCCAACAATTTGGCCTCCTGGTTTTGAACCTGATAGAACAATGAACATCCCATAATCTCATAAAGCAACTTTAGATTACTGAATGGTTTGCAGGTGAAAAGCCCAGTTTAAATATTTAAATGATAAGCCCTCCACTGCATTAGGTACAAATCTGTTTCCTGTCAACATTCAGGCACTCCTGAGTAGGATTTTAAAAAGAGGTATCAGTTAATTGTAAATCTATCTTCAGGCTGTACGAGCCTCTCTAATGTGTAATTTCAGGAAGATTGCCACAGGACTAATGTGTATCCAGCACTGAAGCATGTAGCACTCTCCATGAGATTCAGTGTGATAGAAAAGTGGAAATAAAACCTTCAGTCTCTCCAGGAGGAGGTACATTAGTGCAGTGGTTGGGCATTTTTAATATCATTTGATATCTTGTAAATGCATAAGAGTACTGAGAATTAGTAGTCTGTTTGGCAGGTGGTTTTCTAGCTCTTCTCCAGGCGAGAGCCAGTTTTGCTGGTAGCAGTGGCTTATTGAGAGAGGAAATAGTGTCAGGATTTCCACATTTTTATCTGATTACAATATCTGTTTAACAGGATTCTTCGCACCCTCAGTCAGAATGATGCTAGCTACAGTCTGCTAATCAAAACTGGAAGGGTTTGGGTTTCCTTGGAAGAATTTTGTTCAACTGTCAAGTGAGTGGTCAGTAGGGACACTGGATACTTGTGGGAATGTTCAGCTTCTAACTATCAGAGTCAAATTCTGTGCCGGTTTCATAAAATTAAGAGTGTAAGGTTATAGGATACAATATCTGGAAAATTGTGATAGCCAAGAACATTTTGAATATATATAATTAAATCTTTTTGGCTTTGGAAAACAGGATTTACTGCTATGGATCAGCATATGGCTTACTGTTCCATTTGAAAACAGTTTGACTTTAGGCTGGTTTAATTCAGAGACTGTCACAGTATTAAAAAAAAACCCTTGTTCTAAAAAAAATCTTTTTGCCTGAGTATGATTTACATTACTAATGCAATTACTGTAATAACACAGGTAATGTTTCTCACAGATATCCCAGGAATGGTATTATCCACTTATTTCCTTTTTAGTATTTACTCTTTGCATCTGTGTGCTGTTGATTTTTCCTGTTTACAATTTATTTAACTTCATACTCTCTTGTAGAATAACTTTCCTTTACAAGGAGTACCTTGCATACAAGATCAAATATTGTTCTATGTAGTCCATTCATTAAAGAATCGGTAAGCTGTTTTCTGTATTGTAAGTAGCTTGTTAAAAGTAGGAGCTTGCAAAAGTAATAGTAAGACATCTCCAGTCTGTTTTTTCTGTTTCCCTGGATAGAAAAGGAGCAGCTGGATAGAATCTGTCTGCCATATTAAATAACATCCCAGTAGGAACTGCTTCTCGCTCAGAAAAAAATCTAACACTGAAAGACTTACCAGAATGTCCAGACTGTAGATTCTATGTTAGCTTTTACTTTAATTCATCCTACAAGTTGTGTCTAGGTATTTGTTGCTACTTTTCTACATATGATTTTTAATGAATGTATTTTTGAGTATTTAAATTAAAAACCTAGTAAATGGAAGTGAACATTAGATTTTTCAAAGGAAGGATGTAAAACTCAAGTCCTGAATTCTGAGTTTTAAACTTTTCTGTGAGGTATGAAATCCCTATAAAAATATTTGTAGTGGTGGTTGCAATGTGCATGTTCACTTATTACGTGTGAAGGTAAAAGTAGCGCATAAGTATTTTCCAAAGATTTCTGTGCATGGTTAATCTGTAAATTAAACACAAGTTATTTGTTTTATTTACATTGTACAGCCATTTGTCACATAGCTTGAAAAAAAGCTGTAAGTTAGAAAGGTTATGTTGAATTTTACACAACTTCAAATATCTGAAAAGCATTCTGTTTAGGTAACATCTTCCTATTAAGTACAAGGTACTCATCATCTGAGTGCCAAATCTAAAATGTTAAGACAGCTATTTGGCATGTTGGCCTGTTCCATGTACCTTTTCTAAAATTTATGTGATAGCACTTGTTAGATTTTTAAAGGTTTTCCTTTGTTTTGTAATCAAGATTTGTTGGTGATTATATTTGGAACATGTTTGTGTAGGTACACACAGACACACACTCTTACACATATGTATAAAATAATGAGGTAACAGTTTATATGATAGTGAGCTATTTATTCTTAAATGTTGGTTACAGATTCATTATGCTCTTTGACATCATTGTATTTGAATGCTTAAACCATGAATAATTCTTCTTCCATGGCAAACTGAGACTATATTATTGAAAGAAATAAACAATGGAAAAAATGGGACTAGTAGTTACAGTAAATTCACCTTAGTGAGTTAAATGCTCCTAGTTAACTCATGTGAACAAACTTCATGCAGACCTTTTCCTGCACTATACCTGCAGGAAAGCAGCTGTTCTTATTATGGGTGTCATCTGATCTAGGAGTAGGATTTTGTTGTATCTGTGTATAATAAGTAGTATCCAGGGCTGCTCCTAGAAGCTACCCCAGGAGAACAGATACCACCAAGGGGACTCCTTACAAATTGATGAGGTACAGAATCTGGTCTGGCATACACGAGCCATGTATGTTGAGACCAGCTGAGGCGTGGCATCAGGAACTGGATGAGTGGTATCTTGTGCCTTGCGTATGTACATGCCATAAAGAGGTGTCAGAACTATTTCCGATATCGGCGAAGAATTTGGGATTTATATGCCTCTCCTTTTGCCTGGTTCCTTTCCAGGTTTCCCTGGTAGGATAACTGGGCTGATTGCTGGAGGCTCTAGTTCCTGAGGGAAGGTCGGGGGGAAGACTGTGATGAAATAATAGAAATGAAAGGAACATGTTACAGAGCTGATTCTTTTTTCACTCTGGACCTGCCTTAAAATGATTGTGCAGGATTGTACTCTCCTGTTTGCTTTATTTTTCTTTTGGAAAGGAATGTTTGAAAGGAGTGAGCAAACATTCATGACCTTCCATAAGGAAGATCAGTAAAATGCTTGTGCCCACAGGATAGGTAACAAAGGCAACAGTGGCATTAGAGATAGTGGAAGTTCCAGTGATATTCCCTGTATAGCAAATGAGGAATTATTCTGGCATCTGAAGTTCCTGTAGTAATAGAAGAAGCTCATGCAGTACTGAATTCTCTTCTGTTTATTTTTAGTGTTCTCATCCATAATAAGAAATATTAGGGCCTGTCCCACTTACTTTCCTACTCAGAATACTGTAGTTCAGTGCAAGAGCACATGGAGAAGTTTAATCCCACAGTCATGAAGTTACTGCTGCAGAAAATGGTGTATAGTCTTGTTCATCACATAAGAAAAAAAAAGTTAGCCTTATATTCAAGTGTATCCACGATGACTACCATGTATTGCTATAGATGTCTAACATTGAACAGAAAGTAAAAGAAGCTATTATGGTAATCTAGGAAATGCTAATTTTCCTCATTTTATTCATCTCTTCCTTACCCATGTACTTGGCATTGGACCTTTAAGCTTTCACTTCTGATATAGAAAGTGTAGGTAAAAATGGAGTATGCCTGATAGCTTTGTTTAGAAAACAATAGTTTTTATCTTTTAATTAATATCATCTGATTCGTTCTCATGACCATATATATTCCTTTTGGTTTTGTTTGGGGTATTTTTTCATTTTGCTGCTCTTGTCTGTAATAAATTCCTTGATATTTTCTCCTTGGAAAAATGTGTGGTCAGGTTATTATTTTCCCACCATTCCTCTTGTTAACTCTAACTTTTCTTTCATGCACGTTACAGTATATCCCAGAAGGTCTTGACTAATTTCAGTAACTAGGTAATCTCTGAGGTGGCAGCAGAATTTCTCGGTGTTTGGAATGATTCTGAGAAACAAGATTAAATTTAGTGCAATGGTGACACAGGAACTGTCATGAATAGATCATATTTAAACTATAAAAACATTTTACATTACAGGTTTGTATTAACAAAGTCCAGGGTTAAGGAAATAAATTCAAAACCTGCTCTTCAAGCCTGAAAGTGTGTGTCTCAGTCTCAACTGATGGGAGAGGGAAGCTGCTGCAGAAACTAACTTTATTCATGTGATAGAGTGACATTGCACAAGAGGAAAAGGGTCAGCACTCCTGAGTTTTAAACAGTCTTTTAAACATCCTACACCCAGATCTTTAAGTGATTTGGAGCTAAGGCTGCAGAACTCACCTTAATGTAATATTCTGGAGGGAACTGGCATAGCTAGTGTTGATAGATTTGATATATTCTTGACAGTATTTCCAACCTTTTGGCTGGAGTTGCCTATAAAGGCTCTTTGGGAAGTGTTTGGTGGCCCCCTCTCCTGTTGTTTGAATACAGATGTGGTTGTCCTGTGGTCCAGGTAAAGCATGAATCAACCGAATGACAGCCAGGCACATGTCATATATGCCTCCTGAGCCAGGATAGGACATGTAAGCAGCCTTCATCACGTCACAGGGGACGTGAAGCACTCCCAGCATGTGACGGATGGGAGGCTGTGGAGATCCAGAAAGTAGGAGAAGGCAGTGAGGCAATCCCAGGAGGCACAGCTGGCCTCTGGGCTGCTGTGCTTTCAGCATTATGTTTAAAGCTTAGCAAGCTGCAGACATTTCTTTCAGCTGCAGATAGGCGTGTTAATTTAGTTACATGCTCTCAGAAACGTCTTTGTTATCAGTTCATAGTGGTTGCCTCCTGGGTGATTACAGTTCCCTGGTAAAGATCTAAAAAGCTCTACGAAAAAGTATCCAGTGGCACAGAATATCTTCCAAAACTCCTTCCACAGCCACATATGAACTACTGGGTTTAGGCTAATAACTACAGCTCTTCCAACAGTGTTACTTACTTTCTAGCAACAGCAAGCTCAATAATCCTGCTACAGCACAATGCTAACCAGTCTTTAACCAGCCTGGAAAATGTGCTATCTCTCTGAACAGCAGAAATCCATGTATTTGTAATTTTTTAATTTTTCTGCCTAGCAGTTATAATAGCTTTTTCTTGCTATGCTCCACCTTCTATGAGAAGCCTGATATATTCTCACAGGTCTGTGCCTTTGTACTTCTTTTCCTGTATTGTGAAGACGCATGAATGCTTATTTTGTTAATATGTTGAAAACACACGTTCATATAAGAATGTTTATTTCTTGCAACACATTGTATTCTAAGGCTCTCTACCAAATCTACATTATAAGTTATGTTTTTTCTTACAACCATTTTAGATCACTGCTGGAAAATAGCTGATTATTTAATGCTTTAGTTAATTTCTTGCATATAAGTTGCCTTTATTTCATGGGTTGCTCTGAAATAAAATTTCTTTAATGACAATTTTCTGAAGAGGTAATTTACTACCATCTCATTTTGTATGACCTTTAAATCAGTTTTCAAGCAACCACAATATTAGAACATTCAAATAAATGCAACATAGATTTATCAAAGTTATTATCCCAGACTACACGGATACCTGGATACAAGAAATGTGGTAGATCTAATATTATTTGGAGTTCAGCATTTGATACAGGATTACACATGGGAGATTCAGCTCAACAAGCTGGATGTTAGTAGTGGCACTGCAGAATGGAATGGAGCTGAATAAAAAAGAGATGACAACAGGTTATGTTAAATGGAGAACTGTCACACTGGAAGGAAGATATCAGCAGAATTTTTCAAGGATCAATCTAGAGGACTTGACTTACTTAACATTTTAATTAATGATGTTGGCACATAATGTAGAAGTAGAGGAATGGAATTTGGTGGTGGCAAAATATTGTGAGGCATCATTAATATAAAGGATGATCAGAATATTACACAGGAAAAATGTTCTGACCTTGAGGACTCAGGTAATAGAAATGAGATGAAATTTAAGAGTACGAATGGCACTTAAGGGCTGCTGAAAAGAATTTCTGCTAGAGACTTATCAGTTGAAAATGACAGAGGAGGCAAAAGACCTGTGTGTAACAATCAGTCATAGAATAACTGTGAGTCACCAGTGTGATACAGACGTGAAGAAAGCAATGTGATCCGAGAAAGTATCAAATGAGATATTTCCTGTGGAGACAGGGAAATGTTAACATTGTAGCAGCACCGGGAAAATCGCTTCTCCAAAACTAGCCGCCTGTATTTGAGAAAGATGAAATCCAAGTGGAGCATGCTTTAGGATGATAGGGATGATTGGAATGATACAGAAGCTTAATGTTGTGCCAACAAAGTAAAAGGTTGTGGCTTGTTTAGTCCAGTAATGGAAGGTTGAGAGGAGACTGGAGTGCTGTCCACATGGTTTTCAGAAGGGGAAACAGAATCATGGGAGAAAAGTGGCACTTGACACTTGAACCAAATGGATACAAGTGAATATAGGCTGGAAATTCAGAAAAACATTTCTAGTTGTCAGATCAATGGAGTCTGAGTCAGTAGTAGCGGTGGAGGAAGAAATGGACCAGTTTTAAGACAGAGGTTAGTAAGCTCTTGGAAAAGATTATGAGATGTGATTTGCTGAGTCAGTAGGGGACTAAATCTGCAGATTTAGGAGGTCTTATGTTCTTTGCTGTTAATCACGAATGTATGCATCATATGTAGCACAGCTTGCTTAGAATATGCTTGCTTCTTTATCCTCAAATTGATAATGAACAGCATGATACAACCTTTTCTTGAGAGTTACTCTCTCTCTCCTTTAATACCAGTAAAACTCAAGTCTTCTTTGCTGACACAAGTGCAAGTCTTCAAAAATGCAAAAATCATAGTGTCTGCTCTATCAGTTGTATGTTCACTTCCGCAACTAATTCACTGGAACAGTGTGGTAGTAAGTTTTACTGAAGTAAGAGGTTGAATTTGGCTTGGAATATAAACTGAACTTCTTGGAGATTGTGAATGTGATGTGAATTCTACTAGTAGAAGCTCAAATGCACATCATTCCTTGCAGGATAATAAATGTGAAGGTTCTGGGCAGCTAAAACTGTTGATCTTTATATGCCAGACAATAATAATTAAAAATATTTATAATGGGCTAAATTGTTTTCTGACTTTAGAAAATAAAAATAATTTCAAAGCATTTGCAAGAAAAGAAAGGGGCTCTGGCAAACAAAGCATGTCCAGGTTAGCTAATTTCAACTCGATAGAGGTTCTTCACATTACTTCCCTACAGTAATGGATTTGGGGGTGAGAGGCATGTCTTAGTAGAGCACTTTAAATGACAAGAGTTGTTATTTAAAAAAAAGTACAAGAAAATTCTTAGAAGTGAGCATTTTGGGTTTCCCTGTCTCATGCTACTGGAGCATACTTGTCTTGTTTGAACTATATTTTATTGTTACAATTACAGAATCCTCTGGGCTCTCTTCAGCCCAAAGTAGCTGCTGCTTTACCACTATGGACATCACAGAAGGTTGTGGGTAGGGTTCTGCAAAAAAAACCCCTATTCTTCTAGAATAAACATCCTTTTTGCAGAAAGTTGAAACAAAAATAGCATGTAGTACACTGGCATGTTGCTAAGCAGCAAAAGGACATATGTCAAGAACCATCTATGCCTTTTGTATTGCCACACTTCTTTTCCTCACACCTTCATCACACAAGCTGTTATGATTCTTATGTATCCATAAGATGGAGAGAAAATGACACAGAAGCTAGTTTTTCCTCCATTTCTTTTCCATTTCCTTTTTAAAAGAACTAGTGTAAAAGACAGGTCCCTGATGGGTCTAAGCTGGTTGAGATATTACTGGTTTTGATGTAGCTGATTAATTCATTAGTTGATGGGCATCATGTTGAAGTCTTTTGGTCCTGGGTTACTTCCAGAAATGAAAGGAATCTTACCAAAAGAGATAATATTAACCTTAGAAATAAAATTGGCCTCTCTGTACTGTGAGGGTGTCAGCAGTATTCTGCTCTTTATTTTGGCTGGGATAGTAAAGACCTGCAAAATGGTGACTGCCAGAACAAAAAGAGATAATTTGAAAACATTACCAAGCAAGAGTTAGGAGATGTTTTGCACTGACCACTAATTTGTGTTGCTGATCACATCTCTTACTTTCTGGAGTAGGTGTTTTTGCTTCCTAGCAATTTTTCACTGTACAAGCATTAAGGTCTCCCTCTTGCTCTCCTGCAAATATTTATTTATGTGAGTAGTTTCAATGACATGTATTTGTAAAGTGTCTTGTATTAAAGACCTTTTACTAATTGATTATATTTGTTTTGCGGGGATATATTTTATGGTAATCACATTCCATGGTTTTAAAAGCATTCATTTACTGTGAAACTGTTACAGAGCACTTTCAGGATACACTGTCTTCCTGATAACAAATGTCTCCTGAAATGAGAATGAGCTTTTCTTAATTTAAAATTTCAGTATTGGGATTATTTTTTATTAATACAGCTATTTAATAATCTTTTCCAAGTAGTTTCATATTTTCAAGGTTAAGATTTTTTAAAAGGACTAATGGGACCCAAATTTCCTTCACTTCTATCAGACCAACTGTGATGAAGTAATGATGCTGTGCAAGTTGGCATTGGAACAACAAATTATACATCAGCCAGGATTCATCAGCCAGGACACATGCCTTTTTCCCTGTGTGCGCTATGACTGTATGACTAATAAAATGCCTATTTTTATTGTGTGTGGTCCAACTTCAGAATAATAATCATCCTTGAAGATTAAATTAATGAAAAATCAATTTAGCAATCAAATATATCAGCCATAGTGGGTGGCTGAGTTAAGAAAGTATTATAAGCAGAATATAATTTGTTCAGCCATATAGGCAGTTGTTGAATTTTTTATTCAGCCATCAATTACTGCAAAATGGTTAGCTGAAACTGCAATTAAATAATGGTTGCAAACTATACTGTTAGAGCACAGTCACATGTGGAAACAGCTGTAGTTATATTAAAAATGACCATCCCTGCTGTCTGCTACTGCTTTTCCTATGGAGGTAGACCTCAGAAGGGGCTTTTGTCAGACGCTGCCTTGCCAAGTCAGTGTCAGCCACCACCAAGCCCTTGTTTGGAGTAGGAGCCTTCATGAGGGCCACTGTGGTGTCTCCCTATGGGTTTGTAACTCCCAGTAGGACGGCAGCAAGCAGCTAAGGCTGGTCACATCTTGCACTGCTTCTGCTCTGCCTACTGCGTGAGTTTGTCTGTGAGCATGGGCTTTTGCTCAAAATGAATAAGTTGTCCTTAACTTCTTTCATGGTCATACATTTATAACAGCATGCTTCATGCCTCTATGCAAAGAGGAATAAGTTTTACCTGTAGTCCACTTGGAATACTATGCATAGTTATGGTGTTGCCAACATAAGAAGGATATGGAACTGCTGGAGCAAGTCCAAAAGAGGGCCACAGAGGAGGGCACAAAGGGACTTGAGCACTTCCCATACGAAGACAGGCTGAGAAAGTTGGGACTGTTGAGCCTGGAGAAGAGAAGGCTGCATGGAGACCTCATAGCAGCCTTCCAATATCTGAAGGGGACCTACAAGGATGCTGGGGAGGGACTCTTCGTTAAGGACTGTGGCAATAGGACAGGGGGTAATGGGTTCAAAATTAAACAGGGGAGATCTAGGTTAAATATGAGGAAGAAGTTCTTTGCTGTGAGAGTGGTGAGACACTGGAATGGTGGTGAGACACAAGGAAGCTGTGAATGCTCCATCCCTGGCAGTGTTCGAGGCCAGGTTGGACAGGGCCCTGAACAGCCTGTGCAAGGCACCCTGCCCATGGCAGGGGGATTGGAACTAGATGATCTTGGGATCTTTCCAACCCAAACCATTCTATGATTTTATGAATGTTTACTGTGACCCATCTTGGAATGTCCCTGCTCTAAGTATTACAATGATATTCACTGTCCTACAGTTATACTTCTAACAAACTGTGTGTAGATTAGGAACTAGGCTGTAAGAGCAGTATTTTAAGTGGAAGTATTCACAGTAAGCTTTCTGTTTGAATTTCCCACATGTTCAGTACTCATCTTTATGACATGAGTGAAAATAATTAATTGCTTCTTGATTAAATACTTGCTCCCAGTTTACTGCGTACCATAGAATGTTCTAGAAGACATGGGAGAGGCTTTGAAAATTGCTGTCAAGATTTTCAAGTGAAAATAATGATAAATTAAGACTTTTCAGGCTCATTATCAGTTTGTGACTCCATTTTTAGAGCTCAGCTTCTCACAGAAAAGCAGTGACATAATAATGTGGGTCAAGTCTTTCCTTTTTATTAATGATACATGTGCTTTTTAGTACTTAACAATCTCACAGACCTCGCTTACATATTCAGAGGGAAAGGTTGTACTCTGCAAGCTTGTCTGTTGCAATATTTCCAGCTATCTTGTTTTAAAGCATTCACAGATAGGTATGCATATGCCGTACACCATGAGCAAATGCCAGAAAGAAACCCATAAAAAATTACTTTGTTTCTTGAAAGAGGATGTGGGTTCAGATGTGCTCCAACACTGCACTACTACTGTGTCTTTTTAGTAGTTTTACATGTAGGCGTTTGCTATTAGGTGTTTGCTATTGTTAAAAGTGACAGCTACATCTCCCTCTTTAGGCAAGCCCTTTAAAAATAAGTGTGATTTACATATGGTTTGCATATTTTAATTCACAATCTGCATATGCTAATTGACAGTGCATCACAGCGACAAGTGGTATTACATGTAGTCAGCCTAAACTGTGAAGAGCTACAGCAAAATTTGCTCAAAGGCAGGGTCCTTTCTGCACCTTAGCAAAGACTGAACTGCTCTTGACTCTCCCCAGTGATGCTAGACAGGGTGGTGTCCGTATTGCACTCTTCAAAAGCATAAGTAAATAAAGACAATGGTCTGGTCTGTTTCCTATTTTCAAAATATATCTCACAACTCCAGAGGGGAATCTTCCCTTTCTGTCAGTGTCTTTCATGATGGCATCGTTGTGCCAGATCATACAGAGATTTGCTCTTAAAGTGATCCTGCATTTCTAAAACTTATTCAAGGAATGAGAATCTTATCAGAAAAATCCTATATAAAGTATATGTCTCTTGTAACCATGCAGAGGAGTCAGGAATCGGAACTGTGGTGCAGAGCGAACCAGATGAACACACCACTTTGAAGCATGGACTGTCATGCCATGGAAAACAGCAGTGCTGCAACATGAGATTAATTTCTGCAGACTACCGGGGTGTTTTCCAAGAGCAAGCAAAATCAGTGGGATACTCAAAAATATGTATTAGAGGAAACATCCAAGTTTTTGCTCTAAAAGGTGTTAGAAATGAAAGGACACAGTAGGGAATAACTCCTTTAATGATATTTAGGCAGCTGAATATTGCAAGAGTTGACCCATACTGGAATAATCTTATAAAGAGAGCCCACTGGGATCCTTCCACTATATAGCAGGCACACTGGCATCAGTTTATGTATTTTCTAGGCCACTACATTTCAAACAAGAGCAGTTTCATATTACTACTGTCAGTGATGCATTGAGAAAAAATAGTGAAAAAGACAAAAAGAAAACCTGCATCATTTTCCATTACAGTGACACCAATGTGGTATCAATAATATGGATCATCCATCTTGCAGTTTATTCCTGTGGTTAGCAGATATGCAAGTGGCCAATGACTCTTTCCTTCAACATATCTAATGTTGCCAGCAATACAGTTTTTATTCAATGTTTCAGCAAGAATTCTGCTTAGCATCACATTTGATGAAGACAATGTAGTAATTCCTGGTAAATCTAGGAGAACAATTCATAAATGGGTAGGTAGTTGGAAAAATCCCCCCCTGTCATCTCACAGTGCCCATTAAGAAACATCCATTGCCAGCCACTCTCTTGGGACCGGTTTGCGAACTTGGCAGGAAGCACTGCTACATTTGCCCGAGATGTGTCAACCCAGCGTACCATGGTCAGTGTAGTAAGTATGGCATATGGGAAGGAGTTGATTATTCCACATCAGTTAGCTAGCTATGTAAAGGTTTTGTATTTCAAATAAATCACTACACTTCAAAAAATTCTTAATTTCTAGAATCACTGGGCAGACAAAAAAACTCACCCACAACACAGATACTGTAATTTTTTTCAACATAGAAATTTCTCTGAAAAAAAAAAAGTAAGAATTTTTCTTGGTTTCTGATCACATTTGGGTTAAAATTTACTCCTTATGAAGTAAACACCACTTTTTCTTGACACTGTTAAGAATGTCATTCCTCAAGTGTAACTTGTAGATCTGATGCAGTAAACAAAAATGTTGTTTTGTTAGTACTACCATTTGCTCTTAAATCTTCTCACAGTTGCATAAAAACCTGTGTTCTGAAATTCAACCATCACCTTCCTTGAGACTCTGCAGTTTTCGGTGCTTTTATCACTGCTCAGAACATACAGAACACTGATAACAAATGAATAGCAAACACAAATTCTTCAATGGAACGGCTGTGGGTGACCTTCTTGAGAGTGGTTTCCATGTGAGTACCCCTTTGAAGGACATTGAATGGAGCAGACGGCTTACGACATCAGACAGTAAAATGTGAATGGGATGACATATAAGTGATGAAACTCGGGGTAAAAAAACAGGTGGAAATAACAGAGGAGGAGCAAAAGTTCAGCTCCCCTACGCAGCATCACCACGCAGAGCAAAGGCTTCCTGTGAAGTTGGCTCTTTGGGGGTGTAGCCTGCCATCTGCCTCGGAAGTGGCGGATTTTTAGGAGAAACTAAAGGTGAGAAATGTCACTCAGAGCCACTGCTTGTGACTGCACTGTACACCACCTCATGGGAATAGCTCTCAGAAGTCAGACTCATGCTGCTTCGCCGGCACAGTGTGCGTATGGTTAGAAGCTCCTATTCCACCCCAATAGGATATTGCATATGAGTGTGTAGGCATGGAGGATTAGCCTGAAGAAAATCAGCATCACTTTGCTAAATGCTTGTTGCTTCTGCAATGGGTATGTTATGTAGACACAAAACACATACTGTAAGAGAGCGTTGATATTTTATTCTCTCAGAAGTATAGGTCCCCATATACTGCTATGAATTTCATCTGCCATAATAGGTGAGACTTGGTTGCATGATGTGGCAAGACCAAACACCGTGTGAATCTTCTTTGCATTTGCTACATGCATTGTGTTATTGTGCACTCAGCATGGGCACCTACTGTGTATGAATCCCAAGGGAGAAGAGGCTTTAGTATTATATCAGTTGCTGTGAGTTGTTTTCTGTGTTAACTCACGTGCACGTAGATTCAAATACTTAATGAGTTATTTATAAATTCCAAGCCATAACTCAGACATCAAAGCAATTTGACTCTTTTCCAATGGCAAGCAAACGAGCCATTCCTGTTTAAGGAGCACTTGCTTCTGAAGTTCTTGCAAAGGCAGGAATCAATAAGAATTCCAAGCTCAAAAGCCTGTGAGAATACACTCTGTCTTATGATTTTTAGCACTTCCTGACTCTAACCAGATGTGAGATATGCAAGAATTACCTTTTATTTTATATTTCTAGCTGTGCTGATTCTAGGAACAGGAGGATAAGAGAGATGTGTATAAAGTACTGTATAAAATACCAGAGTGTTGATCCAAAAAAATGTTAAATGTCATGTTCAGTCCAACGTTTGTGCAGAGGTCTGGGAACAGCTCTTGTTTGTCTAAATTGTTTTATGCCTCACTGTGGGTGATTTTTCCTTTTTTTCATAGCAAAATGACTCTTTAGTTTTGAATTAATCCCCAATTTTTCTAAACAAAAATTTAGGCAGAATTCAGTTTGTACAAGTGAGTAGGTGCAGAGCAAAGCCGGGGTTTTCTGAGGTTTTTCAAGTTGCGTGCAATGTGCTTTATTGGCATGATTCAAGCACACGGGGAGGAGAAACAGAGCAGCTACCTGTCGGGCATCAGAGTACAGCACTCCTCCTCTGCCCTTACCCCTTAGATGAGTAACTTCACAGAAATAAAGATCTTTTTCTCCAATTTTTATCGTTATGCAAGAAAAATTCCTGCTGTTTCAGTGAAGATCCATGAGGGATCAGGATTTGTCATTGAATAATGTCTGAAATAAGATCAGGATTAACAGGGTGAAAAATAATATGAAAGTATTCATGTATGAGGGTAGTGAAGGAAGCTGAATTTAGGCAAAGATCTTTTTATATGGTTATGGTGAAAAAAATTACTTTGTAGGAATGTTACCTTACTCTTCTGTGTAATGGATGCCCACAACATAACAATTTTGGACTGACATTTCTGCATTTTATTCCAGCACCTTTTTTATTTGTCTTATAGCAAAAGTATGGATTGGTTCCCACCAAGCAAACTTGTACATGGTGCTAGGTTTTGTAAACAAATGAGTCATCTAACTGTTCACCACAGTAATCAGCACACACATTCATTTCCAAATGCTGGGCTGAGTTTGCAATGCTGCTGTTAGAAAAAATTATTCTTAGTTGTAAAATATCTACAAATTTGAAAGCCAGGGCTATTTCAAACATGTAGTGTACAGCACGTATTTGAATGTTTACATTGCAAAGTGGAGTATCATTTCTTATTCAGAGTCCCGTTTGACCATAACAGATGTGAAAGATAGCAAACTAAATTGGTTTTCCCATATTAGGTGATTTCTGTACATTTTTCAAATTTGGTAGATTTTGAAAAATATATTTAATTTGTCAAAGTAGCATTTGGAATTAGATAGTCATATGCATGTTAAGATATCAGAACATCGAGTTGTCTATCTGGATCATTCTCCTTGATATCAACAGGGGTGCTTATTGGCAGCATTGCATTTTAACCCTATCAACACTGCTGAATGAGATATGTTATTGCTAAACTTTTAGAGAATAACTTCCACCTTCTTCAGTTCTATAAGAAAATATGCCCCAAGAGAATTGTTTTGGTGTGTTTCCAGCCTGGGATTATAAAGTTTGTATATATTTTCCTGTAATTAAATTAACAGTTGTAGGTTGATATTCGGAGCATGGGGTTCCCTGTGATCTCATTGCGCTTGAATGTTAATAGCTATTAATAGCCATGACTTCCATGTGTAATTCAATGAAACCAGCACCTTTGTAGCTTTCCCTCTGTTAATTTTTGGAAGCAAGTATGATGGACCAGGGCAAAGATCATGTCACAGTTGTCCTTAATTTTTCCATTTTTCCCTTAGGTTTTTAGTTTAGTTCTTGTCAGCACAGGTGTTGATCTGGGTGGCATTTGGGTTGATCCTGTGTGGTGGTCATTATGTTTTGTGTTCAGGAGGTCTCTAAAGCTGTCTTGACAGTGGCAGTTCAGCATTATGGGGACTGCATCTTACCTGTAGTGGTTCCAGAAATCACAGTGAGTCATGGCAGCAAAAATATATCAAGAAGATGATATAATGACTCTCTGTGAAATGTGGAAAAAATGTATCATACAGCTAAAAGGACAGAAAACATAAGAAGAGGCTATTTCAACCTCAGCACAGATTTGTTACAGCACTTACTACTGATGTTACCTTTTTCAAGTTAAGAGCATTCTGCGTTATTTGCTGCATAAAATTTTATTAAAAAATACCTATAACATGTTCTGACTGAAGCTTATAAACCTGTTACATTGCTTGCTCTTTCCTGAAAGTGGTTCTTTATTATTTGACATTATCGTGTCAGACATCTGATTTGTATAGCTGAACACAGGGCACTTGCCATCGTTTTAAGGGTAATAAACAAGCTGCACTCTTAAAACCAACAAAACATTTGAAAATGGTAGAATATTTTCCTAATTATTTTGTCTAGCATGTTGAATACCTTTTTACTTTCTCTGCAGTTAGCTTCCGTGAGCTTGAAAGAGAAAGAGAGTGGGAAAGCTTTGCTGCAGAAAAAAAGAAATCAAAGCCAACCACCAACGGCTTTTTGAAAAATAAGTGTTCTGGTTGTCATAAAACATGTACATAGCCGACAACTGATATTATCCACTGGTGAGGTATTGTTCATACATCTACAGCATAAAATTACCAGAAAAATCATGCTGGTTATCAATCCACATGGGCTTAATGCCATTTGAGCATTTTGAGAATGCTGTGGATATCTTTTATCATATCACTGTAACCCCTCACCTCCCACCAGTTCTCCAGACACGCTCCCCACTATGTTACTTTGATGCACATATCAACACATTTCACCTCTGATATTTTTCATCTGAATGTGGACCGTGCCGTGATGCTTGACTGAGAGTGCTTGAGCACGAAGTCCTGTGTTCAGGGAGGGGGCTATCTTTCTTCTTCTCATCGCCTACCAATGGGTTTCAGTCTTGCCATGAAAAGAAGTCTTCCAACATTGAGGATGTCAGCTATGCGTGTATGGCAAATGTCTATGTGAGCCCATTCTGCTCACATGTGGAGCTGACCAGGTGCTGTGTGTGGCCATTTTCATCTGGCTTGGAGCCCAAAAAAAATACATCCTGCCTCTTCACAGAGTTTACTTGCTTAGACATGATGCTATGCTACACAGACACGTGGCTTTTGGGTTGCTTTGAGTGTTATCAGAGCAAGTTGGTGTCTGCCTACAATATGCTGTATAGACACATTGATGGCTACGTTTACACTGCACTATCACAGCAAAAAAAGTAGCTTTAACTAACTTCAACTAGCTGCCATAAGTACTGTTTCTAGCTTTCTGTCAGTAAAAGGGAGCTTGTGGATAGCTGCAGAAAGCATCCAGAAAGAAAGGTAAATTCTTCCTGGGTGGAACCCTCTGAGATCCCAGCAGCCTGTGCTTGTCCTCAGGCTTCTCATCAGGAATAGTGGTGGTGTAAGGTGCTGTTCTGGCAGATACAAACAGGACTGAAACCAAAACCAGGATTAATCAGAGTTACAGCTAATGAAAGGTGTGTGTCGCTGCTGATTCAGCCTGGATGTAAATCAGGAGCTTTAGAAGTGAAAAAGCCAGCCATCAGATGTAGTACTCTCACTCACAGCTTCTCTTATAATATTTCTGAGGGTGAAAGGGACCTATGCATTATTTAGATCAGTACTTTATCAGTTGTTTATCCTTCCCTTATGTAGAATTATGTTTGTAGACATCTGTCTTCAGAACTTTGCTCCAGCAAATGTAGCCCAACAGATCTTTCTACATGCTTTCATAGCGATAGCTTGAATATGTATACAATCTTGGGGAGGAAGGGGAGAGAACTCCAGCATAATGGCCAAATCCTTGCAGGTGGCAATTGGTGTGGCTCCAGTGACTTAATTTTTGTGGAACTGTTTGGATTCAGATCAACAAGAGATTAATTGAGTTGATTGCTGTGAAATGTGTGGGTTGGTCAGTTACCCCACCACCAGCAGGAGCTGAAGCAGAGAAGCAGACACCTGTTTACTGCAGCAGCTAAGCTTGGGCTTTGAGCTGTCTGTCTAGGTTTTGTCCCAGACCAGCTTGAGTACTTTCATAAAAGAATTGTGGCAGTGTAGGAGGGTATGTCCAATAAGACTTTATTTTAATGTCATTTTGCTTGTACTTTTACATAATCTTTTTGGTTTATGCTGTGTTTAGTATTCTGGTAGGTCAGATGAAGTCAGGGATCGGGGTGTGCTTGATTTAATACAACTGGATGGTTTGCCTGGTTTTTGTCTGTTCCTTTCAGTGTCCTGTCATTTGAATTTCATGTTTTTGCCTTTATTTTTTGACACGACTTCTCTGGGTATCATTTTCTGTGCTGTGTTGGTACTTTATGCTGGTACAGATTGCATTTGTTCATCTAAAATGCCTGTCCTGCACAATTTCAATCATTTTTACAGTCTTACGTTTTGTCATTTTCTGCTTGAGTTTGGTTGTGGTTTGTTGTGTTTTGACAGTGGTTTGTCAACAGCTGTGAATAACCTCTTTGGCTTGCCTTTAAAACTTTCTTCTTTGCAGTTGTTGAACAAAGTCAACTGAAATGCTCTTTCTTCAGAGAAATTAGCAAACAGAAGCATGAGTGGCTGTTTATTGCAACCAGGCAAACCATTTGTTCTGGCTTTATTTGCATTCAGAGTGCAGATTTTTTATGCAAATATAAATATTCTCTTTGCTATAATGCTCATAGATATCATTGCTGGGGGGCTATGGGTTTGATTTATAAGATTTTGAGGTTTTACAGTTAAAACTGGAGCTTCCTTATCTAAGGTGTGTCTTTCGTCTGTGGAAAAAAATTAAGGGTGACCCACTCAAACACTTCTTCCCTCCAGCCTAAAAAATCAGCTTAGACCATAGGCTTCCACAGAAATGTGCCTGCTATAAGAACTTCTGGATTTTTCAATGTGAGGTAAGGGTCTGCACTGCTCTGTACTACTAGAAACCCAGCTCAGTTGTTTAAACAACAACTTGTATGGGCTTTGAGTTTTGGTTTTATGATCAGTTAACAGACTCCATGAGTTCTTGGAGTGTTGTTATGGGTTACAGAGCAAAAATCTTGCAGCTGGTACAGAACTGTTCCGGGCTGGTGTTCTGCTCTTTGTGCTTGAGTTTGAGGTGCTGATTATGAGATCTGCAGGAGAGCAGCTGAGAGTTCAAGCTGACTGTGAGCCAGCATTGTGTCATTACAGCAAAGAAGCCAACAGCCAATGCACTGTGCTGCATAAGGGAGAGTTTGAGGGAGGAGATCTTTCCCTCAGTGCTGGTGAGACACATCTGCAGTAGGACATGCATTTTGGGCTCATAGTAAAGAAGACAGAGCCAGACTCTTCTCAGTGTTGCCCAGTGAAATACAAGAGGCAGTGGGTACAAAGTGAAACACAGAAAAAATCCGTTTAAACATAAGAAAAAGCATTTTCCTCAAGAGATGGTCAAACACTGGCACTGGTTGCTCTCCACATTTTATCAACTGTCTTAGCTTGAGGCTGAAACACTCGAGATCCGAAGGCTGAATTTTGTAGTGAGCAATTTTTTAGAGACTGGCAGTGTGCTGCCGGTATAATAAGGAAAGGGTTGGGAGGAAATCTTATTGTAATAAGTAGGCTGGCTGAGCCCAATGAAAAGCTATGCCCATGCAGTTTAGCTTTTTACTGAGACATACAGAGCTTTTTATAGCAGTTTTCTGACTGTTTTTACTAAAATGAATTATAGTAAAATATTGTGTATCTTCAAGGAGATGATAAATTTAAGACTGAGTTGCAGATTATGTGGCTATAATAATAAGGGTCATAAGGTGTGGGTCCCATTGTCATGAAGTTTCTGTTACTTGTTCTTGACTCAAGTGTGTTTTAGAGGATTCAAGTGCCAGTTACAGACTTTTGAGAAAGAGAAATACACTGTCAAGTGAATCTAAATTACAGAGGCAAGTCCTCACCAGGGTAAAATATGGGTAGAAAACCCTTATTGGAGAAATCGCACAGTCAAACATAACACAATGATTGAATTACATGGGATAAAAAGAGCAGGGGAGAGAAATCTAGACATTTACAATTTTATACGCTTTAGTATTTTGGGTTGTAGCATTTAACTGTAGGCAGTATTATTGACATAAAAAAGATAAGATATTGCAGATACCATGAAAATGACATGGATCAAAACAAAACCACCCCAAAACATTGGAATCTGGATGTGGAAAGAATTCAAGTCACTCTGTCACTGTCCTGAATCCGTATTGCTCATTCACTTTACAGTTTTGTTACAAAATTGAGAACAAAGGCAAAATGGTTGGAACCCTCAGATTTCCCCAATTTCCATGAAATGCTAAGTAGGTTACTAAAGATGAAAACAAAATTGTAAGAACATGGGAAAAATGTGTATATACAGCTAATTTTACCCCTCAAAAAGCTGTGCTTTATCAGCAATATGGAGGTAGTACTCCCACTGTCTTCCAAACCTCATGGAGTTTAAAATCTATATCTGTGAATTATATAGATGTTTTCTGAATTTCTAAAAACAATGTAGTATATTATACTACTAACTATTATGTTATTATTACTACTGTTTTAATAGATTTAAAATAATACATTTAATTTTATTTAATATTTAATTTGTATAAATAAATATAATTTTCCTAAAAGTGGAAATTAATCATACATTACCATTTTTATTCTATAAGTAAACTAAACGATAGGAGCCCAGTCTTACCCACTAGATAGGGAACAAAAAAGGACAGGTCTGTGTGTGCCAGATTCTGCCTTGGATACATGTGGGTGGTTTAATCAACATGGCCCACACGTCTCTGAGACAGGATTTGGACTTATTAGACTGTCTTTTCACTGCCTTTCATGCTGCACTATCAAATCTGACAGTAGCTTTTCCTGGAAATTGACAGATACATGTTGTTTGGGTTTGAATCACTCACCACGTAAGGTCTTATAAGGTGGAGGGGCATTCCCACAAGCAGCCAGCCTTGCAGCTCTTCCAGAGAACAGGTCACAGTACTGAAACCAGGATCTTTACTGTTGTCCAGTTTCATGGAGAGATCCCTGCCTCCATATCCCAACCAGATGGACTGTGTCTGGGAGGGAGCAAGTGTCTGTGCTAGTTCCCTGGGACAAATTTAGACAAATAGAAGTATAAGCAGAATAACAGCAGTGACTTCACTGGGTAACTCCATGGATTTTTGCTTTGTGTGTACTGATTTGCTTATTTCTGTTTCAAAAACGTGTGTAAGTGAACATGCCAAACTCTGGCCCACACAGACGTCAATTACCAATTAACAGAAAGCTCTTTCTGTTTTCTTTTGGGGTGCTCAGGAAAGCTCATTTGCAATCAGTGAGAAGTCATCTCTGGGCTTCCCTAGCCCTTACATCTGGCTGAGGGAGAGTTAGTTGTAGCATCTCCGTTTAATTACTGCGATCCAACTGTGATAATTGCTTGAGCAAGACACTTTCATGGTCTGCCTAAAGCTTTATGGGATAGCTCAACATTTTGTGTTGGGAGGCAAAAAAACCCACAGCTCCAACCAGTGGAGTTTCTCAAGCCCACCTATAGCATGTTGATGAGATAACCGTCTGCAGTCTGCACCAGAGCTTCCAGACGGAGCTCCCTTAAACAATAGGAACAGGGTGTTTTTTTTCCATTCTGTTGCTGATTCTGTGGATCTTTAAAAGGCTTTTTATATTTTGTGCTTTTACTTCTGTCTGTTTTATTACTTATTTTATAACCTAGCTCTAATTGAAGACATAGGGCTTGACAGGATTCAGAGCTGCAAAAACTAGCCTGGAAGCAATAAAACCAATATTTTTTTTCACTGATTAACACTTCCATTGTTTTGCTTCTATACCAACTTGGCAGTTATCTTACATGGTGTATATATGTATATGTTAAATCTCGGTCTTTGCCCCTGTGAGCTTCTACTGTAAAGGCAACACATGAGCAGTTCAGTGAGCAAGGAGGCGTTTGCTATCAAGCCCAGCTCCTGCAAAGAGGCCATGAACCTTCATTCTGTAGAGAGGGCATTGAGATTTTGACAGCCTATCTTTGGGACACAAAAGGAGGAAGTGTTCTTCTATTCCTAGCCCACAAATAATACCAGTTTCCTGTGAACTAGAAAAACATGTTTACTTTCTGTTTTATGCAAATCTTCCTTGGGGAAAAAAAGACCCAACACAACACTACCATCACCACCACATGGTGTGTGCCGGTGCCACATTTGTGTTACAGAGTATTTTTTAAAGTGGCTTTCTGCCCATAGCTACTCTGAGGCTTGCAGAAACCCTGAACTTCGCAAGTTATGTCAATTCCCACCTAGACATCAATGGACTTTTTGGCTTAATTTGGAAAGGAAAAAATAATTTTAGACTCAAACATATCCCTGAGAGAATGAAGTATTTTACACTCAGGCAAACATATTTAAAAGGGGAAATAAATGAAAGGACAGCATGGAAATAATAATTGCTAGGATCAGGATGACAGAGGGGCACCCTAATCAGTATTGTTGCATGCCCAAGCCAAAAAGCAGGAGCGTTACCTAAGTGCATCCCTCCCTGAGACAGGCCTTGGTCCATTTAGTACGGTAGATAGTTCCATTATTTTCTTTAGAAGTCCCCAGGAATGATACTTAAGAAATGATTCATAATATAACTGTAACTGACCTGTAAAGCTTCTTGCCTAAGTTCATAGAATGAATTAATCGATTTCTAGGCAGCTCATATTTGTGAGGGTCTCACAGACCTACTTGTCTTACTTCAGTTCTAACACTGTAGTTAGGTCTCTGATCCACCAGAAAGGTATACAAAAATCACACGTAGCCAAGCTGTTACACCACTGACTAGGCTAAAGTTACGTCATTCCAGCAGGTGACAGCATTATATTTTGTGCAAAATAGTCACTTCAGATATGCCTTTCTTCTAGACATTTTCATATAAATAACTATTACCTGTTGCTAAATCCAGCTGATCTTTGTCAGTTTGCCGTGCTATCTAGGGATTTGCAAGCACAAATGAAGCAAACATTAAGGGCCAGTGCCCTCTTCTCATGGAAAATAGTACATCCTCAGATACTCTGCTGGGGATGAAAGATGCTGCTCAGGACAAAATGATTATTTACGCAGCATTCCAGTGATGTGATTTAAAGCCTGAATGCTGATGGGCAGGTGAATTTTCCTTCTAGTGTATCCAGTATCTTGCAGTGCAGGGTATCATATTTCACACTATAAAAAGGTCTTTTCTGGGTAATGTGACTGTAAGAGCCTGTTAGCATTTGTATAGACGTGGGTACGAACCTACATCTGCTTTCTGAAGCCCAAATGTTGGGTTCAGGCCCTCAGCATCTGCAGTCATGGCTATTCTGGTGTATTGTTGCAGGCAGATGATGTAGCATCTATTATTAATCTCGTTTAATAAGTCACATTAAAAGGCCTTCTTTCTAATTATTTATAATTTTGCCGAACTTGAGCCAATGAAGCTGAAACTGGTTTCGCTTTTAGCTAGCTCCTTTCTATTTAATCCAAAAAGGATTTCTCCTTTCCCTGCAAATAGAAAATGCTACAAAAGTCTTGCAAATTTGTTTTTTTAAATGCCTAAGAATCTGTATGCTCTGGAGTAGGGTTGCTCACCTTTGCAGCAGGGAGCAACCCTTTTGTCCTCTTTGTGGAAATCTTACTGAATTTATCAAATACATAAATCTTTGGGGAAAAAAGTGCCCATTCTTAACTATTCAATGCGGCTTTACCAGAGTCTGACAGCCAAAATTTCCAAGGACTCCCTTTCCCAGGAACACAGTGAGGCTTATCGTAGGAGCCCAAGTGGGGCTACCCACACATCAACTGCAAATAATAACTAGACAAGTTGCAGCTGAGGGCTATGTGGAGACATGGGCATTTCCACTGCAAAGCTTGCAGGGCAGGATCAGCCAGTGCCGCATGCAAGAGCAGGAAGCATTTCCTTCTCTTGCACTGCTGGCGGATGCACCCAGGATCCAGGTGCCCTGCAAAGGAAGCAACTTGACCTGAATGTGGAGGAAAGAAGAGGGAAGAGGATTAAAAAAGAGAAAAGAAAAGAATCAGGGCAACATGACGTTAATGTGAGAGAGAGGGGAGATGTAGTAACTGGGGGGTGAAAGGAGAAGATGGAAGATGACTGAGGGAGAGATGGAAGTCAATGGGAAAAACACAGAGGATGGGAAAATGTTTGGCTGGGTGGGGGTCCCAGAGGAAAGAGGTCCTTTTGCCTGGCCCCTTGCTGGATGAGAAGCTGAAGGAAGGAATGAGGGATGGGATTAATTTGGAGAAAGAACTGCTGTTCTAACTGCTATTAGGAGAAGGCAGAGTAGGGGTAAGAACAGAGAGAGAATCTTATGTGGGAGACAAAATCAAGAAAGAGGGCTGACTGCTGAGTTAGGGAGCCTGGAATGAGAAGCTGGGGCAGCCTGGCTGGGTAGGAAGAGCACCAAGAAGATGTGAATCTGGCATTTTGGGGATAGTGGGAAAAAAACAAGGAGACTGTGACTAGATAGCTGGGATTGCTTAAATAAGGAGAATGAGGAAATCAGGTGGATTTGGGAAAGGTTAAGGAGCTGCTTTGAGTGAGAGAAAAAGAGGCAGCATGCAAGGATAGGGAGAGAAGACAGGGAGATACTGGGAGCTGAAAAGTGAACTTGAAAGATAACCAGTGCAAAGCAAACAACCATAACATGAGAAAACGGAGGATTGGACCATGGGGATAGGTGAGCAAAAAGACTGGAGGAGAATTAAAGAGCAACAGTTGGATAGTAGACAGGATTTGAAGGAGATCCAGTTGTACGGGACTCCATGAGGATGCAAGCAGGAAGTCTTGCTGGGCAAGCATTCCCCTGAGAAGTTCAAAGGAAATCTGAGTGGCAGCCCAACCCTGAAGCCAGGGTGTTCTCAGGCTCCTCTCAGGGCCCTGACACCAGGAAAGACTCTTTGGTCTGGGTCTGGGTCTGGATGGAAAGACCACACTCTGCATGCTCAGACTGCTACTGCAAATGCTCAGTGCTCCTGTGTCTAAGATCTGTGCTCTGGCTCCAAGGGTGTCCATATGATGCTCCTTTCAGGAAGTATGGTGTGGGAGAGAGGAGCTCTACAAAACTATGCACAGAAATACGTTCTTAAAAGTTTATTCAGTGGACTCAAAACCAAGCTCTAAAGCACGAAGAAATTCTATGTCAGTAGCATATACAGCACTCTCTGCTCTGCAAGGTGTTGGGTTCACTTTATGGGCACAAGGATAGCTAAACTACATCCTGAGCTGGTCACAGGTATCAAATTGTCCCATAAGGGAATGGCTTTATACTGAAAGAAGGTAGATTTTGCTTAGATGTAAGGAAGAAGTTTTTCACCATGAGGGTGGTGAGACACTGGAACAGATTGCTCAGAGAAGCTGTGGATGCCTCATCCCTGGAAGCAATCACGTATAGGGAGGCCTTGAGTAACCACGGCAGGCGACTTGGAACTAGATGATATTTAAGGTCCCTTGCAAATCAAACCATTTTATACGGCTGCTTTCATATTAGTCAGAGTCCTTTTAGGAAGCAGTATCAGCTGACTGGCGAAAGATACATGGTGTTGTTAGAATCCTGTTGACACATACAGTGTCAGGCAGGGCTAGAGTGTGTACATCCACACTTGAGGGTACCCATTTACTGTGAGAAGGGAAGGAAAAGTGCATTTGACATATGCCTATGTTCAGGTAAGGGTTGTATGTATGCATGCAGCAGTGCTGGCTGCACAAACGTAGGTGCTTGAATACTCATATACACAATTATGTTTTGGAGG
Source organism: Psittacula echo (assembly GCF_963264785.1). NCBI lineage: Eukaryota > Metazoa > Chordata > Aves > Psittaciformes > Psittacidae > Psittacula > Psittacula echo. The sequence goes on along the minus strand of NC_137735.1, from coordinate 16,523,539 downwards.
AGGAAAAAATCAAGAAAAAGTCCTTTGCACTTAAAATACACAGAGTCTGTGATGATCCCTAGACTTTATAGGAGCTCTTCCACAGCCTTTTATTGTTCTTGGAAATACCATCTCCTGCACAAATAAACTTTGTTACCACTGTAGAGAGTTTCATGTTTATCCTAGAAATGAAATGATCTTTTTAAGCCATGGAGTGCTTCAGAAGAGAACCAAAACCTTGAACCTGCTTCAATCTTCTCTGGCAAGGCCACATGGTGAGCTGAGGACAGGCTTATTAACACAAGTTTCCATTAATGTTTCTTCTGAAGCTGAATATTAACTATAATCATCTATGCTGAACTAATTTACATTAGCTATTTTCAATTTTACAGTCAGACAGGGTCTGCATGGGCATCTGTCATTGAAAATCATGTTCCACGGGGCATATCCTTGTGTGCACCTTTATTCCTCTGCATCCTTTTGGTCCCCCACTTTGTTGTTCACAGTAGCACTTCCCTGTGGCAAACCTGGGTAATGCTTACTAGGAAAAGTAATAAGAACAAGGTATTTAATGCATTTCTAGCTTTCTTTAATGTGTTGTAGCTGTGAATACAAGGCAGAAAGCAACACTGTATGACTGTGCTGCTTTGGGAATGGTCTATAAAGTGCAGTTAAAATACTTTCAAGATATTTATGCAGTGCATAAGTCACATGAATAGAGGTTTATCACAGTCAGTAGGAATGCTGGATTTTCATATCACACATTCGCTGCTTAGGATGATTAGCAGGAAATTAAATTTGCACTAATTAGCCTTAGGGGAGCAAGAAATTAACTTGATGGGTAAATTCCACGTTTTACTCTATACCATAACAACATGGAGGGATTTGAGTTAAAGCTTGAGTTGAGTCCTATGCTGGTACACTGGACTGCAGATTTCCTAAATTAAATTAAAAACAGTAGAAAATTAATATATGTATGGTGAGCAGGGTGAGTAGGTGGGGGGGTTTAAGATCAAGAGTTGTAGAATCATCATTCAAAGTATTCATTGGATTGCCAGCCACTTCTAGAGAGTGCTGTATATTTGTGTACGTTCTATTACATTAATATTGAATATTACAGCAAAAGCTTTAACAAGTCCTGATTTTCTATATTTGTATATTTTCATCATACAATGTGCTTTATGACCGATCATGCAATATTGCACATTGTAATGCTCAGAGCAGAAACTGTTTTCACAGAACTACTGTGAAAATGCCATACTTTTTAATTTACAACACCCACTTGCAAATACATTTTTAGGGTCAGGAGCCTTTGTTTGTGTGCTGTAAAAACTCCTATGAAAATAATTTTTTCAGAAGTTACTCTCAAAAGTATAAAGCAGATGAGGGAGGCATGAGTCACCACACAGTCCTAACAGACAAACTAGGAACTAATAAACGCCAGTCTTGCCTGTTGATGGTGACTTTTCTATCTCATTCTTCCAAAACACAGTTTAGATCACTTGGTTTTCCCCTCTGTAAAATGGAGGCAATTCTTATGTATCCACCACACAGAATTACTGTAGATTGATTAAAGCATGCAAAGCAGTGAGTCATTCGGTATGGAAGTATCGGTCTATTATGCACTGAAGTGTTCTGTCATACCAGGCTTGTGGTTACACCCAAATTTATCTGTAAAAAACAAGATGGAAAACATCAGTTGCATACAAGATAATTGCCTTTAATGTCAGTGCTTTTCCTAGTTTGTGCATCTGAAGAACACTCAAAAGCTCACTATTATGCATTTGGATTTAGACTTTGTAGTACTTACGTGAAACTGCTATTGAAGTGAGAGGTATGACTTCAGTGAGAGTTTTGCCTGAATAAGTATTGCAGAACTGGGTACCTTGAGTCCATAGTTTGGTGTTTAAGTGGTGCATACACACTAGTTCATATGTCTGCTGAGACTCTCTAATAAATACTTCTGGTCTGAAGAGAGATCTCAGATAGACCTGTGGGTAGTCATATATTGTACATCATATATCATATTGCATTCTTAGGTCCTTCTTCAATGCCCAGGACTCTCATTTTGCAGCAGTAGGACTCCAATAAAGAGTGTGTGATGTGTGTGTGTATTTATGGGTGGTTATATATATACATGTGCCCACACACAGACAAACATATATGTATACACAACACCAATATATAAATGTGCCTTTCCTTTTTGGGTGTACAAGTATATTTCTGTAAATGCTCAACACTTGTATCTACACATTTATGAGTAATATCCAACTTCCAGTTATAATTGACACCATGTGGTTTTCTGTATAATAATTAGTTTGGGACAAAAAACCTTGCAGATGGTTTCAAGACTGACTCTAACTTGCCATCAGTGTAAAAAGATTAAATAAGATGAGCCCACTCCCTCTGAATGAAATAAGCCATTTTCATTGATTTCAATGGGAGCAGGCGCAACTTCGTTTCTGCAGCAGAGAACATGTATTATATTCGTTAAATGAAAGTTTGATTTCATTGCACTTAAAATTATTCATGTTCTGTTAGAAAATGGTTTGAGATTTTATAATCTAGAGCATTTGCTGAATTCTGCTTTGTATTTTCCTCACAGCAATTGGAAGGACCCTCATTCCTCGTTATTTTAGCACTGTCTTTGAAGGAGGTGTAACAGACCTGTATTACATTCTCAAGCACTCAAAAGAGTCATACCACAACTCATCCATCACAGTGGACTGTGATCAATGCACCATGGTCACTCAGCATGGAAAACCCATGTTTACCAAGGTAACAGGGAAGACTCAGTAAAGCGTCTTGTTTTTCTTTTTCAGTTTGTATAAGGGTGAAAAATATTGGCTGTTGCATTTTTCTGGTAGACTAAGATCATTTCAATACTGAAAACCCTTGAAGCCATTTAATTACTATTTTCTATATTCATTATGTGACTGGAAAATTCTGTGAGCATCCTCTGCACTTCTTCCAGAGAGACTGCAAGAGAAGCACATAATGCCAGGTTGCCAGAACCGTCAGTTGTATGAATTAAATTCAGCCTGCCCATCTCATGTTCTCTGGGTTTGATTTTAAAGCAACAATGAAATTTCACATTGCTGGTACCTACCGTTTGGGATGGTATGTGTTACATTTGATACTTACCCAATCCAAGGGCTATAAATCTCTAGGAAAATAGTGATTTAATACAATAAGATGCTGGTCAAAAGGGCAGTGAAGTCAATGGAAGGAGTCAATTGATTTAAACATGCTCTGGATCACGCAGTTAGTGAATATTCAATATTTGTAATTGATAGTGAATTATCTTCATGCATTGGCCACTTCTAGTCCTGTAATTAAACTGAGTGCCATGTATTTAGAAAAAACAGTACCAAAAAGGTAGAAAATACAAATTAAAACAAATTTTTCCTTGCATTAAAAAAAATCTAAATTGAAAAGTCCTCTTTCATAAATTAATGGGAAATTATAATTTTCCATCTTGTACTTGTTCCTCTGTATGAACGTTAACCTTTGTGTGAAAAAAGCACGAAAAGAGAAGGGGTAGCAGGAGATCACCCATTCATTTTGGCCTGCAGGACTGCGAAGGTTTTAGGGTCAAAAAAGACGCTGGCTATTGAAAGCATTATGACCAGGGCCCACCTGTCTTACACTGTTTTAGCTGGGACGTGTGTGTTTAATGGTGTCATCGTTCCAGCTTTCCCACTCCAGCCCTCAGAGACTTACATAGACACAAATGAAGAGACAGAAAGCTGCAAAGAGACCAGATAGTCCTAGATATCACCTCTTTACTACCTCCCTGCTCACAAGGAGCGGTGTGCTGGCCGTGGGCAGAGGACATGAAGAGGGTATACAGTAGTAGCTGCTTCTCTTCAGAGCTTCCTAAAGTGATCTGTGTCATTTCCCTTTGCGTAAGCTTTAATGCAATAGCAAATATAAGGCAGGGTATTTTTTGGTATCAGTAAATACAACACAATTTTCTCAATTCAGTTAGTTTATTTTCCTTATCATGGCAGAACATTATGGCACCAGGCTGGGTGCACACCTCGTATGAGGGGCCCAGAGGCACATCCCATAGCATCTTCCTGTGTGAGCAATGAGTCTCTCTGTCTGACACTGCCTTGGCAGCACACAGCCTGCTTCAGCCCTGATGCTTCCGCTGCAGATTCTGACGTAAACCTCTGTGTCCCAGTAGAAAAGTTCAGGTGGGGCTATGATTTGGATTCTAGGAGAAAAATTAGGGGGTTTTAATGGCTGTATCTTTAAAATGTAACTATGTTTAAGAGAAAATTTAAAATAAAACAGAGTAGTTAGTGGAATAAGGTAGAAAAGAATACGTTACCCTCTCAGAAACAAGTTAGAGCTGAATACTGTCTCAGCTGTGCATGTGTGGCTTCTAGCAGAGATACCGAGGGCACAGATCTTGTACCCAAAAGTAAATTCCTACTCTCACACTATCTGTGGTGGAACAAAGCAGATGTCTCACAATAAGCAGCACTCCAATGGACTGTGTAGGTCCTTAGATCAAGTCTGCATTTGTCCCAGTAGAACTACCACAAAGAAGTAGTTAGTTTCTAGTTCCACAAACCAAAAATACAAACTAACTCTATTTGTTAATACCTCTTTCAGCTTCACAAACAACCTCTAAGCTGCAAGTTCACTATTTTCTAATATAAGTGGCTGAAATAGTTTTCATCACATATTGAATCAGAAATCTGCAGCTGCATTTTATTCATGTCAACATTTTCCTAGTTAGAGAAACTCACTGCATGCTGCAGTATTGGACAAATATATAAAATGGCATTTCCATTTTTTATTTTCAAACAAATATGGCCACAACATGCCTAACAGTAAGAATATGAATAGCCCAGCTTGTCTTTAGAGGGCAAGAAATCCTTGTGAAGTGTGGCAAACTGGTTTTTTTTGCAGTGAGCAATGTTTGTATTTCCCAATAGACTGACAGAGGAGAATTATTTTTTTACCCATAGCAGAAGAGGAGAGGACCTTTGCCACTAGACTAGTGAGCACCCCTGTTTGAACCATTCTCTTCCTGCACCCAACACTGGAGCCATCAGCTGGATTTTATAGATGAAACCCTTGAAACTGAGGCATTTCCCAGATTTGTGTAAGCCTAAGGTTTCTTTTCAAGCAGCGACTCAGGTTTGAGACATGGTAGTTAATAAAAGGGGAAGTCTTCTAAAAGATGCCCCGTTAGGAGAGCAAGGCTCTGAGTAAGGCACAGGACCAAAGTTCGTTTTCATAGGTGCGAGCGGTTGAAATTCCTACAATTAATAAGTGCAGTGAAGGGGTTAAAAAGCTATTGGTTAGTTTGAGAAATGTTCTTTTTTAGTTTTTTCCTGGCCTAGTCTACAGCAACCACGTGATGCACTGAATGCCTGCCAGCCTCTTTCTTGTTGATCCTCCGGAGACCATCTGTGCTGGGGGCATTGATTAGAGTGTGTCTGCTGGGATTACATCTTTTCTGTTGCCATGCCAACTAATCAGCTGATTTTGGTTACCACAGAAACAAAATGTCAGAGCTCACAGTACGGTAACATGAATTCAGCACAACAGAAAATGTTTTCTTAATTGGAGACCCTTTTGATTTTTTGGATTCTATGTAAAAGGCAGCTTTTTTTTATTTTTTTTTTTTAAAGGCCCATTTAAAATAAGAACTGCACCAATTTTATTGATTAAAAGCAATGCATAAAATTCTGCTCTGCGTAAGGAAATGAAATTCCTTTATAAGAGGTATAAATTTTTACCACTGTGATATGAGAAATGTGCTTCAGTTTTTCTATTAAAATTTGTTAATGCCAGTGCATAAAATAAATCTATTAAGAACAGTGCGGTTTTGAGCTTAAGAGAAGAAACATTTGAGAAGCCTCAGGTATTGTTATAAAAAATATTTTAAACCTGAAAGATTTTCATATTAACTAGACAATAATCAGGATCTTTGGCTTCAATATAGTAAAATTAATATAAAAGGGTTTTCTTCTGGTATGAATCCTATGTGTGTGCATGTGTACCCCTGTGTAATTTCTCATCCTAGTGCAAGTGACGTGAAAATCAAAATCAGGGTCAAATGACAAAATAAGTCACATTAAAAATTTGAAGGCATCACTAAGAAGTGTTGAAAAGGGCAGATGAGAACCTGTTGCAAGATTGTCCTTCGTAAGTCTACCCTAATTTGTCTATATGGTGTGCCTGTTAAAATTACTGGCATGTTTTTGCAGAAACAACCAGGAAAACTATGATGATGTTAAATGAAATGTTAACCAGAAAAGCCACACGTTGACCAAATGGGAACTAGCCAAGTCTGATCTGGGGATTGTAAAAAGTCTCAACAGACTCAACTGAATCTAGGATGGCTAGTTGTTCATTCACATACCAGTTGTATTAGAATTAAAGTTGCAGAAACCTTTTATTTTGAAAGCTGTTACACCCTGTTTCCACAACAGTTTTCCACTTTGAGCAGAAGCTGTAAACTAATCAACAACAGAGGTAGTTAATTTTCAGATCAGGCATTATTTACAGTACTACATGGTACCCCTGGTTAAGATACCATGCCAGGTATGTATTTTGCACCTTAAAGAATACCACAGCCATAGTAGGTTTTCCACATAAAGCTGTGGACCATTGTTTTAAAGCAATTTATTTTATTTTTCATTTCCAGGTAGTACCCACTTGCTTCGCTTGTTCCTCCCATATTTTGTCTCCTGTCTTAGACAAGAGCCCTCACAAATCTGAGTGAGCCACTTTCTGTGGAAGCAGCTCTGTTATCCATGACTGCAACCTCTCCTCTGCTCCCCTGGCTCTCAAACCTGCTGTGGCAGTGCAGCTCATACAGCTTGATGGCAGACACCCTGTCTGGCTTTTCTTGGAAGGGGGCATTAATAGAAGTAAATAAAAAATTAAAGAAAAATAAAAATGGAATAAAATGCCTGGAAAAGACAAGAAAACTTGGAAAATACAAGAAGTAAAAAAATAGGGAAAATATCAGGTTTGGCCACAGGCATTCAGGGCACTGTATATTCCAACTGGACATGAAAGGAAGGTTTGTATGCCAAGTTATTGTAAGGAAAGGGCAACATAAAACAGGTTGGGAATGACTGGTTCAGCAACTTGACATCAGGTGCACACAGTTGCACCACAGCCACCTCCACTGTGAGGTTCAGTCATTAATTAGCAGTAGTGAACTGTGAGGGAAAGAGAATTGATGCAATAAATTAGATTTAGTGCATACAATATTCCATGTTTGTAAAATGCTATAAAAACTATAGTATTATAAGTTAGTGTTTCTGCAGTAAGCCCTATGAAGTCATTTTCCCACATTCATTTTTTCTCCCCAAGAGAACAAAACCTAATTAATCTACCAGAGATAAACAATAGAATACTGCTCTGATATGTTCAAATGTTGTTTAATTGATGATACAATACCACTGAAAACAAAATTCCTGGGAATTTATTTCATGCGTTTTATGTATTCTAGGTGTGCACAGAAGGACGTCTTATCTTGGAGTTTACTTTTGATGATCTTATGAGAATAAAAACATGGCACTTTACTATTAGACAATACAGAGAATTAGTCCCACGCAGCATTCTAGCCATGCATGTAAGTAATCCTTTATTCACTTGACCTAATGCAAACAGATAAGATTAGGTTTATGAAGAACTCCAGCAAATTTCACACCCAAGGCAATTAACTATAAATATTTTGGTTTGCCTGCAACTACATCCTTTTACAAGTTCTTTTATGATCCCCTTGTTTCTCAGTGCTCTATTGTTGCCACTGTTGCTGTGTTTTCATTTGAGTTTAACATATAGTTTGCTTTCAATCCCGTTTGGTCATTGGCCCATTGGCTGAAAATTTGTTCTTATTAATATGAACTGCAATTCAGTGAGTTTTCATCATTATAGATATGAATTATATTTAGTCTTTAAATGAAGCAAACTTAATGTTACCCTTGCATGAGACAGAAAATAAGTATTTACGATGTATTTACTTAGAAACCTGTAGAATTTTAATTCTGATCTCTTTTTTTCATAGTTAATGACTTTTCTTTTGCAATTGAATGAAAACACACACAGTAGAACATTAAAATATTAAATATGCTAGAGGCTGAAGTCAAAATATTATCAGGTAAATCGTTGCAGAGAAACAAAGGACAGAGTCTTATTGCCACTTTGAGTTCTGCACTGTAGAAGCATTCTGACTAGTAGTGCTCCATATACAAAATTAATCTCAGGACTGTAGTTATAGAGAATAAAAACACAGGCTTATACATGTGCTTGTATTTTGACATCAAGTTACTTAGCTGTCCATAGATAAAGATATGTTCATAGTGAGGAATTTTAAATAACTTAAGAAGCCTGGGCGTTTTTGAAAGTGCTGTTACACGCCTGAAGAAAATACATTTGAAAACCTGCCCCATCTTTTACTGTAGAGGGCTGATCTTCTGAACTCTTCAACAGTATCCCATTAAGGGACAATGAGGATGGCCATGAGTGACATTATGTATTTAGGGGGGCCACTGCAATTCAAAGAGAGTGGAAGCAGGTTAGCCAGCAACCAGCAGGTATTAATTTTAGTAATGAGATTGATCTCATTTTAAAGAGGAGGCTGGTCTCACAAGTAAAGCTCCTGGCTAGGGTCAGAGAAGGAGTGTACTTGCATTTTCCCTGTTTAATTCTGGGAAGATAACTTAGACCAGGAGGGTTCTGCAGCCTGTGCTTAATGCCACTTACATGATAAGCTCTGCTGAAGGTGCCTTGATGAGTTCTTTCTGCTTCAGTTTCTTATCCACGAAAAGAAAGTGATGCCTTCTGTATTCCTGCCTTTGTCTGCTTAGTTTGGTGGGGCTCCCAGCCAAAAAGCTGGAGGCTTAAAGCATGGTATGATCCTTGAGGAAGCTCTTTGGTGGGGTTCCACTTACTTGCAGCCCTGTGCATGCCCAGAGCTCCTAAGTCTATCTTTTGAAAGGGCAAGGACAGAAGGAAGATATTGGAAACCAGTCTTTATTCTGTTCCAATTTCATAATTTCCTATGCCAGCAGAACTCTGTAACTTACATACATTTAGCATCAGTGTATAATTTTTCCATAGGAATGGCACCTTTCTCCAGAAAACCCTTCCTGCACCCCTCCAAGCACATAGAAAAAAAAAACAAATAGACAAAAAGCAAAGTGAAAATGCTTTTTTCCTCTGTTGTTTAGGCACAAGACCCTCAGGTGCTGGAGCAGCTGTCCAAAAACATCACTCGAATGGGTCTGACAAACTTCACCCTCAACTACCTCAGGGTAAGCACACCATAGCTGATGATTATTGTGAGCATTTTTAAAAGTTACTGTTAGCTTTGAATCAAGGTAATGAGAGCAGAGCCTGTGTTGGTCAAGTAAGAAATGGAGCTAACCCTTAATGAGGGTAAAGGAGAAACACAGAGACTGTAATATACAGCTGCTAACAATGTGCCATTAAAAAGGATAAGAATTTTATCATGGGGTCAAAGCAGTGTGAGAGTAGCCCCTGTTTTTAACAGTCTTTCTTCTCAATTTTGAATTTATTTGTAAGAAGGAAATTCCCCACTATTTTTCCTCTCTGCTTCACTGTTCCTGAGAAAATGGCAGCTCATTCTTATTAAAAGCTGCCTGTCTTCTCCAGCTTTCAACCTCCCCACCTCTCCCAGGAAGAGAGGCAGGGCTGAGGGAAAGCTCAGCTCCAGCCCTTTTTGCCGCAGCCCCTCACAGCAGCCCACACTTCATTTGCCTCTGGGAGCCTGAGCTTCTTCCTCAGCCTAGCACTGAATCGAGTGTGTTTTTTACAATTAAATAATGCATGTGTTCCCACTGCTTTTTGACCCTTAAAGTGCATTCAAAGTTTGGAAGTTTATTTTTATTTTTGAAAGTATTCCCTGGTGTGGGCTTACAATGCACACACTGAAATATGGGATTGTAGAGCTCATATTTCAAGGTTGAAATTCAAATTTATCTTTTTTCTAGACATGCCATTAGCAGATACAATGAAGCAAATTGCTTAATGATACAGCAAGCTAACTTGGCCAAAATATCTGATTTTATTCCTTTTAATTGTGTGAGCAATTATACAAGATGCTTTTTTAAGATAATAAGAACACTAGAAAATGCAGTTATTTTCAGGCTAATGTGGAGCTGTACCTGACAGTCTATATTCTAGCTCATTTCATTCAGGTCTATGAACCTGTAATACCTTCCTGATGGATGAAGTCCTACCCCCAGGTCTTCTGAACTCCCAGGGGGACAGTGTGCAGGACTGAAATGTGTGGTGAGATCTCTCTCACTGTATCCCTACAGCTTATAGACAGCCTGTGGTTGTACTTACTCTCCCAATATGATAAACCATTGCTGATTGTTGCTTATGTGGTGTTAGTGTAAAAGTTACTGTTCAAATTATAGTCTGAGTTGTGCAGGGCATGTTTGTATAGCTGGAAGAAGAATATGGCATAAAACCTCAGAGGGATATTACATTGAATTAGAATTTTTCTATGCATAAATTCAAAAATAATATGTCTGTGTGGTGGGTATTGTATTTCTCATGGTTCTTTTAGTCTGCGGTTTGGTACAGAGAGTGACTATTAGCTTAGTCAACATCCCTATAGCCGCACTGTCATTGTCCTGTGGCGAGGCATCCTAGGGCACATTGTCCAGAAATCCCCACTGGGGATTCCTCCTCAGTCAAGCCAAGGTTTGCATTACACCCTTGTGGTAAACTGTGCAGCTAGTGGCTGGCTTAGGTAGGCTATTTCCATGTTTTCCTTCCAAAGCGTTGTATGGTACAAGCTATTGCCTCACTTTTGAGGTCTTTGATCCCCTTAGCATGACACACCAGCAAGCACGTGGGCTGGCCTACACCAGCCACAATACTCATACCTGTCCTCTGCCAGGCTCGGGGGGCCTTACTGGATTTACAGCACTACCTCTATCACTGACCCCTTCTGGGTCCTTTGTGGTATATTCTGTAATTGCTGAATGTGACAATGCAAATTAGAAAGGCAGGGTCCCTGTTAGGGGGCAGTTGGCATCAGGCACTCATGCTGCTCCCCCCATCAGCATCAAAAAAAAAGGAGAGGAAGGGGGGAGAGAGAAAAAAATCTTCAGAAAAAGAAAATGGGGATCAAGCACTCGGGAGATGAGCAGTGAAGTGGAAGGGGATGAAAAGATGAAGTCTTACTTTTTTTCTTCTTCCAGACTAGTTTTGTTAGCTTCACAGACAACATTAGGTCTTTGGGTGCAAAGCTTCCTCTGGCTCCTGCTGTGGTGATTCCAAAAGGAAATCTTTTTTTTCCCAAGCCAGTCTTTGCATCTCTCTTTCTTGTGGTGAGGAATTGATCATTCTGCTCTTTTTCTTTTTCAGACGCTGAGCTCATCATGGGAGCTCATATTACATGATATATTTCCATTTTGATTTACTTCTTTTCCAATTACTTTATTCTGTTAATTTTAATATGAAAATCTTTTCTGCACTCAGGGTTGTAAAATCATGCACTAAAAAAAATGTGGCAAATGCAGTTAGGTTTAAGGTGTTTTGTTTTGTGGGGTTGTTTTTGTTTTAAGTTAGCACTTTATGATGCTTTATTCAGTCTTCCCAGTGTTTGGTAATTAGCAGTGTTAGATGGGTTTGAATAAGGATTTGAAACTAAGCATAAAAATTATTTTCCTTTTTCTTTTTTTTTCTGCTGCACACAGCAAAGGCTTGTGATACTCATAAGCAAAAACTTCACTGATGGGCAGAATTAATCATTTTTATTCTCCAACATTCACACAGCAGCAAGCTGTGCTGCAGTCTCTTTAAAGGCAGAATTTAAACCTGGATTTCAGATGGTTGTGATATAAAGGTATAGCCTGTGTTTTTTATGCTCTAGACATCACAGAATGCTAAATCATTGCTAGTTGGGATAATCACAGTTGCTGGCATGTAGACCTCCATTCCAGAGTGCCACATGCCTTTAGAGCCACAGCTTTGGATGCATGCCCTGGTTTGTCTTCATTCTCTCCAAATAAAGCTGTCCAGCATAGAAGAACATTGATTTTGTAAATCATATTTAATACAAATTTAAAATATATCTTCTTGGAACCTGAAAATGAAATGTTTTGTCCTGTGTCATTTGCCAAATGCTCTTTCTCTCTGTTTTCTCTGGCTCTGTGTAAAACTATAGGCTTCCTTTCTTTCTACTTACTAGTTTGTTTTGTTCCAGCATAATTGATTACCTCACCAATGGGGTCAGCAGACTTTGCTGTAGCTGCTGACTAGGAGTTGAATAGGCTGTCTCAGAAATAATGAGCAAAACCTTGTAGGTTTTAAATTAATATCAAGCTTTTTAAAGTGTAATTTCTCATCAAGTCATCAAGTAGTAGATATTACAGACTATCAGATAATAAGGCCAAGACCTATATCCTAGTCTCAGCTGGTATGAGTCTAGGAGCAAACAGGAATCTTGTACAGAGTATGAAGATGGAGATAACGCTCAGAAGAACAGTTTCCACCAAGCTACGATAATGTAGTCCCCGTGCATTATCTTATTTTTTTTCTATGTAATTTTCTAGTTGCTCAGCTATGTTATTTAGATCTTCAATGCATAATGGATTTGAATGCACTCTAAAACCAGTAGCTTTATACCAGCAGCACTATTCACAATTTGGAGGTCAAATGTTTCTTGCTGCCTTCTATACAATGATTTATTCTCTTGAAATTTCTGACATTATAAAAAGGCAGCCCCTACTGTCAATTAGGCTGGCCTACCTGGCCTGAGCCTTGAAATACAGTTGTATCTTGCCCGGCTGGCTTCCAGAATTTGTCTCTGCCTTATTGTACTGCCTGGTTTGGGGTGATTTTTTTAGGGCTTTTCCTCATGTGTAGCTATTGCATCCTCTTCACACTGCGGTCTGCTCTGGTAGCCAGTTTATTGGTGTCAATGAAGCTGAATCTGCCTCTGCCCTGTGCAAAATGGGTTAGTGTGGCAGAGCCCTTTCGCTTTACATCAGGGGAGGTATCTAAGCAGGGGAATGCACAGTCCCATTTCCGTTTGTATCCTGTATGGCTATATTAACCAAGGCTTATCTCTGAGCTACAAATTATCCAATTTCTTTGTTTTCCATATAAACCAATAATGAAGTGTTACTATTGCAATACAGAGGACAATATTTTTTGAATCCCCACTTTCACTAATTTAGTTCCTCAATAGACACTTTTGGATTTCTTCTGCTAGGAGGATAACATGAATTATTTAATGGGACATGAATTTCTAAAGTCGATACTTACATTATAATCAAAAGCCATTTGTATGTATACCCATTGTGTATGCAAAGTTTTCTTTTACACATGCAAAATAGACATGCATGCAACAGTTCCCTTTAATGCGCAGGGAAATGGCTTCATGCACAGAAAGGATATAAACTCAAGTAGTTTGATTGCTATTTTGCTCCCAATATGTGACAGTTTGTGGCAGCTATCAGGTCAATATTTTACAGCTGTTTGTGTATCTTCAGTGAAGAAGGAAAAAGATTACATGCAAGTGTGTTAAGGATGCAAGTCAAATACTGGGGGAAAAGAAATGCTATCTATATAGTCACCCATACAACATAAATTCATTTCCCTTTGTGCATTACATTATGGCATCCTCTTCTAACTACATCATCATGCATTGTCTTTCTCACAGACTCCACAATGAATTCAGTGCACAGATTGAGTAGCCCTCACTTAGTAACAAGTGCTCCAGTGCTACTCATTTCCTTTTCTGCAGCATTATTCTAGTATCTCAACTGCAAATGTCAATGGCTACAGAGCACCTACCATTGTTAGGTGCTCCATAGCCATTGTTATTCCCAGTGCTCTCATGTGGCACTGAGACATGTGGATGAGCACCAGGGCAATCTGAGGGGTCAGCTAAGGGGAGGTGGACATTCTGAGAAAACAAGGGCCTGATTTTGCAGAGCACAAAATATATTAATAACAAAACTGTTGCCCTTGGATGCAGTCTGCTGGCTCAGGCTAGCTTTAGAGTTGTAAAAGGAGCAGCTGGTGGTTCTGGGAACACGCTGGTGAAAATGATTTTTCCATGACTTAGTACTATAGTAGAGCTTGGGGGCAGGGGCATTTTGTTAAAGCAGCATTGGGTTACTCTAAGCTCACCCTTTCCTGTTCTGCAGTTCCCTGCTTCATGCTCTGCTGCGGTCCCATGTCTTCAGCAGATACAAATGAAGTCCTATACACAGCAACTTCATTTACTTTGTGCTGTGCAGTGAACTGGGGATGCTGGGGAAACAGAGTGTATGATCATGTGTTGAGATCCATGGAAGTGTTTAAGGCCAGACTGAATGGGGCTTTGAGCAACATGGTCTAGTGGAAGATGTCCCTGCCCATGACAGGGGGACTGGAACTAGATGAGCTTTAAGGTCCCTTATAGCCAAACCATTCTGTGACTCTGAGATGCTGTATCCTAATGGATATGAATAAGAGTTCTGTTAAGGGCTTACAAGCACTCAAAGGAGGGGGTTTGGATCATTTAATCATTCTGAAGCTTTTCCTATGGAAGCTGTCAAAATTTTAAAGAATCCTCAGAACTGGAGTTGCTGAAAGCAGACGGGATTTTGTAGACTTTATTCCTATACATGATGGAATTTTTCAGCCTAAACCAATTCAGCTTGTGGCAGGTCTCCCCAGGAAAATGCAGTCAAAATCAGAAGGTTCTCACAGGATTCAGATGGCTGTAACTAGATATCCATAATCTATCTGTGCCAACTATAATTAGCTGATTCTGCCAAGGTTTTCTGGTAATGTAATTTCTTAGCATTTATTTTAGTAATGATCACAGCGGTTTCTCTCCCTATCTTTCATGCATCTAATGCTTTATACACAGTGTTATATCTTCCTTTCAGAATAATAAATGAGAAGAAACGTATTCTTTGCAACAGCTCATACAGTCAAATGTTACATTTTCACTTTTTTTAATAAAGACTCGACATCAAAGAATAGTTCTATCAAGAGCTGCTCCATCATAAATAGGAAAGAGCAGAGAAAAAGATACAGCAAAGTTTTTAAAACTTAAGTGGTCAGTGTGGAGTGGTTAGGACAAGGAAGCAGCAATGTGAGAGTTGCAGAAGGTGAGACAGGTAGAGAAGCACCAACCTAGAAATATTCTGAAGAAAGGATGGAATCTGATGCAGTCTCTAGACAGGACATGGCTTGGAAAGATAACATAATTTTAACAATAATAGCAGTGTGCTTTTCACCCATTGATCTCTAAGTATTTTATTAAAATGAAATGTTTTATAGATGGGAAAATTGTGGCACATGAGAAGCAAAACAAAAGATGGAGCATATCCAATGACATTTTAAAAAATCTGATGGAAATTTAAACCAGACTTTGAAAAGTAGAGTGAGCTGGTGCGGCAGTGATCACTTCTGCTTCTTACAGCTCAGAAAAAGATTTCAGAGTCTGTGGATAGCAGGAATTTCAGAAGTCAGTGAAAAATGGGGAATGGGAACAGAGTGCAAGTGACTAGAGAACAAATTGAGATTTTAGCAGAAATGGCAAATTTCACTGGTATTCTGGAGATGGTAATGGCCAGTCTTCACACAAAGGGCACTACCAAGCTCATGAGTATCAGTTAAGGAGAGAGATATATTGTGTATGAACACAAGCTAGCTACTGTGCCTACTGGACATACAGACCATCTGACCTTTGAAATAAAATTGAGGTCTGGACTAATGAGAATGGAAGGATGATAATCAGTGATGTGAGTCCTTGAAGCATCCATGAGTAAGAAATCAGAATGAAGTTAGGCTGGAGCAGTTTAAAAATAAAAATGTCAGAAGGGTAAAAGGGAGACAAAGAGAGACAAAGACAAAGCAGTGGCCATACAAAAACAAGCTACGAAATTTGAACAAGTAATGTTATTGCAGAAAAAAAAAAAGATTAAGAAAAAAAGTCTAAGAACACAGCCACAGGCTCTCTTTTTAGAAGACCAAATTAAAGCTTGGACTAGTATGCAGTGCAGTCATAAATAATAATAACTATTAATTAAGTTTAGGAAAGAGAGCTGCAGAGGTACGATTTGTATGAAGAACTGAAAACGCCAAAACCAGCTTCTTGTTCAAAGCAATGAAAGCAGCAAAAATTTTAATTAGTTGTTTAATATTGAATATCCATGGATGTTTGGTGCAAATTGTTATGCAGGGAACGGTGGGTGCTCAGAAGAGGTTAAGAAATCGGCTTTAATGCAAAGCTGGTGGTTCTAACCTTTGTTTTTGGATGCAGTTATTTTAGAATCGGAAGTCTTCATTGTGTAAAGCTTATGGCAGCCCTGTGGTCTGCTCCTGATTTAGAAAGTGAATCCTATACCCCCTACCTCATGTTTTTAATCTTCAGAAAGATTATTTCATGAGTCTGTTTATTGTGGTATCAAAAGCAACTAGGTCATATAATCTTCTTTAATCATTTTCTACACATAGTTTACTGGTTAGCCTGCTTGTCCCTTCCCCTTGCTCTGCCACTCTTTATAGGTAAAGTGGCATTACTGTTTGCCCATCTCTGCTGGAGTGATCTTTGATGCACCTCAAGATCAAATTTGGCTTTTCCATGTCTACATATGTTGAAGGATTGCTTTGGACTCTTGAGTTTGATCCTATTTCTAGCTAGATCAGGAGACTGATCTGATGAAAAACCTAATCTAGTCCTTTCCTCTCAAACGGGGACTGTCCTTAATAGCTCCCTGAGTGCTGCTGGTGCTGGGCAGGGAAGAGAGCAGCTGGCATCTGTCTTGAAGTTGGACCTCACCACCAAATTTGCCAGCACTGAAGGGAGAAGACAGGAAAGTGCTGAGGAATTCTGCACATTCTAAGTTGTAAATTTCCCTTTCTTACTTCTGGATTTGAGAACAGGATAGCAGTTATGTATAGTGTCTGACCTGTCACAGCCTCACACTGTCAAAATTTATCCACTTCAGCAGAGTGACTACTGACTTTCAGCAGTACAATTTAGAGCAGACTCTAGCTCATACCAGATTACCATAATTTAGAAAACTGAATTGAAAACAAAATAAGCAGAGAGAAAAAAGGTTGATTCATTGCACTGGTTCTGAGAAACAAAATTCTATCCATACATATAATGTACGTATGGACATAAATGGAGCGCATGCATTTGTAGGTATCCTGTGAACCATACTGTTTATTAATTTGCCAGTTAATTGTAAATATTCTTCTTTGTACTAGACTATTGAAAACTTCAGTAAACTTTTTCACTGCTGTATATACACATATATGGATATCAGCGTCTATCTGGTGATCACTAAAGTGGGCATGGCTTTCGATTTCTAAACATACTTTCTGTTCATGTTAAAAGAAATGCCAACAGGTATATCAAATTAACAAACAGAAGCCCATGGGTTTGTGTTTGTCTTGCCTAAGGATGTAAATGTGGAGGATGTAATGTGGAGGATGTAATGTGGATGTAATGTGTACATTTGTAGGATGCAATGTGGAGAATCTGTAGGCATTGCCTTTAAGCAGAGGTGCTAAACCAAGCCTGTACTGATGCATATGTGTGGCTTGTGAGCAGAGCGGAGGCAGAAGACATTATTCAAATGATAACACAGGTTTCCATTTGAATTGTGTCATTTCTGTTATTGCATTCTGCACAGCTAGAAAACTGTGCTATATCGAACATTCCTCCCTACCCCAAATCGCTTCTGAAATCCTGTGCCTTGTTAACTTTTTTAGTTGGTGGTGCTGCCTTACTGTTAATTCACAATAAGGCAGTTTGTTAATCAAAGATCCAGTTCAACATCCATTAAGTCAATGGGTATATCTCCTTTGATCCAAATGTCATCTCACAGTTTTTCATTTATTCAGAGGTCTTTTATACCCATAAAATCCAATTTGTTGAAATTAATTTCTCCATTCCCTTGGGCAATTTTAGCCATGAAAATGCCATGCTTCATGAACAACAACAACAACTGGTTATTTTTATTACACTTTTTGTTGTTGTTTTCTTTTGGAGTTTTGTGACAGAAGAAAATTAACTTGATTTAGTCACAGATTATAGTTCTTAGGTAAGCCCAAAGGAGCAAGTATCAACTTCAGGATGATTTGAAGAAAGGGTTTCGGAACGGAAAAGAATGGAGGAATACAAAAGAATAGAGCTTTCCTAGCAAGACAGAGAATTTTCTCATTTTATTAATCATTCAGGCAAAACTTGGAGCTGATTTAATTAAAGGACTGTGCACCATTTCTACCCAAGATAAGATGATTTTACATAAAGTAAGTGTGAGGCACAAGAGAAAAAAAAAATCTCACAGTTGTATTCCCTATCCTAGATTTCATAGCATCTCATTTATAAAGCAGGCTGGACCCAACCATGCTGGATCAAAACCTCAAAGGAAAGCAGAAGCACTGTGTAAACAAATGGTGTTGGTGATTAGGCAGAGATCACAGTACCTTGGAATAGACCTTGCAGAACTCTGGTATTTTGCTGCCCCAGCTTCATCAGTATTGCCACTCTGTATATCACAATGTAATGTAGATCCCAAGTGTAGAGGAAGGCAGAGGTTTCTAGAAGCTTTCCAATCAAAGTAATGAAATGGAAAATGGAGTAATCTTATGGTAGTGATATGCAAAGGAAGGAAGTAAAGTTTCAATCTTCTAAACAGTACACCGCACCTTTCCACAGATTAGCATTTGACAAGATGAATTAGAGCTATGGTATCATTTGAAATATGATAATCAGTTTAATAGCAAGTCTCTGTCTTTTATAACTCTCCCAGTATTGTGGTGGTATTCCAGTGTATCCTTGGATGCCTTACTGATTTTCTTTCCCAGTGTGTGAGATTGAATGTTCAGCCATACAAAGCAGAGAATATCATATATTCTATTGCTAAGTGCCCTTGAACAATGTAATTTTAAAAATGAGTTAATTTTATGAAAATAATTGCAGTAAGAAACAGAACATGAAATACAGCCTGCTCATTATGATAGCTAACAGTGTAAGGAAAATGAAAAATGATTCAGACCAAAATGTATATTCTTGGAGTCTTTCAATGTTATCATCAAAATTGTATTCATGACACCTTTTCTTTCTTTTGTGTACCTTCTTAGTGACTAATTGTATCTTGAAAACCATCTGGTCTCTATTTATCAGCTTCTTCAAATTCTTTCTAGTTTAATATAAGGATAAGTTGGTTCCTATAGTCTTACTTTAATATTTAGATTCCTACTGTGGGCCACTTTACTACCTAAAGTAAGTTTCCTGTTATTATAATAAAATTTCGCTTTCAATTATGCAAACATGCAAACTGCAATAACACCTCAGAAAGCAGTGGCCAATCTCCAGAGTGATGTAGTGGCGCAAAGCTTGTCCTGTGGTATTCATATATTTCAATACCTTTAGAAATACAAGGCACAAACACTATTGGATTAATCAGTGAACCTCACAGCAGCAAAGGGCATGTGGACACTGTCATATTCTGACCTCCAAGCTTTGCCCCCAAGCCTCTGCCAGTCAGTCCAGTTCTGCTGAAACTCCAGAGAGCAGCAGGCACTGCTCAAGACCCTTCTGAGTATGAACCCAGTTTGGAGAGACTCTCCCTTCAGGATAGTAAAAAAGGACCACACAAGCTTCAAGAGTTTTCTTTTTCTTTTTCACTGACTACTGCAACAGCGATTAGAAATACATGAAGCAAGAGGAAAAGCAGCAGAAACAAAATCTACCCACATAAGCAAAAGCACTGTAGTCCCCCAGGGGTCTTGAGAAAGATGCTGTCTACAAAGATGCTCTCACTTCTCTGCTGACTCTATCTCACATTTCTTGCACCAAATGGTGCAAGACCATTTCCTTGAAGAGAATAGAAAGCCAGAGAAATCATAGGAAGGGTCAAAATATAAAACAAAATACTTTTTTAACACTGATGGTTTTGGAGTGATGTTTTAGGCTTTTTTCTCCTCATTTCATTTAAGTGAAATTCAAGAAGAAAGTAGCCTCCTTTGATACCTGATATGAAGGCAGCTATTGGTCCTTGATAATGCCTTCATTTAAGTGGAAGTTGTGGCTGCTTAGTACTTCTCAAGATGGATGTATCATGCCAGCTTTTGCTCCTAATTTATATTCTCACACAAACCTAAAGGGAGCCTGCATTTTTAACTTGTGGTGTTTGATTTCATTGTTCAAAGTTTTGTTCTTTTATAGTTTCTTTCTGGACAACAATTAGATTAGAAAGAACTTCAGAGGATACCAGCTGTAAGAGGGTTGTTGATTTCAGTGGAATTATCGTTAGAAAAAACAAAGGACCATAACAGGGAAAAAAGAAAACTAAAGAAAGAGTATATTTACTTAATATTCTTTGAGCTTGCTTTGATGAAGCATTTAAAAGGTGAGCTGCTTCAGTTTTGCCCACACTCCTTTCTTTTAGGCACGTAAACATATGCTTTGCCCAAAACATGAATACATTCATCTTTGCTCAGTTTCCTACAAGTAAGCCTGGAACCAAGTTCTTGAGGCAGTTTCTGAGTCTAGTTATAGATGTAGTCCAAAAAGCTATTCATCTATATGTGTAACCATGGAAGGTGATATATATAAAGGTGAAATCAACCATTTGTCATCACAATCTAGCTTAAAGATGATCTCTGCCTTGGGAAAAAGGCAGTATGGACAGTTTTTCTTCTCATTAGCTGCTTTATTCATATCTGCAGGAGCTGTCAGAAACATGCATTTAATAACAGTCAGCTCTGTGTTTTAATAAATAAGGCTGTATGAATCTATACAATATCACAGAAATTGTGATTGTGCAGAAAATGCCTTTGGTGATGAAGAGTTCAGCCTCCTGCTTGGGAGCGCTCAAAAACATTAAACAAAATTCAGAAGGGATTAATCCATGATGGCTTTTTGTTTGGTTTTTTGTTAGTTTGTTTTGGTTTTTGGTTTTTTGAGGGTTTTGTTTGTTTGTTTGTTTGTTTATTGCATAGGTATTTTTATATTAACATAAAATTCTGTGTTTTCCACAGTTTTAGCTGAAAAAAACCCCAACCCTGTATTAGTTGGCCGTTTTGGCAGTGTGTTACTGAGGCAACGGGAAAGTCCAGGGAGTGCATCTGTGGTTGGTTATCAGTACTAAACACCTTGAATGAATTGCATAGCATCAGGAAAACCAGATGACTTCAGCCATCCAAAAAGTGCAAGAAAATGCATTGCCTACAGGCTTTTGCAGCTATTATAAAATAGAAATAATTATGAGGAAGGGAAAAAAGTTCATCCATGTACATTTACTAAAGTATATAGAATCATGTCCATGACATCACTGAAAACACACCTGAAAGTTCTAGCATAGTAGTGCCATTTGCTATAATGAATTTTGTTATCTCTTCTCGTATTTTCTGTGAATTCTGAAAATCTGGACCTACCTGCATTCCCATCATCACAGTAGCTGCTGGGTTTGCAATTTTTAATTTTTCATCCTAGCAGTATTGTTATAAAAGCAATTTTGCCCATTGCACATGTGAGGAGCTCTAGGATGCTCAGAAGGACATAAAGCCACAGTCAGACTTATAGGCTTCACTACAGCCTTTAGCTAGAGGCTTATCTTTGACTGAAGTTCCTTGCTTTGGATGCCACAGGCATCTGAGGATGCCAGTTTCAACCAGACATTCTTTTGTTTATTTTCACAGCACAGCGTTGGAGGTGGTAAGTGATGTCTGGCTTTATCTGATGTTCCAGAACCCTTGCCAATGGGTCTGAACCTACGGGTCTTGACCTATGGGTCAGTGTCCTCCTTAACCTAAGGGAGTTCAAAACCTCATCTGCTGATGCACTGTGATCAGGATGAAAGAGCAGTGTGCTATGAGTGACCTCTTGAAAGAGAAAGGAGAGTTCAGGAAGGAGCTGGATTGTCTCAGCTGTTAGGGAACATAGCTGACTAAGAATGAGGACTTCTATGCTCCAGTATTTGCTCTCAGGATTAATTTTTTTTATTGAAGAGCCACTGAACAGCAGAGTGAAGGTGCCAGTGGTTGCTTTTCTATTTACTCAATTTGTACTTTTATGTAGCTAAGCCATCCAGATCTGTCAGACCTAGAGCTCATTTGTCTGTTCAAGACTTCCAGGTTATGTCCATCCTTCTATATTGAACAGCATCTAGCGATGTTCTTAGGTACCTGAATGCAATGTCTATACTCTTTTAGAACTCTCCCTGGCCTGCTTTGCTGACTCAGATAATTCCTGGACACAGTTCAGGAGTTGGTGTGATATAAAGTCCATTGCTGGAAGGCAATTTGTATGTGGTCTCCTGTCTTCGTGCATGAGAGGACAAAATTATGAAGGTGGGACACTCGCTGTCAGTTGGCCTCACTGCCAGAGAACAGTGCTGGCACATTTAGTTTACTAGGGTTGCTATGGCTTCAGGGGGCTTAAGCACACTGTTTTGTGAAGTCTGAATTGTTTGAGTATGTGCCAGGCTCACCACATCCAAGGTGTGTGAAACATGGGTGCCTCAGCAGGACTCTTGTGGCTCATACTCTTGGAATTGAATTCTTAAACATAGGTACTTTTGGATGCTTTTTTTTTTCTGGTGTTTCATTTAGTGGTATGACCACAGTCACAGACCAAGAATGAGCTTGAAGACCAGCTCTCCTAAGTCTTTGCCTGTTATCATTACCACTGTTTCAGTCAGTCCTTTCTATATTAACATACACACGTTTGTGTGCACATACTCTTTCTGTCACAGGAAAATGCTGCTATTGTTCTCCTGCATACTAGGATCGCAGTTGGTAATAGCAATTTGCTCTGTCAGATAGCAGGAGAAATGGCAGTCTCTTTTTCCTCCCCTCCCATATACACTTCCAGCAGTAACAAAAATACCCCTACTTGTCTCTCTGGAACAGGCCAGCTGCCTTGACTGGTGGCAGGTGTGTAATGGCCAAGCATCAATGTGCCCAACTGGTACATAACACAACATGTTCCAGGATATGAGAAAGCTGAATGCTGTGGAGAACCTGTGACACTTGGAAGCGTGTATCTGAGTCCACAAAATGGAGCTAAAATCAGACAAAAATGCCACCTTCTTGAATACCTCTGGTCCCTGTGTACCTGTCTGAGTAAGGTAGGAATTTGCTCCTGGATTTCTTTTGGCAGTGCTGCAAAGTCATGTAGCTTGCAAAGATTAGAGGGTTTCCTCCCTTCTGAGTCGCACTTTACAACAGAATTGTTAAGCGCTGAGTGCAGTGTTTTACTGTGGTGATATATGAGACAGAAGAAACACAGCTTGACTTTCAAACTCCAGGCAAGAGTTTGCAGTGCTAGCAATTAGGAAAAAGATATTGGTACATGTAACCTGCACGTCTTATCTGGAAATCACTGTGAGATAATAATCTTGGGATTTTATGACGTTATTTTACCATGACACAAATGAATCATAACAGCAGTTTAAGGATGTTGTGTAAAACTTTGCACAAATCTAGCTATAGATCAGCTGTTCTGTTTTTAAAAGGAGGGAAGGAAGACTATTTATTTCCCCCTAAAGGAACTGCTACAAAGCTATTTTCCTTATCAGAAGAACACCTTTTTCCTGAATGTTATCTCTGACATTTGTTCTGTGGAACCTAATGAGGGCAGGTGGAACACCATGGGAATGAGTTATTGTTGGTTTGATATAATTTTAACTTTTGTTTCAAGCCTGCACATGGAGTTGGTGTTTTGAGCCTTCATTTTTCTTATTGGTGACCTTGGGTTTTTGTAGTCAATAAGAAGGGGAAAAAATAGTGCTTCTTTTTACTGCTAAACTGCTAGGTGGCTAAGTTCTTATCTAGAGACTGTGACAGAGTTTCTATATATGTTTTTTCTTCTCTGAGCAGCAGAGAGTGTTCTTCTCCTCAGACTGGATACAGCATTGTGCACACAGTAAAACCCTGTGATTGGGAGAGAAGCTTGTGCATCCTCCTCTGCTATGCTCAGCTGTGTCCTCCTGCGCAAGCCTGTTTTAATTTGCTTTCTTGGCACTAAAAGGGAAGTATGAAGGAGACCTGAGGGTTACAAATAATTGTCATGGAAAGTAAGGCTATAGAAAGTAAAGATTTAACCTTATTTGTGCCTAGGTGCAGCCTCTTCCCATCCTGGTATGACCCCAGAGGTGTGTTAAACTCTGGATCAGGCAGAATACAAGGTTGTAGAGTATCAAGGCTCAGGGAATACTCTGACACAGTCTGTTGAATCTTAAGTGGCTGAACAGCCATAGCCTGTTTACATGTCCCTCATACTTTACATGGTACAGTAATATCTAACCCTGGATAAAGGTGAATTCCCAGTGTTGCTACTCTGCCAGGATCATGGGGCAGCTTCTGTCACAATAAGAAGAAAAATTGCTTCAGTTCAGCCTGCTGGATAAATGACCATTCTTTGCAATTCCATCTGGAAAACAGTTATTATATGAACAACTTTCTCCTCTTCACCATACTTCACTACTGGGAAAACTAGAAGAGTCATAGACAGATCTAAAGAAATCTAAATGCAATACGGAACTAAATGTAGTCTTCTCTATTGTCATCTATTCTGGCTTCTGACCAAAGAGATTTAATCCCCAGCTCTTATGTTGTCTTAGTTGTGCAGCCCAGCCACAGTGTGGAGTAAGGGTGGTCCCCAAGAGCTCTTCTGAGTCTGGACTTGAGAGCCACAAGCCTCCACAGTACCATCAGTCTTTGCTCCAGAATAACCCTTTCTGGGGAGCTGAGATAATCAGCAGTAATTAGAGCTACAGTAAGATAGCTTTCCTTAAACAAGCCAGCAAGGGTCTGGCTCAAAATACAGTCCTAAAAATGCCTTTGTCTATCACCGAGCAGAAAACCTTCTCCAATTGCCTTCAGAAACCCACATATGGATTGGTCCTCTATGCCAGTTTCTTAAGGAGCATTTGTCCCACCTCACCAGTTTTAGCCACACATTTCTGCCCACATGCTGCCTATTCCCTTGCTTATTTTTTGGACAGATCTGTTCTCCCTGCTGGTTTGCTGTACAACCATGCAAATTGCTGGGCTCACACAGCAGTGGGGACAACATGGTGCCGCTTGAGCTGGCATTGCCACCTACCTACGAAACAGCAGCCTTAGCACAGTGTCCTTTGGATCCTGTTCCTTCCTAAAGCTTCCATAAGATTTCTTCTGGCCTTGCTTTCTGGGAGAGGGGAAGAAGGGAGAGAAGGCAGTTAATTGATAACATATCTGAAACAAGATTTTTCGTAAATAGCAGCTTACTCAATATTTAATGGGTCATTCAATCACAGGTTATACAGTTGGATACAAATACTTGCTGTCTTCTTGCTTCTCAACAAGAGTTTAACTCATTTCTCCACTTAGTCACAGATTGCTGAAGGGCTGGGGAAACTGGGGCATATCTAGTGAGTATAAAAACATTGCCATAATTTTTCAAGTTCTCTACATCCTAAATGTTCACTTCATGGTGTACATACCATATTGCTTCCCAGACCGCTGAGACTAGGGTTCTTTCGCAGTCTGCAAAACTAGTTAAAAGCTTAAAAACATACGCTCTGAAAGAGCATATTCCTGCTAAAGCTTTGCTGGTCAGTGGTGTCTGCAGACTAATTTATCCTCCTGTCTTATCAATTGACTCTTGCTATAATGACCTCATACTTTTCCCATTCAATCTCAGAATATTTTTAATGATTGGAAATCTCTGGCTCTGGCTGTGCTTTATACATTGTGTCATCTCTTTCACTTAAGGAAATTTCTTAGCAAGAGTTTCCACCTTTTGGTGGAGCTAACAGGCTCTCCGGACTGTACGATTCTTCATCGTCAGCTCCCAGAATGAACCTACTCTGGAAGAACAAGATAAATCAAACAACATAGGCAGGGATATAATGCAGACAATTCACAATAATAAAGTAGCTGCATTAGTCTCAAAACAGCAGTTCAAAGGAGCACAGGATTAAGCAAATGCTGTATATGCCAGTTCATTTGCACCATCTGCTGAACCAAGCATCAAAAGAGGAAAGGATAGTGGACACATGGGACTGTGTGTTGAAATACATTTGGGAAAAGAAATTGTTTCAGAAAGCTATGAAAACAAAAATTTGGGTGCTTACAAGTCTGCAGTCAGGAGAGGGAAGGAAGAATGATGTCATTTCATAGACCTCGGAGATTTGATATTTTCATTTACCATTTTCAGGATTGGGGAAGGTTATGGACCTTATTATCCACACTGGAATCTTCAGACTCAGATAGGAATTGCCATTTAACTATAGGAACCATAAATGTGGAAATTATCATGCAGAGAATAAGAAGGACAGGAAACATGCTTGGATACTGTGAGTACAGGCAAAGTTTGGGCTTGGAGACGGCCACCAGGATACAGCCACAGACTGACCGTGTTTTAGCTGGTTTAGACAATGCAGCTGCTTGTTAAGAATCTGTTGTGTTGATCAGAGTGGCTGATAAGCATTTGGATCCCTTCAGCTCATCTTTGGGTCAATAATGCTACTGAGATGCTTCCCTGTAAAGCATGAGTAAAAGCTGAGAAAGTTGGTTGTTCAGCTACCATTGTGAAATTTGTGTATTAGTCAAAAGATTATATTGGATTTATGCATTGCCAAACATAGAAACAGTAATATAGAGATTAAAAAAAAAAATAATCCCAGTATTCCAGTAGTCTGGGAAGTGCTGGTGGATCTCTGAAGTGTCATATGGCCTATTGGCATATACTAACCTATTTCAACCGTTGAAAATGCATGTTTATTTCTGTTCATCAAAACTGCTTCAATATTGGAAGTTGCAGTTTTTCTCTTGTAATATAAATTGCTGTAAGAAACACAACTGAATTGTTATTTATTTAATTGATAATTACACTTAACAATCTGTGCTGCAAAAGATAATGGCTGTGGAACTCAAAAGGCATTTGCACAGAAGTTTAACTTGGTGATAAATGGCTTCCAGTGTGAGATGACACACCAGAGCTGGAAATACTGTCCCATCTTTAAAGACTTGAAAAATTTTGGTTTAACTGCAGGGGAAAAAAAAAAAATAGTAAAAGAATTGTCAGTGCATTTTCTTTTAGTGTTGAATAGGAAATATTCTGGAATGTGACTATGGAAATTAGAAGGGTCCCTTAAAAATGCAGTAAAAAGTAATTGTTTAGATACTTTAATTTTCAACTCTTGTAGTATCAGAACATTAAAAATTACTCATAAATGCATCACTGATTCATACATAGGTGGTGTTAAAGGACATAAGGCATCAGCAGAGAATCCAGTCAGACTCTGTATATAGCATAGGTCATTTTATTTTACTGAATTACTGCCAAACTGAGCCCAGTGGCTTCCATTTCACCGATACGTAACTGGTATTTGTCAAGAGCAGAAAGTATCCTCACAGTACCCATTTCAAATTATGGAATTATTAATTCCCTTATTATATAGATGGGACATAGAGTAGTTCAGGGAACCATTGGAAGGTCTTTCTGGATGCTGCATGCTCTACCAGGAGGCTATTTTCTTAGGGAAAAAAAAAAAGAAAGAAAACACCACAGGAATCTTAAGGTCTCCATAACTCCTTCCCCATAAAACTGATTTCTCCTGGCACCAGTAGTGATAATGAGAATTTGATGATTGTTCTGTGACTTGTGTGATATTTTCAGTCCTGGCTGGAACCCATTAAAAAGTTGTTTTGAAGATAGAGAATACATTACTGTGATCACACTAACAGAAAAGTTCAAAATCTGTCCTTGCTCTCTGAAAGCGCTGAACTGCCTGAAGCAAACTGATGTGTTAGCATAGGCAAAATCACCCAAACCGTGCGCTGAAAGTAAAATTCACATTGCCTTGCTCACATATGATGTAAATTGCAATTTATTTTATATATATACATATAAAGTATAAAAAACCAAATCATAATTGTTGTGATCAGAGTTTCCAGAGGCAGACACTGTGTCTTCATGGTGGCCAATCTGGAAATAGTAGCTGCACTGTCCCCAGCAGCGCCAGGACCACTGCATACTGTCTATATGCATCAGTAATGTACGGATAGTGCTATTTGCAATCTGTTACAGATTTCAGCTTCCTGATTCAGAAATGTAGCTCTGTCCAATTAGTCCAGCTCCTCTCCACCATGGAAAACAAATAGGACATCCCAGTCACCAGAGGGATGGAAGGCTCTCATTAAGTATTATAGAATAGTTTGGATTGGAAGGGACCTTAAAGATCATCTAGTTCCAGCCCTCCTGCTATGATCAGGGACACCTTCCACTAGAGCAGGTTGCTCAAAGCACCATCCAGCCTGAGTCTGAACACTACCAGGGATGGGGCAGCCACAACTTCTCTCATGGTAACCTGCTCCAGTGTCTCACCACCCTCACAGTAAAGAACTTAGAATCACAGAATCATAGAATGGTTTAGGTTGGAAAGGACCTCAAGATCATCTAGTTCCAAACCCCTTGCCATGGGCAGGGACGCCTCACACTAAACCATGCCACCCAAGGCTCTGTCCAGCCTGGCCTTCAACACTGCCAGGGATGGAGCATTCACAACTTCCTTGGGCAACCCATTCCAGTGCCTCACCACCCTCTCAGTAAAGAACTTCTTCCTTCTGTCTACCCTGAACTTCCCTTGTTTAAGTTTTAACCTGTTACCCGTTTTCCTATTGCTACAGACCCTAATGAAGAGTCCCTCCCCAGCATCCTTGTAGGCCCCCTTCAGATACTAGAAGGCTGCTATGAGGTCTCCACGCAGCCTTCTCTTCTCCACGCTGAACAGCCCCAACTTTCTCAGCCTGTCTTCATACGGAGGTGCCATGATCATCCTTGTGGCCCTCCTCTGGACTTGTTCCAACAGTTCCATGTCCTTCTTATGTTGAGGACACCAGAACTGCACACAATACTCCAAGTGAGGTCTCATGAGAGCAGAGCAGAGGGGCAGGATCACCTCCTTCGACCTGCTGGTCATGCTCCTTTTGATGCAGCCCAGGATATTGGCTTTCTGGGCTGCAAGTGCACACTGAAGCTGGCTCATGTTCGTTTTCTCATCAACCAATAACCAATACCCCCATGTCCTTCTCCGCAGGGCTGCTCTGAATCTCTTCTCCACCCAACCCATAGCTCTGCCTGGGATTGCCCCAACCCAGGTGTAGAACCTTGCACTTGCCTTTGCTGAACTTCATAAGGTTGGCGTCAGCCCACCTCACAAGCGTGTCAAGGTCCCTCTGCATGGCATCTCTTCCCTCCAGCTTATCAACTGATCCACACAGCTTAGTTTTGTCGGCAAACTTGCTGAGGGTGCACTCAATTCCACTATCCATGTCGCTGACAACTTCTTCCTAATATCTAATCTAAGTCTACCCTCTTTCAGTTTAAAACCATTCCCCCTTGTCCTATCACTATTTGCTTGTGTAAATAGTTCCTCTCCAGGTAGACAATGTTCTTGGCACAAGTCTCTGGCTGTGTTTCCCCTAGTAAACCAAACAGAGCTACAGCACTGAGTAGAGACTTGGCATATAAATATCCACTCAGGTGATCTGTTGGCACATTTTCTCAAACAATTTATACCATGCCATCTCTCCCTCTCCCAGACAATGTCTTGGTGTGATTCTCAAGCAGTCTGGGTGAGGCATGGTTTCCAGTAAGAAGTGCAGCTGGGGCCACTTTCTGCTGGCAAGTAGACTTCAGTTGTGTGCACACAGCACTGGTCTGTCACACTGCCCTGAAGGCTGGAGGATGAGCTTCTCACATTTTATTTGAGAGCATAAGTCTGTGGTTCCATACCCATTAGTAATGGATCCTTGTGTACTGGATCACCAAGCCATATAAACTTAGCCTGGATCAGATGGGAGCAAAATTACATTTCTGCTATGTTAGCAGAGCATCTGTTGTGGAATTCAGACTAACTTTGTGCTGGGCAATACCTGATCTGGTGCTAGAATGGAACTGGCAGATGATTCCTTGCATAGGCTGAAGCAGGCTGATACAAAAGTAATCTGACAAATATTTTGGAAAATAA
Source organism: Psittacula echo (assembly GCF_963264785.1). Taxonomy (NCBI): domain Eukaryota; kingdom Metazoa; phylum Chordata; class Aves; order Psittaciformes; family Psittacidae; genus Psittacula; species Psittacula echo. Next base: position 16,493,555 of record NC_137735.1, on the reverse strand, counting down.
TTGGACTGGTCAAATTAATTTCTACAAGCACAGTTGTCTGCATCACTGCTACCCCGGGGCTCTAAAACCAGGGTTGCTGTGCTGCTGAAGCACAACTCTAATAGCACAGTTAAAAGCATTGAAAGCAGTGCTTCAGTGCAGTTGGTAGCACTGATATATGCACAGAAGACCTTTTCCAATATTGCTATTATTGAGAACTTCAAATGAATAGATATATTTGAAAGACTTCCCAGAAAATACACTTCCTTTTCAGCTGGCAGCTCAATTATTCATCTAAGTAGTCTGTGGATTAAGTAATTTGACAATCATTGAAAGGTTTCTTTTTTGTGAAACAACTGCATGGTATTGCTCTCTCCTTTTTCCATTTCACCTGTACAACTAACCAGAAATTCCACACAGACATAACCAAGACACACACCAGCAACAGACAGCAGACACACCAAGGTGTGTGCAATGATGCTGGTGCATCTCTGGAAGTACTGAAGGCTTGTAAAAAACTGGGAAGGGAAAAACAGAAGCAGGGAAATGGTTAAGAAGATTGTTTTTTCCTATTTGCTTTTTAGCTCATTTCTTTAAATACATGGGGAAGAGGGAGCACAGATCTTAGTCATTGCACATCACAGAGGATTAGTGCAGGGGAGGTCAAGTTGAGGTACAGCATCATGTGTTATAAAGCAGTTGAATGATCCAGTATTTAATTTATTAAGATACCAGGCAGATTGGGCAATCTGATATTTATAAGTGCATAAGGACTGTCAGGTTGGTTGGTACTTCTCCATCTTCCTGTCTCTGCTATATTGCAATGTGGGGCACGTGGGAAGAAGCTGAACTGATCCTGTTTGGCTGCGGCCACTGTGCTTCGTGGCACTTTTTCTTCTCAGGAGGCCATTAGATGTGCTTCCCTGGGGCTTACCTCCGCAGCCCTGACAGACCACGAGGCACTTGTTGAGCAGGTGGTGTGAGGCAGTACCATTGCTGTACCTAATGCCCCCATGGCACTGTGAGATGCAGTTGCTCTGGGAAGCTGGGGCTGTGCGTGCTGGTGTGTTACACCTCCACCTCACCGTCAGATCCACCCACCTTAAATCCCATCTCTGTTTTTTGTATAGATCCTGACAGAACAGCTCGAGTACACTGTGTACAGTCAGAGGAAATGTATTGATTTGCTGTACCTGAATAGAATTCTTAACAGAAATATAAGCCTAATGTTGCTGTTTGGGTTTTTTTCTCTTTTGACTTTTCTGCATGGGTTTCTGTATTCACCATATAGTATTTGATCTATGTGAAGTACACAGTTAGAGCTTGATTTTTAAGATAAGCACGACCCAGGCTCTGATCTGTGCCAGCACAATTTCAGAACCAGTAAATAATTTTGCCCATGTTTTATTGCCTGTTTTTAATTGAACTGCAAAGTAATAATTTCCTTCCTACCTGCAAATCAGAGAATCAGATGGGCAGTTATTACATTTTTCTGGGGCAATTATCAGGAATGGTATCCTTCTGCATCGGCATTACCAAAAGGTTTCAAAATGTAGCTTATCTGCAATTCACTGGGCCAAGGGATAAGCCTGATCCAAAGTGTATCCTTATTTATTTTGAGGATGTTACTGTGAATTGTTTATTAAAACATTATTTTAATAATAAGTGTAGTATACATTAGTTGTGCTCCTAATTATATCATTATAAAAACAGTTAAAGCATTATTAACGCGCACACTATCAATACTTAAAAGCATCATTGCCTGATGGTGATAATACAGCTTCACTAGTGGATGATCTATGACTGCAAGCATTAAATATTCTCTACTTCAAAGTCATTAATCCCTACTTTCTTCGAATACGTTTAATTAAAAAGTTCCATTTTCCAGTAATTGCTGTTTTTATATAACCTCGAAATGGAATTTTATACAGGCACAATATCTTTATATAAACATCCATCTGTCCATAGCATAGCAGTGCTGGGACAAGTTTTGTGGATTGGGCGAAAAGTGGAGAGATTATGGAAGACTCTGTGTCCCTGTAAGAACTGTGAACTTTTGTCCTCTGTGTAACAGCTCTGGAGGATTTTTGCTTTCATAATGTTGGTACCAAACAAGGGAATTGCAGAGTGAATAGGAGAGAAAATCATGAAGCGATGGGTTTAATGCCTGGTGAGGCTGCTTTACTAGTTTATAAAGAAAAGCTCCTTCCTTGTTCTTTTTTTCCTATGTCAAGATCTGCACTGCAAAATGTCATTTATTTCTTGTATTGCTCCTTTCTATTAGAACACAGAATTAAGAAAATCTCAATTGCATATATAAAAATGCATCTACATAAGTAGATACATATATATGCTTCAGGCTGAGAGATATCACTAATAAAATAGTAAATATGTTAGTATTAATAAGGTTGGCATTCAAAAAGTATTAAATAAATGCATGAAAGTTTGTCAGCTTATTAATCATTCTGTTATAAGTGGTGTTTTTACTTTCATTGCTCTAACATCTAACCACAGTTCATTGGCTAAAGGCCAAGCTAGCTCTTGCATTGGCACATTACCATGTGGTGTAGTTCTGTACTTTTCTTCCATTTATTAATGCTGCAGACTTCCTACAATTCAGGCTAAAAATAGAACTGGTTATGTGAAAAACACTGCATTTGTGCTTGAGCTGCAGTATAGAAACAAGAGGATTTTATATGGATGGGGGAAGAGATTCATGACAGAAGAGCTAGCTGCTTATACTCTGGAAAAAGCTTTCTTTTTGCATGGTTGTAAATAAGATTAGAGCTGCTATGTACGCATTAGTCTGAAGAATGAATCATAGTTGTGGTATTGCCTCGGAATGTATGAATCTCCATGTGTATCTATTCTATGAAGGAAAGCTGATTTTTTGTACAAGGAAACCTGAAAATAGTGCAATGTACAAAAGTGAATTTGTAAAATCAAAGGCAAAGGTGATGTTTTGTTTTTCGGTATAAAGAGTATCTTCATCTGTGGCACCTATATTGAAGCATCCTCAAAAAATATATATACTAAACTGAAACTTCAACCACACCACTGAGTTTTTAGACTTGTGTTTTGGCCAGGCGTAGCCTCTCCCATTGTTCTGCTTCCAGTACCTTTAAGGCAGCATTTGCTGTCTCCAGACAACTTCACAATGAAAACATTCCTCAACTTATTTCCAAGTTGTATTGCAGCTGCACACTAAAAATTTTCAGCATTCAAATGCAGTCCCTACACTCTTGATCTTTTTTATAATGCTGTGATTTGTTTTGGATCAGCAGTAGTTTGATCAAGACAAACAACATACAGGATTCCATCTGAACCTAAGGGAGCTGCCAGGGACACAGGTGAAGAGTGATAGTGGATGCATTTCATAGTCAAAATGAAAAGCGGCAAAACTGATAAGGTCTTATTGTTGCACAAATAGAAAAAGCCAACAGTTTGCATATCAGAAATATCAGGTGTTTGGATTTGACTCAGAACTGCTGAATAGTAGCTTGTTTGCCTTTGGAGAAATAGAGAGGAAGGAAATGTCATGCAGCAACATCACACGTGATAGTGATGGGAGATGGCAAACAGGGAAATAGACCTTTCCGATGCTGTTTCCTAAAGATACTGTTGAACTGGCTGTGATGGTGGATTATTAAGGAATTCTGATTATTAAGTATCTGCACTTGGCGAAGAATAAGAGAGGAATGAATGAACCTCTTTTGAAGTGCACAACAGTCTCTGAAGTCACGCTTGTTTTGTTCTTAACTTGGTACTATGTAGGAAATGAAATTGGTGATTGCGTTAGGAGCAGAGGCAATAATAATGAAATGAGAATAAATTGTAAGCTATATGATTTTTGAACTATCTAGAGAAAATGAAATTAAGAAAGCTTTCAAATGTCATGTGCTTGACACCAGGCCACTGAAACACACTGAGGAAAACAACTACTATTGGGTTTCTGTGTGGATTCAAAACCTATGATTGGGTGTAAAAAAGGAGAGATTAGTTCACAGGACAAGGCTTAAGTAAAACATATTTAATCCAAAATGCTTAGTTCCTCCTGTTAATTACTACAGACCAGCCTTAACCCCTGCATAATGGTGGAACTCCATCCAAATCCAGTATATGCTGAAATCAATGAATCTATTCCGATTTACATTAAAATTTAATTTTGTTCTGACAAGCTGTCTGAAACTGATACTCAGCACAATACCAAATGCAGTATAAAGGATCATATCATGCAGTCAACATGATGCACTTTGCAATATAATTTAACACTAATGTTATATTAAATTACAAAGATAAATTTTATGGTCTCTCTTAAAATCATTTAAGAGCTTAATTCTGATATGAGATGTGTAAGACACAAACCTTGCCTATTGATCATTGAATATACAGATAATTGTGAAAGAAGAATCACACAATATGATGGGCTATCCTAGACTTTTCATTATGATACAGGCTTGTGATTTGATGTATTGATCCTTAACTGCAGTCAGGATCTCTGCCCAAGGAAAAGGCTCAAGCAGGTCATTGCAGAAAAGACCCAACAATCTATATACTTTAGATATACTGTATACTTGGATGAGGCTACATTGCACCAGGAGGTCCATAAGGAAGAATTAAACTGTGAATTATTCAGATTCTGGGTTTTCACAGACTTCAGAACTAAGTTCATCAAGAGGAAGATGAGACTTCTGCTGCAAGACTTGTTCATTAGCTGAAGATACATAATAACGAGATGCTGTTTCCTCTGCCATTGGGATTCCACTGCCTTTACTTTGCCTGGTTTGTCATCAGTGAAAAAGGAAAGGAGCCAGGTAACTTTCACTCTTCACTGTGGTGCAGAAAGTAGGAAAAGGCATGAGCCCAGCTGGTGCAAATGATATTAAAAGCTCCTAAGACTTGTGTGATGCTGTTGAAGGAAGAGTTTTTGAAAACATTTCCCCATTGTACAGACGGTAAATAGAAAAAAGAGCATTTACTGAAAGGACATTCTTTTAATGGCTGGGTAATGAGTTGCAAAGTTCTTGCAGAGTCCGAAAACTATAAATCTATTAAAAAAACAGTACTAAAACTTCAAAAAGAGAAGCAATAACGCAAACAATAGAGCTTCTTTCTAAGTCCACAAACTATAGATTTAAATAGAAAGATTAAGCAAAATCACAAGGAATAAAAAAAAAAAAAGAGCTACTTTTTCAAGAAGTCCAAGGAAAGTGGGTTATCAAATGGTTACAGCAATGAATGGGAGGCCTAAAACATTTATTTAATACTTAGGAGTATTGTGAAACAGAATTCATTCCAGCACATGGTGTAATGATGAGCGTACCGCCAAAGTGATAGCTAAATAAGGCATATGTCAAACTTATACCCACAAATGCAACTCCAGCATGAGTGTTTCCCCTCAGCCAGGAAAAAGAGAGCACATCTGTGCAGTTCAGCATTCATTACATGGCACCTGGAAGATGCTTCATACCATTCATTACATATAAGCTGAAGATGTCACTAAGAATGCTCGTGTCCGGCTTAAGAAATGCTTTGTTTGGTACAATATGAATGCTAAGGAGGCCCTTAAACAAGGTTCTTCTCAGGGGACAGTGTGCTCAGCTGTTTGCAAAGCATTTCAGCAGCAGTTCTTCAAGAACAAGGATGTTTCCGGGAATGTTTTTCTGGTTACAGAAGTATTGAGCCCTTTTGTTTGTATAGGCACACTGCAGGGAGTGAGAAACCTGAAGTGGGATGCAGGGAAGGAGGGAGAAGCTTTTTGAATTGTAAGGAAGGTTGGGTTCCTTGCTGACCAGTCACATGGTTTTGATGCTGTCATTGATGCCATCACAAGAAAGGGCAGAATTAATGACCATGAGAGGTAACAAAATCTTCATAATCAGCTGAATTGTTCCAGAGTGAATGGAGGGGAGAGGAGAGGTGGAAGCCATTTGCTAGCCGATATATTCAAAAAATAAATAAAGAAATAAATAAATAAGAGTGAAGGAGACAGATAAAGAAATTAAATTGGGGTCCAACACGTTAGTAAGAATTAGCTGCACTGCTGGTGATTGCTGTGCTAAGAACTGTTTCTGTTTCCTACCCACTCATAGTATTTGCCTGGAAAAAAAACAGGTTTTTTAAGCTTAGTCTTACCTGAAATGAATGCTGCTTCTTCCCATTCTCACTGTTGCTGGGAATTGAAATGGCTGCAGATACAGAGCAGTGTAAGAACATGATGAGCTATGTAGCTTGGGAGCAATTGAGCAGCTGAATACTGCATTATTGAGAAATCATTTGCTACCTCTGGGTGTTAGTGAGAAACTGGAGAGTCCTAGACTGGCATTCAGGGAAGAGCATAGGATGAATAAACATTACTGAGTGCTGAGTATTTACTAGTGAATCCAGCGTGGAGCTTCAGTAGTTACATGTCATCCCACTGCATCTTGCAGGGTTGGCAACACACAGGAAAGAAATAGTGAATTCCAGAAGCCTTGTGGCAGAACTGATCTTATATTGTTTCCTAAATAACCAAATTATCAATGAAATGAATGACATTTTGCTTAATGTGCAGCAGGCAATCTACATAGCAAAACAGCCATATTTTCAAGTGACAACACGTGAGAACCATTTAAATATATATTAGTAGTCCTCAAGGGACTTGTAGATAGCTACATGAAATTGTTGGGTTTATGTGCATACCTTACCGTTGCCAAATTATTCCTGGCTCAGTATTTTCCCTCTTAATCTAGTTGAGATAGGAATCTCTTTAGAACAAGGGGCTCAATAGTTTGTAAAATATCCATGTATGTCTCTGGCATCGTATAAATAATAAATAATAAGCTGTAGATGCTACTGATCATTAATATTGCAAGTGTTAAACTGGAAATTCTAATTCCTAGATTCTTATGTGATTGCAAGTATAAATATTTCTTGACTCAGCATGGTGAATAGTCACAAAACATGGAACCTTCTCTAGTGTGGAGTGATGGCTGTTAAGTATATCCCAGACCCAGTAAATCTCAGGTTATGGAATTTGTCCCAGAATCTCCTCTTGTAATGGTATTGTGCTGCAGAAACTCATCCTGCATTTTTTAAAGCTAACACAGAATATCCACTCCATATGGTTTTGGAGATGTACTTAAAATATGAGCCAAGCTCAAGTGGATGCAGCGCTGTCTTGCTGAGCTCTGAACTAGTCTCAAACTATTTCTTTGAGAGGTGCGATCCCATTCATTTTAATGGGTTTTAAGTCAAAGCCTAAAGAAAGATTTTTTAGTAACAGGTTTTAAGCCTTTTCGTTACTATCTGTTTAAATGAGATGTATTCAATTTAGGAGTGAATACAGTAGATGTGCCTATACCATATTTCCAAGCAGTGTCCCACTTCCTTCTGGATACCAAAAGCTCATATTTCTCCCTACCTATGTAGCAAAACAAAGGACTTCAGTCTGTTTATACACCGCCCATTTAAAAATCTTTGGCACAGAAGGAACTGGAAATACAGAGAGAACAGTAGTCACAGTAAACAAGTCAGGGATTACTCAGTGGTATTGGACCACTTAAGCTCTTGGGGTTAAGAGCTGCCTTTTCATCTTGTCCCAAAGGTCATCTAAGGTTTCACTAAAATAAATGATCCCATGCAGACTAAATTTTGAATAGTCAGGTTAAAATAACTACTTTTACCATTTCAGCTGAAGTGGTTACTGGATTTGCTGCTTTCTACACCAAGTACTGCAAATTTTCAATACTGATAATTTATTTGTTCCATGTATATCATTACATGGGATGTACAATGAACATTTCTTATTAGTGTCCACATCTCAGCAGGAGTTTACAGTGGCTCTTCAAAAACTAAAACCAGGTGGCAAGGGCAGTATGTTGAGCAGCGGGAATTTCAAAGGCCCTGATTTTGGCTTAAAGTTTATCATGCAGGGAAGGAGCATGGATATAGTTGATCCACTGAAATGCACTGATGGAAGAGACTTGTATTTGACTTGACATACTGGGCAAAAGCTTAGAACAAAGCAAAAGCAATCCCCTCCAGAAAAAACAAGTTTGTGAAAAAACCCTCATTTCTTTGGTTCATAAACATTCCAAAACATTTCTCATTTATATCTCCATGGTTTTAATGGAAAACAAAGACAGTTTTTAAGATGAAAATGTTCTGTATTCACATGTGGTTCTTAAAAAACATAAGCTATTTTGAGCAGTGAATTGCAAGCCAGCCAGTGAAAGAAGCAGCAATATGTTCCTAGGAAATTTTCATTCCTCCCTCTGTTCTGCAGCAGAATGATACTTTATATTAATTTCGAAAAACAAGCATAAGCAGAGAAATTTGAACTCAGCTATAAGCCTTCCCTATTTCTAACTCCAGAGAATGAGCCATATTGAGAACTGCAGCAGAGCATTACTGTTTCAGTGCCATACTGCTGGGAGCGCAGAGCACTTGTACAAGGCTTTGACACCACTCCTGAAGTCAGACGTTCAGGTATAGCTCTTTCACAGGGGCTGAAAAAATATCCATAATGTGTCCCATTCCTCATTGCAGTATCAGTTACGCATCATGGACCTCTGGAAATATGTATCTGGTTGTCCATAAAACAGTGTGCAGAGACATTTCAGTCCTTTTCAGAAATCCTGCACCATTGAAGTCAATGGGACCTTCCCCAGGGAAACAAACTGGGGCTAGAAATTCACTGGCGGCATTAACTGGAGCCGTTCTCTCTAGAGCACATACAGGGTATGCAGAGGGAAGACTGCATTTCAGCATAGAAATAAAATGTCATTGTGTTCAGGTTTGTTAGTTGACAACTCAGAATCTTTGTGGAGGATAAAAAATGATCTCTGAAAGAAAGCACTGAACCCCTTCAGTGCTGCACAGTGGATTATGGGTATACTTCCACTGTCAACTTCCTACCTGAACATTAGACAGTGATTAATACTTCCATACAAATGGGGTTTTGTCACTTTTAGGAAGGGTTGTAAATCTCTCTGAGCTCTGATCATGCAATAGTTCCTATAGTTTTCAAGTGATGCAGCCAGGAGAAGTGTCAAGCATCAAAGAGTTAAAGCTAATTTTCAGTAAAAACTTTGGGGAAGTCTCTTCACTGTTAGGCGCCTTGCTGCTTTCGTTCAGAAAATCTGATGTTACGTTATACATTCACATTTTTATGTGTAATTTACATGAAAATTTTAGCTAATTCCATTCTTTATTTTTTAATTGTGGTTAGTGAAACTTTTGCTTATACAGACAAAACTGGTAGCCATGGCAAGATACAGTTTTCAAACTTGATTCTTTTAGTAGACTTTGGGACTCTGGCTGTCCAGCGCTTGCTGACCAGATATATTGTCTGCTTTAAAGAAACTGGCTTGGTGACTATGTCAGTCTCAGCAATCAAGTGTTGCAAGCCTCGAGTCCCACTGAATTCTCTTTAAAATGCAAAAGGCATGGAAAAAGCTGAAAGGCTGCAGTTCTTTTGTGCTCTTGGCATGTAAGCAGGGGAAGAGAGTTAGCTGGGCTAGCTCTGCCACCTGCAGCTCAGAGCCGGCAGAACTGCAACACCTTCACCAGGCTATAACAAACCACTGCTTCTGGAAACAAAAATCTTATGGAAACAAGAGATTTCACTGAAGAGGGTAATTGCTAATTAAATTAACAATAGAATGCATAAGATTATGGTATGCAAAAGTAAGGTAAAAGAGAGCTTTCGCCTTGGTCTTTCTGCTAATCTTCACTGCTAAAAGAATGAGCAGCTATTCTCAGAAAAGAATTAAAACAAAAATCATAAGGCTTAAACCATTCTTGGTGTGACTGGAGTGATCTCACAGCTGAGTTTGACTCCCCCTACCTCAGAAGGCTGATTTTGGCTCTGCTAATAGCTGAAGTATTACAGGAAATCACGTGTGGATCCATATTCTCAGAACACTCTAACTCCTGTATACAGTGCCTCCAGTATCTCCTTGTACAAATCCCTTCTTAAAACACACTGGTTTTGAAACATTTTTAAACGTTAGTCTTCTCCTCAAACAAACAAACAAACAAACAAAGCCAAAACAAACAAAAAAAACCCCACACAACAAAATCCCAAAAAAAGTCATTAAAAAAAAAAAAAAAAGTCAAATCCTTCCAGATGTGTTTTACTAACACAAAGAACCATGTGCTTTATTGTGTTCCCTACTTTCACTTCCCTGAGCCCTGAGGGTATAACATTACTATTTTTTCAAGTTGGATCCAAGCCCTGTGATTGATGAATTGTCCATAGGATCCATATGGAACTCTAGCAAAATCCCTGACACTCTATACAGCACCAAAATGTGTGCATGTGTTCTGTGTGTACCAGACACCCACAAATTTCTCATGCCAGTGACTTGCCTCACTGTAAGGCATTGTGTTCATCTCTAGTGCTGGATCCACCTCACAGCTATGGCAGTGAAACAGCAGTGATTCTGCAGTAATGGACAGACATCATTGTGATAAGTTCAAGTAAAAAAACATGACTGGAAACTAATTCTAATAATATTGGGTTACTAAGCATTATGTGAAGTTCATTCAGTAGGTTTTAGGTCTGTGGAGGGAAAGTATATACTCTACTGTGATACACATTATTCCAAATTTGTTTTAAATGGTAAAAGAAGCATAATTCTTCTTTTAACTTGGGGCTTCTTTGAATTGCCCACACACTTCAGATATCTTCTAGTGCCTGAAACATCCACAGGGAGCCTTATGTCCTTCTGAGGCAGTAAAAGCAATCAGATGGATCAGATCCAACATAACTTAGGGCATTTCACCTGGCACTAGACACATGTGTGGGCAAATGGGACCCACCTTTCATAGTACCCTAACATGGAGCTTGGAAATATCTAACAGAAATATCTAATCATATCTAACATCTAACAGTCAAGTGTTGCCATTAAAGATTCTGTCTTCCTAGAAATGTAGAAATTATTTCTGTGATCATATATTGTCACTGCACTAAAGTCTGTAAGTCTTTAGGGTATTTTCCTGTGTGACTTTCTGAGCTGTGCAGAAAATGCTTGTAGAATAGATTGGTTTTGTTGATGTTCCAAATACTATTGTTATAGTACTAAAGTAAAGACTTGTGCATTCTAATATTATCCAATTCTTGCAAAAAAATGTTAAAATAGATATTTTGGAAAGGAATCTCACAGAATAAGATTAGGTGATCTGTGGAGAATAGGCAGTTTAAGCCTCAGGCTTCTCCTATATGCCAATGAATGAATGAATGTAGGAATATGTAAAATATTTAGTTGACTTTGTTTTCAGAAGTCACTTTGTAAAATGATGCAGTCAAACCAGCTTGCAGGTTACCCTGCTCACTAGCAGCTAAAGAAGGCAGGTGGTTTTGGCCAATCTAACTCTTGCAGGCATCTTGTCGCCACATTTTTAATCTAGTTTTTTGCAAAAAAACAAGCTACTGATTGTCACAGGCAAGTTCCTCAGACTGAAGATAATTGGACTATGAACTTTTCCTCTTTCAGGGATTTGGTTTGGAGTCACTTTAGGTTTCAAGTAGGTCTTAAAGGTCACAGGAAAGGACTATGAGATTTATTATCAATCATTGTTAATCCAGTTCATTTTACATTTGTGCCCAATTCACATGAGCCAGACACATTTAAAATGAACTTGTCACTATAGAGGTCAATGCCCTCCTATTATTCACACATCCAAAGCTGACTTTACAATTTTCATACTTTAGAAAGGGAAATGATTGTGAAATCCCCAAAACCAGAAGAGGAATTTATGTGAGTCCATACACCTCCCAGGTGTCCAGAAGATGAGACATGCTCTAGTGTAGGGGCCTCAGTGCTTGTCATTTTGAGTCCACACGTGTGAGATCAGTCAGGCATTGCTACATTTTGGGTCTGTATCCTATTTTAATCATGTGTGTGAAGAGAGATTATAGACAGGATTAGCATTCAAGATATCTACAGGCAGCAAGGACTGCATAGTTCTCCTCAGTGTGCATTACAGTTAGAGCACAATAGGAAGCATCTTTGCCACATGATAAAGAAAAAACACTCTCTTCGTTGCCAGCAATAAATATATACAAAGGAGTAAATGTGTCATGTATAAAGTATCCCTAAGGAAATCTTGGAAGACCCTACATGTATATTTACATACTTTTAGTCCCAGCAGCGGTAGAGCTATGTGAGTGTACTGCTCTGCCCTGGCTAACTAGTTTGTCAAGAATTATCACAGCTAGATTTTTCGTGCTAGTTACTATCTTCTCATAATGAAACAATTTAGGCAGCCCTGCCAGAACCCAAACTTTTGAGAACCAAAACAATGGTGTCCATTATGATCACAAATCTCTCTCTCTCACAAACACACCCAAAACCTGAACAAGTGCCTGCAGGTTTCAGAATAAATTGAATAAGAACACAAAATACAACACCTCTTTCACAGCATAAACTGGATCCTGCACATACTTTAGAACCTGATACTGTTAATTCTTGATAGAATATTGAACCAGAGGAAAATCTGAGCCTAAAGTGCACAGCCTGACAGTAGCTATCTTTCTATTAGATTATCTTGCAGATATTTATCTACAAAAATATATGTAAAAAGTCTGTGTAAGAAAAAAGTCAATGAGGCAATTGCAGATTCAATTTCTGCAGTTGGAAAAAACAATTCCTCATATTGAAGCTCTTCATTCTCCCTGCTGCTTTATGTTATCTCTATTTTAACTGCTGTTAATGAAAGGCTCATCGAAAGGCATTGCCAGCACATAATAATATTTAAATGCTGAATTAATCTCTCAGTCCTCATGGCAGCTCCCTTTCAGCTATTTTCCCTGCATACTTTGCATCACCATTTATATGAATGAGAATAGGGTGCACATAGGGAGAACAGAGAAAACATCGATTGGCCCTGCAACCCAGAGAGAAGAATTTGCCTCATGCCTTACATATTTGTAAAAGCATGAAATGAAAGCATTGTCTGCTGAAGTAAATCCATTATGCTCCTTCAGGAAAGCTTGATAAAATTAAGTAAACAACTCAAAACAAGACTGGGATTAAGTTACGCCTTTCTGCAGTTGCCTTTCTAAGTTCTAATAATTGGACCAACTTGTTGCCTTACTTCTGTTGGTTAAAAGGCCCCAAACTTTCCCCTACTTCTAGATGTGGTTCTGCTTTGAAAAGGAACTAAAAAGGTCATGCAGGGTCCATGTTTATTCTGTGTCAGCTATTTCCTTATCAAATGTGCTCAGCAAGTAAGGAACCTTTTCTGCCTTTGTGCCCTGCAAATTTCAGGTGGAACCTAGGGGTTCAAAATCCACCTGGATTTTTTCTTCTCATGTAGGATGACCAAAAAACAAGAATACTGCAAGCAAGAGTAAGCCCTCAATTGCATGTGTGCGATTCTGTAGTCTTCTGTGGCTTTGCATAAGGTTTAACTGACTGGAAATGATTCTGTGGTGATAAACAGGAGGGAATAGAAACCAGCTTACTGTTTTTTATGCTAGATCTGCTGTGCTAACAGGAGCAGAAAGCAGTGATTTTAATTAAGTGAACAGATAGAAAATATACAAGACTATTTAAAAAAGGTGTTTGCTTGAGATTCCATATTTTCAGAAATCTCCAGCTTTCACACAATAGTGTTCAAGCTGACAAGGAAAATAAAATGCTTCTCCTTTTTCTTGGACATGTCATTCATGATAGAAAGAGAATGTATAGTCTTCATAACAAAGGAACAAAATTACTTGAATTATTTTCATGCAATAACAAGATAAAAGATCATTTATGAGAAGTCTTCATGTGGAGTGCAGCAGGTCAGAAGAAGATCACTGAGTGTACATTTTGCTGCACAGGAATGATAACCTGCTATGGGCATTTCGTTATTTATTAATTCATCTTTGCAGCTTTGGCAATCAAGAGTGAAAATTTTCTACTCTTCTGAAATCTCTGCAGTCTGGAAAACCAGAGTTGAAGTTTATCTGACTTTTTTAATTATTAGTTTTTAATATTTAAGATAGCAAATAGTTAGTAAAACTTTGCTTCAATTCAGTTTTGATCCATGCAATGCCAGAGCAGATTAAACTGAGGCGTACAAGGCATACCCTGTTAGTAAGGGTAAAAATAAGCCAAAAATATCCTTTCCAGCTATGTAAACACTGATCAACTTAGTCTTTGCTTGGATGAAATCATTCCGTTCTGACTTTTTCTTCTAGTTGTGTGTAATACTGGAGCCAATGCAGGAACTGATGTCAAGACATAAAACTTACAATCTAAGTCCTCGAGACTGCTTGAAGACTTGCTTGTTTCAAAAATGGCAGAGAATGGTGGCCCCACCAGGTATGTTTCATTTCCAGTATTTTACCTATTTTATAGTTAAATTAATGTAGAAACAATGGGGGAAATTACTTACAAAGAAAAGTAATAAGAATTAGCACTGTTCCAAAAGTAAGCCTGGAAATGATTCTGATGTTTTATGATTTCAGTCTGACCCAAGTGATTTATAGATGTGCATGTTCAGATGGTTTCACTGACTAGGATATAATTTAGTACAAAAATTTGTCTAGATGGAATGCAAAATGCCTACTGGCTCCATTAGAATTCATCATTTGTGTAATTCAGCTTCCTGCTGTGACTCTAAAATTACAGCTACAATTCGTAATTAATTGTCTTTGAGACTAATATAATGTTATTTACGGGCCTGAACCTAATCTCCTTCCTCTTACACCTCAAAATAATAATTCTCTCTTTTTTCAGATTATTAAAGATTTTTATATCTGAGACTATTCACAAGGGTGCTCAGGCCAAATTTTGAGAAGCACAATTGCCCCTCTGTTCCTTGCCTATTTAAGCAAAGTTATGTAATTGTCCTGATTTGGTCTGAGTTTGGAAGACTTGCTGACAAATGGCATGCTCTAACATGTTCCTTTGGGAGCAGAAGTTTTAAAGATGAAGCCCACATTAGACGTAGAAGGAACTTAAATCGTAGTTGCTTGTATGCTGCATCAATGGCAGCAGAAGGATACAAAGCTACCTTTAGCCTTTGCCTCTGAATGGGTCAGCTGAGGCTGTATCCTGCGTCAGAATAAGACCTGGAATTTTATTAGCATTGTTGCTTGCTTTGTGACCTTCAGCAAGTTACACAATCAATTTGAGCATCATGGTAGTTATCGTGTTGTTCCCATTGGTAAGATGCTTTCAAACTCATGAGACCTCACTAGGAGTATTGTGTGCAGTTCTGCTGTCCTCAAAATAAAAAGGACATGGAACTGTCGGAGCAAGTCCAGAGGAGGGCCATGAGGATGATCAGGGGACTGGAGTACTTCCCATATGAAGATAGGCTGAGAAAGTTGGGGCTGTTCAGCCTGGAGAAGAGAAGGCTGTGTGCAGACCTCATAGCAGCCTTCCAGTATCTGAAGGGGGCCTACAAGGATGCTGGGGAGGGACTATTCATTAGGTACTGTAGTGACAGGGCAAGGGGTAACAGATTAAAACTTAAACAGAGGAAGTTTAGATTGGATATAAGGAGGAAGTTCTTTAGTGTGAGGGTGGTGAGGCACTGGAATGGGTTGCCAAGGGAGGTTGTGAATGCTCCATTCCTGGCGGTGTTCAAGGCCAGGTTGGATGAGGCCTTGGGTGGCATGGTTTAGTGTGAGGTGTCCCTGCCCATGGGAGGGGGTTGGAACTAGATGATCTTAAGGTCCTTTCCACCCCTAACTATTCTATGATTCTATGATTCTAAATATCTTTATAGATAGTGCTGGGAAAATAAGTGTCATTATTCCATTATACACAATTAAAAGCAGATGCTGTTGGCTTGGGTCCAAATATTATTACATGGTTCATATGTTAAATCTACTACTACTAGTAGTAAACATAGAAACTTAAAACTAAATGAAAAGATATTTCACCACTTCTGCTTATGGATCATTTTAGTGCACACTTTACAATACCTGCTGTTTGCTTTCCTTCTTACCATTTTATTGCAGCAGAACCCACAAGGCAACCTACAACCAAGCGGAGAAAAAGGAAAAACTCTACCAGCAGCACTTCCAACAGCAGTGCTGGGAACAACGCTAATAGTACCAGCAGCAAGAAAAAGTCAGCTGCTGCAAACCTGAGTCTATCAAGTCAGGTACCTGTAAGTCTCACCTTCCTTTTAGGCCTGAATCACTTATGGTGCTTTAATTTTTCCCTTACATTGTAAAGAAGGTGCATTCTTGAGCCTAAACTATCACAAGCTAAAAGCGATCTTGCACAGTGTGCTGTGGAAGCTGGGGTATTAGTGGAGAGATGTGAAGAAGCCATTCTGCAGTGCAGATTTAATGAATGACCCTCAAGGAGGGGTATCCTGAGGACAAGATGTGATTTTTTTAAGGCCTGGGCTAGCTCCCCTTCTTGTCAGTGGGAGTCCTTCCACTGGCGATGGGACTCAGACTGGGCCTCATGTTCTTAGAGATAGCATGAGTCTTGCAGACTTCCACTTGCCAGGTGCTAAAAGAGGATGAGTCCCTGTGGAACAAGACAGCCATACCTGAGCAGAACCCTGGAGTCCCTACGTTAGTACCTTACCTCTAATCTGTGCCGGGTTCAGGTGCTTCAGTGGATCAGGTTATGAATTTACTTACCTGCAGAGGTTACCTTTTTCCAATCACTCCACTTGCAGAAGGTAGATCCCCTGGAATATGGGTCTCAGCTTATCCACGCTGCTAGCTGTAACTGTTGACATCCTAATTATATAGGGAAATACCAATTCATTTCCAGAACTGTACAGCACTTTGACAACGTCATGTTTATTGCCTTAGTCACAATATAGGGGAAATCAGACCCCAAATTCTAACAAAGTGCTCTTAAGTCAATAAGGAGATAGCTTATGCGTTTTAAAGCTAGGGAAATTAACTTGATATTATACAAAATAGAAAGTGGTATCTTGGGAATAACATGCAGGGATTTTTTATTGAATTTCTGATCAGAAGATAGGAAAGGCCTGGTCTCCTCTGAAGCCTGACAAAGAATATAGGCCTTTTGTTAGCACAAAGCAGGCACTTCCTAGGAAGCTTGAATACCCAGATAAAAACGAGGACTAGACTAACACCAGTGAAATGAAATGAAGGTTTTTGTTTAGCAACTGATTCAGCAATCCGCTAGCTTACAGAAGCTTTGGGTTTCAGTGCATTAAACTCATATTTTCTCCTTGTCATATTAAAATTTTTGCATGGCTTGCATCCCTGGAGTCAGATTCTTTCCCTAATATAGGCATCTCTGGGTCTTTCTGGCAGCACAAAGCAGTCTGAAGGCCAGTTACCTGATCCGCTGGTGCCAGGGACCACTCTGCCTCACTGACTGTGTCTGCCAGAAAACCACTTGGATCAATAATCAACCATATTTAAGAAAAATCAGCAGTTAGGTACAAAACTGAGCAATCAGCTAGTTTCCTGCTGTCTCCAAGTTTAAAGGACAGTAAACTCATTTTATCTTGGCTACTCCCTGCCCCAAGTTCAGCTCAATAGGACTAGACTCTGACCCCCTGCCCCTCTTCAGTCTGCTTTTCCCTGGAGAGATGGCTTTTGTTGGCTTCAGTGGTAGCCATGTGTTCTTGTATGTTTGAGTGTAACTGAGCCCTTTGAAAGTTACCTGTCACTCCCAATGATATTCAAGCTGACTTCAGGTACTGAAAGGCTTCTCCCGCCAGATGAAGTAGTTAAGGCTACTCTTCCTGATGGAGATATTTGAGCATCTGAGACATAATGGTGAAGTTTATAATGAAATACAGGGATGGGTTTTTAGTCTTCACTGACTTTTCAGGATGCTGCATAGTCAATATTTTCCAATTTGTTTTCTATACCAGAGTAGCAAGATGGTCCCAAGTCTTTATAAGGAAGATCAGGTTCCATTTTTAGGACTCTGAAAAGTGGAAAAAGCTCAGCTATTTGATTTGACATACAACAGCTCTTCCCACAGCAAAGATAGCAAACCAGATGGAATTAATGGTTGGGCCACCCTCTAGAGTAGACAGAACTCAAAATAATTTTAGCAGTAGGATATTTTGGTGTAAAACTATTCAACACTTTTCAGTTAAATAGCGAGATGTTTCTTCAAAATTATGCATTCTTTGAAGTGGGCCTTATTACAGGCATGCCACTGCTTTATGAAGGTAGCTGCAGGTAGCAGTAACTTGCTTTCTATTTCTTTCACGTAACTTTACCTTAAAGCAAATCATTCGATAGTTAATGCTTGATTTCCTGTATATGCGATAGAAGACAAGATAACCTCAAATACTATTTGATTGTTTTCAATTAATCAAAAGCTTCATTTGGCCATAGAGCTTTCTGTGAGTGGGACTTTCGTGCTCAGTACAAAACATCTTCTGAAATCATTCATTTTCAGTGGTAAAAGCATTTTCCCGCTCACTAGAGAAGGGGAATGAAATCACTGCATCTTCTGTCCAGATGACTCACATAACTAAAGCTAGTTTCGATTCCATTTTTCCCATACTCTTCTCTAGAGAACCCTAACAATGAGCTCACATCCATACCAGACCTGGATTAATATGAAGTCATGTACTTCAGCTTTCTCTTTTTCTCCAGTGATTTCTTCCCAGCCAGCACAGTCTGTCTACCATAATAGAATTTAAATCCTACTTTCCTGTCACTTTTATGCTTATGTGTTGTTTTCTGTTTGATAGTAAATTAATCCTGGTTAGATAATGCTTGCTTATCGTCTATTCTATGTAATGTTTCTTGGTGTAGGACATTAGTACTTATTCTGTTTCACTCCTGTAGTAATGCTGTGTACACTCTGGCAAAGATGTGAACTTCACATATACCTCATCCACAGTTCTATTCACACTATTAACTTCTCTTTCTTTAATGAGGTGTTCATGTCTGGAGAGGCAAATGTACCATTTGACTGGAAAGCACCTGGAGTGCCATCAGCTACGACGAAGCTTGAAACTTCAGGGAGATTTGTCATTTTCCCATAACCCCTTCCAGTTCTTCAGATATATACATGGGGGTAAGCAAGCCCCCAATGAGATGGAACAGTAATTGTCACATACACATTCTTCTCAGTAATACGAGGTTGTGCCATTTCCTCTACCTGCATTATTTCCTGTTCTTCAGGCAGGGACAATGCTGAAAATAGAGCCAAGGCCAGAGACTGCAATGATGTGGTTGTATTTCCATGCATGCGTCAGACAGATTGGCACTGTACCCTGAAGTTCAGTTGCTGAACCCTAATTCATCAGTATCATTTGTTCCCTTTGTGTTGCCTTAAATTTATTAGCACTTTGACTGTGCTGACACATTCTGATACATTTTTAATAATAGTCTTCAAAAACGTCTTAAGGGTCTCTGCCAGTGGGTGGGTATGCATCTTCCCTCTCATCAGTAATTTGAGAAGGGTCAGTTTCTCTGTGTCTTCATATCTCTAACTATTTTTCATATTTTCTCAACCCTCAAAATACAACGTTTTGCCCTTTGCCAGTCACTTGCACTCTATTACACTCATTTTCCCTTATAGTGGTAGGAAAAACAGTGGTTTCTGTGATTCTGATAGTGCCCATGCTATTGATGGCAGACCTTCAGCATCTCTTGTCAATCCCAATCTCTTGGGACATTTCTTGCCTAAGTGCCTTGTTACATATTACATGTTTCCTACCTTCTTAAAACAAATGCAGTTAGCCAGTGTGCTACATGATTGCACTTCACAACTCATGCCTAGATTGGCCTATTACTTGTCCGGTGATGCTTTCAACCTGAATCCCAGAGGTGTTGACGCAACACATTGAAGAGTGTTAGAAGTAGAGCCAAGTGCCACTAAAGTTACTCCAATAGCACAAATATAGAAACATTTTTCTCACCAGAAGTTTTCTTCTCTCAGGCTGTCCTTGGAGCAGGCTCCATACTGCCAGTGCTTTCCACAAATACCTTGGCTTTTTTAGTGCATAAAGAAAGCTGAGATAACAGGGACCAGAAATTGTAGTTCCATCAGCTGTCTTAGTCTCAATAGCTGCCAGTCATTTGAAAAGTACTCAGATATGTTCATGTTCTCAATCACATCTGAACTTTGGGAGAAACGTTAACCCATTGGGCAGAAACTGGAATTACCAATTTCCTCTTTCCTCAAAATTAAGATCAAAGATGGGCAAGACTCCTTCCGCAAGGTTCACAGAAAACATGGCTTTCTAATATTAGTCTATGATTTCACAGAAATTAGTTGTCTAATTTGGGTGTGTCATTGCCTTGTCACTTGCACAGTACTAATCTCTTCTGTTTGAAGCTAGCTGCAGTGTTTTCCCATATCTTCGCTCAGTTTTCAAGCCTCTTTACTGGCTGAAAAAACATTCATTTACGTTTTTCATATTCTTTTGTTTCAAATAAAACTTTCTTGCAAGCTCAGACTCTTGTACATAGAACAGTGACTTGTACACAGTGAGCTGTAGATTATAGGTAGTACCTGCAAGCTCATCAGAAGCAGTCCATACAGCTATTATCACTTAAGTATAACTTTCTCCTAAGTTCAATGAAAACAGTGCACATTGATCCATATTCATCTATTTGAATTTGGAAATTTGACAGCAATACACAACTCTCACAAATTCTGAGAACCATTGCTCTAGACTGCTCTCAGTCATAACCATAGAAATTAATAGGTGGATTTTGCTTTCAATTACTAATGAAGATCCTGTTGAGTGTAATACTATAACCATGAAGCCAGTGAAATATCATTCGCGTTGGAAAGAATAAAGCATCATTACATGCCACTAAGTAAATCAAATGTTCTTTGTTACATCCAGAGTCTTAATTAGAGCCTCCTTGCATTCTTTAAGCAATACCTCAATAATCTCTCTTTCTCTTTGTAGTTCTCTGTGAGCTCCTCAAAAGCCAAATCAATAGGTAAACCTGCTAATGTGGAAGGGAGCACTCTCTTACGTGTTTCAGAAAGAAGTAGTGGGTTTAGGTGGTTTCTAACAGATGTAGTAGTACCAGAGCTGCAGTGTCAGGGCCAGAAGATTAGTGTCAGAAATTATCCCATGTCTCAGAACCGTGCAATTAAGAATCTAAGATTTAGCTGTAAGGAGATGAGAGTGAGCAAATTGGTTTCCAGTTTTTACGCTTTATGAAAAATATTCCAAACAAGACCAGAATGTCAAGTTAACAGAGAGGGCCATGATGAGATGTGAAAGATAACCATTATCCTCTACAAAGTGTTTACTCTGAAACCTAATTAAAATGACAGTTCTGTTTGTATAGATCATTTCAACACCAGTGTCAGTCTGATGCTTTTGTCTTGGGAGCAGTGACCATTATGGATGTGGGCAGCAATGGGGCTCTCAGTTGTTAATAATTTTTGTGACAAGGAGATAAAAAGTCAATTATTAAAATAATAACTACTCATGCAGTTCCGTAAGAAGGAAGGAAAGCAGGAGGAGGTACCCTTGTTCCTTTGACTTAGCACTTAGGGGCATGCTGGCTGCTAAAACTAGTGCAACTTTCAATCCTTGGAGTATGAGACTTGCTCGAACAAGACACTTGATAGTTTCAGGCATTCTAAATTACCTCAGGCTTGTGAAGCACTGTTTGTGTACTTCTGGGGACTGTGACACCTGAGCTACCAACTGATCACTGTAACACACTGAGCAGGGCAAAGAGCAGCAAAGTCAGCAGGCATAGGGATGAGGAATTTTACATGGCCCACCACACATTTTTACCACCACACTCCAGTAAGGCATTGTGTAGCCATAAAATGATCTTTAAAATCCCAAGTTAAAAAGTTTAGTTATGTAATTGGGCATAGTAGAGCTAAACTTTGAGGCTAGGTATAAAAAAGACGAAGCCTGAGAAATGACCGGTCTGTTAAATAGAAGTGCTTGCATTTGAGTTGTGTATGAAGTAATTGCTGTGTGTAGTTTATATGCATCAATTTAAGTTTGGATGGCAATTAGGGTTATTTCAGGATGTAAGGTATGATATACATGAAAGCTGCTTTTGTGGTTATATTATTAAATTTATATCACATAATGTAAAACATCCACTGCTTTATTTACAGTGCTTCACTGCAACCATATTTTACTACCATGAGACATTCCTTGACCAAAAATGTTGTTTCTAATCACAGAGTAAATTAATAAGATTGAGTGACTACAGTCTAAATCTTTTTTTAAACTAACCTAGTCAAATATGTACTACCATAACTAGGCCATAGCAGTGTATGCTGCCATGCAAGAGACTAGGGTTTAATTCTTGGATTCTGCTTCTCACTCCATGAGCAGGAGCTAGGAGCACTCCAGAGCTGCAGCCTCAACCCTGGGAGGGATGGAGCCTTGTGTCATTCAACAGCAGTGACCCCCACTGGCCAATTTAAGGAGAAGCATTGAGGGGCTCTAAAAGGAGTCACTTCCAGTCCTCCTCAGAGGTTGGTGGTCATTGCACGGGATCTTAGTGAGTGGAGGTTCAATGGGGTGCACTCGGTGGGGTCTTCAGCTTTCAGTCTGAGGAGCAGAATCCTCTCTGGGGAGGAACCAGCATGTGCGCTTCCTGAGACACTATTTTTACCTGACATAGCTATAAGTGGCAAGATTGTCAAGAATATATATACTATTTTTTCAAATGTCCTGTAACTAATGCTGTGATATCTATCTTTTACGTAGAACAAGGAAAAACTCCACTAACCTCAATAGAATTGTAGTTTAATTCCCACAGAGACAGAGAGATCCTCAATAGCATGAAGAGAAGTGCAAACTGTCCTCTCAGTGGGTGTCATTATAATATAGGAATTTTATTTGTAAAGAATCTTAGAAATTAGAGCTGGACATACTTACAAGGTCATTGAGCATCTCCCCGCTGATGCAAAATGTTTCCTACCACAGACTGAGATTTTCCCAGCCCAGTGTTAGGTGACCTGAGTGGCAAAGCTAGCACTGTTCCAGTGGGGTCATTAATCCTCAGTCTGCAGTTCTCAGTAACAGGAATATTGTCTTAGCAGTGGGGATTACATTTCCATTTACTTAATGTCATCTTAGTACCCTAGTTCATAGCTCATCAGATTGGCCTAAAGTGGTCCTCTTCCTTTCAGCACTTGCAGCTGTTAAGCATGTTTACCCCTCCCAATCATTTGGTGGATGTAATGCATATTTAATTCCATCACATGGCCTCCCCAGTCAGCTTTTCTAGCCCCACAGTTATTTTTGATGCACATCTCTAAGTCTCATCCAAGTTGCTGACCTTTGGCTAGTATGGCAACAGGGAGAACTTGAGGTTCATAGTCAAGAGCGTTGAAGTAAGAGGAACTGTTGCCATCTCGGTCTGTGATTCTGTATTTCAGCCACTGTGGTCCTTTTTGCCTGCCGTATCACACTGCACACTCAAACGCAACTTGCTGTCCTCTGCCAGGTCTCTCTTGTCATTAATGCTCTCGCCATACAATGGGGCCAGGTCTGGTTCAGCAGTGCACACTATACACTGTCTGTGGTTTAGAGGGGTGGAATAAATTAGAATAAACTTTTGGTTATAAATGCCTTTGTCTTTTAAACTTCTATGTCTCGAAGCTATCTGTGAGTTTTATTTAACCTAACATTTTATGACTATATGGAGTAACAAAATATGGACAATGTAAAGAAGAAATAATGCAACAGTTTCCATCTACTCACAAATTTTTCACATAGCACAGGCTGAAAATATGATATTAACATTCTTTTGTAGCATGTCAGCCTTTGCTGAGGGATATGAGAAACTGCAAATACTTGCAGGCAATAATTGGTATTGTTTCATGGTGAATGAGGTACATAGCTGATTAAAAAGAAACCTTATTAAATGCAAACATTTGTCTTCTGTTTGCTTTTTACAAATGCTTTTACATTCCTAAGGAGGAACAGATCCTTTAAAATACAAATCTGCTGATCGCTAGGATTCTTGGAAGGGCTTGTTAAATCAGCAGGTACAAAGCTAGACATCTGGAATTACAGCACTTCTACCAAATGCTAGCTGATGCCCTGCCACCTGAGCTGCATGAAAAGATGCATCCCGCATATTTCTGTAGCAGTTAGCACAGCAGCCTGATTCTCCATTGAACAGAGAGAACAAGAGAGCTCTCTGGCTTTGCACCTTTGCTTTCCAATCTCAAGTTTGCACCTTTCTATCCCATGCTGCTTAGGTTTTTTGCAGCAAATCTGTGATGCACTGGAGTACAGTAGGCGGTTTACTTGTTTTCATGGAAGGACAATTTGTACTTAAAGCAGTGATTAGATGAATTCTTTCTTTCTTGCATGCTTCAGTTTTTGATGACTACTAGCTTCATCAGTGTAATTATAATTAGCACTCTTCATCTTCCTTTTACGGTACCAGCTGGACAGATTGGTCCTCTTACTGCACAGATTGGCGGCAGGGTTGCCTACATGGAGTTAGGTGACAGGCACCATGAAATAACAGATGGTAAATTCAGGGCTTGTTGGCAATCAGCAGGTTTTTGCTAATGACTTAATTAGCTATGCAAATTGTCAAATCAGTGTGAACATTGTTTTTATCGAAAACTTTACCTAAATTAATTACCATAATTAAGTAGCAGAATGTCAAGTATATCGGATGCATAAAAGGGCTTGGCTGACTATGGATAAGAGTTACCATCTTTATTAGAGTGCTGTGCTCCACATTGGAGAAGTCTGAGGATAAGAAATGTGGTTTCTTTTAAACTACTTTTAAAATACGCATCTCGCCAAGTTCCAGCCGAGACGCACCCTGGTGCCTTTCCAAATAAAATGGCTCAGGAAAGAATTACTGGATGAAGGCTAAATATTTCAAGCAGGAGTTTAAGGCCTGCTTATTTGCTTAAAATCATGCATTTGTTTCAGACTACCAGCTTTTCAGTTCTGGGGTTTCTGAGATCCAGAGCCATAAGCATGCAACTAGAGAGATGTGTTATAGCTTTTCATTAAAATTAGCAATAAAGTGTAAGCCTGTCTCTTGGTTCCTACTATGCAGGAACTTTTAACTCTGTTGTTCAAATGTCACAAAGTTAAAAGATGCAAATTCTCTAACATGATTTTTTTAAGTTGATTTTTTCTCTCTCAAGGTTTCCATATAACAAATATTGGGTGCTGTTCACAGGATGTGATGGTGGTAGGAGAACCAACTCTGATGGGCGGCGAATTTGGGGATGAAGACGAAAGGCTTATCACTAGATTAGAGAATACACAGTATGATGCAGCAAATGGCATGGATGATGAAGAAGATTTCAACAATTCACCTGCACTGGGAAATAACAGCCCGTGGAACAGCAAACCTCCTGCTAACCAGGAGACTAAATCTGAAAACCCCACACCACAAGCTTCCCAATAGGTTATTCTGCAGCAGTACCCACTGCAGTGTATGTCAGTGGGTTATTAATTACTGTTGCACAGCATTCCTTAAAGTAAAATTTAAAAAACCATCTTTCAATGGATATCATTTCAAAGTATCTCTTTCTAAACTAAAGCTATCCAACTTTTTTAATTAGGGAAAACTCTTGTATAAGCTTCCATATAAATTTCTTGGAAGCATTCACATGCGATGTGATACTGGCACTGACCTCAGTTAAAATAATCAAAAATTAAATAGCATCTCATGGCAAATTTCTGACAATGTATGTTATCGGAAGGGGTTGTTTTTTTCCTCATCAAACAATGGCCATATTGAAACAACTCATCAGTGCTCAGGATCTCATTAAGGTAACTATGTAAAACTTTTTACAATTGTAATATATTTTCTGCTTTTCAACTTGCACCTGAAATTTCTTGTTTCAGAAAAAGATCAGTTTTTAAGGAAAAGTAATTTAAAGTAACTTTTGTTCTTTCCTTAACTTTTCTTTCATCGGTTAAACATGTCAAAGATCCAGCATTTTTCATTTACGTTTAGCTGATGCCAGTAGATTCTCGTTCCATCATTTAATACAAAAAACTGAAACAAGAAATGTCTTTTTTTCATCAAAGACATGAGAAATATTTTTATGTGGAAAAAGACACCCAGTCCTATGAGAGTTTATGCTTTGTAAAATTGCTGTCGATCCAGATATTTTAAAGCCATGTAATCCATTAACTTTGTGGGCAGCTTAATAAATCTAAAACTTTTGTGTTTTTATTATTGTACCTGAGTTGGCTTTGTTGTTATTTCTTTTCATAGTATATTTCTTGTATAATATTTTTGTAAAGCCTTCAAACCTTTTTCTGGTTCACCTTTTTTTTTCTTTTTTTTATTTTTTTGGGGGTTTTTTTTGGGGGGGTTGGTTTTTTTGTTTGTTTTTTTTGATTCTGGTGTATTTATGTGAGACTTTATAAGAGAAACTAATTTTTTTCATTTACATATTAATATGTTCAACTCATCATGTAAAGACACAGTGAGTCAGTGTGTTATATAATACAACTGTATTTTATGTATGCTTTGCCAATAAGTGTGCCAATAAACTGTGTTAACAAATATGCTCTTATATGGTGCATTTACAGTTCCTTGCATGCAAAAGACACAAGCCCATGTGCAGGATGATGCATCAGGAATTTTTGGAATTGGTGTTTCACTGAATTACACTCTTCTTCCAGCAGAAAAGGAAGTCTACATTTCAGGTGTGAATCACTTTCAGCTCAATTTGGTTAGAGGCTCTTTTTTCTAACATTAATGATGTGTAACACCATGGGTAGATAGCATCAGTGAGAGCTGAGCACAAGGGAGTGAGGACATCTAGCAAGCACCCCTCCACCCTGAACTCTGTATCCCCCGCCTTCCAGGGCTTGGGCTTATCAGAGCAGGGATTTCCACTCTACTGCATTCTGTCTCATAGTTTTATGATGAGTCCCTCAACTGGGGCTGCGAGGGTTTTAAAAATTCTCCTTTTTTCTTCCCTTTGCTGTCAAATCACTTGTTCACAGGAGCAAGCAAACCCCCTGGGCTGGTGCAGCCACTCTGAGTACAGCCCAGTGTGTAAAGCCCCTGGCTGAGCCCAGAGTCACCCGCCTGCATCCCGAGGCAGCTGAGAAGCCCTGCAAGGAGGCAAATACAGGGAGAGTTACCAATACAGAGATACTGAATCTACACAATCCTGCCTTTTGTGCAGGGGAGTGAGGTTTTGGTCTTGACTGAAACTGTACTTTTAATATGGCTGATATCGTAAAAGCATCTGAAGAACTCCTGGTTTTTTTCTTGAGTTGCTGTACGTATACCCAGAAGCCACTCTAGGGAAATGTGCCTCCCAAGCATACATACATACTATTTAAGCATGCTTTTGCCGGATGTGATTCCAACAAATAGTTTTGAAACCACCCTTGGAGAAAACATACAAGACAAAGCACCCTGCATGGCCACTTGGTTCTTAGCAGGAGTCAGCTCCTTCCCTGCCTGAAGGATGAACCTCAGCTGCCAGCATGGGCCCTGTTCTCCTGCAAACAAAATCCTCCTTTGATGAACTTTGGTACCTATGGTAGGCCTCACAGGAAGATAGCCTAAAAGGCGCTACAGGATTCTGTAGGAACTGGAGCACAAGGATATTGACTGTAGGGTAGAATTTACAACTAAATAACAAACACGACTGAGTGCATCAGCATAGATAGCAGTGCCGCTGCTTCATAGCATTTGCAGGAGTAAGAAACTGTAGGTCTATCATTCAGTGACTATATCAGCCCCAATTTTTCCATGTAAATAATTAAATTCACAATGTATTCCATTAAGGCTCCTATATAGCTGCTATAACATTACAATTATACACTGTAATTCTAATGTTCAAAAACACTAATCATTCATATTACTTTTCCATGAGCACATTCTAAAAGGCGTTGCTTATTATTAATCTTTCACAACTGGCACTACTATTTCAATTTTTAAAAGATTTATGGTGTCATATTACTGCTGTTGTTTCAGTAAATAAACATAGGAACACTTGAAAAATGGGTAACAGACTCCTTAGAGTGCTGTCCTTGAATTAATCTGGAAGGACACTTTCTCCATATCTCCTCAAAAACCTTGTCTACCAGCTATCAATCCACCCTATCATGGTTGGGGTGAACAACAGACGGAGCTAGCTGATTTTATTTATTCACTTATTTATTCATAAAAGATTTGTGCAAATGGGCTGGCTCAGTGAAGCGATTTGAGGTGGGCAGCAGCTGACCCTACAGCCTTGGCATTGCTGCTTCCTTCAGCCCCATGCCCTGGGCTACTATATGAGCTTTTCTTACCAGGTTTGAAATGACACAGTAAATTCATCGAGAAGGAGCCTGTGGTTCTGTGTCTGATCCCATGTGTTTGTGCCCAGTCCTTGGGAACACTCCCTACAGGTAGAGAATTAAGGTACAATGATCACATCAACTACTGGACTTTATGACTTCTGGGTGTAGGTTGCAGTTAAATGACACTGCAGCTCCATAGCTACCTGGTGCAGAAAGTAGAAAACATGAATAAAGACCACAGGGGAGTTGAAGTAACAGGTTCATGAGAGCTGAGGTTGCAGCCTGAAGAATGAAAGCTTGAAACCAACAATTAATTTTGCTGTAATCTAATCTCACCACCTACAAGAACATTGTATCTCTCTCAGAAATTGGAAGGAAATAATGC
Organism: Psittacula echo; assembly: GCF_963264785.1. Lineage (NCBI taxonomy): Eukaryota > Metazoa > Chordata > Aves > Psittaciformes > Psittacidae > Psittacula > Psittacula echo. The sequence continues at coordinate 16,465,048 of NC_137735.1, read as the reverse complement.
TGTTGACACTTTCCTCTGGGGAGCCCTGCAATTATTAAAAGGAGGAAGGAAACTTATCTCATGATGCTGAAATACATGCAAAGAGAAAGCTCTTGTTTGTTTTAGCAAAATGGAGGGAAATGCTGGCCCTGAGAAATGCCCTCACAAATCAGAGAGAGGAAATTCCAGCAGTTTATTTAGAAAAGCAGAATCACATAATTAATAAAGTGACTGAGTAAGAACACTGATAACTGAGCTGGTTGCTGTTTCAAAGGACTTGGACCATGCAAGAGCCATAAGCACTAGTGGGTTTTGTTATTCTTTGAATTCCTTTGTTTAGGAATCTTAACATTGTTTTTGGGCTTGGGTCAGCAGAGTCCCCTTCCCAGAGAGCTCCCACCTCACATGAGCCACCGGCTGGTCTCACTAGCTGCACCTCGTGATAACACAGCAGTTCTTAAAGCTCCTACTTTCTCCCTTTTCACAAGCAAAGATAAGCAATATTTGCAGTTTTGTAGTCTTTTCAGAAAGGTGTCCTTCGGTTTCATCATCTATGCATTGGTGTGTATGAATGTAATAATGCTGTAGGATAATTCAATCTGGAAGGGACCTTGGGATTTATATAGTATTTGTATGCTTGCAGCATCATGAAAGTCACGAATGGCTGATTTGTAACCTTGGTCCTGGAGAAGGTGCTACACTCGCACACTAGGGAAGTGTAATCAATTTATGTCCTTAGGGAACAGAGCAAAAATACCCAATGACCAGAGAGCTGCCAAGGAAAACAAGTCTTGAAGTGTTCAGAAAGAGATGGGGCTAGAAGGGAAGGAAACCACTGAATGGAATGGAAAAACATTTGGCATTAGTGGGTTTTCTCTAAGACAGAGGTTCCTTGCCCAGCTTCTGCTGCAAAACACCATTAAAGGAGCCTAAATGATAGAACAGCTGTAAGAACAGGCTAAATTTTGCAATTTCATGACCTCCATGAAAATCCCATTTTAGCAAAGACAGGATGAAAGAGAAAACATGGATGATTGATATTGAAGGGAACCCAGTTTGTGCCTAATATATCCTGGAGAAACTGCTAATGGAAATTGAATAGTCCTGAAAAAATTTCCTGAGACTGCAACTCCGATCAAGTAGCCCTATGGTGATATATTGCATGTCCAAATTAAAGCTGCCCTGGGGCACAAGTAACCCCAGCAGCTGGTTTTACTGTGTAGGACTGGATGATTTGTATGTTTTTTCTTGCTTTTTGACAGCATATTTTTATACAAGGCTAAGGCCCAAATCTTCTAATATGTAAGAGAAGCTACTGAATATTTAACATCCCATAGAACTGACATTATGCTGGCGTATCATTATGCTTCTACCAGGAAGTCTGGTGGTACCCCAGCATTGCAAAATGGCAGATGGTACCTTTGGATAGAGTCACTTTTCGAAGTCTCTAAATGTATGGACCATGCTGCTAAGTTTCATGAGAAAATATGAATTTCCACTGAACACTCACAGTATTAAATTCTGTTCTAATTTAGCATGTTATTTTGACAGCCACTAGTACCAGTTCTTTCAAGGGAGAGGCTTTATTAGGAGCAGTGATGGAGCAATCTAACTGCAGGAGCATTTTTTCTATGACCCTATGAGTCAGTTCTGAAATAGAAGAACTATATCCCTTACACCAAGAAATAATTTAAATGGGCCTATGGGCAGTCTTAATCCATAAGCACACTTTTAAACACCATCATGCAGTAAAGATGACATCAGAGAATAATACACTTGTGCACACAGAATCAAAACTTTATAAAAAGCATCCAGCCACAACAGAGCACAAGCACTCCAGCTCCCCAAGAAACTCCTAACTGCGCTTCCATCAACTTTACAAGGAGGAGGAAGAGACTGATAAGCTTTCATTTGGATACGTTACTAAATGCATCCCAGATAGCTCAGGTGCTGAATGCCATTACAGCCCATTAGCAGGGGAATGTGCTTCAGCTGAATGCAAATATATGTCCACCCAGGGTGCCTCCATGCCTGTTGGACATCCCCACTTAGGATCCCTTAAGTCTGTTCTCATAACTAGAGCCTAAAACTCTTCAGGTTGTTTTCCTTTTCTTTCTGTGTATTTCTGGGGGGGATTTTATGAGGGTGCAGAGGTTTTGGCTTTGAGTTATTTTTGTTATAGTTTTTACAGTGCTCTACGGTAAAAATGCTTCTTGGGTGTCCAAGATCTTACCAGTTGTGATATGGCATGAGAATAGTTGTTAGAGTGTGTTTGGGGGTAGAGGAGAGCAAAGCAGTTCTTATATCATGCTAAAATGAATTCTGTCTAACCTCTGGAGAACTTCAAGTTGTGTATCGCCCCAGTTTAATTAATAGCTCTGTCTCAACAACTCTGAATTCATCTGAGATACTATGTATAATTATATATTGAACAGCTATAATGTATAAAGTTAGCGTCTCCTTTGTAAGTGCATTAGGAAACGTTTTAGCAAATGCTTGATATGAAGCAGGCATTTAACACTCCTTATCAGATTCATCTGCAACCCTCATTTCATCACATAGAGTTTTATCCTCCCTGAGTGATCTCTTGGGGGGTCTGAGTGCTGGAAAAGCTTTTAAGGACTGTGTTTGGTGCTTTCAGATGCTGGGTTGAGGGTTTTTTTCTGTTCAATTTTCTTTCATCTTTCTTTGATAGCTTATGAAAATTTGCTTACTGCTTTGCCCGAAGTTTTTAACTTTCAATCTTCTTCTGGCTACATGTAAAACAAAATGCAGGACTCGCTTGTGCTCCACGCAGACAAACTCATTAAAACCAAGGTGGGTTGCTCCTGGGTTGCCAAGAGAGATCAAATTCAGCAGTCAGAAGGTGTGAAATTTAGGAACTGATGGATGTTGGGGCTTGTGTCGTGTTTGACTGAAAACTCCATTTTGAAAGGGAATTTTCAGCTGTTTTCTTTGAAATCTCTCCTCCAGGTTAAACTCATTTTCCAAAGGGTGATAACAAAAGGTGAGCAACTGAGACAGCTACCTTTTCATACAGGTTTTTCAGCAGCTCTATGACTCTCTCTGTGCTTAAATCACCAGCTCCTCTGATGTGAATCAGGTGTGAAGTGCTACAGGAGTTCAATTTATAGGAGCAGGGCTCATAGCTAAGGTGTCCCTGGACAGTGATCAAGAACCTTTATTGTGGTTCCCAAGCTTTGTAGGAGCAATGCAATTTCATTTTTACATATCACAACTATCTCCTCTGCTTTGTGTCACCAGGGATAGGAAGTTTCAGGTTGGCTTTGCTTAACAAACTTCCATGTTTTGCTGTTATTTCAGCCTAAGGGCTCAGAAAAATATAACCTAAATCAGCTTTCTTTCTCCAAGAAAATATATTATTTTTAAATATCCCCTTCTCCCCCTTCTTTCTTTTAAGTCAGAACTCCCTTGAGAAGGGCCTAACCCACAAATTTCACGCAGCAACATTTGGCTTTACTGTAGATGCCAGCTGCATTCCTGTGAGGGAGGGGAAAAAATACTAATGGACAGTTTATAATGAGTATCTGAACAGGATTACTCCACAGGGATGCAATGTTTTTAAGTTGAAGACCATGTAATAGTGGGATGTGGGCTTTTCAAATGGAAACAGAGTTGTCAAGTATGATTTTATTGTGAGACCTGCAGTATAGCCAGTTCTCAAGTAGGGAGAGGAACTGTTGGGGAGGGAAGGACTGGGGAGGGAAGGAGTGGTCTGTGTACTGATTGCCTTTGAGCAGTCTGTCACTTCAGAAAGCGGCACTCCGTAAGACAGCAGTTTCCACGCAAAGCCCATATACTGAGGAAGAAAACTGCAACCAGTAATGAAGGAAACCTCCCAGAGGTGGGCCTCATGCAGACGCTGCCAGGTACCAGGATGTGCACATAGCTGCAAGACCAAGACTAGGAAAGGACATGGAATATTTATTTTATTTTTTATTCATTTTTTTAATAGATTTTTTTAATCATCTGTGATAACAGAGGTCAACACAAAATTGTTCAGTTTTTTTAACAGCAACAATCTCCTTTAACTGATTAACAGATGGATTAATTTGAAATAACCTTTGACATCAAATAAACAAGACGCATGGGCGTCTACCTTGAAACCAGTGGGGTGTTTTGTCACATCAAAGGCCTGGCTGCAGTCACAGCTATTCTGGGACTGTTACACCAGGTCACCTATACATCGCCCTGAGCTGAGCACCTCACAATCTCCAACAAACTGGTGTTTCCCCAGTGGGAAGGTTTGTGGCCATTTGACTTTTCTGCCTGTGACTACAGGCTTCTATGAAACAGCTAGAATAGATGTACAAAAATAATAATCCCCAAAATCGTGATTTCTTAATTTTTTTATTTTATTAAACCAGAACCTTTTTGTTTGGTTTGATTCCACTTTTTCTTTTGGTTACTTCCAAATATTGACATTTGAACTTACACTTTGATAATTTTTTTTCCAGATTTGATTTTCACTAAGCTACAAGCACCACAAATTTGGTTTTGTTTTAAAACAAATGCTTAGAAAATGCTGTAGCTAAAAGCTGAATATCAAATATAAGCACCTCTGATTTAGATAGGGGTGGGCTGATGAGGTTCCTTTCTCAAGGCTCCTGACTAAGCCACGATGCTGCAGAGTGAATTACACAGATCATGTCCTGCCCAGCTCTCTGCAGAAATATGCTTGTAAACATTGCAGAGCAGTAGCTTGAAGGACATACAAGTGATATAGATCACCCAAAGCATCAGTTATTCCATCTTTCTCCTCTCCTCCCTTCCCCAATTCCCTTCAGTATCTGAAAATAGACTAATCCAGGAGAGTCACAATAAGGAAAAAAACAACAAATCATAAAGAGTTGTCAGCTCTGGCTTTCCAGGTGAGCTTGTGCTCACATCTTGGGATGTTCTTGTGGCAGCTGGTGTTTTAAATGTGACCAGAAGTGAACAGCCCTCACACAACACAGCTGTTGTGTACCTGGGTGGCTTTATTGCGTTTTCAGTGCATACAGGGCAGCAAGCAGGACCGACTCCTTCTTCCTTTTTGTTGTTCCTAAATCCAGGTTCTGAAGATTACCACAAAAGAACTGTGCTGCGGATGTTTTATACAAAGATAAAAGGCTTCAGAGCTCAGCTGGCCTCGTGGCACACCTGTGGTTCCTCACAGGAAGCACAAGGTGCCCTGGTGAGGGGCACAGCACGCACAGCTCCGTGTTAGCTACTCCTGTCCCATCCTTCATCGTCTGGTACCACCCCTCCACCCAAGCATCCATGGTTCTGCACTGAAGTCACTCAGCCTTTTACATGACCCAAGACACTTGTATGTCTTAACATTAATAAGTCCTGACTGGAGCTGTGCCAATTTGGATCCCTTTATTAGTAGTATTAAATTCCATTGTGCAGGTACATCCACAGCTGTGAGTTATTCAACATAAACTCCTACTGGAGTAGAGAATAGGCTGCAAATAACCCACCAGGGAACAATTTCTTAAGTGCTAGTCATCCAGCAAATTCCTTTATTCTCAGTTTTTATAGCAGGATTATTCTATGTAGAGGATATGTCCAGGTTATAATGTATTTGATTATTTATAGCAGGTATCTTGTGGCATGAGTTCCATTTTTAAATGGACAAGGCTTATTGGAACTAGACAGATGTGATGTTAATTTCCAAAACTAACCTCATTTTCAGTGGAGCCTGTGCTATTGCTTGCACTCTTGAGAATATCACTTTTCTGGTAATTTTTCAAACCCCTGGTTGTTTTCCTACTAAGCCTACTTCAGCCTGTGATTTCTCTGTTTCCCATATCTGTCCTTGATGATTATTCCTCTTTCCTAAGGAAAAATTTCCCTCCCTGTACCACCAAAATGGACCCCCCTGGGTGGAAAAAAAATACCCAAACCCACTCTTTTTTTGTTCCACTCTTCCTCATCTCATGAGATATGTTTTCAGTTCTAGGGACATTCGGTTCTAGGGAAGCCCCAGGAGCAGGTGTTGCCTGCTTTAACTCCTTAAACACCTCCTATCCCACTGAAACTCTGGAAACTCCATCCTGTGCCCTGCCACCTGCCTGAGCCACCAATCTGCACGTTGTGCTGGGAAATACATTTAGAGGATATACATCCATTTTCTAATGCTACTACACTAGCCTAAGGACAGTAGGCTAGTCCTGTCCTTATTTACACAATTCTTGCTGGTGTATCCAAGTCAGGCTATTGGCACAGCACAGTTCAGTCCCTTTTTGAAGCTGTCATTATTCTCTCTCTCTTCACCCCCTCTTTGCTATTTAAAATACCTTGAACTGAACCAGTAGCTCTGTTGAGGACCTCTATGTCTTGTACCAAGAGTGGTGTTGAGCAACAGCTCCATGTTCGGTGGTCCCGTTTACCCATCCTTTCTGCCTGTATGTTTCAGAGAAACACGTCAGCGCAAGGCTGGCTTCAGTTCCACTGCGTAACGGGCTCTGCAGGGACTGTAGGTGTGCTACAGCTGCAGCCAGGCAGTGGAGTCTTAGCAGATGCTGTGCCTATCTGCAGCTTGTCTGCTCCTTTCCTTCATGTGATGAAGAGGCTGGTTCTGGAATGTGTATTCATGAGGTTATTCCACACTGAGCTGAACCATTAAAGTGCATTGCCTACAACTAAGGCCCTTTTATTTATTTATTTTTACAATCCCATGCACTGTGAGGCCCACTGGTGTGGTTTCAAAGTGTTGTGCATGGGTTTTATTTGGGTGGCTTTCATTGATTTTCTTTTTTTTTTTTTCCTTTTTTTAATAGAAACTTTGAAGCAAAATCCTCCAAGTGCCTCTCACAGCGCTAGGATTTCACTCCTGTCCTCCCTAGCCTTTTTTTTTTTTCTTTGCAGACTATTCAGCCAGCAATATTCAGGGCTTTTCTTAATGCCTTCCATCTTCTCTGCACTGCTGGGAAAGGGCCAGCCATCAGCCAAACAGCAAGTAAATAGACTGCATGCACTTAGTGTAGTGACAGGCACATATGTTTTTAGTGAAGAGTTTATTTGTCGGAAGAAATGCAGTTTGAGAATTCAGGTCAACTTCTGGTGAATCACTTTGAACTAATAAATATAAAAGGTGAGGACAGAAAGATTTCAGAAGTGCAGAAAAAGTTCGTATCAATTCTTCTGAAACAAATCAGCTCTGTTTAGTTGGGATAGGCTACTCCTGTTGCCAGTACCAAAGGCGGGTGAGGGCAGTAGATTCTCTTGCCCCAAACCCAACATCTTAGATGTGTTTAATAAATCCATTTCCTTTGGTGCCCATCGTTTCCCCACCCTAGCCCTCCCTTTCTCCTGTGCCAAAACTCCTGTTTTCAAATCATCCATTACAATCATCTACATCCCCTGATCCTTCTGATGAATGTGCCTCGGTCCCAGCTGGAGAACCCCCAGCCTCTGCCATGCTACACCTCTCTTTCTAATGCTCTGCATGAAATTCTCTTTGTCCAGATACACCCAGAGCTCTCCAGCCTCAAGCACCTTCACAAAACCTCCCCAAACCCTCTTCTTGCATCAAAGATTTGTGTCAGGGCAGGTACTTGACTCTTCCCTGTTGGCTGCTGCAGCCCATTGTGCTCATCTTCACACCCTTAAAAAGCCTCTGACTTTGCTCCATCAGTGAATGGAAGATCCCAGAGGGATGTTGCACATACCAGTAATACGGAGTCCTGTCCTAACAGGTCTCTGAGGGCAGGAAAGGAGAGTTATGATGGGTGAAAATCTGACATACAGACCCTTTTTTCAGGTTGCAGCCACAAGAGACTGAAATGTCATTTATATCTTGGCAAAAATGTTGCCCTTAACACTCAAGATGTGAAAGAGCTGGATTCAGTCCTCAGCCTTGCATGTTACATGAGGGTTACACTAGAGGGAGGGTGATCTCACCTCCTGTTGAAGGGCAAAGATGATTTCGGTAGTACCCAGGCCAAAGGACAACTAGCAGATCCAAAGGATGCTGGCTCTCTGTGCAGAAATTTAGTCCATGTCTTTTCTTCAAAGCAGTCAAAGGGGAGATCTGAGCTTGGGTTTTGTACCACAACACTATCCTGTTGGCTGTTCAGGTGACTTAGGGATCACTGTCCCTCCCATCTACTGTCCCCTGTCAATCTCAAGTTCAGTTTTTGTCAGAGTGAATAAAGAAGCCCCAAGTGAACTGCCCCAAGTATCAAGCCCCAGTGAATTGAGCATGATTCTTTCAAGCACACTAAGAAATTCTGGTTGAAACCTGACTCAAAATGAAATTACTTAATTAACTTCATTTATTTTATTTAATGTATTTAATTTAACACATAAATTATGTAAATTCTTTTTCGTTTAGTAAATCAGGGAACACCTGAGCTACTGGGAGAGCTCCAGCCATGTGTCCCTGCCATGGAACGACAAAGTCATTTTGGTGCCAGGAGGGCTGCCCCAGACACACAGAGAGAACAGAGTACAAGGTACTTGTAATGAGGTGGCAGTTTCCCATTGGAATAGATAATTCCTCTGATTTTGGTGAAATCAAAAGCTGTGAGGCTTAAAGATCCTAATGTTAACCTGCTACAACTGCACTAAACCCTTGTTTTAGCTTTCTGAGTTTGGTGAGTTTAACCTGTGCAGCCCGTGGCAGATATTTCAGTATAATGGTCCTTCTTCACAGGCACAGCAAATGGAGCTCCACAGATTTATGAATTAGCATGTTGAATAGCATTGCATACTTGAAAATGATGAAGACAAATATTGGTGTAATGGACCACATCCTGATGTTACAACATCGGTTAGGATGCCTCTTCCCACAGAGGCATGGCCTATGTCTGCTCTGCCTCCCACCCAACTTTGTGCTTTCCAGACCAGCTACAAAGCTCCAGTCCTCACCCACACTGACTGGGGGTCCCCAGCTTGAGCACACCCCATTGTTCAAATCTCATCTCCCACTCACAAAACCAACACACCTGTAGTCTAACTGTGGGTCATTTAGCAAACGATCTCATTTAGAAACTAACCCACTCAGTCCAATTATCCCTCTTCTTCAGCCACATGTCCTTATGTAGCAGCATTGCTCATTTATATGCTAATTTTACTAAGTCTACTTCAAAGGGAAGAATTGTTTGTTAAAAATCTTACACTCCAGCCTCAGTTCAGATCATCTCATTATTTACCTGCAAATTTGGGGAGATATGGGTAAAAGCTCTGTTCTTTTATGATCTATTGTCTAAGTGATCAAAGGAAACCATTCAATATGAAGATCAAAAAGAGTCTGGCTCCCAGCAGCCCAGAAGCTGGCTCTGCCAACTCCCAAAGTCTGCAACCTCTGTTATAAGTAAAGGCTGATTTTACTATTAAATAACTTTTGATTACAAATTGGAGGGAAAAAATACCCTTCCCATCATAGTCTCTTTACTAAGGTGTTAATGAAACTAGGCTTCATATCAATATTATCTCAATTATTAGTCAAGGAATAATCACCATGTATATAGTGTCTCTATTAATAATCCTCAGATAATGAAAAATATCCCACAGACATAACTAATACTGCTTGATAAATTGCTGGTGGCCCACAGCTAACCCAGATTTTCTTTTTTTACATAGATGTACTGCTCAAAGGACTTTTGAAAACAGGAACTCGGACACAGAATTGTTTACTATTTAAAGAAGGCAAAAGCAGTGACTGTAGGTTGAAGTATCAAACTGGGACATCTCATGTCCCAGTCTGTTAGGGAATTATGTCAACAGAGTAACAAGGTGTGAGTAATGAATCCATGCTTTTCAGGGCTGACATAATTCCTCAGCCTAAGGAATTTCAAAAATTGTGATTTGTAGAAATCCTACTCTTCTAGAAAAGATAACCCACAGGATTTTTCATCTTCCCCAGAAATAGACATTAAATAGCATACAGCTTTCTTTAGAAAAATAATGTGAGAAGTGAAAAAGTATGGACTTTCAGGCTTTAACATTCCCTTTCAAGTCAACACAGTTATTCACTATGGTGTGCCTCTTTTCCACAGTATAAATGGCAATAAACAAGAGGCTGAGGGCTCAAGTATATCTGGGGGCTCTGCGAGGGCAGCACAAGGATACTTTGACTTCTGAGATAACGAAAAGTGTGTGTGCGGAGGGGGATTACCAAGTTTCTTGATGCATTTCTGAAAACGCTGAGAATTTTCCTAAAAATATTCAGACTATTAAGCTACTTCTAGAGAAGAAAAGCCTCCAGCACTGCTGGGAAAGGTATTTTTCTTGTTGTACTATAGCTGGTTTCCTTGACTCAGGATGTTGTAGTCTTTCCTGTCAGTCAGTATTAAATGAATACCTCAGCAGGTCTTAGATGACTTTTAGAGCTGTTCTCGTTTGGAGCAGATCTAAAGCTGATGTTTTGACCAGTTGTTAGTATTAAAGGTCTGATGGCACTTTACAGAAGGGTTGGGGTGTAAATTTTGGTGTCCTGGCCAAATTCCAACATGAGTAATTAAATTCTGTCCATCTAAACTTCCCCCTGTGGCTTTAGTTGGCTCAGGTATTCTTAATTTCCTGTCTTAAAATGTTCCATAGTGTTGCAGCGGTGCTGTTAAATAGTTGTCAGGTTTCACCTTGGCAATGTGTGAGATGATTCATACCTTACAGATTTGCAGATAGCACAGCCTATGAGGGCAGGAGGAAAGGCAGAGTAGAACTGAGAAGATGTCGCAGTGACTGTTTCCTCCATTTGTTTTCTGTTTTTGTGACACTTCAGAAAAAAACAATAAAATATCTCTATTTGCTAATTAAATAAATTCCTCTCCTCCTCAAAACCTTCCATTTCTCCTCCTCAAAAGCTTCCATTTTTTGCATGCCCGGGAAAGAACAGAGCAGCTGAACAGATATGTGCAGGGCTAAATAAAAACCCAGAGCCCAGACTATGCCAGGACATGAAGAGAACTGAGGTCTACAATTGAACTGCTCTCCTTCCTCACCTCCACAACAGGCAGAACCACATTTTTCATGTCACATACTCTGAAGCTTTGAGAAATTTCACTCCCAAATCTAAGCTTTATGCCCCGAAATCATTCTTACAGTAGTTTTTCTCCTTAAAATGTAGCAACAAAACACCAGAACAGTGCTGAAGGTGAGATGTGCCCAGGTGAATGTGTACTTTAACTTGCTCCATTTTGTCCCTTCACTGGCAGTTTAAAAGCTAAACAGAGTCTAAATTGCACACACACACCCCATCAAAATAAAACACAGCCTTCAGAAAGCCCTTGTTCAGTATGGTGTATGCAAGGCTGTTATTTGACACTCCTTCATCGTTATCTGTGCCGTTTCCTCCCTTAGTTTGCTTCAGCATTGCAAAACTTTTGAAACCAGTCTGGACGGGCCCGGGGAGCTGAAAGCATTCAGTCTGTCACCAAAAACAAGTTAGAAGGAGAAGCTGTCTTCATTAGGGAAGAGAGAGGGGCTTTTCTATTAGCTGATTTAGACACCCAAAAATCCAGAGTTGCCTGCCAGAATCCATTGCTCAGGTAAGAAGTGGAAAACGAAGCTTTTCACTTAAACGCCGCAGTTAGTTTGTTGCCTAAGGCGGGGGGAACATCCCTGCCATTTTAACACAAATAACACGTAATGTGTCCGCTTTGTGGTACAGCTCATGCATTTATCACGAGGTAGCAAAACCAGGATGGTAATAAATTGGTGAGATTTCATTCTCATACAACTTACTGAAAGCTCTCAGTAGCTATTAAAATCACCAGGAGCCTAGCAAACACCCACTACTGTCTTCTGCAGTGTCCAGTACAAGAACAATCCCTTTTACAAGAGCAGGGGAAAAGGCTGAAATGAATAGCAACTTGATAGTCCTGTATTTATGTTTTCTCCCTCAAGCCTTGCTTCAGAAATGGATCCCAGCATCGCTCACAGTGAGAGCTTTGTCTGACTTGTCTGCTCAGGAGCTCAGTGAGTTACTGGCTGGATTACAATTGCTTGGCTGCCCAGTCTGCAATTCTGTGCTAGTGAGGGGTAATGGGCAGACTTTTAAACTTCTTTAAATAAGCAAAAAACTCTTTTGGAAACAGAAAGCAAATATATGCCAGGTTTTATTAAATACAAACACAGAGCAGTAAAAAGGCGGGGAAACATAAATGCTGCTTTGGGACAAAAGTGTCTTGAAGAAGAACATCTTTAACTGATCAGGAAGCTCTGGAGGATGGGCCTAATCTGTCTGGTCTAAGCAACAAAATCTACTCGACTCATATTTTGGCAGAAAGCCAGTTTTTTCAGTCTCAAGATTTCCTGAAATGAGATCAATCAGGGCCTGATCCTGGAAACCTGGAAGCGGTTGAATTCCCAGGAACCACTATGTAGTATGCTGATAAAAAGTTTTTCTGCTACCCTGAATGAAAACAAAGTCAAGCACTTTCTTAATCAGAATAGTCATTGGCTATGTAAAGCCAAAAAGCGATGAAAAATACGGCGCTGGAAGTCCCAGTAAGTAAAGCTCTGTTTAAAAGTCAAGAGTTTTCACTTTGTCCTCTGTGAATGCAGGCAGGGATCATTTGCTTGAACTGCTCTGATCCTGCTGCCCTTAAACATTTAAAACTCCCACTTCAGTCACTGGGAGTTTTCAGAGCTACTGGGTTGGGCTCATAAAAGTCTGTCACGGATTGTATGACACATCGGCACTCTTATGGCTGATTAAAGGAACAGACGTGTCAACAGCAGAGGAGACCTTTGCACAAATAGGATAGCGACACCATGTCAATATTTTCCTAATGTGTGAATAAGTGCTGTGAGGGACAGGGCAGACAATATTCAAGAAGCTGAAGTGTGGGAGATGATTGAGAAAGCTTGCTGAATTCTTATCTAAACACAAAAGAGGAAACATTAAATATTAAATCAAATTATTAATATTGGAATATAATATGTTAACATGACACTTCACCTTCTCTAAAGCAGCCTGCTACCACTTTGCCCTGGATATATAGTCATGCACTAAACAAATGATATTCTGTTACTGCTTTCCAGTATGGGTTAAATGGGGTGAAAAAGCTTTCTTTTTGTCAGAAAGAGAAATTTTCTAGACAGGATTGGATGATGTGGTTACTAGAGGTGGTAGTAGCAGGGGTACATACGGAGGACCTGGCCTTTGCAGCATGTAAGGATAGAAGTATGAAATGGTGTTAAGCCACCCTGAAGTCTCCAGCTCCAGCACAAGTCCTGTGCACAAAGTAAAGCAGTGTTATTTTTCTTCTGTCTTATGCCTTAAATAAGGCTTGGAAACAGCTAACAGTGTAAGTATAATTCTGCATTTTTAAGATCACAAACTGATGAGTCTAATTAATTTAGCATATTTATTTACTTACTTTAAGCTTAAATAGAAACATCACCATCTAGGTATATGAATGCTTCTGGAGAAGCTTTTCTGGTGCTTGGGACCACCTGGGGATCCTACAAATGTTTTAACCTTGTCCTTCCAGTACCAAAGTCAGTGTTAGAGTTTATAGGAACAATTCAGAGGAAACAGAAGAAGGGGGATGGTGGTCAGCCATTGACACAGGCAGGGGCTTTTCTTCTCAGGAAAAGCTTCTCCTTACCAGTTGCCTTGCCTTACAGCTGCTTTGTAGCACATTACAAGGCAGGAGATCTTGTCTGCTTTCTCACTAACAAGAAATTACCATTTTATTGTGGGAGAGGTTTCCATTTTTCACCAGTCCAACACAGCAAGAGTGGTCCTTGCTTACCTCATTTTTTCCTTTGCTCGAGATGGATACGTGATGCAGGAATATGAATTCATCACCAACTCAGTGTTGCCATTTGTCCTTCCTCCCTACCAGCCTTGAGTTCTCACAGTCTTTTTTGTGTAAGCCATTCTCAGAGTATACAGGCTCTCTAAAGACACAAGTGGATAGCAGTGCCAGTTACCCGAGTTACCTGCTCTCCTGTGGGAGATGCTAGATCATTTCCGACCACAAGAAGGCTTGGATGAGCATATAGGATCATTAAGTGAAAATTCAGGAGGCGTTCAAAGCGCTTTAAGTAAGCACCTGATGTCTTAACCTCAGGACCAAGAAGCTCTGGGGAATTTGGAAGTGCCCAGCAATCATGCAAGGGTGTCTTAGTTATCCCCACGTCAAGATAATGATGATTTCTGATGATTTCTGAGTCCTACAAGAAAACTGGTCATGTGTCAGCAGTGTCCATAACAATGGGACTTTCACATGCACATTTTTACAGTAGAATTTGTAATTCTGTAAAGCACTTCAGTGCTTGTGATACCCATTGCATGAATTAATACATAATAATAGCTCCGAAATCGCAAGACATTCCGCTTTAAATCTAAGAGGACTCTAATCCTTTCATGCTATGAGGACATCTTTTCTATATTCTGTTTCTTGGGATGTCACAGATATGTTTTTCCGAAGCATTTGAACAATTTGACTGGAACCCAAGGGGAAATTCTGGATGCTTTGTGGTGGAGTAATGAGTCAGAAAGTTTTCTTGCCAGGGATTGAGAAATGCCTGACCTCATTTCTGAGAACACTGCATGCAAGGGAAAGATTTTGCCCTTAGTGGAATTCTAAATGTTTAGTGTAGCCTTCTGAGCATAGAGCAACAGTGTCCCTCTTGAAAAAAAAAAAAAAAAAAAAATGGAATTTGTGATTTTCTATGTATTTACTTATAGGGAAATACATGGTTTAGGTTAAATTTAAAGCCTGAACAGTACAATTAAAATCATTGTTTTGGACTAATTATAGGTGTCAAAAGAATAATAGTGAAGAGTTTCTGATTATGGTTTATTGAATATATAGCTTTGACCTAAGCTATAGCTTTGTATACATTGCTTTGTTTGAGAATGCTGCTAGGGATCCAGCCATTCGCACCAAGGCAGGGTTTTCCATATCTATTGTATTCCTGATAAATATTTATCTAATTCCTTCCTACAGACCTCCAGCATCAAAGCTGCCCCAGGCAGTCTGTTCCCAATGTCTAATCTGAGTCATCCTTGCACAGCGTGTAAAGCCAGTGTCTCTCAGCTGCTGTGCTATAGTTGTAAAGAACAACAAGCACATATTAGCCCTGTGGCTATATGGAACAAGTTTTACTGAACTGCCGGCAATTAAAATTTGGGCATTTCTTCTTTTGTCTTGTTTTAACAGTCCCTGGATCTGTAATCAACATACATGTTCCATGAGAAGAATTACTACTGCACCTAAGTAAAATTATATACATCATTGACAATTTTGTATCATTCCCTTCTGCAAAGGATGCCAAATTCTTTAGGTGCAGAGTAAAGCCCCGGTGGCTGGCAGCTATTCTCTGGGTGGCAGGCTGGATGAAATCCCCAGTGGATGTGTGCAGCCCTCTGCTTTGCTTTCTCGTTTCACTTTGCTGTAAGGTTTACCTCAGGAACTTCACAAACAGTATTATTCACTGAATTCCATTTATTTGCCACAAACCTGTTTGAATTGACTACATTAGGGTTTGATTGTCACTTTGTCTTGATATCTCATCATCAAACACACACAAGTGTGTATAAAAATCTATGGAGAAGTTACCAAAGCTGATAGCTTACAACAGCTTTCTTTATGGTGATTGTTCCAACTTATGATATTCTACAAAGGAAGCTCCTAAATCCACTTTTTTCTTTTTTTTTTTTCATGGTTTAAAGGCGGTGGGTACCACTGTCTTTAATGAAAATCAGTCTTCTTATCCTAGAGACTAATATAACTCCTGGCCCTGGAGTTTGAACCCTATCTCCCTAGACTGCCAGAGCATTCTCATTTTTCATCCCCGCTGAGAACACAGCTATAGCACATTTCCTAATTTCTATCATATGTTAGTGTGTCTCATGAAATGCAATTCCCTTTTTTTTTAATAAAAATAATCAAATAAACCACGTTGCAATGAATAGATGTTTTCCACTTTTTTTTACCTTACTTGATCAACTCATTTGAGAAGCCAGTAGTTATTTTCACTAAAGCTAGAATTTGTAAGTCTTCAGTCAAAAATGTGAGGTTTTTATATCTTATTAAATTTCATGTGGGTTATGCAGAAAATAAATTACATGCAACTGTACTATATAAGTACCGTTGCTGTATTTTTTTTTCACTGAGCAATTTCTGAAAGCAGTATAAATCATAGGCTAAATTCTGCTGCCCTTCCTCCAACCTCCTTGAGCCAAAATCCCATTAAAGTTAACTTTGAGATTTGGCCCTATGACTGGATGAGTATGGGAAAGCCTGTAATTTATAAGGCCATATCTAGTCTATTATACTTCTGGAAAATGTGCAGAAATATATTTTTAAGAGACTTTTCTCTCCAAGTCACTAAAAAAGCCTGAGTAATTTCAGGGAGGCAATCTGATAGACAGATTTGTATGAATATTTATACAACTAATAACAGAGCCAATACTTCTAAATATTTTCTAAGAATATTCACTCAAGAAAAACAGCGAACGCATCTTGGCTGTTTGTCTTCTTTCTATTTACTTCCTTTGAATATTCCTGCAGATGAGTTCACAGGCAGGAGTGTTGAAGAACTTCTGCAAATAATGACACTATTCACAAAGTGGATTTAAACTTGTAGCTCAGAGCAGTTTCATCAGAAATGTCTCCTAATTTGTGAATAGAAATGACAATGCATGGCAAGTGATGTTCAGAAAGATCTTACATTCTTGATTTTGAATAGTGAGTCTTTCAAATGTAAACAATCTACAGGTGATCTTCAGGGAACCTATTGAAAGAGTGATTTCCACTAATCCAAGAAAATTATAAAGTATCTTTAGAAAATATGCAAACAGAGAAAGGTTAAACCAATTAAGTAGGTTATTTACTACAAAATACTCATTCAGCCATAGAAACTAACCCCAAACAGATGAACGCTGCTCTGATGTACACTTGTGGTCTATTTGAAGATAATTTAAAATGCTTCTCTTAATATCAAATAGTCTTCAAAATTTTTCTTCAGATCTTCAGTCATTACCACAAACGTGCAGTGCAGAATTAAACACTGCAAATATATTCATCTTAAAGGTCAGGACCTAAACAGTGAAGTCTAGATTTCCACCAGAGGAATTAATCAGTTCCAACTAATCCTATATGCCTGATCTCAAGTTCTTCAGTAAATAGCCTGAATTTTGATGACTGGGAAGAAAATAGTCCATTACTGCCCTGGAAGCTATTTCAATTGTAACCCGTGTCTCTGCTCTGAAGCCCTGCCAGGCTCTTCTCCAGAAGGACATCTTAAATATGTTTGAGCCCCCACTGGTGGGGTGAGACTCTGAACAGATGAGGGTCCCCAGTTTACCCTCTCCTTACTGTTTAAGTAAGGAAAGAAAATGTAGGAAAATGTTAAGTCCATTTTTCACCCTACTTACTGCCCACCAGCAAGGGGGAAAAAAAACTAAAAGCTTTTGTGTGGACACACTTATAGGACATACGGAAAAGGTGGCATTGTTTATGAGTCTCTTGGACCCATTAGCAGTAAAGCACAGTACAGATTTTAGAAATCATACGCTGTTCAAGCAATAGACGTTTACTACAAGGCTAACTACTTTATTCATGGAAGTTTTACAATCTTATATGTTTAAACTGTTTGCATATGCATATGTAAACTGTATACTTCAATGTGCACATGGTCTACAATTGTTTCAGTATGCATAACTTGTCAGACGTAGCTGGTTATTATAGTTTGCAAGCACTAATATGTTTGATTGATGTTGATGTGTTCTGATTAAATTCACTGCTGATTAGTTGATCATCACTTTGAACAACAAGAAATTATA
Organism: Psittacula echo; assembly: GCF_963264785.1. Classification (NCBI taxonomy): domain Eukaryota; kingdom Metazoa; phylum Chordata; class Aves; order Psittaciformes; family Psittacidae; genus Psittacula; species Psittacula echo. Next base: position 16,447,311 of record NC_137735.1, on the reverse strand, counting down.
TTTCACTGTTTTTATTACACTGATTGGCATTGAGTTTATCAGCCATTGCACCAATGGGAATTATCAGAGCTAATTGATTTCTAATGAGGATATATTAATTACATAGTTGTAAGGAAATTCAACCAATTTTAGTCTGTTTTATTTTAAGACAAGCAAACATGAAACTATGAAAAGGATCCTGCAGTAATCCTTAAATTCTACACAAGTGCATTGACCTTATACTTTAGATTGATCTGCCTGTATAATGAATCTCTGCTTCTGAGGGCTTTTCCTCTGATTCTGGCTGAGATTTGAAGAACTATTATCTTTTTTCTTTTAAGTTTAACACGCTACTTTTTTCATCAAAAATAATTCCTAATAGGGGTAATAATTATTTTGGGTTTATGTTGTGCAGCTTCATATCTTCTGGTATAATAAAAAATACTTTAAAATAACACTGTTACTAGTTTTAAATACATGAGTAAAAAGGAATCAAGGACATAAAATAACAAAACAACAAGTAAAAGCAAAACAACAACAACAAAAAGGGCAATTAAAAAGCTCTTCAGCATCTCACATATCTGTCTTCCCCTGCCTGTGGGTGCCAAGACAAAATGTTCAACTAATTTTGAAGTTTTTAATACCAGCTTTCTGGGGTTTGGTTCATGAATCTATTACACCCCTACTATCTAGTTCCCACATATTGATATCATCACTGCCATTGGCCCTAATTCAACAAAGCACTTACGTATGTGCCAATGACATCCATAGGGGGTTGCACTTTGTTGAACTGGGGGCTGCTGTCATCACAAAATTAAACAGGGGAAAAAACCTATAGTCAAGACATTCATATATAACCTGAAAACTAGCAGCCATATGTGCAGACTGGTGCTTGCATTTTCCACAATGCCAGCTTGTCTGTGGGTCTCTGCTGCACGCTTAAGCTGAACTGAAGCATGGGGATGCAGCATCCTCACACCAGTGAACTTCCCTGTGCTTGCTTCACACATTCATTCTATCTCTCTCTTTGTCAGATGAATTTGGTGTTTTGGAAGCCAGAGTCTCAGTCCTGCTTTAATGCTTTCTGAAAGCTGCTTGTTGCAGGCTCAGGATCATATCTAACGTATGTACCAACATTTTCTTGAATGCTCTTGCTCACTTTTAGGCCTGCTAATGAAGGCTGAAGTGTTTCTACTTAATATACTCAGAAGGACCTTTTGAATGCACTCTAGTTGGAGAATAAGTTGAGGGTTTCTTATGAGCACATGCTCCAAGAAGAAAGCACATACACTCCATCTTCAGGGAATTGCTGGCTGTCTTAAACCTCTCCAACATGATTCATGCTAAAGCACTTAGGAATATCAGTCTGTCCATGTGTTGTTCACCAGCTTCCACAGCCTGTGTAGGAGCAGCAGGAGTGGCTTACTGGTATGAATAATTTATGGCTGGGGGTAAAGCATTTTTACGTCTTCATATGTTCACCCATTAAGAGCAATTCAAAACCCACAGGAATGCGCAGAATGTGGGGACTTCACTGGGCCCCGAGAGCCTTAAAGGAAAAGAAACTTATCCTTATGTGCCAACGTTGAAAGTAAAAATAACTTAGCAAAACTCTGTTTCTAATGCAGCATTTCAAATGGAAGATCTTACGACACTTAATATTTCTTAATTTTTTTAGTGACATAGTGCTGACCATAAGATAGATGCCAAACTGAAAGCACAGTTATTACCTGAATGCTAAAGTTCAGACTTACAGATGGATGTGCCTGCAGCGTATACTCATTAAAGCATACCTTTCCAAACTTATTTTATTTCAGATTCTCCTCTTTATAGTATTTCAAGACTCATTATGAGTAAAATTAGTTATTATACATCAATAAGATATGTATAAAGCACAGGGAACTGTTTACTTTATGAACCCTTACCTCAACCCATAAAGGTTTGTTTATCTTTACACTAAAATAGGAACCTGACTGCACTATTTTAAAATGTGTGCAGTTTATTAAAACACTCAAATTCCATATTTAAATATGCTCCTGCTTTTTAATAGTTAAAATTAAAGTAATGGTATTTAGCCATCAGTAAATACTACATAACTATGGTATCAGGTAAAAAGACTCCAAATTAACCATAAATTCAAGAGGAAGGTTCATAATTGGAAGTCCTCATCAGAATACTGGAAGATGCACGCTTGCTATGGACCAAGAGGTCTTTCAGAAGTTGCATGTTGCTGGTATCAAAAGTGCCAGTATTCTAACCAGGCAAATGCTTTCAACAGAGCTGCAGCATTGCTGGAAAGTCTGAGCAGCCTGTAGACAATATATTTTGGTCATCATGCTGGGGGATGGCTCAGGCACAGAACGATCTAACTGGCAGACAGGAGCTGTAAGAAGATTGAGCTTGCTCAATTTTGGTGAAATCTCACAATTAGCCAGAAAACTCTGATGTGTCTCAACAGGGCAAGAAGAAAATGAATTTTCATGAGCTTGAAAAAAAGGAGTGTCATTGACATCAAGCCAACACCCTTGGCCAGATTTCAAATTCTGCTATAAATATGAGCATGATAGAGACTTTTTAAAATACTTTTAACTTTACAAAGAATAATTTATTTCTGAGTCTTAACTCTGGAAAAGATAAAAATCTGTCTTAACTCTGGAAAACCCATCTGAAATACTGATCCCAAAAAAAAATTCTTAAGCAAAGCATTCAACACTGTCCTGCATGACATCCTTGTCTCTAAACTTGAGACACATAAATTTGATGGATGGACCATTCAGTGGATAAAGAACTGGCTGGATGACTGCACGCAGAGAGTTGCTGTCAATGGCTGAATGTCCAGTTGGAGACCAGTAACGAGTGGTGTCACCCAGGGATCAGTGTTGGGACCGGTCTTGTTCAACATCTTTGTCAGTGACATGGACAGTGGGATTGAGTGCGCCCTCAGCAAGATTGCCGATGACACCAAGCTATGTGGTTCGGTTGATACGCCGGAGGGAAGGGATGCCATCCAGAGGGACCTCGACACGCTTGTGAGGTGGGCTGATGCCAACCTTATGAAGTTTAACCATGACAAGTGCAAGGTCCTACACCTGGGTCGGAGCAATCCCAGGCACAGCTACAGGTTGGGCAGAGAAGAGATTCAGAGCAGGCCTGCGGAGAAGGACTTGGGGGTGTTGGTCAATGAGAAAATGAACATGAGCCGGCTTCAGTGTGCGCTCGCAGCCCAGAAAGCCAACTGTATCCTGGGCTGCATCAAGAGGAGCGTGACCAGCAGGTCCAAGGAGGTGATCCTGCCCCTCTACTCTGCTCTCGGGAGACCTCACTTGGAGTATTGTGTGCAGTTCTGGTGTCCTCAACATAAAAAGGACATGGAACTGTTGGAACAAGTCCAGAGGAGGGCCATGAGGATGATCAGGGGACTGGAGCACCTCCCGTATGAAGATAGGCTGAGAAAGTTGGGGCTGTTCAGCCTGGAGAAGAGAAGGCTGTGTGGAGACCTCATAGCAGCCTTCCAGTATCTGAAGGGGGCCTACAAGGATGCTGGAGAGGGACTCTTCATTAGGGTCTGTAGCAATAGGTAAAGGGGTAATGGCTTTTAAGTAAAACAGGGGAAGTTTAGATTAGATATAAGGAAGAAGTTCTTTACTGCAAGGGTGGTGAGGCACTGGAATGGGTTGCCCAAAGAAGTGGTAAGTGCTCCATCCCTGGTGGTGTTCAAGGCCAGGTTGGACAGAGCCTAGGGCAACATGGTCTAGTGTGAGGCGTCTCTGCCCATGGCAGGGGGTTGGAACTGGATGATCTTAAGGTCCTTTTTAACCTTAACTATTCTATGATTCTGTGATTCTATGATTAAGTACACACAGACTTCTTAACTGGCAGGTTTGTTGGTAATACAGAAAGCTTTTCTTGCTGTTTTAATAGTCACACAAAATATGTTTATAGCAAAAAGTAACGTTTTGTGAACACTTCCTATTTAAAAAAAAGTGAAAAAAATTTCATAAAACAAAACATGTTTGACAATGGCAGCAATTTTTCAGACAATATTTTGGTTTGAAAAAGAAAGAAAATTGGATGCAAATTTTCCAACAGCTTCTTGAATCCCATTATCCTTGACTGCATTCTTAAAGGAAGGGTACAAGAAAGTTCACACATTCAGAAATGTTTAGATCAGTTGTTAAATCTGGTCCTTTGATGGTTAATGGCCATATACCAAATGTCAATAGAAAGGATGCTACCACATTACTTTCTGATTTCATTGAAAGGAATACACTGGAGAATGCATTTGAAGGTAGGCAGCCCTTACTACTGAAAGCGGAATATACATCTTGGAAGATACGCTTTGCATCAAAACAGCTTTATGAACAAAAGCTGTTTCCCTGCAGAGGTATTTCTGATTCCAGATCTTTCATTGTGAAGGTGTTTTTTCCTCTATTGTGTTACTGAAATGGTTAACAGCAAACTTTTGAAATCAGATTTGAAAAGCTTAATGAAAGAGCCTGATGCTTTCCCTGATTTTTCTTTCCCTCTATGGACAAAGGCCTTGAATGATGAAGGCTGAAAAGCCTATTATCACCAGAAAGAAATGTAAGTAAACAAGGCATTACAATAATGAATTCTACAGTACATGACAAGAAGGCAAGAACCAGCTCTGTGCAGCAAGCAGTGAAAGATTTGGCTGTATCTTGGCAATCTTTCAAAAATGATAACAATAAGAGGTTTTGTCGCTTCAGACATGTAAATCAAAAGGATATTTCAGCACTAAAAATGATACTGAGAGTCTCTAACCATTGACCCCAAACCAGCATCCAAACATAGACATTAAAACTAAGAAGCTATAATCCTACAAGCCATGCACAATCAAACCTAAAGAGCTAAAAAGACTGGATTTTTAAAGTCTATTTGAAATTAGGTTGGCAATAACAATCCTTATCCACAGCAGAAGGATTTCTGATATTCAAAGTTAAGATGTGATAAAAAGAAATAATTCAGAAATTATAGGAAGAGTATATTTCAAAACCAGCATTTTAAATGGTCTGAAATTCCCCAATCTTGTTCCGTAATAAGCAGCAAATACAGAGGACAAGCACATGGGTAGTTTGGACTATAAGGATGCTGAGAATTTAATTTGTAGGAAGTGAGGAGTGTGCATAAGTGAAACATGAAGATGGTCAAATTTGATATTTAGGCTTTTTATAGTGCATTAACAAACTGTACAAATGTGCCTAAAAGCAAATAAAACCAACAGCTTGGCCAAACTGTGCAGTAAAAATTTGGCAGAGCAGAAGGTAACCATTTAAAACTTCATCTACTGATAGAACTTAAAGCTGCTTAAAACTCGCAAAGCAGGAGAGTGTGTCCATATATGTGAGCAATGCCTTACAAACTCTAAATGAACACATAGAAATGAAGGCATAGCATAGCAACCTGTTAATAGTGAATTGAGTCTTTTGCACTGTCCACCTCATCTGTGAGAGAGGACAAGAACCCTTGCTGCATCAGCAAGGTGTAGCTCTTAATGCCACTGACAGCAGAGTATTGCTGACTTATCTGGGGCATCCTATGGGAATGAGCAGTGTCACTTCGAGAGACATATCCAAATAGCAGGCAGGATTGGACTCGGCACTTGTTCCTTTCCCCACCTAAGCCCTAACTACACACTCAAACAAAAAAACCCAAGCAAACAAAGAAGCAAAAAGCTTCAAACAAAACACATACTCAGGTGAAATGAAATTCCATCGCAGATGGGGTGCAGGTTGAATTAATGTATTGTCACCAATCTAACTGAGGTCAGCACGTGCCTGGCAATCCCCGGTGCTGCAACACTACAGCCCCTATTCTCTCACATTAAACTAACCAAGTGTGACATATTCTCAGCCACTGAACGACCTTTGTTTTTATATTTGCCCCCTGAGAAGTCTGTCAGAGCTGGGCTTGCTGAGCAGGAGCACAGGAACAACCACACATTTCAGTTCCTGACTCTGTGTTCTGCATCAAACTTCCCCCAAACTTCTGCATCAAGACAAGCCCAAAAGACTCCTCTTAACAAGCCTGATGCCTGAAAAGGACAGTACAGAAAAGACAGAAATGCTTTTGAGGTGGTTTTGTGGTGTGACCTAGACTGGGAAGAGTGGCTAAGATGATTTGACTTGAGTGAAGATGACCTTTGGGGTGCAGTGCAATACCAGGTGTGATGGGTGTCAGGAGTGTTTTTCTACTGAGGAGTAGAAAGCAGTACCACTCCATGAGGAGGCAAGATAAACATCTTTCTTGTATAGACTGACACCAAAGAGTCAGCACCCGCTCTGTGATATGAAGCAGGCAATGTTAAAGAAAGAATTTGGGGCATGAGGAAAACTTTTTCTCTTGGCAGGATCAGATGGGGCTTTCATCCAGACTTGGATTGATCCCAGGCTACAACCATTTCTGCATAGCTCAACTGAGTCCAGTGCAAATAACCCTCAAAGCAGTGACACCCCAAGCCTGATCCAGGACCAGAAGTGCTAATAACACATCACAAACACAAATAATAATAATAATAAGTCCCACCAGAAGTTCAAAAATTTCTGTATGGCGTAACATGGCACACTCTTATACAGCTATAGATAGTTTTGAGTAGAGCAGAACAGTCTGAACATTCTCTGGGCTAGTGCTTTCATTAATCCCTAGAGAGACAGGACCTTTCAGTAACAGGGGCACCTACATAGGAAAAAAGAAGCAAAAACCCTGCCAAAACAAACCCTGAACAAAGCTCCCTTCACCTCTTTAAGATCTACAGTAATCATATAAGTTTATAGGAATTGTATTTTAGTAAACTCTGAGACCTTTTTTAAGGCTTCTACAAACACGCTAGAATGAAGATGCAACCTGGTCTCTCCAGGGAAATCTCCACTTTCCTAACGGTCTGCCCCAGAGTCAATGTGTTGAGCTGAACAGCTGAAAAAGCAGCTCTCAGTTTCAGCGAGCACCAAAACTGGACTCAAGATCAAAGATTTTGTTCATGATCTGTCCCTAGCCCAGCTCCACTGAAGGCAAGAAAAGTTAGTTTCAGGTAAAGCTCTGTCTCAGAGTATATAAATGAACTAAACAAAGTGTCAGATGAACTAAACAAAGTGTCAGATGAACTAAACAAAGTGTCAGAAACTATGATCTTCCTCTATGATAAAGAGCCCATATTAGGGTTGGTTTTTTTTACTGATTCCATTTTATAAATCATTTTAATGGGCATGTGAGGTAATATTTTTCATGCCATTTGAGTTGCTTGGTGCTGACTAGTCTAATGTATATATGTACAGAAATGAGGAAGAGCTATTAAGACAAATCAAATAGTATAAACATTTGCACTGTGAAACAAAACTTATTTGCTGAAACATGTAATTAGGTATTAATAGCTCATAATGTGCAAATGTTTATCTAAAAATCAGCAAATAATGGTTCTATTATTATTATAGAGACCTAATAACAAACCTGTTTCACAGGCAAAAATTACTGACATGAATATGAATACCTTTGGTTAAATAATGTCCAAGAGAAAGAAAAAGTAATTTTCCACATGGACTTGCTCATTCATAAGTATCCCTGTACACTTTCTGGAAGCAGTGGGATTACAGGTGATCATACATCTTTCAGCAGTATGTTACTAAACTTTCTGCTTTATCAGCATCTCTCATGCATGCAGAAAATTTATTGCTGTTATATTATAAAAGCTGGTGCATTAGCCATTGGGCTGGTATATTTTTTCTCAACATTAAATAGTTCCTCTAAAGTTTGCTACTTTCCACATATATAATTAATTCCCAATGGATTTAAGTGACATTGACGACATCAAAATACTTTATGTATCTAGAAGCTGAATTCAATATTTTTATTAAATTACTGCATTTGGATAAAATATAGTTAGTGACCTACAGCTCCCAGACACATTCCACAACGTTCATGCTTAGTAGGTCACAAAGCCGTTAATGTGCCTTTATAAACCTCAGGAAGGCTGAGGGGGTAGGGAGAGTGGTGGGGAATAGGACAAACCAGAGTGAGAACAACCAGATCAAGCTAGACAAATTGCACTAAATTCCATAAGCCATGCAGACTTACTACATGTTGTTTACCCAGAGAAGACAGTGTTATGCAGGAATGAGGAATAACACAGTATGACATGAAAAAGAATTGCATGGCAAATTAACTTATTTTTTGTGAAGCGGAAGGAAGCTGTAAAAAGTTTGTCATCAGACAATTTAGTCATAATGGGAGAGCGTAGGTTTTAGGCTTAGTACTACATGTGCAAGATTGTTTACCTGTAGAAGCTATCAAGTGAGTTGTAGAGAGGAAAGCATGAAATATCTGTAACTTTTGTGTTCTGGTGGCTATAATTGTACCCTTTGATTTCCAGCCTGGCAGCAGGCTCATGAAATGTGGGATTTTTGTTAAGTATTATGCCCAAATTAACAAATTATAATGTTTTATTTCACTATAAACCCATTTCCTAGAAATATTTTCCCATTATGGGAAGCCCATTTGGCTCACAGTGAACACTCTGCTTCTGACAGAAGCTTCATCTGGTGCCTGTTTAGATACCACCCAGAGCTCTAAGCTTCTTGGCACTGTCAGGATATATTTCATGCCTAATATGAACACATCTTGTGGGTACACCCCGTGTTGACCACATCTGGTGCCTGGTCTAATAGCTGATTCTGACTACCTCAGGTGGTTTTTCTGCTTTTGCTGAGCTTCCCTTTTCATTTCTCATTGGCGAAGGCCTGAAATTACACCTGTCTACTTCATATATCCTACTGGGTTGCTGTTCCATGCAGCAGCACCTGAGAGACCAAAACCCTATTAGACTAGTTTCTGTACAAACATCAGTTTGAAAAAAAAAAAGAATTGATCCTAACATAAAGAAGAAGGCAGAAATGGAGAAAGAGTACGCCTGAGGGGATGTAGTAATGTTAATAGGTATTAGTTCATTTTATAAGACACCCTCACAGAGTGTTTTAGAAAGTAAGTCTGTCTGCCAAAGTTCAGTCAGAAGAGATGACAAGAAAAGAAAAAAGAAGATGAAAAAAAGGAATGACCTGGTGCAGATAGGACTGACCATAGTATGAGACCAGGCTGGTTTAGTTAATCCCAGAATGCACACATGCATGTAGATATAGTCTGCCTGGGAGTAGACCCACTTGCTTTATTTTTAACAAGGCAGCCTGTATTAATGTTTGGATAATAAGGTAATAATGATTAGATAATAAAGATCCGCATGCCCTACAACAGCAGTCCTCTGCAGTTGAACATCTGTGATTTTTGAGGCCCTCCCCTGCAGGGCAGAAAGGTCCTCATTTTCTCATATCTTAACAGAAAAAGCTTGGACAAGATTTAGCACCAACTGGTTAGTCATCTATTAATGGGATTTATGTCTTTTAAGAAGAATTTTGGTGTTAGGCTTCTTTTTGTTACATTTATAAAATTATGGTCCTCTGTTATCTCTTTTATTCTATATTTTTGTTACACAAATTTATTTCCAGCACTCCAGTATTAATATTTCCAGTTAACTTCTAAAACCAGTGCTTTGCAATGCTTTATTTTTTCAGGCAGTGGTTCCTGGAAAGCTGCCTGTGATTCCCAGCTCAGGTCTGGAAATCTTGTGTTCTTTCTGGGAACATATGTTTAGTGTCTGACTCCTCCACTTCATAATTTGTACTTCGGGTGTCTGAGATGGCAGGGTTAGGTGCTGCAACCTCCAGCACTACAGTATTGAAGGTCTTGCCATGTCAATACTGATCAACCGCAGCAAAAGTCCTTGAACAAATCCTACTACCTTGGTAAGCTGGGATAGCTGAGCTCTTCTCCTTAAAAACTGGATGCTTCCAGCTTCCTGGATGTCGGGTAACTCAAACACCTTTGATTCTGTATCCCAAGAGCGTTACAAATACCACCTTTTTTTCCATCTCCAATTCCTTAGGCCTACCCAAAATTTCTCTGCAGACATTTTTATTTAAACAACTGATTTATGGATTAAACTCATCAAGGAATAAAGAATAGGTATCATATCAACAATTCACTACTGTAGTAAATTACAATTGTTAAAATTAGACACTTGTTGAATAAGGCCTTGATGATAATTGCTAAAGTTGAGTATTTGTGGTAATGTGACACAGACTTAGTCATTAGAAAAGCAAGATTCAGCATTTTTAAAGTGTTGGTTTGTACTGACTATTGAAATCCAATATGCTATCACTGGACTTATTTATTGATCTATTTAACAGTTTTACAGAGCATTGCCATATACTTGTTAACATTTGAAAAGCAAAACCTAAACAGCTCTCTTTTACGTTCAGTCCATCTTGTACTATGACACATTTCCTGGATGTACTATGAGCAATAAATTCCATGTTTGGTATGTGTTTTTGCAAAGGTATAAAATCCACAGAGGTATCAAAAATAAAATTTAATAACACAGATGATGCCCAGACATTCCTTTCCCATTAAGGGCTGACTTGTAGAGAAATCTAGATGTGCATTTCCCACTGATTTCAGTAAAAGCTATGAATAAATCCTCAAAGTAACTTAGTCACTGAAATATCTTGCTCATAGATGATTGCCATCTAATCCATCTCTACCCCTCATTTAGAAGTCTGTAGGAGCAGAGAGCACTTCTGGAAGAAGAGAGAACTGCTTTACTGGATACAACTGCAGTTCAGAGAAAAGTACAAGCCTCAGGAGCCAAACTGGCTGACCCACCTGGATATGAGCACCTAACTCTGATCAGGAATGCTCATTTTGCAGAATCCTGACGAGCGAGACACATCCTGCAACCATGCTCAGCTCTTGTTCACAGCAAGAACTTCAGCAACGTTTTCTATCCCCATGGAAAGTTTCATCCTAAACTGACCATCTGTGCCATTCATGCTGTTTCAATTCATATAATTACCACAGGAACAAAAAGAGGCAGAACATATAGTATACTGGTTAATTAACATGAACAGAATATCCCTGCTCCAAGGGATATATTTTATTTATTCATTATAGAATATCTCTAAGAAGAAACATTTGGAAAGGACAGAGTAACCAAATAACTTGGACACTTGGGATCTGGCAGAGCTGAGTTTAAGCAAATTTCTTGGAACATACAGAAGAAGATGAGTCTTTGTCCTTCATCTCCCTAATGGATGCTCTAACTACTTAACTCCTCTGGACATATGCACACAGTTTCTCCCCACTCACTTCCTCTCCCTCCTTTTGTTTCATGCTTCAAGCCCTCCCACTGGCTGTCCTCCTGCTTCATGGCACAGATTGAGATGTTGGCTTTGGCATTGGAAAGCAGTAATACCAAACCATATGTAGGTTTCTATATGCTAATGAATGGAAAGATTTTTTTCTTCTTAGTGTACCTGGTTCAAGAAGGAATGAAATCAGAAAGCATTATAGCTCTGTGATACAGTTTGCACACTAAAGCTACTAATAGTTGAGTCTTGTCCTAAAAACTAGGAATGCCAGCAAATACAATTCTGATATTTCTAAAAGTATTGTTAGTTTCCCTATAATATTTTTTTTCAAATCTTTATTTAAACACTAGGAAAAAAAAAAGAAGTTGAAAGATGTAGATGCAACTGAAAATGTTTACAGAAGAAAAATGAAGTTTTACAGCCCAGTACCTAAATTCATCTAAGACTTCGACTGGGACAATTGCTACATTTTGTCTGACTTCAAAAAATTCATTCTTCAGGACAAAAGTTAGGATAAGCAGAAAAGGCAAGCTTTACATTTAGAACAACAAATTTTGGAAGAACACAATTTCATTTGCTTAGTTTTTCATACTTACTCGACCAAATATTTTATCGAAGATGTAATACCATGTAAAAATAACTGTTCATGTACAGTTGGTTAATGATGGATAACACACCATCAGTATCAGACTTGCTTAGAATTGAAGAACAAGATCTTTGAACATGTAGAAGAGAGAGGTTAAGTATTTCACCTTTAAATCTGATACTGAGAGCCAAAGAGAAAATCTTGAAGAAGAAAATGAGATGAGTCACTGTTATCCATGCAGGAGGCTTTTCATCATCATCTGCTTTTCCTTGGTCCTGGTGCTCAGTGAGGGTTAGTAAGCAGGACTGGCAGCACTTAACACTGATCCGAGCAAAATGGCCACCTAAGCTATGGTCAGTGTAGCTTACCCTGAAATCTGAAGCAGGTATAACCAGGTACACAACAAAAATATCCTCTAAACCTGAAAACACATCACCATTTGTCACAGCCTCCAGGGAAGTATGCATACAAGCAGGTATATGGTCTTTTACTTACAACACCGGATGATCTCTTGGTAACCTTGTAAGTGCACCAACACTTCATTGTTTTGCTGTCAGCACACCTAGCTACAAACTGACTAGAATTTAGTCCTCAGCATTTTCAAGTATCACAGTTAACAGCAAATCTTTTCCAATAACAAGAAAAACCATTTTCACCCTTTGGTCAATAAACATTTTCAAATGCTGCAAAAGCTAAACAAGAGTGCTTTAAAGGTTTGGGAATACTAAGCTCTGATTGATTAGAATTAATCATTTACAATGAAGGAAGCAATTGCTTCATTCATGCCTCGGAGTCCTGCAGGATTTCCTGAGGTATTTGAAGGATGCAGGTTTTAAATGAAAATATGACATTTTAAAATGTAAAATTCAACATACAAGTTGCAGCTAAGAAGTCTGAAGTAGCCAAGTGGCATTCTCCCTTTCTGTCATTTCATTGTAAAGCTATATTCCCTTTGGTGGGTCTGGGTTTGTGTTAATGTATTTGAATATTGTGAACATCACAAATATTCTAAGACTGGGCTTAACTGCTGGAATGGAAGAGTGTTGATTTTATGCCTTATGATAGATGTGCCTTTGTGTAAAGCAGTAAAAATTGGTAGAGATGGGATGCAAGTAGCAGTAAAAAGAAAAAATGTTGAGACTCTTTCTTTTAAAATACATCCTGCAGTTTAGCTATAAAGCTCCTTATTTTTAGAAAACCAGTAGAATTGTTCAGGCTCTGCCCCTGCAGTTTCAATGGCAGTCTAGTGCTTTAAAACCCTGACCTTGAAAAGAAAGCGTTTACATTGTAAATGTACTGGCAGTATGTAGACTATTCTATGACTGAGTATCCAACTGCGGCAAAAAGTTCAGAAGCAGATTTTCTTTATTCTGAAAGGCCTAATCCATGGGGCTTTTTTAGTGGTAAAAGCACTTGGCACTAATTGTGACTTAGTTCTAGCAGTGAACCTGTATAATTCTCAAATTTCACACAGCCAATTAATTCCCATGAATACCGGGAATCACAGACTCTGATAAGTGTTGATATGCAGCATTTTTTGATGCTTAGATCTTCTGCAAGCAAAGGGGACCTCTTAAAGCTGGTCTTGTGTCTAAAATGCAGCATGGCATCATAGCTTTGGGTCGTACACAAGTTTATGATGACCAGAGGACTTAAAGGATAAGCAGAAAACAATCTGTGGAGGTGACACAGGGATAAAATGTGGCATTAGAAGGATGTGCAGCCCCTCCTGCTTTCAGGGCTGCCTGTTGGAGGAAGTATGATGGAGAAGAGGCAAAGCACAACTGCAGAGACATTCTGCAATGGGTCCAATTCACAGTAAATCTTTTGTAAAAAGTCTCACCTTCAAGAATCTCTTTGATAAAGGCTCACTTCCCCACCTCACCACAAAGTTCTCCGTTCTGGTATGGAGGCCCCAGTCACAACGCTACGATTTAGGGAGACTTCTCTCTTGCTCCTAAAGCAGATTCATCATTTTTATTATGTACAGCAAATGAGCACACCTTCTCCAAACTTGCAGTTCTTACCCTTTAGAAACAGGATGAGTATTCTAAGCACTGACTGTGCATCACTTGTTTTGTATATTCTTTTATCATTATTTCCCCCTCCTTTTCTTTGCTATTAAGCCATTTTTATCTTAACCCATGAGTTTTACCTTTTTTCCCATTCTTTCCCCATCCCACCAGGGGAGAGTGAGTGAATGGCTGCATTATGGTTTAACCCTAGCTGGTAACTAAGTACCACATAGCCACTCACTCACTACCCACCCACCCCACTCCCAGTGGGTGGGTACAATCCATGGCTTGAGATAAGAACAGTTTAACAATTGAAATAAAGTGAAATATAACAACAACAACAATAACTAATAGCAGGAATCAGAGAGAGAGGAATAAAACTGAAGAAAGACGAGTGATGCACAGTACAATTGCTCACCACTTGCTGACTGATGCCCAGCCCATCCCTGAGCAGTGATCAGCCCCTCCCAGCCAACTCCCTCTGGTCTATATACTGAGCATGATGTGCTGTGGCATGGAATATCCCTTTGGCTAGTTTGGGTCAGGTGTCCTGGCTGTGCTTCCTCCCAGCTTCTTGTGCTCCTGCTCACTGGCAGTGCATGGGAAACTGAAAAAGTTCTTGATTTAGAGTAAGCATTACTTAGCAACAACATAAAACGTCAGTGTGTTATTAGCATTATTCACAGACTAAAGCCAAAACACAGCACTGCACCAGCTACTATCCCAGCTGAAACCAGGCAGGCTGTGTGGTGTTTCACTGCCTGCCAGGTTAAACCACAACATGAGGCATCAGTAGAAGATCCCTCCAGTTGCAGTGGAACCACAACTGTGTTAAAGAAGTATAATGAAGGCCATTGGTGGACAAGATCTAGAAAAATCACTAGTTGATTGAAGTAGCTGATGAAAATACTAAGAAAAAAGACACTTCAGTTGTGTCCATTAATGTTCCATTAATTTGCAGTACAGATGATATAAACAGGACCTTTTAGAGCAGTCTTGTGAAATTCTGAGATTGGGACACCTTCAGAGAGGCTACCAAGACAGCAGTTACTGTTATACTGGCTCTCACATCTTTCAAACGTCCCTAGCACCATGTGTTATGCTTTTTAAGTAAATAATTGCTGCAGTCTCCACATCAGAGCTGGACAGTTTAATACAGAGTTGGTTATACTCCAGAGTCAATGGCAGCTTGATAGTTTTGTTCAGGGACTCCATTTGACAAGATAAATAATCAGGTCACTGTACACTGCTTGTTACACGTTCAATTGAATCCCACCTGCAAGAATTCATCAAGTGGAGCCAACAAGACAATGTCTTTCTAACATTTGATATCCTGAAGTAAAACAGTGTCAGCTCAAAGGCCTGGTTCTTCAGCATACCCATCAGTCAATGAAGACCTCAAACAAATGATCACAGAAGGTCATGGCCTTCCCAAATGTACCTACCTTGTTATGAGGGAAAACAGAAAATAGCTATAAATTTTTAGGGTTTTATAAATAAACAACAGTAGTCAGTTTGAGAGTGAATTTTAATTGAAAAGGGTACCTTGAATAAAAGTATGTCCTGGTTCAGCAGTAGCAGTCATTTTTTCTCCTTCTTAGTAGCCGGTGCAGTGCTGTGTTTTTGACTTTCGGCCTAGGAACAGAGCTGATAACACCAATGTTTACCCTGACCAAGGACTTTGTGAGTCTTATGCTCTGCCAGGGAGGAGGAGAAGTCGGGAGGAAGCATAGACAGGACACCTGACCCAAACTAGCCAAAGAGGTATTCCATACCACAGCACGTCATGCCCAGGATGTAGAACTGAGAGTCGCCCGGAAGGGCTGGAACTCTGCTGGATGGGGGGCGAGGTATTGGTATCGATCGGGGGGTGGTGACATGTTGTATTCTCTTCCCTTGTTATTTCCTTTATCATTATTATTATTGGTGGTAGCAGTAGTGATTGGTGTTATACCTTAGTTATCTCAACCCGTGGGAGTTGCATTCTTTCAGTTCTCCTCCTCGTCCCTCCAGGAGCAGAGGGAAGAAAGGTGTGGGGGGAGAGTAGACTCCGTGGTTCTAATTTACGGCCTGGGCTTAAACCACAACAAAGTAGTATTCTGTTCCTCTGATTATGTGATCTTAGTAAAATAGGTGATTCTTTACACTCTTTGAGTAGTTAAAACTATGGAAGTCTGTCACAGAATCACAGAATCATTAGGTTTGGAAGGGACCTCTGGAGATCATAAGAGTCCAATACCAACGTGTCCTACACTTCAAGATAGCATTGTAGGATTAACAACCATTTCTCCCCCTAAATCCAGGTATTTTTAGAAGTCCTACGGAAAATCCCCTGGACAATGTGGGATGCTTACCTTTCAAAACTATTGTTCTCTCCTAAGTGGAAGTCCACCTACAATGCTGCATCTATACTCCGCTTGAATGAGAGGTCATATGGGCAAAATATAGCCCACTATACTCCTAGACCTGGCTCTCTGAGGGCACATTTACGGAAATAGGATGATTACAGCTGAGCTCCCAGTATCCACAGTATGCAAAACTCAGGCTGCCCATCAGTCCCAGCTACCTTTGTAGCATATGGTATCAGATATGGGATGAGTGCCCTCGTAGGAAAGATGCCAAGAAATCTAGTCTGCAGGCTCTTGGCCAGACCATGGCACCAGCATGGCAAAAGCAATGCAGAACAGCAGCCTAGTCATCCTGCAGCTCAACCTGCAGACAGCCAGCACATACCCAGACTGTGCCAAGAGACAGCGGTACCCAGAAATCAAGTCTGACCCTGCTCTTCCCTGGCAGCTTTGAGGCTCACGGTACTGGTGTGAAGAGAGTTTATGATGAAAAAGCAGAGCAGAAGAAGCCTATATCCACAGGGGCATTTTGAGAAGAACAGCATGTTTCCATTGTTCTTCCTGCAGCTGAGATCACAGGCTTCTCTTAATGAAAGTAGCTGCTGGCTATATTCTTAATGGGAACACTGTCATGACACAAAGAGAAGGGAGAGCTAAAAAAAAAAAAATAAAAAGATAATTTCTATTTAACTTCTATTTTAGGCAAACAGTTGAGTCTGGAACTAGAAATACATAAATGCCCTTCACTGGAATAATTTTATTTGGTAATGTTGCTTTACAGCAGAGTTGAAGTTCCTTGGATGCTATTTCTGAGCACTTCCCATCCTATTTTCCATGTATTTTCTTGAAATTTCACCTCTCTTTGGACTTTTAGAACTATTTATGTTTGATTTTGGACAATTATATGATCCCTACAAATTTTCTTGTTTAGCTCCAGGTTAAGTTGAAATTTATTTCAACAGAGTTGGTCTTTTTCTTTATTTGGACATAGAATATATTCAGCATTTAAGCACCTACAGCCAGTCTTGCACAAGTCCTAGAAAACAGTAAATAGGTCACCTCGTCTCTTCCTCTGCCTCAAGGGAGAATCAAGTATACCTATGTCATCCCTCACAGATATTCGTCCAACTTGTTCTGAACAGCTCTAATGTTTGAATTTCCATTTTCTTATCTTTTCCAATGCTTAAATATCTTCTCAAAATTGAAATCATTATGAGATTATTAAGAATGAAACTGTTCCACCACATTTTGCAGTGGAGTCCTCCAAATTAATGTGAAATGACATCTTAATGTAAAAATGAACAACTGTGTCTAGCGGTTTGCTCAAGATGGGCGCCCTCCCACTCACACAATAAGAGACAAAGGATGATAACAAACCTTTCAGCTCTACAAAAATTGCAGATCCCTTCTCTTCATTTTAGTTTTTCTAATTCTAGAAGAAGACAGTTCATATCTGAACTACCTGCACATTGTTTAAAGTACCTCAGAAGGTCTTTACTGGAGACATGTTAGGTGTTTACGTGGGAGACAATCTGGTGCTATGATTATAATTATACTGTAAGCATCTAGAGAATGTATCATGAACACAGATCTTCAAATTTTATATACTTGCTCTTTCAATCATGTTCTCTAAGTGAACTATATTTGAGATTTGAGACCTTAGCAATAATCTTCTGTATCTGGGATTCACTCCACTATCACATGCAGTATATAACCTCTAAGAGAGTAACAACTTTCCATAGACTGACTTTGTCTGTTTCTGCCATCTCCCAGTTGCTCACCCCATTCTGCTTTCCTTTATAGCCATAATCCGGCTGTGAGCACCTAGAGAAAAACTGTCTCACCACACACTCATACTCCTTGTTGAGCAATGTCCTGATACTTCCACAGTGCCAGTAAATATTAACAAAGCAAAATAATGACAGTACATCATCAAAAAAAAAATAGTAACAAACAGTAATAAGTAATTCATGTAAATAGGCAGTCTCTTACATTAAACTGCTCTTTAGAAAGCATACTGCATTTTTAGAGATTCATGAAACAGTGTATAGAATCATAGAATCATAGAATAGTTAGGGTTGGAAAGGACCTTAAGATCATCAGGTTCCAACCTCCCTGCCATGGGCAGGGACACCTCACACTAAACCATGCCACCCAAGGCCTCAACCAACCTGTCCTTGAACACCGTCAAGGATGGAGCATTCACAACCTCCCTGGGCAACCCATTCCAGTGCCTCACCACCCTCTCAGTAAAGAACTCCCTCCTTATATCAGAACTAAACTTCCCCTGTTTAAGTTTGAACCCGTTACCCCTTGTCTTGTCACTACAGTCCCTAATGAAGAGTCCCTCCCCAGCATCCTTGTAGGCTCCCTTCAGGTACTGGAAGGCTGCTATGAGGTCTCCATGCAGCCTTCTCTTCTCCATGCTGAACAGCCCCAACTTTCTCAGCCTGTCTCCATATGGGAGGTGCTCCAGTCCCCTGATCATCCTCGTGGACCTCCTCTGGGCTTGTTCCAACAGTTCCATGTCTTTTTTCTGTTGAGGACACCAGAACTGCACACAATACTCCAAGTGAGGTCTCCCGAGAGCAGAGTAGAGGGGCAGGATCACCTCCTTGGACCTGCTGGCCACGCTCCTTTTGATGCAGCCCAGGATACAGTTGGCTTTCTGGGCTGCGAGCGCACACTGAAGCCGGCTCATGTTCATTTTCTCATTGACCAACACCCCCAAGTCCTTCTCCGCAGGCCTGCTCTGAATCTCTTCTCTGCCCAACCTGTAACTGTGCCTGGGATTGCTCCGACCCAGGTGTAGGACCTTGAACTTGGCATGGTTAAACTTCATAAGGTTGGCATCAGCCCACCTCACAAGCGTGTCGAGGTCCCTCTGGATGGCATCCCTTCCCTCCGGCGTATCAACCAAACCACACAGCTTGGTGTCATCGGCAAACTTGCTGAGGGCTGTCGTGGTTTAAGCCCAGACCGTAAATCAGAGCCACGAAGTCCACTTCCCCCCCACCTTTCTTCCCTCCACTCCTGGAGGGACGGGGAGGAGAATCAAAAGAATGCAACTCCCACGGGTTGAGATAAGAACAGTTTAATAACTAAGGTATAACACAAATCACTACTGCTACCACTAATAGTAATAATGATAAAGGAAATAACAAGGAAGAGAATACAACCGCTCACCAACTGGTACCTCGTCCCCACCCCGCAGTGTTCCAGCCCTTCCGGGTCACTCTCAGTTCTACCTCCTGGGCATTGCGTGCTGTGGTATGGAATACCTCTTTGGCTAGTTTGGGTCAGGTGTCCTGTCCCTGCTTCCTCCCAGCTTCTCCCCCTCCCTGGCAGAGCATGAGACTCACAAAGTCCTTGGTCAGTCTAAACATCGCTGTTATCAGCTCTGTTCCCAGGCTGAAAGTCAAAAACACAGTGCTGCAACAGCTACTAAGAAGGAGAAAAAATGACTGCTGCTGCTGAACCCAGGACAGGGCGCACTCAATCCCACTGTCCATGTCACTGACAAAGATGTTGAACAAGACCGGTCCCAACACCGATCCCTGGGTGACACCACTCATTACTTGTCTCCAGCTGGACATTGAGCCATTGACCACAACTCTTTGTGTGAGGCCATCCAGCCAGTTCTTTATCCAACGAGTGGTCCACCCATCAAATTGATGTCTCTCCAATTTAGAGACAAGGATGTCATGCGGGACAGTGTTGAACACTTTGCACAAGTCCAGGTAGGTGACTTCAACTGCTCTACCCCTGTCCATCAGTTCCGTAGCCCCATCGTAGAAGGCCACCAAATTGGTCAGGGTAGGATCTCCCCTTAGTGAAGCCATGCTGGCTGTCACCAACCACCTTGTTGTCTTTCATGTGCCCTAGTATGCCTTCCGGGAGAATCTGCTCCAAGAGTTTGCCAGGCACAGAGGTGAGACTGACTGCTCTGTAATTCTCCAAGTCATCCATTTTCCCCTTCTTGAAAATGGGGTTATATTTCCCTTCTTCCAGTCATCGGGAACTTCACCTGACTGCCATGATTTTTCAAATATGATGGCCAGTGGCTTAGCAACTTCATTCTCCAGCTCCCTCAGGACCCGCGGATGGATTTCATCAGGTCCCATGGACTTGTGTACGTTCAGGTTCTTAAGATGGTCTCGAACCAGATCCTCTCCTACAGTGAGCCCAACGTCTTCATTCTCACAGTCCCTGCATCTGCCTTCCAAGACTTGGGTGGTGCGGTCAGAGCATTTCCCAGTGAAGACCGAGGCAAAGAAGTCATTAAGAACCTCAGCCTTCTCCAAATCCTGGGTAGCCAGTTCTTCTGATAGCTTCTGGAGAGGGCCCACGTTGTTCCTAGTCTGTCTTTTATTTGCAATGTACCTATAGAATCCCTTCCTGTTACCTTTAAGAACTTCCTGTTACTTTAAGAAGATATCCATTTAAGAACTCTCTGGTCTATAATATACAGGTTTCTGAGGAAATTTCAACATAGAATTATCAAAATTTCACTGTTATTTTTTCCACAATACTGGCAATAGCTGGCATAGGCCCTTCATTCATCCTGCTGCCAGCTGCTTTATTAGCCATTTTAACTGTCACGGTGCAGGACAAACAAGCCACCAGAGAGACTAGTTGAAAGGTAGGTTAAGCAGCTGAATGAAAGGGGGGTGGGAGGAACAGGGGGGCATAAAGCAAACATCTGAAAAAAAGTATTGAAAATTTTGCTCTGCCTTTCTCTAAAAGAAAATACACAGTGGGAGTTTCTTGTTCTTTTTCCTGAAGTGCAGAACTCTGATTTTCTGAAAGGCTGGAAGCTGATGAAATCACTTGCACTTGTATCCTAACCAAAGACTGTACTAGGAGTATTTTCTCTACAAGTTTTAACAACCAAACCTTATACAGGCTTAATATTTTGTGCAGGCACAATGTAACTGAAAGGAGGAGGGAAAATAGGACATCTTTTCCTGCTTCCATACTGCTGGCTACCGGGTCACCTTCTCCAGCCCCCTGCAACACAGTGGTGCATTTGCAGCACTCCTCTTGCTACAGCCAGGGCTGCCTGGGATCCTGCATTCGGATTTCCCTCAGGCACCCCAGCAACCACTGCAACCCCACAGAGCTAACATCCCTACAGTCTTTACCTGCAGAGCACAGTAGAAAGTCCAAAGGGACTTCTGCTGCAGAAGAATAAAGGGCCCAGTCCTCTATGGGGTACATTAAGCCAAGCATCCTAACTGCTTGTGAAACCCACTCTATAAAAGAAGGGTTCAGAAAAGCAGATTCAGCTCTCCAAATGACAAGTCCTGTTAGAGTTCTGCTGATCTCCAAGGCGGTAAGGCACCTCCTCATCCCAGCAGAGCAGCTCAGAGGCAGATTACCCTGCTGCTGCACTCACATAGCCAAGCACGACGCCAACATATGTTCTTTGCTTTTTTGGCTGAAGTTACAGTCGTCTTTCCTCTCTTTCTCCCCCCACCCTTCATCCTTGTTCTGACTCTCACAGGAGCAATAAATGCCAGCAATAAATATTCTCAGCCTTACAAGGATTTCAGTAAATTAAAGTTCACATCCAAGGTTTGGGCAACTTCCTGTATTCTAAATGGGATCCAAATGAAGGTTTTCCAAAGTCTATACAGTATAATAAAAATAAAAAACATATCTAAATCATTAAAATGAGTGACAGCATTCCCTATACCAGTTCTGGACTCCATAAATAATGTATAAAACCAATCTGCATTATATTAGCAAAAGACAGAAATTAGAAAAGGGCGAGAGCAAAAACGTTTCATTTTTCGGCAACACAAAGAAAATCCTCCCTGCTCCTGAGCCGAGAGCTCCATCTCGTGGGTGACGGTGGATGCGGAGTCATTTCCCGCTTATCGCAATATTATTAATGTTTAAATTTTCACCCATTTAAAAGATATCATGAGAATACAAGCTCTTCACTGAAAACAGCAAACCAGCACCTCCGTGCTCTGCAGCCCCACCACCTGACTTTGCTCTGCTTTATTGCACATTTCCTCCCAAACTCTCGCTAGAAATGGGCCAGTGTTTTGTTCTCACCACTTACAGTGGCTACAGCCTAAGTAATTCATGTACGCTGGCATCTGTGATCTGCTTTGTGTCCCTGCCCGTGAGCTAAGCATGCCCACTGTGCACACTGGCGTCCGTGCCTCCCCTGCCCTGCTGCTGATGTGATGCTCATGGAAGCAGCAACAGGCTCCCATGGAGCTATCTGGGCTCTGAGCCAAGGGCTGCATGGAGCTATCTGGGCCAAGCCCTGGTCCTGATCCTACCCCAGGGGTTTTATTCACCAGTGTGAGGTGGAGCCTCATAATAGCTTTTTCGTTCAGCTCAGCTTTACGGGGTTTCCAGCTGGTTCCTTGGGGAGTGAACCCCGCGGCACACAACCCAACATGCTCCAGGGTGGCAGAGGGTTGTGTGGGAGCCAGTGCTGTGCCAGCAAAGGCAAGTGTTCAACTCAGCCTCTGCTCTCTTCTTCTCTCCCCACCCAGCCAGCCCATACCCAGCATACCTGGGAATCCTCCCCCAGAAATGTTTGCAGTTAAATTTATGAACATTTGGAATATACTCCCAGGATGTAAGACTACTTATCTGGATAGTGCTATTGCCTAGTTGCCTAGTTGCATTCCAATATGCCTCATTATACACCCTTTGACGCCACAAGTTCCTGTAGGGCACCACTATCTCTTCAAGCCACCCTTCAAATATGTGTGAATACATCCCTCACCCTCTTACCAGGAAAGGTGAGATAAAGCATTAAAAGACCCACCTTTCCTAATAGTTGGCTTTTTCTTTTTTTCTTCCTTAACACACTCTCCAGAATTGGAGATGCCTTAAATTTAACTGTTATTTCCAAGATACCATTAACCAACGAAGAGTGCTTTGTGACAGGCAAGAGTACAGCTTACAAAGCAATATCCTCCTAAATGCTACTGAATGCAGCAGTCTGCTGCACTGTCATAGGCTTATGATTAATAGAAATTTGGTTGTAGCCTAGCTTTTAGAAGTTGCAGTCCACAGCACAGAGGTGGGCTAAGGAATGAGACAACATGGAGAAAGAGAAGACACAGATATTTCACCAAATGTGGGCAGAATTCCCCCAGATACCAGACTACAACAGAAAATCCACACAAAGTGGGCACATTGACAACACTCATGGGTTTCCACAGCTGCCATGTCACCGCAGGTACATACCCATAGGGAGCCACTTCCCTCCAAAAGCCGGTGAGACTGGAGCCTGATGTTTTCAGACTCAGGACTCACGCCTTGTTTGTGAGGGGAAAAGCAGAGGAGGGGCCTCTCTTTGACTCTCCAGGTGGTTCTAAATGGTAGCTCAAGGTGAGTTCCCCACTTCTTAGGTAGCTGCAAAAGAACAAAATGCAAATCTAATCCCCCTCCTTTTCCTTCAAAGCAACCATGTGAAGTAGAGTTTGAGTGAAGTAGAGTCCACATACTGGGGACTCATGCCCAAAAGAATCTGCACTAGATCTTGAAACTCCTAATTGCATGTGAAACTTATGAGAGAAAAGGAAACCTACTGAGAGATGAAGGAAAATAGGCTGGAGGACCACGCCATTTCTCACTCAGCTGGGACAGGAGCTCACCGTGATAGTTCTGGATGATAGAAGTGTGCTGATCCTGCTCTTGAGCATGGCAAAGCCCAGACTTTCAAGCAAGGTGGTGAGCTGGGGATCTGAGATCAGCAAAGCATTTTGTGATGGAGGTAGAGAGAGCAAGACACAAAAACAGACCAAAGAAAGGCGAAAATGAAGAAGCTGACAAAATTAAGCCTGTGTATAGGTTATATATATGTATATATATTATAACCTTGTACATAGATGGAATATAATGTCAGTGTTTTGTAACAATTAGACCAGAAGGAAGTACAAAATACTGTTTGGTGGATTGCTGCAGTCAATGGCCATCAGCTGTTCATAAATCAAGTACACAGACAGACTGCAAACTGCCTTGCTGCCATGACAAACACACAGTGATTAATGTTTCTGTTATGGATTAGGGAAGCACTGAGGTAGTATTATATGTAAGTCTAAGATGTTACCTTTTTTTACTTCTCAGCTGAAGGCCAAGCAAAGTTTAGTCAATATTACTCAGAACTAAACTGCTAAGAGAGTCATATGTTTTATTTTATAACATACACAAAGGCATCCCTGCAAGTGGCTTCTTGATTATTTTTTTTTTTTTGTAAATTCAGTAACTATTATGCAGTAGCTTTTTCAGTATTTTCTTATACTTATTGTCCTATTTTGTGCTATGTAAGTTTTTGTACAGGCTGTATTTTAGCATATATGTATATGTAATTCTCTTTCCTTTGCTTGAGGGTGTTTTTCAGTCTCTGTAGTGTGGCATCAGTCTAGTATCTACAAATCATCTAGTCTCCTCAGCCTGGAGAAGAAAGCAATTGCTAGAAATTCCCCAAACTCCTCAGGATGAACAAGAAAAAGAGAATCCAAAGGCTCTCAGCAGGAAGAATTGTGGTGCCCCAGTCTGCACAGAGCCAGATCCTCCACCGCCAGGATCATCGTGAGGGTTCTGGGACACCATGGGTATTGCACACCTGGCTGTCCCACATCGTCTGTCCCCTCCAGACCACAGGACTATTTCCTCACGTACTCCTCATACATACAGACTCCTGCTAGTAAACTCAGCTTAGCTCAGCTTTTGGACAAGGAACACATAGGTGTAGCTGGAGTGTTTTTCCACAAGAGATACATTCTGAAAAACTTCAAGGATCAGTAGGGTCTGTGAGTATCCCTCCTCCCCAGTGCCTTTCTACGCTCCCTGCTATTTTCTCTGCCCATCTGAAAAGACTCAGAGGATTCATTAACAGGATTTCCTAAACTCATTAATTGATGAAGTGGAGGGAGAAGGGGGAAAAGTCACAAACACTGATAAAGCTAATACGTGACTCGATTCCTGCATCTGAAATCCGACCTATGGTTTTGGTTTTCTTATACAGCTTATCTGCAGCACTGTTGCTGCCCGTAGCATCTACCTAACACTCATGTTTGTGTGATTCCAGTGGTTTTAGCTGAATGCACTGTCTGATGGATGGCAGCATTCTAACCTAAATTGAAATATATTTCTTGGAATCACTGGTAGGGAAAAAAAAAAAAAATCTAACTCTAAATTAAAAAAATATACTCCTCTATGGTTTCATTTGCTGATGAAAGAAATAAGTGAAATGAAATGAGCCAAAATGCAAAACACATCTCTACGTTCATAGAAAAAGTCATTTGCTGCTATTTTAGCAAAATGCTCACAGAACTCATAAAACAACATTCTCTCAATTTCTTGTTATTATAAGGCAATTGTTCTGTGTTTATCAAAAGACTTAGAGAAACATACTGTTCTTGTCTGAGAAAAGCGTAATGTTAGCGGACAACTGTTCACTTGATTTTATTTGCTTCACAAAAAAAGTACTGTTGTATTCTGAATAACCAAAGACACCCACCATGTTTCCAATACATTGCTGTATGCACATCTCACTGTTTGGCTACTTCATTCTGTCAGTAGACATTATATAAAGGGTACAGAGTGGTGCAAAGCACACACCACCGAATACTTTGAAATGTATTTACTTTTTGGCATTATTCAGTAAGAATGCACAGACACTTGTCTTCCAAATCTTTTGCTAGACTTTCATAGTTCAGATTTTATGAAGCACATAGGTTCCATGAGAAAGGCTCATCATTCATATTTAATGTTTATTTGCATTGATCAGTCATCAATTAGCATTTTAAATATATGTAGTTCTTCTTTATGTTCCTCTATTATACAGCTCTCCCTTATACAACTGACTAGACTTCTTGTTTAACCTTCCAAGACACAACCAAGACTGTTCAGAATCTTATGAAGGCTCAAAATTAAAAATAACATTCTGATTCTGGGTTTTTCCCATAGTAAAATATTAAAAGAGATATTTTATTCACATTGATCTTCCTTTGCGCACATTTTCTGGTTCAGTAGGATTCAGCTATTTTCCTTTTAATTCTAAATAAAGCTTTTCAGTACAAATATTTCCTTCAGACTATTCAAATCTTTTAGCATGATAAACAGGCATTGCAATTCGACTGAATCGCTATACAGGTAAACAGTTCTTTATTCCACAAAAATTACAGGAAGTGTTGTGACAAGTATTTTCATCTTTCATATACAGTTCTAGCTCTTTCAGACACTTAGAAAAAGTATTTACACTAAACGCCTTGCAGTTGAGTCATAGTAAAGGCTCTTTATTAGGCATGCTTCTCATTTCAGAATGTCTTCTCATTTGGCAATAACTACCATCTTACATTGGTTAATCAGATAGGTCTGATTTTAAGTAACTACAGAGCCTAAAAAGACAGAACATTCAGGTTTTGCACTGCCTGGATATGTGAAAATCTGGCTTGGACTTCTCATATGACCTTGAAGTACCTGTCCATGGCCTGCAGGGATGTGTAGGGGTGCAGGATTCTGAAGCGTGCCGTAAATCCTGCTTTTCTGGGTCTTGGAATTCTTACGCTCTAATTCCTACCTTGGAAATCCTGGTAAATAATGGTTCTGTCCTGGTTTTCATACACAGAAAGTGTCAGTATACATTTGCAGTGTGGACTGAGCTTGCTGTTACACACTGGCTCATCACTGCAGAGCTCATAGGCCTGGTTTTGTGTTACTCGTCTTTGAATAGACATTCAGCTTTCCAAGCAGACAGAATTCTCTGCTTATATGGTAACAGTCATTCAGCTCATCAAACTAGGCACAGCAATCACTAAATAGAGGTAGGAAGAATTTTGAGTGTGTTTTTGCTGTTCCTCTCACTAACTAGTTTACTAGTAGCTTATTGCAAGGAGATGGATATGAAGTAGCAGGTGCAAAAAAAGAAAAGAGCAATAACATTTCTCAGTTGGCTTTTTGCAGGGGAAGAGGAGCTTCCCCTTGGAAGTTTCTTTCCCTGAATTAAAGACAATGCTCTGCTGGCCAGGGTCTCATTGGCCTTGGTCTTTTTTAATTTTCCTTTGGCAAAGATGTGCCCTTGGCTCTGTTTGTAATAACGCGAGGGATGTGGACTATGGGCCTTTGTCCTTCTTCAAGAGGAGGAGCTTGTGATGTGGTTTAAAACTGAAAGTATGAAAATCTGATCAGCAAAGTTTAGCAGCTACACGTTTTGACTGCTGTGACTCAAAATCTAGTGATTTCTTACATTAAAGAATAAAGACATTTACAAAGCCCCAGGTCTTTTATGGCAATGATCAGTGAATAATCAATAAATACAGAAAACAGTTCCCCATGATGTAAAACAATGGCCCAGAGGAGACCGATAGTTTAGTGACATTAAACTGCAGCTTTCCTCATTAGAGCTGTTGGTAAGGTGTGCCCTGTGATTAATGACAGATCATTTATACCGCATTACCAGCAGGCAAGTAATTCTAATTACCAATAACATTAAATCATAATCACTATGCAAATAGTTTACATAATGGAATAGAATATCTGGTCATTACAGGGCAAACAATTTACTATGTTAACTGAGGTTAGTCAGTTATTGCAGAGTAAATAACATTAGAAATTAAACAAAGCCAAACTAATATCAGGTTTTATCCAGCTAATAACCAGTAAGCTTATCCCTAGCAAAACACATCAGACAATGAAAAGACTATGTAAAAACACATCAGACCTTGTAACTTTGGTGTCTAATGCAACACAAATTGGAGATAACTTGTAAAAACTTCCTGTCAAGCCAGATGTTACTGGCTATCTGAGGTGCATGAATGAGTGGTTGGGGAAATTCGCAGTGAAGCTTACTGATTTTTATTGCTTCATAGATGATACTTTCCTGTCTTTGCAGGGTTAAATCTTCAGATGTGAGCCACACGATCCTGTTTACAGTGTGAAGGATAAAGCACTGTGGCAGTCAAAACCAGCCCAGATGAGGCCAGTCTGTGTTCACACACTTGAAACATAGCTGTAGAAGTAGCATTATACTAAATCTGGCACTAATCTAAATCTATTAACAGAGTTATTTACAACCATAAAATCAGTTAAAGTACTCACCCAGCACATGGGGCATGCAATGTGCTAGAAATATGGTGGAAAGGAAGAGAGCAAAATATACAGGAGGTAATAATATATCTTAGAAAAAAGCAAAAGGGAGCCCAGAGAATGCTGTATTACCACAATTGTGAAAATATGGATTTGAGGACTGAGTTATATACTTGACTATGGAGACGAAAATATTACAATGTTGGGGATGGGGTGAAAGGAACAGTGTTTTCCAGCTTTTCATTTCCCTACTGAGAGGAAAGGATAAAAGGCAGACGTTGTTGTGAATAATGCCTGAAAGCTAACAGATGTATTTGTGAGATTTAATACAGATGATTTTTTTTACTGAAGAGAGATTACATTTTATTTGCTTGCTCTCATTCTCTTTTGTCTTCTGAAATCATAAAGCAGAAAAGGGTAGCTGGCTTACAAAGCTGGACACTCAGGCACCATCAGGTATCTTTAGGGCATTAACGACGTTTTCACAAGGGACTAGTCTCCTTGTGATGCTGAAGGACATTTGGACATCAGCAGTGAATTCTAGCGGAAATCTCCATCCATGGTAAACAAATTGGAGACAAACCCTTGTTTTGGACTCTGTCCATATTCAGTGTTGCTCTTGTGACTCATTTTTGTTTTCCCAGTGTCTCAGATAACTCCATGTTAGGACATGGACAGATGTCCTCCTCAAGATCCCAAGTGCCTGTTCAACCATTCTACCCCCAGTTGTTTGCACAGGCAGCAGCTGGAAGCCGTCCCCACGGCTCTGCTCCTGGAAGGGATCTTGGGTGGATTTGCTAGAACACTTCAGTCAAACAGCCCTGTTAGTGCAAACCAGTTTCATCAGCTGTTTAAATTAACCCAGTTGTAGTTGTCTGAAGCAGATTAGCAAATGTTGACAAGATTCCTCCTGAGGACAGTAATCTCTAGCATAAGCAAGTAGCACACAGCTGGGGAGAGAGGGTACTTCCAATCTTATTTCCCACTTCCAATGGGCATAGCTGTGTGAATGTACATCCCTGATCTTAGGTAGCTGTGGTGAACAGCTGTGCAGTAACTGAGCATATTGAAAGCAACTTAGCCAAACTAAGGTCAGTCAAAGGGATGGGAAGTAGGGGGCACAGTTTTAGCATGTTCAAGTACCTACAAAAAGAGCTTTGTTTTCATAGGTGCTGCCTGGTGTCTGCTGTTATGGAAGCTAATGTTAGTGGCAGATGCTCGGCACCTGTGGAACCACCAATTTATTCAGGAATCTCACTCTTTATTAAAGTGCCAACTTTAATCTTAGCTCTGAAAGTTTTTCTCATGTACACAGGCCTTCTGAGTTTTTAATAAATTCTCTTTAAAGGAATCCTAATCTCAGTTCCTTCAGTTCTTATATTACCAGGAACAATATTTAGAGTGTGAAGGAGGTTGGAAGAGAGATTGGCCAGTCCTGTAGCAGGTAACAAAAGTGATTTTGTTGTAGTTCGCTAGTAAAGTATCAAACTCACTTCATGCATTGTGACTATGCAGCACAGATGTGTGCTTGCCAGTCAACTGCTTTGCCTATGAATGCACACAAAAAGAAACTTTTAAAGTGACACGAGGAACTGCTCAAGCCTTTGTAAATCCAGACATAATGAGAAAAGTGAGTAAGGTGGTACTGAATGAGCTATTTTGATATTAAGACTGTAGAACATTATGGTGTGATAGGGCTTGAATTAGGAGAAGGGCAATAAATTAGTCTTATGCTATTTGAAATGCTTAGATACAATAGTAGATAACACTGAGGATTAAAACATACTTGTGCATAGATGAATTCTGCTCATGTTTAGTACATCGGTAGTCAGATATAATGTATTGCTGAAGAGTGGGTTACGTGAGTCACTTTCAACTTATTAGCTCTAATCCGGATGTGACCCTTTCAGCTTAGCAAGACAGAGGCATGATGTCCAGGCAAGCAGTGCTGTAATTACTCCCCAAATTTCTTCATGAACCAGCAGTGCTCTGGATCAGGAGCTTGGCCCATCCTTGCCTGCCCAGGGACTGCAGGTTCCTGCAGGAGGATGCTTCCTGCTGCAGTTCTGGTGAATTCAAAATCCTTAGCTTCTGCTTTTTCACTTTTAATGCTTACTTCTGCCCTGCTCTTCACCCCATGGCTTGCTCTTTTCTAACCATGTACCAACAACAGTTGCTGCCTCTGCAGTGAGTTACTTCAGTGAGGCAACTGGGATATTGTTAGGCAGTCCTTGATCACCATGGTTATTAAAACAAACTCATTCATTCATCAGTATTAATTAATGCATGTTATTCAAGGCTCCTAAATTTCTCAAAATATTTTTCCTTGGTAGTGAAATATCTCTTGATCACACTGATTTAACTTCTAATATGCCTAGCATCAGAGCCTGTTGCAGCAGCAGTTCATTCAAGTTCAGATCCCGTGGCCCAGGTCAACCTGGATGGGGCATAGCCGTGTGAAAACAGCTACCTGTGAGAAAGAGATGCAATAAGCCTTGCTTGGGACATCCCTGTGGATCCTCCGCCCATGATCCATCACCTGCATTTAAGCTCTGTGGACTGAGACCACACTAGTGAGGCCCTTACCTTGCCCCCTGACTGGTGCACACAACTCTGGAGCTCAAAGGCTTGTGGCTCCCTGGTGCGTATGGTGCCTAACATAGCAACCAACTACCTGCTCCAGGGCCAGATCAGGCAACTGGTACTGGATGTATTTTCAAAACACTTAGGTTTTATCTAATTTTATTTGAAATAATCTCTTCCTATTTCACTTGAAAGGGATTCTTAAGCTTGCGTGCAGATTTATGTCACTTCAGAGGAATACAACAGGACTTGAGAGATGAAGCCTTTGTGTGTCAGCTAGAAGATAAAATGAGAGCAAATCCTCCTCCTCTACTGAGGAGAACTAATGAAACAGGGCTACTTAAATTTAATACTCATGCCTGGCCACACTGTTATAGCAGAATTCATTTTTTCGATCACTGGGCAGAGTGAAACCCTGCTCTGAGGCTGGATGGTCTTTTCTTAATTTGGGTTGTTAATAAAGGTAAAGGCATGGTAATTCTGGATTTACCTGAGTTTACTGAATATTCTGTTTAGTAGACTAGCTAACTGTGTTTTAACTCAACATCCTTCACTAGTCCACGCTATAACAGTGATAGAGAAAATTCATACCCATTCCCAAGATATACCATGCTGCTGTATGCAACCATGCATTTCTCCATCTTCAGCCCATGTTTCAACATCATCTAAAAGGAAAACATATGACCAGTCCTTGGAGAGAATTCACCAAGCAGCTGACTGATCCAAGAGCCTCCTGTAACCTTCCCTCCTGTCTGAGTACAGTAGGTAGCCTGGTATAGCGATGAATTAGCCTCACTGCAGCTTATTTTGACAAGATATATTTCCCTTTAAACTGCATACATAGTGCTTGATTCTCCACCTGCCTGTATCTTTGACAGAGAATAGCTTAATTCCCTTCACCCTTTACTAACTGAAAAAATAAGTTTTCTATAAGTTGCATTTCAGACACTTGGTCAACAGGGCTGGATGGATCACCTTTCTCATCTTCTCAGAGAAGACATGCTCAGGCTCTCTTTCCCACCCACCACTGGAACACTGCCACTCCAACAACACCTTTACTTCTGTTTAGATAGACTTGCCAATAGGTTTCATGCCAGCAACCCATTGGCATTTTCCTTAATTTCCACTTATTTATCCTGGAAAGAGTCTTTCCTCCTGGATATTGTAGGTTGAACTCAAAAGCTCCCCTTGTCTGCTCTGGTTTCTTCATATTCCTACTGTCACAAGAAAGTCTCTCTCAGCAGTGGCCCCAAGGGAAGATGAAAGATGACTTACAGTGGGTGATGCAAAACTTTGGTCACATTCTTGCTTTTTTTCTCACACACAATGCAGGATAGCTAGCACCTCTTTGAAACTATTTATGGAAACATTGCTGCATTACATGTAATCTACCTATGCTATGTTAAGGAAACGTAATCTAAACCAGGGAAGAACACTAACTCTGGGTAGATGAAAACATGTTTGTTTCACATTGGTTTATCAATATGCTTGCTATATGAGCATTCTTAATTGGTCATTTTCTCATGAGAGAAAAGTTCTTGGACTTCATTGATATTCACGTATTATTCTTCTTAACCCTGTTGTTGAGGGCATTACCTCTTTTGTTTTAATGAAAGTTGAGCAGAAGATGGAAATCTCACAAAAAGTATTTATTTGCTGACCTGCCCGAATCTGGGCACAGGAGATAGTGTGTGATGGATTGTGTGGAGTAGGAAAAAAATAGCATTATTTGCCTCTTGTAAAGTGATATAGCAAAGAGAACATAAATGAAGTAGCATTAAGGCAGCAAATAAGAAAGGAGATAACTGACTTTCAAAGACAACTTTACAAAAGGGAAGAAATACATAGGCTGGCTATACTTGTGAAAAGTGGATGGTTCGAGAGCATCTTAAGAACCTGAACGTGCACAAGTCCATGGGACCTGATGAAATCCATCCGCGGGTCCTGAAGGAGCTGGAGAATGAAGTTGCTAAGCCACTGTTCATCATATTTGAAAAATCATGGCAGTCAGGTGAAGTTCCCAATGACTGGAAAAAGGGAAATACAACCCCCATTTTCAAGAAGGGGAAAATGGATGACCCAGGGAATTACAGACCAGTCAGTCTCACCTCTGTGCCTGGCAAAATCTTGGAGCAGATTCTCCCGGAAGGCATGCTAAGGCACATGAAAGACAACAAGGTGATTGGTGACAGCCAGCATGGCTTCACTAAGGGGAGATCCTACCCTGACCAATTTGGTGGCCTTCTATGATGGGGCTATGGAACTGATGGACAGGGGCAGAGCAGTTGACGTCACCTACCTGGACTTGTGCAAAGTGTTCAACACTGCCCCGCATGACATCCTTGTTTCTAAATTGGAGAGACATCAATTTGATAGGTGGACCACTCGGTGGATAAAGAACTGGCTGGATGGCCGCACACAAAGAGTTGTGGTCAATGGCTCGATGTCCAGCTGGAGACCAGTAATGAGTGGTGTCCCTCAGGGATCAGTGTTGGGACCGGTCTTGTTCAACATCTTTGTCAGTGACATGGACAGTGGGATTCAGAGCAGCCCTGCGGAGAAGGACTTGGAGGTGTTGGCTGATAAGAAAATTAACATGAACCGGCAGTGTGTGCTCGCAGCCCAGAAAGCCAACTGTATCCTGGGCTGCATCAAAAGGAGCGTGACCAGCAGGTCGAAGGTGATCCTGCCTCTCTGCTCTCGTGAGACCTCACTTGGAGTACTGTGTGCAGTTCTGGGGTTCTCAACATAAAAGGGACATGGAACTGTTGGAACAAGCCCAGAGGAGGTCCACGAGGATGATCAGGGGACTGGAGCACCTCCCGTATGAAGACAGGCTGAGAGAGTTGGGGCTGTTCAGCCTGGAGAAGAGAAGGCTGCAAGGAGACCTCATAGCAGCCTTTCAGTATCTAAAGGGGGCCTATAAGGATGCTGGGGAGGGACTCTTTGTTAGGGTCTGTAGTGATAGGACAAGGGGTAACGGGTTCAAACTTAAACAGGGGAAGTTTAGATTGGATATAAGGAGGAAGTTCTTTACTGAGAGGGTGGTGAGGCACTGGAATAGGTTGCCCAGGGAGGTTGTGAATGCTCCATCCCTGGTGGTGTTCAAGGCCAGGTTGGACAGAACCTTGGGTGACATGGTTCAGTGAGAGGTGTCCCTGCCCATGGCAGGGGGTTTGGAACCTGATGATCTTAAGGTCATTTCCAACCCTAGCTATTCTATGATTCTATGAAAATTCTGAGCTATGGAGGAGGTAGCTGGGGTAAGCAATAACAGGAGACTTTAGAAAAAGCCTCAAGTTTTTGACTTGAGAGAAATCCAAAGTGGAGAAGCCTTCTCTGTTACATGCACCACTGGTCTGTATTGCAAGCATTGCAAACTTTCCGAAAACTTGAGAGAAAACATAATTTTAACAAAAGACATTTATTTTTCAAAGTCAAGAGAATGGAAACAGTGGGACAAAAAAGACTATGACCAAAACAAGTCAGGTCTTTTACCACAATGTTGTCAGCCTTAACTATGAGTATTTAACCAGATGTTAAGTAATATCATCAATGTCTGTGATCTTTAAAAACTGGAATAAACTTCACCACTCCACATTGAACAATAAACTGTAATACATTAGAAACCCCTAAATTTATTTGCAACTCATGGATGAAAAAGACCAATATTACTTTGCCAGGCTGCCCTGTTTTGGTGACTGAATTAGTCACAAAGTCCCATAGCCAAAAAATCAGCCCTACATGATTTTATTTATTTTTCTAAAGCCAGCACTTGTACTCAGTAAGTCAAACACAGGCCAGCTTTTCTACCACAAGTTCAAGCTGTTACAAAAGCAGCAGAAGCAGAAGCTTCCCAGCTGTTCCAAGGTGTATCACATCCAGCAACAGCACACCCTTGTTTAGCCAAAGGTGTAAGGAACTCCATGAGCAGAAGTAGAGAAGTTTGGATTCTGAATTCTGGAGATGGCTGCAACTTGCATGTCACTTTTCAGTGCAATTGGACTCGAGGTATTTATAAAGTGCAGAATGAAGGAGGTGTGCAGAGCTCTCTGGGGAATGGTACAGGGTGAAAGGTTATAGGGCCATGAGGCCTTATTAAATGGCACCCAACCCAGTTTTCTTACCACATGGTTTAGCCTTCTAACCACAAAGTAGGTTTGGAAAAGGATGTATGTAGATGGTATACGAGTCGTGTATTTCACCACTAGTTCACTGCTGTTCAGAGAAAGCAGGTTATGTTGGTACCATTTGTTAAAGCAAATTTTGTGAAAGCAGGAACATCACGGCACATACAGGTTCAAGAGCTTAATTTCCAATCTCTGACACCCCTCTTCAATCTCCACCCTGCTCTTCTCTTTCTGAGCACCTGTAAATGGCAGTGTGTTTACTTTGCTACATGCAGTGGAAGATTCAAAAGATCTGCAAAATGTCACACCTCTCCTACACTAACCTTAGATATTCCTGTCCTACAACTCAATAATTTCAAAGCATCTGTTATTGCAACATCTGGCTCCTTTTAAGACTTTTCTTACCAGTCAATCTCAAATGTAGCTTCTGACTCTGCCACTCAACTTATTGCCACTGCCTTCTTCAAGAAGTCTGAAAATAGTAACATAAAAGGAAACGCCACTCTGCAAATGTACACAATGTGCACAGTACATGAGCTCTGAGATTCAGCATGAAACGTATCACTGCACTCACTGAAGTTTAGCAAATGTATACATAATAAAATATAAGCGATATATGCATTGTCTGTGTATGTAAAACATGCACTTTATTCTGCACCCAGAGTGCAACGTTTCAGACCAGCTGAATATGCTAAACAAATAGCTCCACCTAGTTTCTAAATAATGTTATTTCTTAATTCACACTGATTATGTATTATTCGAATAAAACTGAAGGTGAACAACAAATTAAAGTAGAAAATATTTAAAAAAATTCACTAATGTGGGGTTGTCTCAACTGGACTTCTCCCCTTTCTCCACGCAAGCTTCCAAACCAGAGCTATACACCACAAATTCTTTCAACCAGCAGTTCCTCCTCCTCACTATAAATGCACTTCCCTGGCAAAGAGTGAATCTGCCAGACTTCATCAGTGTTAGAGGCAAATTTAGGCACACTTAGGTCCAATGATTTTGAACTAACTTTTGAATCTCCCAGTTTCAGCTCAGCATGGGTAACAGACATCTCCACTTTCTATTCAGGTCTTCCTTTTCTCTTCCATTTCCTTTCAGATTCATCTCTGTGCAGGTAGCTGTATGTCTTTCAAGCTGTACCCTTTTCCAATTCAAGATACATCTAAGTCTCTAAAGTTGCTGAGTTTGCCTTTTTTTTTTTTTTTTTTTTACATTATTTTGTTAAGATACAGCACTTTCCATTTGTTCATGTAACTATAATTGTTACAAGAGCTTTCAAAAGTTGGATTCTGAATTCAACTGCAGCAACCACTCAACTGGACTGCAGACAGTCTCCTGAATTCCAGCCAGCACATTTTTGATAGCTTTAACAAGATTCATCCTATTACTAGCCAGGTTTCTTTTGCTCTTCTAGATGGCCATTTCAAAACCTCACTAAGTGGTTAGAAACTTTTCTCTAAATTCAAGGCTAAATTTATTCTTAAACAACTTCTGCCCTGTGATCTACTCAATGATATTTGCATCACAAACTTGTTCTTACACCCTTGGATCATTTTTAGTTATTGTTATTCAATATGTCCTCCGGCTTTGAAAGCTCATTTCTACAGTATAGTGCATAGGAAGTCTTAGATGCAAATATCTACTGTACCATCTATCCATTACTGTAAACTGGTGTGCTTTCACATGCAAAACTTCAATCTGAGTAGCATCATTAAAACCAGATGCTTTCCAGGCTGGTTTTGCTTTGGGCTAGTGATATACAGTGCACGGCATCGCTTACCTTACTGCATGTTTAGCAGCTAAGAGCCACCTTCTTTGCTAGCTCTCATTCACTCATCTTCAATGGACTCCTCAAAGCCAACCTGTGGAAACAGAAGGATATAATGCTCTATAACATATTCTTATTCAACCTTGAATTTCATCCCAAGCTGAATATCTGTTTCTTTATGTTACAGAGAGGAGAAGAAATTCACAGGCTGGCTGCTATCTCATGTTGCTTTCCCATAGTGATATGAAAGCTAACTTGGTATTTTCTCTAGGGAGTTTTGAAGAGGGGCTGCCTGGTGGATCTGTTCATCATAGGAAGGAACTGATTAATGGAACTATTAATGGATGCTTATAGAAATTTCCTTCTCGTAAATGTTCATGGAGAATGACTTCACCCCTCTATCCAGAGTGGCCAAGCTTGGAACTCCTCTCCGATGACTGCATTAACAGAAATATTGCCAAAGTATTTTCTTTGTTTTTTCCCTACTATTGGTTTGGTATGGACTGACTATGTAAGAATAGAAAGAGGATTTTAATAAAACGTCCCCAGCGGGCTGCACAGGTCGTATTTAAAGGGCTTGATTTTCTAATCATATACCAGCAGGTCCCATTTACTGTCACAAGATGGCAGCATAGAATAAGAGATTACTGATAACAACGTTGTGTTTCATTTTTGATTCTATGCTATAAATGTTGAGTTTAGCAGTGAACAACATTAAACATTTTGCCTTTGGTGCTATATTTATTAAATATTTTACAAAAGCATAGTCACCTTTTTATTTCACATTCTCCTACAGAATTCTTTGGCTTTTCTTCACAGTGAGTCTTTCAAAGAGAAACCGTATTTAGAATCAGACAAGTGCGAACAATTTATATCCACATCAGAATTATAGCAGAGAGAGTGATAATTCAACTCTTGATAGAACTATTGTCGTGGTTTAAGCCCCGGCTGTAAATTAGAACCACGCAGTCTACTTCCCCCCCCCCCCACTCCCCAGAGGGATGGGGAGGAGAATCGAAAGAATGTAACTCCCACGGGTTGAGATAAGAACAGTCCAGTAACTCAGGTATAACACAAACCACTACTGCTGCCACCAATAATAATAATGATAAGAGAAATAACAAGGGAAGAAAATATGATACCGCTCGCCGGAAAAGAGCCCGACCGAAAAGAGGACGTGCCCTTCCGGGTAGCTCCCAGTTACATCCCCGGGCATGACGTGCTGTGGTATGGAATACCTCTTTGGCTAGTTTGGGTCAGGCGTCCTGTCCCTGCTTCCTCCCGGCCCCTCCTCCTCCCTGGCAGAGCATGAGACTCACAAAGTCCTTGGTCAGTCTAAACATCAGTGTTATCAGCTCTGTTTCGAGGCTAAAAGTCAAAAACACAGCACTGCACCAGCTACTAAGAAGGAGAAAAACTGACTGCTACTGCTGAACCCAGGACAACTATTCACTGACAACTATACAGATCTGATAGAAATCCACACTGAAAATAAAAATTACAGTGAAGTGAAAGATGCAGTTTTAAAAATCAAGGGATTAGTCATAAATACAAGCCTGGATGCATCCGTGACACAGAATAATGAACAGAGTTCTGATCTGAAGGTCCCTGAGGTCAACAGAGAGCTAAGAAATGCCATAATTTAAAAGAATATATGCTATCTCAGGTGTGCGCAGCCCCCACAGCATACTGGCTTAGTCCAAATGTCTCTCATAACTTACCTTGTCTTATCATCCCTGCAGAACCTGCAGGAGCCAAGCCACAGGTGGGATAGACTGCCCAGAGCATACTTTTCTCTTACACCAAATATTCACCCCAGAATGCTTTGACCTGTCTCGCACTGACCTCTGCAAGCTGTGGCCAGACTCAGTCTGTCAATACGACTAGCTGCACCCAGGTATTTTGGGAAGCCTTTTGGTTTTGCCTTGTTAGCCTAGCTGGGGCAAGTCTGTGGAATACAAAATATACTTAATTGCTGCCTGTTTCCACAATTCACAACGCTTTGTATTATTATTAAAAATGTTAATTACTGTTAACATAGATTGCTGGCTTGTTATCATTATTACAAGTATGACAGTTCAGTGGACTATATCACTAAAGATTCCAAAATGCCCATACAAAGCATGTATACTCGGACCTAATGGAATTTCTTCATCACAGAAATGATCAGTCTCTGCATTTTTTTTATTTTTTTTTTATTTTTTTTTTGTCCTTCAAAATGGCACAAATTCAGAACCTGCAAATTAGGAACAAGTAAGAGACTCACAGGCAATCTTCTCCTTCTGACTGCTGATGTAAAGAAAGCCACCAAGACCACATGGAAGCAGAAGCCCAGGTGAAGTCAGATGTTCTGGTACTGCCTCCAGTCTGGACAAGATTACAACAGCAGTGTGTGGCAGAACTCGGTGACTGCTGATAAGCGAGACATAAACAACCTCTGTCAGCTTGAAATCCTTTTCATCAAAGCTGCAAGAGGCAGCTAAAGCAGAAGATAGCAGAGAACTGAAGTGTGCCAGAGCTAGTTCTCTACTTGACCTAGCTCACTCACGGAACTGCTAACATGGAAAAGCAGCACACAGCCACTTTAGGGCCCTCTTTGTTTTTAAGGGGAGAACTCTTCTCCATTACTGGTAATTGCTCACTGTGTGACCCTTAAAAGATCTATTGTACTGGAATTCATAAAATCTATGCATGTTTTGGTTAAACAGATAACATAAGCTCGGTCATAGCTGATGAGAACTCTAATTAAGATGAGGCAGTATCCCGTCTCCAGCATCTTATCTTTAATCCCAGTTGATTTCTTGGGAGAAAAGAGCAAGAAATCCTGAAGTTTACCATGCTAGAATAAAAAGTGTTCCTGTAGGTAGATTCTTCTAACTCCCACCAGTTAAAATTTGGTTCATGGTCAAAATAAGGAAGATTAATCCTTACCACAGAAGTGAATCTTTGCCAATGCAATTCTGAGTATTTTAATCTTAATTTTCTATTTGAAGCTGTTGTGTACCATAGCTACATGGTGTTAAAAGAGCTTGTCTGTATCCCTATTTTGACTTAATTTCAGATGTGTAGATGGTCCCTATGCATTTCAGTAGATTTTTTTTAAATACAGTTATTTCTGGCAGGCATGATTACACAATCTTTAGAGGACAAAGTGAACCCTTACTAGCTTCTTTCTGAGTGATTATCTGACAATGACATGAATGAACTTAGATACCACCTTTCTCTTTAATTAGAAGGGGAATTAATGGTTCTTGTCAATTTATTGTAGCTATTTATGTGATTCTACAAAAAAAGCAAAAGTAAAATTTTCATGCAGATCCTTGTATTTTAAATCCACACTTAAGCTGAAGAACAATTAAAACCTGTTATCATTTTCAAGAATAAACGAGAGTCATTGCACTTTGGAGAATTTTAATATTCATCCATTTGCCTGTTAGATCAGCAACCTTCACATCCATCTTCTACTGAGGAAGAAATCCTCCTTGCTTGTAAAAAGCACCTTGTCCCTTCCCCTTTTTATATGAACTAACAAAATATGTATATTACAGTAACGATTTTGTTACCTTTCACAGCTATGTTCTTCATTCTTTTGTAGCTTACTCAATTTTAATTATTATCACTTGATATTTTTACTTGCATAATATCCAGTTTAGACTGGAAAATTCTTGGAGCAGAATCTTGGGCTTTATTTGTAGGGGAGATGCTATGAATTTCTGTGACAGTACATAAACAACTGCAAAATTTAAGAAAAGGAAATCCAGACATAAATCAGAGTTATGGTATTTTCCTTCCTGTTGTATTTCCTGTTTGGGGATTTCAGAGATATTAACAGAGGTTGCTGAATCAAGCATCACAGTTCTGTGAAGAGGTGGCATATACAATAGTATCATCATTTTATATATAGGGAAAAAGTGCTATGGAAATTACTTCTGGAATACAGAAAAAACATGTTGACTCCTCATGCGTTAATCATAAACTGTTTTACTCTCCTCATGTTTTAAATTATCATTTGTAAGTCTTCTACTTCAGAGAAATCCTTTACTTAGCTCCTCTAGCTGAGAAGCAGGCAGGCTTTTCATTTGTTCCAAATTGTTGAGATAGCTCTTTACTAAAATAGTCTACTTTTTGTTCTGTGCATTTAAGTTCTAGTTTGATTCAAACATCAACAAATTGATCCTTGGCAAACCAAGCTTTCCACTATATAATAGCATTTCCTCATTGAGCTAATTGCGTCACTATACTGGTCAAAATATTGCTTTTAAAGTAATTGGGGGCTTACATATCCATGTTCTTTATGCAAATTAAAATGAATAGCTATACTTAGTAAATGGCAAAACTGCTTGTTACAGCTGCTCCCAAGCTGAAAACCCACTGCCCACAAGAGAAACTTCAGTTGTTTACCCAGTTCTGAATTTAAGATTTTTAACTGTGTGTCCCCCAA
Organism: Psittacula echo; assembly: GCF_963264785.1. NCBI lineage: Eukaryota > Metazoa > Chordata > Aves > Psittaciformes > Psittacidae > Psittacula > Psittacula echo. Next base: position 16,406,176 of record NC_137735.1, on the reverse strand, counting down.
ATGACACTCCTCAGCCCATATCTAGAATTCTAAATTCATGTGGCACCCTTGCAAAAATGTTTGTCACCTCTAACTGCCTCTAACCCAGTAAGACACAGTGCTCTTGCTTTCTCAGTGCTGAATTATCTCAACTACTTCCTTGAAAGCTCACAGAAATCGGGCTTTGTTGCACAGAAAGAGCTGGCTCAGTATCAGTCTATTCCTTAACTTCCTAAACCTTCTAGCATCACAGTGTTTGCACGATCATTGCGAACAAATGGGAGGGTGTTCTTCTCTACCAGGACACCAGTTATTTTCCAGAGTGAAACATTCCACTCCTGGCTGTGCCTTCAGGACTATGATGCTGATCATGCAGCTGGTTCAGCCAGGCACTACACTCGCTCACCCAAGTTGGGCTAGAGATGTAAAACATTCAGGCAAAGTTTTAAATATTTGGCTGCTGAGGACAGTAACCAAACATGGCTAAAAAGGGAAGAACAGTATCTGCCATGGAGGCACACTGTAGAAAAGCAAGGGTGAACTGGCACTATGAGCAATCCTAACTCCCAGCATCAGAAGCCAGGAATATGCTGTGAGTAGGAAAGAGTAAATCAGAAGACACAGTACATCTGTGAATATTCATATCTTTTTTCTTTTTTCCTGTTAATTCTCAGGTATCACTTTATTAGTCCTGCTTGTCCATGGACTCCAATTCAAATGCATGCTTGTTCTTTGCAGACACATCAGGACATCTTATTGGATCTTTACTTTAACCATCTTACTGGAAATGCAAAATATTCCTATTAAACAAGATGTGCTTTGTATATTACCATAAAGTATGCTGCTTGTAATTAAGATGACAGTTCTGCTTTCATCCAAAGGGCAACACTCAGACATTCAACTGTTTTTATTTTAATTGATAACTCTCTTGATTTCAGTTCAAACAATCTCACTTAAGGAAAGGGAAGAATGATTGTTATGGATTGTGAAATATAGGAGTACTGAGAGGGAACTGAATGTGCCAGCTGGGAATATACAAAGGAGGGAGTGAGTCATGTAACTTCCAGTCATTTGGAAAGGGGTCATCCTAACTGGGCAGGGCTGCAATTATTAAAATTTATGTCTCAAACATTTATTCCTGGGTAGAATGAATAAGTGATCTGCTAGCAGATCATAATGATCATAAATGATCTGCTAGCAATGCTGTGATAAAGGTTCTGTCAGCGATTATAGGGATTTATAATACAGAACTAAAATAGTGCATCCTGGTCACTAAAATAACTCTAGAGTCAGACTTTGGATCAAGTTATTGTAATGAAGCAGCTGACTAATGCCCACAAAAATATCCACATGCATGGGAGTCATCCTGATGCAAGCTGGTTGGGTAACTGCTTGTCTAAGGCTCTTTTTGCTTACAAACATCACTATAGAACGTATGGGTACTGGGTTATGTGAACACATTTCTGTGAGCAAATGCTCTGAACAAACACATGAACATCAATGCATACCTGTGCAAGTTTTTTAGGCCAAAACAAGCCATTAGATTGTAAAGAAGCATATACTCTTAAGGCTGAGCTAGAAGTTAATCTAGTACTCCACAGTAACTCCCAGTAACAGAAATGCTGTCAGTACTTTAAACAAAATAGTGTTAAAGAGACATCATTTCCAGGACTTTTTCTTAGTCAGCTGCCATAATTAAAAATGTGCTTTCATATGGTTTTCCAAAAAGAAATACATTTCCTATTGTTTCAATTAAATTGATGGATTCTTTAACCATTTGATAGCTTCCCCAATACCTGTGTTGTGATATTCCAAATGTGAGCTCAGTGGCTGACATGGAATCTCAGCTTTTATCCTTGATGTCCCTCCGTGAGTTCTATCAGCTCTTAATGTGGCTTTGATGCATGTAACTTGTAAATTACAGGATCTCACAACAATAACAATTTGAAAATGGAAAGGAAAAACATGTTCAGTTAATGTTCTGCTACTTGATGTCTATGTAGGGCAGGTAGGGTTACTCTGCAGTAATATCTAGCATTTTCAGTGTAAGTGCCTTTCTTTATGACTTGCCACTGCTGACAGAGCAATCCCAAACACATTCCAGCGCATCTTGTTACTCATCAAAGTAGAACAATCCTCCTGAAGTTCCAAATGGTAATTGGATTTGTACAGAGCCTGCCAAATTAAAATTGCCTGTTTCAAAATCTAAAACTTGAGCAAAAAAAAGTACGGGAAATTTTGAGTTCCAGATGACAATGTACTCTTATCTCATCATACTACTATAGAAGGTCTGGTGCATGACATAAGAAATCATCCTTGTCAATGCTTAACTGTGCTATCAATAGACACAATTTGATATATTGTTAGACACAGTTTATAAATACATCAAAAATCTACATCTGCACACTAATACATAAAAGATTATGCAGACTATATTGAAGTTAATGAAATTAAATGAGTTAAATTTTACTCAAATGCTATTGTCATGCTTGACAACTACATTGTTAGAGTTCATAACAAAACCAGAACCCAGTCTCAATGGGTGACAATTATTAAAAAAACTTAATACTGAATCCTTGCCTGAAAGAGGCCAGCTGATTTTAGAATATTTCTACCATTAAAATGATACTTAGCTCCAGAAGTTGATCTTGATTTCAGTATTCTGTTGACATGTATATGTAAATAAACATTTGTGTGTGTTTATATCTATAAAAACAACATCTGTGTTCATGAACAGAAGTTCTGCATAAGGTTTTTCACCATTATTTTGTGCACAGTGATCTGCAGCATTGTTTAAATAGCAAGTAACAATTAAACAATATAACATTTTTTCTTTCAAACTTAAAATAATCCAAACTAGTCCCAACTTCATGAAAACTGCATGAGTCCACTAAGGGTCATGACATTATTTTGACACAAAATGACTGACGCTTTGGTCTCAAAGCCATTAGTTATATGTTTATAAGCAATACATTTCCTTTTCTATATATGCTATGGTTCATGTTTTTCACATGCAAGTGTAATTACAAAATGAGCCATAATTTCCAGAAACAGAAATCTAAACTAGGGGTCCCAAAACCTCTCAACTGATTCAGCTGGCCCTACAGGAGGCTTAACATTTTTTAAGAACACATTTTTACTGCCTAAAACCAGAAAAGCACTTACCCATATGTTTAAATCTAACACATTTGAATTATCTTCTGAGTAGAGATGCTTTCCAGAAGTGAGAGACTTAAGATCCTATCTAGAGATCTCACAATCTAATTTTAGGCACAAAGCTTGTATGCATGTATATATCTGCATAGTTTATCATAATAGAAATGTTCTTGCTGAGCTGAGATTTTCGACGGATTAAAATCAATAGGATGGATTACCACAACTCTGATTGCTAATGATTCTCAGAGATTTCCATCTCCACCTGAGTTTGGCATGACTGCAAATTCACATTGTAAATTCAGGCACAAACCCCAGGCCACTCGAAATCTGGGATACCACTGCTGCTCCCTGAACCTGAAAAATATGAAGAAATGGTAAACTGAAACTTACACATTCTGTCTGATCCTGGGAATTTCATTCTTAGGTACAGGAAACTCATGTTTAGGTGCTGAGACGCTATTACCTAAGTGCTTTTCTCTTCCCAGTTCATGACTTTTGGAACTTTCATAACCATTTTTTTCTCTGCATTTTCTCTACCGATTTCCTCCCACCTATTTCCCTCACACCTCATGTCTGGCTTAGCTCTTCTGAGGAAGCAGCTAAGGATGGAGTCAAAGGCAGATGCACCTTTGTAACACTTAAAACCATCTTGTCATGTATAGAGCCATCTTTAAATATTATGTAGTGTAGCTACTGATATGTAACAAGAAAAAAATGAGGAAAGAAGAGATTACAAAGCCTTTCTTATAGCACTTCCAAGACTGTGATAAAGTAACTTGGAATCAAAGAAATTTAGGAACCTTCCTTCTACCTTACTTACAAATGTGAAAGGCTCGAACCCTGTGGGAAATGCCCCATATATCACTGAGTTATGTTGATGCTGAAAAGACCATTTACTGCTTTTCTGACATAATAGGTGTCAGAGGTTCAGGTATCTGCACTCTAGTACAGGCAGCAGTTTAATTATTAGTTGTGGTATTTTGCTCAAGATATAAATCCTCGAGAAATCTTGACACTGAGAAATGGAGATCAGACCATGGGCAAGAAAAAAACTGTCACTAATGCTCACAGAAAAAGTACTGCCTTGATAAAAAATGTTCAAGATGTCTGATAGGGAAAGAGCTATAAAATAATACACTAGGGAAATTCTAGAAGTCTTAACAAAAATCAAAGAATATTACAAAACTTAAGGTAACATGAGCATGTTTTTTAAAACCTGTAATACTGAACTAACTGCCTGTACCTCTGCCCTTCAGTCCTCCTTGAACTATGGTTCCAAGATAACGCACCACATAAAAGTACCTCAAAAGAATTATTTCTCCCCAAAATTTCAAAAATGGCAGGTGTGGAAAATCATGTTGATTTTAACTGTGCAGCAGCTCCCCTCCTATATAATACAGTATCCAAAGCAAACAAATAATGGAAACGTACCAGGGAGAAGTCAAACCCGACTTTCCTGTACTGTAGTATTGCATAACAGTATTTGTAATTGCGTTATTCAAGGACATGCTGATGTTGAGTAATGCCCTTAGCTTACCTAGGATTCAACCTAACATTTAGTGAGCCTACAACTCCGGAAAATATCTGTAAACTCTAGCATTGTAAATTTTATATTGAGGTAAGGAAAAAAAATAATTACTAAATGAAACATGTAGGGTGCTAATGTCTATACAACAATTTCTTATATTGGTTATTTTTCATACATTAAGATTGTCCCATGCAAAAATTCATGTGCTGGTTAGATGTTGAACATAAAATGGAGGAAAAAATCTTTACATGGTTTTTCTCCTGTGGGCGTAAACAGATATTTTTAACTTCAGCTACCAAACAGAACTGACTGAGACAGAATTAGATTATACTTCCAACCAATACTTTGGTACCTTGCAAATATACAACAGCTGCGATTCTGGAAGATTTAGAACTAAGTTTGTTAATATCAGTTGTTGCTAAGAGATGCATTGCCTTTAGTAGAAGAATGAATATGCACCCGCATACTAAGTGGATCGATGAACTGAAAGCCACAAATCCAACACAAAATAATATGTTTATGTTACAAAAGTGCCTGAAAATATTTTATTACGGGGAAAAAATCAGCATTATTGCACTTTGGGTTCATCATGTGCTTTGTTGACTTTCCTCCTCAAAGAAAGTGTACTCAGTGATGGCATTGTTAAAAAGGAACAAGGACTGAAAATCACATTGAAGACTATAACCCAATATAATTCTTTCAGGAGACTCAAGAACTTAAACCATTAAGCAATAAATTTTTAGTGTCTAGTCTTTTTTGAATTATACTGGAAAGTCTAAAGAAGTTTGAGTCTTGCTGACAAAAAGCTTACAATGGAAGATACGCACCAGATGTTTTCACAGAGTTATGAGTATTGCAGTTGCTCATAACTGTTTCATACAGCTATGAGTGCTGCATTGTTATTATCATCACTATAGAACCTGACTCTTCTTTACTGCTGGTTAATGTATTCTCCAGTTTCACTTACCTCTGCTTGGTACAGTGCACTGAGTTTCAAGAGTTCTCTCCAGACTTCCTTCATATTTATTAACGTACGTCCATAACTTACTTCTTATATGAGTTATAGCTAGTGAATGCTCCATCCCTGGCAGTGTCCAAGGCCAGGCTGGGCAGGGCCTTAAGCAACCTGGACTAGTGGAAGGTGTCCTGGCCCACAGCAGGGGGTTTGGAACTAGATGATCTTGAGGTCCTTTCCAACCCATTCTATGACTCTATGAATCTATGATTTTATTGACAGATATTTGTTCCATGTTTATATTGCTCTCTAAAAAGAAGATCTTAGTTGACCTCTTCTTAGCACACTTCACTGAGACCACTATGTTAAGAGGGGAAATCTGAGTTGGTGGGGTTAAATTACATATATGGCAAGGTCTGAAAAGACAACCAAGGTCTGAAAAAGTTCAGCCAGCAAAAAAGCACTACAAAAAAATATTAACCATGATCTGAATCTTCTTCTTAATAACCGTTTGCTTGGTCTTGTGGGGAAAAAAAAAGAAAAAAAAGTTACCAAAAAAAAAGGAGTTTTAGACTATGGAAAAATGTTCTTTAGCAAAAGACCATCCTCACTAGGAGACAGAGTAGTTGCAGCAATAAGTACTTAGAGACTAAAGCACAACTGGACACAATATAAAAGCTTTAATACTTGACGGCGCCAGAATAAACTTTCCTGATATCAAATTAGCAAAAATCCCTCTGTGATGATTATGTATAAAACACATTTTAGGTATATAACCATTACTCTAGCATATGGAAGATTGAAGACAGAAAATTAAGTAGCTTACATAAAGCCCCAAAGATCAGCACTGCTGACATTTCTAATAAAATTCAAATAACTCTTACTTCCTTGTCTGTCTTCACTGCATGACTATCCTAATGATTTTTGTTGTTGTATGAATGAAACTGCTTTTTCTCCTTGGAGACAGGCATTACTTTGAACCAACCCTCCTCTTTCCCCCTCCCCCCACCTGCTAATGATCTCTTGGGAGAAAAAAAGCAGAAATCCAGCTGTGGTAACATAGGGCTGTGTCTTGCTCTAAGGAAACCGCTTCAGGAAGAAGATTGGTGAATGGTTATGAAACTGCAAAGTGGATTCCAACATGCTGCAGAGTCATTCCGTAGCATGTCTCAAAGCAGATAAGCTATGGAAAGCAAAATACAGCTTCTCAACAGCAGATGGTCCCAGATAACTCCCAACAGCAGATATCATACTGAGCCGCTACTTCCTATATCAACACCACTAACATTTTTTTCACTAAACAACTTTTCCCCTCTGACTTGGCTAGATCAAGGACTCAAATATCTAAAAACTGGATTTTGCTGCAGTTGGGTTGACTTTCTGGAAGTGGCCACCAAGCCAAAATACCATGCTATAGTTGAAATACACAATTGCATGTGGAAAGGAATGCATTAAAATTCTGACTGACGGTGGGTTACAAATTCAATGTAAAGTACAGAAAAAAACATATAGAAAGACTATGGGTAAAAACTTGAGGGTAGCTGCTAAGTGTGCTTTTGAAGGTTCAAAAATATGAGCGAATTCTTAGCTGAATCATATTGCAGTCAAATTATTATCGTGCCTTCAGCTGAACTACTTCAAGCGGAGAACTGGAAGATCTTGTAAACTAAGCAAGGTTATCTTGGGTCAACTCGTGAATAGAAAGTGTCTGTGCTATCACAACTGCTGCCAGCAGTTCATTATATAGCATCTCAGTGAGCCTGAAGGAGAAATAACATAGCTGGTTGTTAGATGATGTTTGATGCTACAAACAACTTCTTTTGGGTAAGACTGATAACAAGGTTGTGACAGTCTGTTGTCCTTCAATATCATGCAGTGCATCTTACCAATGGATATAGCTTTTATACACAGTTGGAAGGAGAGAAGCAGAGTATCTCTGAGGATGTCATGCACCTTTGCATGGACTGCTACAGGACTCCAGCTGGGGGAATTTTTCAGCTCTTTTTGGAGCTCTTAGTTCTGCATCCTGTTTTTCCCACAGCTTTTTACATCTGCAGAGAAAACATGGGAGAAGAAAGCCCAAGCTAATGATGTGTAGTAGCTATAGCTGTTAGCTCCTGATATGGTACTCAATACACATTATGAGTGCCTGTAAAAAGCGCTTCATTGCCTGGATGTCAAGACCTGGATGAATCCTACCAGATTTTAGGCATTTAGAACCACTAAAATGGGCACCTCCAGTCTATCCAAAGCCTGAAATGCTCTTTGAGACAACTGTACGAGAAACTCATAGAGGAAAACTACTATGGCTTCCAAAGAAAGAATAAAGCACTCTTTGTGTTCCCAGGACAAATGGCTAAATATTAAGCTGACTGAATCTGGCCTTTGAATGTACGATAAGAACATGAGAACTGAATGTGTGTACTTCAAATTCAGGCCAGATATTTTGTCCTTGTGCCCACGTGAATTTCCCCTGCAAACAAGTGCTTTACTGTTATCTTGAGCTTCCTGCTTTTTACATTCATGTTTACTCTTGCATAAATTATAAGCTCTTTGAGACAGGAACAATTATTTTTCACTAGTATGGCCTCTGATAAGCCTTACCACTGCCAATACCATGCTGCCAGTAACTAACAGCATTTCCAGCCTCAGCACTTCACAAGCCGCAAGACTTCAGACACTGGTTCTTGGGCTGGTGGGGCCTGCTGACCTCTGTGGGCTCCTTGAGCAATGTCACCTGCTCTCCGGTGCCCAGTGGAGTATAGTGAGCTCTGTATGAGCCAGATGGCTACTGCAGCACCTGCCTACATGCAGGTGAGCCTGGTGCTTCGACTTCTCCCAGAGGCCTCTTCCCCAAGAGCTACACATACCTTGGAGTGCGGGCCTGTAACCTCAAGTGGCCAGTCTCGCTCATTGAAATCCTCTTGGCTTTAGAGTTAATAATTCATCTCGTTTTCCATTTTCAAACAAGGTCTTTATTTGCGCAACGTAGATTAAACACGTTATTTGCAACTGTTTTGAACCACTGTTTCCCAGCCCATTGTAGTGGGTGAAACCATGGGCATGACACATGTTTCTTGTAACAGCAGAAGGCCCACTGTATCTCTCCCCTAACACAGACATCTTCCTTTGTACCTAGCAGCATCTATAGTACGAGAATACGCTTTGAAGCCGGGCAGAAGACGCTGAGGCCCCGGCACTCCAGGGGTTAACTGCCGCGACGCCACACCAAAATGGCGCCGCCCGCCTTCGCACCCGCCCCGCGCGCTGGGCAGTCGCGCGGCGGCCGTGGCGCGCCGCTGTCGCACGGTTATGAGTCACCGCCAGGGGCGCGGCGCGGCGCGCGGCTCGGGGGCGGCGGGCTCGGGGCGGGCGGCGCTGCTGCTGGCGGCGAACATGGCCGGCGTTCCCGACGCCGCTGCCTCCGCCGCCGCGCCGGGCAGCGGCGGGGATGGGCGGCGCGGCGGCGGCCCGGAGCAGCAGGAGAGCTGCCGGGGTGAGCCGAAAACTCTCTGGGGGAACAGCGAGCCGTGGCCGCCCGCCTCCGGTTCGGGGCAGCCGTCTCCGCAGCAGCGAGCGGAGACGCTGGGCTTCTACGAGAGCGACCGGGGCAGGAAGAAGAAGCGGAGCCTCTCGGGTGAGGGGCGGTGGCGGGGCGAGAGGCCTCTTCCCGCAGGTCCTGGCGGGTGGAGGGCAGCGAGGGCCCCTAGGTAGGGTTGTCCCTCTTGGGAGACCGGAGTGGCCGAGGCGGTGTTGCCCGGGGCGGGCGGTGCCTGCGGGGCGCGTCGCCAGCGCTGGCTCCTCACAGCGCCGGCCGGGCCGGGCCGCCTGGGGGGCCAGGGCCGGGGTGGGTGCCGGAGGCAGGGCTGTGGGCGCTCTGTGCGAACTTCGGCGAGCGACTTAGAAAAGTGAGCTGGGACCTAGCGGGCCCGGGAGCGGCGGCGTTCGGCCGCTCCGGGAGCGCGGGCGAGAGGGCGGGGAACTCCGCTCCGGCTGTGCTGCCTTCGCTCTCCCTGCCTTAAGTTTCGGCAGTGAACTCGCCTGTGTTGGTGCTCCTTAGCGTAATCCCGTGGTGGCCCCGCTTTCCACACGAGCGTGTTCAGGAGGGGGAGCGCGGATAGCGGGTCTCTGCGCGGTGTCACGCAGCGTGTTGGGAGGTGTTAAACAACAAGGGCATTACCTGTCCCACCGTCATACACTGAAGCGGAGGCTGAGGCTGTTCGGTCGGTACCTGCCAAGGAGTGACAGCAGCGAGTGCGTAGCATACCGGTTCCTGACAGGAGCAGGGGACTTAGACACGGGGCTGGGTTTCCTGAGCCCCACAGCCGGGAGAGCTGCGGGCTCGATGAACTTTCTTAAGTACGAGAAATGCTTCGTCGTGTTACGGGTTCTTGTTACACGAGCTTTGAGTCTTTGCCCCTACTACTGTATAGAACAATACTGTTGGAAGTTGTGTGCAGTTTATTAGAAGCCTTTCAAAGTAAATGTAATCTACTAACTGAGGACTTTATAGGGAAAAATAGGAAAAATGTCATGGTCTTTGCTATCTTTCTGCAGCTGTATTTACTTTTACACTTGAACTGGGCTTTTTTTAGGTATCTTCAGAGTAATTTTTGAAAGCAACCCTGCCTTTTTTATGTAATAATGATCACTCTGTGTGACAGGGTTGATTCCGTGTTACTAAGATCATAAATAACTTTATTAGCACCATTAGTTGCGCTGGTTGCTGAAAGTGGTGTTCAGATATCCAGGCTTTCTGCCGCAGTGTTGGTTTGAAGGTGATCCCACAGGTCTTACCAAATACAGAAAAGAAAAAGTAGGAATTAGGATTTAACTTGAATAATCTGCCACCAATTGAAGGCTTTCCTTCTGAGTTTGACAGGTGCTGTGTCCCTTTCTGACATGTATTATGTCATAGGAAATGCAGCATCATTGACTGCAGTTCTGGGGTGTTGGTGAGACTGGTGTAATTTCCATAGTTATAAAGAACTGGCTTTATTGTTATGAATTGCTTTTTAGTGGGGAAAAAAAAAAAGTGGTCAAGATGTGTACTAATGTTCCTGAAAGATGAGCAAATAGCTTAGTAAAAAGTATGGAAATTGTTACTTGTGTGTGTGCACAGGAATTCCTAACTGTGTTCCAGTTGATCATAAACTCTGAAATAGTTAAAAATCATTGGTGCTCTGTGGCTCTTCAGGACAGGAGAATGTTAGAAGAACAGGTTTTTTGATAGAGCAACTAAAACTTCTAACTCATCTAATGATAGGAGTATGTTACACAATAGAAGTAGGGATTTTTCACTATACGGAGGGAGGAGGAAATAAAAAAAAAACCAACCACCATATTGTGCTGTTTTAGCCTTGATTGATTTAGTTAAGTCTTTATGATAGAAGTGTGTTTTAGGATTAAGGGGAGTGAAGTGAGTGCCTGGAATCGTTGGATTTACGATTGAAGTTACGATTGCACAGCAGTAGAAGCTTATCTAGGTATGATACGTTTCACATTTGCACAAATTTTCCTTTCCATTTCTGGTTAATGGTTATCCTTTGTGTAGTTATGCATTGAAGTATAACTTAGGTAAATCATTATCTTCTTACTTTGAAGGAACTAGTGGCCTTCTATGTTTTGAATATGCTTGTGCTTTTCTGTTCTGAGTTGGGGAGATAAATGAGGATAAGCATTAAGAATATGCTGTCTGAACAGTTTAAACCTAGGGTTTAAACGCAATCTAAAACTTTATGACTGCAAAAGAGGGGAAAGTTGAAGTGGAGAAGGAGTTTGAAGTAGGAATTAAAGCATTTACTTACTTTTAGAAGAAAATGATGCTTTGATAGCAGAATTAAACTTTTTCAGATGATTTATTACTCTGTCCTGCCTTGGTGTCTCATGCTGTTCTCCTTGCTGCATTTCTCCTGCAGGGTTGGCCACTGATCTGTTTCACAGCTGACGCAGAGATAGGGCTGATGTAGAGTGGCAGTAAGTGCTCAGAAAGGAGGTGGCTGAGCAACTATGGGCTTCAGTGCACCCCTCTCACTGCAGAGATTGTTTTGCAGTCACAGTCTGGAACTTGTGTACTGATCAACCCCAGTCATGAGGAGTTGTCATTTCTTAATTTCAATGGCATGAAAGTCTAACCAGATGAAGGAAACCTAAAATCATTTGTTTTTCAATAGACCTGTGAACCAATTTGTATGGGGTAAGGAGGGGGAAAGAGCTCATTAGTTAGGATATCTCAAATTGGAAAGGACCTATACAGGTCCACTAAGTTACTCCGTGGTGTATATGCCATATTTATTTTGCAGGAAACTTTAGTTTTCGGAGATGCATTATCTTTAAGTTAGAGAAGGTTGGTTATCTGAGGTGGAAGAAATATACCTGGGCAGTTAACAGAGTAGCTAAGTGGTGTGTTTATATCTAAGGTTATCTCTTGCTATAAAAAAGAAGGGGTGGGGGGGAACAAAAAATCAAAACGAAAAAAGTTACAAGTGATAGTATTAAAAAGGAAGACAAAGAAAACAAGTTTGCAAGACATCGGAGCAATCATAAAGTAGTAGAATGGTTAGGGTTAGAAAGGACCTTAAGATCATCTAGTTCCAACCTGCCTGTCATGGGTCACATGCCACGTCACTAAGCCATGTCACCCAAGGCTCTGTCCAACCTGGCTTTGAACACCACCAGGGATGGAGCATTCACAACCTCCCTGGGCAACCTATTCCAGTGCCTCATCACCCTTACAGTAGAGACCTTCCTTCTTATATCCAATCTAAACTTCCCCTGTTTAAGTTTGAACCCATTACCTCTTGTCCTGTCACTACAGTCCCTAACAAAGAGTCCCTCCCCAGCATCCTTATAGGCCCCCTTCAGATACTGAAAGGCTGCTATGAGGTCTCCTTGCAGCCTTCTCTTCTCCAGGCTGAACAGCCCCGACTTTCTCAGCCTATCTTCATACAGGAGGTGCTCCAGTCCCCTGATCATCCTTGTGGCCGTCCTCTGGACTTGCTCCAACAGTTCCATGTCCTTTTTATGTTGAGAACCCCAGAACTGCACACAGTACTCCAAGTGAGGTCTCACGAGAGCAGAGAGGCAGGATCACCTTCGACCTGCTGGTCACGCTCCTTTTGATGCAGCCCAGGATACAGTTGGCTTTCTGGGCTGCGAGCGCACACTGAAGCCGGCTCATGTTCATTTTCTCATCAGCCAACACCTCCAAGTCCTTCTCTGCAGGGCTGCTCTGAATCCCACTGTCCATGTCACCGACAAAAGGTATTGAACAAGACCGGTCCCAACACTGATCCCTGAGGGACACCACTCGTTACTGGTCTCCAGCTGGACATTGAGCCATTGACCACAACTCTTTGCGTGCGGCCATCCAGCCAGTTCTTTATCCACAGAATGGTCCACCTATCAAATTGATGTCTCTCCAATTTAGAAACAAGGATGTCATGCGGGGCAGTGTTGAACAGTTTGCACAAGTCCAGGTAGATGACGTCGACTGCTCTGCCCCTGTCCATCAGTTCCATAGCCCCATCATAGAAGGCCACCAAATTGGTCAGGCAGGATTTCCCCTTAGTGAAGCCATGCTGGCTGTCACCAATCACCTTGTTGCTTTTCATGTGCCTTAGCATGCCTTCCGGGAGAATCTGCTGCAAGATTTTGCCAGGCACAGAGGTGAGACTGACTGCTCTGTAGTTCCCTGTGTAAATAATTTAGTAGAATGAACTTCTGCCTTGTTGCACTGGAATGAACTTTGATTTAAACTTTATCTGTAAATATTAGGTTTTTACTACTCATTAAGCTACCTCTTGTTCTCTTTTGTCTTCAGATAAATACCTTTAAGGATTACAGTGGGTTCGGCCTGCTTACTGGAAGTGGATCAGCAATACATATACATATATAAAAATCACTATCAAAACAAGCTCATACAGGGAAAAACCGTTCAGTTTAAAGAAATAATGATATAAATGATTTGTTAATACATAATGAGCCAGCAGTTAGTGAGTTGTATAGCTGTGATCTGTATCAGCAACGTGATAAATCACAATATTACACATACACAGGGTGTTAATACACCATCACAGGCTTCAAAATGCCAATTTATTGTCCCCCCAAATTGTAATCACATGCAATACATGTGCCCCCCACCTAGAGCAGTGTAGGTTATACGCACACCCTGCTGCTTCTTCTTTTATATTTCTGTTTGAGCTGATTCCTTCTTTGCTTTAAAACTATTTGTAATTTTATGGCTGTTCTTCTGGCTAATGTTCTTCATCATCTTCAATGTGATGAATATTGAGGAGCCACTATCAGATGGTTTTGGGTGAAGTCTTTACACGTAGCATGTATACTTGCATTCCTCTCTTAACAGCTGTTACCTAGTCTGTTTTACTAAGGGTGTGTTATGCAGCCTTTTCTTTCTCCACAAAAATGGGAAGCATTGTACCATGCAAGGTCCAACCCCTGCCCAGTAGTCACTAAGTCTTTTGCTAAAATCTGAATTTACTATTTGTGTGTTCTTGTGTCATGGTAAATGATCTGTAGCTTTTAATCTGTCTAGATAGGTGATTTCCATCTTTTGCATGTTGTGTGAACACTGAGAGTTTCTATTTTTAAATGCCAGTAGTAACCAGAAATGTTGGATTTTATTGTAGTGTTTTGTCACTTCTGAAGTGTTACCAGAAGATGATGATGTCAGACCTTGTCAATGAGTGTCAAAACTTAAACTCAACATCCTTGTCCTGACAGCCTGAATTTTCATAATTGCAATTTTCATATTTTATTTCATTTTGCAAGACTACTCTGCACAAAGCCTTTTTTAGAAGCCATATGAGTTGACTGTACATAGGTCAGTCAGCCTTTGACTTATTTACCTGTAGCCATTAAAATGTAGGAGACCTGTATGTGCTTGATGGCTTTTTGGTCTGGAAAGGCTTTGATCTGGTCATGAAATAATCAGCATGCTTGTACTGTTTGTGCACTGAATCACTTGGGATCGTGTATCTGTGAACATTTTGATCTTCCAGAAAGTTGTTCTTTAAAATAAAGAGTAAGTTGCTAGCGTTGCTGGGAGAAGAAATAGCTTTTAAGAAGTTTAAAATAGAGCTTAGTAAATTTAGGAGGACTGTCAGTACATTAAGGATTAGGTCCGCTCAACATACTGCATCCAATGTAATTGCTTTGAGTAATATTTTGGAGAAGTGGGATGAAACCAATTGGCTGGGAAGAGAAGTGGGAAAATGATTGGCTTGTTTTGGTTGTTCCCCTGGGGCAACAGGGATATGGTAGAGCATAGGACTTGCTTCTCTTATAGTTCCTTCTGTACCAAGTTATTTGATGTTCTGGTTATGATCAACAGAAACTTCTGGGATTAGATACAATACAAATGAAATATGTAGCAAGTAAAAAAAAAAACATAGCGGTCTCCTCACACTTTGGAGGTCATGCCTGAAGTGTCTTCTGCTTATGTGTTCCTGAATATAGATCTTTCATTGCTGAGGTTCATCAGTGCTGAGCTAACAAGAGGCTACTTCCTTGAACACAATGAAGCAAAATACACAGAACGGAGAGAGAGAGTATACACGTGCATGCGAATACCAAAAGAACTGGAAAAGGTGAAGTATACTGAAAGATTTGTTTTAATTTAGAGATGAAATCTGTTGCATTACATTATTTGAAGAAATACTTATTTTTCAAAGACTTGCTACTAAAAAAGTTAAACATCTGTAATGATTAGTTTTCAGTGTTAGTAAGTTAAGCATTTGTTTCAGGGTTTTTTGCCTGTTTGTTTGCTGCTTCTGCTGTTATTAGGCAAGACAGACATGGCTAACTTTCAAGTCCAGATGATGACAAATTGATTCAAATACAAAGATATCACTGATCCTTAAAGGAATGTTCAAGCAAAATGAAACTTTTTACAGCAAGATGCAATTAAAAAAAAAAAAAAAAGATTGTTTTAAAGATTTATTTGAGGATGGGAAGATTTCAGTCCTTTAAAATATGGTGATGGGTCAGTTTCTATCTAAGGTTTTTGACTTAATTTTCATAGCTTTCTGGTTCACTTCTTGCAGCTAATTACCACATCCTCCCTCTCTGTCCCAGTGCTACAGCCCTTCCTGAAGCATTCCTGCCACTTCCTTTATGTCAGCTTAGATATAATTTTGGCCGTGCAGTGAGCTATTGCCACTGCTCTAATGTAGAAGAGAATTTTACTCTGTCTTACCCTTTGTGATTTGGGAGGCAAAGGAATATGCTCAAGGATGATGAGTAAGGCAGCATTGTAATAAGGTTTGGCTAGGCTGCAGTGTAACGATAACATTAAAAGTAATATAGCTAAAATTCTCAAAACTTTCCAGGATTAAGTTACGTAGTAAGGCTAAATCAATTTAGCTCTAGCTTACACTGAAGGGAGAGTCTGTGTGATTCTTTCTCTCACTTCAGTCTCCTGCCTTATGCATGCTGCCTGTTTTACATGAGCTATGGTGCTTGCTGGACTGTTCTAAGGGTTAAATCAGCTCATAATTTGGCAATGAATGCTTCAGTTTTCTTGCTCTGTTTGTTCTTCAATGGGATAGCGAGCTGAATTGCTTGGCTGGTATTCTTGAGAATCCACAGTCTACGCAAGGGCAGAAGGCGAGCTGTGTAGCTTGGGGTAGGGGTAGAAAAGCGAAAGAGCAGTGGTGCATGGAGGGACAGTAGGATTCCTTTTGTCAGCAGCCCTCAGATTTCTCCTTCAGTGTCATTAAATTCGTCCTTAGTCTGTGATGAGACCTTTTTTCACAAAACTCAATTCCCAGTCAGTTACTGCAGGAAATCACTGAATGAATGAGATTAGGATGGACCTCTGGAAATGATGTAGTCCAAACCCTTGCTTAAAACTGCATCACCTACAACAGCTTGCTCAGGACTAGATCCAGTTAGATGTCTCCATGGATGTTGTCTTCACAGTCTCACTGTGAAGACAACTTTACTCTTTACGGTAGAATATTTCAGTTATGGTAGAGTCTCAGTTGAACTTTATAGCAGTTTTACATCATCTCCATAGTAATTATGTATACTATTATGTGCCCTCTCCAAGTCACAGGAATTATTCTGAATGATCATCAGCATAGATTTCCAATAAAAATTTCAGTGTGTAAGAACAAGGCAAGGCCAACAGTCTTTTAAAAATAAGCTTGATGCTGTAAGTGGTGAAATTGATGGTTTTTGCATGGTAAATCATATTTCAGTCTGTACTTTCAATATGAAAGAATATGAAACTGAAGTAGTAAGCATGTGGATTTAAAAAATGATGTTTATCTCTTTAGAGATTCTGAAATAAATTTGTTTGCATGGGCTTAGTCCAGGTTAGTATACATACTAGCTATATCAAATCAAATCATACTTGTTGAAAAAGTACAATTATTAACATCTAGAAAGCAAATTTACACTATTTAGCAAACTAAATAGTGTACGAATCATCATCTCTTGGAGGAATCACTTGCCTCTGTGATTCAAAAGTCTGCTTAAAGTGTGAGGCACTAGGAAAGGAAAAGAAGAATTTTCTTAATTGATGATATTGTTTACTACCCAATTACCCAATAGTGTAATTACAGAGTAGTAATGAAAATCATAATCAGGTAGAGTGAGAATAAACTGGAGTAAGTTTATCAGAGCCTAATCTTGGGACATATTCTTTAGCATGCACTTGTTACATGTACCTAATTTTAGAGTGGGGTGTAATGTTTAAAGGGTAATATTTTGTTATTGTTCTGAATACTTTTTTTTTTTAGACAAACTAGATAATTTGTAATATAAATGCTACTTCTGCTCAAGCTTTTTGTGCAGTTTCAGTGAAAGTTCTTCAATGTAATAAGTTATTTGTCATAAATAAAAGGTGGTCCCTATTCTACCATCTTAGGGGAAAACTTGTCAATTCATCTCAAAATTAAACTTGGAGCTTTTGTGCTAAAAAATAGTTATGATGATGGAAAAGCTCATTAAGCTTTTCTGTTTGCTCCTCAGTATCTGGAATATAGCAGCAAAAATAATGTTTACCAAAATGAGGGGAAGGTTCAGTGCTGATTGTATTTCATCAGGCACGTGTAAGTTCAGTCTAGTGAAAAATTAGGAAAATGAAGGCATTAAACAATTGCAGATATTAATGCAAGATTATAGAATGTGAAAACCTATAATTGCCTCAGGCAGAGATAAAGTTTCTGTTTAAGTCAAAAAGAAAATGCAGAGGTTTTTTTTTGATTACAACGATGCCCTCAAAGGATGCAGAGGCAATGACAGGCTGTCTTTCTATTTTGCTTGGGTTAATGAGTTAAAAAAGGGAAGATACATGTTCAGCTCCAGTCATCCTCAGTGGTGGATATTCAGCGCTTGGTTTAAAAGTTAGCAAAGAAATGGGTAACTTGATAGCATATTAAAATGCAGTGGGTAAATTCATCCATTATTTGTAACCACCGCTCCTGATAATTTTTATTGATAACCCTCTGCTGAAATCTTAGAAAACAGTGCTAGAGGTGAATGAGTTAGTATCAGGGAGAAGACCTTAATGTCGTGGTGATACTGAAGTACAGACTGCAGAATTGGCAGAAATAATATTATAAGGGAAGGCAACAGTTCAAAAATGATAGCTGTGCTCTTAGACCAGAGTCAGTCATCAGTTGCTTGCAGATAGATGTACTGGAGCGTATTCTGTAGGACTGCTTTCAAAGTTACAAGGATGCATGAGTGAGAGAAAGGTACATGTCGGTGATACTAGCTCATTGGACATTGAACTGGCTGTTGCTCAAGCTGACAAGGTATTTTGAAAGGCAAACAGGTTGTGAGAGTTAAAAGTAATTTATTTGTCCTTTGATTTACTCCCCACTTCCCCACCCCTCAAACTGGTGTCCGTCTTTCCCATCAGCAATACATGAAAACTTTAAATGCATTTCTGTCATGGATGCATAGGCCTGCTTAAAGATTGCTAGTCTTAATTGTGTAGCCGATGATTTTCCTGGCAGGAAAAAACACTACCTACTGATCTGACAGAAGTGTAAAAGCCTATGTCTAGAGTCTTATTCATGTAAACTTTAGATAAATTCAAAAAGCAGATGAGGAAGGAAAGTCATGCGGGGACAGTGGTATACAAGATCTTTCTAATTAAGGGATTTCTAATGGCAGAGTTTAGGTCCAGTTTAATTATCACAGAATTGCTTGACTCGTGGCTATAATAAAATGACTTTAACTGTTCCTGTTAATTAAGGATAAAGCATTTAAACTGAGAGCAACTGGAAGTTTACCTCTTTGTATTTTATACTCTTTGTATGAAAAAGGTGGATATTGTGTGAAGGAGAATTACCACATCTGGTAATTAGCTGTGCAATAGGGAATTAACAAGGTAAGAAAAAGAAAAGCATATTAAAAAGGAGGTAGACAGAAAACGGTTGTGCACATGTGCACACAGCTCTACTTGACACATACCACAACCCCCAAGGTTAAAAACATTAACTTTTTTAACCCTAGGGGAAGGTCACCATTGGAAAATGAACTGCAGTTATATCCACATGTAATTCATCTATCCAGTAAAGACTGAGTTCAGTGAGCCATGGAAGTCTGGAAAAGCCTTTGCTGCTTGGATGTTGTGGTGCAGAATTTTTGCTGAAAAGTCTTCCAAGTGCATAGCCTGTTATTTTTGTTACAGTTCAGCAGATTGAACAAGTGAGGGTATTGTGCTTATTTGGTTAATTAGTCCTATGTAAATGTAATTTTCATAAAATCATACAATTCTTTATAAACTACTAACATACTTTTGTTTTATTTTTGTAATTTAGTTGATGTTTTTTGGAATCTTTTTGTGCCTGGATGCTTTTCTGTATGTATTCACCCTGCTTCCTTTGAGAGTTTTTCTGGCAATGTTCCGGTTCATCACTTTGCCTTGCTATGGCTTACGGTAAGTTGATTCAAGAGAAAGGTGTTGATACCCTTAAATAATGTTTATTTATGTTTGTATTTAATTTTATAGTCTTCAGTACTGTTTAAACTACTAATGACTTCTTCCACTGTAAAACAGAAGTTTTGGTCTAAACTAGTCAAAAGGTATTTGTATGTGGGATCTAAGCTTTGCCAGCAGTCACTAACTGTCATCGTTATTTTCTTCAGACACAACAGTTTGATAACAGCAGCACTTAGGCATATTCAGGTTAGTAAAGGAAGGAGATCTAAGCTTATCCTGTAGTTTTGTTCTTTTAACCAACATGTATCTGAACAGTTTCAAGATTTCTTAGATTGGAATTAATGACTTGGTTCATGTCTTTTGATAGGCTGTTTGATATTGAAACAGAATTTTGGTGGGATTTTTTTTGTTTTTGGGTTTTTCTGTTTGTTATTTTGTTTGAGTGTTTTGTTGGTGTTTTTGTTGTTTTGGTTTTTTACAACAGTTTTCTTTATCTGCATGGTAAACTTTGCCCAAAGAACCCCTGAATGAAATGTGTTATTTTCTTTCTTTCAAGCAATCTTAAGACAGTAATCAAATGGGACTAACTACTTGGAATAATATTAAGACATTTTAGATCTTGATGCCTTGCTTTTTTGTTCAGATCAATAAGAAGAAGTTGTTGCTAATTCGTAGAATTTTTGGTTTGCCTTTCTTGTGTAGGTGTCAAAAATTGGATAGAACTGGTTTCTGTTCTAAAAGTTGGGACTTCATGGTAAAACTGGTTATGTAAGTCTGAAGTGTGGCCTAAAAGAAAGAGATTATTTGTATCAGTGTTGTAACTTTTCCTTGTTATAAATAAGGACTTAAGAGTTTTCATTCTGGATCGCTCCAAACCTGAAGTTGATTTATGGTAGCTGATTATTTTTTTGGTAGTTGCTCATATTTGCATTATTTATAGGTTTTTTATATGTGAAGTGCTTTTAGATGTGTAGTTTAGAATGTATGTTCTGATTAGAGCAAATGCAAGTCTAGTTGCAAAAGAAATAATATTTTAAAGCCTAGTTTTAATTGGAAATGTTTGTACTTCGGTGGTGCTTAACATAGGCACTAGGTGGCAGTGTAATATTTTATTGTGCTGTTAACTTAGAGCTGAATCTCAGTCTTTCATTATGTTGAGAGTTTTCCTAGGTGTATGAAAAATATGGCAGCTATTTAGTTTTAGTCTCATGACAGGTCAAATTATGTGCCTATTTGTTAATATCATAAAGGTACTATTGCTAAAATAATAAAATTTAGGCAAATATAATGGATTTTAAAAAATCACTTGGATCTTACTATTTTTTCTTGTTTAAAAAATGTTCTTTCTTGTTTATAAACTCAGCTTTGCTTTTTGCCAAGTTTTCTGCTCTTCTGAATTACGATTAAAAATTTGAAAGACCAGTTGCTGGTTTGGGGTATTGTTCAATATACTGAAGAAAATGACATGGAACATACCATATACACTCACACGTGTGTGTCTGTATGTACACACACCTGCAATATTAAAATTTAGTCTGCTTGCTTGATAGTATTTTTAGTGTGTGATGCAGGATAGAATCCAGTTTGATCTTTTCAACTTGGCTATGTTAACTTTAAAGTGTTATCAGGTAAGATGCAGTGAAAGTGAATTATTTTGAGTGAATAAAACTTTGTTTATGTAAGAACTCCTGAAGCAATTTCGTTTGTCACAATTTCCTCAAAGGTTTATGGACTTTATTTCCTTAGAATCTCTTTACTTGTTCAATACTTGACGCTTTGTCTAATTTATTAATATTTTAAAATTGATGACTTTTACTCAAAGGTTCACAATTCATATTTATAGTACGTACTGGAACTTTTTCAGATGTAATAATTCTTATTTCTGAATATTCAGTGCCTCCATTTTGATTTTGGGGTGGGTTTTTTTGTTGTTTTTCTAGTTATGCTGATTTGATTTCTTAAGGCAAAAAAGATTTGGGATTTTCTTCTCACTCACGAAATTGATTTTTATCTAACAAAATAGATTTCAAGAGCTAAAACATCTGTAATTACAAAAGGTACTTACAAAGCAGGTGGCTGTTTATCTTTTAGCTTGCTCTTTCTCACAGATGTCAAGTAAATGTTGGGAAACATGACTAGTTGTTACTTGAACCTGCCACATCATATTCCATTCTGTGTAGTAAATAAAAGTGCTCCTCCCTTCATCTTGACTTTTTTTTAACCAACATCTCAGTGAAGTGATTGAGCAGTGAGTGTTCCATCTCCCTTCCAGTTTACTCTTCAGTTTATTTCCTCATAATAGCTGCTCTTTTTCAGTGTAGAAAAAGGTTATATTACCCATTATTTTTTTAAAAACCAATAAAACCCTGTTCCATGTAAGATGGGCTAGTTCCTGTCAATGGAACTGTGTGCAGTACTTAAATGTAGCGGGAGTGCTTCATAGCCTCTTCCTCATGTTTTAATACTGCATTTTACAGAGTTCTGAAAGGGAACTAACAGTAATGTATATTAGAGAAATTTGTTTCCTTATGCTGTCTGGACAGTGTAAATGCTTCAGTGTGACTGCAGAGTTGTCATTCCTCTTCACTTGATCCTTCCGTTTGAGTAAATTTGGTTCAGTGTATTTGTCAGAGCTGTATTGGTGTTAAAGTAGCTATTTTAGGGAGACCCTAAACTTTGAAAACTTCAGTCAGAAGAATCCAAGATTCTGTCATTAGGTAAACAGAGCTTCTGGTTAAATCGCTGTGGTCAAACTGGCAGAAGCTGAATCATCACATTGTGGTGGTTTTGGCAGGTGCAACTTCATTACTGCTATGCTCTGTAAATAGCAGGATGCTCTTAATAATTAACAAGCACTTCACAAAATTAAATGACATCTTCTAAAATTGCAGAAAAAAAAAAATCAACCCAGCTCTGATGTATTCCAAGTCATGGAGAGAAGTTTCCCTGAATTATTCTTTTTTAATCTTCTAAATTACTCTCATCTCATTAAACTATTATTTGACATCATAAAAGCACATACTTTGCTCTAACAAGCAAGTCTAAGGTAGAGAGATAAGTGGACTTGGTGGAGTTCTCTTCAGAATTACAGTCCTTGATGGTAGGTTCCTAAAACTAACCCTACCTGTGACTGAAAGGTAGGGTTTTCTTCTGCAGTTCAGACACATCTTTTTATTAATACCTCAGATGTGGATGTTCTGTGCAGATTAATATCTCTGCTTCTTTGCAAACACTTTTAAAGCACTAACTTCTTGTTTTTCTTGGAAGTATGTTGCACACCAATAAAAGCTCTTGTGGGAATGTGGAAAAGCTCTTCTGTATTATTTGAAAAACACCACGATATGAAGACTGAAATTGTATGTTAGTGAAACTCTGATGGGACTCCCAGTTTAATTACACTTAAAACTATTTTCCATCTTCTCCACAAAGCAAGTAAGGACTTGTTACGGAAAGTGAGACTTCATTTCTTTCCCTCCAAATTCTGGTTTTCTAAAGAAAATACACAAGTAGATTATGAATTTTCTTGTATGTGAAGATTGATTGACAAGATCTTTACCTTTCTTCCATGTAGAAATAGATACAGACTGTAAATATTTTCCGTGTTTTTCTTTTACTCCACTCTCTTCTCCGTGAAATGAGTGGATTTAGGTCCTGCCAGCAATAACATCATTAACTTCAGTTGTATTATATATACCTCTTAAAATTCCCATCACCCTCCTGTGAAGTCACAGATTTATGCCTTTTAGTAGGAAATAAGTAGAACAGCATTAGTTCAAGAAAGAAACTGTAGGAAGAAAGCGTATCGTGGTAAAACAAATAAGCCAATCAAAACCCACTCTGAACCCCCAAAACCAAATCCCAGACAAACCAAACTAAACAGATATACTGGCATTCTATTATGAACATTATTTCTTTGTTCATATTATCAGGTTATTAAATAAATCTAAAACTTTGTTGCGTACTTTTTGCTGAGGGCTTTAGCTGTTAAATACCTAAACTTCCTATTGTCTGGTTAAGTTCATGAAGAAAGTAGTGCATCTGTCTACCAAAACGTCTGGCTTTCTACCAAGCAAAAAAAGGCAGGTGCATTCAGTATTTTCTGTAATAAACTCTCAGATCTAGTACTCCTTTCTCCTTTCCATAACAGTGCATAGTGTAGCAACATTACAAACTTCTCTTTCTTTCTTTCTTGTAAATCAGACCGAAGGGAAGAGCACTTTCACTTCCTTTATAGGATGGAATGTGGTGTCACAGGGATTCCTCCTTGGTGAGTAAATCCTGATTTTCTTTTTCCTTCTGTGCTGTCAGCCAAATCCACACATGCAATCAGTAAAAAGACTGATTACAAATGAGTAGTGTAGCTAAATTAGCCAAGGTATTTCAAAGGAGAAGCCAACACACTGACATTCATTCAATGCTGTTTATGATAGGTATATTTTCACATGGAACTGCATCACTGTGGAAATAAGTTGTGATTTTAATAGATTTTAAACATTTTTTACATAAACTGCCTGCAGACCTGTTCAGCCCAATTTAAAATATGATGTCTTGGAAAAGCTATAGCCCCTGCTGTAATGCCTTACGCTTTTTTTTACATTTATTCTAAGCAATGTTTCAGTCAGGTTCATAGTTACATTTTTGTGTGTTCTTCCGGCGTTGGTTTTGTTTTATTTTTTTTTTTAATGCTTAATGTAAATTTTGGGGAGTTCTGCAAGTTCATTGCAAGTATCTTAGTATTAGACTTGACTCTCTGCATAATGAACATATGATAAGGTGCTGTATTTTATTTACTGACTTCAGTTATAGTTGATTCTGTTATGAAAAAAATAAAACCTTAATGGAAGCTTGTTTTAATTGTCACTTATTTGAAACCTCAATTTGTTTTTTATTTATTTTGAGACAGCTTTCATCGGGGCGTAACAGCAAGGTTGGTTTTGTTTCATTCTTAGCATGATCTCGTGCTGTGGTGCGTGCATGTAGAGGCTTTTTATTGTGTGAGAAATGAAATGCCATTTGAAACCTTGGCAAACTCAGCTCTTTGAATCTTAGAATTCTTCATTTGGGACATATTTTTATCATTACTTAGTCTGTATATCTCAGTTTTATAACAGTTAAGCCCTGCATATGTACACTGTATCTCTCTTAAAGTATCGAATTGGATTGATCAAAATAAAGCTATTTTGATTAAAAAGCTTCTTCTGGAAACCAGACTTGACTTCAAAGTGGAGCATATTTGTAGGGAAATATGTCCAATAAATCACTTCGCACATTTTGAAAATTCTTGGTGTATGCCCTGCAGACAAACTTGGCTTGGGTTTTATTTTCCCTGACACCCTTATTTATTATGCTAACAGGAAAATACTCCCTTATGTGTTGATCTGGTTGTTCTTGTTAATGCTCCATATAAGATTAGAAATTTATGATACAGCTGTTCATCAATGAAGGTTACATTGAAAGAATTTGATCAAGATTACATGTAACTATCTACATGTAAACCAGAATACCACAGTTCAGTTTCCATACAAGTATCTGCAATGTGAAAATAGAGAAGATACCCAAACAAAACTTTAACTAGACCACCATTTCAGTAACTGAAATACATTATTAATTAATATAAATCTCAGTGGCTTTCTATTTCAAAGTATTAATAATATAGTTAGAAAAGGTTTGCCTTAAAATCCTTGCTCAAGCTTGTAACCTCAGTGCTAAAACATTTCTTCAGTGGATTGTTAGCTGAACAAGCTATATAATGAAAGGGTTTTTTAATTGTGTAAGTACAATAACATTTATAGAAGTAATACTTTTATCTTAAGAGTTTATAGATGTATATGTATGCAGGTGGTTAAGTTCATTATTTTAGGATTAAAATATCACCCTAAAGCATTTTTGCAATAATAGTGCATTGGTATCTTTAGATTACTGTATCTGTGAGATCAGTATTGGAAATTTAGTGCTGACTATGAGGGAGTAATTGTTTATGGTAATCTGAATTATTTGGATGAGACTATACTAAAGGAACCAATTGAAAATTCAGCAAACTGTAAACTTAAACAAGAAAAATACATTGAATTCTTGTTGGTTTGGAGAAAAAACAAGCATCAAAAGCCAAACAACTTTACAAGGTGACTGGAAAACCATATGTAATCAGAGTAGAGGGTATCAGAAAGCCTGGAAGACAAAAGTAAAGTAGCCATGTGATAGCATATGACAATCCGTGCAGAGTTAAGTTTTAAAATAATATATGCAGAGTTTTAAATAATACATGCAGAGTGCTTATGCATCAGCTGTCAAAGGAGTTAAGCTCAGACAAGCATACTTGTCTACTGATTACTTTATATACAATATACAGGTTAAAACATTGTTTATTTTTCAGTGACAGTCGCTGAAAAGCATGCCATAAACAGCTGTACTGAGAGGTGTTTAGACCCTTTCTTTTATACAGCAAGAGCAAATTACGGTTTGTCCTGGGGAGCATTTTATGTTCCAAATGACTTAACCATAAGGAAGGCTTATTAAAACATTTAACATCCAATTTTGTTCTTTTCAGAAGTCAGCCACTTACACAAACTTATTCATTAGCTACTTGTGACTTGTAACATCTTAAAGCCAAATACCAGTAAACTGATTTATTTTTAATAATGCTCTACTTAGTGCTAAGTAACTGCAATTGTACAGCTGCTGGAATGAAAAAGGGATTGCTGTGGTAGGAGCCAATGCCAAATGCTAATACACTCAAACTCTTGAGCTGTTTTGCTTCTTTAATAACTTAAAGGAAAGATAGTATGAAATCCAACATGCTTTTCAGCTGACACTCTTGCAAACATAATATATTGGTAGTATGACCATTTGTATGGTCACAGCCATTATGAATGATTGAACCTAATGTTTTTCAGTCGGAACATGGAAACAGAACTCATTACTTTATGAAATATGATAAACGTACTTGAAAGGTCATGATCCAAATAGACATACCTTGAAAATGACAGTCAGGAACTAGTTCCTTAAACTTACATTTGTCTAAAGAAGTTGCTTTTGATGAACACTGTTTTTCCACACCAGACTTTTCTTCACTGAGTAGCTGGTTTACATATACCATGAAATAATTTTGAGTTAGTTTTGTAACAGTGGGTTTTTTAACAGATACCAAAAGTAATCATTTAAAAAAAAATTAGATTTTTTTTTTCCTTGTTCCTAAATCTATAGAACTAATTTGTGGATACCCAGAATATTTGGTAGTATTCTGATAGTATTTGAATTTAATTTTATAGAATAGCAAAGTAATTCTTCCTAACTGTTTATAAGGGAAGTTGCTCGTTTTCGTCAAAGGGGGAGGATATACGCAGATCCAGTAGCTTTCTAAACAGAGGAAGGACTTGGATTCGCACTTCCTAAATGTGTCTCAAGGTGGGCAAACCGTAAACTGGAAAATTTGGGGCATGAGTATTAAACCTTGAGCTTTTGAATTGTGTTGGGAAAAGTAACTTTTTTCTGTAACAGACTGGTTTTCTGAATTCCTAGTCCTTGGTTGATGTCAGCGTACTGTATAAATTCTGCCGTAGTTTCACTTTCAACTGCCTCAAACGCTGTGTGATAAGTGTTGAGCTTGGCATGCTTCTCGTTTTGTTAGTTGGCTGGGCTGAAACAGAAGCATGGTGTGGTAGAATAGGGCAGTATAGTAGTAAGGCATGCACATCACTTATATTAAAGTGAATAATAAGCTTGTATATCCACTTAAGCGTGCATTTGTGAAATATATATTATTTGGACACAGTAACTGAGTTCTTTTCTGTGGAGATTTTTTATCCATTAGTAGGTGTAACGGTAAAGGTACCCAAAGGCTGAGGAGTTTGAACACCTTGTTAAGTGTACACTGTAGAATATTGAAGTCCTTCTGTGTATTTTCTGTGTTGTCTTAATTTGCTAATGACTGTTCCAGTGTAAGAAAGTTTATCTGCAGAGGAGTGCTTGGATTTTCACTGTGAACTCACACAGATTGAAGGATCATCTCATGTTCAAACAGCTCAGCATATTCAGCGGTAATAATAGTAAAGCGATACAAGATTTTATGTAGTGAATAATACAGTGGAAAAGCCTTATTGTTTATTATTGACGTACTTTGAAGAAGTTTAATTTAAAAATTTGATTCCTTGGTAGTCATAGAATCATAGAATAGTTAGGGTTGGAAAGGACCTTAAGATCATCTAGTTCCAACCCCCCTGCCATGGGCCGGGTCACCTCACACTAAACCAAGCCACCCAAACACTAAACCAAGCTAGTCTGTACAGCTGAACATGGGAATTCAAGGCTTAGCATAATGAAACCACTTTTCAGATTCTGTAAAGAGCATTTTGGAGAGCATGACTTGTAGCAAAAACATTAGAAGTAATAATGGAATGATGTTAGAAAATAATTAGGTGAAAACACAGAAATTGTGTATCTTAATAAGGCCCATCTGAAGGACAGTCCATATGCCCTGAATCTGCATATTTACTGGTTTGAGATGTGAAAGTTGTAATTTTTCAGCTATGTAATTAGTCAGCTATGTAATCAGCTAAATTGTGAAACAATTCACATAATATTATTTCTGGAATCCAGTAGGATATTAAAGAAGCTGCATCTTGCACAAAGGCTCTCGTGATACTATCTTCTAAGAGCAGAGTTCACTAAAGCTGGGAAAGTATTAATATTTAATTCACTTCTGCAGCATCACTGCATGTCTGGGGGTAGCTTTGAAGGAAAAGACCAACTGATTTCTATAGAAAGATTCTTCTGCTTGGTTTTTTGTAGCTGAAATGATTAAATACAAAATAAGATGGTTATGTTCGCTATTGTTCTCCTTTTCTTGCTCTTAAGAACAAAACACTCATAACTAATTTTCATGTGAAATCTTTCCCACTGAATTCTGTCACATTTCATGCACAACTGCAAAAATTCAAAGTCTTTTGAAATGAGCTAAGCTGTTTCAACTTCTCTTATCTCTGTTCAGTGGTTTCTAGAGTTGTACAGTATCATGCTGTGAGCTATCACAGTAGCTCAGTATTGTCTAGTTTTTACCTCTTGGCTCCCTAATTTCAAATGAGATATTGAAAGTATTATCAGCACTATGCTGTATTTCTTGTTTGTTTCTTGACCTTTGTATAGTTGTCATAGCTTGGCTGATACCAGCTTTTTTGACATTCTGTAGTATGCATGGTGTTGATGATGTCCTGGGTTCAGCATTATGAATTTGTATGTGATATTAATCACGAGGTCTCATTACTTAGTGCTCAAGATTGTTCTGAAAGGACTTTCCAGTGTTGGCACTGTGTAGTTATTGGAGACAATAAGTAGAAACATACAATGAAAGAAATGAATGCAGAAAATGTGATGTGTGTCATGAGTGGGCTGAGAGTTTTTGGCAGGCATAAAATCGCATCAGCCTCTGTGTGTTTATATGTATTGAACAGTTAGGATAAGAATGATTTGTGACAAATACAGATTGAAACAACGTGAGCCTGATCATATATTAAAACTGCAATGTTAAGTTCTCACTGAACACCGACTACATTATTTCATAACTGCAGGCTTTGCAGTTAGTTCTGTGTATTTGCCAAAAGGTGACAAATCATTAGACTTAATCCATTTACTTGATTTCCTTGTCTTTCTAGGAAATAATTATTCCTGTCCCATATTATATTCACAGCCACACCTCAAAATCCTTTTGTAAATGTTATTAGCCAGAGCAAAAAAGGATTTTGCTGCAGTGAAAGTGCTTTTGTAGTTTTATGCAGTAGTCATGGTTAATCTCCCTCAATCAGAAATATATGTAGACCATAGATTACTTGCTAGTCAATATGAAAGGGTCTTTTTTTAGTGTACAGTGAAAGAGTACTAGAATATATTTTAAGTGCTAGGATATTCTTTCTACTTTCTATAAAGCAGTTTTAGGTACTCAGCCTTTGCAGTAATCCCTTATACTTACTAGGGGTTAGAGATGCTGACAGCTATTCTGTCATCAAGCTGAGTAAATTGAAACTGTGAGGATATTTTTGTGATTTCTTATAAAGATGTGTTTTGAAGAAGTTGTCACAGTTTTATTGTTGGTTCTGCTTCTCATGTACATGAGAAGCACAAGAAGTTACTGTACAACTCTGAATAGAACATTAACAATGAGTGTTTTTAGTTAAAATGTCAGAAGTAAAAAATACTGCAGTTTTTTCTAAATACACAGACTACTGAGAAACTAAATCTAAGTCACTGTTAAAGGTAAAATTCTTGAAAAACATAATTTGAACATACTCTATTGTACAAAAGCTTAATTCCTGTAAGGCACAGCAGTCAAGTGTCATTGATCTGATCCTTTTGAGCAGCCTTGGAATTGAATTGTAGTGATACTCAGTTTGTTCTGGAAGCAGCACGTTCTCAGAATACCTTCGTCTTTACAGTGTATAGGGTGCTGTGTGCAAGTTTGGGTACACCTTCATATGACATTGTTCTTGTGAGTTTGTTTTCAGAGTTGAGGCATCTTTACAAGAGCAGTGTGCTTTTGATTGTGTGTAGTCTGTTCTTAGAGAGTGTGATGGTTGTTATCTGCTTTTACAGTAGCTTCTTATGGGTTGATTTCACTTAAGTGAGTGTAGTCATACTGATGAAAATTAACACAAGCAGAAGCCTGATAGGGTTAACAGTACAGAATAACAGAGGTTTGTGACTACTGGTGGTTGAGCATCATTGATGCTACTTGTGAGCCAGAAAATCTTTAGCATGATAACATCAAAGCATTTTCCTGGGTGAATCTTTCTGGACTGTTTCAGAAACTTCATAAACAGATTCTGCTTACTAGTGCATTTCAAGAGACCGTCCCCTTGTAAAAATTGGTATCCTGCCAAACTTTGAAAACATAGATTTTTTTGAATATTTTGTCTTTAATGATAAAGTAGATGTTGGCTGGAAGAATGAAGATGCTAATTTTCTGAGTAACAAAATTTGATTCTCTCTTTCAAATGCTAAGACCTGGCCTTACTGTTGTGAAGTAATAACCCTTTATCGTTTTATCCCAATCTGTATTGTTCACTATGAGTGTTGACTAAGGGACTTACACTGAAATGACTCTGAGTACACTTCCAAAATTGAAGTAGGTTGGAGTAAAAGTATAATCATTTAAGTGAGATGTAGTTAAATAGAGCACGAAACTTTCTAGATGCAGTTTTGCAGGTTAGGGCATTTTTGTGTGTGTCATGCGAGGGCGTAGTCATAGGTTCTTTAAGCAGCAGGCAAATAAGGGATGTGCTGGAAAATGGATACTTTAAGTTTTTTAATTGGTGTTTTCAGTTGCAACTCAATTTGGTGGGGGGGAGGGGGAGGAATTCACCAAGGCTTTTTGTCAAGGACTTAGTCTGAAATAAAATGTGGTGTGGTTGCTGTTACTGACTTCTGAGAGCAAGAAAATGTCTCTTAGGGTGAGAAAGCCACTCGTAAGCAGTTCAGGTATGTTGGAACAGGTTGAATTCTATTATTCAGAATATAATTAATTTTAATATAGATTATGCATGAAAAAGTATATAGTAGAAGGAGCAGTTGCTCTCTGTAAATCTAAGAGCTCTGGAAACTTTCTCACTCATACTCCTAGAATGAGCATGATCTCACTCATACTCCTAGAATGAGCATGATTTGCTCATTGTGGAATGACACTGTGTGGTCCACAAGTGTTATAATGTAGGAATACTGTATTCAAGGCTCCTTTCTTCTGAACGGAAGGCAGCAAAGATAGCTGAAGTATAATGCTGTAGCTCAGATGTTGTACTTAAATAGAATGAGTCAGGTAGCTGAGGTTTTTGACTTGTCTGCTAGGTCTGTAAAATGTCTTGAGTCCCAAAGGTCATGAGTAATTGTTCGGATGTTTTTTAAAAATAGCATATTTATCAACTTCCTTTAATTTTTTCTTTCTAAATGTGTTACCAGTTTATGGGAGCACTGTCTAATCTCTGGATAACCTTGTGATTTAAGAATACAGCAAATGAAAATTTGTAACTTGCATTGTTAATTGGTTCTGACTTCCCTAAAATGATAACTTCTGCAAAAGCCTTTCAGTGTGTATTAAAAATAAATGTGTAATAGAAATGCTTCTCCATTTTTTTTTTACATTTAATTGTCAAATAACCTTGTGATTTAATTTGAAGACTTTTTAAATGCTTTGAATCCTATTAATATTAAACTAAGTAAATAGACAAGTAGATACTGCCTAGCAATGTCATTATGTTTATGGCTGCTACTGTGGCAATTGAAGTAAAGCTGTTTTCTTCCTGTAGCTTTAGTTTATAGGGTGAAATTGTATAATGACTCATTTAGTGTTCTGGGTTACTTGTGGAATTGTAGATAGAAAACTTCTGCATTGATTGGTTCAAGATCAAACTCAAGCTCTAATGTCAAATTGTTTGCATTTATTGCTGCAGAGCTTAGAGCTGAAAGAAAATATTGAATTGCATTTAGAACCCATTCCTCAGCATGTGGTTTGTTATAGTGAAATTGAAGATGGCTGCTTCATTTATTTTTCTTTTGGTTATAGCAAATGCAATTTCTGTAACTGATGAATTCAAAATGATAAGCCAAATTGGCTGGAAGAAGGAAGGTAAATTAAAAACCACAGGGCATGCATGTGGAAGGTTCTTTAAAAATAGGAGTTCTTGCCCAGCAAATACAGTATTTTAACCAAATGGATGTGGGAGATCAGAAAATGTGTTCAGGAGTGTGATCTATAAATGTGTATGATGGTTATGGTGAGTGAGGAGCAGTGGAAGGAGCAATAATAAACTACTTTAAAATATATCTGTGATTAACAGCTTGTGTAAATTCCTACTGACTTGGTAACATTTGTATCTTTTGAGTATATAACATTTAGTGGAACTTTTTGCGCTTTGTATTTCAGTGATAGACGTTTGCTACAACCTGCTCAGGTATGTGACATTCTCAAGGGAGTTATATTGGTCATCTGCTACTTCATGATGCACTATGTTGACTACTCTATGATGTACCATCTGATAAGGGGACAGTCTGTCATAAAGCTCTACATCATCTACAACATGCTTGAGGTAAGAATGTTGGCATCAGAATATCAAGCATGCTTTTTCTCAGACTATCTAAAATATTGTTGTATCACAGTATTTGTTCTTAGAATATGGCACATCTCATTCTCACAAATGTGCACGCACTCATATTGAGCCTAGATGCAGTGAAACAGGCAAGTTTGTGAAAAATAAATTTTGTAAATACTGCTTCACATTGTCTAATTCCTGGAGCTTATTAATCGGTTGAGTTGAATGGAAACTGAAAACTGGAAATGAAAGAAGAAATGCTTTAAACTGAAATGCAGTAAGTGGAGTGAATGAGGTTTTGAAATTAAGAAGAGTAGAAACTATTAATTTGAAATAGTGGCAATATCCAGAGAGAGAGGAGAGAAGGAAGATAGTAGAAGACGTAGAATTTGGTTTTTAGTTCTTCATTATGAAAGTGTAGCTTCACTGTTTGCAAAGACACGTGTTGCTGCTTAACCCATCTCAGTCTGGGCTAGCAGATAAGAGCCTGAGTACGTAAACAGTAACTTGAGTGAATATAGTGAAACAAGAAAAGGAAATTCTGGTTTGGGAGGTAAGATAAAGAGAAATCAGGGGAAATAAGGGAGGAATCTTTCTGTTTTGTTACTAGTGTACAACATGAAATTTTTAATTGCACTTCAGCGGTTCACAAAGTAAATAATGTTTTTGTAGTTACAATCTTATCTCTATCCTTCAAATATAGGACCTATTAGGAGTACAGCCTCTTAAATCAGAGCTTTGTACACAAGAGTTACTGTGCTAGGATTCTAGGATCTCTGAATAACATTAATCCTTGCTGTACCGTTGTTTGAAGATTGCTAAAATGAGAGTACTCTTTGTGCAAAATCTGAATGTTTTGTCTGAAGATCTTTGTTCTTTAAAATACGAATATGTTGCAAAAGGAACACACTTCATAATCCTAAGTGAAATAAATATCATACAAGCCACCTCAGTTGTTTATTCTTAGGGTTGTGTTTCCTTTGATTTTAGGTTTGCTGAAAAGCATGGACGAATACT
This sequence comes from Psittacula echo, assembly GCF_963264785.1. Taxonomy (NCBI): domain Eukaryota; kingdom Metazoa; phylum Chordata; class Aves; order Psittaciformes; family Psittacidae; genus Psittacula; species Psittacula echo. The sequence continues at coordinate 16,372,550 of NC_137735.1, read as the reverse complement.
AAATTAGCACTTAGTTACTATGTGAATTTTAGTCATGTGTGTATATTCATCCATATACAGGGATTGGAACTAGATCTTTAAAGTCCCTTCCAGACCGAACCATTCTATGATATTGAGAGATAATAATATACTAAATAAATGTGTTCAAAATAATAATTTCTCTTTCTTTCAAGGCTCTTTGAGGTCACTTCTCTTAAAGCTTAGAAAGTACACCACTGTGTGCTTACCAAATAACTGGAGGGACTGCAGCGTTTGCTGCGAATTGAAAGCCATGTGCCATTCGTTTTGAATGAAGAGATTAATTTCTGTGCTAATGTCTGGCAGAACCAAAAGTGTGTCTCAACTAAGAAGTGGGGGGGTGATTTTTTTTTTTTTGGGGGGGTGGAGGTTTTTGTGGTGTTTTTTTTGGATGTTGGCTGGGGGGGTGTGTTTTGTTCTTTAGGAAAGAGGGAAGTCTGTTACCATTCAACATTATTAGAAACATTATATTAGACTTTGAAGTTGGAATCGGTATTTAACTTCCATGGTGTCTCATGAAACCCAACATGCCAAGCAGAGGGCATGTCTTTTAAGGGGCTTTTTTACCATGGTAGGTTCACCCACAGTATTGGCAGAACATGTCACGGGATCCCGCTAGTTGATAGTCAGCTTTCAACAGTTTGAATATTGCCTTGCTTAGACCATTTCAGTGAATTTTGTTGTTAGTCTTTACTACTAATGCAAGCAGTGCTCTTTCAGGAACTGTTAAATATGCTTTAAAAAAAAAAAAAAGTCATAAACTTTACATTTTCACAAATTTTTAAAATAGGAAGATTTTTTTAATTAATTTAATTCACTGAGCTGCAGAGATGTTTACAATGTCCTAATGTTTTCGGCTGTTGGAAAGTCCAGGAAGTGTTGTCCTGGACAGATACAATGAATGCAAAAACTTCAAATTCTGTGCTGAATGCTCCAGATAGACAGCCTCAGGGGAGCATTCAGCACCTTTGGCTTAAATGACACTTTTCTTTTTTAGATTCAGACCCACCGGCTCCTGCTCCTTGTGAAGCCCCAGTGTGCGTTACGCTGGTGACAGCACTCACCATGGAATTCTGCTGGAGCCTGGAGCCGGCATGTAGGGTTTAGGTAAGTCATATTTGGAAAAACAAGCAGCAATATTGTGTGGTGGGTTTTAATATTTTCTATCCTGTCAGCTAAGAAAAAAGCACTGCTTAAATAAAAAGGAAAGCAAAGCCACTATTTCTGTCTGTTAAACCCCTCACAATATTGTGAACAAAAGCTTACCAAACTCTTAAGCGTTCTGTAGTTGGTGCTATCACACCAGGTGTAGTTACTCAGTGGGTCATCACAATGAGCAGGAATCTGATGATGCAGACCACCGTAATTTACAAAACTTTAAAGCCGAAAACACTACCACTGTAAATATCTCTCAAAGTGATGGGTTTTTGAACTTCAGGTTTATTATTCATCAGCTTATGGTTTTGTTCATTTTATTGCATAGGTGATGCTTAAAGTGTAACGTATAGTAGAGTTTATTTGAGATATCCAGTCAAAATTTGGTTAAATTTAACCTTCAAATTTTATGAAACTTCAATGACTGTTGGCTTGAATAAATTAAACTATATGACTTCTCTCCTGTCAGGATTTTAGAACTCATAATTAACAAAGTCAGGAAATTATCCCAAATCTAGGTTTACTTACATTGTCCCAGAAACATATTTTCTAGTTACTAGTTATAGTTCAGTATTTGCAGGTACATTATGCACCTCCTTCTGTATTGTTACGTGTTTTTTTTTAACGTGTCCAAAACTACTGTCTTACAGGAAGATACTGAAAGGAAGTATCACTTGTCTTGATTAAGTAGAGATAATCAGTACTATTTCTGTTTGGTTGAGTTAGTAAGCAATGACAGATACTTGTTGGGTTTTTTTTTTTAGCCAGATGCATTGTGACACCAAATTTAATATTTGAAGTGCTGTTCTTGTTACCGGATGCAGCATAGTTTTAAAATTAGTGAACTGTAGTTTATAGGCAGAAAAAGATCTTTCCTTGTAACAATCTTCAGTTTTACGTGCTTCCTGATGATGAAGTGTTGAGAACTGATGGAACTCCATATGACCTTTCTTGCTGCGATATTGAATTACAAGCTCAGATTGCTCTCTGTGTTGTTCCTATGTTTAGAACCCGTGCTAGGGGGCTTTTGCTACTTGTGCATGCATTTTTTTTGAGTTACACTTCAGATTCTTGTCTTTTCTTCCACACTAATTTTCCCTTTTTAGCAGAATTTCTAGTCCCTCTTGATCACTTGATATGATGTTCTAGTGCTTTTGTTTTTGAATTCTGCTTTACGCAGAGGTTTGTGCTGAGTATATACTTTATTCCAAGATGTAAGGAAACAGTACAAGCAGTGTATTTCTATAGAATATATATATTTCTGTATAGAAATAATTTCTATAGAAATAAATACTTTTCTGTAATTTCAGTCCTTTTTGTACCTATAAGCTGATGTTTCCTATGACACATTTGAAATTCACTTTCTTTCCTTCCCCTCTCTTCTCTTCCCTCACCATTAAACCCAGAGGGATGGAAAAAAAACCCAGGATAGTTTGAGGAAACACATATATTGCTTTATCAAAGGCTGAAGTTTGAACTGTGCTTGGATGTGTTCCAGGGAAGCATCTAAGATAGCACTGCATGGTTATGGATTGTAAATACTGTTGAAAAGGGGATAGTAAATTTGAGAGGGAAAGTAAGCTGCTGAGTATACAAAAGGAGGAATATCAAATCCAAAAATGGAAACGGAATGGGCAAAAGATGAAAGGAGATAAATATGGGAAACTTTTTTTAGGTTGAGTTTTACTTATGGTGGCATATGTTGGAGAGAAATTTGCTTTAAAATTGCTTTAAGGTAGTAAAACGTTTTTCTTGTTTAGGTGGCTGATCGTCTGTTTTCTTCATTTGGACAAGATATTTTGGATGCTCTTTACTGGACAGCGACAGAACCCAAGGAAAGAAAACGAGCTCACATAGGTGTGATTCCTCACTTCTTCATGGCAGTGCTGTATGTCTGTATCCTTTTCTTCAATAAATTGCAAAATTTTCTAAATTAAATTACACAGTAATTGCTCTGTATTGTTTTATGTTAATATATTTGAGAAACTGATGGGATTCTTCAATCAGTGTTCCTTTACTTTCAGAGTAAAATTGCCAGTTCTACATGCTTATAGAATTAATGGAAAAAACCTTTTAACCTGCTTTTAAATAAAAATCTTCATAATGGTGTACTGCTGCAATAGTAGACAGCTTTTCTAAATACCTAATGCGTAGTAAAATGAAAACTGTTAATTGGATAGGTAATGGAAATTTTCATTTCTGATTTATATTTGAGTATTTTGGGTCACAGGGTCTGGAAGAAAGTGTGTTTTTTTCATTTAGTGGAATGTTAGAAACACCTTGCTTGAAACTTTTGCTTTCAATGAAGGGCATTTCAAGCCATGCATATTCAGGATGCAAATGGGTGTGAAGTAACCTTACAGTGAACTGATGAAGTAGAGATATGTACTCTGATAGATGTGGCAATGAATTCAGAATTCTTGCACTTTCCCCCATTTTCTCTGAAATCTTTAGGCTAATTCTGAATCTTTATTTCAGATTTTTTTTTTTTTCAGGTTATGTTGCTGTTTCTCCTGACTAATGTCATTAGGCTCTTTTAGAACAAGAAAATTAGCATAATTACTACATGCTACAGAGCCCTGTGGGTATGTTATGAAGGTTTAAGTTCTGTCTTGCTGTAAATCTAGTTGATAGGGAGATAAAAACTTTCTTTGTTAAACTTTGGAAGCAAAATAGGAAATCTGAGGTTTGGTACTGTTGTGTACTGTAAAATACTTCCAAAGATGCTTCCTTAACCCTGCTATCTCTAGTCCTGCATGCTATTCTTATAATGGTTCAAGCAACAACCCTTAATGTGGCCTTCAACTCCCACAATAAATCACTGCTTACCATCATGATGTCCAATAATGTAAGTATTATATAGCTACCCTGTTTTTTTTTCAGCATCTGTCATCTTTGTGTATCATATGTCTGTTTGCATATTATTTGTCTGATTTATGTCAGTTTCTTATCAATAAAAATTAACTGGCTGTTTCTAAACATTGCAGTTCGTTGAAATAAAAGGAAGCGTTTTCAAGAAGTTTGAGAAGAACAATCTTTTTCAGATGTCAAATAGTGGTATGTATAGCTATGCTAAGCAAGAGAAAATGTGAAGTGAGAGCCTGATTCTCTTAAATTATTCATTTATTTAATGTTGTTTTAAAAGAACTTTACCTTGGTGAATCTGAGCGTTGACTTGAATGCCTTACTTCCCTTACTACCATGCGGTTCAGTAGGATAAAACTGGGATTCCACTTCCACAAACACTGTTTCTTCTTAAATGGCTGGCTTTTGTTTGAGGTTCTAAAGCATCCTATTGGCTCTGTGCTGAATTCATTATTAAATAGGAATCTTAGATTTAAGTTGTGTTACTTACATTATCCATGCTTCAAAGTGTCTAAAGTAGTCTGTGTTTTTGAAAAGTTGAATTTGTAGTGTGCTGTGTTGACAGTGATCTCAGAATGCATATTGTTTGGCACTTGGGAGGATAGGTCTTGAAATATTTCCCCCATCCCTAAAAAGAATTGTAACGATGAAGTAGTTGGCTTATGAAGGATTTGCCAGTGATGACTATCTTTTGACATGCTATCAAGATAACAGTAGAGAGTACTTAGGAAACACATTATGCTTCTGGCACTCCTTACTTGTCTTGCTGCTTAGTATTAAATTTGGGAACTCTTATTCAGGGTGTCTTACGAGGAAAAGCAGATATCCTTTCTAATACTTTTGTTTCTAATACTTCTGTCAGCCATCTGAAATATTTGTTGAATTCTTGGTTTCAGAACTAATACGAGAGATTGTGCTTCAAGGTTGTCCTAGATCTTCTTTGCTTGTAATATTTTCTGATCTTTGAACACACTCGTTTCTGTTACTTTGTGCGTATGACTCTTCTGGTCAAAGCTATACAGATAAGCAAGCAAAATAGAAAATATTTTTCAATTCCAACCACTGATTTTTCAAACCAAAGAACTCAAATGTTTGGTAGGTTAAAAAAATACTAATAATGTAGCTGCTTATTTTAAAACCAGATTTTGGTTTGGACTTTTTTTTATCCAGAGTTAAACTCTCGGAAGACTTGCTTCAGGTTTTGAATTCTGGCTATCGATGGGATTTTTGTCTAATTGCAAACTGCGATAATATTACATGCAAATGTGAAATGGCAGTTGGTTTTGATGCTTTGGATGAAAGACTATTGACAAAAATCTTAAATATGACACATAACAGAAAAATAAGCACTGAGTTTTCATCCATCCTGTAAATTCTTAGAAAAACCTCAAAATAATCTTCCTGCTGGGTTGATAAGATGCTTATTCTGTATTAAGAGTATGTATTTTTGTCTCCAAGATTTAAATACTTATATTTTTTAAATTATATGTATTTAAATTTACAGTGAGAACATCCAAAAGTGATGTGTGCTAAAATACAGAAAACAGATGAGTTTTCTTAAATTTTCTCTCATTAATCACAGTACTTGCAGAAAATAGTCACAGGTATGCACCCAGCTGTCCTATTGAAAGGTGAGGCCTCTTTCTTGATTTAAATGTTGAAATAAATGAGGGACTGCTATTAGAAGTGGCTAGTAATTTCCTCCATAAAAAGCACCTGCAACAGTGTGCTAGAAGAAATGTGTATCAATATTTTATTGCTGGACATGATTATTGAAGACCTGTAATAACAACGTCAGGTCTCCTATTATTTTCCCTGGTGGAAAAAGTGATGACATTCATTATACCGTATGGGGATAGAAGTACGTGAGTGCATACAGAGAAGAGTGCACAAAACAAACTAATTTATTCCCTGCAAACAGATAACTTTTCCCAGAACACTTCTCAGTATGGTTATAAATAGCAATGTTTTTCTTCTCATAGATAAATAATGTAGATAGGTTTTTATGAGAGGTTTTCACCTCTTTTAAACATACTTACTGTGTCACAGCTTCAGTAGGAATGGATCAGTATTGCTTTAATTTGTGTATTCTGATCCTTTAGATGTTTTATTTCCTGCAGCTGAAATGGTAGTGCATCTTGCGTTGGCGTACTACGCTATGCTATATCCTGTGCCCTCAGATTCTGGTTAGCCTATGGATTGTCGTGTGCAGCCTAGAACACAATATGCTACAACTGCATGGCTGGACTAAAATGCTAAAATAAAGCACTGAATACAGTGCTTTCCTCTATATATTGCCCTGTATATTTCCCACCTTTCTCTTGGTTTCTTCTAGAAGCTTTCTCAGGTCTGCAGTCTTTGCTGTTGGGCAACAATGCCAACAGTAGCTGATTAAGCTTAGACAGAGTGAACAGATGACCCTTTGCCCCACCTTGTCTGGGGCTCTTTCTAAAATATTATTGTTCTCTCAATCACATGGTTTAAATTCATTGAAAAGGAACCAAATTGTACACAGAAGCTAAATACCATTAAATCATTTTCACTTGGCGTTGTGCTCAGCACTGGCTTGTGGATAGCGAGCAGATCTATGGTTATGCTGTTTTTCCCAGTATTTCCAGCTCTGAACTTAGTGCAGTGGAGTCAGTGATCCTTCTCACCTTTGTATGGGCATTTAAAATTCTGCTGTAATAGCTAGTTGATTAAAACTTCAGGTCTAAAAGAACTGTGAAGTATCTACATAAAAACTAATGGAACAGAACGCACGATATACATTGGTTACACAGTTATATAAGAAAATCAAACCTGTTATCTTTTAGGTGCAGGAAGTCAGAAAAGATCTTGGGGTTTGTGTACCTGCTTGAGATTGCAGCTATGGAATCTGTGATTTCAAGCATATCGGCTCCAGCAGCTTTCATTTCTCAGCTGTAGCAAAACTACTTTCACGTTGTCACCTGACTTTTACTGGGAAATTTATGTACACCCAGGCAGTCTAAACACTGGCCACTGGAAAAGATTTCTATACAGAAGACAGAACCTTAGATTTGTTGTAGCAGGAAGAAATATTTCTTTACATTTAAATAGTATATTCTCTTTTTGATATAGCTAGTTTTGTAGGGTTCAGGACTAGTGAATGAAGAGACTAAAATTATAAAGAGAAGCTCTTTCATCATTATTGAAAGCCCAGCAGGCTGCCTTCCTTTATGCTTTCGAATGCCTTATTTTAATTTCAAGCCGTGCTCTAAACTAAATTTTTCACAAAACACAATTGTACATCATATGAAATAGTACATTAGGTGCAGCGCATTGTGCCATTAGCTTCAGTTGGCTGTTTGGCCTGATTATTCCTTGATTTTTTAAATCTCTCATCTCAGAAAATTTAACATATTTATTCTGAAGCTTTAGAAACTTCAGGGGTTTTTTCTTTAGAATGTCTTTTTTTTTTTTTTCCCTTAATTCTGTTCTTTTTGTTTTGTTCCTGATTTAAAAGTCTCTTTTGGCTTTGATGAAAATACTGAAAAAATATTTTTACCTTTGGTCTCTGGAATTCACACTGCTTTCTCATATGGCTTTAGTTTTTTTTAATGCTGTTATTCTAATTCAGCTGTTTGTTTTAAGGATGAAGGATTTGGGGCCAGGAGTACATACAAGATAGATCAATGCCTCCTTGATGATTCCTTGTTCAGCCTTTGATCCTTTCTTGTGCTCTGGTCACTTGTTAAGAGGTAGTTGTCACTAAAGTGTATTAGCATTTGCCTAGATGTAAACCATGTTTCACTTCTTACACACTATGATTTATAATCAGCTTTTGATGTAAACATACGAACACTTGAGATTAACATGATCAAAATTATGTTTTCCTGCCTGATTATGGATTCCTTCATGATGTGTCAGGGAATCTGGAAGGAAATTAGTAGGTGCTCTAAAGACTATTTTCTACTTGGGCAAGTAGAAGTGCCACTTGTGAATTGTTGTTCCTGGGATCTCATTGCCTGTCTTGGTAGCTACCACTGCCAGGTACCTAAACTCTTCAGAGTTGAGGTCCTGCCTGAATGGGTTCAGTAATCAGTAGTGTGAGATGCTGGCTCATTAATTGTACTAGTCCATACTAGATGCAGGGTTGTCCTAGGAACATCCTTTATTTCCAATTGCATCTTTTACATGTGTTTTAATAGTGATGATACCCCGTGACACATCAGCAGTTCAACTTTCGGTCTCTGTTGGCAGTCTGTTCCGTCCTTTAAACTGAATGTCTGTATTTCCCAGAAGGATTTAGAGAAGGGCAGAATGTGTTATTAACATGGGCATAGAATTCCTTTTGAATTGGAGTGGCCGGGGAGATGTAAATGGGGTGAAAAATATTTAAAGTCTGATTTGGCTTAGGACAATCCTTTTTTAGGCTTTACTGCACAGAACCACTAGAAAAAAAGTGCATTTTTAATTGGGTTTTGGTCTAATTACCATTGGTTGTTTTGAATATCTTGGAGCCTTTTTTGTCCTTTTCCATAAGGGTGAGAAACAAAATGAATTTCTGAATTACTTGGGTTTATTGTTGAAGCTGCTGTAAAATGCCCTTTCTCCTGTGCTTGAGTCTGACAATCAGTTGATGAGAGGGACGCGGATGAAGAAGAGCAGCCTCAGTCAGTCCTCTCACTCCAAGCAGCCTTGAACAGCTGTGGCAGCAGAGATAACAGATTAGAAGGGAGGCCAATAAGAACTGGAAAAATAAGCAGAGGGGAAATACAGGTGTCAAACTGTCATCCAGTCCCAGAAATTATTGGGGAGAGAATTTTTATGGAAGTTTATTTTTACAGTGTAAGAGGAAATTTAAGGCCAAAGATTTCCCTTCTCAGTTTAATCCTGACGACTGGTGAGGTAACATAGTCTGAGCAGGTAATAAATTTCTGAAGGATTTGTCTGAAACATGGTTATTATAATGTTTAGGCCTGAATTAAGGTCTTTACTTCCTAGGGAGGCCTGTGGAGATAGAAATTCTCAAGTGGGATCTGAAGCACTGAAGATGGGATATGTGTATTGTCTTACGCATTGATGATCATTGATGATGATCATGGCAGTGTGGGAAATACAATATGAAACCTTTTTGAGATTTTGGGCAAAAGTCTGAAGTTAGTTATTATTTTCAAATTGTCAATGGGTATGATAGAGAATATAGATCAAGGAATGCTGGACTGCATATTAATCCATTGGCGACAGTGCCAAGTGATATCTAATAACTAGATTTATCAGAAAATACTGTGTTCTGGTAGTTGGACAATATTTGATTATTTCAGAAGCGTAGAAGAATGTACTTGACTTGTTGGAGTGTTACTGGCAGGTTAGGACTTCATCTGTGTCCTGTTTTTTCTGGTATTCAGAATTATTTCACCAAAGGATTTCTTTGTTTCTTCCCCAATACGTATGCCACCTGTTCTGTTTTGGAAACTTGTGTTTCCTTTGACCTTTTCCCAGCCCATACTGAGAGATGAATTTATGTACCCCATAGTGTGCCTTTTTACCTGTGCACGTGCTTTCTCATTCTGATTGAATTCTTCATGCTTTTTGTTCCCCTCTCCTGGAGGAGTCGTTCGTTTCTTTTTGTACCCTTTCCTTCAGGCTTGCCAGTATTTGGAAACTTGTTTTTTAAAATTAGGGATATTGTTATACTAGAATATAGTGACTGCAGTTTGTGTGCTTTTTAGTACGTTAAAAAATGTGATCCTTCCTGGAGCAAGATGTATGGGTTTTCCCTGGAGATAGGGTACCAAAGGATCAAAAAAGGCTTTGCCTGTTCTGGGAGGGCAAGTCATAGGACTCACTCTCAAGTCGGACTGCTTTTGTGTTACAGTTCTTAACGGTTTTAATAACTGAGCTAATGTATCCTGCTGTTCCTTTCAAAGGTGGCACTGTGAAAGGCTAGTAGACACCTTCTAACTAAGCTGTAATAGTTGTCTTGAAATACCTTCTCCCACCCCACTACTGGATCCAGAATATAACAGTTTGGATATCTGCATTCTGTAGAAAACAAAATTTGCCTTGCTAGTAACTTGAAATGGCAGGCAGGTGTGTTGTCTTCATTTTTGCACCAGGAGGTGCTGGTTCTTCTTGAATCACGTAAGAAATACACAAAGTTCATCAAGAAACATAGCTATTTTATTAATGCATTAGAAAAGTTGATAACAAGTCTGTTTTATTAATGCATTAGGAAAGGTGATAGCAAGTCACAACTTAAGTCCCTTCTGATGCTGGGGAGCCTGAGTTGATGCAGCATTGGACAAACCTCCAGTCAGGCCACAGCATAGTACAGAGATCCTGTCCATGATGAGGTTCCCATCATCCTCTGCCCTGAAATCTGATCAAATAATTTAAAGAAGACTTAATAAATGATAGAACTCAGCATGCTTAGATATCTGTGTATGCAAATAAATGTTTCTTTGGAGTTGACAGCTTTTCTTTTTCTTTTTTTTTTTACCTAGACATAAAGGAGAGGTTCACCAACTACGTGCTGCTGTTAATTGTATGTCTAAGAAATATGGAACAGTTCTCATGGAATCCAGGTGAGTAAACTAGTAGAAAAAATAATACAGAATGACAATTTCCTGTGCTATTAACAATGGTATCTTTTGATTCGTTCCTCAATCTGAAAGGTAACTAGGACGTTTAATTAAGGAAACTTAATTTGACAAATTCCTTAGATTCTCATTTTTCTGTTTCTGGATTTCTTATAAGAATGACTTGCTCCTTTCTGTCAGAAGTAGGTACTGTTGTGCTACAAACTTCCTAGTTATGTTTCAAGTAGCATCTTACATGATTTCTTCACAGCTCTTCCGTTTCCTTGGTGGACATTGAGGAGGAAGGATCCCATAGAGAACTTGGTTTCATGAGGCTAATGAAATAGAAATCTGATAGATTATGTAAAAATTTCTATTCATAATATTGATTATACTTACGATTTTATATTTAATACATACTGAGTAAAATTTAGTTATTTTATTAAAAATCTAGTTTCATAGTTTTAAGACCTTATCTGTGTGGCGTATTTTACTTGAATGTTACTAGTCTACATAAATTTTACCTTAAGCATCTAAATCACAGGTACTCTGCTTCATACATACTGAACATGACTATCTATTACATACAAAGGTTGTCTTCCTAGCAGAGATTAAACTTCACAAAATAAGGGCTTTAAAACCTGATCCTAACTGTGGTGTGATTGGATGGTACTGATGGGTTTCTAGAACGGTAGTGGAGTAAGTGAGAGCTTGCACACTGCAAGCTGAGTGGTGATGTAAAGTTACAGCCTCTTCAGACTCTTGAGGGCTTTTGACTGTTAAGCAGAATTGTTACGATTTTTGTTCTGTATACTGGCATCACATTAAATAGCCTCACTTGTTTCTTCCCAACCTTCAGATCATCTTTGGGTGTTATTCCCAGATGTTTGCATGGTGGTTGCTTCAGAAATTGCGGTGGATATTGTGAAACATGCCTTTATAACAAAATTCAATGACATCACAGCTGATGTAGGTATCCTCTTTAGAATACTGAGTGCTATTTTAGTTGTAGTTTATTTTGCTAATTTTTTTTTTTTTTTTTAATATTGAAATCTCTTCCAGTGCAGAAAATGTAAGAATTATTTTCAGGATAGGATATTTTTTGGGAAGGCTTAGTAATTTCCTGATGCAATATACTTCTGAGGATCTTTATAATGTGGAACAAACACCTCTGCTTTTAAATTAGCAGTTCCAGATGCATAAATTACTGAAAGTGTTGTATAACAGTTCACATAATTACTACAATCCACGTAACTGGCAGATCATTTTATGAAGTGATCACTAGTTAAATTGATAGAAAGTTACTTGTTCTACAAGTCTAGATGGAGCTTGTACCTTTTCCTATGAGAATGGATTGTAGGTTGAAATTCAGGGTTTAGGAAAAACATCTTGTGAGGCTGCTGAACCTCTGTTGTTGCATGCGTATTAAAGGTGGAAACTGAGATCAGAGATACATGTTTCCACTGTCCCTGGAGCACTAATATGAAGTAGGTTATATTCGTTTGCCACTCCTGAAAATTCTTAGGCCATATGTATTATGCAGTCCTGCTTTTAAAGTAGTAGATGAGGTTACTTTTTATGTGTTATGACGTGATACACGTCTTGCATGTCGTGTGAGTTCAAATGTGCTTGATAAATTTGTGTAGTGATGAGCCAGTGTTTTTTCACTTTTAAAACCTCTTTTGAGGAAATGAGATCAGAACTTGTAAGTGCTATCTTTTCCAGTATCTCTAAAGTAACTACATTGTGCAGTGTAGAAACAAGTTTAATGGATGTACTTAATAAGCCAGAGGCATTTATGCATGCCCTACTTTCATATAGAGAGTGTGGAAAAGAGCAATAATGAAGTCATGATAGCCAAGAGCGTAGCGTGCTTCAGCGTGCTGAAACAGCTGGAGGATGGGGCTCATGAATGACAGTTTTGCAAGATTTATTTAACAAACCTTGTATTTTTTGGAAGAAGTTCTAAAGGTTTATGATTGCTAGGTCAGACATTTTCAGAAGTTTTGAACACCTGCAGTGCAGCTGCCCTGCCACTTACCCTTAAAATAGATGCTTTTATGTCTTAATATGCAGAACTGTTTTAAAGAGAAAAATAAGCTACATTTACCTTCTGATACAGCTTCCTTATTTCACAAGATTGCTTGCTTAGTGTATAAATAAGCTTTCATTTGCTTAATTTGATCCCAGTCCTACCTTTCACGTAGCTTAAAAGCAATTATGAAATGTAGGGAAAAAGTATCCATGATTTCTCTTACTTTGTGTTTCTGATGATCCTCAAGTTTAGCAAGTGCTTATAAAGTCTCATTCAATTCTTAAAACATAGTATAGTGTTGTTTGTTTGTTGTATATACGAGCAAGTTACCTTATCATGGAAAGATAGGCTCATCTGCTGAAGGGTGTAGTTAGACCTAACTAAAACTGGCTTGGACTACTTCAGCCTGGCGTAGATTTATTTTATTAATATCTCTGCTGCTTCTATAATGTAATAACAAATGAATCACACATCCTATGTGCTGGATTTTTTCCAGGTCTACAGTGAATACAGAGCCAGCCTTGCTTTTGACCTTGTTAGCAGTCGACAGAAAAACGTAAGCCTCAAAATAAAGGCATCTCGTGTTGCCTAATATAATTGTTACAGCGGGGATCGTAGAATATGATGTTGGGTACTGGAACAAATAAAGAAATACACAACTCTTAACACTCCTACAGCACTGAAATTCTACCCTGCTTTTTAATCAGAGATAACGGGATATATTCTTGGTTTTATACAGTTGTTAAGGTCACTTCAGGCTTTATTTGATATGTTGTTGTGAAGTCTTTTCCAAATACACTTATATTCAGGGAATGCTTGTACCAACTTCAACGTTTTTGAGATACATGGGAAGTAATTCACCTTAACAAGATGTCATTGAGATAATTTTCAGTTACTGCTCTTTTTCTTTTATTTTAATTGGTTTGCAACAAAATACAGTATTCATCAGGAATTTATATCATTTCTTCACCATGTGTGCAGATGTATAGGGATGTTTTTATTTTGCATGTTACTGTTGTGACATAGGTATTTATAAAGCACCCAAACTGCTTGTGTTTTTCATTAGTACTGGGTTTTGGAAAACTATTTACAGCACACCTTTCCTGATAAGTCTGTCTGTGAGTGCTCTGGGTGAGTGCTCTGCCTATTAAATGAACTTTATTATTATAATTTATGTACTTTTCTTGGGAATGTTTAATAGCTATTGCTAGGAATGAAGTCGTTATACCTCATAAAGGAGTTAGACACCTTCAGTTACAAATAATTTATACATGTTTAAAAATGGTTTGTAGTTCTCAAAACTCCATTCCTTTCCCTAGGAATCTTCTGTGGAAAATAAGTATCGTATAGCAACTAATTTTGGCATGACTTTTAATAGTGCATGAAAGCTGTCATGCAAAGTAGTTGTGTTTTGGGAGTTCAAATGTAAGCATATTTTCAAAATTACTTTAACACAATTATCCTGAGGCTAGTTATAGATGCTCATAGAATGATTTAAAATCACTAGCATGGTGGATAATTGTACTTTCATCCCTGTTATGGGTTTTTCTGTACAGTATTGAGGATCAAAGTCAAAGTAATACAAAAAAGTCTCTAAGCTGGTAATAATGTGCACATGAGATATCATGGTGCATTTGGATTCAGTGTCCTAATTGCTCTCGATTTAGAGATTTGTATTATACTCCAGTTGCTCTTGGTTTAGAATGCTGAAGCTAATCTTGCTGGTCATGGTAGTATTACATTTTTGTCTGAGAGTACAGATAACTGCGTTTGGATTTCAGAATGTGAATAGGTAAAATTTATACCAGTACAGTGTTTGTTAGCAGAGATTGATTCTTATCTAGAGGGTGTGCCAAGCTAAAATAAGTTCATTCTTTTGCATAAATAGTTCATTCTTCCTCTTTTTGCTAGGCATATACAGATTATAGTGATTCGGTTTCCAGAAGGATGGGCTTCATTCCTCTTCCACTGGCTGTTTTAGTGAGTTCTATCTTTCCTATAAGTTTTCTGTCAATAAGATCTCACTTTGAGAATATATGCCTGTGAGATAGCTGGCTCATTTTGGTGTTTTGAGGACGAAATGATCACGTTAAGTCACAGAAATGGTGCTGCAAGGTTGAGTTAGCATTCAGTGTAATCTGTATCACCTATTAATTGTAACTTCATGAATATGTTACTGTTTATCATCTCTTCATAGAAAATCAAATATATTTTAATTTTATAGAATTTATAAGCACTTGGATTGTAGCAGTGGAGCTAAACTTCATCTGTGCTTATTAAACATTTATTCCTGTTGGCAATTATCCTGTTCATTCATTCGGAAGAGTCAAAGCAGCTGGTTGCCAGAAGGTTAGCAGTAGTGTACTAGTTTTTTTAGGCTTTTCATGGGAGTCCTCGTGGTTTTCCCTGTAATGATATGCTTAATGACTAAGTTTTCTTTTCATGTGAGTGAGCTGTGTGGTGTTCAGCTGCCTGCCGGGTTAAACCGTGACAATATGGGGCACTGAGCTTCTGAGCTGTTGTGGAATACATGATTCTGAAATAGTTAACCCTGTTTACATGGACATGCTGCTATAAAATTAATTACTTCATTATTGGAATTGTGTCCACATGCTCTCTAATCTGAATTAACTGTTGCAGAATGTTTTGTGTAAATAGCTGGTCTGGCTCTCCACATACACACATGCAGACAAGCAGTAGTTACCTTAACACTGGCTATGTGCCCTTGCTTTGCCAGCCAGGATGGTAACTAATCATTTTCCTGAAAGAATATCAATATGAATTAACTTAAATGTAATTTTTTCCATAGAGGTGGGGACAAATATCATTGACAGACTCTGCCTAGTTTTTTATAGGATTTAAAAAAAAAAAAAACCACACCAAAAAAAAAAAAAAAAAAAAAAAAAAAAAAAAAAAAAACCACCAAAAAATAAACCAGCTGGGGTTATAATCATGATTTCTTTTATAACTGAGCAAAGTACATCCAGTGAGAATTGGATTGAAATGCTTTTTTTCAATTAAATTGTGTGCTAATAGGATATCCCTGAGACTAAAAGCTTTAAAACAAACTGAAGTGCTTTGCTAACTTGGAACCCTAACTGTGAAATGCTGAAGTAAACCTGAAGTTTCAGGATCATTTGTTACTGAACCTTGGGATTCATATACCTAGCCCACAAAGCAATTCTGTGTTCAAAATGTTAGCATAGTGTGAAACACTGATTCTGTTTTACTGCATCAGCATCTCTTGACATTTTCCACAAAAATTGTTAACTCAGCTTCCAGCCCTTGACTGGGAAGGGTTGTTTTTGCTCAGTATTTTACTTAAGCATCAGTGGAGAAATAAACATTACCAGACTGTAGCTTTGGCAGAGTTGCAAATAAGTGCTACTGTAATGCTTACTCAAACCAAAACCCTGAATAGTTAGCACTATCAGGGGAACATTAGAATAAATTTCTGTTAATGTAAATAATTCTACTTCTGTCTTGAATTTACCAAATAAGAAAGGTCTGTTAAAATATTCATGTGCTGTATGTTTTAACTGTTTAACTTTTGTCTTTAAAACAGCTCATCAGAGTCGTAACAAGCTCAATAAAAGTACAGGGAGTCTTAGCTTATGTTTGTGTTGTGCTGTTTTACTGTGGGTAAGTAAATACACACAATTGAAACATATTTATCATTATCTGATCAAATAGGTGAAAAAAGCTTCTTTTGGTATGTCTAGATGTAAGTGTAGACACAGTTTATGGTCGGTAGAACATAAATGCAAAACATGCTTATAAACTGAAATTGAGAGTGCAGATTGGTCTCTAAGTACTGTAACTGCATTGGGTTATCATAGCCCACATTAAGTAACTTCAGTAACGAAAATAACTAATTGAATAATATTTGACAGACAAGCAGCATACCTCTGAATAAAAGGGGAAATTGAATTCTAAGGAATTAAACTTTCTGTGAAAAGAACAAAAATTCCATCTGTCAACAAAAATAAGCAGTAAGTACTGCGAGCAGATCATGAATTCTTCTCTCTGGTAGCTGAAGGCGAGATTTCTTCCTGTTAGGAAACAGCTATATAAGAAAAAAAAAAATTAAACGCAAGGCTCACCCTTCTGGGAAGGATGGGGTCAGTAAGTAATCTTGGGAAATGTAATCTTAGAACTATAGAATGGGTTGGGTTGGGAGGGACCTTAAAGATCATATAGTTACAATGCCCCTGCCATGGGCAGGGACAGCTTCCACTAGATCAGGTTGCTCAAAGCCCCATTTAGTCTGGCCTTGAATGTTCTGTGGCAGTTTGTTTTCCAAAAGCAGTCATTTGCAAGTATCCCTTCACTGCCTCATCAGTTTATACCTGTCTTATCCTTAACTACTCACCAGTCAAAACATACTTGAGATGCATTTAGTTGCACTTTAAATCCAGTCTAATTTGCCTGTCCTGATGCACTTGCTGTAGACTATATGGGGATGACTAGTTTCTAGGAAAGCTGCGTACTGAATTGTGTTAGCGTTTGTTGCCTCTCGGTACTTGTTGATACTGGAGTCCTCTTAAAATTGATCATAAAGAAATAAATGTTTCAAGTTGCTGCAGCACGGAGAACCTGTCTGGGGTATTGTGGGAATACCTCTTCCAATGTCCTACCAAGTTGTGTATGTAAATAAAGGCAGCAAGATGGAAAGTAAAAACACTTCTAGGTCTGGGGCAGTGGTCCAGGAGGTACACTGGAAAAGAGAAAGCTGCTGGTTTACAGTATCTTGTGAAAAGGATGGGATTACTACACAGTTTTCATGAATAGTTAGACTTGTATCTCTAATCTGACCTTGATCTGCAAAAAATGTAAACTTGGTGTGGTGTGTCTGGCTCACATCAGTGTAGAGACACATCTCTTCAGTGTTGGATACTAAGACTTTGCATATAGGCCGAATATTAACGTTTGCTATATTCCTCTCCACCATACTTAGATTTCTTTCCCAGCATACCATGTGCTGTGCCCATGTTCTCTCTAAAACCAACCCTATGAAATAAAAAACACAGACAATGTGATCTTGGATCACATTGTCTTTCTGCTCCTTCCTCTGTGTTCTGACTTGCCCAGCATCAAAGTACTCTACCTCTGAACCTGCTGCTGTGTGATTCCTCACTAGCAATGTTTTGTGGGAGGCATTTGGCCATCTAAATGCACTCAAGCACTTTTTATCTTGTTTATTCACTATTTCTTTACACAGTGTGAAGCGATCACTACATCAGGCAGGAATAATCTGCCTCTGCCAAAGCTGTGCTATGGTCTTTGGAAAGTGTCTCATTCTTAGTACTGGAACAGGTGGATTTCCAAAGTGTTTTCTCTATTAAGAGTCACACATTCATGTTGTGGTATACCAAGCTCAGCACCTTTGTTCTGCTCAGTGGCTTTTCCTTTTTCCCAACATATATTTCCCTACATCTACTGTTCCACTGCTTCAGCCCAGCTCTGTTTCTGGCTTGAAGGGTAGAGGGCAGGAAGAAGTAATGTGATTAACATGAAGGATTAAGTGCTGTTCTTTGAAGGCTTAGGTCACAAGAGTTAAATACATTTTGGTTTATTTTGTGTTAATTGAAAAGTGAGAACAGATTTTACTGTAATAGTGTGTAATAGTTACAGGATTCTGAGCAACTGCAAACTTATATTGTTGTTGGAAATTTGAGCCTGGTGTGGACTGGCAGAAAAGAATAAAGGAGAATCACTAGAAACTCTTGCATAATTTTCCATGAAAAGCTGGAACTGATACAGTAAAGTGTTGATTTACGGCCTTTTCAGCTTTGAGCTCATAAAATCAGAGTCAAATCATGCTGTAAATACCTACTCTCTTGGAACAAAAGCATAAAAATGTAGAAAATATAACATAAAAAGTGTAGAAACATGACATAAGTGTAGGGGAAAAAGAAAAAAAAAAATCCCAAACCTCTAAAACTTACTAGAAATGGAGCAGAGCTTCTTAACTCTCAGAAACAAAATCTGTCCTGATAACCTAATAAAATTGTAGAGAACCATAGCTTTCAACTTGTATAAAATTATATCATCTGTGTGGTTGCTTGGATACTGAAATGTTGGTTTCTTCTGAGTACTGAGCGTGGTCTGCTCTGCTCATTCTTCCATATCTCAAAATTCCTTCTGCATGTAAATGTATTGCATAAAATTCCCTTAAAAGTGCAGAGTACTTTATTTTTCTGTTTTGACAAGTTCTGGTTACATTAATGCAGTGAGAAATAGTGAAGCTGCCACTGAATTGTGCTTGGGTCACTTTATGATTAAGCAATTAGACCCACACCATGAATCTGTGAATGTTCACTTCAAGTCTTCTTTTTAGGCAGTTAGTGGTATATGTAATAAACAGATTTTCAGAGTGGGGAATGAATTTAAAGCCTGCATTTGGTTCAGTTCTGTTACTTAGGTTGATTTGTGTAGACAATATTTGTATTCATCCTACAGAGAATAGATCGCTGTCTCCTTGTTCTGTTGTGAAGCCTTCGCCTGCTTCACCTCTGCTTTCACCTCTGGATTGGGCATTAGTCTGCATGTCACATACTACTAGTAATGGAACTTAGATTTTGCAAAACTCAGCTGTAAATCTAAAAGCACTTGATGGTAGATGGGACTTCCCTGTTCTTCAGATGAGAAGACAGGTATAAAAGAGACTTTCAGTGATTTGCTGAAGTTTGTGTTGCAGATTAGTGATAATAGAGAATCTTCCATCAACTGGTCTGTGCCGTGATGGTAATGCAGTGCTGCTTGTTTGGATTTGTTGAGTTTTATTGACTGTCTTTTGCAATGTGAAAAAGGACTCTTTATGATTAGCCTGTAATTTGTGAAAACCTTCTGAAAAAAAGAATAAACAAAACATAAAGCATTGTATCCAAAACAGATTATTAGGAAAAGGAAATTACTTTTTGATCTTGCTATAGAAGGGATTTAATTTGTTAGCTAATCCTTCCAAGACAGCAGTAACCATATGCAGTTATTTTAATATGAATAATTGCAGTCTGAATAATATGCAATTTTTTTAATATGCTAATGCAAATATGTAAACAAATCCTTTTCTTCTTTTCAGGTTAATATCTCTGAAAGTCCTTAACAGTATTGTATTGCTGGGGAAATCATGTCAATATGTAAAGGAGGCAAAAATGGAGGAGAAATTATTCAATCCTGGCCTGACTGCCACCCCAGGGAAGCCAGCTGGCAAACAGCAAAGCACATTTAAATCTACCCAAGGTAAGGCTAACTACCTTGTTATGTTTTCAGCTGAAATTCCTTTTAGACTAAATTTAGTATTAAACCAGATGTAGGGTATCGTTTGCTGCATAGTAATGCTGTTGCTGGACCTTAATTGTACCATATCACGGCTGCGAACACAACCTTGTAAATGTAATAAAATTTATTGCTTTTAGTCCATGCATCATCTTTTGGTTATAAATACTCATCTCTCTGATAAAATCCCACCCTGATATGTGGAGGTGATAGAAACATCAAAACAAAACACCCACATGCTTTTGTTGGAAAATCATAATCATAGACCGGTTTGGATTGGAATGGACCTTTAAAGATCATCTAGTCCTCTGCCACCTCACTACACAAATCAGTAAATATTTACACATTGTCTCTGGCAGCACTAAAGTTTAATAAGGAAGCAGTCTATGCATTTCTTCTGGAAATTAATGTAAAATATGGCACACAATAGGTATAATTGTAGCTGTCATGAGCACATTAACAAAAACCTTTATGAAATCCAAATAGGTATTTCAGCTGGTCTGCTTGCTTCATTTCAAGTCCATGCAGCGTGGTTTTCTCATATAGGTCTTCAGCATTAGCGGTTAATATGTAACTGCAATGGCGCATTATTCTATTCCTGTGACACATTATAGAAGGAAACAGAACCTTCATTGTTCCAGTCAACTGAATTGGATTGTATATCTTCCTCTGTGATGAGCTCAATGACAGCCCTAGAAAACTTAACAGTGGGGCTTTTATTGTGTTCACTCTATTGCTTCCCAAAGACTTGGAAAGCTTGAAATGTAAGGTGCTTATTAGTCATGATAGTGCCTCGCCAGCAATAGTAGAATTAAGAATCAGTCAGTGTTTCAGTCATAAATCTCTGTATCTCACCTGTGTCAAATCACAGGCAGAAACTTGGTGCAGACCTTTATTTTAAATAGTTAAATTCATAGAGTTGCTTCATTTTGTGATGAAAGAATGTAATATGAATTACTCTGAATGGCTTTTACATTTCATTAAACAACTGTCATAATGATAATACTACACTTGAATATGACACTTAATAAGTTGTACTTACTTAGATTAACCCTTAAACTTACTCACAATAAATAAGTCCTGAAGACTGTTTTTAGCAGCAGCTTCAGTCAGCAGAGATTACCAGGTCAGTCAGCAGAGACATTTTTTCTGCAAATGGAAAGATTTTGATTGAAAAATAGCAATCAAAAAGCTTCTCCTGACTTTTAGAATATTCTTAACTTTCATTGGTGATGAAAAAGCTCAATTTTTAATAATTTTTGAGGGGGTTATACCTTTTAACAGCTCTTTATTTATTAGAAACCTCGATTGTGAGAAATACTAGTTTTACCTTACCCAGCTTCTCTGTGTTTGTATTATTACTGCAGAGCTCTGCAATACTGGTTAATCCCTGTGCCCCACTTACCACAGTTTTTTCAATACAGTCTCTTAACCCATCTCCTACTAGTGTGAGGGTGAGGGAATTAACCTGGTCTACTTTCTGTCTGCTTATAATGTAAGTCAGTTCATTTTCCTTTGAGTTTCCACCTCGACCACAGACACAGTTTAAAATTTTGAAGGATAAAATCTAATACTTGCTCTTGAAGGGTGGAAGTCCTAAAGGCTGGTAATCATTTATAGGCTGGGCAGCTCTCTGGAAGCTGCTGAGTTAGAAAATACCTTTGTAATGAAGTTCTGTAATTAGCATTACTTGTCTCCTTTCTTAGTGCAAGTTTTGTACCTTTGTCTTGCATAAGACTGTGGGGAGTAATCCATGTACCTTCAAGGAGTAGATGGTATACACTGAAGAGATGCTATACAGAGAGAAGTTTTTGTAGTAATTTGGATAGTGCTGCCATTCTGACAAGTAATGTTCCCTTGGCCTGGTCTGCAGTACTCTCCACATCAGGCAAATCTTTTCAGATTCGTTTAGAAACAATAACTTGGTCTTTATGAGGAAAAAGTAAATAAGAAAAAATTATTTCCTTGTGGTTGTGCATTTTAATTCTTTAAATGTTTTAAGAAAATGTGGAAATAATACATGGATATTACTTACAAATATCTTGAGTTAATGGAGCTGGTGTTCAATTCCACTGAAGTAAGAGGCAGGAATAAAAATAGATATCTTTAATAGAACAGCTTTAGGAGCCAGTGCTATTAAAGTGTGTAGCAGTGCATGAGTAATTTATTAACCATCCCTAGAGAAGACGGGTTTATTGTGGTTATGTAGAGGATTAGACACATCTAGTTCCCACTACAGAGTTTCCTTTTCTTCATTTCAGTAGAAAATATTTGTGTGATTAACACAATGACTGTCAAAAATCTTTTTGCCTAAGCCAACAAAAATGAGAATGTAAACCAGAAGAATGCAGTTTATGTCCTGACATCTGCTGCTTATGCTCTTGCTTGTTATCTGAACTTCTACAGAGTTTGTTTTCTACGTTTCACACAGTTAGAAAAGCAAATCTCTTGGTAAAACTAAGAAGAGATAGTGGCTCCCACCAAGCATTCTTCTATCGCTTCTGCTGATTTCATGCAGCACACTTTTTCATACCACCTTTGGATGAATCTGGACGTCATAGGTGTGTCAGTATGTCTGTGTAAAATTTGTGATTATCTTTGTAATTGTCTCCTGTTCCAACAGGAATTTCCACAGATGAAAATGGATCCACATCAGTTACCAGTCAACCTGTGCACCAGGAGAACTCACCATCTTTACTTGTAACAAGCAATTCTGATCAGTTTCTGACAACTCCTGATGGAGAAGAAAAAGATATAAGCCAAGACAGTTCAGAATTAAAACACAGGTCTGCAAAGAAGGACTTGCTGGAGATAGACAGGTTTACTATTTGTGGAAACAGAATTGACTAAGATTTTTTTTATTTTAATCAATGTGCTGAGGATACTGAGCTGTGGGGACAGCAGATGCTACCAGAATGGACAGCTGCCAAAAAAGGCACATAAATATTTATTTAAAACTTAAATTATTAATGGCAAAAAAAATTAATTTCTTTCTACAAGTAACTTGGCTTGGTATCTGGTCAGGTCAAGTCAGTGATCTTTAACTTGCCTCTTGGAAAATGTGGTGGATCGTGAGTTTCTAGCCTGGTGGCAGAGCTACAATATCACTTTTCTGGAAAATAGACTGGAAAAAAAGCTAAAGTCTGTTCTGCGTTATGAAACCATGCTTCCAGAACATACTACTTGTCATGAAGGTCCCTCCAGTGTAAGGATATTCCTGGAAATGTACGCAACTTGAGCGGGAGCTTGCCTTTCCAGTTACCTTGTTTTATTAAGCATCTGCAAGCAGAATCCAAAACTTGTGCTTATATCAACAAATGCATAAAACGTTGGTACATAAAACAGTAAGTCAAGATAGTTTGTAAAGAGAAACCTTTTCCAGATGTATCTTGAAAATCTTGTAATCAGAATAAAATCTTGCCTTTAAATGAAAGACTTACTGCATACTGTTTTGTCCAAATACTGAGCACCAAGGAAAGATCACAGTAGTGAAGGTTCTGCTTAACTGGGCAAATATGAAGCATATTCATTTCTTGTGTTGTGTGTCCTGCAAGGCAAATTATTTATCAAATTATTTTGAAAAGCTGAGGATTTTTTGTTGCTGTAGGAAAAAATAATAAAGGGGCACTTGTATATTTTGAGGAAAGGCAGTGTTAGTGGCAGCAAGCAAGGGTCGTGTTGGAACCATATGTATGGCATTAACACAGCAGAAAAGAACATTGCACTGCATTTTGGATTTAACTCTTATCAGAGTGATATCTGTGTATTAACATGCCTGAGAACATGCTATAAAAGCTCATACTGACAATCAGATCAGAATGATCCATTGTAATTGATTGGATTTAGCCACACTTAGTAGATAGACTAGATCTATAAAAAGCTTTCAAGCATTACAATGCATGTAAATTTCTGGTGTTAAATGCAGTTGTGGGAGAATTGATGAAAGATGGTTTAGAATCCTAAGACCAAGAATGGAATGAATTTGAGCTCAAAATTTAGGCTGGAGACTTGTATCAAAAGACACCTTGTAGTTAATGATAAATTGTTGTAAAACACTGCATTAATTTCAAATGCCTTTCAGCTATTTAAGTAAGCACTTGTTTCACTTTCCAGGGGAAGGTATCATAAAAGTACTTCAGTACCAAACAAGACAAAATTTGCTCTTTGCTAATTTCATAATTTGTCAGAGTGGGAAAGCCAAAGTTTATTTGCTTTATGAACATGGGAAAGTTTCATGTATATGCTAATCCCTGAAACTTGCAGGACTACAGTAATATAACAAATGGAGACAGCTGAACAGTTACCATGTATCTGAGCAGACTTGGTAATGAGATTTGCCATACAGGTTAGCATGCTGTGCTCTGGTGGGAACTTCTTGCTACAGTCTTTCAGCCTCCTCTCCCATCGAGAGTAGCTGGAGGAACGGCCAAAATCTGTGGTTACTGTTCAGGGATGAGAGTAAAAAGAAGAGGACTTGTGCTGAGGAAAAATCTGAAACTCTTTAACTTTTGATGTATTTTATACTAATTGGAGATGTTCACACATTGAAATTCAGATTATCTGTCTATTTGGTGTATCTTATTTTTGAATTATTTAGCAGTTGCTAAAGAAAGCTTGGATTTGCTTTCATTTTTTTTTCTGTTGAATGACATTCTGTATCAATTTTATATGTGCATCTTGTGTGAAACTCAATAAAATTCAATTTTTTAATATTTGTTTAAAAAAGGACCAGTACGGTTTTGACGTTTCTTTCATATTCAGAGTTGGTGAACTTGCAATGTATTTACTGTATTAAATTCTGATTTCCGTAAAGTAAGATTCTTGCAAACATGGGACATGAATGTGGGTAACAACTGGGTTATCAGTGACTTCTGATTGATTTTGTAGCAGTTGCTTACTGCTATTTGTAGGAAGAAGGTATCAGTGCCAGCCTAGTATTATTTTGGTTTTTAAAGGTAAAACCCATGTAAATGAGAAAGTATGCCTTAAGGAAGTTATAATTTATGTAGTCAATTCCTACACCTGGACTAGTTACACCTACACAGCAAAGCCAGATGTAATTGCGGTATAAGCTTAGGGATAAGCTTTGCTGAGCACAGGACAATAGTAGTGAAAGGGCAACAGGCAACTTCACTGAAGTCAAGTCCTGCCCCCATCCTCATCCTGAGGTTGGCAGTCTTTGTTGCTTTGTTTCTACACTTGAACTGTGCTAAAGCTGCATAGCGGGGCTTTGGGATATGGCTGTTACACCTGTGTTTGTTGTAACTTTATTGATGTACAGGTCACAGTAATTCCAGGGTATGCTCGAGGCACTGGTTAAAGAGGGCATTGCAAATACAACGCTTCCTCTTAAACTCTCTGGAAGTCTGGTAGGGGCTGAACTGGACATGAAATTTCATTGTTTTCTCTTGCTCTAAGCTTTCTAATTGTTGTCATGTTTTTGTTTGTAATTAATAGGGATTCCTTGAATATCTAGCAGGGCATCTTTAATGAGAGGTTGCAGCTTCTCTGACCTAGATGGTCCTCTTAGAACTCTCGAGGTGGCGAGGGGGAACAAACCACAAAACAAACCAGAAACACCAAATTTCTTGTCTGTAGATACGGTTCTTTATTTCTATAGGCTTTCTTGAAAAGATCCTCTCTTAACAATGAAATAAGTAAGAGCATTGGAGGTTAAGCAGTGAATAAATTGAGTTCTTTCATTGATAAATCCCTCCAAAAATAAAACCTAGGCAGTTCCGATGCAAGCAGTAGTATTTCAACTACAGTTACAGTTGCCAAAATAATTCCAAAAGCACACACTGAGTAGAGTGTATATCCATAATTAGTATTACTCATTATGGGGAGCATTCAGGAACAACTGTGTTTTTTCATAGGATTATTTAATTAATCTTCTGAAGCCTTTCAGATGTTCATAAGCCTAGTAGAATTTCCCCTCAAGCAAAATAGTTTTACCATCACAAGTACACAGATAATTTACTTGCCTCTTCATTCAGAGTGAGTTTGCTGAAACTTTTCAACTTTGTCTTGGCTTTTTGTGGTGTAAAATTTTGTCTATTTAAGTATTCATTTAGAAGTCTTTGTAATTTGGCAAAGTTGTTGAGGTCCCTGTTGTTAAAGCCAGTATTTGCCCAGTTGTGGTTGCTATGCCTGCTCAGCTGTTGGGCTGCAATTCTGAATCAATTTGGTGGTGGTAAGGAAGGATGAATGGAACTTAATTATAGTACAAATGTAATCAAACTCCCTGAAACATTCATAGAATCATCACAGAGTGGTTTGGGCTGGAAGGGACTTTAAAGATCATCCAGTTCCAGCCCCCCTGCCATGGCTAGAGACACCTTCCACTAGAGCAGCTTGCTCCAAGCCCTGTCCAATCTGGCCTTGAACACTGCCAGGGATGGGGCAGCCACAGCTTCTCTGGGCACCCTGTGCCAGCGCCTCAGCACTCTCACAGGGAAGAACTTCTGCCTAATGTCTAATTAGGACATTAGCAAACATTGTCTTACAAACTGGACTGCTCACTGGGAGTAAACTAGGGGTTATACCAACTGTGTCAGTCTTGGGTAGTGATGGCTTCAGGAATGCTCTTCACAGTTACTAAACAAAATTTGCTCTTGAAACATCTTCAGAGTAATTGCTGCTTCTTAGACATTTGGACTATGTTAATTTTGCTGACTCCAAGGAACCAAACAGCTTTGTGTAAGTACTAAGGAGCAAGCAAGGGGGCTGTAACGAACACTGTGGAAGCAGCACAATGGGGCCGTCTTTATCTCAAGGAAATTTTCCCATATGTAGTGGTATGGGATACTTAAGACTACGAAGGTTGTCAAAAACCTAATGTATCATTTCTGTATGTCTTGTTCTCTAAGAGAACAGTATCTTTCACTGGCCATGCCAACTAAGCCTGAGCCAAGCTAGACCTTTTCTAGGACTTCAGTATCTGTTACACTTTGATTTAGAAAAAACACTGCCAACAGAGGAGTTGTAAGAGGGGTCATGAGTACATAACACCAAAGACCATTCTTAGTAAGCTTGCAGCTGTAATAACAGAAAAATCCAAACTTATAATAGGTTTTAAAACATTCCTCAGTTTTGACCAAAACACTATTACCATGTTTGCAGTGAAATAAACTGAGATTTTAATTAAAATGTGCCTTTCCTGTTTCAGGTTTTGCATGTCTTCTATTCATTACACTTTGTAGGAGAGTAGTGCTATCAAGTTGAGCCAAGGTTTCACTCTAATTGGCAGCAGTTCTGTCTTGCAGCCAAACTGCAGAAAGTGTTGAGCATCAGGGGGAGAGAGGAGTTGATTTGTGGTGAGTACAAAGATGTGGGTTGCAGCAACACTGCCTTGGGTTCTCTTTTTTATTTTAGGGTGACGGGTGCCGTTTTGTAAACTTTGCTAAAAATATCCTGTATTTAATAGGCAAACACATTGTATGTATTACACATTGCATTGCATTTACTACTTTCATGTTTTTATATCAGAAATTACTCAGGTTGGTGGTATGACAGCAATGTTGCAAGGTATGTATATTTTTAATAGAGTAATTCTGGTGTTCAGGGAAGGATCAGGTTTTATGTTGGTGTTGCTGCTTCCCATCCCTGCTCGGTTTGTTGGACAAACGCAGCAATATGTTTCTATGTAGGTGGACTGTTTTGAACATCAGAGCATGTTCCTGTGATGCCCAGTCCTGAGAGATGCTTCTATCTGCCGTTCCTGTTGAAAATAAATGAAGTATCAAGGTAGCTCAGGAATCACTTGTGCGGTGCTGACAGTTTAAAAGAGGTCATCCAGAACAGCTTCAAAGAGGTAATCCAGAGAGGTGGAATTGTGGAGCCTTGGGAAATGATGCCTCTGATTTACCGAGAAGTGTGTCCATGAAAGCTGAAATCCCGCATTGGACAGCACGTCCTTGGGCTCAGTACACCAAATCAAAGCAGGAGGGTGTTTGAGTTGATGTTGGCAAGTACAATCCTGGTGACAGCACTGACTGTCAGTCCAAAGTTTTCCAGCAGATTAGATTTGAACTTGACATTCTTGTTAAAGGCAGCAATATCGCCATCAGCCAAGTTCTCTCTACAGCCAAGGCAGCAGGAGCTGTGCTAAACCAGTCTCTTCTGGAAGCAATTCTTGAAGTATCATGTGCACACGTATCTAACCTCAAAGCTATGAAACCTTGTTTTAGGGTCAGTTAACGCTCTGTTCCCCTTGGATACCTGCAAGCTGTATCTGATTGAAAGGAGCCTTGCATTGAGGCTTGGCACTAGCTACTGATTTGAGACAATGTCCTTAACACAGCAGCAGAGAAACCACCTATTAGGCTAAAAATTTGAGTTGTCTTTGGTCACTTAAAATTACTCTGACGCTGCAGAAGGAGAGTGAATTTTGGTCCATCTGTGGTAATGGTTTGTGGTGCTTGTTCAGCCATTTAGTAACCACATGCTATTTCACCTCCATGCGGGCAGGAGTATATTCTCTAGCCAGTTTTTGTGCTGAACCCTCATTAAAAGCAAGGACCAAAGCCCCAGTGTATATTTAGTAAGTGATTCTTTATAGTAGATGTTCTGCTAATGGCATCAGAGTAATTTTGTGGAATCAATTTACCTGCTTCGTACATTTCATGTTCAAAATGGCAATCTGTGTGAGGTAAGTTTCAGCTTTTGATCTGGATGCACATTGGTTTTTCATTGCTATTTAATTGATCTGACAAGTCTGCTTTCTGAAACATTAACATTCCAGTAGTCCCATGTTCCTGTAATGTAGACTTTTGTCCCAGGGAACCTAAGGGCGGTAGGTGCTAAGCTGTTGATATGGCAACCACACCACAAACCCTAAGAAACCAAAATACAAGCTTCATGGTTTCACATACCCACTGTAAGGAGCAGGATAATCTGTGGTTTATCCCTGGCATGAGAGTCCATGAGAGCAGAAAGAGCACAGTAAGAGACCAATACACAGTATACTCAGTTTTCAGGTCTTAGAGTTTATCTGTAAATTCTCCTTACAGTGCAAGGAAATGAGTTAGATCTTGGATAAATCTTGCCTGTAGAAGAAAATACTCTCACAGGAACTTAACTTGAGAAAGGCTCTTGGACTATTTAAAACCGTTGTTGTTTTATAATAATAAGACAACAAGATTTTGTCTGTAATTACTGGCTTTGGGTTTGCTGTAATGCTGCAAGTAGCTGTTGACAGCCTGTGGTGATAGTGAGATGGGTATCAAGTTATCAGCGTTGTGATTTCACTACGGGGTAATGCAAGTAAGGACACCTGGTAACCTTCAAACCCAAGCCTGCAACAGCTGTAAACCAGAGCTCCCTAATTAATGAGCTCTGGCCTAAAAGCCACGTGAAACCTGTGAATTTTGTTTAGCATATTATGGAGCATTTGAAAGTCTTTCATAGTGTCTTGAAGAGAAATTGGTCAGGATAACGTTTTTCCCAGAAAAAATAATCAGGGATTTTCTCCTTCAGCCCACCATGGGGTAATGCTCAGCAGACTGGGACTTCTAAAGCCTGTGTCATTTATATGCTTGCTAATGATCTATAAAGAACATATATATGATTTTATTTATAAAGAAAAAAGGAAGGAAGGGGCTGATAGATAACTTCAACCAGTTGAGAAAACCCCAAAATCTAATGTTTGAAAATAGCCTCTGCAAATGTAGAACTTACTACATGAAGTGTAACAGTAGGAGTGACATGTGTTTGGGTGCACGTTTCCAGAGTTGCATTTGTGTATGTTTATGTAGTAGGGACAAAGTAGGGTAAAGTCTTCCTTCATTGTTATTCCATACTCCCAAGCCGTGCTATTTGCCCCTTCAAATCAGTCTCTAAACAAAATCAGTCTCAGAATGAAATTTGGCTGTAACACTGGTTACTGGGTGCTTTTGTTCCCCTTCCAGGGTGCCAGGTCTCCAGAGTACAGTTGCCTCTGCAAAGGTATATGCTCAGGTCTTGGGGAAGGTCTTCCTTTGAGCAGCATTTTCTCTGATATCAGAGAAGCAGCCCTGGTAGAGCACGAGCTGAGTATGTAGATGAGAACAAGCCCCCTTGCTCATGGATCGGTGTAGTCCTTGACTTGTTGAGCTGTGGAGTAAAGGGTGGGAGGATTGGTTCTGGGCACTTTCTAACAGCAGGTATTTCCTCTCCTTTGTTACACTGCTCAGGAATTTGGCCAGGTATGGTTTCCTTCTGCTGATGGGTGCCAAGGTGAGGCTATGGCCTGATGTGAACTCCAACAGGCTCTCCTGGATGTAGATTGCACATGGAGGCCTTTGTCAAAGCCCCCTTTGTAACCATAAACAATGCACGTTTGTACCACAGCACAGAAGTTTCCTACTTGACCTCATGTTGCAGTAAGTAAATGGTACATTTGCATCCAGAGAGAATCATTAAGAGAGACTTCTTTTACATCTCAAAGCCGACAGCTGAGCGCCCAGGGTGAGGGATGGTGCTGTGGTAGTGATGGTGATAACATGATTTGATTGGCACAGGAAGAAGGCTTTGTTCCACTTGCCCCACGTAAAATGGGGTGAGTTTGTGTGTGGGCATGTAGCAGCCTGGCATACACCATGGGAGATGAGGGTAAGAACATCCAAGCTTCAGCCAGTGCCTCATAGAAGGTAAAGGAGGCATTTGTAAGAGTTGTCTTACAAGTACGGCAGCTCCAGCCCTCCCACTACGGGGCCTTTTCAAGCTATTTGCTTTCTTGGGCTGCACATACACACAACAGTCACAGCTTTTAAAGAATCAGGGAGAACAGCCCAGCACACCAGGCCACAGCAGCCAAATGTCATAATCTGGGTCTTTCGTTTTCCTTCTGCTGTCATTTCCAACTTGTTTCTCTATGTTGGTACTCATCACATAGTCCAGCCCTGGTGGCTGGGTTCCCTGCCATGAGAGTGGTAGAGAGCAGCCTGATGCCAGGGCTGAGGTTTGTCCTCTGAGCTGTTCAGTTGTTTTCTGCCTGGTTTTCTCCAGTAGTCAGTGCTGCACTCACTTGTTTTACTTGTTTTAACGTTGTTTATCAAGGTATCAAAACCTGGAGAGTGCTTACCCTGGCTCAGGTCCTGTCCGTTGCAGCATCGAGTTCGTGTACTTCCTGATAGATATTTGCTTAACATCTTCCTCAGTCTTAAATGACAGAGATTCCACAACCTTCTTGACCAGCAAATATGTACACTGCAAATGCTGTTATTACCTGCGGGACCTTCCTACTGCCTACTTTAAGTCTCTCTTACTGAAATTTAATCTCCACTACTTTTACCTCTCCTGGGCATGAAGAATACATTTCACCTCCCTCTCTCTCTCTTTCTGTCTTACACCCTGGCAGCTGAGCCTGGTTCATGTTTCCCTTCAGGCTCCTTTGCTAAACCACCCTGATGCGCTTGTCCCATGCTTGTCCTGGGCACAGAACTCCAGCTGATGCCTTTCTACCCAGCTGAGCCAAGCCCAAGGATTTCATCAGCCGGCTTTTAGTTGCCATATCCTGGTACGGGATTTACCTCTTAAAAACAGGATATCACCTCTGACCCCGGAGAGCTTGAATGTGCTGTGAGATCAATATCCTTACTATGGAACTGCCTAATTGTTCCCAAGCCTGCACTTGTGCCGCAGCGCAGTGCTGCCAAAATGTAAAATCCTGTATTAGAGCTGCTCCAGCTTAATTTTTTACCATCTGTTTCTGTAGTTAGTCGAGTTTGTGTTGAACTCCTGTCATGTAGAGCATCCACAGCCCTTCCTTCCTTTACCTTTCTCTGGCACCAGCACGGTCCTACTGATTAAAACACTGAAAGCAATGGAGCCTGAAGGGCCCTCTGCAGGATCCTACTGCTGTGTGATGGTGGACTGGTGATAAATAGTCCCCAAGCAGAATTACCCAACAAGAGCTGTCAACTGCTCCAAGCAATTTCAATCTGTACTATGTTTCCATGTTTCCTTAGTTAGAGAATATCATGTGAGAGAGTATCAAAAGCCTCTTGAAAATCAACATATGTGATTATCTGCTGCTTCTCACTTTCTGGTGTATTACGCTGTTGAAGGGAAATGCACTGGTTTGAAATGATCTGACAAATTTATGTTGGCTTTCATTCATCATCATGTTACTCTTCAAGCACCAAAAAGAACAAAACCCAGATCTGATTACTTGCCCAGAAAAATTCTGGAACACTGCTGTTGGTTTGCTCGATGGTTTCCTTTTTCGCTATTCTAAAGATTGCTCTTTAAAATCACAAGGAAACTGCTAATGATTGCCACTTTTGGGGTTTTTTGGTTTGGTGCCAAGGATAAGACCTGAGCTGAGTGAAAAATCTCACCTACCTCAGTAGTGATGTGACAGGGTCTGCATGAGTCCCCATGAAACTGCTGGTGGTGTGTTTGGTAGGGAGAAATGGTGGCTTTGTACTGGTCTGATTTGTCTTTGTGTGGTGTTCTGAGAAAGAAGGTTGATATGACTCAAGTTAAAGCTCTCATAATATGTTGTGCAAAGCCTTACTAATGTGATTTCAGGTGCTTCTAGGGATAAAAGGAAGAAAGTGCTAACCTGTCACCCGAATCCATGTTTATCGAAGGGCCTTAAGGAAGAACAGGGAACAAATGGGATAAACCTCTGAAGTGCCTTGTGATGTCCTAATGTACAGTGATGAGAATCAAGAAAGCAAAGCCCTGTCAAAGGCAGGGCAGTGTGCCACCATAACCCTCAAACACTGGGTGAGGGCTGCGGCTCTGCCCTGTCCTTTGCCACACAGGAGAGGGAGCAGTGTGCAGCACAGGCAGTATTCAGGTAACTAAAACATTCAGGGAAGGGATTTCCCTGTGTTCCTTTCTGTCCTTCTCTTGGATTTACAATAGCTACCTGATTTCTGCTGCTCCTTAGACTTTAGTCCAGATTGAGCTGTTATTGCTTACCAGTGGGCTCCTGTTACTCTTTTCCTCTCAAATCTCACTTAAGCCCTCCACGTCCTGGAAAGCTGGCAGACAAAGAGGCTTTCCCTGTCAAGAGGGTTCCCATCTTCCTCAGCAGCTCACGCAATGCTGTCCCATGGCTGAGGATAACAAAGCCATCCTGCAAACATCATCTGTGCACTTGTCTCCAGGACGCATTTGGCTCCGCCTGATCCTTGACTAGAAGGATAAGGATTCACAAGCCTGGAGCAACATCACCACTGCTTTCTCTACTATTCAAGCCTTTCTTGAAAGTATCTTAGCTGAGCAGCCAGGGTCACTTGATGTGACTCCTGCTGTCTTTGTGCCTCTCCAATGCCTCTGAGGCTTGGGTGCTGAGAGAGACCCCATCTCTCTGAGAAGGAGCCTTTCTATCGCACCCAGCTGGAAGTCCCCCAGTCCCTGCTGCTCTTTCCTTGCAGCAATGACTGTGAAATGGATTTTCAGCAAGGCATTTGTTATTTTTGCAACAAAGAGCAAACTCTTACTTGCTGGCAGGATATTGGAGCAGCAATTTAAAACATCTTTAGTCTGGTGGCTACCTGTTAAGGGTGGAAGCAGAGGAAGCCTGCAATATGTTCATTTCCTTTCTCCTTACCCTAGCAGATACAGCAAGCAATGAATCACTTTCTTTATAACAATATAAGACTGTTATCATACCTCTTCTTGATCATCTTTTTTTCTAGGCTAAAGTTGCTTAATGTTCTTTCCTCTAGACTCTCCATAACTTGTCTGCATCTTTGAAGTGTCATCCCCAAGAGTCCTCCTGTTGAGGCTTCACTGGGAACAAAAACAACAGACTAATGATTGTCTTTCACTTTATGCCCCATTAATGTATCTTATAGCTCATAAAGCAAATCTTTAAATTGTCTCTGTCAGCATAAACTTTGGACATTCCCATGTAGCGGTGCAGCCAACTGCACCAAGTCTGGGCTAGACTTTAAAAGAATTTAGATGCTAATTAATTTTGTTTATTTCCTAAATACTTTTAGGAAACTGATCTCTTGCATATTCTGTTGAGATTGTTTTTCTCTTTATTAAGGTGTTAGTAGCCATAAATACGGATTAATGGTTTTGCTTTGGGACCCTGATGCTTTGGTTACAGATAATCAAAAATCACCTTTTTTCAAGACCCGAAACAGGCAATTAAGATGCAATATCAGCTCCACTTACAATGTCACTGTCTTGACATGAAATCCTAGAGGTAGCACCGTGAAGGAGAGATGAAAGGTGCAAGCTTTGCCTGATCTCCTTTGCATTTCAATTCTCTTTACTCTTCCACTTCCAGTGAGGTGTCAAAGATTTGGGTGTTATATTTTTGGATGAGAATCGAAATAAAATGCTTCAGGCAAGAAGTTAAGTCCCTGAGCCTGTATTCTCAGTGGAATACCAGCAGATCACAAAGAATCAGAGACATACTTCACCCTGACAGGTTTCCCATCCGATGAATGTATTTTATACGGTGATAATTCAGTGTAAAGATCCCACTCTTATCTGAGTGAAGAAAATCTGAGGTCAAATACTTGTTAAAAAAAAACAAACAAAACCCACCCAAACCATAACCTCACAAAACCTCACCCCCCCAACACACACACATACACATACACACTGTCTTTTTAAAGCAAATGATAGCAATTTCCAGGGCACTGCAATTTGCAATAATCTTCAGAATGATGTGGGGCAGCTCCTCAGTTTGAGCTGACTTTTCCTAATTAAAATATTTAATTAATAATTCCTAGGTTGTAAGTTGAAAGCACCAATATAGCTTGCCCTTCAATGCAGTAACGTTTAAAGATACCTTTAATCTAAGGTAATTAATTAGGAAACATACTATAGTTCCCCAAGGCAACTCCCCTAGCTAACAATTGGCACTACTTAAAAGCCTGTGTCTGCTTGAAAGTGATATACGTATTAAAAGGTATACCTCAGCTTCTTATAATGGCTTTCACTTAAGTCACAATCCTTTCTGCTTTTTGAAATGTACAATAAATCCCTGTGCAAATATATCATCATGCTTCCATATTTCAGCCCATAATCTCAAAACCAATAAATCTCTCTTAAGCTTCACAGCAGCACATTCTCCCACAGTGGGACATAGGAGACTATTTCTGCTTAAGAAATTCATGAAACGAAGTACAGGAAATCTAGCTCGCTGACCCAAAATCTGTGTTATGGTAGGGAACAAGGCCAGAAGGATCTATAGCACTGGTCCATGGTAAAGGCAGCACTGCCCTGAAGCGAAGGAAACTGTTTGTTTTACTGTCATTGCACGAGGCTTCATCAAGGGAATGTGCAAGGGTGTTTCAAGCCTAGGCTTCAGGATTATCCATTCTTAGTGGATAATATTCTAAGCAGGTTCACCCTGCTCTGAAGCACCTTGATTGAAACACACCAGGAGATGTGGAAAACAAAAAGGTTTGGATACCACTTTCTCTCCCTGGATCTCCAGGACATGTTTTATATTACTATTATTCTTTATTTTTTGAAGCTTTTGTCTGTAACTCTGAGAGCTGGAGGTTTTTTCTCTAAACTAAATACATAAATTGCAGATTGTCAGACAATCAGAAGACCCCAGGAGTTCCAGCCTTAGGAAATACACTAAGTGCGAGTACTGGAAGACTGGCAGGACTGCAGTGCACAAATGAGGCTTGCCACCTTAACTAAACATTTTCTCTCGGGGGAAATGCTCCTCCACTGCAGAGAACCCACCGAAGAAGTTTTGCGTTGTATTACCATATAATTATATGGGCTTATTAAGAGCAATCATAGTAAGAACTGAACAAGTCCTAATCCCCATCTCTGCCATGAGCACACTAGTGAGTATTGCCTTGGCTGTGTGTGCAGCTTCATTTCAAGGCAGCAATTACAGCAGACCCTTTAAAGAATGGGGTTAGCTGATGTTTGGCTCGCAGGGCAATTTAATTTTACTGAAAAGCTGTCAGAAGTTGTTGAGTTTGCAGTCACATACAGCTCTTGAGCTAACAATATTCTGATAACACAGTGAACACTTTTTCCTTCTTTAATGTATGTCTAAGATAGAATATGTTTTCCTCTTTCCTGACCTCATGATTTTTCAGTGTCTTCTAATGGTACAATGAGATGTGAGAAGGCAGGTCTGCTCCAGATCTGATGTACCACTGTACCAAATTTAGTATGGCAATCTAAAAATTATTGTACTGCTTCAGTGAGGTAACACATACATCAATCATATCTACTAGCTAAGTTGTGACTGTGGCAGCAGTTCTCTACTGGAGCTTCTTGGTTCATCTGGCAGAAGTGTCACTGGCTATAGTAGAAAGCTAACAGCAGGATCCAGATTGGGTAAGTGCTGAAAAAGTGTCTTTTCTCTATTTTCATGCTGAAAAAGAATCTTTTCTCTATTTTCATTCCATTGAAGCAACATCCTCCAACGCACATCAATCTGTGTGCCTGTTGCCCAATCCCGGCCTAATAAATTGTCCTTAAGAATGTGATGACATTCAGCACTGCTCATGTGTGGAGGATGTGCTCTGTATACATTTCCCTC
The DNA here is from genome assembly GCF_963264785.1 of Psittacula echo. NCBI lineage: Eukaryota > Metazoa > Chordata > Aves > Psittaciformes > Psittacidae > Psittacula > Psittacula echo. The sequence goes on along the minus strand of NC_137735.1, from coordinate 16,336,180 downwards.
ACTAGCAGAAGTATTTGTTGTTTGACAGCTGTAACTACTGTGTCAAGGACAACCACCGTGCTACAGTTCAGGTCACATTGTGTTAGAGGAGCTACAAACGTGCAGGGAACGACCATCGCTGTGTAGACAGTTGAGGATATTAACTGATGATCTGTTAATTTGACTTGAGTGAGTACCATTTCTCCTAGCAGTATTCCCCTGCAGAAGTTGAATGGGAGCATGAAAATAAAACAACACAGCAATGTCTCTTGTGCTAAACCAGGCAGTTTTCATCTGTTCATTACTCTATTAAAAAATAAATTGAAACTATCTAGCTCCACTACAGGTTGGAGTTTGTGATAGGACGATTCTGTTCAATGAACTATTTCAGTTGTAAAGTTCAAAGTTGTAGTTCAAATTTATCTGTTTTCAAGACAAATCAAACCCTTCTGTTTCAAAATCCAAACATAATAAGCCTGGATGGTTCTAGCATATAGAACTGATCAAAGACATAGTAACACTGTTCAAAACAAATGCTGTTTCTCAAGTGTTCCTCAATGCAAACACACTACCTGTTCCATTAATTTCAGAAGACTTTATTAGAGTCTTTCTTAAGAGAGTCTGAAAGTAGAGCAACGCTCATCTTCATTGTCTTGTTCATGATAATGCAATGAGAAGCCCTAGAGCAGCAGAGGTTATATTGTGCAAAATTCATACGGGAATTACACACCGTCTTCACTCTGAATTGCTGCACAACTGAACCAAGACAGAGAAAGCTCAGAAAGGTCTTTCAAACTGTTTAACTGCAGGAGGAAACTGAATGTAGAATGCATCATTAATGTGATGCTGCTTGTTGACGAAGACTCTGGTGGTGTTTAGAAGAGCCCGAGAAAGATCAAACAGGACAGCGTTTCCTTTCAACATCTCATCAGCCTTGCAGCCAACACCTTGGCCCAGAGCCCTGTCTTCACAGGCTTTCTTTTAATGTCCTGCTACATGTGCTTTTGCAGCTGTACCCCTGGCAGTCCCCGCTGGCTTCCTCTCTGAGTTCTTTTTCCTTTTCTTGTGCACATATCTATGCCTATTTAAGCAAAACCCAAGCGAACTTTGTGGCTTAGCCTTGCCTTTAATAAGATTCATAGAGGGTTTCCTCTTTAAACAGATATCACTTCTGAAAACACAGCCACTCTATTATAGCAGTCCTCTTCCTTTGTTGGTTATAGTTTAAATGGGGTAAATCCTGGTAACTGATGGAAAGAAATGAGTTTGAATTAGACTGCCAAGGCTTATTGTGGGGCTTCACACCACGTTTTCCTTCCTAAACAATGACCCTCCTTTTAACAACCATCTTTTAGTTTCAATGTGTTTGTTTCCTGTTACAAGGCCTTTCAACACTTGAATAATCTCATTTAACCTAATGGTGTCTTACTTAACCCAGTGGTTCCCACTGTGGGCTTACAGGAGAGCCAACCATGGCAGAGCACAATGATCATCAGAGTGTGTCCAAGCACACCGAACAGCAGCTGCCTTTCCAGAGAAGACCCTGTTTCACTGGCAATAGTGAAGAAATGGAGATAAATGCAGCTGTGAACTAGTGCACAAACAGGGTGGTCAAGAATTTCTCATTTCCAGTCACTTAGGACCACCTTTTCCATAATATCTGGCGTTGACACAATAATCTCTCCCTCTCTGATCTGCTCACTTCTCTACTGTTTATTTCTCTCCCACACAGTTAGTGCAAGTTGTTTGTGCCTTTTCGTGGCCACCATATGCTGGAAACCTGAACTCTGCAGGGAGGCTCAGTCAGCACTGCACAAGCTGTCACAGCGTTTGAATGGAGCTGCTGGAGTTCTGCCAGGGGAGGCTGCTCCAGACCCATCTTGCTGGATTTGTCTCTGTGTTTCCCAGACCCCGTAATATTCGTGATATCTCTGATGATCAGGGAAGACACTTGCACACACACATGGTTCTTATAATCCCCACAGATCTTCAGCAATTGAGAGACTGAACTGGAATCTGGTATCTGTGATGGACTCCAGGGAGACATTTTCCAGCATTATGTGCTGCTTTGTCCAGTTTGACATCCAGCTCGGAAATATAAAATGCTATTGTCACCAGAAATCCTTCTGATGAGTATCTGAGAATTATTTCTAGTACAGTCACTATTTCCTCTGAGGTTTCTATTTAAAAAGAAAGCAAAGTAAACCTCTTGCATGTTATTTTGAAAAGAAGCCCAGTAACTCCCAATGGTTTTATACGTATTCTGACCTGAAAAAAAACTAACTCTTTGCATCTGGGATGTACAATTTTCTGCCAGGTAACTTGTCTGTTTTCAAGCTACAGTTGCCCTATGGGTGATTCCAGTGTAAGTCCACACAGCCACAACTGTCTGAATGAGGGTCTTGGATTCTGTCAAGCAACAGCCCTGCATAAGGAAAGGCTACACAAGCTTTGCCTGTCTCTTAGGTGCTTGTCAAACATACTCATGGAGCACTGGGCTGACAGTTTCTGGATGTCAGACATTCCTTCATGATGAATGCTGGCGAGTGAAGGGTAGCACAATGTGACAGGCTAACACTGGTGTCGACACTGCTTCATTCGTCAGTCTTGCTTAGATGTGTCTTTACTTTTGCTTTGGCTATTAGCATGAATAGGTTAGGAGAGTCTGGTCCCAAAAATGTTGTGTATAGAATCATAGAATAGTTAGGGTTGTAAAGGACCTTAAGATCATCTAGTTCCAACCCCCCTGCCATGGGCAGGGACACCTCACACTAAACCATGTCATCCAAGGCTCTGTCCAACCTGGCCTTGAACACCACCAGGGATGGAACATTCACGAATGTAGAGCACAATTGTATGAAAAGAAGGGGTTCCTTTGATTTTGAGAGCATGAAGGAGCTCTCCATGACCAATAAATGCCATAAGGAAGGCAATATTCACCCTTTATGGATAATAGAGGGATATTGAGTGATGAGGGCAGGGTATGATATGGACCATTGCATTGAGTGGAAGTATCGCATGAGGGCAAATAAAACTCGCATGTCTGTAGTCAACCAAATTGCAGGTAGAGAGAAAGAAACAGCCCCAGAGGATGAGATTCCCAATAGTTCAAATACTTTTTATTTCCCCTCAGGGCATAACTGGATGCACCTGGAAACTACTGAGAGAATGCTCCAGGTTGAACAAAAATATCTCTACTTCTCTGCAACTGGAAATTAAAAGAACTGGGGACTTTTTATGCCTTCAGGATGCATGTTGCTCCAAACTGCAGGACGGAGTATGACATCTTCCCCCACTTTAAGCTGGCTGCAGACCGGACACTGAACACCACAAACACTGAAAACAAGCCTTTATTGCAGCATGACACAGCTGCCAGCTTAAGGATGGACATTTTCTTTATTCATGCTCTTCCAAACAGGTAATGGGAGAGGTTTCAGCACTGTTATTTGCTTGGGGAAGAAGAAAATCTTCCTTACTCCTTTTTTTAACACCTCTTTTAAGCATTATTTCTGTGCCTTTAAGCAGCTTTGCACTGTGAATCACATCTATTTTGAAACCCAGAGACTAAGTTTTGTATGAATACCGGTTACGGAACTGAAACCTTATCAACAAGACTCAAATCCCATTAGTATTGCATTTTGCATAAAATATTCAAAATGAATCACAGATATTTGTAGAGCAAAGGAGGAGTAAATTAGCAAAAAAAAAAAGTGCATTTTATGTAGGAAAGCATGGCCTGAAGTGTGTGTCTGAGGCTTGGGAAGCTATGTGTAATGAATAGGTAAGTGTGCTCTTGAATTTGGGTATTTTCTGTAGGTGGATGATGGAAATTTTGCAGCATTGATGTGTAAATAACGTGCACACGCTTTGTAGCTCTGACCAGGTACTTCTGAAACAGAGGAGAATGCACCAGGAAGAGCCTGAAAATAATACTCAAAATAAACCTCTAAATCACATAGATGTATACAGCTCCCAGCACCCAGGCAGACCATCAATTTGGGAACTGTATTTCATGATTCCTTCTCTCCTCCTGCCCCATTCATCACAAGGATTTTGTTGCAACTACATGAATGGGGGCTTCCAGCGCACGGCTTGTTCAAATACTGAACTTTCCAGCTGCTAGAGGGTAAATTCACATAAATCGCGTGCCCTCTCTGTGTGCTGCTGAAAACAAGTGCATGTGGTCTAATTTGTCTATAAAATTGTAACGGATATGTTCGTACAGCAGACATGTGATGTGTAGATGAATCTGAAAGAACAGCTGGCTCAAGCTAGATGCTGTGGATTGGAAATACTAATTAATGTTTTTCTAAAGGCTGTATCTCATACTGCAATTCACCCCAGGACTAGGGAAAAAAAGATACAGCAAGAGACCAAGCACTGCAAGTGTTTGTGTGCCACTGAGACCTTCACTTGGAAGTAGCACAAATTTACCCTGAGCTCTTCCTCTGCTTTCGCATCCTTAAGTGGCTTTTTGCAATAGATCAGTGTTTGTATTTGGGTCAAAATTATTGTAAACAGAGAAGGCACAGGGCAACTAGCTTTTGTATATCCTGATATCTACTGCCTTTCTGCTCTGGTAATTGCAGTGGTCTTGGCAGTGGAGGGAGCCTCAGGTAACCCTGCCCAGTGGGAGTGTGAAGAACCATGCCTTCTCAAAGCAGGGCCACACACTAGGAAGTCTTCCTTCAGAACATCCCAACATGTTTTGGTAAGTAAAAATAACCAAGTCTTGTGAAATCCAGAGAAAATAACTCCTCTGAATTAGAGAGGACAAGAAAACCTCATTTGCCTTGTCCTTGATCTCCTAGATTAACCCAGAGGACTTAGTTGAAGGTTTGGGTCTTCTTCCAGTTGACAGCAATGTTCTGGTCTTTATTCCAGCTTCCCGCCTCCGAGGCACCGGCACTCCTGCTGTCCTGGCAAACTTCTCCCAAATAAAACAACGTTGTGGCTTTGGTAGCCTCCCATTAGGCTTTTTATTGCCTCCCTGGCAAAGTGTCTCTTCCTTGCTGTTTGTTGAGAGAGCTTCAACAGCCTCTTACTGCATGCTAATAAGACTGAAGGAAGATCTTTCCACAGTAAACTTTATCCCTGTCTGAAATACTGTCTAACAAAATTGATAAAGGAATTAAATCTTCCAGCAAGCATTTTAAATAGATGTGATATTTGTGTGTGCAGGTGATGTATGTTCTGCTCTGGAATGGAAAGCTAGCTCCAGTCCAGTGCAGTCAGAATCGGTAAACAAGTTGTCATGCATAATTTTAATGGTGCAAATAACTTTGCATGGGTGACAGAATGAGGATAAATGCATTTAATATGAAATGCTGTTTTATATATGGACACATAGGCTGTACTTCCCATACATAATAGTGTAACTCCTAAAGCATTTTTAAGGTTTTTATAGCTCCAGTTCTGCTTGAAAGAGAAGTCACCAGACTGTGTGGAAACTCCCCCCCTCCTGTAAGTGGTTACACATAGGTGCTGAAGACAGAAGCCTGACAGGGACAGCCAAAACCCTACAAGAGGCAGCCACTGCCTCCTTTGCCTGCTAGAAAGGGAATTGATCCTGGTGGTGAGGGTTTTGGCTGTGTGAGGCAAGGCTGTGCCAGCAGTGGGGCAGAGGCAGCTCTGCCCCCATTCTTTAGTGGGAGCTGTATTGAGGAGATGTTCATAACAAAGAAACAGAAATTCAGCTTTGTCTACTCCATCAAGAAGACTTGCATCGGTTTTGTCCCATCCCCGCCTGTGTGAAGTTGAACCTGTGTCTGCAGCACAGAACTCTGGTATCAGCTGAGTTTCTCCAGTATTGCAGGGAGAGCGAATAAAAGCATGAAATGGTGGCTAAGATATATTTTGAGTCTTCTACACTGGTATCAATGGCCATGAGAGCTGCAGAATATCATGCTGAAGGCAGGCTTTTTCTCAATCAAATATGACAAAAGGAAAAAGCACTCAACAATGCCAATGCCGTAATTTAATTTCTAATGGGTATTCTACTATCTGAAACAAAAGCTCAGCACTGCCAGAGGGTTGTGACTAATATAAACAAGTATTCAAAAGTGATTCTTCCTTTGCAAGCAGATCGCATGGTGAATTTACCTAAGCCATTCTCTTCGGGGGATAGCTTGGTGACACACTTCAAGCACAGAACCACTAAACTAGATTTAGTCATGCATACTTGAGTCATGGTCTTGTGTTACTTAATTTAGTACAGGTTGTTAAGTATTTTTACCTCTATGTTGGGATCAGGACAGGAGAAGTGATCAAGTGAGATTCACTGAGGCTTTATAGGTCTTCTTCCACACTCAAATTTACTCCCCATCATGTGACTGAGACAAAAACATGGGGGTCACATATTTCATGTATATACATGTATATTTACTTGTGAGTTTGGTGAGCCTAGTGTGCATGTGTGCAAGGGCAATATTAAATGTTTAAACCATCTTCATGCAAAAGCAAAGCATTTCAAGGTGAGAATAAAGATGTTCGAGGTGACAGCCAGAGCAGAGGTGCAGAAGCCCCAGCCTAGTCTGACCTACAGATGTTTTGTTGGTACAAACGCATCAAGGATGTGTGGCAGTGGCACAAAACAGTGCTTAATTCAGGGTGGTTACCTTGGTGCAGGATGTTTGCTGAGGTTTCACATCACAAGATTTATTAATATATTAATACACTGGTGGAAACATCCTTGATACACAGAGGCCTGAAGAAAAAAGACACATTTGGCAAAGCCTAATTTGTTTAGCCTCTTTAGTATTCATCTTGTTAAACATGTACAGCACTAAATGAATTTGTGCTACTTAAATATTTATCAGCTGTCTCCCTGCATGCTTAAATAGCAAGCAGGCAGCCAGTCATGAACATCAACATGTTTTTTTACCACCCCTCCAGGATCATCTGCATTTCTTCTTTTCCCCTCAAAGGCTCAGCATCATGGTCACTTTAGTGCCACAGCATGGGGACAAGCCAGGCAGGGTCTGATAGGCTGTGCGGGAGCTGAGAGCCTGGGACCACCCCCCTTGGGGCTGAAACTCAAGTCCCTGGCATAGCAGCAGATCCCCTTCACCCAAGCTGCAGGGCTGGTGCTCGGCTCAGCCACTTCAATGGGTTACTCGGTGCTGTTTGTGGCACTGAGCAGGCATTTTGTCACATTTTTATTTGGAATGAGTTTTGTTTACCCCTGTGATTCAAACCTCACTGTGGCTTCACGCTGTTGTATTATTATAACCTTTTTCTGCAAATAAGCTTTAAAAAACTGGTTTGCATCATTGCCAGAAAGATTAAAAGCAAAAAGGAAAGAGCTATTTTAATATGAATTACAAAATCATAGCAACAGCCACTAACACAACCTCATCCCACACCCCATTTCCACTGGTGACTGGTACGTTTTAATGATGAGAAGGTTTGTGCCAAGTGCACGCAGGGAATTGTAATTAGAATTTGTTTCCAGCTGTGTTTCACACAGCGCTGGTGCCAGCCAAGCACAAATGCACATCCTGCTGACCAATGTTAGAAGAGGGAATCAAAGCAAAGTGACCTGACAAGACCCCAGTGCGGTATAGACCTAGGATCTGATACCAAGAGTGTAAGTCCTACAGATTCACTGTCTTCATCACCATTAGTTTCCACTAGCATGAGTGATGTCAGTGCTGGATACGCAATCATTTATATTGTGCACTTCAATAGCATCTTCCCCCAAGAAGCCACGTACTTCACAAGCATCTTTGTTTCCCTTTTACAGACAAGGAGTCAATGAAAAGAGAGGTTATAATAACTTTCTTACATATGTATTAAAAGTTGGGGAAAAATGAACAAAAAAAATTTTAACTCTCTGACTCCTCCTAGTTTTGTGCTATTACCACAAAACCTTCCTTAACCCTGCACCACATGCAAACAAGCAAACTGATGGCATGCCACTCTTTTCATTGCACGCAACAGGGCACTTAGGTTTCCGTGGTTCAGTGCCAACCTCTGAAGGCATTTGAAGTGCAGCCTTTTTGGGACACAGTTCTGTGCCTCACAATACTTTCCTCAATGGTTCAGTGGGAGTGGAGTGTGCCCTTATAAAATATGCAACTGATGCCAATTTGAGACACAGATCAACTAGATCAACTATTTGAAGTTAAAGAAAGCAAGGTAAAAAGGAGGGAAAATCAAACACACACAGAAACCCCCAGAATTACTTGCCTAGGCAGCAGTACTGCATAAGAGATTTTGGATATTGCACGGACCGACAGACACACTGATAATGCACCAAGGATAGGATGCTCTTACCAAGAAGGCAGATTCAGCAGTGCACAAAGAAGAGGCTATGGGATGTCATCAAATTGTTTTCCTGAGGAAGGGAACCATCAGCTGGAGTTCCATGTTTACACAGGAGAACTATATGTTTTAAAAGACATACACAAATTGGAGAGAGGTCACAAGACAGAAATGAAAACATGACTTTTAGGATAGCTTTGAAGATCTGGTCTTCAATCCAGAAAACAGAAGACTGGGAGAAGGACATGGTAACTTGTCCCAGTGCATGTTCCAGTATTCAAATGTTGTTATAAAAACAATGACAATCAATTGCTTTCCGTGTCCACTGAGGGAAGGGTGGGCAGAAGCAAACTTAATTTGCAGAAAAGAATATTTACGTTAGATATTAGGAAAACTTTCCAATTACAAGCATAATTAAGTGCTGGACCAGACTGTTTGAGGGATTCTGCCTTCACAGGAGGTGCTGGAGTGCAGGCTGGGCAAGGATGATCTGGGCAGACTTTGCAGCTGGGAGAGGGAACTGGTGACCCTTCTTATTCTTATGTTTAAGTGGTATTTGTGAAGTTCTGAGATGCAGTGCCTAAATGAAATGTAATATTCTTGACACTACTATTTGTCTTAACGTTGGTCTGGTCTTCATAGCAGTTTCTAGAGCCTAAAGTTTGCTTCACCTGATTAAACAACTCAATTGATAAGACTGAATGAAAGTGCTCCAGACAAAATTTCTTGGTCACAAGTAGTTCAAAATGACTTCATACTACGATCAAAGCACTGCTAAATCTGTGCTAAACCTCTTCCTGCCCACTGAGAAGAACTGACATTCTGCAGATTTGAAATACAGCAACTGAGGCAGCCTGGATACAAAGGTTAACCTAGACAGATTAATATGAGCTCATATAAAGCTCTTAATGTTATTCCAAATGCTAATAGTGACTGACATTATAGGGTTTCCTGGAACTGATTTAGAAAGACGAGAACTGCTTGCAATAAAAAGTCTGTTTATCTAATAAGAGCAAAAATTCCTTAATTACCCTGCAATTTAACCAATTATGATCTCATTTTACAGACAAATCATTTCTAAACATGGCATACATCTGCCTGATTTCCCAAGACACTGTACTGTACCATACAGTGCTCTTCAAACAGGGCTCCAGAGGCACTTACGAAATACGTGCTGACAGAAAGTGGTGAAAAAAGGCAGGTTTTATTATAACCATTTTGCTTTCGCCAGCCAGTAAAGTGAACTGCAGCAAGTACACTGTGTTTCTCAAGGTCAGAGAAAGTGGGACAAACAGATTCATAGAGAGAGGTTTTAGCTTTACCTGTATATTCAAAATCTTTTAGTGATTTTGCCAAGAAAGTTTGGTCCAGATGATCCTTGAAGTCCTTTCCAACCTGGTATTCTATGATTTAAGAACCCAATTAGAAAAATACTATATCCCCTCTCCCCCCTCCCCGCCATGGCAGAACTTTAACATTAAAAAAGAAATAGGACTTCTCAGTCAAAAGCAAGAGACAGGATTTTACTGTCTTTCAGATATTGCCAAGTGACTGCAGAAAATAAATATCAGAATAGTTATAATATGCAGAAACTTGGGCTGGAAATTCAACTGGAAGGCTTTCTCAAGTGTATGTGGTATGCTGTGCCACTAAGTACAAACTAATGACATTTGATGTATGCCAGAATTCAGATTTGGCTGACAGCTACACACACATATATCTCCTCTTGCTTGGTTCAATGTAAACTGTATTCCCATCTCAGGGCAGGCTTTGTTTCCTAGTCTTTCTGGGAATTTTCACAGATTTCACACAGGCAGGAAATATTTTGCATGTGATCTCTCTGCTCTTGCTTTGGCAGCTCCTGGGTGGAATTACTATGCACACTTCTTTATAATGTTTTGCTGGGTTTTGCTCTGAGTATTGAGATATTCTGCCAGCTACTTAAATCCAATTACAAAACCACTGCAATGTGCATGTTTGGCAATATGAAACAGCTGCTAAAGAAAGCTCAAAATACATCTGATGTGTACTTTTTAATTGCATGCCTTTACTGTACCGACTCTCAGATTGCTCCTATAGAATATAGAAACTAGCATGTTTTACTGCAGGGAATTGTGGGTTACTTTTTATGGGATGATTGCTTCTGTCACTACAGCATGATTCGGGAATTTATTTCTTTTCCTTACTACAAATAGCAGAGGGTAAAAACTATAAATCTGCAAAAGTAAATCTTCAAGCCTGTAGAGAGGTAAATGCTCAGATGAGCAAGGTGCAACAGAAACAGAGAACTGGTGGCCTTGGTGAATTTGGTGAAAATTACAATGGACTTGTTAGGACTTGTAAAGTTAAATATGACAAAACAACACAAAGTCATTAAGATTATAGGAATGATCTGCCTGGGGGGAGCTGCCCTTGATTGTCCTGTACTGCCTTTATGTGGTTGTCTCTTCAGACAGGCAGGATGAAACGCAGATTTAAATTAAGTGTCCATTTAGCGAGAGGAGAGGGAAAAGGAGTTTGCAATCTAAGCTCAGTCTATTAGACCTCCAGCTTTTCAAATGTCGGTAATTCAATGTTCAAGGAATTGAAGAGCAGAAAGAATGCCACAATATGCATCAGGCTCAGATTTATAGATAAAGCATTAGAGTGACAAACAACGGCTTCCAGACTTGTCAAAAGACCTTTTCTACCTTAGCAACTGTGTAGGACTTGCAGATTTTATATGCTGAAGAGAATACTACTGCTTTCTAGTTGGAATTGGCATCAAAATCCCAATCTTTTATCTGTCATGTCCACTTTGGACTGCTGCCTCTTCAAAGCACAGATTCTCTTTTCCTATACTGTATAGATTGTACCATACTTGATGGCACAGAAAGCCAATAACATTCAATCACAAGCACTAATTTAACCAAGTGACCAGGCAATACCAGTGCTGGCGGGTCTTAAAACATATTATTTAACACGGCTTTTACTAATATTTTTTTCAGAAAGTGAGAGAAAAGCATTGAATTTTGCAATTGCAAGATTCTCTTCCAGAACAGTGCTACACTGTCATAACAGCTTTAGTTTGTCAATGGAAAAGACTCAAAGAATCTCATAAAGTTCAAATGGCACCAGTGTTGGGCCAGCAGAGGTTAGGGTTGAAGACTAGTATCACCATTGAGTGGTATCATGCCTAATTATTTGGTATTGCTTGGTACTGTGGAGCTACTGCACTGTTTATCACTATCACAAGGCTGTTCAACAGAGTAGAAAAGAAACTGGAAACTGAAACTAGATATCTCAAATGAAGGCTAAAATGTTAATCTTTAATATGAGAGATGATGGTCATTCAAACAGTTCACAATGCAACCAAGGTCTGCTGTCACCTGAAACCTAGGTACTCCAGAAGTCTGCCATACTGATGAACTTGATATTGAAACTAGCATGTGAGTTTTCATAGCTTCATGCATGTTTTGCATATAAATCACATGCAAAGTAATCACAGCAGTTCTCTCTGACTTAAAAGAAAAACCTTATGAATCAAGGAACTTATGAAACAACACTTGATCGTTTATTTCTTCATCAGATGCAATGCAGACAAAGAGCACATGACTTACTGCAGTCCCTTTTATGAAAGTATGTGATGAGTTAAGTATGATGATGAAAGTTAGTCTTTGTTTTGCTCAGATCTTGTGTGCAATGTCTCTGTTTTCTGTTCCTGTGTGGTCCTCCCTACCCAGGCCAAAAGATGCAGCAGGGATGTGCTTAAGTGAATGACCGCACCCCAGACTTCACTATTCCTTAAACTGTGCCAGTCTGGAGACTACACATGAACTAACACTTGTGCAGCCAGAGACTGGAAACCTGAGCAAAGAACAAACCAGCATGATGACATGGCTGAGCCCCTGCTGTACTCATCAGCTTGATTGTGAACTCAGGCACAGAGGGAGGGAAGATATAGCCTGCAGCAGGGCAGAACCAAGAGGCACGCTGTGGCTCTTGGAGCATGAGAGTGATTCTTGCTGTACTGCCTGCACAAATATAGCTATGTGCTGTCTCTTACTCAGGGTAGATTTTAAGCCTACAGTTTGACTGTGAAGCGATCAACCTCAGGTGTCCTCTGACAGTATAAATGTTCCCTGTTCTCAAATGCTTAGTGTTGCCATGGAATAATAGGGAAAATCATTAAACATTCAGATGTGCAGAAAAAGAAGAGAGTTAAAGGTCAGCTTCTCTTTTTATATCTTGCAGGCTTCAACAATGGAAATACTTTTCCCTTACTTGGTCTCTCATAGTTTAATGAGGTGGGAGGTAGAACACGGGAGATAATAAATTAATGAGACCATTAGGAGAAGAAAAAGTCAATCTCCTCCATAAAATTCTGAAAAAACCTTTCTTGACAAAAACAAAACAAACAAACAAATCAACAACACCTCCTTCACCCCCCTTATATTACAGAGGGTAAAATGGCATTTACTTGGAGCATGTTATCATTGGGGCTGCAATCTTTTGCTCAGACATAATGAACATTTTTGTACCAAACCAGAGAAGACTAAGGAGGGAGCTGAAGCTGAGGTGGCAAAAGGAAGAAGCTGCACTTCTGTTTTGCATGGTAACAGTTTGTAGGTAGTAGGCTTCTGTCCCAGTCATCCAGTGGAAAGCGGGGGCTTGGTTGGGAAGGGACAGAAGTGGCTGGGTTTTTTTAAGCATGCAGTTTAACATGTGGAGAGGGACGGAGAAGTTCACCACCTAAACCAGAAGCCTGGACAAGGTAACAATAAGAATTGTATCTACACTACAAGAAACTTAGGGATCAGATAACTGGCACACCTCTGTGAAGGGCATATAAAAGCCAGGCCTCTTATCATCCTGGTAATAAATTTTCAGCTGAGGTACAGTCTGTGTAAGATAAATTGTTATACCTCATACAGTTCATGTGAGGAGACTCGCACTAGGTGTGAAGTTAATAATAGAAACTAGAGCGAAGGGGCTCTGTTGGGTTAATCCTGTGATGTGTGTTTATGTGCTTCCTGCAAGATGTTGTAGGTAGTGGTGTCATTCTCCCTGAAAACATAATGAACGTATGCCTTCCTTTCTTGTATTTTGTTGTGCTACAGATTATTTTATACTGATATTAAAAATAACCTTCTTCCAATCTTCTTCACTCACTAGACAGAATTTACTCCAGAGCAAGCAGACAAAGGAAGGTCACCGCAGCAGCTAAGCTTCTAAGGTAGGATTACATTTTGTGGGAAGCATGGGATGGATGCCCTGTGCTAAGGGGACTTTTGTTTATCATAGGGTCAAAAAAACAGATGAAAACTGATCTTTTTTTTCCCTGACAACTGACTGCCAAGATGAATGACTTTGCTTCTGTGCTAGTTTTTATGACTGTACTTGGTTTGTCTACAGGGTTTTGTTCTTACTGACGTACAGATACTCCTATTAGATGCATAGCTTATTTAAACCATTTCTCACAGACCCTCTTGCTTCTGTCCAAGCAGTCCAGCTTAGGTCCTACCTTTAAGAAGAGATGAATAAATGCATTCCTTAAAACAAAATCAAAACAAATAAATAAGCCACAAGAGAGAACAAAGAATCTGTCATTCCTGATCACCAGGTGTCCCTTACTGTAGCCTGAGGTGAGGTAGCAGGCTAGGCTCAGTGCTGTATCACATACAGCTCCTGGACACTTGCATCATGTGCATGGGTGGCTTTGTTAGTCAGGACTCAACTTCATGACTGTGCTTGTGGGACCCAGTCACAAGATATCAGTATACCACAAGATACAGCTGTAGTGGTAGTCAGCGATTAACTGGTCACAAGCAAGGAATGACCAGTAGTTTAGGACAGATGTGCTCCATGGACATAACCTCATTTCTGAGGGGAAAGGCACCAAACCATGTGTGTGAGTTTAGTAAACAGGAACAACCTTATTTAAAATCTATTTTTCTATAAGGTGACATTATACTTGTGCAGAAGGGTTTCGCGACTTCATTTGAAAGCTTTTATTTAAGGTTATAAGCTGCTTTCTAACAATCTGAAATGCCCTTGGTGACATGGCCATGTCACTGAATCATAGAACCGCAGAATGGTTTGGGTTGGAAGTGACTTCAAAGATCATCTAGTTCCAGCCCCCTGTCATAGGCAGAGATACTTTCCACTAGACCAGGTTGCTCAAAGCCCTGTTCAACCTGGCACTGAACACTTCCAGGGATGAGCATCCACAGCTTCTCTGGGCAACTGCTGCCAGTGTCTCACCACCCTCATAGTGAAGCATTTCTTCCTAATAGCTCATCTAAATTTGCCTTCTTTCAGTTTAAAGACATTCCCCCCTGTCCTGTCACTACTCGCCCTTGTAAAAAGTCTCTCTCCAGATTTCGTGTAGGCCCCTTTAGGCACTGGAAGCTGCTCCAAGGTCTTTCCGAGCCTTTTCTCTCCAGGCTGAACAAGCTCAACTCTCTCAACCCTCTATCAGGCAGCTCGCTACATACAGCTTCCCCAGAGAGAACCTGGGAGCTGCTGTTCAATACCTTTATGTCACAAGTGTAAAGTGCTAGAGCTGGAACCAAAATCTGCGGAGGTAGATGGCCATTGCTCCTCAAGCTGCTACCAAATAGTATAATAACCAAGTAATGCTCCTTTGATTCCAGTGTCAAAAAGACATGTGCCTTTCCCATTTTAATTTCAAGCATTCCTGACATGGTAATTTATCAGGATGGCAAGTGTCAAAGCTTGTGAGCAGAAATAAAACATAGAGATGATAGAAAAATAGAGTTGGGAGGAGCTCATAAAAGAAGCTACAAGTTCCAAGTACATGCATCATGTAATCCCTGTCATCTTGTGTCTTTGTTTAGCTGTAAAATATGCTATAGCAGCTACTAGTGGTTTCCTCAGATGAAAAGCAATGAATGTAACTTTTAACTTCCTTGACGAGTTGTTATGCAGATCTATCACAGTCACGAGAAGGGGACACAGCATAGCATAATGGCAAGACATGTAGCTGACAAAACATCAACTCTCTGAAGGCATCCTAAAGTGATATACAGCAGCATAAATCTTCTGTTCAAACGAAGGCAAGGCTCACTGAAATCATATTGTAAACTGGCGTGAATCAAAGGTCTACAATGAAATGTCATGTTCTTTTCTAGGTTTGAGAATGAATGTGAGTAAGATTGTCCATTTCCTTTTTTTATCTTCCCTCAGGAGTAAGAAATTAGGCAAATACATGGCAGGCTATAGACACAGCAATTGTAATGTTTCTCACCATTTTTATGGATCCTAATCATTCTTTCAAATTTTATATGTTTTTTATCTAATACAGCAACTCCTGCCTGCTATAACCCTAGTTCCCTGCTCTCCCAGAGCCTGCAGAGCCTGGCCTAGCCTTGGCTCTAGCCTGGAAGAACTGGAGTTCAGGCCGTGAACTCATACAGCCCATAATCCTTTAAGCCTTGCATCCCACAGGAGAATTAAGGATAAGGAGGGATGCAGCTGTGGATGTCAGAGAAATAGTGTCAATAAGGAGCTGAGCAGAAGGAGGACATTGGGTATGTGAGTAGCTGGTGGGTGCTGCTGATGGGAGGGCTGGCAGAATCCAAAGGGCTAAGCCAGACCTGGAGGGAAGGCAGGCACTGGGTGGCAGGAGGGAGGGCACTGCTAAACAGAGGGCATGGTGGCAGGGGGCAGGGAAGGACTGGGAGGCATAGCCCACAGGAAGCTGGACAAAGTAGGCAGGCATCAGGCTAAACTCTAAAGCTGAAAAGAGGGATAAGTTGCATTTTGAGGTGTTGGCAGAATTCACTCTTCGGTGTGCTCTTGACAAAGGGTGTGAATCACTTTTTCTCCATAGCCCTGGTGCAGTGAAGGCATGCTACTCCTCTCCGCCGCTTCCATGCACCCTTCTTTCTCTGAACACACGATCAGCGAACAGGCAGAGGAAAACTACACACAACGTAAGAGGTTTTCTACTTCAACCTTTTTCTTTTCGGGAGGTGGAAGGGTTGGAGTTATGATTTTAGAACTCTTCAGGCAACACTATGCTTCGCTTAACTCCAACTAATGAAAAAGGCTATTTATCTAATAGACCTTTAATCACAAGCTCTACTTAAAAATCAATTACGTGATACAACCATTACAGTTAAGCTCTAAATCTCATGCATCTTCCTGTTATCTGAGGATTTTCCTCTGAGATAACAGGGATGATTGATACACAGCCAGATTTTCAAATGCTCACCACAGAGTAAGGGCCAGGTTTTTTTCATCCAGCTGTTCCTGTTTTGGATGCTTATAAAGCAGGTTTTCAAAGGCATTAGCACCTACTGTGCTGTGGTTTGAAAGACTGCTTCCTCATTTATGTGAGCAATTAGGGGTTTAGCTGTCTCACAAACCTGACCGCAGCTCTGAGTGCTGAGATCATTTAAAAGTTTGCACCACGAAGAATAAAGCTAGGAGGCATCTTGATTAATTTTAGCCCAATTGCCCTGAGGCACAAAGGACCACATATAAAAGATGCTGCAGTCCCTGGAGGACAAGTTTTCTTGATGCTCTCTGAGCCTGCTAAGACTACACCATTTTTACACATTCTGCTCCTCTAATGTAACTGTGTTACACTGTGCATGCAAACCACATATCAGCACATCGTTTGCAGAACATACAGCAAAATGCCAAGCAGGTAAGTGCAGCTAAGCAAGCCCTGACACAGTTGTAATTCGGATGGCAGAGAGACAGGAAGTGAAGGAAAGGGCTGCTAACTGGTGCAGTATTTACCACTTCACCATTGTTCGCCTCTACCTGACATGCAGTTAGCAGAGAAGAAGCATCAAGGAAAGGTCAACAGCTGCTCAGAGCACTTTCAGGTCAGACATTTACTTGGAGTTGCCAGCAACGTAGTAGGAGGCAGCTGAAGAGGTCATGCTTCCATTTACCATCTCACGGTGACAAGCTCTGACATTTTAACTACGTGCTACTTGGAGAGCACATTTGCAGTACCTAATACAATATAAATTATCTTAACTTGGTCACTTCCAGAGATCTGAGGCAAACTCCTTGTATCAGGCTAGGTATCAGTAGTATAAAGAAACTTCAGATGTGACTGGAAAGCTTTCTTGTAACAATGGCATCATCCATAAAAAAACAGGAAAGCTGTTACACATGGATAATACTAATCAGAAAACAGGTGTTGGCTTAGTCTACTGAAGCCTCTATTAATAGTGTTTGCCTTGATTTAGTTTCAGTTCTTCTCCAAAAGCTAATATCCTTTTTCTGTAACTCCATTTGCATGCTCTTGTTGATGCAAACTACCATAAATGGTAGTAAACCTATAACTTATATAAATTAGTAATCCAAAAGAAAATCTTGATGTTTTTGGCTCCAACAAGGCAAGATTACCTGAAACTTCATTCCATGCTGTTCTCTTCCACATTTCCAGATTCTCTTCAAGTTCGTTCACACTATTCTACCCTTGCAGTTATTTATCACTGTAGCCATATGCCTTCACACTGCAGTTTAAACTTGACACTGCCTCTGTCAATGAGGCCATTTTGATTTGGTCTTTTTGTTTTAACCCTATGTGGAAGCAAGAGAATCAAATCCACCAGATCATCTCAGTGCTATGTAAGGTCTTCAGGTATCTCTGCTTAATAACAGAGATATATTCCTTTCCGCAAGTTTACAGTCTTTGGGGTGCAAAAATCCAAACAGCTCAGGGTGGACATTATCACTTTCTACAACTACCTGAAATGAGGATGGAGGGGGGGGGGTGTCAGTCTCTTCTCCTAAGTAACAAGTGACAGGACAAGAGCAAACAGCCTCAAGCTGCACCAGGGGAGGTTTAGATTGGATATTAGGAAAAATATCTTCGCCAGAAGGGTGATCGCATTGTAACAGACTGCCCAGGGAAGTGGTGGAGTCACAGTCCATTGGCAGTGTTCAAAAAACACGCAGACGAGGCCCTTAGAGACATGGTGTAGAGGTGGTCCTGGCAGTCCTGGGGTAACTATCGGACTTGATCTTAAAGGTCTTTTCCAATCTAGTTGATGCTGTGATTTTATCATTGAGAGTGTTGGGCACTCACAGCCCATTATTTGGAAAGAATATTCTCTTGTATTTAGAACAATTTTCATCTAAAGCTTAAGACAGGACCTGTACTATGGATTTGGGTACTACATTGCTAATGTTACACATTTGTCCTTTTGTCAAGCTGTTCTGTGTTTTCCCCAAGACTACAGCATTGCCCATCTTTGACACATGGCTTAGGGTGCATATGAGAACTATAAAAAGAACTAGGACAAGATCCTTTTTTTGAGCTCTGTGTCACTCCGTTTTGGGTTGCACCACTGTATCCTTCTGCTGAACAAATCCAGGATCAGCTGTAGTCAGAAAAACTGTTCTTTCTATGTGCAGCCAATGTGGCAACTTGTTCTTTGATGTGCATCACTGGCACATGCCCTGAGCTGAAATACAAGTAGAGTTCAGCAACACCAAATAACATCTATGGGAAAGCTGTTCAATGTTTGGCCAAACTCACATTAGCAATGCAGACTGCTGCCACAGCCACAGCCTTGATTTCTTTCTGCCTGCCAAAAGGGAGACTAAACACCTTCTCCATCAGTGTTTTAAGGACTTCCAAGGAACCAGCATGACCTTGGATATCCAGTGCAAATCCTTCCTTTGCCTCGTGATGCTGAAAAATGAAGGGTCTAGTAACAGAGATAAGAATCATGTTTGTTTTAACATGCAATGGGGGGGACCATATTAAAATACCAAAGCTGCAAATAAAACCTGCAAAGGGCAGGAGAAGGAAAGCACAAGAGCCTTTAGAAGTGTATGCTACTGTAACCTGTAGGAAAAGTGCTTCTCGTTTCACCTCTAAATCACAAGGCCTCAGAAACAAACAAACAAAACCGCTTAGGAAAATGAAACATGGATACCAGTCCTACAAAAAATGATAACCCCATTAGAAAATAACACCCCTCGGGAAGGGTAAAACAAGATGTCTTTCCAAAAGCTAATGGGGTAAGTCACCTTGATGGGAAAACAAACCCACCTGATCTCACACCAAGCCCTAGGAGAAGCACCAAAAAGGGTGTGAGGCACAGCCACACCTGGGGTGGAAAGGACGAGTGTGCCTTGGCGGAGGTTGGCCCTTGTTCCCGGGCACCTTCCCGGCGGGACGAGGGCAGGGAGACAGGTCCTGCCTCGGAGCAACAGGTCGCCGATCGCTGCATGCTCCCACCGTTCCTGGTACAGGGTCAGCCAGACCCGCTGGGCCAAGCTTCAACAGCAGCGACACAAAACCTCGCCGGCGGGTCCCTCTGGGGTTAAACGCCTCACGCTCCTCCTCTTCCTCCCCCCTCAGACCCAGCCTGCCGGGGTGGTCCCGCAGCCCCGGCCCGGGGCAGAGCCCGCCCTCCATAATCCATGCGCGGGCGGTAGCACCAGCACCACCGACCTGGCGCTCTGAGGCGGCAGGCAGAGCGGGCAGTACCGCGCCGCGCCGTGCCCCGCCGCCTCTGTCTCGCGTTTCCCGCTTGGCCGGTGAGTGCTGTCGGCGGGGGGAGGGGGGCGGCGCAAAGAGGTGCCCCGGTACCGCTCTGCCCCGGTACCGCTCTGCCCCGGTACCGCTCTGCCCGCAGTGGGGTCGGCAGCAGGTGGGGGTGGGGCTCCCCCGCCTTCTCGGCTGCTCCCGCTGCGGGCGGCGGAAGGTCCTAGCCGGGAGAGGAGGGCCCCTTCTCCGTAGGGGGAGAGCGGGCCGGGGGCTGCTGTGAGAAGCCGGGTGAGGAGGCGGGTGTGGATGACCGTCGAAGGAAGCGGGTGCCCGAGGGATCTGGTTGCTTGTGGGAAGGGGGTCGGTGTGGGTCCCGACGGGCTCAGTCGGGGTTGCGAGAGCGACCTGTGGGAGCGGGGAGTGGCGGGATGGAAGCGCTGAAGGAGGGAGCCCCGAAAGCGAGGTAAGGACAGAGGGGTCGGCCGGCGGGTTTGTGCTGAGCCGGGGAAGCGGGCTTGCGGGCAGGGGCTCTGCGGGAGGGACGCGTTTGGCTGGGGGGAAGGGTCTGCGGCACGGCGGGGCGGCGTGTGCCGGTCCGGGGGGAGCGAGGGCGGACCCACCCGCTGACGAGAGCGGGGCGGCATGAGCTGCGAGGGAAGCGGATTTGCTCCGCGAGGGGCCGTGTGTGGCGGGTTCGGGTGAGGAGGGGTCGGGTTCGGCTGTGAGTGTTTGCCCGCTGAACAGAGATGAAAGGCGGGAGCAGGGCGGGGAGAGCCCCGGAGATCTTCAGCAGAGGGGAATCGCTCCGCGGGGAGGAGGTGCCCGCTGAGGGCACCTGCCCGGGGCGAGGAGCGGGCAGGCGGACGGTGGGGCCAGAGCAGCCCGGGAGGGGCAAGGGGACGAGGACACGGTGCTGGCCTCGAAATAGGCTCGTCAGGGGCGGAGGAGGCAGGAGGCAAAGCCTCCACTGCCTTGGTTTTGCGGTGGTGCTGTGGATGTCAGCGGGGACCCGCCCGCCGCCGCCGGGGGTCCCTGCTCGTTACGGCAGAGCGCTGCGGTGATGCCGCCCCGGGGGAGTTGATAGAGGCGGTGGTGCTGATGTCTGCTGCTCCGTGTGTACCTGGGCACATCGCGACAGTTCACCCCGGATGGTCAGACCTTTATCTCGGCAGGGGTGAGCTCTGCGGTGAGCTGGGGACCTCATCTGAGAGCGGGGGAGAAGGGGCAGTTGTGGCAGTCAGCATGGGCTGTGTCTCCCTCTGCACGCATATGCAGGGAAGCAACTGAAGAAACTACTAAAACGGTCGTTGTTTCATCAGGGCAGAGTTGCGGTACCGTGTTACTATGCAGTTTGCAGACCGAGGACTAAGCACAGTGGTAGAGGAAGAAGAGATCTCTACAGTTCTAGTAATTGGAAAGATGATGGAGGAAAGACTTGGTCTCAGCTGCCAGGGCGAGTATGTGCGGTCTGTTGTTGCAGTACGTTGGTATTGGGACACATACTCAGCCCTCATCACTTCACATTAGCAAAAAAAAAAAACCTGCCTGTTTATGGGTTTGCTTTACTGTGTTTTAGCATTTTCTATGTGATGCCGAAAAGTGCTCTCACAGGGAATGCTCTATGAATGCTAGGATAAATGCACCACTTAAAATCAAGTTAAGTATGTTTTTTTGTCGTTCAGCTAGCGAAAATATGCTTTAAACATCTAGGCAGTCGGCTAAAAATCAGACCTACTGATGCTCTGGGGAAGATATTTCACTTGGTATTATTACAGGTCTGTTTCTGTTATTTGCAAATGGTTGTGACTTGTAAAACAGTGGGACTTTTTGGTGTTGCTTTTTTATTTATTTTCAAATTATTAAGTAGCTGCTCAGAGAACTGGCTTCTAAATATCCAGCTTTTCCTGACTTGAACATTTACTTTTTTTGAGATGTAGCAAGTGCGTCAGATGCATACTGAGGCTATCTTGTGTGGAAGATTCTGTTTGAGTTTTGTCAGTGCTGCCACTCTGTTCTGCAGTCCCTAGTGCTTGTTAGGTTCATTTGCTTCCTACTACTCGTGTGGCAACAGGTTGTAATTGTTGGTAGCCTTGGGACAGATTTTGTAACAGAAAACTGCATTTTTAGCTTGCTGGTACCTAACTTGGCTTGCTCATCATGTCTCTTGAATGGGAAGGTGATGGTGTGGGGGTTTTTTGATACCCACTTGGGAATTTTAGTGTACTGTAACTACCTGTTTGAATGTTTTAGTTCATTTCATTTTTCTGGTAGTTGCTCTCACTGGAGCAGCCTCAAAGGGGATTATGGAGTTGGGTTCTTCAAATGACTAATTAAGAGATGTAACCAGCATAGCCAGATCCTTTGTATTCTTACGTACAACTGCATCTTCCAGTATTCCATCCCATGGTGCTTCATGGCCAGCAGGCTCCCATATTGAGCTTTAGCAATCCAGCCTCTGGCTGGTTGAATTTCAGTTCACAGTGTTAATCATCATTGCATCACTGCACTGCCGTGTTGTATTGCATGGATTGCAGTGTTAAACAGAAGGAGGTCAGCCCTGTTGAAACAAAGAGCTGGACACCATGCTGTTTCTGAGCTTGGTTGTTTAGAGTTGATGTATCATGGAAGCAGTTCCTGATCTAATGCATTTCTTGCTCTGTCTGCTCTCCCCCTCATAAACTTACAGTGGAGTTCCTGAAGCTTTATTTGATTTGGAAAATATTACATCTTTTAATAAGAGATAGTGTATATCAGAGATGTGACAATAGTGCAGCATATTTGGTAAAAGGCTGATGGTGTTCTCCACAGATAGTGTTTAAAGCCCCAGGAATTATGTTCAGTGGCTTGTACATGTGGAATATTAGTGACAACCACAGAATAAAAAGCAAAAGCTCTAATATTTTAGAGGTGGACACTGGGAAACCACACAGAAAATAAACACTTTCATTATTATGAAGTATTCCAGGTTTGTGTTGTTTTGTGTGTTGCTTTTTTTTTTTTAATTGAAGCATACTAATAAAATGGCTATCTTGATTAATGTAAGCTCTTCAAAGGTGCACACGGCTTCTTTTCATTCACTATTTATTTGAACTTGGGGAGAGTTGTGCTGGCAGTTGCTGTAGTTCACTGACTGCGGTGATGCGATGCTGTTTTTGAGGAAATGCGATGGCCGCACGCTGCAGCCAAGAGCACCATAAACTGCTGTGTGTCTCTCTCTGTGTCACTTGTGTGTGTCACTTTGCAGTTCTCACAACTACAAATTTCATGGATAGATTTTTTTTTTTTTCCACTTTAATGTTGTTTGTCTAGCATGTTTAACTACTAATATGCCCTCACCTAAGTTTCTTTCAGATATCAAGATAAGGGTAACTGCTGGGAGCTTTTTATATCTGAGTTATTTTAGGTAGGTTGAATATGTGTTGAATGCTTGGAGGTAGTAGTGTTTCTGTGAGTTCCTGATCATTATTAATGTAACCTTGAAAATATATTAGGTTTTTATGTAATATAGAGAAGATCTGGTGTCAGCCTGGAGGAATTGCCTGGTAAGATTACGTATACCGTGTTTATTGTGATATATTTGCCGACGAAGGGAGAGGAAGAAAGTATGGTTGGAATTCTGCAGGTTCTTTCATTTGCGAGAAACTCACTACTCTGTTGAAAAAAATCTGAATTTTATAAAAGCTTAACTGAAAATTATGTAGAGTTGGAGAATTCAGCTGGTTATGTACCTCCACTTTGCAGAGTATTTTTTGTATCTGCAGTATAGGTAGTGTCCTTGCACTTTCAGTAGTGTCCTTGTCTTAAAACTGGCAACTTTCTGGGTTGGTTAATACGTAACTTCACATTTCTAGCAGACTTAGTGATAATTTCCCTATATTGTGAGGATGTTTTGACGTTGCTTTATTTGTCTGTTTGTACAATTAGATGCAATTTAAATTGTCCTTAATCTAAAATCTAACAACAACGAAGTTGTATGTGCTTTCTGTTCTAATGCTGTCTCTCTAGTATAACAGAACACACTACAGAGAACATGCCCTGTCTTCTAGCTTTGCCTTAAGACACCAGTTAGAGAGGCCACTTTCCTTTCAATTTAATCTTTCTCAGAGACACCTGATGTTTCCCTGTATTGTATGCTTTTTTTTCTACTTCCTTAACTCTTGGAAGCAACGCTCAGTCACTGTGCGTGAGCTTTTTCCTGACTCATTAAAGTGTTGCAACTGTATGTGAGAAATCTCTAGAAAGCTAAACTTTATGTAGAAGAGTCTTTAAACCTTTTTCTTTAAGAAAGCCAAGTTGAACTGTAAGTATTGAACTTGTCCAAT
The DNA here is from genome assembly GCF_963264785.1 of Psittacula echo. Classification (NCBI taxonomy): domain Eukaryota; kingdom Metazoa; phylum Chordata; class Aves; order Psittaciformes; family Psittacidae; genus Psittacula; species Psittacula echo. Next base: position 16,312,144 of record NC_137735.1, on the reverse strand, counting down.
CTTCACTGTTCTGTCATTAACATAAAATACTTTGGTTTTTTACACATAGTTCTGGTCTTGTGATATTTTGTCCCATAGAGCTTCTGTAGATTTGATAATAAACTGCAGCATAAACAGTTTTCAGTTTTTTACCATGTCTGTGTTCAGCCCTACAGTAATAGCCACATAAAGGAAAAATTCACTGAAAAATATCTTTTAGGCTGAAAAACTAAGCCTCAAGAAAAAATGAAAGGAGGACAAATATTTTGGAGCTTTACCTTCTTTTCCTCCCCCCTTCATTATTGTTTAACAAAGCATTCTGTTCCAGATAGGAAAATACTCAGTTTGGTATGTTCTAAATTCTTATGTTCCTGTGTTGAGCATCATATTACAGAGTGGTTAATGACATCACCTTTTTGAATAAGGCTTGGATAATTCTGCTATTCATAGCATTATTACTGTTCGTTCTTCCTGATTTTCACTATCCATGAAGGTGAAAAATAAATTTGAATTTTCCTTCTTCACTCAGTTGGACTTCAGGGAAACAAAACTGTCTCTCGTTCTTTGATGTAGTCTTGTATTCCTCTGTTCCATATTTTCTTGATCTTGAACTATTCTTTGAGTGCAGCACAGACTGCTAAATAAGCCTGCAACATGGGTTGTTGTTGGTTTGCAGAAAGATAGCCTGTGTTTTATCAGAGACTGTAAAGCATGGGAGAGACATCCTACCTTGTTACTGATTTTTAGGTCTTTTTGTGTTCAGAATCTCTTTGACCTGGAGGCACCTTGGAAGTCAAGGTGTTAGTGTAGGATTGCTCTGACTGATGTTGTGAGGTGTTTGTGTTATTTTGCTGTCATTCTTGTAAGTGAATAGTCTGAACAATATGGTGGAGATTAAAACATTGCTGTTGGGTAGTGCTGCTGAAAAAAGGCAACAGGTGCACAACTATGCTAAGCAAAGGCAGTTTGTGCTGGGTGCTTTGAAGTAGGTGTTTGAAGTGGGTGGCTTGTCATGAAAAATGTGTTCCCAGGTATTCCCAGCAGCAACACTCTGGTAGATCACTGAAGACGTATAAAAGATAAGCCAGTTTGATGGGTGAGAAAGTCAGTGTAATCACTTGCGTGCTTCTCAAGTACATGTGGCTTCTGAAGTCAGTAAGTGGCAGAAGTTTTCTGTTGCCTTTTACTTACTGGGTTTTTTTCTTGACCTGTTTCCTTGGAGGCCACCATAGCCCACACTGAGGTGAAGAAATCTTGCCTAGCCACAGATGGATGGAGATGTGGTCAGTTGTTTTGTTGGAACCCGAGGGTGTGTGTTTGTATTTTCTGTTTACATTGCTTAGGTAGTGGTTGATTAGACTGCTGTGATTTTGTAGATTCAGAATGTTCTTAAATGTGTAAGCATCCAAACTGGCCTTAATGACTCTTGGCTTTAGCAAGCTATGAATAAAATTTGTTGAGTTGACTTCTCCAGTTCCAGAGGGGAGAATTGAGATAGCTTGAGTTAATAGAAAGTAATTGTTGTCACATGTTAGGAAGCTGAAGTTTTTATGTTGTGGTATTAACTTTTCAGTCATAATTTCTTTCCTCAGTTTTAGAGGATGGTTAGGAGTAGCTGCATCTGGAAGGCTTTACTGAAAGGTTGAGATTAAAGAAGCTACGGGATATGACTTGTGATAATTGCCATAAACTACGGTAACATCAGGTGGCTGATTAAATGCATTGTGTAACTGTTATGATATGACATACTGTACTTAGTTGGAAGTGCAATTCAGACATGGTTCCTTTAGTTTTATTTCCCTTGGAGCTGTCCCAATGCTCTGCTTTGTTTGTATTTGAAAACTCACTGACCTGGAACTATGCATAATGGTTTTTGCCCCTTGTTCAAGTACAGTGTGTATAGTAGACCATATTATTACCAAGTCTTGATTTTATTTTTTAACTTTTCTGTCCAATCTGGCCTGCTTTTGCAACTATCAGTGTGTTCAGTTTTCACAGAAGATTGCAGGTTATCTTGCACTTTAATATTTGCTTGCACACATCTTAACAAGCTCTTTCTTGTTTTTGCCAGAGATGGTGCACTGAGTGATTTCCACAAGAGGCTTCTCTACCCCTCTAAAGCAAGAATACATTGAAGAACCTTGTGTGAGGGCACAGCATTGTACTCCTGGCTAGAAGGCTAACTCCCAGGTGAATGTATTGAAGATTTCTAGACTTGGTGGGACAAATATCTCTACCTCCAATTTATGAATACTGCTAGCTATGGCTGTGGAACTCTGTTTGCTGCTGCTACTGTTTTGTGGAAGTACTGTTTCAGAGGTACAGCCTATATACAAACCGCCTCCTGGGACTTTGGATTTTGGATTTGTACCAGCCAAGACATATGATACAGGTGCATACCATGAACCTGGGCCAATAGGAATTTTGTTTAAAATAGTACATGCATATCTGTACTTAGTGCAACCAAATTCTTTTCCGCAAGGTAAGCAGATAAATTACTTTTTTTTTTAATTAAATTGATGCGTTCATCGTGTTGTACATACCAAGACCATAATCTGGAAGTAAATTATATGAAGGGCTTTCTTAGTAGCACATGTTATGGCCTGGAAATGTGTACAGTTTATAAAATAACATTTTTCTGCTAAGCATAGTGGGGGGGGAGGTTGTTAATGAAATTTCATCAACATTTGGTTTTCATAGACCTTTACTTAAATATCTCAAAGCTGTCACTGATGCATTTGAGGCTATTTTTATTCCCTTAACTGACTTTTTTTTTTATGTTTGCCCAGAAGCATGAGTTAGGAGTAAAGCATAAACTGCTTTGTGTTTAATATTAAATCTGTAAGAGACAACTCTTGGATTTATATATTATGATAAACAGTCAGAAGGTTATAATATGGTGCAATTTGGGTTAGGAAATGGAAATTTAGCAGCTTGAAATAAATTTCATATGCTTCCATATCTGTGCATCTACAGTGAGGTTTTATATAAGGGCAGTTCCTTTACATGGTTGTATGTAACTTCTCACTCCTTTGTAAGTGGTCAGGACTTGAAATTACATCTGTTTTATTGAGACTTTCTTTTTTCCACTGCTTTCCTACTAAGTTGTCCCTTCTTTGAAGAAAATGTTAAGATACAGAAATGTGTGCTTATTGAGCTTGTATTGATTAAAAAGTGCTTTTGGGAAGTCTCTGTGGATGTGAAAGTTAAGTTGTATGAACTTAGCTTTCCAACATGCTTTTTGTTTCATTTAGCTCTTAAAAGAAATGTGTTTGTAAAATACTGCCATTTAAAATTATATTAAGGTGAAACTTTGATAAAATCTAAGAATAGCTTTGGTTTGTTACCATTTCCTTTTGTTTAGCTATAAGTGTATACAATAGGTGTTTATATTATTTTGTAGTGTGTCTTTCAATTTGTATATTAAACCTTTGAGTAATTTAAAGTCTTAAATCCTTTGGTCATGTAGTGGTATGATGCCTGTGAGTTATTATTTGCTTGTATTTTTGACATTTCTTCAATAGCTGTAGAAGAATGAGCTCAAATGAACTTGAATGAATTAATTCTATTCAGACAAGTGCCCAATGTCCCAGGTGTTAATGAGGAGAGCAAAATCCTGGCCTGTTCCCTGCAGGATTACACAAGGTGTAATGAGGGCAATTGCATGAAGCTAACAGCAATGTCACCTTTTGGAGGAACTGTTTCCAGATACCTCTGCTTTTGTGGCTTTTTTCCTTCCATTAAATATATAAGCAAACATACATACATCTAAATGAACATACTTCTCTGTGAGACCTGGTATGTTAGGATTGTCATCTGCATTCAACAATGGCCTTTATTCTGCCTGAAGCCCTGCTGGAATATTTTATTCTTTTAGGACTGTGGAAACCTGATTTCAAAGAGATATTTGGTGTGTCTTATACAGGAATTTGGTCTGTAACTTTGTAAGTCAAATTTAATATTATGTGTCCTAAGCATGTAAATAATTGAGTATCAAGTTTATCGTCACGATTATGATACTGTGGGACCTCCTGTAGTAAATTCTGCTTCGAGTAGGTGCTGTGAAATCCAGCCTTAAAGAGAAAAGGTCTCATGCAGAAGTGTTCAAAGTTTGTTCTTTCCTTGTTAGCGTTTCTTATCTCTCCTTCCTTCCTGGCAGATACTTTTTGCCAAATCAGTTATCTTTTAGAAGTTTAGCTTTCATTATTTGCATTGAGTGAAGTCCTTTTCCCATGGCCCTGCTTTCCTCACTGCAAAATACGGATCCAATGGATTGTGTTGGTTTGAGTCATACCATTTAATTGGTTAATCCACATAATCTCTTTTGCCATATGCTGTTCTATTTTCACATCAAGTGTATTAATGATGTAGCTACATATTGAAAATGCTTTTTTTTTTTTTGTACTGCCGATTGACATGGAGTTCTGCTTCGGGGATGAAAACAAATGTAATCACAAATGTGCACAGAATGCAAAACTTTTGATGTTTCTAGCTCAAAACTTTGTCATTGTGATTTTGCTGGTGCTTCAGAAGAGTTAGCTCCGGGTTGATGCCCCAATGTATTGCATATAACCATAACAGAGGAGAAGTGTGATTTGTGTGCAGGACTTGGCATCAGTCACTCAGACCTCTAATCTTAGTAGTCTTATATTTTCTTTCATAATATTTGGAAGTACTGGATGTTTGGTTTCCCAATCTTCTGCTAGTACTCTTAGCTGGGAGGAAAAAAGTGTCAGGGTTGTCTAACTGCATGTAGATATTCCTGCCTTTCCAAATCATCCATGTGCTTACAGTAGCACTCTGATGGAGCAGAACATATACACTATAACATTCATACCCCTTCAGTCCCATGTATGCCTTTTAGGAAGAAAGCTAGTATGAGCTTTATGCTGTTACGATAAATCAGAATATGAAGTACATCAGAGTCTTTGGGGAGCATTGTTCTTAAAGTATTTGCATGCTGCTAAGCCTTAATGTTCATTTAAAAATTCTTATATGCTACTTTAGATTTAATAGGTAAGATGTTATTGAGATTAAATATAGTGCTCATGTAAAGCACAGTAACAGAACCAGGGCAAGGAAGTTTTTTTACATTGCTGAATCTTTCGGACCATCACTGTGCTTTTTGGATGTGGCAAGAAACTAGTTTAAAAAAAAATGTGCTAGGATATCTAATTACAATGCTTCAGTGAGCATAAATAGATTCTCATTTCAACTCCACCAGTCAAATATTTTGACCTCACTAGATTGTTTACTGGTGTAAATGGGAGTGAATTTACTCCCAAGTGTGAGCTGTTATGCAGGGAAGCAGCCTCCACTTAGAGTAATGATACACTGGAGTGCGAAACACTGTGTTTGGTCACTGATTTGCTACCTGAGGCTCAGTATGTCACTTTAATCTTACTGTGCCTTGGTTTCTGCATCTATAAAATGGAAATGATGGTTCTACTACTACTTTTGTTGAGGACTGTGTAGTATAGAGCATCGTTATTCTTTCCTGTTAATAGCATCACTTACAATAAATAGATGGTAATAAGAAAATTATTAGTTGCTTCCATCTGTCAGCTAAGAGGACATCTAGCAAAGCAAATTGTCAGTTTTTCACTTAGAATGTGTCATAAACTGAAGCATTCATTTATTAATAAAGTGAAGTCAGTTCATGGCTGTGACATGATGCATGTCACCTCTTGTGTTGGAGACCTTCAGATGTGAATGTGGTGTAGACAAGGCATGGTCAGTATGCTCCCCTGTCTGCTGTGAATATCTTATCGTGGTTTTGTCTTTGTTCCCGTGGAAACCAGTTGTTAGTTGCAGTAAGACAATATTAATCTGAGATTCTACTTGCCAGCAGGATGGGCATGACAAATCTTCAGCTTCCCAGCTTGTGCCTTGTAATGAGAATGTGAAGAGTTTATAAAGCAAAAAAGCTGGGGTTAAAGCTCCTGCTCCTGGTTTTAGGTGAAGTAAGACAAAGACTACGGGCCTGTTTACCGTACACTTCTGTAGCTGAACATACTGCAGAACAACTGTGCCACTTAGGTTGAGTTGTAACTGCTTTTTTCCAGCTTCTGTTTTTTATTCTGGATAAACCTGTTTCCTCTGTAGTGGGAATAAAACTTTAATGTAAAAATCAACTGTTGAATGCAGGTACTTCCTGGGCAGAATATAAGATGAAGAGTTAAATATACTATTGGCCTGTGGGGAACAAGAGCAGGCTGTTTTTCACACCTGGACTACACTCTTCCTGTTTGTAGAGCCTCACTTGTTGAAAAGTTTGAGCATAAGACTGAGGATAAGAACTTGACTATTTTAATGCAAAGTCCTAACTCTGACCGTTTTGACTGTCTTTCTCCTCACCTGGCCAGCCTTTAAAGTAGCTGCTAATTGTGGAGTTCAGCAAGTTTATCCTGTGTTCACTATCTCTGTAATTAATAACCTGAAGTGTATTCAGCAATTAAAACATTTTTAGAGTAAAAAATAATCACTTTATGTGAGAACAAACTGTATCTGTAGCTGTAATAGAAAATGCATATGTAAAACCCTGTTGAAGGTAGGTTTGATGAGCTCCTAGAATATTGATTTTTAATACATTAGCTGTGTTGGATGTGAGGTTCTAAAGCAAATCATCAAAATGCTTTATCACCCCCTCAGTTAAAAACTCAGTAAGCGAGATTTTTTTTAATCTTTTTTTTTATGTAAAACTAATTTCTTTGCCTTTTGTAACTGTTTAGTTCTTGGCTGCCTGATTTCTACTTTAGTTTTGCTTCCTGTTAATAATAAATCTTCCACAGCTCCCCTACATAAAAAAGTGCATGTGTCTGGATGTTGCAGCATTGGAGCTAAACTCAGCAATGCATAGTTGGTAATGCCCTTTGTTTTTAAACTTGAGACTTTCCCAGGAACTTTGAGCATAACCACACTAGCATGTGATGAAAGGACTGTGCATCTGTGCAGATGCTGCAGTCCAGCCCCTAAAGCAATTACGACTTTTTGTAGAAACATAAATTACAATGACCTTTCTCCAGTTGTGTGCAGTTTGGGTGTGAAACAGCACTGATGTGATAGACTTGTGTTTGACAGCCGCCCCCCTGTACATAGGCATTGGTTTTCTTAAAGCTTCCGTCCTAGAGCTGGGTTGGGAGCACAGATGTAGTAGCTGGTGCAGGAACTGAGAAGGGAGAAGAAGCAAGACCTGCCCTTCAGTAAGTTAGCTGTTAGACTGGCTAAGCTGTATTGTGAAATGGCAATTTCGGTGAGCTATAGGGTCAGTGCCTTTACCACATAGAATGGTTAGGGTTGGAAAGGACTTTAAGATCATCTAGTTCAGCCCCCCTGCCATGGGCACGGACACCTCACACTAGACCATGTTGCCCAAGGCTCTGTCCAGCCTGGCCTTGAACACTGCCAGGGATAAAGCATTTGCCACTTCTCTGGGCAGCCTCCTCCAGTGCCTCACCACCCTTGCAGTAAAGAACTTCTTCCTTGTATCTAACCTGTACTTCCCTTGTTTAAGTTTGTACCAATTACCCCTTGTCCTATCTCTGAAATCCCTGATGAAGAGTTCCTCTATAATTGATTTCCCCTTTTTTTTTTTCTAGTGGTGTAGCTAGAGCTGTGGCATAAAGGTACAGTAGTAGCTAAAGTGCGTACAATAAAAATACAGGTTTCAGTGACAAGAGTTGTATGTAGCAAGTAGTGGTGGTGTCACTTGGGTAGAACTGGGTTAAGAAGGGGAACTTAAAGTGCTCCTTTATTTGATAATATGGTGTACACATTGAAAGAAATTTCTTCTATCTAATGTTGGAAATACTGGGGAAGGTGGAGCAGCAGAAAGATAAAAGATGAATTAGCCTTTTTTCTCTGCCCACTCATATATGTTTAATGAAATAGTGTTTATAAAAAATCGTTGCTCTTTTCATACTGGGAAGTTAAGAGGTGGCATACCCATGTAAACAAGGAACACGCTGAGAGTGTTTCAGAAGCAGTTTTAAGGTCTGATTTATTTTTTTTTTGTTTTGTTTTCTTAGGTATCAGAAGAGTAATGCCTCTTTCCCTTAACTACTCCAAACTACACACTATCTAACAGATTGTGTGTCAAAGGGATTTTTTGTGGACAGGGAGGAGACAGAGGTTTTGGGGAGGGGAGGTTTATGTACAGTATCTACTAGAGAGTGCTGCAAAACTACAGTTTCAGTCATTGACACTTCTTGATGTCTTCCTGTCCACTCATTTGGATTATGTAAACAAGGAATCTCTTTTGCAGTCAAGTATGATGTGGAAAATATGCAAGTAATTTTTTTTAATCAGTGTAGTATAGCCGGTCATTTGAAAGTCTTGCACTGTACACACATCTGGAATCCTTTCTCTACAGTACCCGCAGTGCTTGCCCTAATCTGGTTTAATATTGCCTGCCAGCTGTGCCTACGAGAAAAAACATGCCTTGACAGCAATTGGAAAATGACAGTCCAGCTTCGCAATTTCAACACTATTAGTTCAGAAGGGAGAAACTAATGAAAATCAACCTCAAGCAGAGTTTGAGGGAGTTGGGTTACTTTCTGTGGGGAGGGTGCTCAGAAGTGGTGTTACCACAGATGGCTGTGGTAATAGACTGGAGGGTGCCTCAAGCAGTAGTGCCTTTTGGAGGCTAGCTTGTACTAGTAAATATAATGGGCCTACAGTCGTGTGGTATTGAGACTCAGCTCATATTTCTCAAACCTAACCTGCCTTCTACCCCTTCCAGTCCTTTCAGTCTGTTTAGAACATTTCCTGGCAAGCAGGTTGGGCATTTTCTGGGTGAGGTACTGAGGAAACCTGCTAATAGTTACAGCATGGCAGTGCCAGGCCAGTGCTTGAAACTGTCCCAACCCTGTTCTGTTTGTCTGTGGACATTACTGAGAGACACAAGGTCTCAGACACAAAGAGCTGATCAGGAGCATTCCCTGCCTCATTGTGCAGGGGGAACGAGTTCTGAGCACAGCTAAATCCAGGGGTGCTGCCTACAAGGAAGGGAAGGGAGGGAGGTACACGATGGTACTTTGACAGAAGGTGGTCTTGTTGTTCGTTTATCATTCTAGATAAAGAAGCTTTGTTGACAGGGTTTGTATATTTAAAGAAAAAAGCAAAGGCACTATGTCCTAAAAATGCATGTATCTAGATAATTGGTACTACTGTGTGGTGTGTGTATTGGGGGTAGGAGTGGTGATGTTGGGTATGTTGAATGTGGTGTGATGTCTGTGTGCCAGCAATTACAGCAAAACACTGAATTAAGTTCTTTGTGCATTCATTTTTCTTTTCTAAAAGATTGCCCATCCTATTTAGTATCTCATAGCAAAGAGATAAGCACCTTGGGCATCAACCCGTAGTCAAAGCCTAAGCTTTGTCTTTTGGATGCCAGTGAGTCAGATTATAACCACGTGAAGAAGGCAGTTTTTTGTGTCCCTCCCTCTGTTAGCAGGAAATCTAAACCATTGAAAACATGAAAGCTTAATTGAGACTCCAGAACATACCTGCAGCATTTTATATGGTGAGAAGTGGGATTTAAATAGGTTTTGGGTCAGCCACAGTCTCTGGTAACTTACATTGTGTGTGAACCTCTCTGAAAATTATCTGTGACTGCAGACATCTTAGGGGTTTTCAGGCCACTCTGCTGAGGCTCCATGAGTTTCCTAGCTTAACAATGGCACCTGCTCTGCTATCCATCCTCCCCCTCCATTTAATTTTTTACAAGCTTATCTATCTGCATAGTGTTGAACCTCATTCTCTTTTGCAACTTTTGTAGTTCATGGAACTGATGGGGATGTCTCTGAACATACTGGAATAATGTTTTTACAGGCCTCTAACGGTCCTCTCAATTACTTCATTGTCTTGGCTGTTATGAAGCATTTGGAGTATTTTGTGACATACTTACAGATACTGCCTGTTATTGGAAAAGCAGTCATTTGACTTCTTTTTTTTTTTTTTTTTTTTTTTTTCATTACAGACCATGGTAATCAGATAACATTAGCCCAGCCTTCTCATTTTTTGTCGCTTTGGTTTGTTGTTGTTTACACAACAACAAACTCCTATGTCTCATGCAATGATGGCTTTTTCTTGCCTGATATCAGCTGGAGTAATAAGAATTTGACAGATCTTCACAACAAATCTTCTTCCCACTCTCCTCATATTCAGTGTTTAATTACAGTGAAGATTGAGAATTAGAATTTTTCCTCTCCCTTTTCCTCACCATTTCATTTTGCTTCTCAAGATGCTTTGCATAACTTTTAGATCTCAACAAAAGTTATGCTTTTGTTTCCTAAGTGAATATGCACTATTCAAAAGTTGCTGAGGAAAAATAAATGTGTAAATATTAATTTTAGTGGGTTTTGTCATCCTTTTAACAGTATTAAATCTTTTCATATTGGTATGAAAGCTTTTGAGTATACTTCTTCCTTTTCCACAAGCAAATTACCTTGTTAGAAGGGAAACCAGCTGCCACAAGCGTCAGCTATTGTAGTTTAAGCTGACTAATCTATCAGTCTATAATCCTAGTGCAAGACTACCAGTTACAAAAAAAAAAAAAAAAAAGTTTTGACACTTTTTTTTTTTCAATATGTAGATTTATTTTTTTTTTTTCTCATCTAGGAGCAGTTCTAAGATTAAACTATGATCTGTATTGTGTCCGGATCTTTCTTTTCTCTGAAAATACAGCAAATCCGTTTATTTTTGTGAACTTTTAACAGTGATTACAGTTGTGAATGTGGATATCTTACTAAGTATTGCTTTTGCTGTTTAACTCAGCTGAAAGATGCCTGGGTGTACCTATATAGAACAAACGCAGGCTTGATGCCTAATTAACTTCAAAGTGGCGACCTTTACTTTTGCTTTGTTTTTTGAGTGAAGTAGTGATCTCTGTAATACTTGAAACCTGTATGCATGCCACAGATACTGAACATATGTGGAAAATTGTGGCTCTTGCAGAAATGGGAAAACAGAGAGAAGGAATTCTAAGGTATCTCAGTGAAGCTGCCAGAACACCAGTCACTGAGGTAATTAAAAGCTGGTAGCAGCAGGGATCCAGTGTGTCATTCCCAATTATCTCTGTTCGTATTTCAAATAATTCAAGTTACGCAATGTAAGAGGATTTTCTATGCTTTCCTCAGTTTACAGCAACTTCTGAGGAGAGAAGGGGGTAGGAAAAATGTTGTTCATACAGTCTAAATATTTACTACTTTGATCAAAGTTACAAGTCCAATATGTCTACACAGTCCACACTATCAAGAAGTTGCTCAGTCTCTGCAGTGTGCTAAAACGGTGCACCAGGTTAAATCTTTGCCCATAATCTGTTGTAAATCCTTACCAGATGGTGGCCTAGGGAGAGCTTCAGGTAGCTACTGCAGGCATAGTAAGTGCCAAAAAATAGCTGCTGTGGCACAGTGTGCTATAGAAGTTTTGTTGCCTTCGCAGAATGAGAAAATGCAGTTTCTGTGTGGAATACTTCTTCAAAGCTTTCTACTTGACTTTGTGTCTGCGTGATACATGCAAATTTATTACAGCCTCCTAAGCAAAGATTTTTCTAAAGGCTTCTCTCTTTTTGTTCTTTTTCCAAAACTTCAGCAAGATCAGAACTTTCTTTGTAGCAAAGAACAGCTAGAAAGCCCCTGCAAAGGTTATTTTCAAAGGAGAAAGCTTTCATTCTAGGTGTCCTGTAACAGTCAATATTGTGGCTCTTTCTTTTTTTCTCCAAACCTTTTCCTGACCAGGCTCTTTAATGTTGCCTGTGCATGTTGATGGAAAGCAGAATGTGCCTAAACAGAAAATGTAACTGCGCTAATGGAAGAACCTCACATTTGGGCAGCTATAAGGTGTGAGGTTTTTCTGTGGAAAGATTAAATTGCCTGTTTGATCTTTCTGACTAACAACAACCCTGAGAAAGCTAAACTTGGAAAACTTCCATTGTCTTATCCATATATTTTGAATATTGGGGAACTTTTTGCATGCATAAATGAGGTTCATGGACTGTTACTATTATCTGATCCTCTGCTGTTTAGTTTCTTAAATGGATCAGTGATGTTTTCTGTCAGAAAGCGTTAAAGGGGGTCTCCTTAATTTCATGGCCTGGCTCCTTCAGCAGCTGTGGATGCCCTGTAGTTCCTTATCTTCAGCAGTTCCAACATGCCTAGTTCTACCTGTGCTGTGGTTAAAGCTCACCCTGTTTAGACTACTTCTGCAGTTCCAATCCTGCTCATAGCTGCTCCTCAATACATTACCTACTTGGTGTTGCAGCTCTGCCGCCTCTGATGTTGCTCCTCACTGCATCCAATATAAGCTAAGACTTATTTCTAGGTGTTCTAGTAACTTGTCCATTCAATTATGAATAAAGCAGTATGTGCTCTACAAGTCTGCTGAGATCTTAAAAATGCATTTGCTATATTTTTGCTTGTGTCATATGTTGTTGGACTTTGAGATTGAGCCTAAGCACAATAGGATAAGTGCTTTTGATCAGGGTGTAATTAAAGAACACAGAGTCAGTGAATGGGAATGGACGATGATCATGTTGGTGAGAGGAAACAGCATACGCAAGTCAAAAGATGGTGAAAAAAAGATTACAATAGAGATGAGTTAAAATACTTACACAATTTAGTATGTATTTGTTGTTTTTTACTCCCATTCAAACATGTTCTTCCAGCCATTGTAGAGTAACAGGTTCCAGGGCTTCATTTTGTGTGTCAGTGGTGAGGTAAAGCAGAAAGGCTCCTTTCTTACTTGCCTTTTTTTCTTGTCCAAAGGCACACCTGATGGTTTAAGACTATAGTTTTTGCACATTATTTCTTCAATGTAGGAGAATAAACAGAACTTCGTTTCCACATCTCTGTAGTGTAAGTAGGTGTTCTCATGTGTGGGCTTCAGAAGCGAGGGGAAGATAGGTCGCTCAGGAGTCGTGCTGAAAGGGAAGAGGGCCAGGATGGCCTTCTGCAAGGAGTGGGAGGGTGGAAGCCAAACCAGCCTGATGTTCCCAGTAATTCAAGGAAAAAGATGGCAATTGTATAGAGAGATAGCTTGCCTAAAAGTTGTGGGGAGAATTTATCTAAGAAGGGTAGGGTTTTTTCTTAGTCTGGGGACAAAGGTTATGTCCCCAAACAGGAGGAGGGACATAACCCGTGGCTGAGGGAGACATGAAGAGAGTTAATTCTGGAGCTGGAAAAGAATGGTCTAGGCTGTGAGTGGACACATGGATTAGACTCCTCATCTTTGTACTTACTCTTGTGGGAAGTGGGAAGATTTCATCTGTGAGACTTTGCATTGGCCTACAGAGTGAGTTTTCTTGATGCTCTGTGGAAAGAGGACAGACTGCTTAGGGGGTGAGCAGTGTGGCAGGATCCTCTCTGCAGTCTCTGCACCAGTGAGCATGGTGGATGCTGTGGCCATCAACATCACTGAATTCTTGCCTCTGGGGAACCAGAGCCAAGTGATCTCTGTGGAATTAGGGGCACTGAGAGTGAGCAGAGCCGTTAGGTAGGTGGTGGCAGTGAAGGGGATCAAAGGTAGCCTTGGGATACCTGCTGAAGGAGACCTTGTCAATGGCAGCTGAATCTGACTATAGTGGCTGTCTAGCTTTGGGGAAGTAACCAAGTCCCCACTCAAGGCAAAGCAAGTATTGTGAAATGACAATAAACTGGACTTGCAGTAAAACTTACCTGAAAAGCTTTTATCTCTGGTAAGTCTGAAAGGCTAATATAGATTTCCTGGTTTTCTTGGACTTGCAAGAGTTATTTGTCAGTCTGAGTCATAATTAGAGAGGAAAAAAACAAGCTTGAAGTAATTTTAATTCATAAATTTCAGTCTAGTTATCGCTGTTTATTTATTACACTAAATGTGGTCAAACTGACCCATATTCAGAGAGATGCTGAACTCTTCTGTATGTGTGTAGTCCATTGAGTCTATTTATTATAGCTGAAAGGGAATGGGATGAAGTACTGTTTTATGCATTAGAATGAGATATCATTAAAACAGTTATTAATTTATCATGTGTATTATCTATGTAATTCTCCCTTGTTGCTCTGAAAAATCTCCATTCAGTGTGACATGAATGCTTCAGTGATGGTTCTTACTGGTTTGTTTGAAGTCCTTGTCAGAATAGAAGCTCAATATGTTATGCATAAAAAGATAAATTAATTTCTGGCATAATGTGATTAATGCGGGAGTTGCCCTATAACTGAACTGGCTCAATGGAATTGTTTGAGTGAAGAGGAAGCATAGCATTCCCAAGGGTTTTACTCCAACTGTTTTCCTGTCGCCTAGATTTGAAAAGCTTTCTTGGAAGAAGAATTTGTAACTAATTTATGTTGGTACTTAATAGCCAGACAGCTTATTTTTAAATCTCTTATTATTTTTGCTATCCCTTTTTGTAGAGCAGTTCTGAGAGGCAAGCCTAGTGATTACCCAAGCGGGAAAATGAGGTTATGAGATATTGAATGTATGTACACAATACTCATGCAGTGCAGCAGTCAGTGATTATGTTTTCTTAACTGGGATTCCTCAGAGGTGCTTAATATTTCATCACAAATTGCATTGGTAAATTAACAGTTCATCTGGCTAGTTAGATTTACTAGGGCAGATGGCATTTTGCATGTGTGATGAGAGCAGGGAGGAGACAGAGAAAACAGTAATGTAATTAGCTGTGTAAATGAGCCTCACAAAGTAAATCTCTTTAACCCCAGTAATAAAATATGTTCTGTGCTAAAGCCTTGGATTACTGGTCCTGTGAAACAATGTGTGCAGTTGGTCAAGCTGAGATTTCAGAAGTAATCCTGTTAATTTGAAAATAGAGGACACTGGTTTTTATCACACCTTCCTAGCACTTTTGTATTTGAAACAGAAATCAGCCTCAAGGTGGTACTCTACCAATAATGCAGAAGAGTTGAGTGGAGTCACCTTAGTTTGATTTTTAAATAAAATCTTACTTCAATACTAGACATGAGATGTACTAGCTAGGGAGGAAAGATGCTTCATAAAAGCAAACCAAAATCACAGACTGAATTAAATGTGAGCAGAGATGTCTTTTTGCTGTGCTACAGCGAGCAGCGTAGCCATACCTGAAAACATGGTGCTTCTGATTGCAGAGTACCTGGCACAGAACATTCCCTAGCCTAACCCTTATGTGCCGCAGTAGTAGCTGTGATTGCTATCAATGTGCATAAAACTCAGTAGAATCATAGAATAGTTAGGGTTGGAAAGGAACTTAAGATCATCTAGTTCCAACCCCCCTGCCATGGGCAGGGACACCTCACACTAAACCATGTCACCCAAGGCCTCATCCAACCTGGCCTTGAACACCGCCAAGGATGGAGCATTCGCAACCTCCCTGGGCAACCCATTCCAGTGCCTCACCAGCCTCACAGTAAAGAATTTCTTCCTTAGATCCAAGCTAAACTTCCCCTGTTTAAGTTTGAACCCATTACCGCTTGTCCTGTCACTACAGTCCCTAATGAATAGTCCCTCCCCAGCATCCTTGTAGGCCCCCTTCAGATCATAGAATAGTTCGGCTTGGAGAGACCTTTAAAGATCTCTTTAAAGTCCAATGCCCTCTGCAATGAGAAGGGAGATTCTTGGTGCTGCAAAACCACTAAGGCATGTTTGTACTTACAAATGTGTGGGTGAGTAACCGCGGGTAGTCTCACATTCTAGGCTGAGAAAGTTGGGGCTGTTCAGCCTGGAGAAGAGAAGGCTGCGTGGAGACCTCATAGCAGCCTTCCAGTATCTGAAGGGGGCCTTACAAGGGTGCTGGAGAGGGACTCTTCATTAGGGACTGTAGCGATAGGACAAGGGGGAATGGGTTTAAACTTAACCAGTAGGAGTTCAGGTTAGATATAAGGAAGTTCTTTACTGAGTGAGTGGCACTAGAGGAGGCTGCCCAAAGAAGTGGTAAATGCTCCATCCCTGGCAGTGTTCAAGGCCAGGTTGGACAGGGCCTTGAGCAACCTGGTCTAGAGTGAGGTGTCCCTGCCCCGTGGCAAGGGGTTGGAACTAGATGATCTTGAGATCCTTTCCAACCCTAACTATTCTATGATTCAGTTATAGCCCAAAATTTTTATGAGAAATATGACTGCCACATTTCATTTGAAATGAATTAACTGGGAATATGTCTAATCCAGTTGATACTGAAGGCTATTGAAATAGTAAATTTATGGCAATGACTGGTCAATCCCTGTGTGTTGCCTAGTGAGAAAAACACCCTGAAGCATCATGTTACGTCTGAAAAATCATTGCAGAGTAATATAAGTAGTAAATCTTTATTCAGTAGGGAAATCTCACATTCTGGGAAATTAAGGGGGAAAATGGGCTGTGTAATAGTGGCCATTGTGCTGTGTATGAAACCTGTATTGTTCTCACAATTTGACTTATTCAATCCATGTGGGAACTTTATGTACCTAATTTCAGGCTTTCTTATTTATGACAAACCTAAAAGTTATTAGGTTCTGATGAGCAGGATTTAGAACTTCTAAATTTCAAAAACACATTGAAAATGCTGTTTTCTCCATCAGTTTGTCATAGTGTATTCAGGTTGATTTCTGTCATTTTTTTGACTGACATGCTATAAATTACTGAAACAATATAAACAAACAACTGAATCGGGAATATTCTGAGCAATTTAAACATCTTGCAAGTACTTGCAATAGTTTTGGTTGGTGTTTTTGTTTGTTTGTTTTTAAAGTATTGTCTGTTCTCCTTGGAGATACTTTTAAAACCTGACTGGATGTGATCCTTGGTAACCTGCGGTGGGTGAGTGTGCACTGAGCTGGGGGGTTGGACTGGATGATCTCAGGAGGGTTCTTTCCAGCCTCAACCATCCTTTGTTTTTCTTGAGTAGCTGTACATATCCATACAGATGTCTTTAAATATATGTGTGTGTAGATGTATGTAAAGCTTTATGTAAAGTGTTTGTTGGGGATTTTTTATTTTAATTTATGAGTGGAACAGACACTCAGCTAGAAAAATGGTTAAAAACTTTCAACTTCTATGTAACAGGAGAGGCTGATGCTTTTGAAATTTTATCTTGTACTAGTTCCCAGTGGTTGGGAATTCAGCTTTCTAAAATGCTTCCTGGCAGTGCCTTCACTCCTCCATTAAATATTTTATAATAAAAAGTCATGATGATTGTAGGATAACTTTGAAGTAATTCAGATCAGATGGGACCTCCAGAGGTCATCAGGTCCAACCTTTTTCCAGAGCAAGAGGAACCTTCAAGTTAGGAGCAGTCTGGAAGTGAGGTTGCTGGGGAGTCTTCTCTGTTTGCATCGAAGTAGCAATAAGGAGAGTGATGCCACAGCATCCTTGGCAGTCACATCTCGCATTTGACCACTTGCACACCCATGGTCTGTACTGCCTCATGCCACTGAGGATCACAGAAGTTATCACTTTTTGTTCCGTCCCATCACACTCTCATTTAAGTTGGTAGAAGTTTCTCTTCGGTGGCTGTTCTTCAGTGTGTTGTCAACAATGCAAAATGGTTGAATAAAAACATAAACAAGAGGGTTGGTTTAGCTCTTTCCTCTTAGAGAGGAGTGAGATCACAGCCTCTGTGAGCTCACTGAGCATATTTCATGAGTCCTACAATAATTTCTGAGAGGGTTTGGATTTTTGGGAGGTCGACAGTCAATTTTGAACCTTCAGGTCCTTTACTGATCCCCAGGATAGCTAACTTACTGGAGGGTTTTATCAAGTATGTTCATTTCCGTATGGGGCCACTAATGACAGGGCAGTAGTAGTACCATGAAGTCCAGCTCTGTATGAGCATGGAGGGCAGAGTGCTCTTCCTTGAGGTGTAGTGTGCTCCTTCCTAATGTTCTTCTTCTTCATCAGAGATCAGAAGGCTGTCAATCATTCCTTCGAAACATTGCTGCTTTTACACAACCAGAGGGTCTGCAGAACTGGTGGTGCCCCTCTTCAAGTGCAGGGTGTCACAGAAATGAAAAGCGACAGTTCCCAGCGTAGTTCCCATAGGTTTGTCAAAACCTTGATAAGGATTGGGCTAGTGATGTCCCCAAAAGGAGATCCATTCATTGCAGCTGCTGGTTTATATTGAAAGAAACTGATGTGGTGAAATGACATTTACAATGTGAAGTGGTGCTATTTGTATTATATTCCTACTTTGTGGTTTTGATTGGGGTTTTTCTTCTTGGTGGTTGCTGTATTTTGTCCATATTTTGAATAAGTTAAGGATGAGTGTGTTAGATGGGGCTGCAAGCACAGTAAGTTATCATCTGTTAGGCTTTCTGATTTGTTGGTGGTGTTGTGTACTCTCATGCAAAGTCTGTTGGTCCAGAGAGACCAAAAGAAAAGGAGGGCATGAAGGGGCAAAGACCAAATGATTGAGATAATGCTGGCAAGATAAGGCCCTTCTTCCTTGTACCATTCAGTCAAGAAGTCATTGTTTACATGCTTGTTTGACACATTTTGTATCTAATGCTTTATGTGTATCTATAATGTATTCATGTATGTACTTCGCGTAAACATGAAGTGGAACTGAACATTGTCCAAATAACTGGTGTGTGATTAACTTTTAATAATGATTTTATGATACAGAGGATGACCACAGAAAAACCTTCACTGTATTTCAGTGGGAATTGATTCATTGACAGATCATGTGGTTATCTTAATGTACACTCAGAGTTAATTAAAAATCTTGTTAGTAGACAGGCTTATGAAAACACTTACGTGCTTGACTATCCTGCTGATGTCTGTTCTTAATTTTGTCATGCCTATCTTAACAATAGAATTTATACCTACTTTTCTTCCCCCATTTTTATAATGTATGTTGTTTGAAATTCTGGCATATTCTTGCTTATTTTCAGATCTTGTCAGAAAACTAGCACAACAGAAGTTTGGAAATGCACAGGGCGATTATCAAAAGGTAAATTGTTTATTTATCTCTGCATAAAACAATGAAAACTGACTTTGAAATTTAGTTTTGTTTCTAAAGCAGGGAATAGAATTTTAAAGCTTTAACAATAGGATGCAAGAATCAAATTTGCGAATAACAAGTCTGATGGTTTCCTAGAAAATATGGGATGAAATCCTTTCAAAAAATGTTACAAAGAAAAGTCCATAAGATACTATAAAGAAGCTAAGCATAGTTAATTCCAGCTGTTATGTGATTATGGTGTCTGTTGCACAAAGATTGAAGGCTCTTTGTACTGAAAAATTCTGCCTTTATTTAAAAACACTTAGAGGGACCCATTACTGCTCAGCTCTCATGTTAGTTTCAGCTGGTGTTCTTAAAAAGCTGAATTTATATGCTGGTTCTTGTGCCTTTGTAAATTGCAAGTTTCCATATAAGTTTCCTACTTGTAAAGTATGTTTTAGTTTATGTAGCATGCTAATCACATCAAAGATATTTTCTGTTCTCTCTTTTGGTTTGTGATTGTCCTGAACAGCTGGAATTCGTAGGGTATCTGGTAGCAAGAGAAGATAGAATGTAACATCCATCTGATTCAGGCTGTTCCCAAGGAGAGTAGCCCATTTTTGAAGCAGTGTCACTGGTTGAGTTCCTGCAGTAGGAACCTTAACCACAACCATGCAGTAGATGTTACTGTGTATGAATTTACTTGCTTGTGGTGCCTGCAGTGTGGTGTATCTGTCAGGAAGATGAGTATGGCACTTGGCATACAGACACTCAGCTGTAAATCAGAATGACCTGAATGATTCTGGGATTTGAAGGGGAAAAGTCATGTGCTTCTGTGTCTTCCTGACAATGAGCCTATTGCTCCAGTAGTAACCTCTGCATGACATTGAAGTGTGTGGGTATAGTTATACTGCATGAAGTTACTTGCATATCCGATGTGCTTGTTTGGTGGGGCTCTGTGAGAGTGCTGCATCACAGACAGTGCCTGCACAACCATGAAGGAATGTAGGGTAGACTTGGTTGGCAGTCTGTGGACAAAACCGTTAGACCATAGGTGGTATACATAAGCACAAGTATAGTGTTTAGTAACTAGCACCTAAGTCATGAGAAATTAAAGACAAATGACAGCTGTAATCTTGTGTGGTGAAGGCACTTGTTAAAATACAGTGTGATTATAGGGTGGCAAATATAATATTAGGTGTGCTTAAAAAGCAAAACAGATACAGGTCCTAAATGTGACCTGACTACAGTGCAAAACTTGAAAACAAATTTGGAAAAGGAGACTATATCAGGGCAAATATAGGGTCCCTCAGAAGTATCAGCGAGAGAGAGCTGTGCAGAGATCAGTGTGTCTGTAGAATGTACCCTAGATGAATTTCCAATGGGAATAGGGAATTATGGATGTCTTTGAAGGGTGCAGGTAAGTAGTTAGAAATGACTGTAGTTTTGATCACTCAAATTTAGGGAGAATGAACTCGAACTTGATGAGTTCAGAAAGTATCTAGTAGGGTGATCTGGGGAGCATGCAGGTCTTCAGAGGAGACTGGAAGAGTTTGGTTTGCTTAGGAAAAGAATTGATAAGGGGTGTGATTTGCCTTTTAAGATATATCTGGAGAGGAAACACCAGGAAGAAAGCACTCTTATTTGGGCAAAAGATGGTGCTACCACAGAAGCAAAGGGACAGAAATGGGCCATATGTAAATCCACGTGAGAAGACTCATTCACCAAGCATTAGGAACAGCCCTTCAATAGCAAGAACAGACCTGCCTCTGCTGTCATTCCTTCCTATCTTTTTTAGTGCGTGTTTTTAATCTATATGTAGAATGTGTCAGTGACCCATGAGGCTCTTCCCACTTCTGTGCTGTGTCCCCTAGTGTTCCCAGTTGGACTCTTTACCAATGACATGTCCCCGTCCCCTGCCAGGGTGAGCAATCTGGCAGGACAGCCCAGCTGCCGTGCCTGCTCAGGGGGAGCCAGCTCGTGGCTGCTGCCATTGCTTTACCTCTGCTGGGAGATGTGTTGCTTAAAACGTCCAAAATTGTACTTGGGACCAGGTTTATAGGGAAGAGTAAGCACTGGTTTCCCTCCCATTAAAAATACAGTTCTGATTTTAAACATTTTAAGTATATTGTACAGTAGATGTTTCATAAAGATGTGTGCGATACTGAAGAAAATTTCCCAGGACTTGAGAACATTTCTGATTCGCACACATCAGACCTTGGGTTGAGTGGTCTTGCTGTCTTTAGCTTGTCTGTTTCCCTTTTCCCTTCCACTTATGAGAAAAAGTGAAAGTGTTATCAGCTGTGAACTTGTCATACAGAGATGAAGGGTAAAAATACAAGAAATTCTATTTCCATTTTGGAAACAAAGGGGAAGTTGGGTTCTTCTGAAATTCCTGTCATTGAATATTTAGTTTTCAGTGTTCTTCTGAAATTACAGGTAAGAAGACAATTAAGAACCTTTTAAGTAGACTTCTTCAGTTGTTCTTGAATGCCTGTTCTTTTTCTACCTTTGAATAATTTAAAATTAACTTCTACATAATTAGTTAAAAGAGAGGGTGAATTTTGTCTGTAATGTGTTAAGAACCTAAAACTGCTATTGAAGCTGCTTAAAATAAGTGTTGAAAAGAAAAAATTAGTCAGGAGTATCATATCTGTTATGACTGGAATTTGTGAAGAAATTGCTAAACCACAAAGTAATGTGATCTCTGGCCTTCTCTTTTGAGAGATGTGTTTGGAATGATATGAAACAGATGCTCAGTGTGGAAATAAGTGGTCTGTTGTTGGTTTAAGATGGAAATATTTGTTGGGCAAATCTTAGATTCCTTTTATTTACCAAGAAAACTGGAAGTTATCTGTTGTGTATTTTATCATAAATATTTTTCCATAATTATTTATTGGTGTTCCTATGCATTGTTTTACTTCAGTGGCTTTTTGTTACTGTTTCTGTGTCAGTTGTTTTGGTCATGGTTAATTATTCATTATTCATGCGATTTGTTTTTGTGCATGCTGCCTGTGTATTATACACATTCTCCATTTGTTTTGACTTCCACAGCCAGAGAATGTTGTCCTGACTCTTCAGGTAATGTCTTATAGTAGAGGTGCAGCTTTGAAAAGAAACTAACCATGTCTGTATGCACTACTTCTATTAAAACATCAATAACTATTATCAGTGTTATTTTAAATAGTGTTTTTCCATCTAACCTATATTAAAATAATGTATGTTTTCAAATAATTTCTGAGGTGTTCAGCTAGCTAACAAAAAACCCCCAGTAATTCTTTTGCAAGGTCTTGCCAAATTTTTCTTCCAAGCATCTATTTCATATTCTCTAGAAGGGATAACACCTTTTAACCAGCAGTTAATAACAATAATAATAATAAACCCACCCAGATTTCAACCTAGAATTGGTAATTAGGTCAGAAATTTGCAACTGTGCTAATGGTGATGGTTGCTGTATGTGGATCACTTGGTAATTAAGGATTGTGAGGGAGGGCATCAGCAAAGGTGGAACTGGAGTGTGATTGATAGCTTGTGAGAAACTAACTTATTTTGCAGGACAACACAGCCTGCATTTCATCCTTTTACCGCCAAGTTACCCTTGTGCTGGTGGATTTATAAAATGGAAGTGGACTCTTAAGTACTAGAGTGAGAATTGGTCCTCATAAAATTGGGAAAGGAAAGGAAAAGAGCTTTATCAGGGAAAAAAGACCACCGGGGCATGCCCAGACTGCACTGTCTAGCTCTGTGTGCAGACACTTGCCTGATCTTGTTTGGGATGTGCTGGCTTGTGTCTGCAGCAGAGGGAAAAATGCATGGCCAACTCACAGCTTGTCCCCTTGAGGCCGCATTGCCTCATGTAGGACTGTGCCAGGGCTGCCTGCCCCAGCTTCTCTGTCCTGGAGCACTTGCACTGTTTCCAGTGTAAAAGCTAGTTAGGGTATTGCACTGCATTGCTCCCTTTCACTCCTTCCAGCTTTTAAAAGCATCCTTGTAGTTGCTGTTGCTTTGCTGTTTGGCAGCACAACAAATGTCTTTACCTGGAAGAGCTTAAAATCCACTTCTTCATGTTTTCCAATCCCTAAGCACTTTTAACTTCAGCACTTTGGAGAAACCTCTGCCACTGCAATCCATCACCCAGAGGAGTACTTCCCTTTGTGGTCATACATACAAATCTTTCTACTCATAACTAATTAAAATGGAGAACAAGCTAAGCTTCCTTTCCCCCCTCTCAGATGAAGTATTGATCTAGTCAGCCTTTCTGGCATTTGTGGAGCCTTTTTGGAAACAGATGTGAGAAACAGTAAATTTGTGGTCTGGGAAATCAAATGTGTCCATCTTTAACCTGTTTCACTTGCACTGATTCACATTTGTTTCTTGTGAGTGTATTTTTCTCCTAGTACTCACTCCTGTAGTTTACCTAGAGTATTCTAGCTAAATAATTATTAGCTATCAGTATTTGATGTTATGTATCTTTTTGTTAGAAAAGTTGTCAATTGATAAAACACACCAACTCCATAACCTGGGTAACTTAGTAGATGGTTTAGTCTGTAGTTTGATTTTTAATTATTTGCTCCATATTGATTGCAGTTACTTTGTGATATCTGCTATTACCACTATCTTTTTCTGAATTACAGGCCATCTACTATGAAATCGGTTTTATAGTCTCCGCAGCCTTGGGATTCGTATTTATTTTGTTACTGCCTCTTGTGGGACTTTGCTTCTGTATGTGTCGTTGCTGTGACAACTGTGGTGGGGAAATGCATCAAAGACAGAAGAAAAATGCTGACTGTCAGAGGAGCTGTTTTGCAACATTTCTTTTTGTTGCTTCTTTAATAATAAGGCAAGTGTAATAAAGAGAACAATGTGAAGCTTGGCATAGCACTAACTTTGCAGTTTCACATGATAAATAATGTTACTGTATTAGCCTACTGATGTGGAAATGATTTTATTAGACAAAGTAATATTATTGCTTATTAAAGAAAATATGACTGCATTATGAAAATGATGCTACCATTACTATCCACAGGTCATTGTATACTCGAGAGGAATGTAGGTATGAAACCAAACAAAATTTAAGCTTGAATTTGGGAAATGAAGTTTTTTGCCAGTCTTAAAATGGCAATTGCAGAATGTTACATTAGATTTATGAACATAAGATACTATGTCCTATGTTCATTTACCATCCCGTTGAGAATCTGAGGTACAAAATAATGCTTTGGTGTTGATAGAGTAGTAGGAGTGAGAAAAGCAATTGTGTGACCTCCTTCACTATTTGCCGTACTTGAGATTTTTCTCATTAGTTCAAAACAACGGTTTTCTTTGGAGCACTGAGTTGTTTAAACCATGCATGCACTCACTGTAAATTCATGGAGTTTGGAGCTCTTTTTGCACTACTGGCATTCAGAGCATACATACTCCTGTGCTGGGTGTGTTAACAGGTGATGAGGGACTGACTGCAGTCAACTTTTCTTTTTGCTTTAGATGCTTTCAAAATACATTATTTGCTTCAAGCTTTTTATTTTCCTTCAACTTCTTCATATTTTCACTTGCCTCCTATCCTTACTTTGTGATTTATTTTTTTTTTATATATTAAAAAATCGAGTTTTGCTCTGTACTGTGTGACTGTTCAGTCAGATGGGATTTACTTTGTCACTTCAGTGTAATCTAGAATTTTTTTCTTTTTACTACTGTTTGTCATGACAAATTGAGACCTCGCCTATGCTCAAATGTAAGCCATGCTGATACAAGAGATGAGAATACATTCTTTTCTCCCAGGCATCACTAACAAACATGACACTTCAGTATTCTAAAGAACAGGAAGCCGAATGGTATTGTGGGTGATAGGTGCATTCCTGCTATGATGACAGGACAAAAGTTCTTCATATGACAATGAAGTCAAAGTAAGTTATTAAATTACCTTGTGGCATGCCAAAACTGAAGTTGGCTCACAGAGCTTGCCAGCTATCTTTACACCAGCTTGCAGAATGCTACAGTCCAGTTATAATGGCTGAGGAATGTTGCCTGCCAGCTGAGAAACTAAGAAATCGTCCTCTCAGTTGGTCTCTCTAACTTGTGTGTTTGCTGCCAGCTATTCTAGTGGTATTAAGCATATCCCAGCACTGGCAAATGTTCCTTCTCAGGTCATGACTGGCAGATCAGTGATCCATAGTAACATGCTTTCCAGGAGTAGGGAAACTGCCTCTTTAACTCATCCTTTCTTTTCTCTCTTGTATAAGACATGAGGAGTATCAGATGCTTACCCTAAGGGAGGTGTTGGCCTGAGCTCTGTCTGCAGGTTTCACAGGTGAAGATAATCTCATATGACTCCCTGGCTAAGTCTCTAATGCTGTGAGTGCTGTGCAAGGCAAGATAGGACTTTACAAAGCTAATATTACTGACCTCAGTCTGATTGAGTGCTCTGGTCTCTAGTACGCCTCTGTATAAGGCAGGATTCTGCTGTCCTTCCTGGATCTTCTTTCACAAGGGAAAGAAGATGCTGTGCTTGGATCTATTTAAGCCCATGTCAGCTTTCTTACCACTATGCTGAAAAATGAAAGGACAGTCTTGTTGGTAGCCATTGCCCCAGCAAAACAAGGAAGGTGCTGGAAGGAATGGGAAGGTTTTCTAGGGGATGTACTTCTTCAGGTTTATCATCTAAGTGTATGTTATGGGTGACATTTCTGTGTGCCAGCATGCAGATTCAAACTGACTTACATATGTATGCTGTTAATGTAGATTTTGGAAGGTTTCAGCTAGTAGATTTAATCACAAAGAACATTTCTTATTACTTTTCCAGTGATACAGTGCTCTCGTAATTAGGATGACGTTTTAATACTAAGTTTACTGGAATTATGTGTAAATAATATATAAAGATGGCATTTTTTTTATTAAAAGATCTGCTAGATCTTAGATCTGCTTTGTGAAGGTGAGGTATACATGGGAATTATGCTTTCCTCAAGGAAGAGGTGTAAGAAACAAGTCAGAAGACTTGTGATTACATACGGTTGTTTATCTTAAAGTAAATAGGCCTTAAGTGTGTCATTTTCCAGTACATGTATTTTGTGCTTGAAATATTTCTTTCGATAGAGTCAAAAATACATTCAGAGTCTTTGGTAATTCACAGCTTTCATACATGAATGTTGTCCTACGAAGTAGGATTCTATTGCTAAAGAGCACAGGATCTAGAAATAATGTATCAAATAGATAGCTGGGTAGGTTTGACATTCCATATTTATCATTAAACAATTATGTGTTTTTCTTCAAAGGTTAAGAGTTTAGGGACAGAGAAATGGGAAAAAAATGTAATTTCATCAATTCCTCTATATTGTAAAGGCAAGGAAGGGACATTTGATTTTTTTAAGAACGTGTACATTGTAATACCAAAAATACCAAATTTAATAGTGGTGGTAGAAAGTGTCGTGGCTATTGGACAGAAAAGCACATAGCCAAGTTTTCTGTCCTTCCCAAGACAGCTTGTGTTAAAAGCTCTTTCTTGAAATTGTGGATGTTATATAAGAAGCTAGGGAAAGCCAAGTCTGAAGGAAGGAAATGATACTCCATTGTGGCAAGTACCTCATGCAGGCTTCATAGAAGTTCTCTTGGCTTTCTGAAAAAGCATTGCCAATCTCACAAACTGGGAGTCAACGTTATGTGAAAGAATTGGTGAAAAAGTTGGTACAGAAATCTGTGGACCATTATTGTCTTGAATTCATTAGCTAGCAGTGAGAAGGTGACATTCTTTCAATATGCAAATCTGTTTCTATTCTATGACTCGAAATGTTTTGCAAGCACAGCTAAAGGGAAAGCTTGGGTCCCCCTCCTGCAACTGGTTTAGTAACATTTGTATCAGCCTGTGAAACCTGACAAGAAATTGAGGGTGGAATATCTGACTCTTGAAGAGACTGTTTCAACAGTCCTCTAATCTGTTACGAAAAAAAACGTGTCCTTTTATTACTGCTTTATGACTTTCTCCTTGTAGCCACTTGCGGAATGTTGACTCAAGCCTCAGCTACATCATAAATGGATTTCTTCCTTTCTCACATTGTGTTTGTTTAGTTACGTTTGAAATGTAGTTGCAGTTGTCTGCTTAAAGCATCTCTGCTGTCTTGTTTCCTCCCACTCCTTCCATTTAGAAGACTGAAAAGAAAAATGATCATGCTCAGGTCTTACAAAGTACTGTTTTGTTAGCTTCCAATTGACCTTTGTGCTCTGTGAGCGTAACTTTGAAAGGACATAAAAATGCTGACTGTCCAAAGAACAAGGATGTTGTTACAGACTCCAAACCTCAGAGAGATATAAAAATGTTTACTTTTCCTGATAGCGTGAGACAGTTTGTCTTCTGATATTAAAAAAAAAAAAAAAGTTTTTAAAACAATTACTATTTATAACTGTGGAAGAAATAATATATTGCATATGTCTAAAATGAAACTGCTTACTTCTGCTTATCATGGAATCACAGAATGGTTTGGGTTGAAAGTTACTCAGTTTCTTGGGTGCATTCAGTGTTCTCATTCCATGGGCAATAGCCAATGATTGGCTGCTTGAATGTTGGTCATAATGGAAATAAAACTATGCCATTTGCTGTTAGTTAAATAAGTAGCAAGAAAAATGTTGGTGTCCCTTCATTCATTAGTGACTTCTGGGAAGGTAGTTAATAGCCAGTTCTGAATACATAACTGAAATCTTGGGTAGAGGAGCAACCTCTTTATCTCAAACTCTGCCATCCTGTTCTGAATATTTTTGGATGTTGATAAAAATGTTAGTGAAAAAATCCTAGTAGACCAGCACCTGTAGCGTATGGTCTTGCCATTTCTCCCTGTCTCATGCTTTGGACTCTGAATTTTCCAACTGAGAGTATTTATTTGTCAGAGCAGCAAAAATGCTTGTACTTGACCAGTTTTATAGGGAGATCAAGTCTTTAGGAAGTTAAAGTAGGCAAAGTAAAATAAGGATGAAGATTTGTTTTTGGATCACTGATAAGAGGAGACAAGCATCATCAGGGTGCTTGCACCCATCTTACCCTGGTTGCCCAGGTAAAATGCGTAAATTGTGTCATTTTAGGTCCCCATTTGCTTTCCACCATCTCATTTCTCATTTGCATGGCTGTATTATGGCTTTCTTTGAACATACATTTGGATCAAGAATTATGCTTACCATATGTATTTTGTCCCATATGGAGCCTGGTATGGTTTTCTTTAAGCCGTATTTAAAACCAGTGGTATTTAGGTGGTCTTGACACTCAAACTCAGGAAAAGTATCAGTCTGGGAAGAGTACAGTACCATTTGTGTTAGTGACTCCCTTCTCCTGTGGTGCTTGGATTTTTGTGATGGCTTTTCAGAGTGCTGCCTGTCTAGTACTGAGCTCCAATGCAAAGTAAGAAACTGAATAAATGTGCCATCCAGGAATTGCCTGTGATGCACCTGACTGCAGCTTCTAGGCAGTCTTTGCCCTCTGGGGTGTATCGTGCCTGTGTGTTGAGTGGATCTGTGCTGCTCACAAGTTAATCTGTGGGAAATAAGTGCTGAACTCATCAAGTGGGTTTGTAGTCAGCCTGCTTTTGAGGCTATTGCCACTCTGATGGTTCCTCTTGATTTTTCTGGTGCTTATCTGAAAGGGTAGCTGTTAATGTGAGATGTTTAAAAAAAAAAAGTCATCCTTCTGTTTAGGTCTGGTTTACACCTGAACTAAACAAAAACCTAAGGATCATATACACTAAGAGAGCTTTTGAAGCCTCTCATGGGACTTTTAATTGCCTTTTTACTTACTGTTTGCGCAGATCTTCTGGGCTGTAATTAGAATTTCACAGTGGGGAATGATCAAATAGAAAATAATCAGCAGTGCTGACTGGAAGTCTAGCTCACTTTCCATCGGGAAATCCTTATATAGTATTTTTGAGACTATTCAAGTGCCTTTAAAAGATCTATGCAGTTGTGTAAATAAATTGGGCCATTATGAGTAAATGTTGCTGAAGTTCTCAAGTGTAAAATATTCCTTTTCACAGTTAACTTAGGAGCATTTGCTTGTAGCTGTGTGAGGGTTAATGGTACTTGTAAAAGAGCCTAACATTTCAAAGGCCCCTATAATTTACCTGGGCTGTTTTCCTGACAGAATCAGTGCAAATGGATAAGTAACTAACTTCAGAAGACTTTGGGTTAACTTTGCTTTTTCCTTTCTGTTTTTTGAATTAGTGGTACAATATCAGCCCTTATGGGAAATTCTTCTACTCCTGCCTCATGGTGCATGTGAGAACTTGTAGTAAGAAAAAGAGAATATGTAAATTTATGAAGCCCTTTATTTTGATAATGTTTACCTTTTATTTGCTGTGATTTTTTTGTTCTGTACAATAATAAATACCCATTATTTGTATTTTTTGTAGTGTTGGAGTGCTCTGTGCGTATGCTGCCAACCAGCATTTAACTAACCAAGTCCGAGGAGCAAAGAAACTGGTTAACAGTAATTTTAAAGATCTGAAAATTTTCCTTAATGACACTCCAGCGGTAAAGAATTTTTTCACTATGGGGAATGGGGATGGGAGGGAAGAGGTGTAAGAAAAAAGTGTTGCAGAAAATAATTGTTTCTTCCTATTCAGTATAAATCACACCTGCAGTATTTTGTTTATTCTTTGTGTGTCGGTCTCGCGAAGTTGAGTAAATGATGCAAGGTAAGACGTTTTCACACAGCAGTAAATGTTTGGGAGTTATCCTGATGGATCAGCATTCTTCAAGCAACTTCTGAGCTGTATTCCTGGGATATCCTGTGGTGATACTTATAGGCCCTTTTCCTCCTACTGAACTAGTGTAGATCACTAGCAGAAGGTGACTCGTTTGGGAAAATATGGTTTTAAAAGGAATACATATAAAAAAGATATTGTATGAAAACTTGGATTTCTTGTTGCTCTTTCCTGTTTCCTTGTATTAAGGGCTGACTTGTATGTGCTCTGGGATTGAGCTACAGTAACTTCTTTTCCAGAAGTATTTTTGACTGCTTTTTCTTTAAAGTAGTGTCATACTGTGCCATACTGAACAGGAAAGATTCTCTCTTTTCTGCTTTCAGGCTTTCCTTAGAGTCCCGAAAGCAGTCCTCTGCATATCTTACTTGCATTGAAAGAAATAAGAAATTCTAGCAAGGAAGGCTTGTAAACTTTCTCATGTACAAATTCCAGTTCTTTATTGATTAGAAAGAAAAAAAAACTCCAACATCCTATTAACTTGGCTTTCATTCATTTTAATGAATTAAATTTAATTAATCTGTTTTACTCCCACATGGCTGATAAATTGGAAGTAGGTGGCATTCCCACAATTATGAGGGATCCACGAGTATGATAGCATCCCAGTCACAATAACTCTGGGCTGGTTTTCTGCTGACAGAACTGTATGAGAGCAAGAGACATCTGCCTAAGTAATTTTCTTAGACAAGGTACATAAATGTCTCTCTCTCACACACACACACACGTAAGAATTTCTTGAGGATAGGAGGACTTAAGCTTCTTGAAGAAAGTTGTAGAATCCAACTAATTGGCTGTAAAGCTCTGAAATCCTGACTGATGTTCTTGACTCATCGGTATGAGGTGTACAGCATATAAGAGGATTTGGAAAAAGAAGTCCCATGTTAAGAGTTCATGTTATAGAAGATTTGCAGACTATGAGTATTGAGCAATAACACCATTAGTTATACAGAATTACCTTTAATCTGTGGCATTGCTGGAGACAACACAAAACCTGTAGCCCTGCAAACTCGTAGTCCTTAGGTTACCCTAGGAAGACAAACAAATAAACAAAAATATACTTACAGCCTTATCAGTAAGAAACTTTTTCTTTTCCTTTTTAGAAAAAGGAGGTCTGCCTCATACTTTGTATTTTAATTACATCCACTGCTGTATGATCAATAGGTTGGTTAAGGGTGCTTTATTGTCTGTTGGTTTTTTTTCCTTTGCTCCACAGAAAACATGAGACTGAATGCCAGATTGGTACACATTTAAAATTGTAAACCCATTTGTCAAGTGTGTTACTCTACATTACTTTAACTCAATTGGGGTGGGATTTATAATACATTATTTTAAACATACAGAAATCAGTTGAGGGTTATTTAATGTCGTTTCGAAAGAACCATTTGGGATGGTTCTTTGATAGCCTCTTGTCCAAAGCCAGGATCTGATATAATTAAGTTGTTGGTTTATATCATTAAGGTGTCTTGGTAGAGCTGAAGTTGTGACTGAACTGGGCCACCTGGGGGTTTGGAAAACCATTTGTATCGAGAGAGAGCAGCCAGCTCCTTTCTGCAAGTTAAGCTCTGAGAGGCTGCCCAAATAGAAGCCAGTTTAGTTGGTGAATTGCCTAAAAATTACCACCCCATTAACTTGCCACATGTCTCCATGAAGGGGGAACTAATGCCACTAGAAAATAAAATAACAGAAGTGAAGACATGAAAAATCTCATTGGGCTGACTGACTTCATAAGAACATGGCTCCTGCTACTTAACACTTACAAACTGAATCGTTTACCTCAGAGAGGTTCCAATAGATTTCCCAGTTAAATAGATCTTTCATTATGTGTAGCTTTGCCGAGCAAGGTAGAAAACAGTAGAGTGCCAGGATTTTGGGGGTTTGTACAACTATTTTGATTGTTTCAAAAGAGCAGTTTGACTCATTATTTAAAAGCATTACTTTTTTCCAACTCTTTTAACATGTTTTTTATCATCTTTTCAGCAAATTGACTACTTGGTGAGCCAGTACAACACAACTAAGGATAAAGCACTCTCTGACCTAAATAGTAAGTACTTTGATTTAAAGGGGGTTAGCGATGTGTATTTAAAGACTTCAATAAGATGATGCAAATACCTCATAATGCAAAGTGAAATTTGTTTATGAGAATGGGGTTTTCAGACAGAAGCACTATTCTCAGTGATAAATGAGACTAAAGCTGAAAATTCTTTTCACATAAAATGTCTCGGAGCTGGTATAATGCATATTACTTCCTGAAATAAAAGTATTTTATTAAATTGCTTATACAGTAAGTCAGGCTACTATTTTATTTTCCATTTTTATAGTTCCATAACCACACACACCTAATGCTTTTTTAGAATATTATTCCCCAGTTTTTAACTGGAGCCAAATGTCAAGGAACAGAGCTACTAGCTGTTTTGGTGGTTCCAATGAGTGAGAGATCTCTGTAGCTGTTTATTTTGTTTTTATATCTTTGTCCTCAGCTAGAAGCTGAGGTATAAGCTTATCTTCTTTTTAAAGCTGCTTAACGTATTTACCATTTCAGAATGAGCAGTTGAAGAGCAGGAGATAGCACTTGAAATAAGACAACTGCACTTTCCCCTTCAACACAGTTACAATACAAGGTGTTACCTTTTAGAGCTTTTGGTAAAACAGAAGCAACCAAACCACTGATTTCTTTATTTTTTTTTTTTTTTTTTAACATAAGCATCACTTTCCAGAACTGATACAGAAAGGGCCAACCACACGCAGTGCTGATTAGAATTCAGGATACATTGTTAGTGGGCATTAATAAATGTGTCTGCATTTCCAAATGAAGTGAAATACAGGAATACCAAAACCAATTTTAAACAGGATTGTTACTGGGATCAGACTATGCAATTGTGGCAGTGTGCCACTTATCCTAAATTGACTTATCATGCCCAGAATCCGTGCTTCTGTCTAGGCTTAAAATGTGTTTTAAAGGTAGTTTTCAAGACACCCAGCTTACCTCAGGCACACCCTGAGGCCAATGTGTCTTGTCTTATTTGAGGCTACTAAAGCACACTGAATGTGCTTTAAAAAGTATTAGTAGCAGTTGTAGTTAACCAGTCTTCTTACTTAATCCTAGGCAGGAACACTCTAGTCTGAAAAAAAAAAACCCAAGTGTGTCATCTTTAGTTCTATAAAACTAATAAATTGACATCTGCATTTCCAGGAGTTTGTAGCTTATCAGCTACTCCAAACTGAAATTTCAAATTAAGTATTTATTCATTGTCAATGTCAATTTAGTGTAATAGCTAACGGGCACTTAGGGGGATCTGTGATGAGAGTCTCATCAATAAATAAAGTTAGCTTTTCTTTTTGTGAAATACCAGAATTAAGTGTGTGATACCTGGGGACAAAAGGATTTCATTCTAAGGGAATCGACAGTAGCATAAATCTCAAGAGAAATGTAGATTATTTCAGTATGCCCACCGTAAGGAAGTGCTGAAAAGTGTTTTCTGCTTGATAAAAATTCTCATCCCAAGCCAGATATGGCAGTGCTGACAGTAATGGATGGCTCTGTACCACACAGTATTCCCATCTCATCAACAGCAAAAATCTCAAAGCTGTTTACCGTGATCCCAGCAACTACCTAAAGGATGTGCAAAATTAAGATGCTTCACTAGACTACTTGGTGTTTGTCATTTAAGCTTCATTTCTGTTTGTGGGCAGGAGGGTTTGGAGGTGGGGATAGCTATGGGTAAGCATGCAGCCAGTGCTGTGAGCATCAGTGCTGCGTGCACTGTGTGAGGGCACAGGGACTAGAAACACGTGCTTAACACGCTTAAGGGATTTCGGTGGAGGTGACTTGGCAGATCTGGGTTGCAGGTGACCTTGACATTGCTGAGTACATGAGGAGCAGGAGAAAGGAAAAGAATCCATTTTCTCTTATGCTACGAAGATACAGCGTGTAGCAAAGAGTATGCCATAAAATTCCTGTCCAGATGTTGGACTAGACTGTGGGGAAAAATGTCCAAAAAAAAAAAGTAGTAAATGCAATGAAATCTTGAGTTTGAAATGATGCGGTTTTACCTATATGGTCAAATACTAGTGAATATTCTCTGCCATATTTTGATTTACTGCTTTTGTTCTTAGGTCTATAGCTAGCTAAAGGAGAGCTGTGTTCCTGCAGTATCTTCTGTCACTAAGTTCTGATTGTCAGGCCTTAGAGGAATTTTAATTATCTATTTATACTTTAAGTCTGACAGCACCTATACTAAAAGGTATTTTAAATTGAACTAGTGTATAATGTTTTTTTTGTTTTTTACTCTCTCCATGCTACAGATGTTGGACCTTTGCTTGGAAGCAGAGTTCAAGAACAGCTGGGAAAAGAAGTGCGTCCTGCACTTGATGCAGCTCTGACAATGGCAGGAGGTAAAGATGTACATGTTGTTATATTAATGTTCTGTTGCCATGGTAAAACAGGCATCGTCTTTCTAGTGCAGAAGTATGGGATGACTGCAGTACCATGGTTCAACTTACCATTTTTCTATATGCCTTGAAGTTCTTTTAAACTGAGGATTTCAGACATTTTAAGGTTTATAAATGCATTTTAAAACTAAATCGAGATTTATGTGCTATTGTTGATACCTAGTTTCAGCAGTCGTTGAAGAGAGATGAAACCCAAATTCCCTGCTCTAGGTTGTTATTCTTTCTCCATTGAATATAAGGGGGACTAGGAAAACTGTGCTTTAAGAGTGTCCATAGGTCAGCAGGTTAGTCTTTAATAGGTCAGGAAAATATGATGGCCTCATCCTGTACACTGCCAAGCTTATTATGAGATGCTGTCTGTAATTTTTTCATTGTGTCTTTGTGTTTAGCATTCCTCATGCTTAGTTCTGTCTCCTTTCAAAGAAGATATTCCTTTATTACTTTTTCTATCTAGGGCTTTTTTTCAGGAGTCAGGTACAGCTTATAGAGAAAAAGGCATCCATGAATCTCAGTTACTTTTGGGTTTTGTTGTCCATGAATTCTTTCCCATTTACTTGTCGTCATTGTCCTTTTTTGATTTATTTCTCTTGTTTGTCTTGAAGTCAAAGTGGAAAGGGCTATCAAAGGTAAAAAAACCAATAAAACCTTGTGTTTTGTGAAGTGCACTATTTTTGTAACTTGTGTATTTTTAGTTGTATGTGTGTGGTTTTTTGTCTACTAAACACCTGTTCAGTGTTTTGTTTTTTGGGTTTCTTCATCTGATTGGGATGATTGGGATGAAATCTAAAGCTCAGACAGTGTTGAACACTCATTAATGCTTGGTTGATGCAACATGAACTCTTTCCCTTTCATCTTGCAGCTGTATAATTTGTGAGTTGGATTATAAACAAAATACTGAAAATACTGCTTTGTGGATATGGGCTTTCTTCTAATTTCTAATGACCAAGTGTTAAAGTTCTTTGCTGAAACCACTGAGTAAGGAGAGGTAGGGAAAGGGTCGAAGAGTGTAATCTGGGAATCTCAATAAAAGTAGCCTGAGCATATTCGTTTGTTTGTAAGAAAATATAAGTGATGCATTTTTATGTGCAATAAAAACATATTCTGTGCTAGAGGGTTTTTCTGGGAGGGAGGCAGGGTTATTTAAATCAATATCATTAAGAATATAGCATTCACGTGTGTGCACTTTCTCTTTGTATCTGCATGGTTTCTAACTAGAGGGATTTTTGAAACTTCATATCCTTGCAGCCATCAGAGAAACGAAGGAAGCACTGGAAAATGTGAGTGTCTCTGTAGAGGTTTTGCAGGAGGGAACAGAGAGGCTCCATGCAAACTTGACAGATGTTAAAATGCACCTAAGCAACACCCTCAACGATTCTGCATGCTCTGCGACTCAGGCTGCCTCAACTTGCAATATCATCAGGAATTCACTAAATCAACTGAACATCAACGCCAATTTTAGCGGGGTAAGAGAATGTTTTTCAGGCTCCTATGGTGTGATTGCCTTGAATAAGCCCAATAGTATCTCTGCAATGTAATGGCTTGGTGTGTGCTGTTACTGGTGAGATAAGTGACCTTCCCATATTCTGTGTTTCTAGGTAATTCTAGTCACTGTTTTCATCTTCTGTGTAGAAGAGGGTAAAATGTGTGTTGAGCAGTTACATTAAAGTGCTGCTCTGGGCAGTGAAACAGTATGTCCTTCCAAAAATGCTAAGTTTAAGCTTTGCTGTTGTACAGCAAAGGTTTCAGGAGTGTGCTACAAAAATTCTACTGAAAATCATGTTTCTAGTTTCTTCATCCTCTCTCCTACCTTTGAGATGTTTACTAAATTAACAAATCTACTATTTTGATGTGAGTCAAGAATGCTTTTTGCTTTCTAGTTGCCAGGAGTGAGCTCACAGCTTGCGAAGGTCAATGATGTCCTTAAAATAGACCTTTCTAGTCTGGTTCAAAAGGTATGTTTCTTGACAGGCTAGTAAACTGTTAATTAATAAACTGGGATATTTGTATATCACTTGTTTTTCCTAGGCTTTCTCAAACAGATTTCTCTTGTTCCCACCTCATCCTGCCTCATGGTGGATATCTATCATTATTATTCCATTGTTTGGCCAAGATTTGAAAGTATGAATGTAGGGCTTTATATCTCAAGGGTACTACAGATAAAAAATGTATTGCTAATTTTCTGCTTGATGGAACAATCCTTAAAAACCAAAAAGGCAGAAACATGTATCTGCTGGTGTGCTCTATATTTTTTGCTTCAAACTAAAGAAAAGTCCACGCTTTCCTAATTATTTTTATTGTATTCCAGCTATTTTGAAGTATGTCTTCCAAATTCTTCATGTGCGTATTTGATATTAAATCTGGTGCAGTGGACCTGATGGGATTACTGTTTATGTTGCAAAACACAATGATTTTCACCTAGAAAAAAATGGCATAGTTTGAGCAGTTTAAAAATCTAGCAATCTGAAAATGTTTGCTAGGAATAGCGGGCACTTTCTGAAGTCAAAGGCTATGCAAAGGGAGCTTAGACCCTTGCCTGCTTCTGAAGTGATCAGGTCTGCAGGAAGTAAAACTTCAAATATCCACTGCAGTGGCAGCTTCTTTCTGTCCAGATGAGCTACTGAGCTTGGTCCCTATGGTTTAGACTCTTTCTTTCCCTTTCTCACTGAAGAAAGCATTAACAGTGTCTTCAAAGGCAGTTGGATTTTGTTGTTTATAACATGCATTTCCTGTTAAGAAGGCACACACTTGCAAAGAGGAGGCACTGACTGGTACACAGCAGCTCCTTTCACTTAATGAGTCTTCATGTGTACATTCTCCATTTTATATCAGATAGATCTGACACGCAACAGTGCTATAAAGTCTGAGATGTGACTGATGCATGTCTATTTAAATTCAGATTTTTTTTTTCCCCAAGGAATATCTGGGAGAGCAAACTGAATCTGAAATAGAATTGAGTTCCTGTTTTGCTTTGACCTTTTATAATGGGCTGTAATAAAAATGTATTTTTGATGGTATTACCACAAACATTTTAGAATGTGTATAGTTTTACTCCTTGTAGAAAAGGAAAATATAGTAAGTAATTTGACAGTGAGAAATTTATTACAGTTTTTTCAACTTTTAGGGTTATGCGGCATTTAATGATACTCCAGACTTAGTGGTGAATCAAACACGGAATATTTTATCAGGTGAGGACAAACTGTCTTTTAATTCTGATTGTTTAATGTTGATGAAACTTACTGATGTTTTTGTTTTGTTTTACCGATAGTATATTTTCTGGGCTAAAGAGCATGAAATGGAAATGTAAAATTTGGGGTATTTTTATTTAATTTTGTGACACAAAAATCCCATAGAAAGCCACCATGTGTTAATGAGGATCCAAAATTAAATCTAAAAATAGAGCATATGGTATTTTATGGAGGAGTTTTATTTGTTAGGCTTTTTACTGTTCAAAGTCACACTGAAGCTTTATCTTTTTTGGTTGAAAAGCTCATTTTCCTTGACCAGTGTGCCTGTAACGTATTTAGAAGTGTAGTGTTAAAAAAACTGAACCTGCCTGCTGCTGTATTAAAATGTACTGGATGGCAAAGGGGAGGTAAAATTAAGCCTTAAGGATAATTTAAATGTCTCTTTTAATTATTTTGGTACTTGGGTTTACACTATGTTCCTGATTTTTAAACCATGACACACTGTTACTCTCTGATGGTACCTGGACACTTGACATTTGAATAAAATGTAGTGTAGTGTGTGTGTACTAATCTGTTTTAATTTTTGTTCTTGCATTGTGGACCTGTTCTGCATATATAAACAGCTGTTCCTTGTAAGTTTTTTTTTCTATTTCCCCCACCCCTCCCCGGGCAAAATGAAGCACAGTATGTATACAAGCAGAGCATACTGTGTGA
Organism: Psittacula echo; assembly: GCF_963264785.1. Classification (NCBI taxonomy): domain Eukaryota; kingdom Metazoa; phylum Chordata; class Aves; order Psittaciformes; family Psittacidae; genus Psittacula; species Psittacula echo. The sequence goes on along the minus strand of NC_137735.1, from coordinate 16,274,210 downwards.
ACTTGCCTGAACTGAGCTGAAAGTTATATTATGCTTTTCATTAGGAAATATAGTGCAGACTTACTCATTGTCGGTATCTGCTGATACGCATAAACACAGACAAGCCATCTTGATTTATCTATTTATAAATTGCTGGGATTTTGGTTTTATAAAAACTGAGTTTGAGTTACAAAGCAAATAACCTAGGCTTGCTAGGGAAAAAAAAAAAGGCATTTATTTGTAAACTTTCAAAAGAGTGTTTTGGAATCCAGTTGAATTTAGAAGAGTAAGCATCTAAACGAACAGTCAAAACTTGTCCAGTTGTTTGAGAAAGAGGAAACTGTTGCCTACTGCCAAATAGCAACCTGTAGTTTATAGGTCCTGGTTTTTCAGGTATGCTCTAAGTTGAAAGAAGAGGAAGAGTGAATAGAAACTGCATTTTACAAATAGAAAATATGTATAATAAGTAAATTAATCATGTCTTTGTGTATCTAAATAGTGTGTATCTAAACTGTAAGTATAGGGTAGCATGTTCATTCTTAATTTGAGGGGGGAAAATGGCTTAGTTGATCATTATCTCAAGAGTGTTGCTAACTAATTGGAATGAATTTATTTACGTAATCTTTGTTAAGAAGGTTGAAAATAACTAGTATAGATTCTCAACATAGGCAGTCTAATTTCTTTCTCACTGTTGTATTCCCAGGGGATGGAATTTAAATAGTTCTCGATCATGTCCTCTGTAAACTTAGTGGCTAATTGTCTTGCTCAGTGTTACCATATGCAATATTGCATGAAAAGCAAGATTTAAGCTGGCTAGATTAGAAGTGACACATTAATTATAACGAAAGGAAAGAGAGAACTCTGGCTTGACATCTATATCTTTCATCATTAAATGCTAAAAATAAAATGTGTGTTTTAAAATGCCATTGTGTTACTTTGAAGCTCAGTGTTTTTGTTGCCTGCTTGTCTCTTCCTCATGCTTGTCTTAATGGCCTGCTTGTTTCGTGTGGCAAATGGCTTAATAGCATTTTATAATGCATACATGGAATGAAAATTTTTTCTATGAATCTGTAACAGTGCACTATGTTTGTTCTTTTAGATATCAAAAACGTGCTGGAATCCATTGGTTCAAATATCACTACCTTCGCAAAAACGCTCCCTGTTCAGAAGATTTTAGCAGATCTGACGATATATCTTACACAAAGTGAAGCATATGTTCAAGATTATTTTCCAGTAGTGGAGCAGTACGATTTCTACAGGTATGGACAGGAAGTAAATCCAGAGGGAATTGCTACCTGTTGGTAATACTTTGTAATATTTTAATGTTCTGTAAAAACAATTAAAATATTAATGATGAACACAGTGAAACAAAGATGCTATAACGCATTTGTTTGTTACTGGCATTTTGGTAAAAGTCAAAACTGCAGCTAATCAACAACTGGTGCTGTTTCACTACAGAGCAAGAGGTAGTTCCTACTGTGTAGGCCTTCAGGTCTTTTTCAGGAAGGATAGGTGTAGGTAGATGTCAAAGATGTAATGCATAAAAGAAGGGATAATAATCTCACAGTTTGAAGCATAAAGCTTTTTATTTCATACCATTTAACTTTGCCCAGGTTTAGTCATTTCAGTCCTCAAGCTCACAAAGTTCTCTCTACATTTTGAAACTTCAGTTTTTCCCGTAATCAATAATTGTTTCTATCTTTGTGTCATAATCAGTTCCACTGCTGCAGAATGTGTGCTGATGGCATTAATGCAATTTTAAATCAAAATGAGAAGACTGAACTTGAAGAACTTTACTTACAATCTATAATCTTTAACCCATTCCTTGTCAGGCAGTTTTTGTGGTGAGCCTTGATGTGTCAAATTTGTTAGTATTTTCTTTGAAGCTCAGATTGCATTTAGCCAAATAAATACTTTGCTTTGTTCTGCTGCAGTAAGCCTCTGTTAATCTTGTATTTAGATTCAAAGAAGTGGAGAAATATCTTATTTGCATGGCACTTAAATACCCATTCTTGCTAAAACTGACCTAGTAGTATTTCCAAGTACAAGTGAAACCAAAGCCTGTAGCTGTCCAGATTATTTTCTATCTGTCCCTTCCTTAATTACAGATGCATTGTTCATTATTCTTAATAAGTATTCTTCTACAAATGTGCCTGTCAGCATTAATGTTTTTCTTTCTCTGTTTTGGCTGTGCATATTCATTATGATATTCCTTTTTCTGGTTCCCACTTTCCCACTACAGAGATACAGGGAAGAGAAAAGGGAACTTAAGAAATATAAGCTGGGAGAAGGGGAACAAAAGGAAAAAGGAAGAGCAGAGGGAATTGGGAGGAGATAAAAGGCTAGAATGAAATACAAAATGTGTGAACAAATGCATGTGCTCCAAATATGTGGGCAGATAGAATTGTTATGGGATTTAATTAATAAAAATGAAGGTTCAGTTCCTATTCAAGATCCTCCTTCTGATCAAGTTCTGTTAAATGCTCCATATAGTGAAAGCGTTCCACCACAGACACAAAAAGCTAGATATTAATAGCCTTAAATACATTTACTTACTATTAACAGTCCTATCACACTGTGTGCAAAAAGTAGTAAGCCTTGCAGTAAGAGTAATGTATTTCATGACCAATGGTGAGTGCACATTCTAAATTCCTCCATTGTTTCTTGAATAAATTACTGTTTGAGCTCCTGCCTCCTCTGAGTCATTATTTGCTCCACTTGGCACACTTTATAACAGTACAGATCACCTGCAGTAATGAGGTGGGAACACCTTGTTCCTGTGGTGGTTGTTCCCCAGCCCTTCTGGAGCAGCTGTCTGTTATCCAACAGTGATCATGTTCTGTCCTACAATATATGCAAGTGTAGGAAAACCATTTTTTCATTGCTAATATTTGTTGCTCAAACAGAACCATGAGTGAGCCAGTTGGGAATATGGTATTGCCTGATGTATTCTGCAGGTCCCTGGTGTATTCCTCGCATGCTAATAACCAAACACTTTGTGTTTTATTCCTTAGGTGGCTGGGTTGTCTCATTCTGTGCTGCATGGTGGTCCTCATTCTGATCTTCTATTGTCTTGGATTGCTATGTGGCACCTGTGGTTATGATAAACATGCTTCTCCAACAACCAGAGGCTGCATCTCCAACACTGGAGGAAACTTCCTCATGGCGTAAGTTTCACTTACTGGTGAAAGTTAAAAAAAGGTACCTGTAGAAGATTGTTTTTACTGATTTTTTTTGAAGGGCATGTGCATGAGAAGAATTGATGCTTTCTATGTGTATGCGCTGGAAAAAAGTCAGAACAAAAATAAGTACTGGTCTCATGTACTTCCACTAAGGGTCTTGGGAATTTTGGGTTCTCTTTCATTAAGGATTATAGCTGAAGGATAAAATCTCTGAATCTGCTGTTCTAAGGTGAGTGCTGTAGCTGATATATTTCTATGTAATATTGTTTTTTAACCCCAGGCAGCAACTGAGTACCATAGCAGCTCACTCATGCCCACTGGCCTCTGGTGGGATGGGGAGGAGAATCAAGAGAGTTTAATAATGGGGAGTGTATAAAATAATGCTAACAATAACAATTATAATGAAAAAGAGGCATAGAGAGGAATAAACCCCAAGGAAAGAAAACAAGTGATGCACAATACAATTGCTCACCTCCCATTGACCAGTGCCCAACCTGTCCCTGAGCAGTCATCAGTGGCTCCCAGCCAACTCCCTCTGGTCTATATACTGGATATGACATGCTGTGGTATGGAATACCCGTTTGGCTAGTTTGGGTCAGGTGTCCTGTCTCTGCTCCTTCTTGGCTTCTTGTGCCCCTCCTCGCTGCAGAGCATGGGAAACTGAAAAATCCTTGATTTAGGGTAAGCATTACTTAGCAACAACATAAAACATCAGTGTGTTACCAACTTTATTTTCATACTAAATCCAAAACACAGCACTGTACCAGCTACTTAGAATAAAATTAATCTCTAACCCAGCTGAAACAAGGACAGCCAATTTGGAAACTGCAAAAACTGGGAACAGATAATTGAAAATATAAAGAGGGTTTCATAGCTTTTTAGTACACTTGAGCAATTCCTTAAAAGAAAACAAAAGCCATGCAAGGAGTCAAGAAACACTTGACTTTCTCAGAGCACTTAGGAGTTTGGGGGTTACTGTTGGAAGTTCCTAGTAGTGGTTTAATGTCATTTCTGTTAGGTGCAAGAGAAGCTTGCATCTGAAATTTGTCTAAAATTCTTTTGAGAGCACAAGGCTAGAAAGTTGAATTTTAAAAAGAAAATTGTATGCTTTTGTGGCTCTTAATTCTTAAAAGAGTTTGCACACCCAGTGCAGATGTGGGCATTTTAAATGTGATTTAGCTGAAGACTTTACAGAGCTGAAACATGTAAGATGTTTCAGAGGGCAAAAACCTATCTGGAAAACAAAAGTATTTCAACGGTCTACCACTTGTCATATTGTAGCTGCTAACTGTTGGCTTCACTGTTGCCCCAAGTATATGTACCTTGTTCTTCAAAAGCAAAAACTTACTCAACTTATTTTTTTTCAGTGGTGTTGGATTCAGTTTTCTTTTCTCCTGGGTGCTGATGACTGTAGTCGTGCTCACTTTTGTCACAGGTGGAAATGTAGAAAAACTGGTCTGTGAGCCCTTTGAAGATAAAACTTTATTCAAGGTAAAATTATTCACGTTATTAAGCAATGACTGGGATCTCCGTGAGTCCTGATGGTCTTGTCAGTTATGTATGGCATACTATTTTTTTATGGGATATTTGAAGTGAGTTTGGATCTGGTTTTACTTTCCCCTTACTCACCGAATAGACACATTCATCCTTTCTTGGTTTAATTTGCTTTGCAGTGTTAATACTGCATGTTTGTCGTCTTGTGGAGATACTTTTTTCTGTGAATTCAGCATTTCTTGGTGAAGTTCAGCTTTGATATTCATTTTCTGCACCAGAGAGGTTGAATTTGCTGGTTTGCTTGTGTTTCCATTAATGGGTGATGGGCTTATATGTGGGTATGTGTCAAAAGATTGCATATGAATAAATTCATTAATTGAAAACTCTGAATTATAGTAACATTACTGAATTTTGTCTTCTAGGTTTTGGATACTCCCTACTTACTAAATCAGCACTGGAAAAACTATCTTTCTGGCATCCTGTTTAAAAATCCAAATATTAACTTGACTTTCGAAAATGTGTACAGGTACTAAAGTTATGGTCAAGATTTAATTCCATTTATGCATATTAGTTTTGTGGCATCTTCCATGCTTGATATTTAAAGCACATGCAAAAATGGTACACATTCCAGAAGACATTCTGATTTTCCAGTGAATCAGTAGCAAAAGCATGAGTTATTAGAGGTAGTGTTAGTGCAATACATATAACGACATTAGTTGAACTCTTTGATAAAATATTTTGCATCAGATTGATTCTCTTAGAATATGAAAACATTGTGAATCATTCTCTTAACACTTAGTCCTCAAGGTGATTTTTAGGCTGATATATTTTTATTTTTACAGTGATTGTAAGGAAAACAAAGGAATTTATACTTCACTTCGCCTAGAACACCTGTTCGATATCAATGAATTCCTAAATATTAGTATGGTAAGTAAAGAAAGTATGAGCAGGTGCATGATTACTTCTGAAGTCTGGAGAGGTGTTTGAACACAGTATGGCATGTCTGGGGTTTGTGGGATTTTGGTTTTTATATGCAACATATCCTGTAAGGAGGCAAAAAATGGCCAAGCTAATCTGAAATAAAGGAATCTATTTACGAACAAGATGTTCTTTGCCCATCTCAGTGGACCACAGAAGGTTCTCTGATATGCTTTTTATGATAATAAAAATATAGTTGATTTTAATTTTGAAACTTGCATAGAAGGTTCAAGTCTAGCATCTTCCAAAGACTACTTATGGTGTGTAATGAGAGTCTTGCTCTTTAGATAAATGTCTGTCTTAGTGTGTTCTCCTCTGATTCCAGTCAGATTTATATTGATCCAGGATATGATATACTGTGCTCCTAAGAATGGTTCCTGATTTCAGTGGGAAGGAGTTGGGATAAAATATAATCTTTTCAGTTAAGCTGTAATAATACACGACTTCATTGTTTTACTTTTACAAGGGCATGTAGTGATAGAACACAGGAGAATGATTTTAAGCTGAAAGAGGGGTAGCTTTAGATCAGATATTATTCACTGTGAGAGTAGTGAGGTACTGGAAGAGATTGCCCAAAGAAGTTGCAGCTGCCCCATCCCTGGAAGTGTTTAAGACCAGGTTGGACAGGTCTTTGAGCAATCTGGTCTAGTGGAAGGTGTCCCTGCCCAGCTGGACCTGGATGAGCTTTAAGGTCCCTTCCAACCCAAATCATTCTATGATTCTATAATCACATGACTGTACTAATTCTGGAGTTGCCTATAATACTGATCTTCATTACAGCAACCTCTAGGGGATCCATATTCTGTTCTGCCAGGCACTGTACCCACACTTAATAGATACAGCCCCTGCCCCCAAATAATACACAAAATGAACAGGGAAGATTATTTTGGGTGTCCACAGCAGACTGGGAAGGAGGTGGAGGCTGGAAAGGAAGTCAGGTTTTCAGATTCCTCATCTTTTACTCTGTGACCTGTGCAGGAAAGGTAACATTTTAGATTTGGATGCCATGCAGGAGGACTTCAGGTGATGATAAGCAGGTCATCTTTAGTTCCCACTAAACATATTAAGAGGAGTCTCATTTAGTCCTATGGCCAATAGAGTGGACAAGTGTCTGTCCTGGCCACAACGGAGATACCAAATTCTCTAGGTTTCTCTTGGTTAGGGCCAGGGGTATAACTTAAATATTTAAACATAACATTTCCTGGAGAGGAAAGGGAATTCTCTTTTATCTTGGTCTCCTCTTAGGAGGGACTAACATCTATTCAGAGAAGCCTGCTTAAATGGATGTCATGAAAGGGCAAGTAATTCATTGGTATGAAAGATGCATGGCTAGGTTAGAACGTGGCATGGCTAAACTATGTGGATAAAGGGAAGAACATTACCTGGTGGATTCCATCAAAGTTAGTTGAATTCAACTGATGTAAGCAAGAATCAGTGTGTTCTTCTTCATGAAAGTGATGAGTCAGCAAAAGCAAGATGCTTAGGGAAGGACAGCTATAGATGAATACGCACTGGGCGCAAACCACTTATATGCTTTATTTTGTTTCCCTCTCAGTATACAGAAGATGTAGCTCTTAAAATTGAGCATATTCAGATAAACCTCAGCAAAATCATCCTGCTGGATGAAATTGGGAAGGAGAATCTTTTGAATTTCAGCTCTTCAGGAATAGAAGGGATAAACTTTGCAGCGTATTTGGCAGAGGTGAGACTGTAGTCAACCGAGGTTTGACTGGGACGAAGTGTAAAATGAAATGTTTCTTTTAACAGTGGGCAAAATGGAGAAAAATCTGCTTTTGTGTGAAGGGGTGTGTTTTGGAGAATCACAGAACATGGATCAAAAGCACTTCAGAAGTTAAGCTCAGCAAACATTTAAAGAAATAAAGGGGTAGACAAAGTAGGTGGTGTGCAGTGTTTGAATGCAGTAACAACATACACTCTTCTGCTGTTCACATCTTGTTTCAGATCAATAAAAGTGTTACCAAAGTTGATCTTCTGTCATTTGCTAATGACTTAGAAGCAAGAGCAGACCAGCTGGTAAGTTTAATTCACTAATACAGTAATACATAAAATGTATCATTTATATACTTTGTAAGTATAAATACATAGCCAAGCATTTAGAGTTTCTGTGGGAGTATTCTTGTATTTCAGACACTTATATACGTGATGCATTGTCACATAAGGAAAAGCTTTCAAGAACAACATTGGATATGAACTGTATTTTAAATATTGCTAATTACTGATTTTTCTATGTTAACTGTTGTACAATTTCTGCTTTGGAAGTATAATTTCTTGAATTCCACCGTTTGCTTAAGAAATGGGGGGAATATTCCAATTATTTCCTGTTTATGCTGTATACATTTTAGGGTCCCAGTTGGAAAAAAAAAAAAAAGGTTAGACTGTGATGAAGATGATTATTTGAATTAATTTTGTTTCAGTTATTGAGCAGAATGTTTTGCGATTAGCAATAAAATTAATACTGTGGAAGCTCATAAGAGCTCTATTGAGGACTGGGGCTCCACTGTGGCGGGAAAACACACAAAAGAGATCCTGTCTTGCTCTGAAGGGCTTTTTTTGCATGCAGACACATGGACAATGGTCAGAGGGTGCAGCTACGGTATTGCTTGCAAATGAATCTGCAGAATGACACAGCTGTGTTAACAGTTGGTGAATATTCAGCTAATATGTTTGTATGAATGTCAAGGTCACTTCATATTTGTTTTTCAAAATGAGGGTCATACTTTGGCCACGAGGTTGGAGACTGGCCCAAGACAGATGCCTGCATTGCGATGTAGGAGAAAGAGTTATGCTGCATATGTGCTACTATCACTTGGATCACTAAGGGACGCAGAGAGCAGAGTGGGAGCATGCTGTTTGGAATTTATCAGATATCCATTCCTCCCTTCGGGAGAAGGCGGCACAGTAGAGGCTGCTGGTGTGCTTACTCCATATAATTTGATCACACAACTTAGTGCTTTTTTCTGCCACATGTGCACTCATGTCAAGTTTAGGCTGCTCAGAGCTTTTCTTGTATCCTTAGCATCCTCTCCAAGTACCATGAGTGAGCCACATGTTGCCTGTTTACTCATGTAGTTTGTCTGCTGAATTGGACAGATACCAGTAGCTTTGGCCAAAGTTCACTTCAATTTTCAATTTTTACTGTGCCATTTTGAACCTTATACAGGTGGGGAGGTTTTGCTGATGTTTTGGGTTATTTTCTAAGTGAAAGCTGAGGTTCTTCAAATGTATTATGCTTTACATAGAATTGCCTGAAATGTCTCTTTAAAGATATATTCTACGTAGCTCCATAAAGGAAAATTTATTGTGCTGGTAGATGGGTTTGTTTGTTTGTTTTTTTTTTATTTATTTTTGGTAATAGAATCTAAAAGAAGTATTCGAATTGAGAATAGATTAGGCAGAGTAATTTCTTTCTATAGAAGACAAAGAAAACCACAGTATTAAATGTGTTCACTGTCACAGTGTATATTTTTATTTCTTCCTTAGTGTAATCTATGAAATGTCTAAAAAAAGCCCTCCAAAACCCCACAACAATATGACATAGTACAAAAATAAGATTGTTTCAAAACTGATACTGGTTTCCAAGAATATTTTGTAATCCCGCTTTGTTATTAGTGTTAACTCTTAAAGTTTACAAGAACAGTCAGTTAAAGAATAAACTAAAACCGTTTGGAATTAATTAACCATGGGGTTATAGTTTACATTTTCTGGCACCTTACACTAAATTGAATGGATGTTTTTATACTGGAAGGAGCAAATGGAATAAAACTTTTATCAAAACACTGGGTCCAGGATATGGAGGAGGGAGCTACCACCCACAGGTGTTGTTAGGTAAGGGAATTCAGCTTGTCAGTGCACCACATGAAGCATCCTGAAGCTCAGTGCCACAGCTGACCACTTACATGAACACTTCACAGGAAGCAAACACATTTCTGAGGTATGCCATTAGTACACTTTCAAAACAGTGAGGAGTGTGTATTCAGTGTGTATGCAGGGAGCCAAGTGATTTTGCCATCAAAAGGGAATGGAAGAGAAATGTATTTCTGAGAATAAAATCAAATTCCACACTATTTTGCAGCAAGTGTGAGCTCCAGACAGGCAGGCAGTCTTGAAAATCAGGGCACAAACTCGTATCTTCTGACTGAAAAGCAGGAGCTGCAGAAATGAAGAATAACTTCCACAGACACATTTCCAAGTTACCGGCTGGGAAACTTCTGTGCCCCTCAGAAAGCAGTGTGCCTCAGGGTGGTGTCCACAGTGCCCAAAACAAAAGCAAGTACCTGTGCCTGTGCCATGCTCATCCCAGCTGTGGTGCCATGCTGCAGGGTTCTTGCAGTGAGTTAGAGGGGGATGTGCTAGCTCCTCTGTATTTAAAATGGCTTAGAGCACCATGTGAAAATTCTCTCCAGTTAAATCTGTGCTGATAATGTTATAGCCAGAAAAGCAGTATAATGTATCTGGTTTGGTTATTGAGGTTTGAATTATTAATATGGTGATTTTTCCTCTCTTTGTGTTGAGGAATTCAATTTGCCATATCCCGTTGTTAGCATCAGCTGTTCTGCAATGAATGAGGATAATATGCAGCTTTCATTGTTTCTTGCTTTGTTGGAAAGCTTTGAGACTACTGAACAATACTGCATAATTGTGTTTTTTACAGCCAAAAGGAGCACTGGAAAATGCCTTAAAAGGACATGCAAACAACATTCGAATGATTCATAACCAGCAAGTCATTCCACTAGAGCAAGCTATGGTAAAATATTAAATCAAAACTAAAATGTAGTTAAGAAAATATGAATCTTTGAATCCCTTAAATACAGAAAGCTGGACCTTCGCTAGTATATAAGCACAGATTGCATTTTCACTGTCACTGAAGAGTAATCTGGTTAAAGTACGTGTTTAATAAATAGTTTTCCTACTTGTAATACTACTACTTTATAATGCTTTCTAAAATCATGATCTTTTTCCTCCCCATTTTTTTTTCCTGTATCTATTTTTGGTTATATATGAATAAAATAGGAAATGGGAGAAATTTACAAAATCCTAACCCTAATTCACTCATTTTCTTTTTTGCTTAGCATTTGTCTTCAAATAAATTTTCACACTTTATTTCTTGGAATTAGCAATCGCCTAACAGTGTTAATTAGAACTGGAACCTCCTGACAGGAGTATTTAGAACCAAAGAAAAGTATTTTTTATTGATGCCATAAAAGACGTGAAAGGGCTGCTTCTGCCTTATTTTGCCAGGCTTTTAAGTATCAAGCTGTGTGTATGTTAGGTGTTGCTTTTTCTTCTAGGTAACATGATGACTTTTAGTTTATGCTATCATCTGATACAGTGTTCCTGCCCTATCAAAGCCCTCTGGTAGAAAAGCATTGTCTTCTCTTCCAGTCTAATTCTATGTTGATCTTTCCTAATTAACTCCTAATTATTCTCATCTCTTTTTCCTTTTACAAAACCGACTGTCAAGAAATATGTTAAAGCTAGGGTAAGTGCTTTTTCCCTTCTGAAATTGCACATTATAGAATTCTCTGAATGCTTGGTTCTGATTTTAACTGTTCTCTCTTCACTCCAAATAAATCTTAGTTAAATCTAAAATCTTCCAGTACACAGTGCATAAGAGTCATAGCATGGTTTGGTTTGGAAGGGATTATTAGAGATAATATCGTTCCAACCCGCTGCTAGGGGCAGGGACAGCTTCCACTAGACCAGGTTTCTCAAAGCCCCATCCAGCCTGGCCTTGAACACTTCCAGGAATGGAGCAGCCACAACTTCTCTGGACAACTTGTGCCAGTGCTTCACCACCCTCACAGGGAAGAACTTCTTCCTTATATCTAATCTAAATCTACCCTCTTTCAATTTAAAGCCATTACCTCTTTTCCTGTCACTACTTGCTCTTATAAAAAGTCATATTCATTTTAATACAACTGTTGTTACTATATATAGTGTGATATATTGTATTATATGAAGTAATCTAGATAAGATCAAAGTATGCATATAATATTAAAAGAGATGGGCTCTTACCTGTAGCAATGACTTGAATGTTTGTTTTCTTTCTTCCCTCCTTTCTAATAGAGCACTTTAAATCAGAGCATCCGGTTACTGAAGAGGACATCATCTGAACTTATGGTAAACTTTTCTTTCTGGCAACAGGAACATTTTTATGTGTTTTAAGTCTATTCATCATATATGCAGGGCATATATTTTCAATACAGCGGTTTGTATTTCTAGCTGTTCTGTTATTGGAAAAGATTGTAATGCATTGAGGTTGTAGCAGGGATTCAGATATTTCTTGTACACAGCTTTTTCTACCCTGGCTTTCCCTTCCTTACAGAGGGAAAAAAAAAAAAAAATGAAAGAAAAAGATGGGAATTTTTTTTGAAGCATGAGTTGTAAACTAACTAGACTTGAGCACAGTTCCATATGGTGTGTTACTCATTTTCCTAAAACTGTAGTTTTTTTCTAGAATCCTTGAATACAAAACTTGGGGAGTTAGGGGGGAAGACAACCAAGAAGTAAAATGCAAAAATTCAACTGAGAAAAGAGAGCTTAACATGTCTTTAACTACCTGTTGTCCAACATCCAGCTCCCAGGGGCCTGTTTCTTTAGCACTGGACTGTTACCTTCCTGCTTCTGCAGCGTCAGCCTTGCTGTGGGAGCCTGGACCTGTATAGAGGCTTCCCCAGGACAGCCATGTTTCCCCTCTAAGTAGCAGCTCATGCCCACACAATGGGACCACTGCCTTCACAGTCTGCTGGACTTGGGAGAATATGCAACAGGATGGTTACTTTCCTGGCAGCAAAGCTTTCTGTTGCCACCAGCCTGCCTTGGCTCTGCTAGCAAGAATCCAGCCACACTTGCTAGCACTTAAGAGTCATAGTTGCAACAGCTTGATGGGCCATACCTACCCCAGTTCTTCCCATTATGGTTTTCACCCATCCACAGCAGCAGGTGAGCTAGGTTTCCTTTAGAATCTGTGATTTGAACCTGGAAGGTGGGGCTAAGAAGCCATGAAATCAGGTGCTGATAAGAAAGTGTTTGACCTGTAAGTGTATTTGGGAAACACCTCTACAGTTTCAAGCTGTATGTACATTATCCTTTGTGTGTGTTCTGTGAGAGACTTGATAGGGTTGCACATGCATTGAAGAAGTGTCTCAATCCTTTTGCATATTGATTAGCAGAATGTTCTAGCTGTACAGAATCATACTCTAGTAAGAGTTGTAATAGTATACAGGCACTGTATTCTTGCTGTGCACTGTATGTGTCTGTAATGTATATACTACATTGATGAATGTATTTCTACTTTTACAGAAAGGAAAGAGAACGGAAGAGAAAGCTGATTTAGTATATAAATTGGTAACATAGGATTCAGGAGAAGATACTGTTTATAACCACTAATGTCTTCCTTTTCTAGTAGTGAGAGAATTTTGTCAGGTGATCTTGAATCTGTAGGCCGGCTCATGTTCTGTCTGGAGTTATTTGGAGTTTTTTGACAGGACAGTAACATTGGTTTTTAAAGAGAATAGGGTCCCAAAAATGGCTGCAGAGCCATTGTAACAGCCTGAAAGGGATTTATTTGTATTAAACGCTGTCTCTTCCTCTCCAGGTTAAGGTGAAAAATGTCATAAGCGCTGTTAATGCTGCCCAGCTTCTCATAAATAACAACGCTTCTTTAGTTATTGTACAGGTGAGCTTTAGTTAATTAAAGTACATTAATTTATGATGTCATGGAGATAAAGTTTCACTTACTTTTATTCACTTTTTTCTGTTCCTAGGAGACAAAAAAGTACATGGATACCATTGTTGGCTACTTTGAGCAATACATTGAGTGGGTCAAGGAGTCGGTAAGATGCATTAACTTCATTGACAGAAGCTGTGTTTGAAAAGAATGTGAAAAATCTAGACAATAATAATGATCATGTTAGTTTGATAGTATGTTTTATAGCTTCAATTTGTAAGAGATTTGTACTTACTATGAAGGGGAAAACTTGTTGTCTGTAAATAGTTCTGTTGTGTTTGAAATAGAACAGAAATGATGAGTTGTGTTGATTGGAATAAGATGTAAAAACTACTTTTTTTTTTCCAGGGCTAGCCTGAAATCTGCCATTAGCATTTGTGCTAATACTGCACTGAGCATGTCCCTGCTTAGTTCAAATTGATGTCATTAGCATCTTGTTTTATTTTTCTTCCTTCAGCTGCAGCCTTTAAGAAAGTAAGCTGAGGTTTTAGAGATGTTCAGTTGATAGCATACCCCCATTGGAATTTGGATAGGGCGAGAGAAAACAATTTAATAAACAGCATCTGTAACTATAGGCAAGTTTTGAGATTCTTATTTTATTCTGTTACATTCTTTGAACTATATACTTATTTTTTTAATGTCTTTCAGATTGCCATGGAGGTAGCAGCATGCAAGCCTATTGCCAATGTGATAGATACAGCAGTAGATATTTTTCTATGCAGCTATATAGCCGATTCTGTGGTAAGGAATATTTTCTGTTATTCAGAATTGGGGCAGTGGGAAATTCTTTGAACGTACGTCTGCGTTTAATTATTCTGGCTAGACTGTTCTGAAGTATGATAATGAAGTGTCATGTTCAAAGTTATTCAGGGAAAAAAAAAATGTTCAGATCTGGATCAAATCCAAAGCCAAACCAGTGCTGGACTTGTTTTATGTTCCCTGTAAACTTAGGCTTCTATTAGTGAGAATGCTGTAAAATTAACTGTTCTTACTAAATTTCTTACAACTTGAATTGCAAAGTAAATACAGTACTACTGGTTTGGAATAAAAGTTCTGGAAAAAAATAGCTGGGTTTCTGTTTGATTACTTGATTCTGAATGACCTTGAAATGGAAAAGCATAAAGATCTGAAGTTTCAGCTGTAACTGTTTCTGACTTGAGGAGAGGGAGTGGGGGAAGGAAGTGAGTGAGAAATAGGAAGGAAAAACTTTCTCGAGTATCTTTCCTGGAATCCAGAAAACCTGAATGAGGTTTTATCACTTGACTTGTAGCAGACCTTGATTCATTCCTATACAGTGGAGACTTGGAGCATGACTGGTTGCAATATATAAGGGCAATACTTGCTTTTCATCTTGCTTAAAAGAGCTTGGAAAGAGGGCAGTATGTATTAAAAAGAGCATATGAAACCACATGCCTGGAAACTACCTAAAATATCTCCTAGCTATTGCTTAGCTTTATGGCACTTGTAGCAAGGTCCTAATTAGGACCTTGTGTATAATCAGTCAAAGCCAAAGCATTCGAACCTTGATAATGCTTTAACCACAAAATGCTTAACCTTGATGATGCTTAACCACATAAACCTCCTAACCTGGCAGAATCATCGATTCTGACATGTTACAGAGCTTCTTTTCTCCTTTGTGTAGCCACTAACCATCTGGAGGGAGATGGACCATGATTTTCCTGATGGTAGAACTTAGCTGAGTCACTTAAAAATCAAAATTCCTCCAGCCGATAGAAATCAAATTTGAAAAATGATCTTTTTAACATCCAGTGATAACTCAGTTCAACTGTATGATAATGAAATTAGTTACACAAACAGGTTGCAGTTAGCAAGTTTAAAAGTACCTTGAGAGAGTGCTGGAAACTTTGATTTTGAGAAAGAACCATGAGAAAGATGAATACTTTAAAATACCAAGAAAGGAGAAAGAAAAAATGTGACTGGTAAATTAATGCTGACACGCAAAATTACTTTCTCGCCCAAGGCTGAGTACATTGAAATAACTTCTTAGGGCACTCTGGCTGTGTAGCTTTGAGCAACTTCAGACACATTTCTATTTGGTCACATTTGAGGACAGTGCTGTTCTTACGTTAGTTCACAGTGACAGTAGGGAACACTTAACATGCCCTGCTCCATACTAGTATAAGGAGTTCTGATAATCCATAAGACCAGTGCCACTAATTTTGGCTGTGTTCTTCCAGTAACAATGATTAGAATATCATGATCTTAAGGTCCTTTCCAACCCTAACTATTCTATGATTCTATGATCAGTCTTTTTCCTGGATTCTGCTTTGTTTCAGAATACCTTCTGGTTTGGTTTGGGAGGCTCTTCAATATTTTTAATTCCTGCCATAATTTTTGCTGTGAAACTCTCCAAATACTATCGTAGAATGGATACAGAGGATGTATACGATGAGTAAGTATATATTCCTAAGTAAGCTAAATGGCACATGGATTGAAATATTTTTGTAGTATCTCACATGAAGGCACTATAATCCTGAAACCTTCTGCACAGTCAGATTAGAACTGTATGTTCTTGTAAAGTATTGCAGGTTTGGGTTGGTGCCTACACAGTGCTTCGTGCAGGTGGGATGTGGTTGCCTTGTCTTGCTATGACTCTGTGCAGATAGTGTCAGCCCTGACTTTGAGAAACTTATTTCAGAATGAGGTTTTCAGAGCTTCGTGTACAGTGATTATATAAATGTATTCTAAATGTACAAATGATTAGCTTTGCTAAGTAACCTGTTAAGGTGAATTACGCCTGCTTTTTAATCTTCTTGAATTAATTATTTGCTTTCTTAGTGTCTTAGTTATTCCTAACGAGTCTTTCCTTTTTCAATTGCAGTTCCTCTGTCTCAGGGACTTGGCATTTTACTTTATGATAACTGTTCTTGCACATTTTCCCATCAGTTTTGTTTTCACTGTTTCCTACTCTTTGGTTTTGCTCATTGTTCAGTTAGTTTGTGTACTGCATTTCTCAGTTTTCACACTGGTCATTTTTCATTACACATTCACTAGTCAGTGGAGCAGAAACAGGCATGTACAGCTAAAATTACTCACTTATTAGTATCTAGTTAATTACTCCTCCTTTTCTGTGTTTTTTAGTGGTGAAACTATACCCATGAAAACGTAAGACATTTTTGATGGTATTTGTTACAATTATTTTATTCTGGTGGGAGGGTTTATATTTTTCATGTAACTTGTTACTTCAAATGAGGTAACGTGTTCTGTTTCACCAAACAATATAGATT
Organism: Psittacula echo; assembly: GCF_963264785.1. Lineage (NCBI taxonomy): Eukaryota > Metazoa > Chordata > Aves > Psittaciformes > Psittacidae > Psittacula > Psittacula echo. The sequence continues at coordinate 16,257,579 of NC_137735.1, read as the reverse complement.
ATATTAGAGTATCCAACTCAAGAATACAAAAATACTTAATTTTTGGAGAACGTATAAAAGTATTTAAAAAATATTATAATTATGCCACAACTTCTGAATGTTATAAAGGAAAAGTGTATTCTATTGTACAGACACAGTTTATCTTTGCATATAATACTGACATCCATGTACATGTCTTAGAAGCCATACTGTACATAGCACATTTTATAGTTAACATGGTCTTTCTTGGTGTATTTATTTTATTACAGTACGGAAAATGGTAATAATGGTTATCATAAAGAGCATTTATATGGTATACACAATCCTGTTTTTACAAGGTAAACCAAGTCTGAAACTGCATGCGTTCATGTGTCCTTACTTAATCTACTATATTAATCACCTATCCACTTTTCTGCACGTTTTAAAGAGAATCACTTATTTATGTGGGGTTTTTTTTGCATGGTTACTCACTACAGCAAATTCTGTATGATTTATATTTCTCCAATATTCTTTACATAGCAGCAGATATTGTCATCATTTCCAGCAACTTAACAAAGCAATTGCCAAAATTAGATCTTAAAATCCAGGTGATTAGGTATTTATCTAGGCCGGTGGGTGGTCCTAAATTGATAAACACATTAAAATACTCTGGTAGTCGTTGAAAGTGATAGGATGGAATGGGTTCTTAATCCCAAATTGTTTCATTTCTTGGATTGTGGCAAGAGGAGCTTTTCCTGTGGAAAAGGCAGGTGATGCAGGGTATGCAGAAAACACAAACAGAGAAAGTGGGTGTTTCTGCATGGGTGGAACTTGTGTAATGTAGTAAAATAAGAAAGTTGGGTTTTGTTTACAAAGGAGGAGATTTGGGTTCTTTTCTGTATCTGCAGCTTCTGTGCTGTAAAACCTTAGCTACTGTGAGACTTTCAGTTTCCATAGGGATAACATAGAGTGTCCCACAGCTTTGATATTTAGGGTTGCAAAATATTTGAGTTGCTTAAGGAAGGATCTAACTTACAATTGAAATCTGTGCTCACTGTGCCTTAACTTGCAACCTCGTGACTGAAAGTACAGGTTGAGTATTGGTAGAGAAATTTCTTCCGTAATGGGTAAATACGAAGAGAGCTCACGATTTGGAAGTCATGCCAGATTTTATGGCTGAATCAGGTGTATGTTATTATTTATTAGAACTGTATTTAACAATAATTAATTTGCTGACCAAATCTTGATTCCTTCTGAAGGAAATTTTTATATATAACAATATTTTTAGGGATACGTATGGTTACAATCGTCATGATACGTTCTGCAACTTAAGGGTACTCTCTGAATATTAAAACCTACAATGTGTTTAATTCAAGAATACTTTCTTCTGGCATATCTAAGGATTCTCAGTGCTAGGGACTTTCGATATTTTATGTAAGAGGAAACTAATAATTGTTCAGGCCTTAGAAGTGCCTTTCTGATCTTTGAATCTTTAATATGAATGTTAATATTCTTGTCATTCATAGCATGTTTTCTGTGATATTTCAGTGGTTGATGAATAGTTAATACAGTGCTCCTGAATAAGCTAAAAATTACTAACCAAAATAATCATTTAAACAAAGACCCGCTAGTTCAGTCTTGACTTTATTTTCCTAAATCTAAAGTTTTAAGTTACTCAAAATGGGCTGCCATAATAAAATGTAGGGATTCAGCAATGCTGACTTCTGTATGCTGAGATAATTTGAAAACCTGCTAATTGAGAGAGGCATGCTTTTTGAATTTCTTAATCTGGGATTCCCACAGCAAATAGAGTCTTGTTTCTAATTTTCATTTTGGCAAACTCTTCACTCTTATGCTATCCTTCCTTTTTCTCATTTCCTATAAATTATTTTGGGAGCTACTTTGAGACATGAATTCAAATAGATTTCTGTACACTTGCACTTTTGCAGGTGTGAGGAATCCCATAGGGGGTTTTTGTCCTTCAGAATCAGATGGATTATTTTGCTGGAAAGAGAAGCCAATATTTTTCTTTATAAATATGAAATATGTAAATACAAGTATGAGATCTCTGTAAGGTATATTTGTATAGGTATCTCACACAGGTGTTTTTATATACATGCCAAAGATACAAATAACTTCAAATACAGCCACCATTTTTATGAGAGCAAAATGGGAGGCTGGGTTAAGTTCTCAAAGGAGTGGTGGTGAATAGTAATCCAAGCATTTCTTTCTATCATGAAACAAAGATAACAGATAATAAAGAAAGGCTGGTGGAGAAAACCATGAATCTATTTCCTCTTCTTTGGAAAAATTCTTGCTGAAGTGGGTACAAGTTTGAGAATAGTTCATGCCAACTGAGCTTGTCTCGCCTTAGTCAAATACGGTATTTCTGTTCCACTTGTGGGCAAAAGAAAATGATGGTTTTGGTTTGTGGTTTTTCTCTTGTATAGCTCTGTGGAACAGTGGTAACACATACTGGAAACATGAAGGGGTAAGTAATGAGCTTTTAAAGTCAATTCTAGGTCTATTACTACTTTACTATTTTTAAGAAGGCTGCTGTGCTTTCTGTAACATGAGTGTTTTAAGTTGTAAAAGTAAAAAATAAGCTACTTATTGAACCATGTTGATACCCATGTGAAAATCTATGCCTAATTCTACTTAAATTACATTATAATTCTGTCTTCATAAAGATTCCCTGAATTGTTTTTGTGTTTATTTCCAGGCTATATAAATGAGGCTCGAGATTCTTCTGTGGGAATATATCATTATTCTTCCAAGTGTATTGGCATTTGCATTCATCTTCTAAATCCTGAGCCACTTGTTTTATGTCACCCATACTGTAAATCCCAGTTGTACTATTGAATGTTATGCCATAAACTACTGTACAGAATATTTTGCAATCAGAGCACTGCCTCTTAAATACCACTGTTCAAAGCTTGAATTAAAATGGTTTTTGTTTTTTACTTTTTTACACTGGGCTTTTTACCTTACATCACAGTATATAAATTAATTAGATTAACAGTCTTTGCCTAGCAATCCTCTGACAACTGGTCAAGTTCTTATCTTAAATTGATGATTTGTGTTAAACACAGTACATACACGTTTACATAAAAATACATTTTGTATACAGAGACTTTTGTATATACATTTTTCTTAAGACTTAAGTGTTTATTTAAGATTTTAATCTTGTATAGTGCTCTTCACAAATTTACCAGCATGATCAGTGTTGCTATTTGGTGCTCTTGAATGATAACTTTGGACTAAATTTGAAGTGTAATGGAATCCACAGTGTCTCTTTGTGTCTCTGAAAACTTCAGTTGCAGTTTTGTTTTGCTCCCTCTTTTTTTAATTATTTAATATCTAGTGGGTTTCGCAGTGTAGGCCTAAAAGGGACTTCTTTGAAGAAGTTTGTTTTGAAACTCTTTGGGTGGGAGGGTTGGGAGTGTCCGTGATGCATAATATAGTGCAAAAGCTAAGCTTTCTAGAGTTCAGTAGTACTCAAAAAGAGCATGAGAAATGCCATGTGTGGGTGATTTTTAGAATGTTTTACGTTTTCTGCCTCCCTTTTCCTCATTCACACTCACTTCTGTGATGTTTTTAATAGTACCACTGTTAAGCTGTGACTCTTTCAGGGGGCAGCAATATTATTTTTGTTAAATAATTTAAAAATATGATTTCTAATACTGAAACTCAAATGTGTTTCACAATTGGAGTTAACATTTCTACTACTAGAGTTACTGCCTTGAATATAGGCGTACAGTTGCATTGCTGTATTAATTAACAGCAGAAGTCATCAACAAGGCCCAAAAGTATCTGTTACTACAGTAAAACACTAAGGTGGGTGAATTAATCGCATATATTGATCTAAAATATTATCTTTTCATATAACAGTATTGTTAACTTTGTTTTCAACAAGTTTCATTGGCTTGAAGTAGGGGTAATTCTGTCAAACAGTCATGTAATTGTTAAGACATGCTGAAAAGTGATACCAGTCTTTAACCTGGAATAACCTTAAATTTTTCATTTTAAGGTCATAAATGGAAACACTTCTAATTGCCAGTATGTAGCATATGTGTATATGTAATGTTCAGAGCTGCAGATTTTTAAAAGTTTCTATTTTTAATTTGAGAAAATTCCCAGTTTCCCAGTTCATTTAAATAAAAAAGAAGTTGCTTAACTACCTGATGTTTGATTCTCAATTGTTTTGTTGCGTAGACCTGTCTCAGAAGACATACACTGAGTTAACATCTTATGAAAATTATTTTTTTTACTGTGATTAAATATTTCTGCTATATTTGACTTGTATTAATGACTTTAGCTTAAGCAACATAAGAGACTAAGAATTGGAGCAAGAAGAACTGAAAGAATATTGAGTGGGGGAGCTTCCTACTTCCACAGAGATTATGCAGAGATGGTAGGATTCGAGCTAATGAGTTGTAGAGGATACCCACATAACCTGCAAGTGCTCAAGGTGTTACCACTTCCCTGTTGTTGGTGGTGCTGTAGCAGTGACAGCAGAATTAAATGTTTGCCAGTTCTTCTGCTGCCGTAGTTCACTGCTAGCATTCTGACTTAACTTGTGAAAGTACAGTTGTTTTCCACTGATACAACAAACCATGAGCTTGTTTCATGTGATGCACAGGCAGACGGGACACACATGCCAGATGGGAGCAAGACAAATACTGAGCATTAACATATTAACTATAATACATAAATATACCTGTGCTCTTGAGTCCAAGCTTTGGTATTTGTCCTAGTAGTGTGTTTTGTTTTCATGATGCACTTTAAAAGCTTTCAGAATAAGAGATCTGAAACTGGTATAAAGTAACTTTTAAGTAGTTTTGAACTCTTTAACAATTACTAGAACAAGAGAGATGAATGGGTTTAGTTTCTAACCTAGGAACTGTCAGTGCTGTTATGCATAACCAAGTGTAAATAATATATTTGTTTGTCAAATATTAATAGTTATTTGACTGCTTGCAGTAGGGATTTGAAATACTTGAAATGAAGGTGCAGTGAAATGAAGTGTGAGGTAGGCAACAAGGTTCTTCTGGCTGGCTGGATGATGGGCGAGAAGACCTCCAGAAAACAATAGAAGAGTGAACTGTCAATCCGAAGTAGGTTTGTACCATTGCTGTTTCTCCTAAAACTTGAGACTCCTAAGGCTGGAGAGGCACACCACTGTCCTTTAAAAGAGACAGTCAGGGGGAACAAATGGCAAGAAGCTAGAAATGAGACCTCTACTAAAACTGTTATTAAAATCGCCTTAGAGAGGAGATGGAAAGAAAGCTATGTTGTTTTCTCTGACAAATGGTGTTTAGTCATGGGGAACTTCATGGCATGTTCACTGGAAGAATGAGGTTCAGGCTACCCAAAACGGCTGTTCCAAGTGGTTCAATCTTCAAGCAGGCAACTCCCAGACAAGCTGGGATGCCACAGCAGCCAGGGAGTCTACTGTCAAGTATTAGAGAAGCACCTTTTGCAATTTTATTTTTCTGTTCTGCTTCACTGTGTTAAATGAATGGTTTTGCCTTGTTATTTTCTTTATCGATACCTACTGAACTGCTAGGTATACAAAATGGTGTTCTATTCCATTGTGTATGGCCATTCTTATACCCAGGGTTTCTAGCACCCCAGTTATTCAAGCATACTTAAATTATATGCTCACTATTTCAGAAGCTTTTCAGGTCAGATGTGGTGTATCATACATGTCTGCCTGGGGTCTTATTAGCCAGAAATGTACTGTGGCTTGCAGAAGTGTGGAAGGGGTTCTTCTCATGACCTCCTGGATGCCAAGAGAGTTACCATGATTTTCCTTGGCTCTGCTTTTACTTGCTGCAGCAGAAACTGCTAGTACAGGACTCTGCAGTAATACATTTCTGTTCTCTTGCCTTTGTTTTACGACAGTTTTACAGCTCATTTATTATGAACAGGGAAATATCTATTTAGAAAAAAAGTGAAAGGTGATAAAACACAAATATCTGACATACTCTGGGGTCTCTTCCGTGCTGCTGAGACCTCTGATAAGCTAGCTCTGTTGTCTTGCTCCGTTGGCTGAAAACAACCCATGGTGTGACAATGATGATACACTTCTAAATGTTTGGTTTATATTTAGGCCTGTAATACCTTATTTTGCTAAACCTTTATTCCTCAGTATGCTTGAAAACTGCAAGTCTAAAAATCTTTCACAGCTCAAAGAATGTGCAGTTGATTCTTCAACGTGTCCCCGCTGTGCTGACATGTGTCATGTGCTGATCAAGTGTTAATGTTGGATCCTTACTGTACAAATCCACAGAAAATGCACAGCACAAATCAGCCTTTATTAGTAAGACACATTTTAATCACCCAGATGTAGCTGCATAGATTGCTTTGGCACTTTTATCTTTTTTTAATTCAATATGGTCTTACAAGCTCTGGCATGAAGATAGTTATCTATAAAGCAGCTGGAGAATGGAAAATATCTGTTCAAATCAAATATGACATGTTCATCCTGGATAGGAATGTGCTTCTCAGTTATACAACTATCACTCTATATTTAACTGCATTTACAAGGTTTGTCCTGTTACCTTCTTGGGAGTTCACAGGTTATTTGACACTCCCTCAGGCTATAAATTATGGCACATGCTTGCTGAAGTGTGATTTAATATTTTTATTTAAAAAAAAATAAACCTTCCATCCCATGTTCCGCTGGTAAGAGGCTCCTTTGTGCACCAAGCCTTTAAATTGTGAGCAGCCACTTACTGCTTTCACTTATTTTGGATCGTGTTGCTCAAAGATCTCAGTCACCTCCTCTCACCATGAAGAATTTTGCTCTTCTTTTCCTAGTAGTGATCTGTGGCATGGGAGGATTGGGACAGAAGTTGAAGCCAAAAAAAAGAAGCAATGGTGAAGTAATCAATTTTCGGACTAAAACCAAAGATGTTTGCACAATGAACATGAGTGGGGATGAGGAGATGAAACTTAGAATTGAATGCAAAAGCCAAGGCATGACCTACTGGTGTGAATTCACTGGCAAGCCATCAGTCTGTCGCGCTTTCAGAAACAACCCAAAGATTTACTGGAACCAGATCGCCATGGAACTTAGAAAGCTGCCACACGCCTGCGAATCCACACAAGTGTTGAAGATCACCATGTGCCAAAAGGCTCCCCCAGCAGCTCTCATGAAGCAAATAGCTGCTGGTATGGAACCAGAAGATGCAGCAAACCAGATCAAATCAGTCCAGAAAACTTCCACTTCTGGAAGGGGAGCAGGGAAAAGCTCTATTAAGAAAATATTAAAACCTCCAATACTACCTGTTATAAAACCAACCCAACATAGTCAAGGGTCTGAAAATGAAACAGAAGCAATGAAGCTGGCCCGGGAACATTGCTGGGAATCCCTGCACGGTTTCTGTTCCTACATTATTGGAATCTTCAGAGGTTAAGGGTTCACTTCAGGTAAACCTCCCACCTTGAAGCACAGCAGAATACACCTAAGAGTAATCCTGTTGTAATTTTGTATTATTTTGATCCTGGAGGTCTTTCAGGGGTGTGGAGGGAGGTTCTAGGCTCATTTACTAAAATCTACCATAGCAAAGCCTGTATTGTGGCTTCTGAGGGGCTGGATAACCTAAACTCCAGTGATGGTTACTAGTTAAGGACTGCTTCACAGCCTCCTGTGGGGTCTTCAGTGTGTACTGAGATGTTTGTTCTATCTATTATTAATTCTATGGTATTTCAGTCCTACCTGTTTGAATTGGTCTTGTTTTCTGTCTTCTGTTATTCCTTCCTTCTAGTGCTGACTTTCGTATTTAAGCCAGTGAAGTAAGCTAAATAACAAATGCGTCAGCTAGTACAATTTAAATCTACATTCAGAAATTCAGAGGATAAAGCTTGTTCATCACAACGGCTAGTTAATAATTAACAATTTTCATTTTAAGAAGTAGTTCTGAACTAAAAGAAATCAGTAAAACCGAATGGACTGTCTTGGTTTGCAAGTCTGCGAGTTTCTGTGAAGACAGTAGGGGATTGCATGCAGGTGCTTGTCTGGCAAGTCTTAGGTTTTCAGCCAGGATTTAGAAAGGCAAAGCCCTCACAGAAGTGGTTGTTTTTATATCCACTTCCATTTTGGCTCAGAAAGAACCAGGAACTTGTGACTGAATCTGGCAAAATTTTGACAGAAATAGGAATAGACGCAGTATGAACCAGCAAGTGTTTAGGCTGCTGCTGATCTTCCTTGTGCTTGATACAGCAAAGTGACTAATCTTGTTTTCTTCTTTGTTTTGCAGAGCAAAATTTTTACAGCTGAAGAAGGGCCCTTGCTGTAGTTTAATAATTTAGACATAAGAAAATTGGTTTAAAAATGAGTCATCTCTGTAAATCTTGTAGCTTTTTCTTCTTTTTGCACCCCTAAAATGAAACTTATTGACAGCCCTGAAAAATGCATGAAGCTGGACTGACTGTACTTAAAGTTGTTTGGATGATCTGACTATTCCTAGGTCTGTTACACACCAAGGTGTACAGTGCTTATGTAACCAAGGTTCCACTTCAGGAGTGCTGAACTTGAATAGGTTTTTGTTCGTGCTGATTTTCTTCGATGTGTTGGAGATGAAAGCTGTAAATGATGCTACAGTTAGTACAAGCAATAAAATATATAAAAACATACTCAGTGTGGTTTCTTGCAATTTTAAATGGTGCTACTTGTATAAAGTCATGGTATTTGATGCTTATTTCTTAGGAGATTATTGGTGGAATGTGTTAAGAGAAGTTACAAGCCTGAGTCATTACTTTCCCACTGTGAACATGTTTTCATTAATATTAATATTTTCAGTGTTATTACATTTATATTGCAATGATAAGTTACAGACAGCAGGGAGGAAGGATTGTAGAAATAGAAGAGTAATGTAAGAATACATTTCCAAACATAGTGGATCAGAAGTGTTCGTCTGTGATGCAGCTGCAGAGTTCACTGTTACTAGGATCTGTTAATGGAAATAGTACTGTTTGGGTTCAGTAAACATTCTGAAAGGTAATTCATATCTATTCACTTGGGCACTTGCATAAATCTCATCAAAACACAAAGCAGACCTAATAGCCTCTTGTCAGAGATTTATATTCAGTTTATTTTTTAAGAGTAATCCCTTCTGTTCCCAAGGGAGCTTCACAGCAGGGTTATAACTGGAAAAACTTCATGCCACAGAAATTGGTGGTGCTCTATATTTACTGTTAACAGTTTCTGCAGGGTGTTACACTTAAGTACTTCTCCAGTTTTACTCACAGATTTGTAATTCTCACTTGATAATTCCAGATTGTAATTGTCTCATCACTAAACTTTGTACCTTATACCAAAACTGGAATAATTTTCTGTTGCCAAACCTCTTGAAAAGATATAGAAAGGAACAGCAAGCAGTGGACATAGGATCAGTGCAGAAATAGAGCTTGGCTGCTGCTAACATGCAGACTCAAGTCTGTATTTTTGTCAGCCTTAAATCTAATGTGGTTAATCTTCATTTATAACTTCAATTATAAGCCTTGCCAGGCTCTTGTGCAGTGAGTATAAAAAAATGTAGCAGTACACCTATTCACTTATTTGTCATAGAAATTAATGTAATCCATTTGCAAACATCAATTACATTCATCAACTACAATGGGAACTATTTGGAAACACTAAGGGGAGGTTGAGGGTTTCCTTGGGATGTGCTTTTAAAACATTTTAAAACTTTTCTTGTATGATGCATATCGACTCTGGGGAGTGACTGTTTTGCAATAGAGTCCAGTACAACAGTAATGCCCTCAAAAATGAGACTGTGCTTTGCATTTAGAGAAGTCTGGGAGAATCCATCACCCACTGAACTGATAGCAGGAGAAAAAAGATTTCATTAGTTTACTAACAGAAGACTCCTTTATGTATATGCATGGAGCACAGAAGGCAGCAAAGTTATCTGACTCTTGTAGAACTCTTGATGATACTGTCTTTAATATGTGACCGTTGTTGATTCCACTTAGTAGAGGTCAAAACTGCTAGTGCACTATTTCCTGGGGAACTCTTATTTCTCTAGGAGCAGAGCTCTGCTGCACAGGGCTCTGCGCTTGGCACTCTGTAGTCTGAAATGACCACCAGAAGCTTCACTATTGAAACCAGAAATCAAACAGCTTGCACCAAAGGCCCCTCTTTCATGAAATACTTTTTGTAAAACATTCAGGGTCCAAAATATAAGTACTAAATTTTTCAGATTGGTTATGGTTTTGGTACCAAAGTGATGCATGACTTGGACTGCATTTCATTAGGCAATACTATGCACCCTCAGCAAGTCAGTTTAATGGTCTTACTTTAAAAATGCTTAAAATCTGGATGGTAGGTGAAGTCCCCCACCTTAGTTGTAACAGTGCTGTGACTGTATCAACTACATTACTATTTAATTGTGTTTAGCACTAGAAACATACAGTTACGACATTTCAGTAACCTTCTTGGTATGAAAGTGCTGTTCATTAATGAAAGGATGAATTGAGAGGTGTTTGTGGTGAGTAATGCAACCTTCAAGTACCTCATGCATGAATGAAACCTGCTGTTCTATTCATTTTAGTTTAACCTGTTAGTCCCCATATACGTAAACACCTCAGGAAATCCGCTCAAGTTGGAGGTAGAATTTGTCTTTATTTATTTGACAGGAGCAGCAGGCAAAAACATTTGTCTGTTTTCCTGCAACCAAGGAGCCCCGATACCCAGGCCTGCTGCTTCTGCTGCTAATTTGGTGCAATGTGAGGTAGTCCACCTCCTTCAAGAGCCTCACGTTTAGGTTCCCACAGAGGCATCATGAATATTCACCACTTTAACAAGGTAAGCCTCAAAGAAAAGTAGAATTATGCATTTGGAGAACCTGTGTGTAGAAGGATGTGTATGTAACACACATAGTTAAGATCCAAGGAAGACTGGAGTGAGTGTAAGTGGAAAGCCACAAGAATAGTCAGGACTGGAGCACACTCCTGTGAGGAAAGGCCAAGCAGATGGATCTTGTTCAGCCTAGAGAAGGCTTTAGGGGGGGACCTTATAGCTATCCCCTAATATGTATGAGGAGGCTATAGAGAATACATCTCTATAGCTTCTTCACTTGCTTTTGTGATAGGAGAAAATGAAATCATGGTTGCAACTTGATACAGGTGGGGTTCTGACTTGGTGGGAGGAAAAACATTCACTGTAAGGAGGATAAATACATGAGCAGGTTCCCCAGAGAGGCTCTGGAATCTCCGTCTGTGGAGTTTTTCAGGACCAACTAGACACAGTTTAAGCAGCATAGTCTGAATTCACTGTGACCCCGCTTTAAACAGAAGATTGCCTTCTGGCCTGAATGCCTATATGATTTACAATGGAAACATAGAAGAAAGCTTCTTCTATGTTTAACTTGTATATTTCTATGGTTAATTTTGTATAACCAAAAGTTCTGGTTATTTAATAATGAACATTAACATCTGGTTATTTAATAATGAACATTTCTGTTAGCTTCCATGTCTCCTCAGAGTATGAAAAATGCTCTTGGATGATCTATCAAAAAAGAGAGACAATTTTCTTAAGAATCTTCTGATGGCAGATCCCATCATTAAGTTGAGTACATCATCTTGAATAACTTCATGTCCAGTACCACTGTCTTTTGATATGTATTTTCATTTAGCCTGGTTTTGACAGCAGAGAAAAACAAGAAATTCAGGTGTGAAGGAACACTGAGCATCAGGTCTGTTTGCCTTAAAATCAAGTACCCAAAACTAAGAAAATCACCATTTGCAGTGTGTAAAGTAGACCAAATGCACATGTCAATAATAACATTTAGTCTGTCCGTAAATCATCTCAACTATGCAGTAGTGCACTCTGGTGTTTTCTGAGAGAATTGTTCAGGTGTGTTATCTGGTTATTTTTGCACGGTTTACAGTCTTACGGTTTGCATTCTTGATTTCAGTAGGTGTTGTAGTTGATAGATGGATTGGATTATAGGGACAGAGATCTTCCACAAAAATAAGAAGACAAAGGAAAAGCTAAAATTTCCCAGAGTTCCCCATTGCCATTCCTTCTTTTTCAGGAACTTTATGATTGTTTTCTTTTTTCTGTTACTCTCGCTGTTACTTTTCTCAATCTCTGCTTTCTTCTCTTGAAAGGAGTCAGATGCAGCACAGGAGGTTTCTTTTGGCTCTCAAATAAGAGAATTGTTCTCATGAGACTTCACAGATCATTCTAGAATTACAGTATGTGATATATATACAAAACCAGGAATAAGATAGCAAAGTGGAAGAGATGCAGTTGGTATGATGACAAGACATTGGTATTATCTCATGGACACTTCACATTAGATGTACTGAGAATCTGTTTATTTCACATCTTGAAAGTTAAAAGTTAAACTGCATAAACATTAGGCAGGAGGCCAGGTGCTGAATTTCCAAAGTAGCTATAATACAGTATGAATAGAGCAAGAAAAACACAAAGCTGATGGCTGATGCAGAGCGGAAGTCCATGTTACCCTCCTCACCTCCCTCAAAAGCTGTTTGCATAACCAGCAGCTCACTATAGGCATCCATCCCGTGGTATGCTGCTGCCTCCAGCCTTACAATGCTCATAGTCATGAGGGGAAACAGAGGTGTGCTTTCAGGTCTGCTGGCTGCAGATGTAGAAAACTGCATGAGTCTGTCGCTACTGCCACCATCCATAAAAATTAATGTGCAAAGGGTGAAATAGGTTGCCCCTGTATTTGTCTTACCAGTGTAATGTGGTGTGTGAGGGGCCCCTCCCCACAAATGCGGCTGGAATAAAATGAAGAACTTGCCTAGGAACTTAAGAGGGATAGAGACTTCCCGCCGAAGGAAATAGTGAGCAGAATTTGGCTCCAACTCTGCCAGAGGGGCCTCACCGCTTCCTCTGCCAAAATCCTTACCGGCGGACAGGCAGGAGTGCTGCTCACTGTTCTTCCCTCTCAACCACCTTAAAGGCAAGCACAGGCTGTATGGGTGCTGTCACCAAGGCACTAGGATGATCCTGTCTTCTGTACTCCAGAAAGTTAACACTTTAACTTAAGGACATGGAGCTGTTGGAGCAAGTCCAGAGGAGGGCCAAAAGGATGATCAGGGGTCTGGAGCACCTCCTGTATGAAGACAGGCTGAGAAAGTTGGGGCTGTTCAGCCTGGAGAAGAGAAGGCTGCGTGGAGACCTCATAGCAGCCTTCCAGTATCTGAAGGGGGCCTATAAGGATGCTGGGGAGGGACTATTCATTAGGGACTGTAGCGATAGGACAAGGGGTGATGTGTTCAAATTTAACCCGGGGAAGTTCAGGCTAGATATAAGGAGGAAGTTCTTTATTGTGAGGGTGGTGAGGCACTAGAACAGGTTGCCCAAAGAAGTGGTAAATGCTCCATCCCTGGCAGTGTTTGAGGCCAGGTTGGACAGAGCCTTGGGTGGCATGGTTTAGTGTGAGGTGTCCCTGCCCATGGCAGGGGGGTTGGAACTAGATGATCTTAAGGCCCTTTCCAACCCTAACCTTTTAATGACTTTAACATGGGAATCCACAAATTCATGTGTGCAGGTGGGGAAGGTTATCTAGTGCCCTTGCAATAATGTGGGATACCTGGTCTGTGAGGGCAGGTGACAGGAGGGAAGCATGAAGAAGAGTTTCCACATCTGTGTGCTGAAAGCATTGCTTGAGACCACCAAGGCTCTTTGATGCCTCAGATAAGCATCATTGAAGCTGGAGATCAAGTTTTTGAGCAGCACCTGTTTTTGCATGGGGAAAAAGTTGCATGGCCCCTGTGAGGGTCATCTCCTGAGTGAGGTGCCCATGGCCCCAGTGCATGCTCCTGTGTGGTGGGGCCATGTAGCAGTGTTGGGGTTGGGCTGGGGCTCTAGGCAGTGCTGAGGAGGGTGGTTTGCAGATACAGGCATTTTGACTGCTCTGCAGAATGCAGGCATTCTGGCTCCCAATCCAGCTGGGAGCAGCAGTGCTCAGGGAGGTGTAGCTGGCAGGACCCTGCCAGGGGCTGCAGCCAGGGTGCGATGGACACCAAAGTCTTTCAAGTCATAGAATCATAGAATAGTTAGGGTTGGAAAGGACCTTAAGATCATCAAGTTCCAACCCCCCTGCCATGAGCAGGGACACCCCACACTAAACCATGTCACCCAAGGCCTCATCCAACCTGGCCTTGAACACCGCCAAGGATGGAGCATTCACAACCTCCCTGGGCAACCCATTCCAGTGCCTCACCGCCCTCTCAGTAAAGAATTTCTTCCTTAGATCCAATCTAAACTTCCCCTGTTTAAGTTTGAACCCGTTACCCCTTGTCCTGTCACTACAGTCCCTAATGAATAGTCCCTCACCAGCATCCTTGTAGGCCCCCTTCAGATACTGGAAGGCTGCTATGAGGTCTCCACGCAGCCTTCACTTCTCCAGGCTGAACAGCCCCAACTTTCTCAGCCTATCTTCATACAGGAGGTGCTCCAGTCCCCTGATCATCCTCGTGGCCCTCCTCTGGACTTGTTCCAACAGTTCCATGTCCTTTTTATGTTGAGGACACCAGAACTGCACACAATACTCCAAGTGAGGTCTCACAAGAGTGGAGTAGAGGGGCAGGATCACCTCCTTCGACCTGCTGGTCACGCTCCTTTTGATGCAGCCCAGGACACGGTTGGCTTTCTGGGCTGCGAGCGCACACTGAAGCCAGCTCATGTTCATTTTTTCATTGACCAACACCCCCAAGTCCTTCTCCGCAGGCCTGCTCTGAATCTCTTCTCTGCCCAACCTGTAGCTGTGCCTGGGATTGCTCCGACCCAGGTGTAGGACCTTGCACTTGGCATGGTTAAACTTCATCAGGTTGGCATCAGCCCACCTCACAAGCATGTCGAGGTCCCTCTGGATGGCATCCCTTCCCTCCAGCATATCAACCGAACCACAGAGCTTGGTGTCATCGGCAAACTTGCTGAGGGCGCACTCAATCCCACTGTCCATGTCACCGACAAAGATGTTGAACAAGACCGGTCCCAACACCGATCCCTGGGTGACACCACTCATTACTGGTCTCCAGCTGGACATTGATCCATTGACCACAACTCTTTGTGTGCGGCCACCCAGCCAGTTCTTTATCCACTGAAGCCAGTTCTTTATCCACCAATATTCATGTTGGTGAACTCAGACCATGGGATGGTGCATTTGCCCAGGGGTGGATGCTGGAGCAGGCTCTGGAGACCTGGTTCTTCAGACAAGATCTCGATCTTTCCCCAACACCTGCCTCGAACACTGCTGTCCCCATAACCTGTCCTGCTCCACTTCATTTTATCAGGAAGATGTTCCAAGTTCTGTTGTTATAATCCGTCCATAGAAAAAGGAGATGTTTTTCACAGTGTACCAGACCAGAAGAGGTAAGAGCTATTGAGTAGCACCAACAAGGAATATCATCTGTAGCCATCTGCTTCCCCTCGCCTTTTTGGGCCTGAGGTCTTTTGCGCAGTTGGCATCAATTCAAGAATCTTTGGTTTGCTTCATACTGATTGCATGGCGTCTGGACATCTTCTTGGTTCAGGGTGAGTTAACAACTGAAAGAAATCAGAAACACTTTTCTTTCAGCTTAGGGAACTATAAAACTTTTTATTGAATGCTAAATATTTCACATCAGCAGCAGCAGTGTCCTTCAGCAGGAACATACTTCAAATGAAATCCAATCGATAAATCACAGGGATTTGATGGAACAAGCAAACTTGTTTTTTCTTCCTCACTATTAATCTTTCTGTTCTGGGGGGAGGACTGTGCTAGAAGTGTTTATTACTTGGAAAGAATGCAGTATCCAAAATTAAATAGTACCTTAAATCCTTACCACCAGACAAATTATTCTATTGGGTATAACATGCCCCTTTTTAAACATCTACGTGTTTGTTGAACTCCAGTAGCAAAGAGCAGTATAGGACTCCTTTGCAGATTCAGCAACATTTACATGAGCAAAGGAAATACATTGTCAAGCACTAGAAAGTGGTATACAAAACTGCTTTCAGCATCTGTGAGAAGAAAGGCACGTTGTAAATGTGTAAGAAAGAGGAAGAAATCCATCTGAGAAGGGAATCCTCAGGTAATTAATTTGCACATCGTCGTGTCTTTGTTTTCTCTTGTGTTAACCTGGAAGTTAATGTAATCCAAAATAATCCTTGCTATTTAAAAAGACATGTAACAATGTAACTGCTAGTGTGCTTTCTACAACAGCTTTGTGTAAGCGCATCACACTTATCAGCCTGTAAAGCTGGAAAGGAAAACTGAATACAACAGGAATACCGAACTCAGCTAGAAGTTAGTGTCTTAATTGTAGAAGTTGTTTAATATTATAATACATTTTATTTCCATATTACCTTCTATTTGTACATTTCCTCATAGCAGACCTCATAGCAGCCTTTCAGTATCTGAAGGGGGCTTATAAGGATGCTGCGCGGGACTATTCATTAGGGACTGTAGTGACAGGACAAGGGGTAATGGGTTCAAACTTAAACAGGGGAAGTTTAGATTGGATCTAAGGAAGAAATTCTCTACTGTAAGGGTGGTGAGGCACTGGAATGAGTTGCCCAGGGAGGTTGTGAATGCTCCATCCCTGGTGGTGTTCAAGGCCAGGTTGGACAGAGCCTTGGGTGACATGGTTTAGTGTGAGGTGTCCCTGCCCATGGCAGGGGGGTTGGAACTTGATGATCTTAAGGTCCTTTCCAACCCTTTCTATGATTCTATGATTTCAGGATGTTTATGAAAGAAATAGAAAGGTAACTTCCTTGCATCTCTCTGACATAGACTGTTGTGATCCACCTTTAGAAGGTTAGGAAAGTGTGTGAGGGGATCCCTGACACAGGTGTTTTGGCAGAAGCTGCTCTGTTCAACAGTGCTAGAAGCGTATTTAGCAAAACCAATAATTTAACACGTTTTTGTAACTCTACTAGATGAGTACACACATGGGAACAAAGTCTATCCCTCACATGCCCCACCCTTGGACCTTGAACATCCATGGAGAGCTCTCAAACAGCCCCTGCAGGACCTTTAGACCCCACTTTTCCTGTGGCTGTCTCTGAACCTCAGTCCCACAGAGCTCCTGGCTGGGAGATGAAAACGGCCTAAAGAGCAATATCGCTGTGGGGTGCTGGGAGAAGAAACCAGTTCGGGCGACCGGGGTGGGTCTGTTCCATCCCCGTGCCTTTGTGCTCTCTCCGGCAGGACAGGAGCAGAGCTGAAGAACACCTGTCTCAGAGCCTGCCATACCTGCAGAACGCGAGAGGCAGCCCTGAGGTCCATCGGTGAGCCGCAGCCCTTGCGGTCCCTCTTTGGCAGCCTGGCCCCAGCCCAGCCGCTGCACTGGCAGCGAGGAGCAGCCCTATGGGGGCCAGAGCCCCGACTGCCCCTGCAGGGCTTGTGCAGCCAGGGGCTCTCTGCCTCCCGCTCCCCCCCGGCCTGGGCTCTCTGCAGCTCTGTTCTCTTCCCTTCTGTTGCAGCCCTGTGGCTTTTGCCAAGAGACAACGACCTTCAGGTCACATCCCTGGCAGTTCAGACCATCTCCATCATGAGATGTGCAAGGATGCAGCCAAGACAGTGATGGTGCCTGTGGGCACTGTTCTGCTGTCCCTCACAAGCCAGGCAGAAGTGAAGCTGTGTTCCAGAAAATAGTTCTTTTGGATTAAAGCTTGAATCGCAAGCCCAAGGCCACAGTGTACTTCACACGAAGCTGCTCCAGGCTCCTCTTGCCAGCTCCTTGGACAGCTGCTCACCCCCTTTTGCTGCCCTGGGTGGAATGGCGAGAAGAATCAGAAGAATGTAAAAACCACAGGTTGAGATAAGAACAGTTTAATAATTAGATTTTAGTATAATTCTACTACTTATAAAAAGCAAAATAGCAAAGAGGTATGTAAAACTAAAAGGCGTGAAGAAAAAAACCCAACAATGAACAGCAGTGATGCATAGCACAGTACAATTGCTCACCACCTGCTGACGGGTGACCAGCCTGTCCCTGAGCAGCAGTCAGTCCCTTCTGAGTAACTCCCCCTGGTTTATGTACTGGGCATGATGCGCTGTGAATATGCCTTCAGCTAGTTCAGGTCAGGCGTCCTGTTTCTGCTGTCTCTTGGCTCCTTGTGCCCCTCCTCAATGGCAGAGCTTGAGACACAGAAAAGTCGTTGGTTAAGGTGAGGGCTGCTTGTAGGAAAGAGACCTGAGGCCATAAGATACGTGGTGAAGGGATTAATGAGGTGTCTTAGTTGCAACCCCCTGATGGGGATGATGGGCTGCTCAGTGAGGTGGAAGAGGGAGTGATGTGAATGTTTCATGATTCTATTTCCAAGATCCACAGCCCTGGAGCAGCCTGACTAAAGGTAGTTGAAACCCTTCTTAGCTCTCATTTACAGATAACAAATACACCAAGTGACGCAGTGGATGTTACCCTTCCCCACCCCTCCCCTTACCGCCCCATTTGTGATGGCAGCAATAGGTAATTTGACTGCTGTCTTATCTCCACTTCTCTCAGAAGTATAAATTGGGCATTTGAACTCCTCCATGGGAGAGGATGAGAATATAGCCCCAGTCTGCAGACAAGCCAACGGGCTCGCTCCTCTCTCCTCTGCAAAGCAGGGATGCCTCTTTGGCAAAATTTGTGCCTCTGACTAGGTGGGAACTAACTTTAATGAATTACCAATTGTTTGCTTCATCTAGGTGAGCTCAGTTGTTGGCGAGCTTTGGATTTTAGCACTAATGCAGTTAGTGAATGCATAAACAGCAATTCAAATCTGTGTTTCTGTTGCTTCAGTAAACTTCTCTATTCGTGAATCCAGAATCATGACAGTTTTTATTGATCGTGACTGGTGACTGACTATACTCTTATTGCAACACTACTGAGCAACAACAGTTTGCCCCAGGCCTAGTGCTTATTAGTGTTTAATGAAGTCCTTTGGACTGTGTGATCATCAATACACAGATAATATGAGATATTGAATAATTTAGGACTCAGTTTCCAGAGGCTGTGGACAGGCGGTGTGGGAAGGGGTATGGGAAGTCTGTTCTTTACTCAATACAGCCTTCAGCTCTGTTCCCAACCAGCAGGTTGCCTAACCAGGATTTAGGTCCTCTTTCCAAAGTACTGCAGAAAATCCCCAAATTCCCCAATAGCATGAAGTAAGGCATAGATGTGAGATTCTTATACAGGCACACAGGACCAAATGGAATTAAACATGAATAAAAAGCTAGTTTGTGTAATTTATATGGTAACAGAGGAAAAATGATAACTTAAACCAGAACTGGAATTATAACACCACAGCATTAGCAGTAGCATCATGATCTACAGAACTTCTGCATTGCTTTTCACCTTGTTGCAGAAAATGGGTTTCTGGCTAAACAGGGTTGAATGCCTCTAAAGAATGTATTAAATAACTAGAATACTGCTAGTCCTCTGCAAACCTATTAAAAAATAAGGAAAGTATTAATACCTAGTGTTTAGGATCACTGATCTCTTGTTTGTTACCTATCTCCACATGGAGGAGCTGTAGAGTTAGAAATGATCCAAGAAAAACACCAAGCTTTGAAAGAACAATGTAGTCAGACATCGTATCTTCTCTTGGTTAACTAGGCAAACCCCAAGTCTATCAAAAATGCTGAAGGATGCGTGTCCTTTCAGCTTCTGGTAATCATAACATGTTGTACTAGAACCTGAAAAGGCCAAGAAAACTTTTTTGTTTGTTAATGCCTTCTATTTGCTATACATCCAGGCATGTTGATCTCAGTAAAATGAAAATGGTCGATGTGTGTCCTTAGCATAAAAAGGACATGGAACCGTTGGAACAAGTCCAGAGGAGGGCCATGAGGATGATCAGGGGACTGGAGCACCTCCCGTATGAAGACAGGCTGAGAAAGTTGGGGCTGTTCAGCCTGGAGAAGAGAAGGCTGCAAGGAGACCTCATAGCAGCCTTCCAGTATCTGAAGGGGGCCTACAAGGATGCTGGGGAGGGACTATTCATTAGGGACTGTAGTGATAGGACAAGGGGTAATGGGTTAAAACTTAAACAGGGGAAGTTTAGTTTGGATATAAGGAGGAAATTCTTTACTGTTAGGGTGGTGAGGCACTGGAATGGGTTGCCCAAGGAAGCTGTGAATGCTCCATCCATGGCGGTGTTCAAGGCCAGGTTGGATGAAGTCTTGGGTGACATGGTTTAGTGTGGGGTGTCCCTGCCCATGGCAGGGGGGTTGGAACTAGATGATCTTAAGGTCCTTTCCAACCCTAACTATTCTATGATTCGAGGATTTGTCCATTTTCTTTGTCCTTTCTCTGTGCCTTCAGAGACCTATGTCAGATGTGAAAATGCTGACAGCTACCAGTTCACAGTGTAGCTGTGAAATGCACACTTGTATATTCATTCTTCTGACTTGCTGAGCTTTCAGCAGGACTTTTTAGAGCCTCTGCCATACGTGAGCTCTTGAGCCTTACAGCCCAAGTGCATTTAAAGGATGTTTATACTATGTTTCAAAGATAACCCATAAAATTATGGAGGATAGACATTATGGCTAATCATGTCAGTGCATTAGGTCAGCCCATGATGGCTGACATGACTTACAGAGGAATAACTTGTGTTAGCCCAAGACTACCTTTTCCATGTAGCTGAAATAGTTTCTTCTAAAGATAGTGATCTAAACCAAGAAAGGAGGTGTCACAAGTGTGACTGTGCCTTCTTGTTGTCCTTGCTGTGAAAACTGTTGTGGCTTAGAGGTTTGGAGCAAGGCACTATCCCTGTAGCTTAGCCATCAGTATTTCTAGCAAAGGGGAAGTTCTACACATGGACTGAACTCTCTGTTGGTTTCTTTCCAACTGGAATCCACAAAAATAAAGATTTCTGTTAGTTATTTGCAGGATTGAAGTCTCTGGGGTGGTTGACCCAAGACAGCAATGGAGCGCCTGACAGCCACTCACCCGCCTTCTTCAGTGGGATGCAGGAAAGAATCAGAAGAGCAAAAGAGAAAACAAAATGTGGATCAAGATAAAGACAGCTTCATAAGTGGAGAGGGGAAAAAAACCACTAAGTGATGCAAAGACATCCACTCTACATCTCTCACAGGAAGGCTGATGCCCAGCCAGTCTCCAAGTAATAGCTATTCTGGAAAGTCTACCCCCAGTTGCTGCATGCAACATCGTCTGGTAAGGAATATCCCATAGGTCCCTTTGCTCAGCTGGGGTAATCTGTCCTGGCTCTGCCTCCTTCCAGTCTCTTGCTCACCCGCAGCCTACTCTCTGGAGAGGGGACAGACTGAGGATCAGAGAAGGCCTTGATGCTGTTTAGCAATAGCTAAAACATCAGTGTGTTATTAGCACTGTCCTAGTCACAAATGTAAAACATAGCACTGTATGGGCTGATATAAAAAATTAATTCCATCCCAGCCAGACCCAGCACAGTCTCCTACACCATAAAGTCTGTGGTTTTCCATTCCTGGTTCCCAGTTTCCTTTTCCTGGAACAATTTCTTGGTTCATGTTTCTATTTTCCCACTATATTTAAAAAGTGTACATGAAATGAGCGTTTATTTCATAGCAAGTGCTAGAAACATCTTACTGTGCTTGGAACCTGTGCTAAACCCCACAAAATTATCAGGCACTGGTAAACTTGTAAGACTTCACTTAATATACTTTATTAGGGCAGATCCATCCAACTATAATGAAAGGGAGAAGCTATTCAATGCTTACTCTGTTCTGTATACATCTGTGTATATATGCACATGTATATTTACTAGTACAGCTTAATTTATTTACCGAGCAGCCTTAAACTTTATGAGAACAGGCAAAGACAAGAGCTATCACTGATATTAAAACCAGACTTTTGAAAGTCCATCAATTCTGACCAGGTGTACATTGGAGAAAAACTTGAAAAGAAGTCTAAGTTGACTTGTCTTTCCAAATTTACTTTAAGAAATCAATTGCTGCATCTTCCTTGGAAGAAATACTGTTGATTGTGTCAGTTCAGATCAGATGTGGTTTACAGAAGCCCAGACACAACCTCAAAAATGTGGTCAGCAGCTAGGAAAGATTGACTTTCTAATATACCACATCTTGGCCTGTGCATACTCTGTCTTCAACTCCATTCTCTGTCTCCAACTCCAATCATGTTCATCCTGTATCAGTCTGCAACCACACCAAGGTGCGGTAGAATTGCACCACTGATCTAGGCAATATTATGGATGTTCCAAACTGCACTATAGTCTAAGCTGATCTTGGTTCCCAGGATCAATTAGTATCTTTGTCACCTGTAAAGGAAGTAATTCAGTAGAGACCACTGCGTATACACCAGAAAAAAAACTAGAACAAGTGCCTCAGTCTTAAAATTCCCACTAGGAGAAGATATCTTACTTGTGAGAAGGTGGAGTAGAACTAGAAGAGGGCTGAATCTCATTTTTAACCTCTATTTGCCTGTAGTAAATCTACCTGTATTGCCTTAATGCAAAGACTTTTTTCAGCTACTCCTCTGAATAAGCATATAGGGAATCTTACTGCAATGCTTTCATGAGAGATCAGGCATTCTTGACAGCTGAAAGAATTTTTTGGTAAACAGCACTGTGTGGAAAAGAGTCCCTTGTGTTTTAGCAGTGTGTGTCTGATGATTTCATGTCATGTGTCAAATTCTTCCTTCTTACAGATATGCATGACTCGCCATTACCCTGAGTAGACTGTAGTCTAATGGCAGGCAGTAATGTACAATAGCATCTTTTTATTATCCTACTCATTTTATCTCTCTGTAAGAGAGGAATCCTTTGTCTGGTTGTGTTTCTGAAGCTTTTCTGGTCAGAGAGACAGGCTCTTGCATTGCTCTAAGCTATGAAAGTTTTAGCAGGCTAAGACGGCAATTAGTCAATAGTTGTTTCCCCTGGCTGCCAAAACAACTTGATATGTCCTGAATATAGGGAATATCTATGCTAATAAATCAAGCAGGCAGCCTGCTCAAATAAAACCACAGGACAAAGAACTGATTGTGCTTGTACAGTCTGTAGCTGTTACCGAGGAAGACAAGCGATAACTTCCATTAGAGCCAAAATTAAATGAAAATACATAAAACTCTGATTTTGAGGTTAAGTACTTCCTGATATTGGAAAAATCAGTATGAAACACACATTTCAGTGTAGCATCCCTCTGTTTTACATGATTATTCTTCCAAAATTTTTTTCTTCATAGGATATAGCCTTTGTCTTCTGTCAAAGCTAAATCCTAAAGAAGAAAAAACAGTTGTTTTTTTGGTTTTGGGTTGGGTTTGGGTTTTGGGGTTCTTTTATTTGTATTTATCGAATCCCATCTCTTCTTTGGTGACCCTGTGGCATTATCAGATGCAAATGTGCAGGGACCAAAATCTTAAGTTCTGCTTAGATTGGTGTATGTTTTACCCCAACTCTTATGTAGTAACAGTTATCTTTATCCTGTTATCAGCACTTAACATCCTGTATAGAAGAAGGTGATCCTGTCTTTGAAATGTTCCAAAATCAAAGCAAACTTTCTTTAAGGTTGGTTCCACCAATTTTCACAATAAAATTAAGAGGGAGAAGGCCTCTCAAATTCTACTATCCCTGTTTGAACTCAGGAGGCCTCCTCCTGCCAAGGCAAAACATTCTGTAAACTCCATTTGGCATTGAAGTTTTCTATCTCCTGTATACATGTGCTCCACAGAATTTTCCTCTGTATTTAATGAAATAAGAGGGGTTTCCTCATCGTTTCAGAAACATGGTTCCTAGTGGTTATGTTCCACCACTGGCTTGGATCTCCTTGGAGTAATTAAAGCCACTTACTGAAAATACCACTGTCCTTTCCTATCAAGATAAAGCCATACTCTGCAGGCCTGAAAACAAACTCTCCCTTTTCTGACCGCGCGTGAAAGTGTGTTCAATATGTAACTGGGTAATAGATTAACAACTGCTGATTGCCAGGTATGAGCTGGGAGTCAAGAGGGTTTGATCTCTGGTGAACATAAACTACACATTGACAGTAATGAATTTCAGGTTATTTTAATCAAAATGTTGCCAACATAATGCAGCAAGTAAATTAAGAATAACACTGCAAGTAAAAACTACTGAATTCATAGATGAAGAAAGTAATCAGTCAAACTAGGGCTACAAATGATGGATAAAATTATTAAGCTGTTAGTTTCACTCACACATAACCACTGTACGAAGGAGAAGTGTTCATTTTGTTTTTGCAGCAATTATTTGGTGATGATTAAGTGCTAATTAAGCACCTATGAAATGGAGGTCCTACTTTAACTGTGTGTACTTTCTTTTCAAGATGAAAGTTGAAGAAAACAAATGTTCTGATCATCTGATGAGGCAACTCCCAGCGTTGATTATTGGGGTACAATATGAATATACGCTCTATGCCCAGGTAGTAAAGGACATCCATAAAACATCAGTTCATACCTAATTAAAACAAAACAAAAAGATATTCTGGGGACATAGCAAAAAACCTGCAGGTTATCCAGGTCAGCCTCCCTCTTCTGAGACTATACTTTACTTACCTAAATAAGTAAATCCTGGTTTAGTGTGATTTTGAAGTAATCTAAGTAAAGTAGTCAAGAATTCTAGCTGGGCCAAGATGGATCATCTCAAAGATGTAATCACCCATATCAGTAACCACTTGACTGCAGAATTCTGTATAGAGGTTTCTGCATGCTAAAGACAGGAAGAGTTAATGTTTGTCCAGTCTGCCATGTCCTCAGGAAAAGAATATCAAAGCAGCAGAAAGGCAAATCTTCTCTTGTGCAGCCTTTTCTCTCCCTGTCCTCTCCCATTTTTATGAAGTAGGAAGGCTAGGCTGATATGTCCCATCAACAATGCTGAACTGAGCATCAGCAGCTGAACCAAGACTGACATTGAAACTGATTTTGCTTTGCAAAACTGTCAAAACAGGTAATTTTAGAAGTGATGAATGGTGGAGGGCTTAAATATTTTCCATACATTGTGATTAGTTTCACCAGTAAATGGTATCTTGTAAACAACAACAAAAAAAATCATTGCAATGTTATCTACAAGAATATTGCCTTTCTAGGTAAAGAACATCTGGCATCTCCTAATGAATGTCTGAAAAAGTCTGTGGCAGAGCTGGGACAGGAATGCATAATTCCTCACTGTAAACCTGTTTCCCTACATTGCAACCATCCTCTCTTCCTTACTTGTAGATATTGTTCAGCCACAGTAGAGAGGTAGGTGTGTGCTGGTGGTTTGGTGTTGGTTGTTTGGGGCTCTTTTGTGATACGTCTGAACTACCTTCCTAATCTGTCACAAAAAAAGCCACTTTTTATATGCTTACACAAGGCAATAATAAAGCCCTACATGAATTAGATACAGAACTTGAGGTAGTGTGGCCACCACTTTGGCTTAATGCTGTCCCCGAAGTAATTAGCCCTGATTAACTAGGGTGCATAGCCACATTACTGCAGCTGCACAGTTTTGAGTATCCCTGCTAAATGTTGATATTTCAGATGACATTCTGCATACTATGTCATGTTAGTTTAGGATTCCTGAGCAAGATAGTCCCTCTCTTACTTATCACTTATATTGTTCTCGTTCGCTGATTCCCATCCAGCCTGACACACAGTTAAGTATTTTCTGATCCTTGAATCATTTTACCCTTATTTATTAGACTTTGCCAGTGCTAATCACAAATCTTTCACGCTTAGGGAACTGTTGTGAATAGTTTCATACCAAATCATGCCAATTAAAGGTGTACAAGACATATCTGATGGCTGAACTCAATTGGAATGCATCAAAGGCAGCTGAACATACATAGATAAGGAGATAATCCCAGCATACAGCTCAGACCCCATGTTCCTGTCCTGCACTCACTGCAGAATTACACTTTTTCTTCTTTCTTTGGCTTCTGGGTTGTTTTTTTTACAGAAAGTTAACAGTCTCCTCATCACCAAACCTGTCCAGACAATGCCTTGCCTGTAGCTTTATCTCTTTGTCTCGTTCCATTTCTATCTGATGGGAAAGAGTCAAAGAGGAAGACCTGCCTGTATCTTACACTAATTTCTACTTTTATTGATTCTGGCATCCCACCTTTTAATCTTGTATTTCTCAAGCATATGTAACAAATGTCCCACTTACTTTTCTCCAGTAAAACCACCTTAAACAACTGAGCTACAAAGGCACTAGCTGCTCTATCCATTCTTTAAGGGACACCTATTCCCAACTTGTCTAATGCTTGTTCTTTCACTGTCACCACCTTTTTCAGGTTAATATGCATTAGGCATTGTCCCATAATGAAAGCTCATGAGGTAACGTGCTTGTTTCCATATGCAAAAGCTGGCAGAGAGAGGGAGGAGCATAGATCAGTCAGTGCAGTGCAGTTGATCCCAGCTCTTAGACCTCAGAGAGTCACTAATTTTCAGGTATCTTTAATTTGTTTCTGAGTTTTGCACTCATAACCATCTCACCATAATTAATGCTGTCTTTAATGCAGAATACTTCATAGTTATATTGATTTTTAAATGTTCTCCAATATGTTGCTGTGACAGGAGGTAACAAAATGTTCAAAAGGTAGTTTTGAAATGCACTGCGGAATTGTTTTAATTTCACAAAGAATCACTGAACTCTACTACCCAAATTCTGCTAAACACAATGTGGTGCAACTTGCTGAGGGAGTTGCAGGATACATCTCTCAATGGCTAGGAGAAGCTCCTGTAGAGAAACTTATGATCTAATAAAGTTCTTATCATTGCTCATGAAGAGGGAAGGACTTGGCCAAAGCAACATCCGAATTGCGCAAGCATACCTTGTACTCCACCAGAGCTCTTCTGGTTTTGCTGCCTTGTTTGTGTTAAGAATAAGAACTGGCACTTTCCCAAGAAGGTGTGTCAGAGGCAAACGAACGTGGCACTGGAGTATCCTACTGTGTTGTAATAGACTTGCTGGAGACCTGAAGGTGTGCCTCTGCCTTTATAAATACCACACTGCTTTTACAACTAGCTCTTGAGTCTTTTGAAGACCAGTTGCATCAGGAGTTGCGTTTGGATATCTCCAAGCCCTGTGCAAGGTATGTCTTTTAGTTATCTTACTTATGCACTGTTCCACTTGCAACAGAAGGTTACTGTTACATCACTATTTATTTTAATGATATTAATTGCTGTAATTGCAACGAAACTGTAAATACTACATGATGTTCTCTAAAGAGGATTTTTATGGAGAGACAATCTGTGTGCAGTATAAGGCATGAAGCAAGTCAAGTAAGAACAATGCAAGAGTAGGTTCTGCTCACATCTGCTGCTATCTATGTATCAGATTCTAGATTTCTGTAACTAAAGGTATTTGCAGATAGCTGAATGCTGAAATAGATTCCTTATTAGCATGCCTCCACACGATTTTCTGCTTTCTAACAGGGAAACTTGGCCACAGAAATGGCTACGATGAAAACATCTGAAACATACATTTACAGATTTAACCAACTAAATGCCAAATTTAACCCACCCCCTACTCCATTCCCCCCCTCACTATTAAGCTATGCTCTGATCCTGAAAGCTGCTTCGTAAAGAGAAACATCTACAGAAACAAATGTGCTCTCTGCAGACACAGGGATCAGCTTGGTAATTATTTGCTAACCTGCTACATTTCAAAACTGATGTTGCATATTTACCCCTTGAATTTGGGAGATTTAGACACTGCAGGTGCTCCAAAAGCAAAAGTTAATTCTGTTAGTTTAACAGTCAAGGCAGCAAAGAATGCAACAATAGTTACTTTTTGGTGTTTGGAAAGACTACCGTCTTGCTTTTTCTATCACTAAACTGAAATACTGGCATAACCAGGGAGTTAAAACAATTTTCAAGATGCCTAAGGTATAATTTTGCTTAACTTGAACCAAATGGTTTCCTTTCTGTCTGACATATTTTTGAAAAATAGACAGAGTTTAAAGTCAAAATCACTTATGTGCCATCTATAAAATGGGAGATTGTGGGAACCACAACTGCTTTGCATGCTGTAACTTAAGATATCCATCCGAGATGATTGACAAAGCCCAGGTTCAAATTCCTTCTCTGACTGCAGAAGAGATTTTAATCAAAGTACCTTATTCACAGGGCAGTAGCATGTCCTGGTAGTGACTACCTTCTGTTCCACATTGCATAGAAAATTAAGTAACTGGGACAGAAGGACTTAACTCCACAGCCATATCCAGTTCTCAAGGATAATACATAATGATTATAGAAACCAGATATTATCTACACAAAGGACAGAGGATTTTGCTGGTAACATCTTTTTAATGGGTGTAAAGAGCAGTGTAATACCATGGTTCCAGTATAGGTTGGGGAACGACCTGTTAGAGAGCAGTGTAGGGGAGAGGGGCCTGGGGGTCCTAGTGGATGGCAGGATGACCATGAGCCAACACTGTGCCCTTGTGGCCAAGAAGGCCAATGGCATCCTGGGGTGTATTAGAAGGGGGGTGGTCAGTAGGTCAAGAGAGGTCCTCCTTCCCCTCTACTCTGCCCTGGTGAGACCGCATCTGGAATATTGTGTCCAGTTCTGGGCCCCTCAGTTCAAGAAGAACAGGGACCTGCTGGAGAGAGTCCAGCGCAGGGCAACTAAGATGATTAAGGGAGTGGAGCATCTCCCTTATGAGGAAAGGCTGAGGGAGCTGGGTCTCTATAGTTTGGAGAAGAGGAGACTGAGGGGTGACCTTATTAGTGTATATAAATATATAAAGGGGGAGTGTCATGAGGATGGAGCCAGGCTCTTCTCAGTGGCAAACAATGATAGGACAAGGGGTAATGGGTACAAACTGGAACACAAGAGGTTCCACTTAAACTTGAGAAGAAACCTTCTCAGTGAGGGTGACGGAACACTGGAACAGGCTGCCCAGGGGGGTTGTGGAGTCTCCTTCTCTGGAGACATTCAAAACCCGCCTGGACACATTCCTGTGTAACCTTATCTAGGTGTTCCTGCTCTGGCAGGGGGATTGGACTAGATGATCTTTTGAGGTCTCTTCCAATCTGTAGCATCCTGTGATACTGTGATGTCTGAAATACTGCAACTGTCAAATTGAGTCCAGCATTGAGTGAGTTTCTTTGTTTGTTTTAAAGGCAGACAACAAGCAACACAGAGACCATGAGGATCAAAAGCTTTGGACTTCTTTGTGTGCTGATTCTGGTCTCCCAGATGCTACTGACCAACTGTGAAAGAGAGAAGGAAACTAAAAAGAGAAGACAAGGCATAGAAGACGGTGGAAAAAAACGAACTGAATCTAACCAAGAGAATGAAAAAGAGCGAAAATCAAGAGGAGGGAAATCATCTCCTAAAGGCAAGTTTAAAACCAAAGAAAATGCTGAATGCACCTGGGCAGTGACCCACGTGAATGCTCCTACTGTGCGTGTAGAATGCAATCATGGTGACAGTGAGTTCTGGTGCGAATTCTCTGGAGACCCTTCCACCTGTACACAGTATGCAGCAAACCAGAAATCCTATTGGAAACAAGTCTCTCGATCCCTAAGGAAGCAGAAGCAGATCTGCCAAGATCCCAAAACTGTCCTAAAATCCAAAGTATGTAGGAAAGGCCCACGAAGTGCTCATCTCAAGCTGACCCGCTCAAGCCTACTAACATCAGTGGGTCCTGCAAATGGGAACACAATGCATCACGCAAAAGAAGTTGTTCAGACTCCACCAGTGGTCTCTGTGACTGAAAAAAAGCTAGAACACAACCCTGAAGACTGTGTAGAAGACATAGATTATATTGATCAGAAAAAGGTGGCTGAGGAATACTGCCCAGAAGGCTTTCTTTCGTTTTGCAACTTTTTTATCACAATGGTGCAAGACAAAAAGTGCTGAACAAGTGCTGAGTTGTGGAAGCCTGGTCTCATATGAGTTACTGCAAACTACAGATTTTATTCTCATGTTATATAGTGTATATAAGAAAAAAATGAATATATTTTTCTGATTTTGTATATACACAAAGTTGAAGATGTTATAGATATTATTTGCACATAGATCACTACACAAGTGTTACCAATAGATGTTACATATGCTACCCACAAGTATACAAGTAACCTCCTTGCCCCTCTTTGAGCTGTGCTAGCCACAGTGATGAATTCAGTGCTATGCACTTCTTGGTTATGTACCATATTTTTGACTAAAAATTGTTAAGAAAAATAAACTTAAAAATATATTCAAGATATTCTCTCTCTCTCTGTTTAACTTGGTTTCTCTGTAAGTGCTAAGAAAGCTTTTGTCCAAGATTGATCTCTCACAGGATGTAGGCAAAGTGTTGCTTATAAAGCAGTTTTAAAAAGACTTCTGCAGCTTTGCGGACTTCAGCTTTCTCAGGCAGTGCAAGCAACATTTGCTAACGTTACTGTTAGTTTTTTGTCGTTGTGATAATGAAGGGCAGCAAGATTTCCAGATTTTTTCCATCATTTTAGAGAGCTTCAGCTTTCCAATGTCATCAAAGGATGTCAGAAAACTTTGCAAACTTTGGTTCTCTCTTTTCTCCTATAGTATGAAGCACATATTACTCATTTTCCGGCAGGTAAACAGAGCTGCAGAAATAAAATCACTCATATAGTTTGTATATAGGTCCAGGACCAGAACCCTTACTCAAGCAGCTAAAGCACTTGCGCTCAATATTGCCAGTATGTTCTTTGGAAATGCAGAACTCGGACATATTTTTATGTACAGACAACACTAATTAAATACTTTTCTATTCATTAAACTTCATCTGTATTTTTGAAAAGGATAAATCCAAACTCTACAAGAATAGAGATTTTAGAAAACATAAAGCTAACTAATGACAAATGACCTTTGCTAGTTTTTGAAACTCAAGCTGGAGGAAATGAAATACACAAGATGAGCTTTTCCAGTGGCTCTGGGCTAGGAAGGATGGTTTTCTACCACAGTGTTCCACTTGGAGAAATTTGAACTTTCATGAATTACAATTTCCCCGGGCATTTCTAGCAAATGAAACCAATAGTTCTGTTTCTGGAGAAAATATAGCCTGTTCCCTTTGTAATTATCTCATTGCTGGAATATTTGAGAGAATATCTTTTGGATGGGTAGTTATGAGTAACTCCCCTCCTGCCTCTTTTTTGCTTTTCCATCACTCTCACATGTACTCTTTATTTAAATGAGCATGTTTGGGGAGGGCATTTTAGTGTTACTCTGTCTTGTTGTTACAGCAATAAAGACCCTTGCCAATATTTAATATCATGTGGTATTTTCTTCGCAATGAGGAATTAACTTACCAAAAATGCTTAAATGTAGAAGGAAGTCCTCAATAAGAGAGGAAAGTGCCACCTAACACACAGCTTTTCTATTTTTTGCTTGTTAGTAGTGGTCAAGTCTTCTTATACAGGGTTAAAATGATTTTGGCAGAGTCAGAAAGAAGGCATGGCATCAGCTCAGGCATTAACCACAGTATTTTAAAGTGGACAGTATTTAGAAGGCTTTCATAAGTGCTTCATAGCATATTCATTTACATCATTTTGCTACTTACAATATTGTGATCTCTACCTAATGTCCTGAGCGTGGGATGCTGCTATTAGTCAGGCAAGCTGTGTTTGAGAAGGATTCAGCCTTCTTTTACCAAGTCAGAATGGCAAAAATGAAGCAGGTTCTTCATACTGAAGTTCCAGCCTCTGCACGTCCTGTGGAAATACAGGGCTGTGCAGACTAAATTCATTCCAGTGAAAAGGGGAATCAATACTGACTTCTGTGGAGGCTGCAAGACACAGCCATTCTGGTGCCAAGAAGGGTGGAAAATCACTTACCAGCTCCTTAATAATAAGGTAGATACATGAATGCTACAAGTGCAGGTGAGTTCCAGCTGCTGGACCCCTTGGGTGTTGGCCTACACCACTTCCCATTAGGAGTTCATTGTGATAAGAAAGTCAAAAGATGCAAAGGAGGAATTAGAAGCACACATTTGACTCAAGCAGTCATGCACTGCAGCAATTAGTTATGAATATATGGACACCAGTATAACAGTCCCAGATCACAATGAGGCCTGGTGTAAGCGGCCCAGTTGCTCCAGATGTTTTGGAAAATGTCCAGTCCTGAGTACTTTGTTTCCTGAAGCTGATCTGGCTGCTCTGAGTTGCCAGGAGGCATTGCTCTTCTGTGGCTGCCGTCCAGCCAGGCACAGCGAGCCAGTGACATATCCCAGAACAAATTCCAGCCTGGGATTCCAGAGCTGTGAGTTATATCTCTGAGTTCAGGACTGTCAGCGCTTGGACCCATGTGTTGGAGCTGCGTGCTCCTCTTCAGGGTTGCATTAGGTTTCTGCTGCATTGTTGTCTTGTTTTCTCTCAGGACTGACTTTTATCTTCACGTGTGGCTGTTTGCAGCAAGGAAACATGCTTCACCTCAACAGTTCCTGGGTGCCTTTCACCTGCGATGCATGCAATTGTGCCAGTATCCTACAGAACAGTGTGGAGCATCAGGAGAAAAAGGATATCTCTGTGCAGCTTTTCTCATCGGAAGGTGGGCTCATGTGAGAGTGTGGATCTCAAAACTGTCTCAGCCGAAGGGTGGGGTTTTTGATTTCCGTGGGTATGTTGTTTTGGCTGTTCTTCAGAAAGGCACATTTTGGAATAGCAGGGTCTGAGGAAAAAGTATCTGGAGTCTAATTTCATGCACAGCCTCTTCCATAATTGCAGAAACCACAAGTCAATGGTGAAGTGCATCCAAGTTCTCATTGCACTTACTAAGCCTTGTGTTTCAGTCCTATATCTACAGAGCAATCACTGGACAGAAGTTCCATACGAACCGCTTTCTTCAGGGCAGTTACAGGGTCAATTAGGTCAGTACAACTTTGGTGATTCTGGAGCCAAACTGGGTAGGATAAATAAAACATTTCCTGGCATTCTTCATTTTAGGAGCTATGGTCATTATGAAAAAGCCGAGCTCTATTCTGTGTCTCTTTTTCCCCAGTGCACCAGTTGTCATTGTGTCAGAACTTCATGTTTGAATAGCTTTGAATAAAGGTGGTAGTGACTTTTCTGATACCTTCGATAGCAGAGCAAGCAGGAACATAGTGAAGGACAACAATGAATGGTTTTAAATTATGTCTGTGCAGCCCAAGTCCTCTGTCCTACCATGCTGAATACTTAAGGATCTCAGCTTTCTTAGTGTCAACCTGAGATGGGGACAAGTCAGTCTCATTTCACACCTGGGGAAATGAAAAAATCAGTGGCTGAACCAGGAACCAAATAGAAATCTTCAGATTTGCTGCAGTCCCCTTCTCATACCCCTTGATTAGATCATTTTGCACAAGAACTACATGTAGTTTTTCTTGAAAATATCCTGCTAACTTCTATGTACTTTACAATTATTAGGAATATCTCTGGAAAAAAAGTATCTCGCTTTCTAGGGAATGCAGTTTGTTTCTTCAGACATGACAATACAATGGGTGTTGTAATTTGAATATTTATTTGGAAAGAAGAATAGGGCTTTTGAAGATAGGAAACTTGGTCTAGCTTCAGAGATAAGGAAGTTTCAGAGAGTTTCCCTGCTCTTGTAGTATGGAATATTTGTACTTTTGGTACCTGCTTTAGACTATGAATGATCTTTTTAGGTGGACCTAACCCCCACAAACTCCCACAAATGCTCAAACTTTCACCAAAATTTGGAGAGTCAAAAAAAAAGGATTTTTTTTTTTTTTTAAGAGGAGAGAAAAATTTGGAATCTAAGAGCTCTTCCAAAGTTATCTTCTAATATATGACAGTCTTATCTAGAAAATTTTACATGTATCTTCCTGTTCACTCAAAAAGGGGGAGACGTTGATGCCAGGCAAACAGCTCTGGCGATGAAGTACTGAGTCTGTAACATTCCAGCACCTTTAACTTTAAAGCTTTTATTATTTTATGCAGTGTATTTTCTACTCATTTTCAGACACAATTTTGTTTGAATAAATTTCACTTCCTTTTGCAACCTCCTTTATTCATCTACCACTTCGGCATCAGTACAGATTGCATATCTAATCTCATTCATTGCATGACTACTTGTAGTAGAATAGAGAGCTGACTGACTCAACCTTTCAACTTGAGGAAGCTCCATGAGTGCTCCACCTTTCTTTTCTGCCCCAAGGGGACCAATGAGTATCTACCACCTGATATCACCTCACCTGAATTTGACCAATCATGGCTAAGACTGTGTGTTCAGACAACACATTTTACACTGCTGTGCTCAACCTATGTAGACATAGCTGAACCAGGATAATAAATTCCACTCCCCTTTCCACCTTTACCTTAGTTTTTTCAGATGCTGCCCTGAGCAAGGCAGCTCAGTACTTGCTGGTAGCTGCTGCTACCATGCCACCCATGCCTTTGCCTGGCTTTCATTCCATTTCAATGAATTACATTGTTTGTTTCTGTAGGCTATTTCCAAGAGTGATACCACACTGGGAATCGATCAAATGGAAAAAAACATCTTCAAGGATAGGAAATTCAGCAGGTTCCAGCTTGCAAAGGTTCCTTGCAATATAGTCACTAGCTGCAGCATGCATGGCTCCTGCCTGTTAGGACCACATATGGTATAACTAATCCTGTGGGTCTCAAGACTGCTGTTGGTACCCATGTCCTAACATCTTTGAGCTTCTTTCTGCTCCCTCCCTTGAAAGAGCAGCAGAACTTTGAACCTGGGCTGCAGTCATCACCTCTCTTTCAAAAGTCAGAAAGGAGAAAGCAAAGTGCATGAATCCTAGTAAGGTTAGAGCTACCAGGCACTGAATACCTAGAGGTTTTGAAGTGATATCCAGGTGCCTCACTTGCTCCTTCCATTGCCATTACCTCAGTGAGACAATGCAGGGTCACACATAAAGACTGGCCATGTCACAAGGCTTTTTATCTGTTGGTTTCTACTAGCAGAAAAGGATGTGTTAGGATCCTTATCTTTAACAAGGATACATGGAACAGACTTCTCCAGAAACATGTCACTATCCATGTAAAGTATGTGTTGTATTCAGCTACTTGAACTTCCAAAGTTGCTTATTGATCCCACTAGGAATAGCTGTTTTAAGACAAATAAGTGATAATGATAATAATAAGTGATAAATGGTAACTGGAAGAACCTCAAAGACTTGCCATCAAGTTGCTGCCTCCCATCAGTTGCTGCTTCAGCCACTGGTCCTACCAGGTCCTGTGTAGAAATGATACACTTAATTAACCTGAAGCTCCCAATGGACCATGGAAGTCTCACACTGATTTCCAAGCAACAGTCAGACACATCAAAGGGACTTTGTTGTATAACAAGAGCCTGCAACATGCTCAAAACTGTCTGCGAGTGTGCACATATAAGCACTCTGTGGTGCTTTGTGCGTGCCAAACATGAAGAGGCTTGTTCCAGTCAGTCAGAATGTTTGATGTTAAGATGAATCTTAAAATCCAGGATTTACAATATTATCTGTAGTAGGAATGTATTCTATACATTCATAATATGTGCAATAATTATATGTAATGAGTATGCTTGGATAATAGAATATTACTTAAATCATATGAGTTACCTTTACATCTGTTGCCTGAAGGAGATATGGTTTCTAGAGTCACTCTAGAGGTGGTGTGATTCCCAGAATAGCTGGGACTGCTTTCAGACTACTGCACAGCAGTCAGATCCCTACAGGTGCATATGTTATGGCAGCCTTCTTCCTTGTAAAAGGGTTTTCCAAAGGATGGCTGCAGTGGAAGTGATCAAAAATCATGTGGATGAGGTCCTTAGTTAAATGGTTCAGTGGGATATGTTGGACTCGATGACCTGAAAGGTCTTTTCCAACCTAGCTGATTCTGTGATTCTTCCCTGTAGTGCAAGTTTTCAGGGAATTTTGTGTCTTGCCTCTTTTTCCTGCAGGCATGAACGTAGTCTTTGCTCTATATGTGTGGCAGCCTATAGTCTTTAAACTGAAAGAGGGAGATTTAGATTAGATACTAGGAAGAAATTCTTCACTATGAGGGTGGTGAGGCCCTGGCACAGGTTGTCCAGAGAAGTTGTGGCTACCTCATCTGTGGCAGTGTTCAAGGCCAGGTTGGATGTGGCCTGGAACAACCTGGTCCAATGGAAGGTGTCCCTGTTCATGGCAAGGGGCTTGGAAGTAGATGATCTTTAATGTCCCTTCCAAACCAAACCGTTCTGTGATTCTATGGTTATGCAGAAAAAGGAAAAAAAAAAAAAAAATAGAGGCAAGACCTGTTTTAACAGAATAATTTTATTGCCAAAAGTAAAACAAAGACCTGTCATTGTATTAAAAAAGACTTCTCAGAACCTGAGGATGCAATTTTTCCTCATCTAGCTGGAGTATATTTCCAAGCAAAGTTCCAGTGGAGTTTCCCTTTTCAAAACCTGCTGATGTTTAGCTGGGTGCTTCTGCTATCTTGTATATTTTTTTTGTGACATTGCTCTTATCTTCAGGAGGATATTCAAGTACTAATTTGTTTTACAGGTCTTTGTGGCAATGGAAGAACAGAAGATGGAAGTAAACCAGGATCATTTCAGAAGCACATCACACAGGTTTATGTCTTCTTCCTCTGGAAGAACAGATGTAGTATGAGTCAGGGGCATATGAAAAAAAAACCCATACCAACCAAACCAAAATGAAACAAACCTCCTAAACCAGAATGGTATTAAAGCAGGTTTAGTGGTGTTTGGTGAATCATTACAAACTCATAAACTGGCAGGTGCTGTTTGCTTTTTGAGCCCTTTCCTTAAAAATTGTAGGTATTCTTTTTTTAATTATTATTTATTATTTTATACCTGGTATTGCAGCATTAATGTTACCTTAATGACTGAATTTAGACCTCTATTTGGAGCTGATGATACTGGGTCATGTCTGAATGGCTTGTTTGAATGTGCCCTCTGCTTCCTCCTGGCAAAAGTATAGCCAATATATCTGCTAGTATATTGGCTTCAGTCTTTGGAATCAAGACAAGATTTACTTAGAATGAAAACTAACTCACCTTCTTACCAAGCACCCGTCTTCATACCACCCTTTGATCTTTTGCCAAATGAATGTTGAATTTGGCATTTGAAAACTGTGTATTTTTATTCACTGAGAGGTCCCGTGTTTTCCTCCTCAGGTCCTCCCGTATTATTCAAGAACACTGCTCTCAGCGATATGTCTCTTTAATACTAATGGAGCTCCTCTGGACTTACTTAAGTACTACTAAGAAGTAAATTTGGCCTCTAGTTAGGATTAATTTTATTCTTTGAAATAGCTACAGTAATTTACTATCGACCCGTAAGTCAGAGGTGGTCAAGTAATTAACTGCTTGCAAATAGAATTAATTGAACAACTGAAAGCAGTCCCAAAGGAGAAAGTAGCACAAACAACATCTACCAACAGCTCTTTCTTTCTACACTCTCTTAGGTCATGTCTTTTAGGCCATGTCTTTTAGGCTTCTTCATGAATACAAGACACAACTGCTGCATACACTTCAGTGAATATGATCCCACCAGTACCTAGTGGATACGTATCTGACCTGATGGATATGGAAGTTCTTCAGTTTCCAGGAATATGTAGCTCAAGCCTGTTCATGGTGGCTGCCAGCATACTGAACAGTGCTTCTAAGTAATACACTTCTACTTTGATAATGAGGTATCAATTGATGATTGGTTTTGATCATATCTTTCTCTCTTATATTTGCCTGAAATACCTGGTTTGAGAGAACTGCTAGTCCATGTAGAACGTAATATTGAGTTCCTAATGTTGCCTTGTTAGATAGTTGTGTGACACAAGGAGTTTCTATCAGCTCTTCATCTCGACAGCCTGTAGAATTAATTGAGAATGGCATTTGTAGAGTCATCAGCTTTGTTCTGCCCAGATAAATAGCACACTGTTACCTTCCCTGGCAATATACATGTGAGGAAATTTTAGAGAAAGGTAGAGGCTCTGTCTTTAAGAATTAAAATAGTAAGATGAGAGGAGAAAAATAAAATGGGCATTGCTGCAGGAATGATAGAAACTTCTCTATTGCTCAAGTTTGGACAATGGGAACAGCTTAGGGGCTATGGGGGAGCAGAATGCAGACTCAACAGAACTGACCAATATCCTCTTTTTTATGTTTTCTAATTACTGAACTATAGCTTTTGAAAAGGTTGAAATCTCTTCTGGGTGTGACCCAACCAACAAAAAGATCAAAACCCTGCAAAGCGAATGAAGCCATCATCTGTCTGTAAGTGCCTCTGGCAGTTCTGAAGATAATTGCCTTTTGTGATTTCTGTACAGCTGGAACACGTTCTGCTACATATCACAGGAAGATTCACTTTCTTAGAACATGCTAAACAAAACCTAGCCACATTTCATACATATGCAGAATGCTGGCCAGGTGCTGTAATAAATCTTTCTTCTGCATTACTACTATTAATCAAAGTCATCAGGGAGCAAAAGAAATAACAGAATACCGAAGACTTCCATTCATATGGAGATAAATCCAGCTTTGTGCACGAAAACAAGAAAAGGCACAGCTCAATGAGTCATAAGACCTTCAGAATGAGCAACCTGATCTAGGACTTATAAAGTATTAATTTGGCTTCAGAATTTACTGATTTAGTGTTCATTTCTTGAGGTCACCACACAGTGGCACTTGGGAATACCACGATGCCAAGAGGCCAGGAGCTAGCACTTTCACTGTAACTTCAGATCAGTCTGTCTCAATGGCACATGTAAATCCTGGATGACTTCCACCTGCACCTACACTCTCCAAGAGCTCAGAATGTCAACACTTCCATTGGCTTCTCTCAGTGTTTATGAGGGTGTATGGCTGAATATAAGGATTATGAGCAATCATGAAGTGGGAATCTAACCAGTTTTTAGATTCTGGAAGAACTGATATGTAATGCAAAGCCAGTCTATAAACTTACTCCAACTCCCCTGTTGAAACTATCAGTCTAGTGGACAATTTATTACTGAATCAACTGAACAGTTTAATTTATAAGCAAAACAAATCAGCTTAAAATTCTGGGCATCTTAAAAATATTTTTGTTAGATTATATAAGCAGACACATGAACAGAAATGTATGGAAGAAGGCAGCTTAAAATTACATGCTTACATAAACCATATACACTATGTAAAATGGTTGTGTGCCTAAAAGGGTTGAAGTGTTCTCATTCTGCCTCGTTTTATGACTGGGACATCCAGTCACCATGGAGCATTACTCCAACTTTGGGCTGGTATCTTATTTTTAGTGATGATAGTTCTTAGGGGTGCCATTCCGTTGCAGCCCAGAGCTCACACTGATCATTGTGAGCAACAGTCTCATCCAGTGGCTGCTATTATGTTACAGTATCATTCATAATTTAAGTACAGAAAGAAACAGATTTCATTATTTGTAGTAACACTTGAAATATTTTCTTTGGGCATGTTCCCACTAGTTTAAATGTTCGTGTTACTGCAACCAGCTCAGATGAGTTACTGTTCATCATAGTCATCTCAGATTTCATCTACCAATTGCAGGCGAGCAAGAGACTACAACATATCTGTTGTTTGTTAGAAACATTTCTGAGGCTAGACAATCTTATGGTCCTATTTTCTCTCCGTTATTTGAAGTGATAACTATTTTCAAATGCCTCTGGTCCTCATAAGTCAATAAATAGGGTCTAAAACTTGACCTCTGAACTTGAAATGGCATAAGGAAATATATTTTCATGAAATCTGAGATCCTTTGGATTTGATCCTTCAGCTGATGAGTTAGAGGTAGCTGAATTATGCTTCAGAGCTTTCATGGAGGATGTGTAGTGCTCTTTTTACTGTGTGCCACTTCATGATACAGTACTAAAACACAAAACACACATACTGCTGGTGCACAGGAAACAACAAATAATGGGCACTGTCTGAGTAGTGCATGGCAGTGCAGACCATTCAGAGGCCTCAGGGGCTCCAGCTTGGAGGTACAAAAGAAACCTTCTTTGAACATCACTGTAGAAAAAGAATCACCCTTGCACCTCATGTGCCAAGTTGATTTATTGCACACTGGATGTGCATCTGTCTGGCAACAAGCAGCACATACGAACAACGCTTTCTTTGTTCTTCCAAAAAGTAGCTTGCTTCACTGAGATTTGAGGAAACCTTACACTGAGATGCTAGTATGCAGTGAAGTGTGTCTGATGAAGGCATCATTGCTG
The DNA here is from genome assembly GCF_963264785.1 of Psittacula echo. NCBI lineage: Eukaryota > Metazoa > Chordata > Aves > Psittaciformes > Psittacidae > Psittacula > Psittacula echo. The sequence goes on along the minus strand of NC_137735.1, from coordinate 16,217,566 downwards.
CTGAGCTGCCAGGGGAGATTCAGCTTGGAAAAACAGTTTGACAAATACCCTTTTCCACCCACAAGGAAATGCATGTGCCTCTTTTGTGATCAGCATCTCGAAATCAACGAGCAACAGGAGCAGCAAATGAAACAAGCTGTCAATCCTGGCCACCGTTGTGCACAAGCTTTTAAAATGCTCATGTAGTGACTTCAATTTTTTGTACAATTCACAAAGTTTTATGCCTTCTACATCCACATTTAAAGCACTCAAATCTGTACATTGCACTAAACAAATAAATTCCTGGGCCCCACTGTTGCTTTAGATTTCTAGGCTGTGCTGACTGCTGAGCAGGTCTGCAGCATCCATTCTGCCTTAGAGGCAAAACACAATGCTCCAAGGAAGCTCCCATAGAAGGAGGTGAGTTCCTTTCAGATGCCTTATAGCTGAACTTCACTTGTGCTTGCCACTGTAGGGAAGACACGAGTCGAGGTTAAATGCTGTCAGAATACTCCACAGTTATCACAAAGTTGTACATGTAAAAAATCAGCCTTTGCCTAGAATTTTGAAAGGATCAAGAACAATAATAATGAAACAGTAAGATCAAGTAATGGTACCTGCTGCTAGACATTTTGTTTAACGGCCAATCATAAGAAGACGTGGATCAAATGTGAATTGAAATATTCAAACAGTCTTGCCTAAGACTTCAGTTTAGTCAAAGGCCTACAATAATTCATTACGCATTCATTATATATCATCTCGTAATGAAGAAAGACGAAGTGCCTCAGGATATATGGGGGAGGTGTTTGCATATAATGTACTAACCAAATCTTTGCAGTGCTTAGTTACAGGCAGCAGTACAGAGTTCCATGATGAGGAAAGCTGTTGGCATTTCAGATCTGCAGCGGTCAGACTTGAGGCAAGAATAAGGTGGGAAATCATGACCAGCACCAGAGTAACAGTAATGGTCATGCTGAGCAGTGCTGCTGACAGCACGGGTTTAGCTCACCAGCAGCCCTGCACAGTCATTCTCAGCCACAAGGGCTATACGATGGTGGTGAATACCTTATTTGCTAGTAATAGAGCAGAAACCTGTTATAATAAATACTATGAAGACAGGGGAAAAGAGGAATGTGTTGCAGCTTGATGCTGATTTAGGTAAAAAAACTGTCAGAGCGATGTGTGTGGTCTTGCTTGAACCTCATCTCTTTTTTCATCAAGAAATGTTGTCCAGGATTTCAGGCATTTACCTAGGATTCAGGACATGTAGTAGTTTAAACAGAGCTGAAGGAAAACGGTACATGCATAGCATGTTCATAAATTCTGGACATACTGCTGTCATTCCACATTCTGTCTGCAACCAGACTCAAGTATGGTAGTTTTATTAGACAGAGAGGAAGTAAAAAGCCTGCAGCAGCTTTAGGAGTCTGTGCCACCAATGCTGATGTTATCAATGCTTCTTGGAATTTAACCACATGCTTTTGATGTGTGCTGTTGTCCAAGGTCCTATAGGTCACAGGCTGGATTCCTATTATTCCTGTGCTATTTCTACAACGACTTACCAAAACACATAACCCCACATCTTACAAACAGTATATTGTCCATAGGACCTGCTGATGTTGATCCTGTCTGCAGAAGATTAAAAAGCTAAAGCTGAAGCCGATGGGTCAAAATCCAGCATTGCTCAGCTTTCATTTCCATAGTGCTATTGCCAGAAACCTGCCAGGAAAGAGCCTTTACCTGAGGCTATCATGTGAATTTTACAGGCAGGAACATCCCAAGAAACAATGTTCTCTAAAGGGAACAGTTTGTTCTGTTTCAATTGGTAACAAGAACTGTAGTTTTGTTGAGGCCTGTGTTGAGACATTATATCTGTGACAGGGAAAATAATAATTACAATAATACAAGCTCTTTATATCTTTATTATGCTAGTCTGCCATCATAATTAGCAATGCATGCATATTACCAATAAATTTGTATTATTTCGTTCAAGCACTGAGTTTGGACTTAAATTCCTTGCATCTGCTGAGCATCACAAAAATGTGGGTGTTCGCAGTGCATTGCTGGGTGCTAAAGGGGGATGCAGTCAGAGAAGCTGGCTAGTCCTACTCTCCTCTGCAGCTTCAGCTTCAGTGTGCATGGTGAAGCCTTCTAGAGTTTGCATACTTTTGTCCAAGCACTGACCTTTTTTAATGCTTATGTATTCTTTGGGATAACCAAAAATCCTGACAATCACTACAGGAAGAAAAATTCACCCCTGGCAAGGATGCATTGTATTTCTTCACTCCTCCTCCAGCTTTTTCTTTCTGGGAAACGTTTGGTCTCCAGTGACATCTGTCCTATCCAGCCCCTGGGGAATGTTTTTTCCTGCGGCGGTTTCTGTTTTCCCTTCCTCTGGTCTGAGGTGCTCGAGCAGCCAAAGGAAACGGCTGATGCTCTCCTCTGGGGAGTCTTCCACTGCCTGCTCTGCTCTTTGAAATGTTGCCCATCATGGATTCTGGTACCCCATGAACCAGGCTGCTGGAGCACAGCCGTATCGTTAGGGGTGCTGCTTCATTCATGCATGTGGGGCTGGACTCTTTTCTGGGTGGACTCAGAACTGGGAACAAAGCAGCACAAAAGGCTGGGTTCTCTCTCTGTAATTATTACCTGGAATATTGCTGACAATACTAAGCAGAGTTTTAACCAAATTTGGATAATAATGATATTTTTATCTCTGGCTAGGGACATTTTCCAACAGTCTCTACCATGGGTTTATTGACTGGTAAGTGCCTCTTAGCTCATGGGCAGCCCAGGCACTTTCTAATTGCACTGTCATTAATATTTAGTACAACTCACCCACTGCTGGAAATAGTGCAGGAGGAGATATACGAATAATTTCCTATCCATTATTAATTTACTACATCGAGCCTTATCATGCTAAGTCTTAGCCAAAGTAACCTTTGCTGAGCTAATTGAACATAATGCTGATGAAAAGAGTGGCAATTTTAGAAATGCACACTGGTATATTTCTGCTGTGGGACTGTATCATTTTTGACACTGTAATTAAAAAGCAATTATTTCTGCACTGATGCGATTTGTCATGCTGTACATCCCCAGATCAAAATCAGTTGTCTCCCAATAAATTATCTCTGTGCCACTTACTTTAGGGCAATATTGTGACACTGTGAACGCACACAATTCAGACCAAAAGGACATAGAATATTCAGTGATTTTGCTCCTCTTCTTTGAAATATCAATCATCTCTTTTTGGCTCCAATGTTCAGTTAGATTCCACAGCTCATGTGCTTGTGCCTTCCATCTATTTTACTCATGGGCACCTCTGTTTTCATGGAGGATTGAGTAGAAATTAGCCAGAAACAGAAAAATATATCAGAATTATGGTCAAATGGAACATGTGTGGCACTTGAGCAGGGTTGGGGAGTTAAAGAGGACTATAGAGCATCAGCAGGTCTACAGCTATGTTTACTTGAGGTTTTGTGCTTCAATTTAGTATTTAGATAAGGAAAGAACTCAGACATTTGTAAAGAGATCTTTAACTTGCCAGGACTGTTGGTTTTCTCTGGGTGAATTGAGACTGTGATATGTTGATGCTGGTGAGAGCTTTTTTGCTTTCAGGAAAGCTGATAAGTAAAGCTTGATACATATAATTTGTATTTGAAAGAGAGGTTCCCTGAAACTTCCCTGCAGCTGAGCATTTTGACCACAACATCCACTGAGCTTCTCCTGGTTATAGTAAAAACTGAGCTGGTTTTCAATAGCAGAGAATCTGCCTCTCAACTTTGCTCCTACAAACCCGTGACTACTTTCTGTAATAATTTTATTATGACTCATAAGGGATAAACAGAATAAAAGCAGGGATTGAATTTTGTTCTAGCTATGTGAGTCTAATCTGAAAGCCTGCTGCAGGGGATATAAGATGTCTGTTTGCACTACAAGAATAGCAAGGAATAGGGAGAGTGAAGTAAAAACTCACAGACTCCACCAAATGAATAGTCCTCAAATGTTTACAAAGGTAGATCTCTTTAATTCACTGAAAAAAAGAGTAAGAAGTGTCTGTATTAAGAATTACTTTCATGAGAGGCTACCCTTCCCCACAAAAGTGAAGATCTTTAGCACAGGATACAAGAAGTTGTTGCTAGAACCTGAGCGTAGGCAAAGTATAAATTAATTTCCAGTAATGGTACTGAGTAATTACTGACATAACCTATGATGGGAAGAGTGGATGCTTCATCGCCTCGTGTTATCAGAGAGCATGAGGCCACTCTGCAAAGGATGCATTAGCCTAAAGCACAATCTGAGGACAGAGTAGAGGCATGATATAGGATTAAACTAAAAAGCTGTAGTATTTGTAAGATCTTTTTCGACATTATGATAACCCTGGTGATCTTAAAATGTTAAAATATCAGCTTATTGTTCCTCCCATCCAGGCAAGAAATCTCAACTCTGGAGATTAGATTGTTTTCCCACTGTTGCATAGCAAGTCCCCGGTGACCCTAGAAATTAATCCCTATCCATAATAAAGTGCATTCAATACAGCTACGGTGCAAAGAAAAATGTAGTTAATTGATGAAAAAAAGATTCAAGCATCCCAGGACTTGCGTAAACTTTGCAAGCCATAGATTACTATTTTACTGCTTTGTGAAATAGTCCCACAGATCACATATCAGATGTGTCTGATATTACTTGTAGAAGCTATGAGCCTCTGATAAAAATCTCTGAAACAAAATCTCTAGAAATAAGGAATGGGCTACCATCCATATTACTGTTTTGTTTATTTCTATTATTTACTTATGTCTAGACCACTTCTTAGTCTTTTTTCATGTTTTTCTGCTATAAACTAAACATACCAATGTTGTTGAAAGTCTGACTTCAGGAGAAGCAAAACTGGCTCCTTCAGGTCACCTAACATTGTATGTAGCATATGTAACACAAAAATATGTTTCTGCACAGGGCCTTGTCATCAGGAAGTTTTATTATCTCTCCCAGTGCAGCTCCAACTGACTGGTTATCAAATTATACATCCCCTCTGTGTCTGACCCACAGGGAATGTAATTTGCTAATGTTCACAGACAGGAGATCTTTTGCTCAAGCTCCTAAGGTTCAGATCTCAGCTGCAGAAGTCCCAGGTCTAATTGCAGTGCAGTGCTATTGATTTGATTAATACTTCAAGCAGAGTAGGAATGGAAAAATATTATTTCTGGAGTTTGTCCTAGTCCTATGCAAGCCATTAGTGCAACCCTCCCGTATTTACTGATTTCTGGATTTTCAATTTCAGCAAGAGAAAAAAACATTTAAGGTACCCTTTAAGCTATTTATGGTGTAGATATAATCCATAAATAACACCTGATGCATTTTAACTCCTTTAAGCAATACGAAAGAAACTGTAAGTTTTTTGCCATGGGGGCATCAGGCAATTTCTTCTGTGCCTAAATTAGCAAAAATAAATCTAAAGGCGTATGGCATGTGCACAAAAAGAAAACCCTAAAGCAAGCAGGTGTGATCTCAGTCTTGAAAATGGAGGTAGTCAACAGAAAACAATGTATGAAATAGAGACAGCAGATTAGTAACAGTGTGGGGTTTTTTTCTCTAGCACAATACCAGATTTTCTAACCGACTGCATTTGGCATGCTTGAAAGACTTCATTATCACACAGTCAGTTCCTGCAACATCAGCAGATTTTAGAACTGTGGCTTTACATACCCAGAAAATGGATTGTGAAATTGCCATTCTTAATTTTCTTGCAAACCCTTTAATCTCTCTGTGTGAGAGGACGTTGCGATGTCCTTTTCTGTTCATGAATATTTCTCACAGGGAAAAATTTTATGTTTGGGATTTGTTTTGTGCAACTTTAGCCACCTGGAAGCTAATTTCATAAATTTGAGCTAATAATCTAGACAATTGCATGGCCACTGGAGAGAGACAAAAAGCTTCTGTTGGAGCACACCTCATCCCTAGTCTCTTACTCCACCAGTGCAGAGCAGGATAACTGCTTTCAGGAAGTGCCTGGTCTGTCCCTTTGACTAAGGAAGAAGTCTGTACAATGAGGTGATTAATCTTGAATAATATTAATCCTACCTAATGCATTTAGTATGGATTTTAACCCCCTCCACTCTACTCAACCTCAATGCACACCCAAATCGAAGTAGTGAAATGAATCAGGGTTAAGTTAGCAGTATTGCTGTGAAATGTGCTGGTGTGGAGCAGATGATCCTGTATGCGCTTCCTAGGTTCTTCTGATCTGGGCAAACAGTGTCACACAAGAAACGGTGAGCAGGGAGATGCCCTCTCCCAGTCCACAATGCACTGATGAAAATAAACATACACTTTGAAACAAAAAAGTACCACTGATTCCCATCTTTTTTCAGCTAGATATAAGCTCTTCTTTTTTGCCAAGCAAGGAAAAAATATTACCCCAGACCATTTGACTGTCCTGGTTTATTGGGTGTTTAGTGAAGCATCTGTGTTGGCAGAACAGGGGGGATGGGGCTGCAAGATAAGGAGTGAACTGGAAAGGCTGCATAGGACTGCTTAAGCCTGCATACCTCTCTGTGGCTTAATCAAGTACTGAATCCAGCCCTTCAGCTTTGAGGACAGATAGGTGTACACCCCAAGGTTATAAGTAGACAGTATGGTTGTTAGGATCCAACGACATAGCTAGATCTTTTCTGTATCTTTTTCTTCCACTACTGAGGCTTGTGGTGTATTTACTGTGGGTTTGCTTCTGTCATTCAGCCATACTATTTGGTTTTTGTCTTTTCACCAGCCTTCATGTTTTATGTGCAAAATGTTTTCTTTGGATTAGCCAGTGCATTACTCCTTTCAAACTATTAATAGGAAGGATCAGGCTTTTAGCACATTTAATTGTTGTCTTAAGCCTATAAATGGTACTGCTATTAAGAGAGAGTTTCTGAGATGCAATCTGTTCACTGGGCATCCTACCTGAAGGTTTGCTGATCTCCTTTTTCTACTCTTACTACTGAGCTCTTTTGTGTAAGACAGTGTCTGAGGGTCACTGTTTTGGCTATCAGGGAGTCTTCCCAGATGCATGCATGAAGGTAGTCCAAGTTAAGCAAGGGGAAATTCTGCCTCTGACTGATATGCTCTACAGTGTTTTAGTTATGTTGGATTTCATCCAAAACTACTCCCCTACTGCCAGTGTCCAGGGGAACCCAGATCCACTGCACTATACACTGTCAATACACATATAAACAAAATCAAACCCCCTTCTTCAAAGACATTCCCCTGTAGATTATGTTATGTCACTGCACTAAGAATTTTGGACTCCCAAAAAAACCAGCACAAAAAAAGGGTAAGACAAAAAAAGGTCCTGAGGGTAAGATTTATTGTGCTTCACATGTTTAAACCTTTCTTTCCAGTTTTCAGTTTTTTCTCTAGACTCATTAGGTTTGTTATTTTAAATTAAAGTGTATAGACAGAGCCATTAATTTCACCCACGTCCATACACATGAACAGTGCGAAGAGCTGACACTCCTGACAGATGACCTCAGGGAGATTCAGGAGGCTGAAGCCATGGGTTGGGGCAGCTACCTGGGGTCAGGCAAGAGGAAGCACAAGGCATATGGGGCTGTTTGCATGCGGCCCAACCCGAGGAGAGGCTGACATGTTTCAAACCAAGCACAAGGCCAAGCAAGGAGAACAAGTATTTCTGCATTTCGTTTCCTAATCTCAAAAATAAGTTTAATAATTGCAGGCTCTTGTCAGGGTAAGTACCTCAAAGACTGAGGGAGCTGCAATGCTGTGCTAATGCAGTCATAGAAGTAGCTTTCCCAAGGCTGTGTCTTTCTGGGAGTACATAAACCTGATATCACCTTATCGCACAATAACCTGGATTCCTCGTGGATTTCTGGGCAGTCCTCCTCTCAGGTTTCTGGGCAGTGCTCTTTCTTTGGCAGTGTTTGCTATTGGGGCACAAGCTACCCCATTTTATCTTGAACAAATTGAGGCAGAGATTACCTTCATCAGTTTTAAAAGATATTTTCAAAACTCAATATTTCAAACTACATCAAGAAATATTTATTCCACAGAGTAGGAAAACCACACAGATTATTTTCCTTTTATTTAGTTTTCTGTGAATTTGGGACAATTTTTATTGGTTTGAAAGATTTTTTGGTTTATAAATTTTCAGCAGAGCAATAGGATTTGAATTTTACCTGTCTGGTAGGTCATGTCAGCATGGCATTTCATGTGTGTGATCATAGATAACAAAAATTCTTGTTGGAAATGAGCTCACTCATGTTCTGCTATGTATGTAATCTGAGCAGTTCAACATGCTGCTCAAGCCCATAACACACACGGGCTTGAGTATGTGTTAGTGGGCCAGATGTACAGCTATGATGCACCTGTACTAATAAATAAAGGTGGCCAACATTAATGCTCCCTCCTTAAGGGCAAGCAGCAGGACATGGTAGATGACACCAAGCTCTATGGGCCTTGAGAGTGGTACTGGGGAAAGGGGCTGAGGCACATCCAGTGTGTGTGTGGTAGCCACTGTGCTTGGGCTGACAATTCTCTCCTTGCAAGCGGAAGAGGGGAAAAGCAAACAAACCATTAGTGTCCTTCACTCTCTTCCCAGTACACCCACTGCAGATCCTCAAAGCCTGCAGCCCCTCTTTGCAGCAGAATAACGAGTCAGAGTGAAACCAGGCAGTTGCAAGTTCAGTTATTGCCCTGGTGTTAAGTGTGTTTATTGTCAAGTTTCCCTGTTAAGGTGTGTCTTTTTACATACCTGTAAAAGAAAGGCTTTTTGCTGGGACCTGTGTTGTCATTTACTCCAGCGCAGTTGCCTGTATGAAGTGTTCATCTCAGCTTTCAGTAACACATATTTGTTCCTTAGCATTTTACTACTTAATCACTGATAAGAACAGTCACCTTTGCTAATTAATATGTCTGAGAACAACATATATATCCAGATGTCTGTTTTCAAGGTAAAGACACAGCATGTTTCACTTCCAGCCGCATGCAAAGACAATGACTTCTCTGTATAAGATGGAGAGTGAGGTAGTGAGAGTAGTCTGGGGAAGATATGCACTATGCCCTTTCTCTGCTTCCCTGGGTGGGTACATATAGACTTTCATATGTGTAATGAATTTCTCAGTTAATTTTAGGAAGTGAGTTACTTTCATGTTCAGTCTGAGGTTAAGTAAAATGTGACATGAGTTAACAATGTTTGCCATCAGCAATTTTATTACAGATCTCGATTTTACCGTCAACATTTTATATTACAACAGAAGAGGTACAAAAGTGAGCATGAAGACAAACTCTTGACCTATGGTCAGAAATAACCTATCTGAAAGCATTGGTATGTGTCTGTGTTGACACATCCAAGTAGCTACATAACAAAGTGCAAATAAAAACACATTTCACTTAATGTAAACATTATGGGTGAGGCCTTGGGTCTGGTCCAGCTATGCTCAGTGCAGGCCTGCGTATTACAGAGAAAGGGTTCCTCTAGAAGTGCACGAAATTACACCAGCTTGTGTAGTTCCATAAAGATGCTTCACACTTTGGGTAGTCACTAAAACATAGAGTATCATAACCTTCTGCCTATGGGATCATAGGAACCTCAGTCTGCCTACTGAATTGACAATGGCTAGTTACACTGGTGCTGCAACACCTGGGAGTATATCTGTAGCAAAACCTGCTCAGTATTCTTAGTGCTGATGACACTGCACAAAGGCACTGCAGCCATGACCACAAACTGGCCTCAGATCTTTGTTTTGTTATAAACCTGAACTTGACTATGCATGTGAGAGCAGTAGAATAGAAATCAAAGGAAATCAATGAAACCTGCTGGTTCAGTGTACTCCGGCATGTCTGTGCATATGAATTGTACTACGGCATATCTGTGCATATGAATTATGTATACACTGCAAGGTATCTCCTTTCACCTCAGAAACTGAGGTCAAGAGAGACTCCTTATTGTGGCAACCTTTTGATGTTTGTCTCTATTCCAGTAGCTGGCCAACTTGTGGCCTGAGGGACCTTCAATGAAAGCTGAAAGGCTTACACTTGCTGCTATATTAAGAATGAAATATAATGTGAACTGCAGCGGTGTTTCCAGTAGGATTTTAATAGGGCTGTCTGAGTCAGTCTTGCTATTTTCTCTCCTCAGCTACATGCTTGACATGTCCTTACAGCTCCTGGCAACCCTCTGAGTGGTTTCTGGTCTTTCCTTGGCTCAGCTCAGCCGTTTCCCCACCAGCCACTTACTTATGATGCCCATTAAAAGGGTAAGAACCGCTCTGCCTCTTCTATTGCTTGCTTTATCTGCTCAGAGGTGCCACAGTCTCTGGGAGAAACACGATCTATACCATGTGCCATGGGTCAATGTTCCTCTCTGGAGGATGTTGCACTGAGATGCAGGGAGAATGCAGAATGCTTTGGTCATTTTCCATCCAGCTTTCCAGCAGGAAGGAAGGTGAGTGCTGATGCCAGCAAGTTCTGCCTCTGGAAATTCTTTTCCTTCTCCGTGCACACCCCAGGGAATCCCCACTCTGAGCCCCTGGGCACAAGTGGAGTTGTAGAGGAGGGGGCAAACCAGGGCAAAGCATCTGCCCTCAACCACCGAACATCCCCTGGCCTCTCTGAAATAGTGTTGTGTGCATGTGTGTACAGTCATCACACTTAAAGTATCATCTGCTGCTATGTGGCTATTAGTATCACAGCAAGGATTTCTGGTTATGGACTCTGTACACACCACTCTACTATTTATCACCCTAAGCTATTTAGCCACATCTTATCCAGCTTTACACAGTCAACTTCAGTAGTGCAGAGGACTTCGTTTCATGGAGCTGCCATGGAGCTGGCGCAAAGTCTGCAGTCTGTGTGGTCAGGGTTATGCACACACTGAAGGAGCTGAACTGGCCTGCAACAAGACACAAAGGCAAACAAAACTTAAGTAACCACTTTGCAAGTTCAACAGAATGGCTCCACAGTCACTACGTGCAACGTGAAAGTGTGTGCATGTTACATATGAGCTTATCAAGTGGATGTCTTAGGATATAGCTTTTTAGATCTTGCTGCAAAAAGATAACTTTGGTGTTTATAGGGGCTAAGGACAAGAGCAGGTGAGTACAAAATAAACTAGGATGTGAACTCACACCATGTCAGCTATGATGTGATAAGAAAATAATTACGAAGAAAAAATAAGATCTCTTTCACAGACTGTGGAGTTGCTGCCATGTTGGAAGTTCACCATCCTACTTAGTGGTAACCCCTATTGCTATAACGTAAAGCTGTTGCTAACAATGTCAGACAGGATTAGGTTTTTTGCTAAAAGTACATGCAGTGAATCTATTTTTTAAGTAAGTTACTTCTGCTGCCATGGACAAAAGCAAGAGAAAATGATCAGCATCAACTTCTACATGGCATGAAAAAGCAGATGCTCAGCTGATAATGGACCTATATGGTTCTGTTTGGAATGACTTCAGGGGAGAGAAGAGTTTTACTCAGAAGAGTTTTACTGCACTCTCTCTATAAAGAATAGTAAAATTAATTGTCCATGTCACTCTACACAGTTGTCTATGTGTGTGCTAACTGAGCTCTGACAGAAAGCTCTACTTGTTCTTCTATCTTAAGAAGCGAGTTGTGATCCACAGCTATAATTGTGTCAACAACTCTTCACAAGGTGTTTCAGGTTTCTCCTTGAACTAAGCCACAATGGATCTAAGGTACTACATATTTCCCCTTCCTCCCTGGTCCCCTAGTTTATTTCATCATAGGCTGAAATAATCTGTGCCTACTTACAGATCCTGGGAGTACTGGTTAAAGGCTGCATGTACCCAAAGAGAAAGCGAGTACACAGTTCGACAGATTTACACACCACACCAGTGCTAACATTTTCACAATGTGCAGAGCATCCATTAGTCAGGTTCAGCAATACCTGAACAGGAATATATTGCTCTGCCATCAGGATTAAAGTTCTATCACCACATAAGGAATTTGTCTCCTTTGCAGACCAACTTTCCCTTATTTAAAACTAATGTAATGAGTTTGGTGGTTTATAGAAATATTTGTTTCCTTTGGAAATGTTCTCACCCAAGTATGAATTCTTCACTCTGAGAAGTTGTTCCTGGCAGATATGAATAATATTGAACTTTTGCTGCTTTTCTAATGTCACTAAAGAACACTAACGAAGGTCTCTGAAACCACACAGAGGGATAAAGGATCTCAGGCTTTTCCATTTCATCAGCAGGCAAGTCTGAACTTGGGCTGCTGTTTCCTGGACTCCTGTTTTTCACTCCTGACAATGGTGAATTATAGTAATTACTAATGCTTATCATGTTTCATGCCTCACTCTCCGACAAAGCAGCTGAATACAAAGTAAGCTTAAACTATAGTGAAGGAAAAGCTGCCTATTTGGCTCTGATTACTGTGAGTAAAAGCCTGGTCAGATGAAAATCTGTTGAAGGAGGCTGAGTTGCCAACTGAACTTGCTCAATGGTAAGTGCAGGGCAGAAAGCAAACCCCAGACTCCACCAACATAAGGTCTGTAGCCCAAATGGAAGCTCCTGAGAACCACACAGCCACATCCAAGGGATGAGACGGCAGTAAGAGGGGACTCTGCTCTAGCTTGATGTAAACCTGTATTGAGTCAAGAGGGAGATGAAGTTTTATGTTGAGGTCATCACCAATAAGAGCAAGTAATTACCTGTAATTGTCTTCACAGGTGATCTGAAAGTTTCGTTCTTCTAAGATGCTTTTTAACCTCTTTATGGAATAACCTGAGCAGGATTCACTGGAGAGAAATGTCTTTCATTATTTGTGTTCCTTGTGTGTACAAGAAGCTCAGATACATTCCACACTATGTCACTTTGCTTTATTTCAGGCAAGATTCTTCAAAAGCTTATTTGCTAATGTGGTGTAAAGTCCATTGGTGTGTGGAGTTTTGGCTACCATTGGGCTTTTGCTGGTAGAAACTATGTGATATTCAGCTGTGCATCTTGCACAAGAACTCTGTACAAGTAGGTATCTGTGGGAAATAACTCAGTTCCAGTCACAGTTCAATGTGCTCTAGAACTGCGCCAGAGCTGCTGCTCACCTCCATCCACAGGAGTATGAAATGAAGATTATTCAGTCTCTGGAATGACAAAGGGATCAAGTCCTCTGTGTAAGGAGAAAGGGGAAGTCATGAAAACCAGCAGCTAAGTCCCAGATAGGACGTAAGCTAGGATGAAGCAGATAGAAAACATGGGTGGAAGCAGGATATGAGCACCTGCTACCTGTCTGACTCAGTCTGTGACTGCCTCTGCTCTGTTTTTGACAAGGGGCTGAGCGACTGCTTGAGATGTCTAGTCAGTATTAGTTAGAGTAAGTTGGCCAGCACCCACTCGGGTTTCAAGTATGTCCACAGATGGAGACTCTACAACCTCTCTGGGAAACCTGTTCCAGCCTTTGACGTTAGTTTATCAGAAATGGTTCTGCTCAGTATAATTGTACTATTCCTGTGAACAAACATATTTTTCCACTGTTCACCCTGAAAATGTAGCTCTGTGACTTCTGTGCTGTACCCACGTTAAAGGTCTGTATTGCTCAGTGAGGTTGGAAGGAATGTAAAGGTCATGGGACCTCTTGAAAGCAAGGGAAATATTGTGTCTTAGCTATAACAGTTCAGGAGTACCTATGGAAAATACTAAAGAAAAACAACAGTACAAATGTTATTCTTTTCAATAAAGTAAGCAGCTAAGAGAGTGAATGTAGAGCAGATTTTAACACATTGTCACTGTTAGACAGTCATTCGTCAGAGCTGTGCTATCTGCCTCTCACACACTGCTCATTGTTTCATACCGGCATGACTTACCTTTGAGGTCCACCGATGTCATGCATAAGCCAAATGTGTACTGCAGAGACTTTATCTGGATTTAGGTTAAAGATCTCAATGCTTCCAAAGATGCTGTAAGAATGGTGCATGAAAAAGCAAAACATTCTTAGTTATCTGAGAAAGTAGTACAGAGTGTGATACCCAAATACTAGTGCTGGCTATTATTCTCTGTGAAAGAGCATTATCTTGCTAGTGGATTTTCATAGACTATTTAATTGCCTTATGGTAAAATATTTTCTCCCCATTCTTATTTCACTGTCAGCAGAACCTTTGAAACTGTCTGCAGACTGAAACAAGATAAAGTTTTTCCATCTTTTCTCCTGTATGATTTACTTGCTCTTGATTTGGTTTGGAGTAAGGGAAATAAACATGGCTGATCCCCCAACCAGCATATTCTTCAGTATCTTTCAATATTATTCAAGACTGCACAGTCTGGAGGGGTAAAATCCAGTCAACTCCATAAACAGTTAGAAATGTGTCATTTATAATGAATAAATGCACCATCATCATAAAGTTACTTTGTGCAGTAAGAGCATACTGTTTGCCCCATCTGCATACACTCTGGCAGATTTCAATTACAGTTACTGTATAGAAAGAGTTAAGTGAAGCTCTACAGCAGCCAATGGTTTAGACCCCTATATGAGTTTACCAGAATCTATTCTGCACTGGGACTCACTAGCAAAGGCATGCTCACCAGCACACCCCCCACAGAAATGTGGGTGGTCGCATGCTGAGTAAATACCTGCTGCTTTTGAAAGCTCCAGCTTCTATTGATCCATTGAGCATCACTTGAACCACACCACATGCTGTTTCTGCAAACTGAACAAAGCAAATGGACATTATATTCTGGCACTACAAGCGGAGCCATGCCAGACTCGCAGCTAGTAGAAATCACTGTAACTTCTTTGATGTCATCAGAACTGACTTATACAAGTGCAGGATCTGGCCAATATTTTTGCAGAATATGTCAGTGCAAAAAAAATAAAAGCCTCAGAAAGCTATGGCAAAACTGTGATAAGGCTGCAGTAGCCCGGTATGAAGTCACTCTGAGACTGCAGTGATCAACATAGGAACTCTGCTGTCACTGCTGGTTTCAGATTTTATAGGGCTTTCCAGAGCTCCCCAACTTCAGCTGTTGGATGGGGCTGTAGCAAAGTGGAATAACCCTGCTTCAACTCCAGTAGTGAGGTCGAGCCAGAGCAGAGGTACCACTAGTTTAAGGACATGCAAACCATCGTGTGTTCATTACTTTGTGACTCATGCTCTACATTCTTCTGTGGCTTGGGAATTTTCTTCCCAGTGGTTTTAGTCAAACTCATCACCGAGATTTGTTTGATTTGATTTTTAAATTACTGGATCATGTAATCAGTGTTCTTTTATTCTTTAAAACTTATGTCTGAATATTTAAAGACTTCCAATTTACAACATAAAGTGCTCACTAGATAGGTAATCCGGTGGTAAGACAAAGAATTTTTCAAAAGCTTAACACAGGGGGCTGTACTTATCAAATCTTCCAAGTGTTACATTAAACAAGTATGGCTCAACCTCAGATCTCAGGAGCTGTGAAACTGCAGGAAAGTTTTGTCGTTTGTAAATTTCTAATGTAATAATCATGAGTTTTAGTAGATTTTAAATTTATTTTGTCTACAAAGCCTGCAGTTGAGCAAGCCTGGCTCTGTCTGGTGGTCCATCCCTCCTGGACTCTCAAACTGAGGTGATTAATGAGAACATAGAAACTGTTTTGACCTTGGAAAAATTATGTACACTAGTTTACCCACAAAACAATGCATTTTTACAATGAGCAGACTTTCTTATGCACATGAGAGCTGAAGCATACAAGAATGTTTGCTTTCCACCTGAGCAGTCAGCTACTAACAGTCATATCAAGGGTGAAGTCTTGAGAGACATGTAAAATCAAACTGATACAGGAGAGCAGGTTCTTTCCTGGCACTGTTCCTGTGTAAAGTGCTGATTGAGCAATGCCAGACTGACTGCTTAACTTGGGGTAGCAGGGTCTCACTTGTGTGATGGGAGTTGGCATGTGTATACGGGTGGGTACATCATAGGAACTTTGCCAGATACCGCTGTGAGAAGACATGCTCTTGAGGTTTGAGCAGGAAGGTGGAAGCGGATTGCCTGCTGCTTTGAAGGTTCCTGTGCCAATTCAGGCACTGCTCCACTATTAATGTGCTGAAATGAATTTTGTTTTAGCACTTTCCATCCTCTGATTTAGTTAAGGTGGTGATTATTGTTATTGTAAGCGTTATTTGCAAAGCTTCAGCTGTCTGCCAGGTGTTGTTCTAGACAGTGGCACACAGTCCACAAATAAGAATGCCCCAACTACAGTAACATTGAATATCGTACATTAAATATGGGACCTTTGAAATACAAATTTCCTATGCCAAGATTTTTAGCACCTGAAGATAAGGTTCATGTGAACTTTCAGTATTCCATGTTCTAAGTCCAATTTGCAAACTCACATTTTTGGCAGTGTTAGGAACTTAGTACATTTCAACGTTCGTGGATTTTGGGAGATTTATTCTAGATCTTACCATCTTGGATGCCAATTTCCAGAACACAGAGACAGGGTTGCTTTCACATTCACTTCGTTTTGGACAAGATTCGTAGTTGATTCCTGAGAAGAAATACATTTGTAAAATAGCTAAGGTTAGAACAAATATTGTTGCAATGTTTATATAGCTTTGAGAGCTGACTAAGGATGGCAGAAAGATTTGCTCCTACAAAAACAAAAAGACTACATAGGACAAGGGCTTTAAGAGGAAAAGGAATTTGCATGCGTTCAAAGGTCTTCCTGTATGATCACACACATTTCAGGGAGGCAGCTACAGGCCCTGCATGCAAATAATTCCCAGAAAAGTGGTACAGGAAGATACGCAGTCCTAAATGTGAGAAATAGGTTGGCTCTTGACAAATACTCTCTGATTGCATTGCAAAATTAAACTTTGCTCAACATCTTCAGTAATTCCAGCCCAGTTTTGATGTTGCCAGCTTTAAACACCAGCCCAGGAGTCATGCAGGCAGCAGTAATCCCAGAGTACCTGCATGCTACCCCTCCACTTTGGCCTACAGCCAAGACCTTTTTGGCTGGCAATCTTGTTTTGCAATCTGTCCCATAGAAGTCACAGGAAGGAAGCAAGTAAACTAGAAAAAGAGGGTTAGATGTGACCATTGGTCTAAGCAGCAACTTGGTGTTTTAATAACAGCCAAAGTTGTGTTTTCTAAATTAACTCAAGAGCTAAGTATTATTTTCAGTCTTTCATAACATGGGACAGAAATACAATACAGGTTTTAAACTGAATTACAAGAAAAGACTACGCGGAAAGGATTGTGTTTAGATATGCAAGCGAAAAGAATAATCTGGAATTCAAATGTTCATATTTGTTTTGCAAAAAAATAAGACTTATTACCTGGGGCAGAGGGGTCTCCACACCATGAAACCCCATCAGCCACATAACCCAACAAGGTGTCCTCCAAGGTAAAGAAATTTTGGTTGGATTTTGTGTAACGATGAGCGAGGTCATTTGTCTTGCTCCAAAACAGTGACTGTGAAATAAGGTACAATGTTTAATAAGTGATACTTACACTGGAGCTGGTCAGGAAATTTTCCTGGAGAAAACAAAAAAGTTTTCATGATAATGACGGACTTTTAGCTTTCATTGAAATGATGCAAGTTCCCCTTAGTGGGTCAGTTCTTATTTCTCCAGCCCACATTCCCATTTCCAAAATCTATTTGAGTGGTTACTTTTTGTAGAAATGGAAGTGCTCAGCCTGTAAAGCGTTTTTAAGGAAAGGTTTTGTCTAGTTCTCATAGGATAAACACCTAATTTGTAGTGTGTTTTGAACTGCATATGGAAGAGCAGCGTTTCGGAAGCAGTGTCCCTCTAACAGCGTGACTGCATGCTCTTTACAGAGAGCTGTATGCTTATGGAACAGGTGCATCTCCATCACTTCACCAGGATCACTCCAGTACTGAGGTTTGAGTTAAGCCTTACATAGTGATGATTTCCAGTGATAGAGAATTAAGAGGTTTATTTGGGTCCAAACGTGATAACTGCAGGACTATTGCAGTAAGCACAAGAGAAAAATGTCTTCCTTGTGGACCTGTAGACCCTCATAACCATTACGGACAAGATCCCATCACTCAGAGCACTGCTCAGACATGCCATCCCTCAACAATCCTACTTAAGAAGCCCACCGTGCATAGTAAAGTTACCTTGTTACAGGGTATAGGGTGACTCGCTAACTCCATTAAAGGCTGGTAATCTTCTGATGTAATATTACAGGGATTCTTGTAAATGAATGCCTGTTTTAATGATTCCCATATTTTTAGGCAATCCATATCTCTGCCAAAAGATTAAAACATAGTTAATTAGAATTTATGGGTATTTATTGATATGAAAGGATCTCTTTCTGTTATGGTTAAATGCTATGGATCAGATTTTAAAGGAGTTCTAATTATGCTCAGGCACAAAAATACATTATGTGTTACAAAAGCAGCACATCTTCAGCAAATTAAGTATAAAATGAGGAATGAGCACTTCTAAAACATTTTTCTCTGTCTCCTGCATTTTGAATTACTGATTATTGCAGCATCTGAATGTCCTCTATGATTTTGTCCCCTAAAAACAACAATGCTGATATCACATAACCAGAAGATCACATTTCTTGATTATTCATGACAAATCATGAGCAGCACATGTGGCAGACAATAGCTTCCACATTTTAAAACTATGGCTGAAGAATACTTCCTCCTCAGGTACAGTGAGCCAAAAATATGCCCATGTGTCTCCCTGTGGAGCATTCAACCCTACAGAAATAGTATCTACAATTTTACCTAAAACAAAAGCAGGTCTCTGGCTGTTTTGGACCTGATACTATTTTCATTTATGCACTAATTTGCAGATATTGACTTTACTGGAGCCACAACTGATTCGCACACTTACAACCAAGATCCAGACCAGGTGCTTGGTCTCCAGTAGGTTTTTCCAGTCTCATGCTGATTCTCCACTGTATTACAGGTTCTGGCCCTATTGCTCTCACTGGCATGAGTCAGAACTCCACTAAATTTGCATGGAGGGAACTGCTTCATGCCAGAACACACCCTATCACCTCAGCCTACATTTTTTTCTTAAGATGCTACTTCATCAGCCTAGGAAACAAAGCACCTCTCTGCTGAGAGAAGCAGGAGTCCTTTTGTACTACCGAGAGGAAATCCGTTGCAGTGTGGACAGGAAATTGTATCCCTGTACTGAAGCAGTGCCATGCTCCCTTGTTGAGGCTGCCATATACAAAGTCTGGGACAGTGCAGAACATCTGCTTTCTTGTACTTGAGGTAATGAATGCAAATATAAGGTAATTCATAATTATTGTCTGTAGTATGTGTTTGCCAGGCTGTGTCCCCCTGGGCACACTTCTCTTCCTCCTCATGCTACCATAGTTTCAGGTCCCGTGGAAAGCCTGCCCCTCTCATTACAGCAGTGACAGTATTGCAGTGATTCTGCATCTTCCTCTTCCCTATTTTTATGTAAATTTAATATGCTGACTGCATTATCCTACTGTCTGCTTGTCTGAATGGATCTCTTCTGACTGTCGCTGACTCATCCACTCTTTCTTCACTGTTTGCAATCTTCTCCCAGTGTGTTCCCACTGCAAGCCATTTGAAGAATGGACTTTGTCTTGTGTAAAGAAACTAATGCCTTCAGAGCACTATAAAAGTAGCACTGATCAATTACTATGTGACAGACATGCAGCTGCAGGCTTTGTTACCATTTGGTAGGCGGGTAACATGTAGGATGTGGAATTTGATTAGTCTTGAAAATAGTCCTAAAGGGATTAAGAAATGTAGTAGTAATTCATTGAAGATTTCCAAACATTTTCAAGTTAATCCTCCCTACAGGCCTGTGATCTCATTCCTACTACTGAACTTGATAACGATTTCGACCGAGTGCCCATCTGAGCATCAAAATTGCAAGCTGGAACACAGGGAGCTGAGCTGTATTACGTGGGCCACTTCCAAACCGCAGGACCCAGAGCCACTTGTCAGCTCCTGGCTGTTCCCTTGCTGTCTGGACATGAATGGTCTTCCTTCCCTTCCTAAGCCTTATGGAAAATAAACATCACGCAAAGAGAAGGCCAGACTCTGTGTCCAGAAGAGAAGGACAGCACTACATACCAGAGGGAATGCCTCTGTCTTGGGGCTTGGGTCAGTATCACACTGGGAAGGACCAGGAAATCCACACCAAGGTGTCCTTGGCCTGCCTTCCGTTCTGCCTTTATTTATGCAGTAACAAATCTAACTTAGCATTATACATGATAACGGCTATTGGGAGGTCATACCAGTAAGGTGGTTACTACAGCAGGTTTCCATGCCCCAGTTTCTTCCAGTCCTCCCCCATGAAGAGTCTATGGTGGATGTGTCCTCATCTCTCCCTCTTGGGGAAGCCAAGCACATTATGCTACAGAGCTCTATCTCGGCTGCAGATATCCTGCAGCCTGACCTTGCTGATTTGAAACAGACTTGGGTATTGCCACTGTACGGTGCTCTCTGAAATGTGGACAGAGCCTGGGGACAGGGACAAGGCAGTTCTCTGGCTGTATGACAGTATGACAACAGGGCAGCTCTGGCCACATGCTGAATTTAATTTCTTACCGCGTCAGTCTGTTACAGGGACAGACCCTGCAGAGTAAGGACCATGCCTCCTGTTTACACAAACCATATTTACCTCCAGGCAAGCCGTGACTAATAACAATGATGCTTTTTTACCAGGCTATTGTCTTTTATCCAGGAGCCTAAGTGCACTTTCAGTTACACTCACTGTAGAAATAAGAAGCCAAACTGCAGATGCTGTAGGGAGCATAGTCATTGCTTTGCTGTTGCATAGTCATGTCAGGGAGTATTCACATGTTTTACTTAGCAGAATTTAACTTGGGTATATTAGATTTGCTCCTGGAGGAGCCTGTAGCTGGCTGCAAACCTTGTAAGCAGCCCACAGAGGCCATCTTCCCAACTGTGGTACTTCATTAGGCACTGGGAAGTTTTAAATGCCTCTGCCTGCCGTGTAGGATTACAACATGGCCGCACTGAATCAGCCAAGAGAGAGGGCTCCTGCTGATTAAAGGGTGACATTACTGAATAGGCAGCTGTCCCCTTTGCTTTGTACAGTCAATGGTATTGTAAAGAGAATTTGTAGGGCTTGGCTGTAAGCACTGGTGCATCTCACAGAAATTTACATGGTGCACACTTCCTGTCAAATGATTTGGCCTCCTGGCAGGACTTTTCTTTTTAAGCTACTCCAGAAATGTGTTATACGTAACAGTGTAAGAGCCACAAGTGAGAGCTGGTTATCCGGTCATTTATCCGTTCGTATTACAAAGTTTTAAGCTTGGTTTTAGAAAACAAAATATTTTCAAGAAATCCTAAGAAAAACCTGGGGTTTTAATTTCCAAAGCAGAGAGGTGAGTGATAGACACCATGCAAAGCATTTCTGCTGCTGGACTCAAGTCATGGCCATAAGATGCACAAGGCAACAAGGATTGAGCTGATTCACAGTCCTGCTGAGACAATTTGCCGAATCACAGATACAAAGCACCAGGTTTCCAGCATTTCAAGACACCGAGCTCAGCACTTGATGGTGTGTATGGATGTCACTCAGATAGGAAAGAAGAGGCCTCATCCACAGCCCTGGCAGAGCTGAGCAAAACTGTGTATTCAATGTCATAGAAGTGCTTAGCCTTCAAACGGGGAAGGTCTTCTACATCTGGTAATAGGTGTGGTGCTTTTAGTTGTACCACACGGAAGAATGATAAGGCATGAAGAAAACTGATAAGGTATATTCTAATGATATAGAAACGAGGCTATTTCATCATTGGTTTAGAAATCAAAATACAGACCTTTAATGTAAAAAACCCACGTATGAAAGCTAATTAATATTTCATTTTCACTGTCCTCACCTATCAACATGTATAATTTTACAATTGAGTATAGTAATTCATTGATTTGCCATTGGAAAGCTCTTTCTCTGATATGAAATGCAGGTTTTGCCTCACATCTCAAAGAGATTACCAGCCACATACAACAGCAATTTTGGTTGATCTACGAAAAAAATAAGCAGTGAAGAGATTTAGGACTTGTTAATCCCAGATCCAGGAATATGCCACTCTGTCCAACCTCACCCTTCAAGTAGACACTATTAGTAAGGTTTCTCCTGTCCTTTTTCCCAGCACAGCAAGAAAGTATTTGTCTGATGTGCAGCATCTAATTGATGCTGAGCAGAGATCTGTTGTAGCTCTGGGCCTCCTGAACACAATATGAGAAGTTTGCTGGCACATGGAAGGCTAAGAATTCCAGCCAGAACAGTTTCAGGTTGGAACAAGCACATCTGGCTTGCCTAAAAATGCCTGAGAAACAAATTGTCTTCTTAAGGCTGCTCCCAACTCCTTATTGGGAAGTTCTCAGTCACAGAATGTGTTCATTTTGTTTTCTTTCTTGGTTAACAAAAGAATGGAAGGGTCCAAAAGAGATCACTAGTCTACAAGCCAATTATATTAATCCAGTTCGGATACGGGAGTCCATGGTGAATATGCTTACATACTACTCTTACATACCATTCTGCTGCAGGGCTTGTGTCCTCTCCTTCCCTGTTTTTTGCATGTTCTGGGTTGCCTATAAATTCTGCACTGTATCTGCAAATATCACATATTTACGCATAACGGATTTCTTCCTTTGAGACTAACTTTGTTTATGCTGAAATATTTAAGGCCTTTTATTCTTCTACAGAATCTGAAATATTCAATCCCAATTCAATAATATGCAAAATAAATATATTATATATATAATTATAGAAATACAATTTTATGTTTCATTTTTTCAAATTCTTTTTCTTTAATGAATAGAGTTTGGGAAATGCTGGTAAATGTGAAATAATAACTAACAGACTCTAGAAGAAACACTGAAACCTGTTGTAAACTCAAGAACAGAATCTGCAACCCTTTCTCTAGAAAGTGAGGTATGCAGAACTTGTCTTATGACCTTTCAGAGACAGAGATTACATCCTGCACTCAGTATAGCATCGAATATGGGCTGAGATACAAATAACCATTAAAACTACCATTTCCTTATTAAATCCAAATGTTATATATGCTGCAAAGTATATTTTGTATTTGTCCTTATATTTGGGCTTTTTCCAGTGAATTTGAGTATTTCTATACATTGACCTTTTATAGGAATATCACATTAATCTATTCAGTGGAAGCTGGGGCCAAGAATATTCACACTAGCAGCTACCCTCAGAGCCAAACTTTAATGTGCATGTTAGAAAAATAGACAGCTTATGCGTCATTATTTCTTGCATATCAGTACACTGGTCTGGCTAACCTTGAAAGAGTGTCCTTTCACTTAAAGGAATAGGATGGTATTGAGGTGTGTGGGAAATCACTATTAATATGTATTTTTTAAATTTAGTTTGTAGTTATTTTCGTCCTTTCATTGTACATGATGGAGCAAATTCATCCCCAGTTGAAATGGATCTAAGTGGTATAATACCAAGGATAAGTTTCATTCCTGCTGATTTCAGTTGCACCATGAACAGTTAGCACTGGAATGTTAAAAACTTCTTAAGAAGGGCAGTGTTTCCTTTGGCTATGTTGCCTCCAGTTTTTTACTCAGAATTTGCAAGAGATACTTCAAGTATGGAACCCATTTTAAATTTATAAGTGAAAATGACTTCCAGGCTTTGCTGTGGAGAACTCAATAAACTCTGCTCATATTGTTCGAATCACTTTACCAGGCAGAGATACTTTCCCCATGAGACGTGGTCTCCCCTGCCGTCAATAGGAGCTTTCCCAAGGTCCTGAGTTTTACTTCTAAGGCATGGCAATGTCTTCAGGCCACACTGAGGTTTTAATTGTGACTCTGAAGTCTGAGCTGGTCACAGTACCCTGAGCCCTTTGAGCAGCTGCCCTTTGCAGAAATCAAACCTCCCCAGCAGCTGCAATTTGTATACAAAAATCCTTCTCATTTGCTACCACCATCGGCCAAAACAGTAATGCAGATATGCACCTAAACACCCAGAAATATGGCCCTTTAAAAAGTCAGTGAGAAGTTTGTGGTTATAACCAAGCTCCTCAAAGGCATAAGATCAATTCACAGCCTGCTGGGAGTCTAAGCCATTGTCTTCACTTGTAAACGCCCAGACGTTTCAGGAGGAGAATGCACGTCAAAGCATCTAAACGCTCTAGCAATATTCCTGCTTCTAACAGACACACTGTTAAGTAACTGCCTGTGTGCCAGTTTATCTGCCTCTTTTAGGTAAACTGTGATGGCTGCAGACAGTAGTGCAATTTATACACCATATTCAATTTGTTTTTTTCACACGAGCTTGCAAGTAGCTGTCTTTATGTTGTCAAAAATCATGCAATGAACACTAACCCTTATGCCTGTGTTGAGCAGCCCTCTGTAACCTAAAATCCTTTTGGTGCCTTTTATGCTCTAAACACTTCTGTTTTCCCCTCTGCTGTCCCTTCCCCTCTCCCAGCCTCGCCGTGCCTCACTGCTGCTCCAGAGTAGCTGTTGCCCAGCCCAGGCAGCTGTGGTCGGACTCCTCCTCCGTCACCCGGAGCAGCGGGTGCGAGCAGCTAAACCAAGGCGAACACTGCCATCACGCGGGAGAAGGGACTTCTCAGGAGCAGCAGCTGAGGTCAGCACCAAAGGTTTGCAGTTCTTCATGGCGGTGACCCGTCTCCAGACCACTGAGTCAGAAAACGGGTACGTGCATGCAGCGGATCAGCTTCCTTCATATTCGAGCACCTAAAGTCTCCCATCAGGTACCTTTGTGCTAAAAATCAGGCAGATGTGCATTAATAGAGGTCGGGCAACATGCTGTCATTGCTGAGGATTTGAGGAGACAGATTACTATCTGCTGGTTTTAGCATTGGTATAATGGAGAAGGGGAAAATTACCAAGGAAAAAGATGAATGAAGCTTATGGAAGAGCTGTCAATCCCAGCGTCTTCAATGAGTACGAGCCTCTTGCTACCCACTTAGTTTAATTATTGCAAAGTGTCTGCCATCGCAACATTTATGGTAACTGACTTTTTTCCAATATGAGAATGACATACTTGATTTTTTTTGGCAGCTTGGTTTTGTAAGTATTGCTCTCTGCTAATTAAATAGTTCATAAGCCAATAAAGAAAGTATTGGAGGAACTGGCTGGGAATAGAGACAGAGATCCAAAACTCTGCCTCAGAGAAAGATGACTTCTGGGAAGGTTACCTGTAGGCAGAGCAATTAAATTCCCCATGGCAGATACAGGGAGTCTGGAGGCCTGAGAAAAGGAGTACAAGGTGAGATTTCCACTGGGTGCACCTCAGGGCTGTGTATGTTTGTGTCCAAGGAATGACCTGGAACAAACTATAGCTCCTTGTCACACTGGTCCTTAACCTTTGGCAGGAATGAGAAGGTTTTAAGGACAGGTGTACTTGTGGTTTTGATTTATAGCTCCTGGAGTATTTTATGTGAGTTGGGAATCAGTGTTCCAGGACAACACTAAGCCTTATCACCCTTCTAGGAAGGATTAAGCCAAGAGGTGGAAGCTATAAACCAGGGAAGAGTTCATCTATGTGCAGATTCTTTTTCTGGCTTGATTTCAGTTTTCCTGGGTGAAAAACCAAGCTGCTTGAGCAGATGGTGGTTTCAGCAACGCTCTGTAAGTGGGACATAGCCTCCAGAAGGGCAGGAGTCTCACCTGGACTGAATTTTGACAGAGAGCCATAACAGTTTAAGCTTCCAAGTGAGGGCCATGTCATCAACAGATAATAAAGGGAACAAATTTAAACTGGCATTTTACCTCTTGATTAGAAAGTGTATTATTAGTATTGTTTTATTTTTAATATTGAACTTAAAAAAACACTTCTGTAAGAATGAACTAAATAAAGGTATGCTAAAGTAAGGAAACGCTCAATGGCTTCATGCAGCTACAGATGTTTTTTTAGGTTTTTTTCCCTTAACATGAATTTGCAGTACATTGGGGGTTTTATAGAACTAAAACTGCTGGCATGTGACATAAGTACAGTAAATCAGGACAAGTCCCTGCTTCAAGGGTGTCATGTGCCAGTGGGACAAGGACAAGGGAGTGGATCAGAGATTTAGTACAAGTTTGAGTGAGCTCCTTGCTAATCCCTTATTTTGGTGTCATCTCCTGGGAAGATAAAGTGCATCTTTAGCATCTATTTCTACCCTTGGACACCTGAGGTAGATTTTCATTTGATCTTAGAGGGAAATGGATCTATTCCTCCTATCCCTACGCATAGGAAAAGTTATATTTCCGTACAGTGCTCTGAGGTGTTAAACAGCTCTTGAGTTTTGGCCATAATTTAGCAATGTCAGCTGAACAGTGTCACCTCTGAACATGGCTGTTTTCACTGGCATCTTTACAGATGCTACAGGAGGATTGAAGCAAGGAGGGGTGGGACAAACAGGATTCCGCCTTTCAGCAACAACATCAACTTCAACAAATATTTCTAATGAATGTGTAAAAGGACAGTACAGACAGAATGATATTCTCTCTGGTATCTGGGATTAAAACTAAGGGAGATATTCACTGCAAGGAGATTTTAATGTATGACAGTGGGGTAATTGTGATGCAGTATGTGTAGGCTAACCCAAATGTGAAATACGATTTGAAATCCTACACAATCTTGCAGCAAGAACCATTAAATATGTAATCATTGTTATATAAATATAAGAAGTTTGAGTATATGAGAAATACATAGTCATTTAATAACAATTTACATATGATTATAACTTAATATAGACAACAGACAGATGAGTTGACATATGGCTGCCAAAGCAAGAGATAAATTCTAATTTCGGAAGCATTTCTGTTCCTCAGAAGTGCATTGATGTTGTCAATAGAGAAAAGACAAAACATCCTTTGACATCTCCCTGTTAAATTTGCACGACTTTCTGGTTTTGGGTTGCTGTTGTCAGTGGAGTTACAGCCTGGGAGGGTGTTTTGTGCAGAACTGAGTATGAGCATTGCACAGAATTGGATGACTTTTCAGTCTAGGGAGTGTATCCTTAAGAAAGATTCAAATAGTTGTTAATATTTACAATCATAGAATCATAGAATGGTTTGGGTTGGAAGGGACCTGAAAGATCACCTGGTTCCAACCCCCTGCCATGGGCAGGATAATGATCACATTGTAATTATCAAGAAATGACAAGAACAGTCAAAGTCACTCACACACAAATCAGCGGAAGACAATTGCAAATTAAGACCAAATTGAAGCACAGAAAACAGAGCTATGCACATTTCATACAACAAAATTGACACAGAAAAGGTATTAAATTCAATACATTAGCACATTAAGTATGGAAGGGACTATTAAGAGAGTACACTGAAGCATTTATGTTCTGACTTGGTCATTTAATAAGAGGTATGTTATATGATCATCTTAATACTGAGTGTAGCAACAGATATCAACACCATTGCCACTACAGATGAGCCAAAATGCTTTTGCATCACTGGTGGTCCAAGTTATCCAGTGGACTTCTTGCAAGTCTGAAAGCATTTTCTAAGAAACAGAATAATAGGAAGGCACCTATGGAGATCACTTAGTCCAAGTTCTGGCTTAGAGAAGGTTGGCCGGGCCATGTCCGGTCTGGTTTTGAACATCTCCAAGGATGGAGCCTCCACCAACTCTCCAGACATCCTGTTCCACACTCTGATCACCCTCACAGTAAAAAAAAAAAAAAAACAAAAAAAAAAAAACAAAAAAAACCAGCTTATGTTTAATGGAATTTCCTGTATTTTAATTACATTCCAAATTTTAATTCCATTGGCTCTTGTCCTGCAACTGGATACCACTGAGAAAGGCTTTCTCTCTCTTCTTTACTTCCCCCATCAGGTATTTATACACATTGCTTGATACGATCTCCCTGAGCCTTCTCTTCTCCAGAATGAACAGTCTCAGCTCTCACAGCCTCCTCCTGTATGTCAGACACTTCAGTCGTCTTCATAGTCCTTCACTAGACATGCTCCAAGTAAGTCCCTGACCCCCTTGTACCAGGGAGCCCAGAACTGAACCTAGCACTCCTGATGTATCTTGCCAGTACTGAGCAGAGGTGAAGGATCAGCTCCCTCCTCCCACAGCCAGCACGCCTCCTGCAGCCCAAGACACCACTCACCTTTGCACAAGGGCACATTGGTGGCTAATGTTCAGCTTTGCCACCAGAAACCCATGTCCTTTTCCACAGATAGTGCAACTAAAGCCATTTGTTTGCTCTGGAACCAAAAGAGATGGCATAACAGTAACAATTAAATTCTTTTCAAGATAGTGTGGGTTTCTAGTAAAGCTAAATCCTTTGCACTTTGATGTATACTAAATTGAGAAGCTTTAGAAGTCTGCAGTGCACTCTAATAGGGTGCTAATGCATTACTATTAGGTTGTAACACTACTTTTCAGAAGATTCAGTAAAGTTTTCTCTTACATAAGGCATATTTTCTTAATGAAAAGACAAATCTCAGGTAAGTTTCATATGTCATGGTTATATTAAATAAAGCTAAGATTTTTGTGACACTGACTCAAATAATGGCTGTTGTTTAGTGCCATGCTTGATGTGAAAGTCCTAACAGCCAGTGAACAAATACAAAGAAATCAGAGTAAAAGTGCCTAGCAAAGCATGAAGGCAAAGTGCAAAAGTAAGCACACAACAAAACCCAGATTTCTTTCTGGAAGAAATTATGCTGCAAGTGCAATAGTATCTCACACAAAAGTATGTTCCATATGTTCTTTTTGACAAAATGTATCTCCATCTCCACAGGCTGCAAAGGATTGGAAATGCAAAATGCATTCATGATTATGCAGTTAGAAAGCAAATCTCTCCTGGACATGCACCAACTTTTACTAAATTCAGTGGAATTATAGACTGTTACAATTTGTTATAGAAAGAATTTGCCACAAACTATGAAAACAACATTAGTTGATCCAATTGTATCTAAGTAGGAAGTACACCTTGTGTGTTCACACAGCATTGCGTGAAAAATGTACTGAAGTTCTGCGCTTACATCTTTATCACGGGGTGTCTGCGCTGCTTACTCAGGCACAGTAGGATTGCTGGGCCTGGAGAGTCCCACACGTTACTGAAGTGGCTCCCTCTTTGCATCCTTGGTGCTCTCTCACTGCTAGAGGTTAGACTTCAGCCAATTTTAAATAGATCCTTGCAAGCTTGGCTTAGCTGGGGTGGATCAGAGATGGAGAATTGGCTACAGATCTGAGGGGGAGTCATCATTATCTGAGAATGAAAAATCACTTGAGCTGTAAATGTTAGATGTGTTTATTTCTAGATTTAAAAAAATAGAAAAAGCATTGTTTGTGTTTTGGGGACTGGTGACTATGACCTTCTAGATGTCTGCTCTCTTCCTTCCCGAGGTCACAAAGTGCTGATCATATCTGATCTCAGCCTGCCAATTAAAGCTTGCTGAAGAGGAAAACTAAACCAGTTAACTTCGTATCAACAAGTTTCACGCTATGTGTGGTACCACCTGTTCTTCCCCAGTGGGCATCAAGGTGCAAAACCATTTTAACAGCATCCTCAGAGCAACGGGTAAGTTATCGGGTGGCCACAAGTGGTTTGGACCAGCACTGATATGCCACATGACTGGTGCTGAACTAGCCCTGCACAAGCCCGGTGCTGGTGAGCATGAAGCTCTGCGTACCTCACTGCCCTTCCCTCCTTTGCTTATACCGGGGATAAATTCTTGTAAACTTGGATTTGCATTGCATGAGACCCTGAGTATGAGAATTGTGATAGCCACAAGAGGGAGTTTGTACTACTGGGATAGGGGAGACAAGTAATTTGAGGTCAAATCCTTCCTTCAGACCAAACTGCCTTTGGCTTTCATTCAGATGAAACTGCAATACATACCAATGGCCATGGCTGACGAGTAGGGTTTTTTTGCAAGACTACCGAAAGCAGAACTTGCAGATTTTGTTAATGTTGAAAACAGATAATGCTACTGAGCTGTGAGAAACTATTGCTTTAGCTCCGTCTTCTGGCAGCAGCCAGCGTTTTCCAGGGAAGCCAAAAAGAAACACTGCTCTTTAATGGCAGTATCCCGGTGTGCAACAATGCGTGCAGGGAACAAAACACCCAAAGCCTCCTGCTATACCATCCACGTTTTCTTCTAATAAATGGGGCTAACACTGAGAATGCATTATATAAACATTCGGTATTCCCTGCCTCTTTCTCCTGAACTTTGGCACAACGACAGATCTAAGCAGGAAGGCTAACTGAGGAAACTGTATGTGTACAAATGATAAGAGTCATGCAGCCAGCAGCAGAAACGAAACCAAGGATTGAATTGCACACATGCAGTTGGGCAGAATTATCATCAGCAGGGGCTGTAAACAGCACCTGAGAACTGCTCTTTAGTGAGGAAGTTTGATACAGCACCCAAATGTTTTGATGACTATGGAGAATAAGCAAATTAACAGGTTAAAATCTGACTGCATGAGGTGCTCACAAAGCGCATTCCAGTGGCCTCACTGGGCTTGGGTTCAGCCCATGAACCATACTGGAAAAGAGAAGAGCACGACCAGAGCATGCCCACTGTGTACAGTATCTGGGGCTCCAGTAAGATGAGGGAGAGCACAAGGAGGTATCCTCTAGGACTGAAGCATCCATGATGGTGAAGGTGTACACTTGCACATTCATGGCTTTCTCACATGAGTTATAGTATGCAGTTGCAAAAGTACAGCTAAAATGGAGGCTGTAGACTCCTGGTCTCTGTTAACTCCAGCTGCAATATCTAGAAACATTAAAAAGTCCATATTCATACGTCAACACTCCCCATTTTTTCCCAAACCTGCTATATATTCCAATTTGAAATATGGCACTCCAAAATAGTAGTAGTCACACTCACTAGCTATTGCAGTGCTTAAATTGTTATTAAAAAAAGAAAGAATTGTCAAAGATGGAACTTAGTGGCTCTACTATAAAAAGTAAAAATATGAGGAAATGGCCATGAGTTCACTTACCCCAGGGCTTTTTAAACAACTGTACATGTTTATGTAAGATTAAAAGGGCAAGAAGAGACCGTACAAATTTATGAGGAAATCAGAAGATTTCTAACCAAGGCAGCGAGGTTCCCATGGTGGGAGCAGTTTCAGCAGAAGTCCTAGCCGTGTACAGGACACAGCTTCTGCAGCTCATAAGCCTGCCTGAGTTTCTGCAGTTCCCTGTTCCTCCTCCATATCTTTGATTAAGTGTATCAAAGATCTCACACAACGCAAGATCCAAGGCCTACATTAATGATGAAAGAGCATGGGATGAAAGATACTGGGCTCTCTGATGTTTCCTAAAGGCACCTACTTCATTATCAGGAAGTGCCAGCAACAGAAGCAGTTGGTTACATGGCAAACTGCACAGAGCTCAGCAGAAGCAGAAATGGGGAATCTCAGGTTGGATTCCCAGAAAAGCACCTACACTTAATTCTCTGTTCAGGAACCTCCTGAACATTTGAAGTGTATGTAAACAAGCATATTTTCCTCTTACATAAAATAAAAGGGTGCCACTATACGGAAGTCATTTAATTTGAAAGAAAGTGAGCTCACAGCCATGAAGCTACTAAAGAGTGCTGGATTATGAACAGCACAAAATGTCATGCCTTGTAAAAACAGCCTTTTTAGAAAACTCGTGATCATGGGTTTGTGATTTTGTAAATAATGTCCTTGAAATAATGGCTTAAATGAATTATTCTCAGCGATATTTGTGGTCCAGATTCAGACTGCGTTGCAAGTAAATACATACATGACATTGACAGTAAACATATTTACACAAAAGGGTTTTTTACATCTTCAGCACCCCCATTTGAATGAAACAGGCATAAGTAATAAAGGCTCTTAGGCTTCAAAATAGTTTCAGATTTAGATACTGAGTGCACACTTCTCTAGTAAAATAATGTGTGATTTTAGAAACGTGTACATGATTATGCAAAAGCTTCAGAAACTTTTTCACGTTACTTGTAAAAGAATCCCCCTTCACTAAACCCACTCAGGTGTTTAATGTAAAGTGTGAACCTAAGTCTCTGCACGCTCGGGTCGCTATTTTCCATGTGTCCATTTCCTTTCAAATGCTGTTTTTCCATACAGCACCAGACATCCATGGCCAAGGGAAGTCCAAATGCAAGCAAACTACGTACAGCTTTGTTCTCATCAGTTTAATGTCATGAAAACAAGAGAAGGGCAATTGTCTTTATTAAGACAAAGACCAGGAAGGTTCTGTCACCTGGCCAAGGTGTGCGGCAGGTGTGGGGCAGCTCAACCCAGATTGGTGGAAATGTCTGCTGGAGGTTTACTGAAGGGACAAAATTGGGTGGCTGGTGCCACAGAAGTGATTGATGGGTCCCTGCTGAGAGACCCTGGCTGCTCTGGATCCCATCTTTAGAGTCTGGGTGCTTCTGCTACCTGCAGGAGGCCTGGGGAACACCATATTTTATAGTCTGCTTTTTCCTACGGTGAAGGGGATCAATAAATCAGTTCTTAGCCCTCACACTCTACTGCAGATCTGGGCCCAGGCAATCCTCTTCTGCTGCAGAAGAGTGTTACCCTGCCTACTGTAATGGGCTGAGCAGAGACCATCTCCAGGTGAAGGTTGTGCCTGGGACTGCCATGCTGGCGCTGTGATCAGTCTGCATTCCCTGTGCAAGCTGTCTGTGCTCATTGTGAGGTCTTGCCCACATATCAAAAACATCTGTTTTGGATAACCCCAAGATATTTCCTAATGTCTTTCTAATGTCTTTTTTCATCCCATAAATCTGTGCTGAATCGTCTCCCTTTCCTCCCTCCTGTGTAGTTTTGGTTATGTGAATGTGGGGTCACACATTACAGGATTTTTGGCAGATCAGCTTTACAGCAAATTGAGTCACTTTCAGATACTCAGACCTGTTAGGATACAGCTTATATTTTATTTATTTATTTATTTGTTTGTTTATTTTTATTTTATGACTCTAAGGAAGTTGCAAAATGCATTTCTGATTATGTTTTGACCTAGGGTTAGTATTACATTGGCTCTGCAGGTAGTTTCCTTAAAAAGCCTCCACTCGGGCACCATCCTCTGCTTTAGCAGTTGCTGTCTGAGTTTGCCGAGTTTGCTGCAAAACGGGGCTCTTACTCCTCTGATTTCCCTCTGCTACTGCGAACCTAGTGGACACGGACGGGTGGAGGTGGGAGACAGCACTCTTCACTTTACACACCCGGTGCACAACTGAGACCACTACTCACCCCAGCTCGGAGTGCCGCGCCATGACGTAGTTGTAGCATCTTCCCAGGATGACTTCTTGCAGATTCTTAGTGGTCCCTCTGTCCTTCCACTTCAGCATTTCGGGACTGGCCTCCGGCTTCCCGTGAGTCAGGATGGAGGCCAGCACGACGGCGAGGACGAGGCCGGCCAGCAGCACCACGATCCCCACCAGCAGGACGGTGCGCTGCCGCGTCCGGGCAGAGCCCTGCTGGAACGGCATCCTGCGAGGGCTGCCTGAGGAGCAGCAGCAACTGCTCCCCCCGCGCAGAGGGAACACAGCTTTCTAGCGTGTCCCCGCCGTCCCCCCCGCCCCTCGCCGGGCTCAGTGCCGGCGGCTGGCAGGAGGCCGGGCTGACCCCCGCCTCCACCGGCCACCCCGAGCCGCCTCCAGCAGAGCCGGGAGGGTGAGATTGAGGGTGCCGCTGGCCCCGAACAGGAGCCCGCTTGCACCGCACTGTCCCCAGCGGGCTCAGGACAATTCGGTCGTTTTTAAAGCCGAACAATGGCTTTTCGGGGCTAGACACGAGAGCCTCGCTGTTGCTTGCCTTCTGCTCCTCATCTTGCTGTGATCTCCTCAACTTAAACTTTGCAAAGTATCAGCGGGCACTCACAAAAGTGAATCTCAGGAAATTACCCGTAAAACTCCCAAAGCTTTTGCTCAGATAAAGATCCTATCACATGTTCCAGCTGATGTGTGATTAAAAGATGTATTCATGCAACCCAGTCTGTTTCCTCTAAATTAATCTGGGTTTAAATGATAGGTGTTGAATCCAGCTTTACTGAAGGCAATTATCAACCTTGCAGTTGTCATAAAAATATAGTTCATTGACACACGAAGAGGTGTTTTATTTCTGTCCCTTGCAGTCCTGGTTAGTTGTCACATGAATTTCTAAGACTAGTGTGTGACTTGTGGGTTTTTGAGGCTGTGTGAAATCATCTCACGAAAGATTCAGTGTTCTCTGCAAGAGGGAAGTTAGACCCTTTTCCTCCTCTCTAAATAGGGCGATTTTCTTTCTTAGTCAAAAGCCAACACAAAATAAGACTCAAATCTCAAAATCTAAACAAAAGAAGCTATGCAATGTCATAGACTCATGGAACAGTTAGGGTTGAAAAGGATCTTAAGATCATCTAGTTCCAACCCCCCTGTCATGTCAGAATAACTATAAGTTATTAATAAATTGTTAATAACTGCTTACTGATCATCTGTCTTTAACAGGAGTACCGTGAGAAAGGGCATCTGTGGCACATCTCCATTAGGCCAGGCAGTTCTGAAACGCTGTGCCAAAAGCCAAAGCCTGCACTGCTGAGCAACGATTCAAGCACATAATCTGAATGTTTCTGGTCCAGTTTTCTGAGAAATGATGGAAATGTTTGGAGGTTTTCACTCAGAAATGAAGCCTGTTTTGCAGTGGCATATCTGGCTCTCAGCCTTGAAGTGGTCAAACAGACTCAATGACCATTGTAGGTCCCTTGCAACTGAAATACTCTATTCTATATCTCTCCCTAACAGTGTCATGTCTTCATGAGAGGGAGAACATTGTTTTCTCTTTATGACACCACTTCTGTTCCCTCAGCGGTCCCCACTGCAGGTTCTGCAGGAAGCTCAGGAAGCTCTGTAGGAGACAATTCATAAGAATTCGCTCATAAAGGAAGTTTTTCCCCATAATCCTTCCAGTAAGCATCTGGGTTTTGCCTTGGCAGGCTCAAATGATTGTTCTTTATTTGTTCCTTGTTTTCATCATGAATGTGAGGTATCTGCAGAAGAACTTTGTGATCTTTTATTAGACATGAGAGATTATTGAATTTGGTTTGTTTTCCCCTTAATGTTTGTTTACATGTTCAAAACTCACTGTTTTCCAGTAACCTGGTGTGTGAAAAAAGTTTTCTTCCATTCAGATATGACATTGATTCATCAAGAATAAATAAATGAATGCAGACTCAGCAGATCTGGAAGGTGTCCTTGCTACTGACTTTGTAACACCTCTAACTACATAAGGAATGTCAAAGACATATAAATGCCAAGCCTCCTTTCAGCAAGCCTTGGCAGCCTAATCAGGATGAATAAATAGGACAAGCAGAGTTGAGGGAGCAGCAAAAATGCCAGTAAAAACACATACTCCCAGTGGTTCAGAATCTGGTAGTTTCTTTCTCAGTATGAATGTAAGCATGAACTCACGCCTTGCAAATGTTCTGGCCCAAGAGTATTTCCACAAGAGGTGTAAGTAAGATGATAATGGTGACTTAACAAGGAAGGGATGAAACAGCATGCCCTGAACAGAAGGGAGCACAGAAGAGAGAGTGAAATGGGGAAGGACGAAGGGAGGTGAAAACCAGTGTGTTTCACAAGGGCTTTGCATCCCCTTAGATCTGTGGAGTGACCTGGATTTCACTTCTTTCCTAAGCAGTTTTCCCAAGTAGATGACCTTAATTAAGCTGACTAACTATTCCACAAGAATTCAGTATCCTCAAAAGGAAATACAAACTTAGGATTTCCCCTGAGATTGAAGTGCTCTAGGATCTGTATCCTCCTTGAACTGGTTTGCCAGTGGTTATGTTTGCCTTCTGTAAGGAAAATTACAGTTTTAAAAGCACTGTGTCTCATAACCTGATAGCCAGCTTTTGGAGCCCTCTGAGCTACATGCATTTCCAAGGCAGTAAACTTAACTAATCCTGGTCTTATCAAGGTGTGTTCACTCTTCTGCCAGCCTTCACACTAACTCACTGGGTGGGGTGATTGGAAAGTGGGTGTAAAAGATTGGAAGATAGAAATACTTTAAGCACATAATTGCCAGCCTCTGCTTTGATGATACCAGAGATTGAAGCAGGGGACTTCTATAAGAAAAGACATCTATTATGTATAATTTATCAGCCTGCAGACTACTGCTAGGATTATTGTAAGAGACAAGCAGTCGGCTCACCTGCAGCTTCTACAGATGGCATTTTTGAGGCAGCAAAGGATAACAGACCACCGCCAGCCAGTCCCAAGGCCTGATCACTGGAAAGTTTGATTTTTCTTTTTCTTTTTTATTGCCTGTCAAATGCGGATGGTTCTGGAACCCAAAGCATGGCTGATGGCACAAAGAATCCTTCATATCAGAAATTCCTGGGAAAACATGGTATGCAGCAGGTAGAACTGAACCTATCCAGAACAATAGTGACCTGCAAACATAGGGAAGAAAATATACATCGTGAATCTTTTCAGTGCTTCTAGGAATTTGGTGGCCTTCTATGACAGGGTTACAGCTTTGGTGGATAAGGGAAGAGCAACTGACCTGTGCGCAAGCCTCCCTAGACTACAAAGCATTTGACATTGTCCTACACAACATCCTTGTCTCTGAACTAGAAAGGCATGGATTTGATGGATGGACCACTCAGTGGATAGAATTGGCTGGATTGTCACACTTCAAAGAGTTTCAGTCAATGGCTTGATGTCCAAGCAGAGACCAGTGATGAGGGGTGTCCCTCAGGGGTCAGTGTCTGGACTGATCCTGTTCAACATCTTTGTTGGTGACATGGAGAGTGGTATTGAGTGTGTCCTCAGCCAATGCCACTAAGCTGTATGGTATGGTCAACACACTGGAGAGAAGGGATGTCATCCAGAGGGACCTGGACACACTTGAGAAGTGGACCAGCACAAACTTGAAGGTCAGCAAGGCCAAGTACAAGATCCTGTTGGTGAGTTATATTAGCAGTGCATTTGTCCACACAATAGGTAAGAAGGCTGCTTCAAACACTACAGTTTAGGAGCCACGAAGACTCATTTAAGGTCATGTCTAGATTTCAATGATACCACAGTACTTACAGTGCCACAAATCACTCCCAGTCCTGTGGACACCTGTAGTTACTGGCAGTCACTTCTCAGCAGAATTTAAAAATGAGGAAATTTAAACTGAAAAGAGCAGAAGCTCTTGTAATAATTAAAGGAATTGTGTGTTTCCTGCCTTTAACAAAAGGCAGTGTTAGTTAATAAAAGGAAGAGCAGTGACCCTTGTCTTCTTACCACTTCCCAGTTTCACAGGGTAAATGTTGTCATAACATTTAAAGGTTTGAGATGAACACTGAAAATATAACGATAAATGGGCTGGGGAAACCAGCTAGTGCAAAGTGACAGCTGTGAAGAGCTGTGTATCATCCAGCTGCACACACCAGCTCCTGCGAAAATGCATTTGTAACTCAGCGTCTGAGCATCCCATGCAGCTCTCCTTGCTTTCAACTCCTCTGTCTGCAACAACAGGAGCCTTCCTGGAGGGCTGTGTGCATGAACACTTAGAGGGTATAGGATAGTTATTTAACCTGTAAGTTGTGCTGTGTTTTCCTGGTGGCAGTCCTCACTGCACCTATCCTAGGGCAACAAGCAAAGAGATTGACAGACAGACAACAGTGCCTCAACTCTGAGCCTGCACTGGTGGCCATCTAAAGGACATGGTAAATGTCCCATTTGTGTCTTTTGCAAAGCCATACCTACTGCCAGGAACACACACTGTTTGTCAGGTGAGCTGTCTGGAGAATGTCTGAGCACCAGCATTCCCTTCCCAACCCCAAACCTGTTCCTCTCAGCTGGTTGCTGTTACCCAGTTTTTTTCTTCAGCATGGTGGTATTGTCTTGCTCACTTTATTGTTGCTTGACAAAGATTTCTCCTCTGATTGCTTTTTCTTCTCCAGTAGCATCTTGAAGATTACTTCTAATGACAAAACCCTTCATTATATGTTAAAGTCTGAGTATCAGATATTAGGGAGGGTTAATCTCCTCAGAACAGGAGAGCATGGCTTCCATTCACAGAGATAGCAAGAACATCAGTGGGTAGGTGACATACCATGTGTCACCACTGTTACCACCGCATCTAGGTGCTGATCTGCGGCATGTTTCGGGGTTAGCCCCACTTACAGCATGTAGGTTTGAAAATGCAGTCATCTGGGCTGCTTCAAGCACAGGTCCTCCTCTGATGCTGCAGGCCAGGGCAAGCGCACCCGACCACAGGGCAACAGGCTTAAACTGCCGGACCTGGAGCACGGGAAGTTATCCTAGAAAATGGCACCCGAGAGTCATTTGCAGTTTGCCCATTACAGGCTGCTGGGGATTTCCATCTCTCTCATTTCTATCACTTGTAAGCAGACTGTTTTTCCATGTGAAAATTATTCATTTTGTTTCATGTGCTGCTGAGGGCTTTTGGTGGGAAACAAGAGTGCTGGATCAGCCCATGCTGACAAGCACGATGCCTGTTTCCTCTCAATAACGCAGTTTGCTCTCTCAACCAGAATGTTCTATTTTTTTCCTATGCATTCTCACATAAGAGGGGAGTGTGGGAGGACCAAATATCACCACTGTGCCTTGTAGCTTTGTTGGTGACCTTTTTATTACCCTCCACACACTCCCGGCTAGATGTTGCATGGCTGCTTCTTGTCTCAAGATTTGTGCAGGAATTCAAGGGTATAAGGAAAGAAAGAAAAAACAATATGGATGAAATCTAACAAATATGATAATGTTTCTGCTTTTTGTGTAAATAATGTGAAGAAGCACGTGTATGAGGGGCTTAATGCTGGATTGAATCCTAAGGCTGACACACACAGTTTTTAACTGTGGAGGGAGAAAGAGCCAGCACAGCAGTGCATGACAAAGCGACATCTAAAACAGGAAGCCTTCATTAAAGACAAAACCTTCCCACACTTGCACAGGCTCACACCATTCTCTATCCTTCTTCCTTATTGACTCCTGTTTCTCAAACACAGTACTTGCGCACTGCTGAAGTATGCCTGGGTAGAGTATGCCTCAAGGCCACCAGCACAAAGCTATTTCATTCCTGTGTGAGTCACTAGATTCTCTGGTCTATCTGTTTATCACCTGTCAGATCTGTAATTGGGAATAAGCTTAGACAGGCATGGGACAATGAGCAGCAGACCTGCTTGGGTTGCTCAGGTAGAGCCCCTCTCCACATGCCCAGCTGCTCTACAGTTTGTGCCTGCAAAATCGACGTCCTGGGTAGATCAGTCCAATGCTCTGGTGCTGGGCACCAGCACTCACTGTGCTGTCTTTCAGTGACCTGGTGCAGTACAGTTGTGCTGCTTAGCTGTGTTTTGTTGGGGATGAATTGATCTAGTAGTAGTTTTCTCAAAACCATGGAGTCAGTGACCTGTTTCTAGATGTTAATCAGCAGGATGGGGAATTTTACCATCAGAACAGAAAATTAGTCAGAAATTCCTGCTTAGGAAATGTTGAAAAATGGCTTTCTGAAGGAAAACAGATACAAAACAGTGTATATACTCAGTTCAGTGTGACAGAAACACTTGTGACTGCATGACTGTGGCCTTTCCACAAACCTGGTAGGTGTGACCCCAGGGGACACTGAACATCAACGGAGCCCAAGAAACAAAGTTGATTCAAAGACAGTCGCAAAGCAGAAAAGTGGTTTATCCTGATTGTCAGGAAGTCAAAGCTGCAGCAGGAGGCCAACTTGGCCAAATCAGGGATTACTGACTGAGTTTAGATGTTGGAAGGAAGTGCAGGGGGAGAGCAGAAGCAGGGATGGACTATCTGGAAGGAATGTAGAAGCATTGCCCAGGCTGTCAATTTATGCAATAAAGCTTATCTGCACATCCACAGAAGAGGGGCTCAGAGAGACA
Source organism: Psittacula echo (assembly GCF_963264785.1). NCBI lineage: Eukaryota > Metazoa > Chordata > Aves > Psittaciformes > Psittacidae > Psittacula > Psittacula echo. The sequence goes on along the minus strand of NC_137735.1, from coordinate 16,177,806 downwards.
ATGGCAGGATGAGGAAACCAAATGATACCCTGCCTGGATCCTCCCAGGCTTATCACAGAGGCCATCTGCCCACAAAAGACTCATCTGCACAAGATCAGAGGAGACCAGGGGCACAAAGGTAGGTAAAAACTCAAACAAAGGACTCCTGAGGTACAACCACCTTGTCCATGTCCCTTCAGGGCTGCCTCAGCAGTGCGTTAGCCCCAACATCCAGATGTGACACCCATCACCATGGTAGCAGCTCCGTGACACCTATCACCGGGAGCAGCTCTCTGGACTAAGAGGCTTGCTGCCTAGGGGTGGGGTATATTGGGAGATGCAGGGGAAAAGCAGCTCATGATCACACAGAATTTATTATAGGACGTTTAGGAGGGAAAGCAAAAGTGGGACATGAGAGGGTTTTAGGTAATTTGGGAGAAAAAAGAGTGGTGAAATAGAGGGGTAATGTAATAAAAAGGGCAACTGCGCATAAATACTTGGTGGTCATTTTGCTTAGCTCAACATGCCTTGGTCTTGAACAGGGCAGTCTGTCCTGTCTTCTTCAACAGCTTTCCAGCACTTCCATGGGTGATGGCTCTCCATTCTGTGTGCACAGGGTTGTGAGTGCAGCAACAGGTCAGGGTTGGAGGGTCTGTGTGTCCCTGGTGCCAGCGGCTGAAGTGTGAAGGTTTGAGAGTGACTGTGAGCACTAGTGGAGGTCAGGCTGGATGAGCTGGCGAGCAGATGACATGACTTGGTCTTTAATGGCCAGCTCTGTCTTGAGAGCACCTGGGTGTCTCTAAAGTCAAGAGCATGGGGTGGGGATCAACTATGGGACCAGGGAAGTCCTGGCCAGCTCTGTGTGTGTGACAGACATACAGGGAAGGAATTAAGAAAGCCAACCCTGAACTGAAGTTAAAACTGGTGAGGTGTGGAAGAGCACCAAGAATGACTTCTACAGGCACATCTGCAGCAGTATGAGCACCAAGGAAAAGATGGAGTTGCAGCTCAATGGGATAGGTGACCTAGTCCCAAAGGATACTGAAAAAGCAGAGATGACTGAAAGCCTTGACTTGCTCTTCACTGGCAAATTCTGTCCTCAGTCCTTCCACAGTGCACAGGTAGGAGTTTTGGGGAGAAAATTACTACCCATAGTAAAGATTGAGTTATGAACCATTTAAGCACTCTTGTTGAATACAAGTTCCTGTGTCCAGATGAGATGCATCTGAGGGTAGTAAGGACAAACTATCTTACATCACTGCAAAGATACTCTTGTCTTTGAAAGGTCCCCTCCAACCTGTATGATTCTCTGAAGCTATGATTTTCTGATAAAGATTTGCAGAATGCAGACAGATCTCACATGCTTTCTAATGAATAACTAGTGGAACTGAGGAACTTTATCAGACAGGTCTCCAAAGATATTGGGATTTAGGGAATTGAAGACAGATGGAAATCTAGCTAATCTTTCCTTGAAGACAATAGCTGAAATCAATTATGTATAACAGCAAATCTCCAGGTAGCCTAAGGTTGACTGTGTATGCAGTATGCTGTGGAATGTAATTTCTGCTGCCTACCTAGGTTAGAATTTTAAATGTCCTCGCTAAAACATGTTAGCCATCAGGTTTTAAAACGAACATGCCCAGTATGACTGACTGCTAGAATTCTATGGACAGCTAAAGATGTTATAAAAATAGAGCTGTCTTTCTAGTTATGCATTAGCATTATGAAATAAGAAAGGGGACAGTGCTATGTATGACAGGCCCTTCCAGAAAGAAAATATGTAGTAATTGCCATTTTCGAAAACTCACAGTATCATTGAACAACATAGGCTGGAAGGGACCTCTGCAGGCTATCTGGTCCCACCACTTGCTCCAATAATGGCTAACTTCAAGGTTGCACTAGGTTGCTCAGGGTGTTGTTCTCCAGTGGAGTTTGAAAACCTCCACGGATGGAGAATCCAGAACCTCTCTGGGCAGTCACTGTCACAGTGATGTTCTCTAATGCTTAGCCAGAATTTCACTTGCTGCAGTTTTTGACCATTGTCCTGTGTCTTTTCACTGTACATCCCCGAAAAAGAGTATGGCTTCATCTTCTCTACAGTGCCCTCTAGATAGCAGAAGAAACTATCCTTTCTGGCTAACTTTCTGGATCTTCTTTTGGAAGATTTGATGCATACTGAAGTGTCTTAAGGAAGGGTTGTGATGTTCAGGCTTTTACAACAAGCTTCTGATACCTTCCACCAGTTATTTCAGAAGATTTTGAGAACTGCTTCCTCTTGGATTAATATTTTTTTTGAGAAATAGATGAGATTAAGGGAAGCTGTGGTAAAGAGTTACAGCATGGCTGTGTCAGGATTTCCATCACCACCCCCCACCCCCCCCACCCCCCCCATGGTTTCCTTTAGGGATCTGGTAAAGCAGAAACAGTTGTGGACTCTTCAGTTCCTTTGAATCCTAGAACGCAATCTCTATTTCACCCTATTCTGTCCTTCCAAATATCCTTCCTTTCAAATGGGAATCACAACTAGACAAATAAAGGAAGAAAAGTGTCTTTTCCTCTCACCAAATATCATGCTTTAGTATGGAGGAGAAATCTTATCAGTAAGTGCTAATTTTTCTGAGAAGTAAATCACTTTTCCAAACCTTTCTGATTGCCTGGATAGGTAGGGTTTGTCTTTGTATGGGTAATTCTTGTTTGCCTCAGCAATGATTCAGCGATGTTTTGAAAAGCTTTTTTTAGTTAATTTTTCTAAAAATCTTTCTGATCAGGAAACTCCTATCAAACACTGCATACAAAACTAATCCAATCTTTTACATGTTATTGCTTCACAGCAGGCCACGGACATAGCATAAGGGATGAGATCTTTCCAGGGCTCACAGCAGAGTTAAGATCCCTAAATTAGTGGCCTGCTTTTTCCACTAGTGGTGTGATCTGCTGAAATGGCACTGGAACAATTGTATTTTAACCTGCTCATTCCTAAGACGTGATTTATGAACAGTCAGGTTATTTAAGTAGGATCAAGTATCCGGTGAGATACACTGACAAGAATACAGATGTACCCTGAAGTCGTGACTTTAGAAGTCGTGACAACTGTCCTTCAGCTCAGATGTTTCAAACTGTACTGCAGTTTTGACTGCTTTACAAATTAATAACATTATGATAGGATGTGCATTTAAAGCTCAGTCCAGGGAAGGGGTAATTGAGATGCCTTCATCATTCTCCACACAGACATGCACAATCTAGCTCCTTTCCCCTTGTCTGTCTGATCAGCACTTGTTTCTCTGCTTGGTGCTGTGTGAGCTTGCTTGTAGCCAGCTGGAGCTGTGACAGCGCTGCCTGTGCTGCTCAGTGTGAGACAGGGTAACAGACACCAGTGACTGATTTTCTTCTTTGTTTACTGCAAACAGAGATCCCAAGGGTCCCAAATGTCCTCCCGCTTTGGACTAAGCTTCTTCCTCCCATTTTTCTGCTTGTTTTCCTTGCTGTCTCTCTTGAGTGTCAGGCCATCTGCTCCTTCCCTCTCATTTGGAGAGCCTGGCACTCATACAGGTGCTGCCTAAGCCTTGCTGCTGCTGCCTGAAGAATTAATTTCCTGATGTCATCAGTGCTGCTCTTTGAATTTTGCAGTTCCCGATTTCTTTTTCAGCCAAAGTGGTGGGTTTGTAACAAAACGAAGTCATAGTAGGGTTTGTGCATTGATTTTTCTCAAGGAACACAGCATCATATGGAGAGTTCCTCTACATACAAACACTCTGCTGGTGGGGAAGGAATGGGGACACAAGGTGTGGAATAGCTCCAGAATATGTTGAGGAAACAAGTTGCTTCATTCTTCTCTATCACCACCATTTTTTGTTTTGTTGCCTTTCTATTTAGACATGTCAGACAATGATGTCCTAGACAAATTTATGAAGAACACATTCAAGGATGTAGTGATTAAATCACTGATTTGGAGCATGGGAGACCCGTGTTTAATGACTCATGCATTCAACATGAACCAGGCTATGAAGAAAATATTTTTACTTGTTTCATGTTTCACTTATACAAAATGGAACAGCTGCAATAGAAGAGTTTGCAATTAACTGAGAACTATACCAAAGCTGTGACCTAGGAGTGAGGGATCTTACCTTGATTTCTATACTTTTTTTGTGCAAAACACTTTTCAAGGTTTAGTTTCAGTGCAGAGGAAAAGCAGATGCAGTAACCTCACTGACTTCCATGGAACTGTGTGCTTGTTTTCTGGCCAGTGCTCATTACTATGCTGCTCACACATTCTGAAGGGAAATAACCAGCAGGCTTCCATCTCACTGAGGCAGCCCAGGAAACAAAGTTGAAGTATGCTCTGTAAGTCCAGGAGTGTGTAAATAGCACAATTTCTCCTAAAGAAACTACATGGGGTAGATATGACACTTGGAAAGGATCCGTGAGATGGTTCAAAAATCAAAACCCAAGTAACTTGAAACCCAAGATATTCCCTGATTACCAACTACATAAAATATGCTTTTGTATACATGTGTATAAATATTTGTCCAGGATTTGATGCTGTGATTTGCAAGTTTATTGTTTGTGCTTACTGTCCTTAACTTCTTTTTGCATGACTTATGCCATATACATCGCTTGTCATCACTCCTTTTTCATACCATTTCAGCAGCTCTTTTGTTTTTTTATTTAACCCCACGCTAATGGGCAGCAGTGACAGAAAGTTCAGGATGAAAGCCCAGAGTATTCATTCTGCTTTGTGGGAATACCAGCTCTGTACCCTGATTCAGTGTAGCATAGGGATACCTATCATTTTTTGAGCACTGCTCTCTTGACTTTACCTGTTGCAAATGGAAAAAAAAGCCTTCCTGCAGTTTGATGGTCCAGCAATTGCCAAATTCTTGACCTATAATTCTGGTTTCTGCCTACAATGCTTCACATTCCTTGTTAATTATTTATTGAAGCACTCATTAGCACCTGATACCAGACCATCTCAGGTGTAATCCCTAACTGATGCTCAGGCAAACACATTTACTGGATTAAAAAATCCATTTATTTGTTAATGATGGTAACTAATGGAATAACTCAAGTTACTGCGGACACACAGCTCTGGAGGATCCCCTCTGTCTGCACTTCAGGGACTTACCACATTTACTGCTTAAATAGCACAGATGTATTGCTAGTCAGACAGTTACAACTAAAACACTAGTTACTTTACTTCACTGTCTGCTACTGAAAGGAAATGTGTATTATAATTTCCTCCTTCATTTTGCTTCTATAAAACTTTGAACATCATAGGTTTCTGCTCACATATTCTGCTAAAAATATGAAGCAACTCGTCTGAACTGGGATCAGGTTCACCTGTGCTGCGGCTGCAGGAAAGTGAGGAGAAGGTAGGCAAAGAGGGGCTGCCTTGGCAGGATGGATACTCTGGCATGGTGTGAGGGTACATACCTGCCATGCTCCCAGGCTCCAGTTTCCTGTGCCCCCTCTCTGCCAGCCTGCACTTGAACTGCCCTGCTGCAGTAAGGAAATAAGGATCTCCTCCAACCTTGCCTTAATAATTTGCAGGAAACTAGGAAATCAGATGCTTGCAGAGTATAAACAAAATCTGGCAGATTATATTCTCCACCTCTGAAGTAAAACAGCAAGTAAATTTAGACTTGGCAGAAGATGAAATTTCAGGAAAAACCTGAAAATCAGAAAAACACTTGTCAAGTGTTGAGCCACCCTAACATTTGGCTAAATTAAGATACTGTGCCTCCCCATACTGAGCTATTTTAATCCAAACTCCTTGGCCCTGCTTAAGGCACCCTTCTTCCACCTTACACTGTTGCTGAAGTAGAATACAGCAGAATTATTTCTAGCTAATCCCATAGAAAAGAGAACTCTCAAAAGAGTAATCTTTCTTTGAACAACCAGTGTTATGCAACTTCTTGAGGTTTCAGGTCAAGTTTCACTACATTCAAGATTGGTGGTCGGAAACAGTCACAGCAGCTGAGTATCACATCAGGCCAATACGACAAAAATAAACACCAGCAGTATAAAAAGGGCAGAGAGGTGAACAAGTTGTCCTTGCTTTATTCTCATAACTTCTTACTACAGAGCACTTGAGAGCTTGCATTTAAAAGTAGATGATCACAGCAGCTATGAGCAGATGAATGTGTGTGCATGCACACCCAAGGAATTACTCTGAATTAGAGTTCGGTTTTTGTCAGATACAATGACTGGAACACGTGCAGCAGAAAAAAATAAGTAGGTTAGCAGAAGAGGAGATTATATTTATTTCTGTATAGGAATGAAAAGCATGATATAACTGAGTTCTTAAGTGGCCCACAAAATGGGAAAAGACAGGAAATACTCCCTTAGGAGCAGGAGCTTCCATAAGTCTGGCTGCAGAAATGCAGAACACCTTGTAATGCTCCTGTACATGCTACTTTCATTTGCCTTTAGTTGGATATTAACGGACCTATACGGGATTATTGCATCCAACTGGATTCAAAATGAAGTGATATTTGTAATGTTTCCAATGAAACACTTCCCTCCTTGAATTCAGGCCTGGAGATGGCTGTATTGCTAGTACAAGTAGGAATGATTGAAACATTCTGAATACATATTTGAAGCACCCTGCTGAACATTACAGAGAAGGGCAGATGCCTTTTGGATATTATAATTTCTCCAAATTTGGCACAGCTGTTACATGAGACATTGCTAATCAGAGCAGTTACTGAGTGCTCAAGCCAGAGCACAGGCATACCTGCTCGATTCTCACCACATAAGTGTAAAATATATATGTGTAAATAGCACTATTCGTATACTTTGTAAACATAGAAATAGAGATAAGGGATTCTCTTGCGCACAACTTTCTGTTCCTCTCTTGCTCCCTCTGGGAGTAACAACTAACCTTATTGTTTCTCACTTTGCTGACACATCTGCCCCTCTGCTTCTGAGATGCCAGTCACAATGTCCTTTCATAGAGATTAAAACCATTATATTAAACTCAGGACAAACGATCCTCACTTAGCTTAAAATTTGCTGTCTCTTAGATCTCAGGAAGCCTATGTATCTAAAACTTTATCACCTTTTTTTTCCCCAGCTATATTAGTTGGTCAGGTAAAAATCTTTATGGATCTTCCCAAGCTTTTTCAGTAAGTCTGAGACACTTTACTCAAATGATACTGGAAGAAAAAACTGCTACTGAGTTGAAGTAACAGGAAAAGAGGCAAGAACATTAGAAATAAGAAAACACTGCAATATGTTTCTGACTGTGTTGCTCTTGATACAAGGTTATGCAGTAAATGACTTCAAAATTGAATTGTATCTACCCTATTTTGTATTTTACTTTTTTTTCCAAACAGAATTATTTAGCACTTCCTACAACATGCTTGGTATCATATGTATTGGCCAGCACTGACTGTGCTCCTGGAGTGGATTGCATCTAGAGGCTGGAAAGCAAAAGTTGGCCAGCTGGGATGCTTGGCTTGTGGGTGGAAGTTGCCTGAGGCACATGGCTTGTTAGTGATATTAAGCTATTCTCTCAATCCCGCACACACTATAATGTACAGGTCAGTGGGAAGGACAACACTAGAGCAAATGATGGCTTGGACACCTACCTCTGAGCACTATCTCTACAGCCTATAGTCCAAAATTTGCTATGATGTGATCTTCTGTGGATAAATCAAAGACTGATCAAAATTGCTTGGGTTCAGTTATCTGAGATGTCTCTGATACCTCTCGTTATTCTGGCAGCTGCTCTTAAGGACAGCATCAAACAGGCAATAAAAATGAGGAGGATGTTGAAGAGACTAATCAAAGGATTAATGTTTCAGCATAGGAAGGGAACAATTTTAAGATGTAATAGAGCCCAGATTTTGAAAGGTCTGTAACTTCTGATTTCAGTACTTCTGCAAGTGTTTGAAGCAGACACAAAAGTCCTTCAAGCTGGAGCCTAAACCCAGCTGTGACACAGGAAAATGCAACTATGTGTATAATATAAAGGGATTTGCATTAAAACCAAATTAAAGGTTATTACAGGAATGGAAGGCAGACAAATAAGCAACAACAACATACTGTAGGTAGCTTATCCTTCAAACATACAATGTGATATTGTTGTACCAGGGACTGAAAGGATGCAGATCTACTATGGAGCCCTAAATCAGATGCACTGATATAACAGGAACATCCTATCCCATTTTCTGACAACACATATAAATAATACAGAACCTAAAAGAATGTGCAACAAAATTCTACTTAAAGTTATTTTCTAGAAGAACAATAATTTTTTCCAAAGATTTATGTGTCACCTTGGTAGCTGCATTTCTTGGTGGTTTAGAGGAATAACTAGTTGGAATTCTTAGATAATTCACAAAAAGTAATTTAAGGGACCTTCAAGATGGTACCTGCTCTCTCCTCAATGTATTCTGAAGCATGCTAACTGAGTTCACTGCAAGCAGGCAGATGCCTGACTTGGCAGGTTCTTGTCTGAATTTGATATGCCATAAATCAGATTCACGATGATCAACCATCACATCATCATGGAAAAACTGTGGAACTTTCTAGAGCTGGTTTTCCTGACTATTGGCTATGCCATGGCCAGAAACTAGCCAGCTGAGGAACAGCTGTGTGGATGATGAAGCAATTAATATTAAGTGGGAAAATACTATGTGCAAATATGCAAGCCAGAATCTTGCTGTACAACAGTTTCAGATAAGTTCGGCCAGAGTTCTGGATCACTTATTGAGCGATCAAAGCTCTCTTCCGTCTGAATTCCTATTTCCCCTTCCCTAAACACAATAATCAGACATTAAATTTCCAAGGCCAAATGCTAGGATTGATTTCACAAACAAGTAAGCTGTGTGGGAGATTATGACAGGCACAGTTTCACTTATCTTTCTGAAATATGTTAACAGGAAGTATTATTCTCAGTTTAATTCTGAAAAATAAAAAGAAAGAGCAATGGATGCAAGAAAAGGAAATAAAGGGTGAGGCTTTCCAGTAGCAGTAGAATAATTTTTGATACTAGAAATAGTTGGTATCTAAATAGAAGTACACCTGGTTTAAATATGCAGGTGTGGTAGGCCCAGAAGTAGAGTGAAACTGCATTTAGAAATTAGTTGAAGCCAAATTTATAGCCAGCTAAGGCAAACAGAGGATATGGATGCAGTTGATTAACTTAGTACACTAAAGCAAATCTGAACAAAAAGCCTACAAAAGAAACAAACATGAGCTTGTTCCAGCTGCCTCCTCTGTCTGTAGATATAGGTCCTCTTTGTGCTGCTGGTGCAGATCTGAAGAAAAGAAAACAAACAGGATGTTCACAGCACAGAGCTGAGTTAGGATTCTTTTAAATATCAGGAGGTTGTAGCCAAGGATGAAGTTTGCAGTCCAAGTGCTAAGCTAGAAGTTTCTTTGTAAGAGCTTGTCACCAGATTCCCTTTGGCTGTCACAATGTTATAAACAGGGTATTTGTGCAAAAAGCCCTGGGAACACTTCTTTCTACCTGAATACCCAAGCCTCCTTGTTTCTCCACATCCATTTACTGTCTCTGGCCTTATGCTTGAGATTGTATAGAGCAACTCTAGACAGCAGTGGTCCTAGAGGTCTATTTTTACAGCAGTTGATTCAACAGTATCCAGATCCATTTCTAAGCCCCTCTGACATTGCAATAATGCAAGTAATAAATACTTCTACTAATAGGTTGCATCTGGCTTCCTTTCTACTTATGTTTGCAAGCCATCTATGCCATCTAGTGGGTAGTTTTTTATTTACAAGTTTTCTTCAAATACCAGTGTGACAAGAAGCCCAAATCCAAATTTTGACTCAACAGGACTATAGATCAAGTTTGCAGAGGAGTTAAGAGCCACTATTGCTACCCAAGAAGCCTCAGGTATATTACTGCACCTTCCAGGCCATCCCTTTGCTACCCTGACACAGCCTTCTCCTTTGGTATCCCAACATAACACGAATTGTGGAAACAAAAAAAGTCACTTGGACTTGGCTCAGGACATTATTCTCCAGAGGCTGAGAAGGCAGCTATTAGTACTGTAACAGCAAACAGCCATTGTGAAAGAAGATGTAACAGAGCCTGTATGCCTAGTCTCACTATTTATTATAGAAGTGTATACACTGAGCACAGGCACTCTGCAAGGGAAACTTTTCCTGACAGATAGTATGATCTTAATAGTGACATCCCTGCTGACCAAACTGTTCCCATGTCAATTAATGGACTGTCAGAGAGCAGAAATCCATCCACAGAGAAAACAGATCTAGAAGATAATCATCAAATAATTTATATACATCTGCGTAAGGGTAGCTAATTTCAATAGCGATGTTATTTATTGCAGAGAAGTAATTTGGGGAAGAGTGTAAGTATTCATTGGCTTGAGCTTTTTAGCTACGTAAATTTCAGGGAAAGGCAATGATAGCATTCAGACTCTGACCTGATTAGGGATAGCATAGATAAGAAGTCAATCAAGCCTCTTACACTGCCATCTATAGAGAAGGGGATAGAAGGCTCAGGAAGGCAAGAAGCAAAGAAACTTCCTAAGGAGGATGATAGCTGAGCTGCTTAGTAGCTACCCCAGGAGAGTATGAGACTGATGCTTAGAACATATTAGTGATTATGTTAATTTAAGGACCAATGTGGATGGAAAGGAAGGGGTGGCTGCTCCCCAGCTTACATACTGCAAGTGTTATGTGGTAATACTGGAGAACTGGTATTCTCATCCCTTAGGTGAAAGGAAAAAGACATTAATGGTTTCCAAAAGCCTTCTCAAACAGGTTTCCTCACAAAACTTTGAGGGAAATGGTTTAAAACCTGGGAGAAGAGAAAAAATTCTGTTAAGAGTTCACAAGTTTATATATTTTAAAGTTCTGTAAAGTGCTTTTCCTCCAATCTGTTAATATTGTCACCATGTTCACAACTGCAATTTTGCATGGGGCAGCTGTATTTCCTTTGACACATGAACAAAAGCCTTATCATTCACTGGCAGAACAAGGAAACTCTATTTTAATCCACCATGTAAGCAGTTATTTAGCAGCAAACAAATGCCAAACAGGACTGGAAGCCTGTTCTACGCCTAGGAGTCCAGGGCTATCTGATATGTAAAATGCAACCATTTTCATCACACATTTATAGGTTGATGCTGGGATAAAATTTGGATGTAAGAATAAATGTTGCATGACAAGGTGAGTTAAAACTTTCCGTGATCAGCAGGAAAACGGAGTGTAAGGTGTACACTTTGTAAGGGTGTATCCAAAGTGGAACATATGCTACAGAAAGTGATGTACAACACCTTTTCTGTACTGCATGAAGCATTACTGCCACACAAGCAAAGTCAGGCTAGTAGGAGTTGCACTTCTCTGCTGCCACAACCAGGAGCAGCAAAACAGGTTTTTCATAGCAGAAATCATAATTGCAGTATTACATAGGTATTAACATACAAAAGATTTGCAGGTGCTTGAATTAGGGCAGAAAGGACAGTAGGAGACAGGATACAGCCAAATGTATGGATTATGCGTAAAAATAATGTAACTCAAGAACAACTTTTATGCATCCATATATCTTGCTACTTTCCAAACTGTGAGGAAGTTTTCATATTTGGATGTTCAAGTACCTTATGTGTACCTACACATGCAGCAGCATCTAGATTAAGAAATTTAGTTATAATTGAAAACAGTCATCTTTACTGTAAATTTACTGAAATGCATAATAAATCAATTTAATCCTCTTTTTATAATAAAGCAAAATACAGACAGAAAGGGAGACTATAAAACCTAGTTTGGGAGTGATGCTTGATAACTGAGAAAGTTGTATGTTGGATGTAATATGCATTCTCTGCAGATAACCTACTGGCCCAAAGTAAAGACATTAAAATACAGAAATTGGGTTTGCACAAAAAATGAAAGATTAAAAAAAAATTCCTCAAAATTTGGAATTGAAAGTTCTAGTGGCCGGAGAAATGTCCTTTAGATCTGCTGCCATTTGACCTACAATTTCATTATTCACAGAAGAATATCAATGAAACCAATTTCAAATTTGTAACAGATTTTGCATCAAAACACTAATATATACAAACTTCATCCATACCACCAGTGATACACAGCGTGATTGTGCAATCAATGAATTGATTAACACCCAATTTTGAATAGCAGGTGCTCACAGACAATTGTGTGCAATTTGTAGACAGAAACTGCTAGCTCAATACACAGTAAGTAATAAATTCAAGGATACTGCATATCGTATATGGGCAACAGATAATAGATGGTAGAGGTGGAATATGTTGAACTGTTGACTTCTGCATTATTTGGTTGTAATGACACTGAGGATGGATTGAACTTCTTTTACTTACGATGAAAGGGTACACTTAGAATCGTCAGGATAATCCACACAAAGTAAGAACATTACAGACCTGTGAAGATATAATTTTATTTGTCATCTTTCAGGCAGAAAAATGAAGAAAACAAATGAAAAAATCCAAACCAAAATCAACAGTATTATCATGTCTAAAGCTTCCCTTCGATTTTATTTATCTTGCAATCTAGTGTAAATAACTAGAGCTGTGAATACTATTGTGAATAATTAGTAATTATGCAGACATTCAATAGTGTTTTTAACTGTTGTTTAGATTTTCAATTCAAATACAGATTTTATAATGAAGTGGAATACATGGGGCCATCTTCTGTGTCTGATATTGGGTAATTAATTATACAGTTATACAATATGGTGTAGTTGTCTGCTCAATTCATGGCTGAAAAATGCCAAGTCTGAAAAATGTGACATTACGTCTCCAATATACCAGTCTCTTACCGCAGACACAAGATTAATTGCATTTAAAAATGTAAGAAGCCATTTAGAATAGATGAGATGCTTCTGCAAAAACACTATAGTAACGAAGGAATTTCACTTACTTGTAATTGTCAGTGCAGATGACATCATAACCAAGGGTTTTCAATCTGTTTTCTAGTTTCTCTACAGTATGAGTTCCACAGGAATCTCTGTGAGAAAGGATTTTAGTATTATTGCATTTCCTCTCACTGAACCTGACGGAATTAGTAAAGTAAATCCCGATTATTTTGGCTCTTCTGTATTCCTTAACACCTACAGAAAACAGGTGTACAATGCTATTTATAATGCTTCATTTGCTTACAGTCATTTAATATTTTATACTCAGTTTGCAGATACTGGAAGGTTGGCTTCAGTCACTGTAGCACTTGCAGATTCTATTAATCAATATTCCCACGTCTAATATTTCACTAGACAAACAGAAAAAGAGCTAGTTACTTTTGTAAAATAATAATGAGCGTTTCATTTGTAATATTCTTTGGCAGCATTTAGGTGGTGCTAAAGTTGATGCCAGCTGTCTCTACAGAATAAGCTGGTTATAATAAATTAGAATTATTTTTGTTGTTAGGCAATTGCTCTCTTTCTTGAATACAGAACAGAAAAACACAAGGAGAAAGAAAAAAAAAAAAACCCAACCCAGAGACAATCCTAAAATGCAGCTTCTGTGTCTAGCAATGATTCTTTTAATTTATGGTCTAATTACCAAAAGGAAGTTTAGCATAGTACAGAACCTACTGAGGTTTCTAAAACTTGCACCAACATGAAGTATTAAGGCTACTTACCCACTGGTCTGTAAACACTCATGACTGAAGTAATCGTATAGGGACCAACAAAATAACCATAGAATCATACAATCGTAGAATAGTTTGGGCTACAAGGGACCTTCAAAGGTCATGTAGTCCAGCTCCTGCAATGAGCACGGATATCTTCAACTAGATCAGGTTGCCCAGAAGCACATCCAGCCTGGCCTTGAATGTCTCCAGGGATGGCACATCCATCACCTCTCTGGGCAACCTGTGCCAGGGTTTTACCACTGTTATGGTAAAAAATTTTTTCCTCACATCCACCCTGAATCTCTCCTCTTTTAGGTTAAAACCATAACCCCTCATCCTATTGCAATTGCTATGCAAATGTAACTAAACAGAAAGATAACGTGAATTTTTTATATACAGGTCCAAATAGGAGAAATTGACCTTTATGGAAAATGTAACTTACGTATCTGGTCCTTCAATATCATCCACAACCCAGATGGCAATTTGTGAGATTTTGTCTTTCTGAAGATTAGGTATTTCATAATCTGCAAAAAAACTAATTCAAAAAACAAATTTTTAGAACTATAAAGAACAAGAAAAGTAAACAATTTTCCCCCTTTGCATTAATGAAGGCTTTGATCCTGCTGTAGGATATGGGCTTGCTCAAGTTTACATTTATATCTAATGATTACAATTAGACTCAACACAGAGTAGAAAAACTCTGATCCACATTCTGAATGCCCTCAAAGGTCAAAGGCATTTAATCAGAAGATTTGTTTTCACAATCTTTATCTAGAAGGGCTCAGCTGAAGAAAAGTTACAACTTAAGAGGTGAACCAGAATGAAGGGAACTTTTCAAAATGCAAAAACAAAGCCAAAACCATTTGATAATTAGTAAAAAAATAAAAAGGTCACTCTTGTAGTTATTGCTTTTAGACATGTCTTGGGTTCAGCAGTAGCAGTCATTTTTCTCCTTCTTAGTAGTTGGCACAGTGCTGTGTTTTCGACTTTAGTCTGAGAACAGCGCTGATAACACCGATGTTCTTAGCTGTTACTAGGTAATGTTTACTCTGATCAAGGACTTTTCAGTCTCATGCTCTGCCAGTGAGGAGGGGCACGGGAAGCTGGGAAGAAGCAGAGACAGGACACCTAACCCAAACTAGCCAAAGGGATATTCCATACCACAGCACGTCATGCCCAGTGTATAAACCGGAGGGAGTCATCTGGAAGGCCCAGATCGCTGCTCAGGTCAGGCTGGGTATCAGCTGGCGGGTGGTGAGCAGTTTTATTGTGCATCACTTGTGTTTATTGTTTTCTTTTCCTTTTCCCCTTTTAGTTTTATATTCTCTTCCCTTGTTATTTCCCTTATCATTATTATTATTGGTGGTAGCAGTAGTGGTTTTGTGCTACACCTTAGTTACTGGATTGTTCTTATCTCAACTCGTAGCATTCCCACTGTCGTGGTTTAAGCCCGGCCAGTAACTCAGAACCACACAGCCGCTCACTCACACACACACCCCCCCCCCCCCGCCTTCTTCCCTCCCACTCCTGGAGAAATACGGAGGAGAATTGAAAGAATGTAACTCCCATGGGTTGACAGAAGAACAGTCCCGTAACTAAGGTAAACACAAAACACATTTTTTTCTACAAGAGAAATAGATTTCAATGTACAAAACTGCAGCAACGCTAACGTGAAGTATATATGTCTAGGATATGTAAGACCATAAAGGAGAAAGTTCTAGCCATGTTAATCCCTAACTTAGGAAATCTTCCACTTTATTGCTTTGTGTAGGTATCTAAGTAAAAATTAAAACAAGATAATAAAGCGGCAACTAAATCACAGAATCACAGAAAGGTTTGGGTTGGAAAGGACCTTAAAGCTCATTCAGTTCCAACCCCCCTGCCACAGGCAGGGACACCTTCCATTAGAGGAGGTTGCTCCAAGCCCTGTCCTGCCTGACCTTGAACACTTCAAGGGATGGGGCAGCCACAACTTCTTGGGGCAATTTGTTCCAGTGTCTCACCACTTTCATAGTAAAGAACTTCTTCCTGGTAACTAAAGATGCCAAATCTAAAGAATTATTTTAGTATCTGTAAACTGATTTTATTTTTGTGAGAGGCAGGCATTTCAAAGCCACAGATTTCTAACCATTCCAGCAAGACATACTGTAATGATTTCCAACCTTTTAATTGCTCTCATTTTTTATTTTTTATTATTCATCAGAAAGCTTATAATGTCTGTGTCTGCACTGAATGCTTGGTCCAATCTGAGCCTAGGTGTGTGCTCTAATTCACCCATTATGGATCTTTTTAAATGTCTACCTCTGGGATGCAGTGTCTCTTAGCCACTTTCAATGCTCTAATACCCCCCCAGACTAGAAGGGACTGTTAGCTGTCCTCCCGGATGAGACCAGCAGTGGCAATGTGATCACAGCTTTACCCTGCTGGTGCCTGCAGGCAAACTATTGGTGCTCTGGCAGGGAAGCAAAAGGCATGGTGGTTGTCAGTATCTGTTAACAGCCAGCCGAGACCTGCTCATGGAGTTAGAAAGTTTAAGCTTCTGGAGAAGCAAAAGCGTTCGACACTGTCCCACACAACATCCTTGTCTCTAAATTGGAGAGACATCAATTTGATAGATGGACCACTCGGTGGATAAAGAACTGGCTGGGTGGCCGCACGCAAAGAGTTGTGGTCAATGGATCAATGTCCAGCTGGAGACCAGTAATGAGTGGTGTCACCCAGGGATCGGTGTTGGGACCGGTCTTGTTCAACATCTTTGTCAGTGACATGGACAGTGGGATTGAGTGCGCCCTCAGCAAGTTTGCCGATGACACCAAGCTGTGTGGTTCGGTTGATACGCCGGAGGGAAGGGATGCCATCCAGAGGGACCTCGACATGCTTGTGAGGTGGGCTGATGCCAACCTTATGAAGTTTAACCATGCCAAGTGCAAGGTCCTACACCTGGGTCAGAGCAATCCCAGGCACAGTTACAGGTTGGGCAGAGAAGAGATTCAGAGCAGCCCTGCAGAGAATGACTTGGGGGTGTTGGTCAATGAGAAAATGAACATGAGCCGGCTTCAGTGTGCGCTCACAGCCCAGAAAGCCAACTGTATCCTGGGCTGCATCAAAAGGAGCGTGACCAGCAGGTCCAAGGAGGTGATCCTGCCCCTCTACTCTGCTCTCGGGAGACCTCACTTGGAGTATTGTGTGCAGTTCTGGTGTCCTCAACATAAAAAGGACATGGAACTGTTGGAACAAGTCCAGAGGAGGGCCATGAGGATGATCAGGGGACTGGAGCACCTCCTGTATGAAGATAGGCTGAGAGAGTTGGGGCTGTTCAGCCTGGAGAAGAGAAGGCTGTGTGGAGATCTCATAGCAGCCTTCCAGTATCTGAAGGGGGCCTATAAGGATGCTGGGGATGGACTTTTCATTAGGGATTGTAGTGACAGGACAAGGGGTAACGGGTTAAAACTTAAACAGGGGAAGTTTAGATTTGATATAAGGAAGAAGTTCTTTACTGTAAGAGTGGTGAAGCACTGGAATGGGTTGCCCAAGGAAGTTGTGAATGCTTCATCCCTAGCAGCTTCCAAGGCCAGGTTGCACAGAGCCTTGGGTGGCATGGTTTAGTGTGAGGTGTTCCTGTCCGTGGCAGGGGGGTTGGAACTAGATGATCTTAAGTTCCTTTCCAACCCTAACTATTCTATGATTCTATGAAGTGGAATGTGAGGAGGTAGATACCAGTAGTTGCCTGCTCTGGACAAGTATGGCTAACTAGAGACCAGTAGCAACAACAGCAGATTTGCCTGTCTGTTCAGGGTGTCCAAGCCTGTCTTAAACACATAGTGAAAATATAACCAAAGACAAAGATTTCAATTATTTTTAACTCACATGCTCATTCACACATATGTTATTGCCAGCAAAAATGCAGCTTCCTCCAGAGTACAAATGAATTCTTAACTAGAGTCAGAAACCGTGGAGGAACAATGTACCATTGACTTCAGAACACCTACTTTTGAACTGGCTAATATAATTAAAGAGGTCTGCCAACTACATGAGCAAAGTTATTTTGCAGTGAAGTGAGAAATAAATCTGAACTGAATTGGTAACAGGTGACTTTATGATGATTTAAGTGCACAAAATGTAATTCAGGATATACTTTGTGAGTGGCTTTGAAATGCTTGAAAATATATCAGAGAGATGTTTAGGAAGACAGGCGGATCTTTCAGATTACCTTCTAATACTAATTATTCAAGTCCAAACCTCTTTCAAACAAGATCTCTTAAAGAAGTTCAGTTATAAATACACCAGAAGACACGCAGCAAAGAAAACAGATGGAGTAACTGGCTTTTTTTTTTTTTGGCAGGGTGTTCTCCAGTGATGCAGATTCCACTGGTTACAATACCTCCAAACAGGCAACCCAGGGAACTGGTGGAATTAATTTACGTGTATTGTGAAATAAGGAATCTGTAAATTAACAGAAAAAAAAGTTAATCTGTTTCTGAAATAAGGCATCTCTACTGGATTCTTGGCTCTGCTCTGCTGCCAGCTATTATCATCTGCAGAAGACTTGATCCCAGCTGACAACCTGCCCAACCCAAGAGGATCATATGTCTTCATGATTAGTTGAAAGCTGTGTACAGAGACAGACCTTTGGGGGATGGAGGTAAGTAGGTAGTAGGTGTTTTGGAACAGATGGTTCTTGCTTCTCTCCTATATGGAGATAAAATTAACTTTTCAATGATTACTTCTAGTCCACAGTGAATACACAGGAGGAGGATCTGCTCTATGGGTCTTTAAAACACGTTTTTTTGGTCTGCCTTGGACAGGACTCAAGGTAAGGAAAGATGTAGTTACCTGAGGTAAAGAAAGATGTATTTTTCATCAAAGCTGGGAAGTCATTATAGCGACATATTCAGTAAAAGTTTTCAAGGGTGTACTTTTACAGTAAGTTTTATATATAAGCTTAGATGAACTTGTGCATAGTGCTACATTTGTAAATCAGAAAAAAACATCTGTCCTTAATACATGAGGGAATAAGGAGAATAGGAAGCTAAGCCTTGCTATTATTCTTCTCAATAAGCTTTTTCACTTTCTTAAGCCAAATCTTTCTTCTACCTCCTCTTGTGGTCTTGAAGAAATAGCAGGTAAAAGTATTTTCCCTACAGGACTTACCAAGTTTGCTCCTAGGCCTGACAGAGGCTACACTCCTTGTAATGATGTCCTCTCCTTGGAGATGTCCCTGAATAGAAATTTTGTAATGCTGATCTTTTTGAAAACATGCACATTTTGCCACAGTATGTGGGCTTACTTAAAGGATGCTTTCAAAGAACATTTATCCTTCTTGACACAGCAGTTTGTAAAATGCAGGAGTCCAAAGGATTGTTTCCATCCATTTCATATTAATTCCTACATCTGGAGACAATTAACAGTTGTCCCCACAACACAGCAGACTTTGATGCAACAGGTTCTTTTAGCCACCTTCCCATGCAGGAGAAAACTCAGACAACTGATTGACTCTTTTTGTAGGCATCAGACCATTTACACATAAATAAGTCAGTTTTCTTACCCTGGGTCTGGATAAGCTCCTCCAACTGCAGAACCATTCAACAAGACATGTATCACTCCAGAACTGTGCTGTGCATACTGCAATAGATAACAAGGTTTTTTTTAAAACTTACAGATTTGTTACACAACTTGGTATTGTATTGCAAGCATCAACAACCAAAGAGTTTTATCAAGAAGACATATCAGAATTGTGAAAATAATACTAAACTAGCACCCTAGCAGGTCACTGCAGTAGAGGATAAGAACTAAATAGCCAGAGCATTAAATTAATACATCTAAAACTATTTTCTCACAGCTATAAATAGTTTCTTCAGCATAGGAAGAAAGCTTTTTGGCACTCTGTGTTGGGTTTGATCTGTGAATTATGCTTAATATATACTAACGAAGCTAACAGAATTTTAACACATCATCTAGCTAAGGTGAAAGTAAGGTTCCTCTTGCTAGAACACTGCACCCAGTGTAAACCAGAGTATTTGTATCAGAGGAACTAATCTAACTCAGTTACAAACTTAAACCTGGTCTGATCCCATGATGTTTCCCTGAATCACCCAGGATACACTCAGTAATGTATGAAGTCAGCACTAATTAATTATTTACAGTGACTGAGGCCATCCTCCAGAAAGATTCCACTGCATTGTTTTCACATTCCTCCGTAGTAGGGCAGGATTCATAGTCCAGTTCTGTAGGAAGGCATGTGATTTATGCTATTAGAGAAATGATTAGGACTGTAAAAAGTGATACTAGAAAGCAATTAAATATATTTGTGCATTACTTACTGAACATACAAGATGGTCTGACACAACACTGAAAGCTGACTGTATTTTTTTCTATCATTTTCCATTCTGTGCACTTCACGTAAACAGTGACATTCTGTGGATTCAATAATTTGGCCAAAACAGCTATAACTCTGTATCTGGGATGCAGAGAGCTCTGCATTCAGAGGATTAAGATGGAGGTTTATCTCCTGTGCCATACTGTTTAGATTTCACTGTGTGCTCCCCTGACCACAACGTTACATATTCACACAAAACAGAAGAGAATGAGATAGTGAAGCTCACTCTGATTTTTCATGGAGTAAGAGCAAAACTAGGTCCTCCAGAACACAGCAGTTGTTCTCCATTGTGGTTTTAAACACAGATGTTTAATATAGTACACATTGTCTTACCAGTGCTGTTTGCCTGCCCACACCAGTTTAGAAAATCTCCAAGGAAGCCAAACAGAGTATCAGCCAGAGACATGTAGCGCCGGCCCCTGCCAGCAAAGCTGTTGACTAGCAGATGATTATTTTCCCAGAAGAGAGACTACATAAAAAAAGGGGGGGGGGGAAAGAAGAAATGAACAAATGAAACATCACTTGGCCATGGACACACTGAGATTATGGGGTGCTGAAAACAGTTTTAAACATGTTTTGGTATTAGTTCAAAATCAAGCTAATAACTTGAAATGTTACCTATATCTTTAATGGAACAAAGTTGTTTGGGGTTCTTTTGGTTTAGTTTGGTTTTTTTTTACAGTGATGTAAATTCTGATCACTAGAAGCTTCAGGAGTATTTATACCATGATAGGAATAGATATAGACTTATATTACGTATACTTAGGCCTATCTTTGCCTTCCTCAGCAGACAGATTTAGGAAAAGGGAGAAAAAAGGGAGGACATTTATAAGGCAGATATATTTTACTGGGATTCTCTCTCAGTGCTATGTTGGCTTATGGTGTGAACAAAATCACTCATCTAGCTCTTATTTCTGTGTTTGCAGAACTCTTTCATGAATTAAGCTATGTTGACAGCAGTATTTGTTGGGTTTGCTTGTATCATTTAGAGATAAGGAATAACTGTGCTAAATGAAAAACTGCTTTAAAGCACCATCTTTTAGAGAAAGCCAAAGCACACATTCTGATGGTGTGAAGAGCTGCGGTTTTTGCATTTTCACAGTTCTCTGCAACTGCCAGCACATCAAACCCTTACTGTTTTCTAGCACATAATGGAGTCCTGTCCCTTTATGCTTATGTTTGTTTAACATGTCAATATTTAACATGTCATTGCCCTGAGACTTGGCAGTGAGGACTGGAAGCAAAAGGCAACAGCAGGCACAGCAGGCGCAGACAGAGCACCTAACTTGAGGAAAAGTAGAAGTAGAGGTTCAGGAACTATGACAAAGCACCCAATACAGCAGGAAAAATGGGAGATCTTTGTAAAAAAATAGGGAAGTTGCTGAAAAGTTACTGCATAAAATAAATGCAGCCAAACGCATTGAAAAATGCCATCAAGCCAGAGTCTCATTTGTAAACTACAGACAGGTCAAAAATAATGAATCATGAGTCAGCCACATAATGACTCTTGGTCAATTTTGAACTGTGTCATGGAAAATTTGCTCGATGTCACAGGACTGTTAACATAACATTAATAATCATTACCTTGTTAGGTGGAATTGTGTGCAATGACAGGTTGATAAATAATTCATAGTCCTTAGGTAGAATGTTGCAAGGATCCTTGTTAATAAATGCATTTTTAAATGCTTCCCATATCTCTGAACAGTTTTTCTCCCTGTAATCATTGAAACAAATAGCAGAGTTTTCTCAAAGCAGAGAAAGGAAGTTATTTGTTCTCAAATTCTTCAAATTCCCAAATTAAAACCACTACAAGTTTAAGATAGAAAACTGAAGTCAGAGTGGTAGAAAACTTGCAATCCAGGAAGAGCATATACATTTTGTCTTATTCTGACTCCTAACAGCAGCAGATTAGGAAGAAATAGCAATGAAAATATTAGGATTGACAGTGTTGAATTAGATACACATAGTAATTCAACAAAAATCTGACAAGGTACACTCTGCACAATGACCTTATTATCCAGCATTGTAGAAATACTAAAGAAAACAGCTTTCTTTGAAATTTTCCAGATTGAAAATGCCATTTCAATTAAAGCATAGCTAAACGTGTAAACCTACTGAAACATAAAATTACTCTTAAAATGTCAGATTCAAATACAAGAGTTGTTACTGGAAAGTTTTGATAGTAGAATAATGGTTTTGACGGAGAGATATTTTCTGTGTATATAAGCCCTAGGATTATGCAACTTTACCTTGCTGGAAGGAGTACAGTGACCGCGTGGGACATGTACCGTCACTGCGCAGCAGCTACAAGAACATTGTTAGGATTCAGCATTGTGAAGGGAGGCTTGAAATAAGATGCTAGGCTGTGCACTTCGACATTTCCCTTCTGCCAGCTCTGCCCTGGGGATAATAATCTCCGGAAGGACAGGACAGGCCATCTAGGAAGTGTATCTCTCTGGATTTGCTGGATCTTATCTGTCACAGCTCTGAGCCTGCCTGTAGTAATTAAAAAAAGAATTGCTACTTTCACCATTTTCCCATAGTACCTTCCCCACATATGCTGCGACAATGTCTATGCTTGGAATACTCTGCAGAACAGAATAATGTATGTTAAGAGCATACAGCATCCTAATGTGAACAGCTGTAACTGCAAAGCTCTAGCTGAAACAACAGTAGTCCTGGTAAGTAAACCAAACATTACCATTAAGTGTTTTGCTCATTTAATGTCATCCATAGACATCAGGGTTTCTGCTGGCGTTATACCTCGTGACATCCTTTAAGGAGCTGCTTTGTGATGCTGAATGTCACAGATACTTTAAAGGACCCCTTGTGATGAGCTAAGCAGCTCCCATGCAGGAAACAGATCACAGACTCTCTTACAGTTATCCCTAGTCATGCTTCCAACAGCTATATAAAAAATTCCAAAATATCATAAGCAAATATGGGATCTTGATCTGATCTTCAGTGATGCAACACCACCCTTGTTCAGTAGTTACAATGTTTAAATAGCTTTACTTGATAAAAGGATTTGCACCCTATTTCTGATTTCAAGGTGTTAAATTTTAGCTTCTGATAATTGTGTATGTCTCATTCTGCTAAAGAGCTGTCTACTGTAAGCACTCCTTATTCATGCCAGTACTTGTCAATTATGATCAACTGAACTGTTAACACCTTTCCTGACAGTTGAATCCATCAGTAATTTTCTGGTTAATTCACATATTGCATTTTGTTTTCTTTATGTCTTCTCCTCCAGGTTTGAACAGCTTGCACACCAAAAGGATTATTCTGCTCCATTACTCAAAATTTCTTAGCTGGCAAAAACACTTTTTGAAGCTACAGGGTGGGGAAGGACTGTAGTTCAGACAATACCTTCCAATCTTAATAGACATTAATAAGTCATATTAGATTTATTTCATACTAGTCAGTCAAAAAAAAATGTTTTCAGAACTTCCATTATATACTGCAAATAAAGAAATATGGGGAAATGCACTACAGGAACATTTGTGTTACATAGCACGCTCCTATAAGAAATCAGATTTTCATTCACATCCCTCTCTTCCAAATGACATTCTACATTTTGTAAAATGCCTCTCTTAATTGCCATTTTTCATCTTTTTTAAGATAAGGAAAAGTTTTTCTTATGCTTATATAGACACCTTTATGTTTTAATTGTGCTGCAGTGTAAAGGCATGCCATGCTAGCTTCTCTTCTGTTAGCAAAGTAGTTTTAAAAAATTATTCTATTTGCACATAAATTCAGAAGCAAAACCTACCCAGGTGGCTATTCCTCTATAAAAGCTAGCCTGGGGGCAATTAAGAAACAAACAATGAATAAAAAGGGTTACAAATAATTAGAGTATCTGTTTTGCACTTGTACAACAAGAAATTTCCATTCTGTTTAGATTACACTATTTGCTTATGGACCTCAAGGAAAGAGAAAAGAACACATCATATGAAATTAATTGTGTAGCTCTTCATTTTATAATGGTATTTGGACCTTATTTCAGGAAAGCAGTGCTAATGTCCAGCCTGGCTTCAGGCTATTCTGAGAAAGAATACTTTGATGAATGTGTTCAGACTTCTCAATTTTAAAGTTATAGTGTGAAAATGTCACAGGAATTAATTAGACCACAAAACAGTCATAAACATAAGACATATAGAAATACTTTTTAAGAACACTCTATTTATATTTCTAAAAGCCAAAATCAGTTAATGATAAAGTTAACATTTCCAGAATAACAATTCCTATGCTGCTTTTCTAATGTATTTGTATTATTAGTCATGTCCTGCTTCACATATAAATGAAGTGACATCTGTTAACTCCAACAAGAACTCTACCTATCTAAAGCCTGCTGCAAACCAGAATTCATATACTTACACAACTATTAACTGACTTAAGTTTTCATAGTTGATAGCATATATTATATTGTAGGCATGTGGAACACTATAGTTAAAGTTTACTGGCACCTTCCACAGTAATGTGTTTATAAAATTGCCAGATTGGAATTCTTCAACTGAAATTTTGGTACCATTTTATTTGCATTAAGATGATTTCTTCTTTCACGGGGAACCGAACCAAAATGCTTCTGATAAGAGTGTTATTAGGAAGAAACGTCAGTTTGCCTTTGTAAAAAGCCATTAACTTATTTTCAGTCCTGTATCTTCCTCTTTTGCAGCAGGAACTGAAAATGGGAGGTTGGCGGAAGGAGGTGATATTTGCTGATATAATGCAATATAATCTAACCCTGTTTAAGACCATGCTTGAGTGCTGCAGACCCACCCAGGCCACCTCTGCAAACACCTCTTCAAACCAGCAGGAAAAAATTAAGCTACAGAAAAAAGAACTGAACTCCAGGAGACTGTCCTTATTAATATCTTCCATTTTACCAAAGCCCAAACAATGTTAAGGAAAGAAAAAAAAAAGTGGTCATTTTAGCAAAGTGTGTCACTTATCTCCAGTTAGAATCATAGAAGGATAGAATAGTTAGGGTTGGAAAGGACCTTAAGATCATCTAGTTCCAACCCCCCTGCCATGGGCAGGGACACCTCACACTAAACAGTTCTGTGTAATTAACATAGACAATGAAAGCTCATGGGTAATCATACTGCAGCAGTTGATTACTACTTGATTTTTGAGGTGGATGAGCTAAATAATCTCTTTCAGTACCATAGGATAGCTACAAAACGTGGTGCTTTCCTTCTTACATGACCTGGCTGACATACAAGGCATGCAAAGTAAAGCTGGTCTTCCCAGGAGCACTGTCAGATTTGGTACTTAAGAAATAGAGTCCCCTTCATTTCTGTGTGTTCTCCTTACAGAACACTGTGGCACCAGGTGGAAATGTGAAATAAAAAATTGAAGGACTAAAAATCTTGCTTTAATTACACTACTTTTATTAATATGACATCTGTCAAAGTTCATTTTTTGTTTCCAGACAGCTACATTCATGTTGGCTTCAATAGGATCACTTTCATGGCTAGGAGTGAAGCATGAGGCTTCTGATTAACAACCAGAACACAAAAAATAATACAGAAACAAGCAAAACTTACCCGACAGCAGGATTCACAATCCTAATATAGTCATAGCATCTTCCAACGACAATACTTTCCAGGTTTTGTGTTGTACCTTCACCTTTCCATTTCCCCCCCTGCACTTCTAAGAAGCTGTTCATAAACAGAACAGAGACAAGTAAGAGAGACAAAAAAAGGTTTTTCATCATGAATTCCTGAGAAAAACAAGTTCTTAAAAAAAAAAAAAAAAAAAAAAAAAAAGAAGAAGAGGATTAAATGATACAATTGACATGGACACCTGCAGGCTTAAAGTTTAACATTTTCAATACTGGCTATAGTTCTTTACACAGAAGACGAACTTAGACAGAAATCTGAAACTTGCTGGGACTGTAATATAACTATTTCCTGGAACGATTACAGCACAGGGATACATCACTTCCTCAAATCTAACTGTTCCCCGCTCAAAAAAACCGAGACTTTTAAGGTCATGATATTGCCACCTGCTGATAACTGAGAAGAATTACAGTTTATTTCAGTAAATTGACGACAAATCTCTTGCCGCTTCAGTACTTATGGTAAGTCTGCTCAATATTCATTGCCATGCTACACCTTCCTCAAACATCACAAGTGCATGAAAGCAACATGCTTTAAACAGTTTATTTTCATTTCAGAGAGGCTATACTTTTTACTTATTCTTTTACTGCATATATTTCTCTAATGGTTGAAAAAATGCTGAAATATGTATCAAGAACAACGACAAATAAGAAATATGCAGATAAAGCAATGATTGCATAAATATCCAAATTCTCAGGTGATCTATTACACAGCAGGGGTAACATTCGTCAGCTCATTTTTCACCTTTCCGCTGGATACTGATAGCAACATTTTGGCGTGACGAGTTTTAAAGTCTTCATGAACAAAAGCACCTTGCAGGCATGTTCTCAACCAGAATGAGAACCAAAAGGGTTGCCATACTTCCTGTGCACTGAAGAAATCTCTTCAACTTCTAGGGTTACTGTTATCCTCCCTCCAGCTTCTTTTTCCTAAGTGCCTTGCTAAATCATCAAACGGCATCAGTTAATCTAATCTTCTGTAAATATTCTGTGCACATACAGCTACACTACTTTTCTCTCCTTGAGAAAAAAAATAAAAAAGTATTTTTTCAACCTTAATTTGCCCATGGACTCACATTTCTGAGGAATATGCTGCTTCCTTTGCTCTTTCTATTACACGGCCTCCACGCCTCTGTGAATATCTACATCTTAATTATTTATGTACTTAATTTATATAGTGTCATGCTTACATTGAAACATTGGTACTCAGCTGATGGATTCTGCCAAAGGCAAAATCTTGCTCATCACTGAATAAATTGCTGATGACAGATTTCTTTCATAAACGTGTTATAAAGATATCACCTGGGTAGAAGCAATCCCAGGCACAGTTACAGGTTGGGCAGAGAAGAGATTCAGAGCAGCCCTGCGGAGAATGACTTGGGGGTGTTGGTCAATGAGAAAATGAACATGAGCCAGCTTCAGTGTGCGCTCACAGCCCAGAAAGCCAACTGTATCCTGGGCTGCATCAAAAGGAGTGTGACCAGCAGGTCAAAGGAGGTGATCCTGCCCCTCTACTCTGCTCTCGGGAGACCTCACTTGGAGTATTGTGTGCAGTTCTGGTGTCCTCAACATAAAAAGGACATGGAACTGTTGGAACAAGTCCAGAGGAGGGCCATGAGGATGATCAGGGGACTGGAGCACCTCCTGTATGAAGACAGGCTGAGAAAGTTGGGGCTGTTCAGCCTGGAGAAGAGAAGGCTGTGTGGAGATCTCATAGCAGCCTTCCAGTATCTGAAGGGGGCCTATAAGGATGCTGGGGAGGGACTATTCATTAGGAACTGTAGTGACAGGACAAGGGGTAATGGGTTAAAACTTAAACAGGGGAAGTTTAGCTTGGATATAAGGAGGAAGTTCTTTACTGAGAGGGTGGTGAGGCATCGGAATGGGTTGCCCAAAGAAGTTGTGAATGCTCCATCCTTGGCTGTGTTCAAGGCCAAGTTGGACAGAGCCTTGGGTGGCATGGTTTAGTGTGAGGTGTTCCTGTCCGTGGCAGGGGGGTTGGAACTGGATGATCTTAAGTTCCTTTCCAACCCTAACTATTCTATGATTCTATGATTCTATGAAAGATAACCAGTAGGTCTATTGCCTGCAGCAGAGTCTTCAGAAAAGATAGATTTACTCAGAAAAGGATGTGCAGCATTGTGCTTGATATGGTGGAAACATGGTAAACGCTGTACTTCGGTTACCTCTCTGATGCTTTTTCTTCACATTTCTCTTCCTAACCTCTCTGAAACATGGCCATGCTGATAGGGCACCAGCATATTAATCAAACGGTTTCAAGTTACTGCTTTGGATTCAGGACTAGAGAGGAGAATAATCGATGGGAGTCAATGTTTTTATTATCAACTTTGCTGCAACCAAATTTTGTTCAGTTACTTCTGGGCTAACAGAAACCAGAGGCATCACTGATGGGACCTTCTATTTAGAACAGGGCAGAAATTGTCATGGAGTTTTGCATCAAGACTAAAACTTCTGCTTAAATTATATGGTATAAATTGAAAAGACACAGATGGCTATCAAGTTTTGTATTAGCCTTTCTCTAAGGACACACTGGGTTAGGACTATTCAACTTCGGGAAGATGTGGGTGCTGCTCAGTGGTGTTCTCCAAAAAAGAGATGGCCTGACACAACATCCCAGAGGGAATGGAAATGAGTCCAACAACTGTTGCGATCCCCATCTCATCCTATTGAGCTGACTTTCCTCAGTGGCCACTTCTAGAAACAGAGCATCAGTCCAGAAGAGCCTCTGATTTGACTCAGCCCAGCCATTTTTAATATATGTTCTTAGTTTTGATTTAAATTCTTCATATGATGGATAAACTAACACACCTCCACGGAAATTGTGCAATGGTTTGTTAGCCTTGAGTGTCAAACCTTCTATCTGGCTTGAACTTTTAGCTTCCAGTCATTGGATCACATGATGTCTTTGTTACATTAATGATCTACCCTCAGAAATCTTCTATCTGTGGAAAGTCTTGCAGAAAAGGACCAAGCCTCCCTTTAAACTTGTCCATGAAAATGTCAGTATTTTAATCCCATTATCAGCCAATTTGCCTTACTGTACATTAAGTACTGTACTGTACTGCCAATTTGCCTTACTTGCCTTCACTGCCACAGACTGTCCCATCTTGCCTCTCAAGCTCTGGCAGTTCATGCTGGATGCCGATCGCTGTCCCTCACTCTCTGCCCCTCTCTCTTAGAAGAAGTTATTGCCCATGAAGGACAGTCAGCAAAATTAGCAGCAAAGCTGCTCTGGAAATATTCTAGTTCACAAACTGAATATTAACTCAAACGATCATGAAATTCAGCATATGTTTATCTTCTGCAGCCCTGGAAGCTGAGGAACGGACACGTTCTCTCTTGTTATTTCTACCAGAAGGGAGTGGTAACTTCCAGCAGAGGAAGGTGCAACAGGAGGGAACGTTAATCCTCTATTACTACTCAGGCATTAATTGCTGACAGAATAACCCTAATTCTGCATGACTTCATGCTTTTGGCCTGGAAATAAGATCTTGGAACTGCTCATACTGACAAGCTCCTCTGTAAGCAACGAACCTCACCAAACATTATTCTGGCGGGCTTGTGTTTTTTGTGCGTAATTCTACTTACAGCAGTAACCCAAGGCCCCAGCTGCTCCCTAGTATGCTATGATACACTCTCTGCGCAAGAAATGCACAAGCCCAAAGCCAGAGCTCTGCTTATTAGCCAAGCAGTAAATACAACCACCTGGCCAGCTGTGCAAGACCTCTGCTTTGCCTTTTTCTTC
Organism: Psittacula echo; assembly: GCF_963264785.1. Lineage (NCBI taxonomy): Eukaryota > Metazoa > Chordata > Aves > Psittaciformes > Psittacidae > Psittacula > Psittacula echo. Next base: position 16,148,469 of record NC_137735.1, on the reverse strand, counting down.
TCTCACGCTGTCAGGGTCCGACTGGGGGAAACCCCAGTGTCGGACCCTGTTTCAGTTCGTGATCCCAAGAGTGAAATTAAGACGCAAACGAGGTCAAGTACCATAATCGATTAGTTGGTTTATTACAAAAATACAGTTATTATAAAAAAAGGGAAATTATTGTAATAAAGCGGATAGCGATAGGACAGATTGGAAAAAAGGTAGAAAATGAAGCAAGGATTCAGGGTGCAGAGAGAAAGAGAGATAGTCACCACCATGGATCCAGTGGTGTCCCCGGGATCCACTTTCGTCATCGTTGGTGGTGGGAGTTCTTCAGGGTTCATAGTCGGTATCGGAGCAGAGGGTCCCCCAAGAGTTCATGGGAGGGGGGTGTCCTCGTGGAGGCGTTCTTCTAGAGTCCCCCTGAAGGTACCCCGTGGAGTGTGTCTTATGCAGTTGCCTCACAGTGATGTCTCATGGTGGGTGCCCTACAGGGTCTGTAGTAGTCATCGGTGGAGTGTCCTTACCGAGATGTCCTTCTGGAGTCATCCTCATTGCAATGGCTCCCTGGCAATGTGCCTCTCACTGATTACCTTTTCCCTCTTTTATAATGAGTTGGGGGGAGTACCTCTGTTCTTCATGTCATGTATTACTAGTCTCTGGTGGACCAGTTTCCCTGGTCTTGCAGACAGCTCTTCAACTGCATGTGTCTGCACACACACAGGTGTCTGCAGCAATTCTTGAGATAATGGGTAGCAATTATTCACACCAATGGTAGAGTTAATGGAAGGAAGAGTCTTTCCCACTTATCCCTCAGGCAACAGAGGGTGAAGTCCCAGTTCAGCTCCTCACACCCTTATCCCAGGCAATGGATGTTGGACTCTTATCTCAACTCCTCCCACCCATCTCTGAGACAAAAGATAGGTGGATTTCCACCTCAGCTTCTCAGACCAACCTTTGAGACAATGGACAGTGAGTCTGATTTCAGATCAGTCTCTCACACATGTGTAACTTCTTCCTCAAAGTTGTACAAATTTAACCTTCCAAGATTCATACATATTTGCAAATATGATTTAAGTAGGCCAGCATGTCCAAAAGTCCTTTGAGGTGGAAAGGAAGAATGGAAAAGGAAACACCCAATACCATAATTGCTTAAGCCTCATTTCCTTAGATAAAGAGCTAAAAAGATTATTGTGCACAGTGTGATCTAGATAACCCTCATTGCATGGTCTCTCTTTCTCAATTCACTATCTACTACTTTTACCAGCAACAATTTTACGTTTTATACCCAGGCATTAGTTCATTGAGGAATACTGGAATAACAACATATTTGTGCCCTTGCTCAAAACACTTCAATCTGTTTACAGTTGATTGCTTACATCTATAAATTTGTGAGTTTTTAGTGTATTTAATATCTGCAATGTAGATTTTGTTCAGTAATAGCTTTTGGTCAGAAAGTCTGCTGCATTTATTACATGTCTGACAGTACGTTTTTGGGACACTTACTATACATTGCCATGCTGGTCAGCAGTTTTACCACACATTGCCTTGTTGGCTGACAGCTACACTTTTTTCTCAAACTGGGTGTAATCTCAGTTCTGCTAAGTGTTTCTGCTGTTTTAGAATTGTTGCATGGGCAGATGAGTATCAAAAGCTGGTGTTCCTGCTTGTCTTAAGATGTTAAACGCATTAAACTCTACCTATTTGGCACCGATGCAGCAAGAAGTTGGGTGCAGATTCTCTGCTGCAGCTCATTTTGGGCCACGCATGTCTGCAGAATAGTTTGGGTTGGAAGGGACCTTAAAGATCATCCAGTTCCATGGGCAGGGACACCTTCCACTAGACCAGGTTGCTCCACTCAGCCTGGCCTTGAACGCTGCCAGGGATGGGGCATCAAGCTGCACTAGGCTGGATGTTAGGAAAAATTTCTTCACCGAGAGGGTGACCAGATATTGGAACAGGCTGCCCAAAGAAGTGGTGGAATCAGTCCTTGAAGTGTTCAAAAAAGGTGATAATGAGGCCCTTAGTGACATAGTTTAGTGGTAGCCTTGGCAGTGCTGGGGTAATGGTTGGACTTGATGATCTTAAAAGATCTTTTCCAACCTAGCTGATGCAATGATCCACAACTTTTCTGTACAACCTGTTTCAGTACCTCACCGCCCTCACAGTGAAGAATTTCTTCTCTATTTAATCTTTAAGCCATTAGCCCTTGTCCTGTCACTACAGGCCCTTATAAGAAGCCCCTCTCCAGCTTTCCTTTAGGTCCCCTTCAGTTATTTCCCCACAAACACCACTTCCTATGTTCCTCTTTACCCCTCACGCACTCTAATCTCCAAGCTTGCTTAAACGAAACGAGTTGTCTTGACTTCCTGTGACGCCCAATACAATTTTTAACTCCTTCCCAAGGCAGAAAACCTCCTGTGCCTCGCAGGTGCCGGGTCACCCCGTAGGCCTCAAGACCCGGTACCAAGAGGCAGCAGCCCAGGACCACTTCCTGCGGCTCTGGTCAGCCTCCCCCCTCTCCCCGCATTATCATGGCTGGGCGCTGCTCTCCGTGCACAGACGCAGATCAGCCACGCTCCCCTGAATCACACCAGCCCCAAGCCCAGCCCCGCCGCTGAGGGCCCGCCTCCAACCCGCCACCGCCTGCACACCGCGGGACGGGGCGGGGCGGGGCCAGCAGCGCATGCGCACTGTGGCAGGCCGCTCTCGGCGGCGCATGCGCGGTGCGGATGTTAGCGCCGCCGTTAGTGCCGCGGCTCTATGGGGAGAACATGGCTCCCTTCCCTGAGGAGGTGGATGTTTTCTCGGCTCCGCACTGGCGGATGAAGCAGCTCGTGGGGCTCTACTGCGACAAGGTAGCGATGGGGGTGGCCTCTGCCCCGCGCCCCTGAGGCGGGAGGGAGGATTTCAGTAGTGCGCAGCTGTCACCGCCCCGCCGCCCCGGCCCCGCCGGCAACTTCTCCTCAGCGCTGCAGCGGGGCTCCGGGTGCCCTGGCCCTTCCCGCCACGAGCAGCGGGGCTGCTTGTGCCGCCTTCCCCGCCGCGCCCCGCTCGGCCGCTTCACACCCGCGCTCCCGTCGCTTCTCGTGCCCCAGCGGCTGCGCGCCGGCTCTGGCGGGGTGTCCTGTTCTGCTCGGCGGGGACCACGCCTTCTCAGCGGGCCGCGGGGCAGGGTGGCCGGCATCACCCCCCGGACTTGCAGCCCCGGGGCCGGCCGCGGCGCAACAGCCGCCGCTTTGCTGAGGAGGGCGGTGTGGGGGCAGGCGGCGTGACCGCCCGTTCTCGTTAGTTAACCAGTGCCAGGCACCGATGCGGTGCGTAGTACTCGCTAGCGGTCTGCAAGCCGCTGTGCTCTCGTTTATATGCGCAGCGATTAACTGGCGAGTAGCTTAAAGATACTTTAGGTAGGGTTTTTAATTTTAACTATATATAACTTTACTCTTGGACAAAAGTTAATTTCTATTTTTGCATCAGGGTATTTAGTAGTGAAGGCTGATGTGTCACCTGAAAAAGAAACTTTGCTGCAGCAGCTTTGAGTGGAATGGAAGGGTTTCAGGAAAACACTTCAGAGCCAGTACTAGTACTGAAAGTAGTAGTGCCTCCCATCTCTGGGCATAAATGACTGTTTGAGCGACCAGATTGGCTAGCAGACATTTAAAAGGAGGGTGAAGTTACATGAGAGATAGTATAATGGCTTACTGCTGCCAGCAGGATGGGGAGTTCGCGCTTCCTTCCCCTGTTTTCCCCATGCCACCTTGTACTGCTCTGGGGCTCATGAGCTCCCTTCGTATAAGCCTGTTCAATTTGGTGATAGGGTAAAAAAAACGCGAGTTGTTTTTTGCTGGGTTAGCTAACTGAACAGGCTGGGCAGAGGGGCTGGGAGGGGAGAGGGTGAGAATTTGTGTAATTTCACTGTTCCTTCTATCTGAGTGCGTTTGCAGTTTATTTTTAATCTATAGTGGCATGAGAACTTGTGATATCTTAACGGAGTGGATTTTACATGAAGGGAAACAAACACGTGGGGCTCTCTGCCTCCTGACTCCCAGCAACAGTATTAGCATGTTGCTGACAGCAGCTAAACAGGTTTTGTTTGAACCTCAGATACAGTAGTCATTTAGGTTTTGTTCCTAGGGACGCATTTCTGTCACTTTTGAGCCTCCCATGAAGTTCTGACCAAATTTACCATGACTTGGTAAAAGTAAAACTGCTTGGGCAGGAATGATTCTTTTTCCTAAATGTTGGCAAATCTGATTAAAGCTATGTGGTTTGCAATAAGTATTATATTTCATTTTCTAAAAGTTTTCATACAGGGGTTTGCTTGCTTCTTTTTTCTTTTGAAGAAGTGCATGCAGGAATGAATGAATACTTCAGAAAGTGCCAGTCTTGCACCCTGTAACCCTGTTTCAGAACTTGGAGACTGTGACCTTTGTATTAGAGTAATGCTAGCTTTGCATCAGAAAAAACTCTGAACTGTTTGCCTTTCCTTCTTGTGTGATTGAAATGTAATTAGATAAGACTGTAGTTCTGCTTACACAGCAATTATAATCTCTAAAGCCATTGTTTTTATAAATTTAGTTCGTCCTTGAGGGGTCTTTAATTTTGTGAGTTACATGTTAGCTGCGGTTTCTCACGATCCCTGTACACTGCAATAGCTGTCTGTTAGTGGCTGAATTTAGTAAATTTCACCAAATATTAGTGAGGGTGACAGGGGTGCATTCATGCTTTGCTTTCCAGGGGAACAGCTATAATGTTATTGATGGGTTAAGTATGTAGGTACTTAAATAATCTTTTAGGGCAGCGAGAGACACCGTTTATTTTGTTCTTCCAGGACTTGTTGTGAGATAGAACAGTGAATCAGAGGTTTAAGATGTTTGGTGCATTAGGAAAGTTACCTACGTTTTTAACTGTTGCTAGCAGAGATCTCACTGTATGGTTGCTGCATTCTTAAGTGGCATTTTTGCCTGTGTTGTACATGGTTCCCTGGACTTGGATAATAACTAAAATTCTGTTTAGTAAGAAAACCCACAACGTTATCAGATCTGTTGCCTACTCTAAGTAGATTCTTTAAGTCCTCAGAGATTGTACCCCCCTGTAGGTAGTGGGGTGCTACAGCAGGCAGTCTTTATAGTTGAAATGCTTTTCCTAATGCCTGATGTCATCTTTGCTACAAATAGAGCAGATTCTGTATTCCTATCTCCAGTGAACTGCTCTTCATTTTCAGACAGATCTTGTGCCGATTGGCAGATTGTAGCTGTGTCCTCAGTTTTAGTTACGTGTCTTCTGGCTTGAGCAAACGGATTCATTCTGCTTCATCACATAGGTCAGGCTTGTTGTATCTCAGTGTACTTGTTGCTTTTGTGAGGACAAAGCTGCTGTTCTGTAACAATTCAAGCTATCTGACCACCGCTGTTATGACTGCTTGGCTTTCTTGCTCCCATCAGCACTTGAAGTGACTCACAAAGGCTCACAAAAGCTGGCAAAACCCATTTCCACCCCCTCACCCTCCCCATCCTCTTCCCCCAAGCATGATGGTTTTTCTGCTGAGGTACTGCTGCCAGAAAGAGCTGGTCAGTTGTGCACTGAAGCCAGTATGAGGCAGAGGGTGGGACTGTGGCAGCCAGCAAATAGATTGGCTTAAGCTACTGTGAAACCTCAGTCTAATTATGTCTATGTTTTCCTGAAATCTGTTGTGCAAAATGGGAAACTGCTGGTGTTGAGTAGAGCAGATGTGTTTTGGATGTGTTATTTGTGTTATTCTGCAATCTTTTTTTTTTAACAGCAGAATGCTCTCCTTGTGCTTCTTTATAATCCCTTGCTTCTTCGAGGACTGATTCTCAGATTTCCTTTCATATATATGTCCTTTCATATATGTCGTTAGTCGTCTATCCTGTGTGTAGAAGCATGCACTTCTCCAAGTCGGCATGTAGAGACTGTTGCTGTTGTCACATTATGGTCTTGTGTAGCACTTGTATATTACCAGCTTTCCTGCTTTCCCAGCTGTGGCTGAAATTATCGTATCTGTCATGAGGCAGCACAGATTTCAACTGATCATGTGTTGAAAATGCCATTGTGGTTTGGCTGGAAACAGTGGTAGCTATGGCTTGAAAGCACCATTTGCGAGGGCTTGAGCCACCTTGTGATTTCCTGTGGACTGTGTTAGTTTGCTCTAAGGCAAAGCAGTATCAAAAACCTTTGAGAAAGCATGATCTCTAACATAAATCATCTTCCTCTTAAGTAGTTCAATTATCAAAAGGAAATCAGATTCTTTCTTCTAAACAAATCTGTACTGGCTGATAGTTACTTCATTAGCTACAAGATCAGGGCTAAAGGAGCAGATACTGGTCTTGACACGTACTGCGATTAAGTTTTGGCTGGGCCTTCCCCAGAGACAAGGCAGTTGGTATTGCTCTATGGGATTTCAAACTTCGTGCTGTTTTGTGGAGTTACTGAAGCTGAAGAATATATTTTCAAATCTGGGATCGCCCAGCAAATTTAGGCTGCTTTAGGAAAATGAATAAGAGAAATAATTACGCTTTGAATGCTGTAGTGCAAATTATTGGTGATTGTGCTCGTGGTTTTTTGTCTGCTTCTCAAAAGTAGGGAGAGACTTCATACTGTGACTGGGTGGATCTGTCAATGGGCTGCTGCTGGAAGGGTTAATTGTTGATGATGTCCTCTGTGCTTGTCTGGCCCCTTGATGAGCAGCTACTTCATAGGGTGCACTGAACCGAAAGGTGATTCAGTAAAACCGGCTCACTAAGAGGTCGAACAAGCTCCAGAATCAGGTTGACAGTATTGTAGGAGGGAAAAGGACTAACTGTTGCCCAAATAAACAGCAGCTTGAATAGCTCAGCTTTATTGTGGAACCTTTGGGTGTTTGATCAAAAACATCTGAGGTCCTCCTCCTGTTTGCCTGACTTCAGTCTTCCGTGATCTTGCCTTTCTGCAGAAGATCTCTGCAGTTATTTTTCATGGTTCAATAATCACTTTGGCTAGTTATTCCAGGAAATTCAGATCAATTTTGTCATGTTCTGCTGACTCGAATGCATTGAACTTGTATAAATATTTAACGAGTATTTTTCTTTTCTAGCCTGTACTTCTGACTCCTTGTTAAAAATTGCCATAAATATTTTTCTAATTAATTTCCTCATGAAGACTTGAGCAAAGACATCTAATTTTGCTGTTGTCATCTCTGCCTTTCCTGTTAAATAGTTGACTTAAAGTATCCTTTTTCTTCTTTTACATATGTATATATCGGCTTCTTTTCTGTTTTTCTGTGTCTTCCTTTGAAATCTAAATGCTGTTGTGTTCTACTTGCCTGCAATGAAAAGTTAATTTTTGTAGGATTCTTTTCAAAACTTCTGTATAGCTAAAAAGTGCCTCTCAAAGGCTTCTTTTGATAACTTGCATTTCTCTTTAACCTTTATGTCTATTTCAGTATTGTCATTCAGTTGTTTCTTTTCCTTGCAAGCTTTGGCCTCTGCTGAAGAGAAAGAATTGTTTTAATGTGTTAAATTTGTGATGTTCTTAGAGCAAGGATATTGCAGATGAACTATTTTAGGATTGAAAAATACTCCTCTATTAAGTTGAACTGAGCAGAGAATTCTATGGCAACATTATGATTATACTTTTTTTGTGGCAGCAAGAGTGACTGAAATCTGAAAAATTAGAAAAGTTATCAACATTCCGAATTCATATTTCCAAGTCAAGTATTTTTCACTTGGTGTCCTTGAGAACAGAATCTGTTCCATGAAGACAAGTCTCTTTCTGTTTCTAATCAACAAATGTTAGTAAAGCTTTCGTTTTACTTCTGTGAAATCCCTTCTCAGTATTTTGGTACACTGCCATTCATATTCCACTGCTGCTTCAAATATGTGTGTTTTGACTTAGAAATGCATTGTGTTTGGTTATTACCAATTAGCATTCTGTAGCATTGAGCACTTGCCTTCACCTACATTTAGAATGAATAAACACTACTTTACTGTTAGTAAGTTTGCAAATGATGGGCTACACTATCACAGAAGATGGAAGGGAATTCCTTCCTCCTTATTAGCATCCAGAAATAGGTGAGCGATTTGCTGTCTGTTCCTCTGACTGTTTCGGCAGAGTCTCTGCCAGTAAACTTTCCATCTTAGCTTCTGAATGCTGAATAGTTCAGTAACTTGTTGCTGTACCTACTGGGAAATGACAGGTATGAATTGATTTTTTTCATGCATAAGAATACGTTGAAGGTGAATCTGGAAGTGACAGTGTGCTTCAAATATCTACTTTTTAAAGCAAATGCATTTGAAATAAAGTGCCAAAGGAGATCTGAAGTGTGAGATGGCAGTGGTAAAACATGTTTGGAGTTTAAGTGAAGCTCCCGTGAAGCTCTTCAGACCTGCTTAGCAGTTTGAATCCTTATTTTCAGGACACATCTGGTGCTTGTTGCCACCTCAAACCATCTAACCATTTATTTATTTGGGGTTTTTTTTCTAGTAAAACACCTGTTTTTTTCTTACTTCTCAGATGCTTTGCCCTTTTGTGTCTCTTTTTTACCTTCATAAGAAAAATCTGAGAGTATTCTCATCTGCCTGATACAGTTGCAAGCTTTTTTTCCAGGTAATTCCTTAGCACCTTTTTTTGCCCTCAGATTGTAGGGGAAAAAAGGTTTTTTGTTCACTCTTCATATGTTGCTCTATATTTTGTCCTCTCTTCCAGCCTGCTCTGGAAAGCAATGATAATGTGCCTTTACCTCTTCTCTGCTTTGAGCAACAGCAATATATTCTTTCCTACTCTGTGGCACAAAAGAAAATGGAGGAGAAACTGATGCCATCTAAAAAAGCCAGAGACTGTAGTTGGTGTGTATCAGTTTGTACAGGTTTTATGCAGCTATCCTAGCATATGCTTTAGCTGATTAAACAGAGTGTGAGTTGTAATTCTTGAGATACTTAGCTTTTTGTTTTTGCAGTTAGTGCTCAAGATGGATTAAGCTGGAGTGAATTTTTTTCCAAGTGCCCACCTTTTATCATGTTAGAAAATTGCAGTGGCTGGTGCAGAGGGGCAAAGAATTTTGCTATGTTTGTAGTTTGTGAGGTACTGCACTGGGGAAAATGGAGAGGAGCCTTGAGGCTGCTGTTATTTTGCTCTTGGTACTTCAGATATGTCCTGATGGAAGGCCAAAATGCCAGGTCTTAGCAGAAATCTATCTCTGTGAGGATACAAGACAGGAAAGAAGTCTTTTATGGCATCTAGCATGCATATGAGAAATGCTGTGATACAGATAACTAACTAACAGCATAATTGCAGGTGTTCATTATGCTTTCGTTTGAGGCCCTTTTATTTCATATCTGTATTAGATTTTTCTTTAATTTTTTTTTTTTTTTTGGGATTCATCTCTGCAGACCTGGTGGCAGCCTGTGTCCCTTCAGCCCTGGTGGGCTACCACTTGTAGAAACCTCATGGTGGAGGAGGCTTAGCTGATTTTACCAGTGCTTCCCAAGCTGTGCTTTCTGCTGCAGTCCCCAGGGAGGTCCAACACTGGAACAGTTGCATCACTGAAAATCTTGGTGCAGTCAGTCCTCTGTTTTTATCTCTTTGTCAAAAGCCTTTCATGATTCAAAACCTGATCTACAGGTGCTCATTAGACAAATTGGCTGTGTATATAGTGCAAGAGAGTGATATGAAAGAACCTAATAAAAATACAGCAGTTTGTTTCCACCTCCGCTGTGCTCTTACGTTTGGCAGTTATCAGTTTGACCTTAGCCTTTCAAAATATAGAGTACAAGATTTTACCTGCCCTGTTGCTCTTTGAAAAACAAAATAGTTTTGTTTGCCTTAATCTTTGAGTTAATAGTGTTGTTTGGGGTTTTTGTGTGTGTTTTCTAAGGCTATGTCAAGATTTTAGTTAGGTTGCAACCAGCTGACAAGATTACATAGAGGACAGGATTATATAGAGAAGAGGATAGACAGATGGGCATTTGAAAGTTTTGGGTTTCTTGTTGAGTTCTGCCAGATCTTGTCCTGTCTGCCTTACTAATTACTATTATTGTGGATTGACCCACAGCCGAGAAAAGCACCCAGGGTAGAAAACCTGTATTACTCCTCTGATTTAAGGCTTCATACATCCGAACAGCTGGAGTGTGAAGTAATTTAGCTGATTCTCATAGTGATCACCTCATGTACCTCTCCATAATGAGTAAGCAAAGGAATAAGTGACATTGAAAAGGTTTTTTTGTTTGTGGTGGTTTTTTTTTTTTTTTGTTTGTTTTTGTTGTTTGTTTTTTTTTTGCCAGGCTATCTCTGCACTGTGGTTATTCTTGGGGACCATATAAATTGAAATTCTTGTGCATTACTAAATAGGGCACTGCATCTAACTGGGTGTCACTGAGGGCTGTCAGACTGGTGCACTGACCAAGTGAGAAATGAACCCACTGAAAAGGCACTACTTCTTACAGGATCAGTGCACTAAACAGGTTCGTTGTGTAGCTGCATGATTTTGAGAGGGTATTCCAGGGAAGCAGTAGGGATGTACAGCTGGAAGCAGGGGCAGGACAGCTGCTTCTGTCTTTTTCCTCCTCCACCCCCTAATTTACAGCAGATTGATGTGAAATGATATGCTCTTGGTGTTGACACAAGCACACCTTATGGTCTTTGTCCCTCAGTTTTCTTGCTCATAAAATTGTGATAATAACTCTGTGGAGTCCAAGTTCCTGTCCTTTGAATTATAGTGCTATTGCATACGTGAAGTGATAATACCTAAAAATGTAAGAGGGAGAAGTTGTAGCTGACTAGTAATCCATGCTGCCTTTTTTCTTAATTCTTCCTGGTGCTGTTACAGTCTAAAAATGTTAGGTTTGAGTTTTTTTAATGAAAGTGGTCTGCCAGCTCTATAATGAAAAAGATTTTACTATTTTACTAATGAGTTTAACATCTGCTGAGTTAACTAGTGGTGAAAGTCTAGTCTGCATTGATCATTAGGAATACTGTATTGCACCTCCAGTGGCAGTTGGCTTCTTGTATAGGTCTTATTGCCCATGGAAAGCAGAATATCTAGGAATGACCTATACTTGTTATACATGAAAAAGAAAAGTTGCCTTCACGTTTTTTTAAGATTAGTGGTTGTTCAGAAGTTGCTGTGCTTATGGGGAAAACCTTCAATTGAAATAAAGCAGTTTGGGGATTTGTATCCTATTTAAAATTCTTTAAGTATTCTATTTTAAATTTGTGAAATCTTTGGGCAGAGTGGAAAAATAAATTTTCCTTTTCCTGTTCTCTTTGCTTACATTTTTGTTGTTTTCCAGCTTGCAGTTGAGAACAGAGAGAACTTGTAGCTGGGAAAGTTAGGACACAGCATAGAGTTTGCTCACTGCTGGGCTAGTCTGATAAGAGCAGAGGACTTTTTCTTTATTCGTGTTTGCTGCTTTCTCCTTGCCAGCTAGTACTATGCTTGGATAATTTTAAGGAAGAAGCATACCTTTTCCACTCATTAAATATATTTTTGGCATATATATTAGGAAATAACTGTTTCAATTTACTCACTGTAAGCTAACACTTCAGGAAAATTGTTTTCTTCTAAGACGACATTTTTGTATATTGGCAAATACATAAAACACTTCTAGAAACCAAGTAAATACTGTGTTTTGCTCAGTGATTTAATTACCAGTCTTGAACTTTATTAGTGGATAGAAATATCTGTCTTCATCTGACTGAAAGTTTCACTTTTAATGAAAGTACTAAAGCCACAAAGGAGATGAGAGTTGAATGTAGATTTATCTTCACTTGAGTGTCATGAATATGAAGCAGTGTATGAATAGCAATTTTTGTGAATCTTGCCAGTCTTGTCATTTTGCTCTCAAAGCACAAAACTGAAATAATAGCTTACAGTAAGGCAGGATGTTTGTTTGCCACATCTCCATATATTCGTCTTGACTATGTTAATGGCTCCGTTGTAGTCCAGTGGAGCTGGACACTCGCCTCAAGCTGCTTTATGACTGCCAGAGCTACACAGATTTTTCAAGCATTGCTATTCTTTAATTGCGTAATTTTGGATTTAAAAAAGATGTACATCAAGTGATTTCTTCTTTCAGAGTTACTTTTTTTTCCTGCAAAGGAAGAATGGAATTACCTGATCTTGAATCAATGGTAGAAAACTTCTAAGATTTACTTCCTAATAATCTTAATCCTAGTTTACATTGCTTTCAGTTCTGATGGAAAAAAAAACCCAACCCAGTATTTCTGATTTTTATTTCAGTCTTCAGTTGTAAGTATTGTGTGCTGCAGCCCCCCTACATTGACCAGTTAAGTATAAAGAACTTTAGAACAGCACCCTTAAGTTAGCGTATCTGCTTGTCGTGGTGTTAATTGGAATAGATTTGGTACATTTTGTGACCTTGTGCTTTACTTCACTGCTGGCTCCACAGTGGCCCTGGGATTATTGATGTGCCTCCCCCAGTTTACTTGAAATAAAGTTGATATGTGTGGTTTTTGGTTGGTTGGGGTTTTTTTGTTAATAATTTAATAAATAATACTGAATTTAACAGCTCCTGGCTACTTCTGGAGTATGCCCGCATCAGCCAAAGATCTCTGAAGTGTTTCTGATAGAGTTTGACTGTTGTTTGGCCTGTTGCTCAAGTAGTTTGCATTATGTGTAATCTTAAATTTCATGAGGCTTCTGGAGACACCTGGCCTGTTCTGCTTGTGGGACCACTCGTCAACTGGAGTTTGCATTCCAAACATAAAACCAGTTGCGCTGTAACTTACAATTTTATAAATATGATGCCTTCAAAAGTCTAGAAAGGTTCCAGGTATCTTTAACACCCCTTAGATAATTGGTTTAATGCAGTGTGTTTTAAGCCTACTCGGGGAGCACGTTCGCTGTGCTTTATATTTTTTACCAGTCAGCCAATATCCTTGATACAGTCCATTTCTTCTGCCTTGCTGCTCTCCTGGGATTCTCTGCCTGAGTTTGGGGGATGATGGTTTTCTTTTTGCACTGCTAAACTCCTACACTAGTTTTTGTTGTGAAGCGCTAGTGAAAGTGGACCTCAGAGTGGAGCAGCTGCTGTCTGTTAATAGTCTTGGCCCCCTGTCATAAGACTTCATCAGTCCTGATAATGAAATTACAGATGTGACTGAGTGGCTTTGTTGCTAGGCTACCTGTCCTCTGAAAAAACACTTTTTCTCAGCTTTGGCTGACATTTTTAATGCACCGATTTCTGATTCAAGTACAGTCATTAAATTTCAATATCCTTTCCATAGTTCCTAATCTCTTGCATATTTGCTGGAAGCCCCAGTAGCAGAGGTGCATATGCAAGTGTTGCATGTCATAGTGGCTTCTAGAACAATACATTTATAACAGGAATTCTTAAATTGCATGCACAAATGAATTCTTTCTTTATTCCAGATTTGCGGCTGGTAATAGGTAGGTTTAACAGAAGTTTCTGAATCTTGAACAGACTTCAAGTCAAGAGGATGCGAAGGTGCTATTTTGTATCAGAACCAGTCTATTTATTTACATATTTATTTTTAAGACCAACAGCAAAGCACAACACTTTTGTATAATCTTCCTGTTGCAGACTTCAGCAGCTTTGTTTATGTTTTTATGTCAATCAGAATGTCAATTTGGGAGCAAATGGGATTCCTGGGGAAAAGGGTCTCTGGGGACTGACTTTAGGTATTGTGGATCCTTATGGGTAGAATGAGCAATTTTGAGATGATCCTTGATCAAGAGAAATGCTACATTAGAAACCAAACTTCACCATTTCTGTGGTTTGAACCGCAAGCAGCTGGAGGTGAGGAGCTGTATTGAAAAGATTTTTTTACAGTTATCTTCTATGCCTGTTCAGACTTCTGCTTTTCAGTGTGGGAAGTCTAGCCTTTAGTTTCATCTAGAATTTCTCTGTGTATTGCAGTCTTGGAGCCTAGCATAGGAGAGAAATGGTCTTCAGAGCCAAGTTCTTTTCCCATTTGTGATCAGTACATTAAGAATGCATGCCTCCAATCCTAACATTGCAAATGTAGGAATTTTTCCTGGCCTGACAGTAGTTGATCTGAAGCGGGAAAACCAAGGAACGCAATGCCTAACATTTTCCTGTTTTCTACCTCCTCTGAGGCTAAGTAAATTTGTTTTCCCATTATAACAGTCATTTTGCTCCTATGTACAGCATGTAATGTACAGTATGCACAGATGACATGGGGTTGCATAAGGACTTGGCAGATGTCCAGAGTGTTTTGGCTGCATTGCTAGTGGCTGCCAGGAAGTGGCAATGCAATGCAAGGATGAATAAGTACATTTGTTGAGTTGTTTGTTTTTAAATTATAGAAGTTTTAAATATCTCGATTTATGGTTGGTTTTGATGCATGCAAGTAATATGCATGAACATATATGTCTCGGATTCCCCTGTCTAGTACATTCCTTTGATTCCAGAGTCTTTGTAAACTAAACCACTTCTGAATATTCTAGTGGCTTGTCTTTTGAATTAAATTAATCTATTTGTATTTTTAGAATGCTTGCTCTTGTATCCTGCCATAAGCTATGGTTCTTGAAGTTGCATGTGGAATAAAATATAGGAATGGAAAAAAGACTGGCTTTCTACATTCACCAAAGGAAAATGCAGTTTTAAAATGCATTGTTGCTAATGGTGACTGTTTGTATGTATGTCAAAATGGCACTACTGTGTTACCTAGAACTTTGTGCTGCCTTAATTTGTAGGTTCTCGGTCCATTGGAAACCTGTTCCAACAGTTAGTATAGTTTGTGTTCACCTGGTAGAACTTGGCATTCCTTGTGGATAATAGATCCTAAAAGGCAGGCACAGGGGCCTATTGTAACAGCTTCCTAGTACAGACTGCAATGTAGCTCTGGGAAAGTGGCTAAACTAAGCCTTTCAGTTACCCACTGGGCTGGGGAGATTACGTTGATTTCTGCCAGGAAATCTTTCTCCATTTGTTTATTTCAAGATGGGTTTATGTTGCTTAAATACGACCTTGATTTTAATGGCTTTTTAAAGCTAATGCCATGACTGCATTGTTCTCTCAAGGATGATCTTCCTTTAAGAAGTTGTCATACTGCTTTCCTGTTTTCTTAAGTTCTGTTCGTTCTTGTAGAATGAGACAGTTGCCTTCAGAATTCGTGTGATTAAATGTTACACGCTTCTCATTGCAATGTGCATTATCGTGTATATTGTGCTTTGTTAAACTTCTGTAGTTACATTATTTCTTTGTAATATTTCTATAATTATAGCTTCATCTTTTTCTTCAGAGCCTGTGATTGGAAATGCAGTTACATAGTTGGCACTGGAAATGAGAGAATTGTGAAATTAAACCCCTTGGTTTACTTAAAGCTCATTCATAAGGCACAAAGTTGTAGAAGACCGTTCTGTTAACTTATTTTGGGGAGTTAACAGAATTGAAGTGTGACTGGCGTACTGTTTTACTGACCTGCAAGAGGAAATATATCTATGAAATGACCATGCATAATGACTTTTAAAAAGTTTTAAAATTAGTTTGGGGGGTTTATATAGAATTTGTCAGTTCCTGATGATAAAAAAATCAATGGCAGTCATAAAGGTTAAAATAATTACAAATTCTGTGAATAATTTCAAAAGTCATATTAGTAGAGATATTTTATAAATGTTAAACTATAGCATTCAAATGGCAATGTTAACTGAGCCCACTTCTGGAAGAAGTTGTATGAAATTATATTTTAATGCACCAACTACATAAATTACAGGAAGGTCATTATTCCAATAGAAGACTAGTTTGTGTATTCCTATTTATGCCCTTGACTCTCTGATTTTTACCTGTTTTACTTGAAGATTGAAATTAAAAGCATTTATTGTTTGTAATTTTTGATGTCTTTGAAACGAGTTGCTCAAATTGCAAATTCTTTTTTTTTTTGACACTTTTCTGCATAAAACTGAAGGTTTTCAGCTTTTATAAGTAATGGGAGCAGTGAATAGTGGGAGCTAATGCCTGTTATAAGGATTTAGCCTGACCTTGACATGATTTGCATTGATATTTTTATGAGCTTTTCTTTCTTCTAGCTTTCCAAGACCAACTTCTCCAACAACAATGATTTTCGGGCTCTTCTGCAATCTCTTTATGCCACATTCAAGGAATTTAAAATGCATGAGCAGATTGAAAATGAGTGTATCATTGGTTTACTTCAGCAACGTAGCCGGACTGTGTACAATGTACACTCGGACAACAAACTCTCAGAGATGCTTAGCCTCTTTGAGAAAGGGTTAAAGAATGTAAAGGTAAGTAGACTATAAGAAGGATTTGTGTCCTAAGGAGAACATGCTGTGATTATTTCATACTTCTCAGCTTTCCTGAATACCCTCTGAAAGTAAAGAGGAAGAAGCAGCATTTGTGGTTTCTTCATACAGTACTGAAAACTTTCCAGTCAAAACACAAATTCTTTTGCCATTCATTTCAGTGCTAAATATCTAGTAAAAATTCTTCCCAGAGGTGTATTGTGTGACAGCAGTCCATCACTGCATAGTTGGAGGTGATTTGGAGAGACAACATGGAAGTCTCAAATACAAAGACTGCTAACTGGTCAAAACAGTTTCTGACTATAGAAATAATGTTTTTAATTAATTTGCTAGGAAACCCTGAGAATCTGTTTTTGTGGCATGAAGCATTGTAATGTCACAAACAGAGATGATTACCACAGTTAAAAACATGAAAAGGGCAAAAGCAGCACATTGTTTTATTCTGTTAGTGAGTCATGTACTCCTTTCAGTAATCTGTTGCTCAGTAATGTTATTGTTCCAGTCCCCAAGAAACTAAATGTTATTTCTCCAGATGGCTCTTTAACAACTTGAAGTTGTTAAATTCTTCCCTAATAGAATCCTACTTGAATATCTTTCCTTTGGGGAACCCAACTCAACTTCTCCTTCCTGCACTCTAAGCGCTATGGTCTCCAGTAATAATTTAACATCCCATATATTTCTAGTACATGTAGTCCATATTTTCAGTAAGAAAAATATTAACTGTGCAGTCAGTTGATTCCATTTTACTGTCTAAGGTTGCTTTTGACCTGGGCATCTTGCAGATAGGGTTTTTTGCCTTTTTTTTTTTTTTTTTTTTAATTTTCTGCCTATGCATTATCAAGCCTTAAAATTTGTCTTAAGTTGTTTTCATTAATGAATTGGAAAATGAAGAGAAGTAAAGGAGAGCGGAAATTTAACGCTTGGCTTTGTGTTACACCTTCTCTGATAAGATGCTAGTATTATTCTGTTACTTAAGTGTGGAAAACCAGATTTCTCTAATTCTGTTTAAATATGCTAAGTTTAACTTTTTTTGAGAGTGTGGTTCATTTAACCTGATTGCTTAAGCTTTTTGTTTTCTGTAACAGTCAGGGTTTCTTGATGTTGTAGAAGTTTGACAAGAAAAACTTACAACATTTACTGTAAGAGCTGTGAGGAACTTCAGCGTGTTGCAATTACTGGGCAGACTTAAGAACCAACTTCTTATTGCTGGCACAGAGAACAGGTTTAACAAATTAATATAGGGGTTGGTCTAACTTCAACATTTAAAAGTCAGTTATATCTTTATTTAAGAGTTCTTTCAGTTTCCAAAGTAAATATCTACAGAGCATGTCAGACTGTGAATCCTGATTGTAATTTGGAAGCTAGAAGTATAGAATAAGTAGTGTAAATGTATGCAGCTAAAACTGAAGTGGAATTGCTGCATCAAGTAATTCTTCTGCAAAACATACAAA
Source organism: Psittacula echo (assembly GCF_963264785.1). Lineage (NCBI taxonomy): Eukaryota > Metazoa > Chordata > Aves > Psittaciformes > Psittacidae > Psittacula > Psittacula echo. The sequence continues at coordinate 16,130,778 of NC_137735.1, read as the reverse complement.
TACTTAGATTAGTCTGTTACTACTTTGAACTTCAGGTGAGACTGTAGATTGGCAGACTTCAGTCTTTGCTCCAAAGCAAAAGTGCGATTAGACAAGTTAATTCATATCTGCTAACAAAATAAATTGGAACCAGGGAGGAAGGGAATACTTTGTTCTGTGCAGTAGCAGGCTGGTACAGACTGTCAGCTTGTCGCGAAACTTTGTAAGTGTATGCATTCTTACTGTGAAATAAAGCAAATACGCTGCATGCATGGGGAAGACATAATGGGCCTTACTTTGAAACGCTGGTTGATTTAACAGTTCAATCTTTGAATGAAAGGACAAGATCAGGTAACAGTTAAATCTTTGCTTTCTTCTCAGAATGAGTATGAACAGCTGAACTATGCGAAACAGCTGAAGGAGAGGTTGGAAGCCTTTACCAGGGATTTCCTTCCTCATATGAAAGAGGAAGAAGAGGTAGGTAAAAATTTTCCTCAAATATTATGTTTATCTACTTTAGGGTCTGCAATGACTAAATAGAGACAAAAGGGCTTAGAGGTTCAGTGTTGTTTTTATTTATGCCAGTTTGCATTCAGAACTGTGATGTCACTGTTCTGTTCTCTGACTGCAAAGTCACATGTTCTCAAACAGTGAATAAATTGAAAATTTATGATAAAATTCTAGTACTTAAAAAAAGTGATAATAAAAGTCCACTGGGGCTGGGATTTGTTTGAGCAGGTAATTATTTAAGGAGATGTCTAGTAAAACGTAAAGGAAGGAGAAGTCCTGTAAACCAGTGCTTCATGACTCAAACTGACACTCCCAGACAGCCTCTGACCTATATTTGAAACATAGACTAGTACTGCCAGTCTGATGATTTATGGGTATCCAAAAACTGGGAAGCATCTTCTGGTGAGAGTAGATCTTCCGAAGTCTGTCCAAGAGAAATCTTTTCTCATGTTTTTATTCTTTGCCACTTTGCCTTCCATGTGAGTACTTTGATAAGTTCTATTGTTTAAGCAACTTTAATCACTTCCTTTTTCTGTTGGGGAGAACAGTTAAGCAACTTGCCTGAGACTATGCAGTGATCCACTGGCAAGCAGAGGGCTGGAACTCAAAACTTCCATGATCTTGTCCTTGGGTTCATTTAGTGCATAACATGTTTTACTTGGAGAGTATCTGAAACAGGAAATTCTGTGTTGGTAGGCCTGTGTAGCATTATCGACTTTCTCCATAAGCATCAGACTTTTTTTCCTTTGCTTTAGGTTTTTCAGCCAATGTTGATGGAATACTTTACTTACGAAGAACTGAAAGATATTAAGAAGAAAGTAATTGCACAGCACTGCTCACAGAAAGAGGCTGCTGAATTCAGAGGTCTTAATAAGTGGAATCAAGCAGATGAGCTTCAGAAGGTCTTTAAGTATTCTGTGGACGAGAAGGCAGATCAAGGTGAAGCATCTGATTAAAGTAGTTTTCAGACTGCAGTTTTTATCTCAAAAGCCACACCAGTATCTTACCTAAAGTTACATACAGGCAGATAAAATAGTTTTTATAAAATGGGGAGTTTCTTCAAACCAGTTTTGAAACTTCAGAAACTTTACTGTTTGATACAGGTGTCTTTGCAGGTCATAATGTAAATAATACTTCACTGTTTATCTGTTTTTCCACATTCTTCCTTCCCTTCCATGGTAATATTTGATAGGCAAAAAATGATAATTCTAATTTCATGCTTCCATTGAAATGGTATTTTTTTTGTTTGCAGACTCTGCATTTAAGTCTTGGTTTTCAGGACTGCTTTGTAAGCTTTTCTTTTGATGGCTTAATAACACAGAATAGTTAATCAACTGACAGGATTTCAAATGAAAACCAAGTTGCCTTACCTAACTCCACTGCCTAACTTCTCTGGGCCTCTCAGGAATCGGAAGGGAAGAAACTGTGTGTGGGGAGTAATGCAAGGGAATAAATCTGCAGCATGTTAGTAGGTCAGATGAAACATGCACTCTTAGAGTAGGTATTTCATTTGCGTTCATCTGTAACTACCTTTCTTGATGAAACTTAGAATAAATGGATAGCTACTGTTGTGCACTATCAGGCTTGGTTTATGACTGTTGAAGCAGCCAAAGTTGTCTGTATTTACAGTTTTTACTTAACTAACAAAGAACAGATGATGCCCCAAAGAATGGGAATTAATATACTGAGAGTGTAATACAGGGGTGTGAAACTGATAACTAGAGCAAGCCCTCATAAACTGACTTTGTGGTGTCGTAAGATGTGGTGCTCTCGTTAGAAAAACTTGAAAAACTACTCTGTAATGAGGTTTTTTTGGTTTGTTTTTTTTTTGTTGTTTTTTTTAAATGAAACTTTACTTCTCTGAACTACTGAACTGGTCATTTTCTGCCCTCCAGGTGAAGCCTTCAGAAAAGATCATGGTCCATGGTGTGAAATACTATTGAGTCTGAGCAAATGAAGTGACAGAAGTAGCCTTATGGCATAACTTGCTGTTAAGTCGAGCTGGAATAGCAGTTTGGGACAGTAGTAATTCTGCAATGGTTGTGTTCTAGTCTTTAGGGAGAGGGAAGTATGTGTCCTGCATTCATTTTTTTTTTTTTAAATAGAAGAAAAATAACATGGTTTGCAGTCCAGTGCAGTTTTACCTGCATTCTAGTGTGAAATTCTCTGTAGTTTACTTGCAGCAACTTGCCAGGTGTACGAATAACTATATTGATTCATCAGGTGAAACTCTTAATTATATTTTTTGAAGTAGCAGTAGACTGTCACAGGCTAAAGTTTACCTTGCGCTCACTTTTGAGGCTTCTGTGCAAAAAACACCCCGATGCTTGTGTCTCTGTGAAGTCTATGTACTTTGTGTCCTAAGCTGAAAAGCAGATCCCTACTAATTTGTAAAACCTGCTCTAAGGACTCCTGAAAACTATTTTACGGATATTTTTTTTTCTTCGAGTCAGTTGTCCTTAAAACATTAAAAATCCTCTTCAAACAGCAAAACCCACATTAACCAAAGCACTGAATTTGTAATTTCATGTAGTTTGCATCTCTCACTGTACTATTGCAAAAGGGAGAGCTATTGGAAATAGTTCCTGCTACTGTCCATTGAAGTAATTAGTTGCAGTGGTCCCATTTTAGTCTTTAACCTGATATTTAGTATCACTTTACAACCTGAATGGCTCATCACCATTCAGAAGTTAAAATTAATTGTCTATGCCAGTAGTTAGTTAGAAATAAAATGTGAGGCAACTGCAAAGAGTGAAGCACAGACTTCCTGCTGTGTCCCAGTCAAGAGCTTGAGTGCTTTCAGTGAGAGTGGTCCCAGCTGGTAGATTTTGCATGTTAGCACTGTTCCCTGGGAATGTGGCAAAGCAGGTATAGATTTCATCAGTGACAGAAAGCAGTTATATTTTTTAGTATTTCCTTTTTAGCAGATACTGCTTTCATCTCGCTGTGGTTGGGTAGCAGCAGCTGATGTTTTTCCAGGGGCATTTTTGGACCTCTGAGGGGTCAGGGTTGGAAGAAACTATCCAGTTGAGAAAACGACACATAGAAAGCTGAGCTGGTCTTTTTGTTTGTTTAAGGTATGACTACAGTGAGCGCTTTTTAAAGCCAAAGCCATACTTATTTTTTCTCAACTCTTTTGCCAAGGAATAGTTTGACAGTTTTTTCAGACACTTTTTTTCATTGCCTTTGTCAAAATGTGAGTTCCACTACTATTGTTTAAAGCTGTGAGGCTGTGCTTCAATTAACACATGCTTTCTGTATTTCAGAAACCGAAGTAACAGGGCATACCACAAATATTACTAATCTTCCTCCTGAAGTAATGCTGACCATTTTCAGTTACCTTAACCCCCAAGAGTTATGTCAGTGTAGTCAAGTAAGCACTGAATGGTCACAGCTGGCTAAAACTGGATCTCTCTGGAAGCATCTTTACCCTGTTCGCTGGGCCAGAGGTAAGTTAAATTTAATTTAACTCAGAATTTCTGAGTCTATGAAAGAATGTTTTAGTATAGGCCATCATGTACAGTGAACATGACAACTGAGCACGCTCGAAGGATATGCACCCTTCTGTCAAGGATGATAGTGCCCAGAAACTTGGTTAAGTGTTGAAAATACACAAAACATACTTCCATCTTGTAGAAAATTACTAATTAAACTAACTAATTAATTAAACTAATTAACTAATCAATTTAAATGTGATCCTGGTTGTAACTCATGAGTAACTTCTGTATATTAACCATTGATTAGTTTTGCTGAGGTTTCGTTGCTTCTATGAATGCTAACAAGTATATTCACTAATTCAACGTCTTATGATTTAAGAATCTGAGAGGTTTTAAATTATAAATGCTGCTGTTACACCTATATCAGTAAAATTTTTATTTCATTAAGTTAGTAGGTAGAAATAAGGTACATAGCTGCAGAGCAGAAGTTTAAAACAAATGGAGCTAACACTTCCCTACCATCAATTCTTAATTTACATATTCAAACTTCAAAGAAAACTGCATGAACATTAGTTTTAGTATTGTTTCTTCAGATATATTGCTTCAATAACTATTGCTGCAGTAAGGACGAAGTGGTATTTTATAGCTTTTGTTCCTCAAACTCTCCTGTTAATTAAAATATCCTGTTGAGAAGTGTAATCTTTGCAGAAATACCTGTTCAAATACAAAACAATATGTATTCCAGTGAGGCCAGTTACAAGTCATCAGAGTATATTTGTAACTTTAAATATTTCTATTATCCCATATTTATGTGAGTATTAAACAATGGAATATAGCATTGCTGTTTTCTGCATTGATAAGAACTTTGTCTTAACTTTTTTTCTCCCCCTTTCTTTTCTGGGGGACTTGGGGGTGAGCAGGTGATTGGTATAGTGGTCCTGCAGCAGATCTTGAGATGGAACCTGATGAGGAATGGGTGAAAAATAGAGAAGATGAATGTCGTGCTTTCCAGGAGTGGGATGAAGATGCTGACATAGATGAATCTGGTAGGTAAATTATGATTATTTTTTTTTTCCCCCTTAAGATTATATATTTGTAAGAAATAAATGTATAAAATAGAGTCTTTTCTGTAAAATCAGTTTAAAATACAGATTCTGTCATAGTTGATACCAGTACATTAATGACAAATGCAAACTTATGTTCTGTCTAGATTAAATGCTTACTAAGCAAAGTAAACTTATATTGTAAGAATGAACTTGTGAAGTTTTGTCTAGCAACTACTTAGGGTTCCTGAAAGGAGTACTCTTTTTTTCCTCATCTTCATCTCATCCTGATTCCTGGCTGGGTGAAGAAACAAAGGGAGTGGGAGGTAAGGGCAGGGGCAAGCAAACAGTGGGTTTTAGTGAGCTGAATGAATTCATCTAAGAGAGAGCAAACATGAGTGCAGGTAGAAGAGTTATAGGATGTGTCTGGAGTTAGGAAGGAGATAAAAGCTAGGCTTCCTCTTTTCAGGAAGTTTGGATGAATCATCTTGCAGCCTCATGCATTCTAGGCTTAATTTAAAACTTGTTGTAAGCTGTTACATTGCAGGATGTAAATGCCCTGTGAGATAGTATTTCAGTGTATAAAGCAAGTCAATGGAAGCAGGTGCCCCAGACAGCCCTGAGCAGTGTGTAATCTGTAGTAAATATTTCTCCAAGTCCTTTAATCATAATTTTCTGTGAAGACTCATGGTGTTTTACTTGCTGTTGGAGCTAAACCCTTCAGGACTGTCAGAAAGATAAGCAGGTATTTTTTTAAAGATGAGGCTTAAGCAGTACATTGGATTCAGCAAAAGTTTGTTGTAAGGTACTTTCTGAAACTTATGCATTGTTAAGCTTTATTTTAGTTTTCTGCTAACTTGTTTGATATGACAGTGTGAATTCCAAATGACACAAAGAATATTTTAAGTCTGTATTTGGTTTTATTTTGCAGAAGAAGCAGCTGAAGGTTCACTTGCCATTAATATAGCACAGATGGAAAAACGTTTACTTCATGGCTTAATTCATAACGTCCTCCCACATGTGGGCTCCTCAGTGAAGACATTTGTATTGGCCTACAGCTCTGCAGTGTCTAGCAAAATGGTATGTCCTTTGAAACTGACATTTAATCATTATGACTATGCAGCCTCTCATTATTAACTGATGTGCCTCAGTTTTAAACACAACACTTGGGTAGTGAAAATCAGTTGCAGTTCAAGAGAAAGTTAATTTGTATGTTGTCTCTTAACACTGTGTGAGCCTTACTGGCTTGTGTCTTTACTGATTATTTTCCTTTACAGGTTAGACAGATCTTGGAGCTTTGCCCCAACTTGGAGTATTTGGATCTCACTCAAACTGATATTTCAGACTCTGCATTTGAAAGGTTAGACAGTTATTGTTTCCTTAAAAAAATAAAAGATCAGCTTTCTGAGGGGGGTGAGGGAACATTTAAACTTAGTCCTTTGCCAATAAAGAGAGAAATAAGAGAAATCACATTAAAGATTCACACATAACTAAGAACTAAACCACAGCAGCAAATCCCTAAACTAGCAAGTGAAGCATGTAACGTTGTAATGGCCATTCAGAACACTCTGTCTTCACTATTGGATATGTATTATCTATCAATGTGTAGCTATCCATAGCAATAACTGTGTTTTGTTTTAGTACTAACAGCTTGAAATTGTCCATAGATTTTTGTGGAGTCATGCAGTTATAATAGTTCCCTTGATCTGATATTATTAGGGTTTGGAATACTCCTGTTCAAGATGCTGAACAAATGGTAGGCAAAACTCTTAAGGCTTAGATATAGTAACTGTGAATTCCTGAGTTTTACTGAAGCCTGCAGAAATGTCATTGGTGTCAGTGGGATGGTGCATGGATGCAGAGCCTGCACTAACGGGTCTTACTGTGATACTGAAACTCAGTGGCTATTTCAGTGTTCAACACCTGCATCATATAGGGCTCTCAAATGTATGCGTTAACAACACAGATAATTTTACCGGAATGGATGCTGGCAACAACACTCTGCAGTTTATGCAAGAAGTTTTAGTTGAAATAAAATCTTTATGGAATTTCTGTGGCTCAGAAATCAATCTTTGTGAGCTTTTGTATATACAAGTGTATATATAACACTTGGAGTATCAAATCTACCTTGTCTAGGGTCTTTTCTTTAAATATACTGTGAAGCAGTAGAGGTATTTTACTTGTGGAAATATTCTTCTGTATATTTAGCCTTAACACCTGTTTACAGAAACTGAAAACCAACTAAGCACACCACTTTTTTTCCCCAATTTCAGTTGGTCTTCAGTTGGGTATTGTCAAAATCTACGCCACCTTGATCTGTCTGGATGTGAAAAAATCACAGATGTGGCTATAGAGAGGATTTCCAGAGCCCTGGGTATCATATCAACTCACAACACCAGAGGTATTCTGAAAAGCTGCAGAAACAGGAATGCTAAGACTTTGTGGAAGAACAGAGAGATTACTCTGCAGTCCACCAAGAAGTATAATTGTTTGCATGAAATCAGCAATGAAAACCTCATTGAGGGAGGAAACAGTGAGCAGCATTGGACTAAACCTGACAGCTCAGAAGGCTTCAATTCTGCTTATGTGTGGATGCTAGATGCAGATGATTTAGCTGACATCGAAGATGCTGCAGGGTGGAGACACAGAAATGTTGAAGGATTTTGTATTATGGAACCAACATCCCATTTTACTTGTTCTGCATCGTGCTACAATAGAGACATTTATGGATTAAGGACTAGAGGGTGGCAGCAGCACTGTGCTTCTACTGACTTGATTTACTGCGGTCACTCATTTTGTTGTGCTGGGACAGCACTAAGAACTATTCAAGCACTCCCAGAGTCCTCTGCACTGTGCAAAAAACCAACAAGGACTAAGCAGTCGGAGAAAAAAGACTTGGCATACTCTGGGAATGACACAGCAGATGAAGAGACTGCACGAGTTCTTCAGTTTCTCAGTCTGTCTGGATGTTACCAGATCACAGACCGTGCTCTCAGGTGAGGAGACATTGTACTTTTATTTGGTGAGTCAGTCTGGGATGAATCTGCCTAGTTTCAGTAGGAAGATTTTTACTGAAGAACATCTTCTAAGTTTTAAGCACTCTTTGCATCTTAAAATATTTATAGTACCCAGCTTGAAATCTTCTCCTTTGTGGAATAAAAAGAAACAAAAATATTTCAGACTTATACTCTGAAGTCAAGTATTTTTGTGAATTTGTTGTTATAGGCTGTCTTGATGCTTTTAGATCTGAACTTTAGTGATTTCATGTTAGGAAATTTTATTGATTCACTAGTTTTTTTCATTATGCTTGTCAACACATTTGAAAATGTATAAAACTGGAGTAACATCTTGGTCAGCCTATCTGGAAAATGGCATAATTTAAGGACAGGCTGGATCAGTGGGCTGAGGCCACTTGCATGAGGTTCAGCAAGGCCAAGTACCGGGTCCAGAACTTAGGCCACAACAACCCCATGCAATGCTCCAGGCCTGGGGGAGAGTGGCTGGAAAGCTGCTCATGGAAAAAGACTTGGAGGTGCTGATTGACAGAGCCAAACATGATCCAGCTTGTTCCGGGGCAGCCAAGAAGGCCAGTGACATCCTGGTCCATATCTGCAATAGCGCAGCCAGCAGGGCCAGGGCAGTGATCTTCCCCCTGTACTGGGCACTGGTGAGGCTGCACAAAATCACAGAATCACAGAATTCCAAGGGTTGGAAGGGACCTCAAAAGATCATCTAGTCCAACCCCTCTGCAAGAGCAGGGTAACCTAGAGTACATCACACAGGAACTTTGTCCAGGTGGGCCTTGAATATCTCCAACATAGGAGACTCCACAACCCCTCTGGGCAACCAGTTCCAGTGCTCTGTCACTCTCACAGTAAAGAAGTTTTTCCTGATGTTCACATGGAACCTCTTATGCTCCAGTTTACACCCATTACCCCTTGTCCTATCACTGGACATCAGTGAGAAAAACCTAGCTCCATCATCCTGACACTCACCCTTTACATATTTGTAAACATTGATGAGGTCACCCCTCAGTCTCCTCTTCTCCAAGCTAAAGAGACCCAACTCCCTCAGCCTCGCCTCATAAGGGAGATGTTCCACTCCCTTAATCATCTTTGTGGCTCTGTGCTGGACTCTTTCAAGCAATTCCCTGTCCTTCTTGAGCTGAGGGGCCCAGAACTGGACACAATATTCCAGACGTGGCCTCACCAAGGCAGAGTAGAGGGGGAGGAGAACCTGGAATCCTGCGTTCAGTTCTGGGCCCCTCACTACAACAGAGACATTGAGGTGCTGGAACGGGTCCAGAGAAGGGCAACAAAGCTGGTGAAGGATCTGGAGCACAAGTGTGATGAGTAATGGCTGAGGGAAGTGGGGTGGTTTAGTCTGGAGAAAAGGCTCAGGGAGACCTTATCGCTCTCTACAGCTGCCTGAAAGGAGGTTGTAGCAAGGTGGATATGTACATGTGGCACTTAGTGACATGGCTTAGTGGTGGACTTGCACTAGCAGTGCTGGGTTAATGGTTGGACTTGATCTTAAAGGTCTTTTCCAACTTAAATGATTCTATGATAATTTTCTGTGTGCAGCATATTAAATACGACTTCATGTAACAAAGGAGGAAAAAAGTTGACTTGAATGTTGAGATGGCTTCAAGAGCTAAAAAATTTCCTCTGTGTGATACTTCCTATTGATATATTGTATTGTGTCAGGAAAATATAGTATTGCTTTGTAGTGAAAATGGGATGAGGCTGAAGTACTTGCATCCACCTGCTCAGGTGTACTGCAGCACTGTGGATAACTGTGCTTCCTGTTTGAGCTTGTTGCTGTTCCAGTGTTGGTACTGCTGAGTTTCATTAGGTGCTGATTAGGTCATGCTCTGTGTAGTTTGCATGTTACTGCTCTGTTTCATGACTTGGTAATCCAGAACCAAAGGGAGATTCGTTCATTGAGTCATGGGAAGAGTTTAGTTGTGGTACTGGTTTCTTGGTGCTTTTTAGAAAGACGACTGCATTTAAGACCTGAGAGTGTGCTGCAACAAGTGCTTCTTGCACTTGCCAGAGTAATTTTGCTTCCTTGAGGAAAGAGAATGTCTTGGATCTGTAGCTTGGTGATTCAAGCCTGGTGCCTTTTTCAGGTGTAAGAGCTTGTTTGTGATTGAACTTGCCCTGTGAGTTCATAGATGCACTGAGTGACTGCTCAGGTGTGAGACCTCCATGAGGCCGTTGCATCAGCAGCCAAACTGCACTAAGAGAAAAAATAATGAGTTCTGCATGAATAATAAGGTGGTCTGTTGACAGACTCTCTGCTGTCAGTCCTAGAGAGCTACAAATTTGGATTCCAAAATAATTTTAACCGAAAAAACATAGTCAAACTTTTGAAAGTGTAGTGCACCAAACGAGTGTCATGTTCTCAGGGTGAATTGAAGAATATTTATCAGTTTGGAAGGGTTGCCAAAATCGGTGGTGACTTACAGAAGAATGCTTGGTAGTTCCTTGAAGTACTTGATCGCCTCTGGAGTCATTCACGAACAAAGTGATTTACCATTAAAGTCTGTCAGAAGGAATTGTTAGTTTCTTTAGAAATCAGTTAATTTTTCAGGTCTGTTATACAGCTTCAGGGGTGATCCCCTTTATAAGGTATGAAACTTTCAGGTTTAAAACGACAATGTTTATTAGAGGTCTGGTTTGGGTTTGTTTGTTTTTTGTTAGGAGACGCTGTTAAGTCCAATCACTTGGTGATTGGTGGAGTACTTGTCATTCTAGGCTGTGTGGGCTCTCAACACCTCTCTTGTGTCTGTTAACAGGGCGTTGATGCTGGGAGGAGGACTGCCGCATTTGGAACACCTTAACCTCTCCGGTTGTCTCTCTGTAACTGGTGCAGGCCTGCAGGATTTAGTTTCTGCATGCCCTTCTCTAAAAGATGAACACTTTTACTACTGTGACAACATTAACGGTAATGTCTTTTTATGAAGGTGTGATGGGTTTCTGGGGACCAATGTTTGCTTGGTTTACGGACACTTAAAACCAAAAAGAACGACCAGAACACCACTTTTCCTGCTTGGCTGTGTAGCACTAAGTTTCACGCATTAATTAGGAAATGACAACTGTTAAATCAGATTTTCCTCATTTGTTCTTTTGAGTTTTTTGGGTTTTTTTCCTTGACACTAGTACAGTTCTGTATTACCTAGAAAGGTGTTTTTAATCTACATACTTTAGTTTAGCATAAGTAATAGGGGCTAGAAAGTAAGTCTCCATGTAGCTAGCACACACTTGTCCCCTCTGTATCTTCCCTGTAAACTGTGTAGTTGCATGTTTTCTTTACGGTCATAAATTCAGACAGTGGCTTCACTAGATTGGTATCAAAGTGGTGATTTTTAGGCAAGGAATTACTTGTATTTTGCTGTGCAAACCTCCCATATTCCAGTAGTTTTGGTGTAGGATACTTTTGATCCTACCATCCATAAGGAAAATGTAATTTAGTTTTCTGGCTTTGCTTGACTCAGCAACTTAGAGATGGGTTTAAGCTGGAGAAGGATCTGGATAAATGCATAAAATATTTATGGTGCGAGTGTTTTCACCACTTTACCACACTGGAATTCAGTCTGTTGTGTTAGGTCCAGTAAGAATTCATGGTACGAGAGATGGGAACCATGGTGTGACTTGTATTCCTTGTGTGAATTTAAAACAGGTAAGTGCAACAGAAGGGAAGGGAAAAGGAGGATAACAACTGAGTTCACAGGATTGTAAGAGCTAATTGTGCGTAAAACAAAATTACATTCCCTGGTTGTTCACGATGTTCAGCTTAATAATTTGCATCTCTGTTGAGCTGCAGCCACAGCAGGATGCCAGAGGTTTGGTACCACAGTTGAATCTGTACTGACATTTGGGTATTCAATCCATTGAAATTGATTTAAGATGATGCTCTTGGATTGGATGCTTATATTAGAGGTGAAAGGATTAAATAATATTCTGCTTCCATAATTTTTTTGCACTTCTTTATGCACTTTTTTTGACATCGCTGTTTGTTTTCCTTTTTACACACTTGCTTTTTGTTACTTTCTTCCCTTCCATCTAGACTACAGCTTTTAAAATCTTCTGTTATTTCAACCTGAAAATGCTAAGGTTCCTTTTTTAAGATTCCTCACTGACTCTTCTTTCTGTATTGTGCTGAGTTTAAAGGTGTCTTCAAAGACCAGTTAAAAGCCTTTTCCTTTTACATCCAGTTCCTTGCTGTTTTTCTTCTGTTCTCACTTCTCTCAGTAATACTGGACTTGATGTTCTGGTTTGTCTTCAGATGTTTCTGTTTCTTTCTTCATCCCTAAAATACACTGTGTCATATTAGTATTTAGTTTACAAAGCCAGAATCTCTTGTGTAAGTCCACCACTTTAAACTTTGGCTGTTCCCTAATATCCTCAAGAAGTTATTTATATTTGAACAGAATACTGTTTGGAATTACCCTTTAAAGTTGACCTGATCCTCTTCCTGTTTATTTCCTTTGTTTTATTTACTGTCTCCTGGAAGCTGTGAGCCTTATAAGCTCTGCTTGGTTCTGCAGAGCATCATGCATGCCTTTGGATGAACAGTTAGTGCTGTAGAGAGAAATCAAGAGGAGAGTGAGGCTGTAATGCTCTGACTTCTCACATCTATTGAGAAATAGTAGCATCTCAGAAGTTTGTGGCTGTTTTCGTTAAGAAGGAGGTTGATAAAAACTTAAAGTGGTATCCTAAGCAAAATCCTAAAGTGGGAAATGACCTTTTATAACTGAATCCCCTGCAGTTTTATCTGGGTGCTGTTCTTTGTATTTTCACTCAAATTCATTTTGAAGGAGCTATCAGGTGCAAAACTAATGCCTTATTCTGCTCTGTGGGCAGCAGGATTTCTGTAACAGCTTGAGCTATTTCTGTATCACTTGGTGTTTCTGAAGTAACTGTAGGGAAAGCAATAGCTGTGTCATTTAAATCAGTTCCTGTCTGTTTTGTTACTTTGCACATACGTAGATTGTATTATTAACTGCTGCAGAAAGATTCCTGCTCTGTAAGCTTGTAGAAAATAATTTCATAATTTTCTTCACTTACCAGTTTTTCCGGGATTATTTTTGGGGAAGGAGATGAGTTCTGGGATCATTTTGGAAAACCTGTCAGTCTTGCAGAGCAAAAAATGGAGCCAACAGCATGGAATTTAGCCATTTCTGAATAAGAAAGATACCACTTTACCTGCTGATAAATCAGGGCTTTACTTTCACCTACAGCCTATTTTCAGATGTTTTTGTCTATAAACACTGAGCCTGGGGACCCTTCAGCTTCATTGGATTTTGTTTGTGGAGGGCTTGGTGGACTTGCTTGCTAAGCATGTTTGTTTGCAGTTTTCAGCATTTCAAGTGCTGGTCTAACCATAGTTGCTCTAAAAAGGTAGGGCAGCTGTGGTTAGATCGACTCAGTTGGGTCTGAGTCACAGCCTGCTTCTGCACAGCAGTAATAAGATGCAGGTTTTAAGAGCAGAGGCCATGAATTTGCACACACTTCCAAATCTGTTTTGTTTGCTGTTAGTATGACTTCAGTTATTGGTGTATATACTAATGTTTAGGATCTCTACTTCTGTTATGCTGAACACTGGAGACTTGAAGTTAGATAATCCTGAGCCACAGCTGAAAACAAATCTGTCAGTGTATATATACCCTTCCTAATGGCTGATTTTGTTTCATGTCTCAAGTGCATTTGGTCAGTAAGAAAAATTAAATGTTTGAGTTGTATCTTGCCATATAAAGTTTATATTTCCCCATGGGCTGTTTTATCCAGCTGTGTTCAGTCTCCTTGCTGGATACTCAGTTTTGAAGGAGTGCTCTCAGCTTCAGGATTGGAAAAATGGGGCTCCTTAATTTCTGCAGCAGTTGCCCTTTGAAGCTTTTACATGTGATTCAATTTCTAGAGTTTTTTAATGATGGAGTCCTCAGGTGCTTAATTAAAGAAATAGGGCGTTAATGAAATAAAGTCGTGGTAATTCTGACGATTCAGTCTTCTGGCATTTTGAAATTCACTGCCCACAGTTTGAGCTGTCTTCCAGCAACACAGCCAAGACTTTGCAACTTCTCTTAAGATTTATTCGCTCCTGTGTACAGATTCATATGGGAGTGTATTGTTGTTAGACTTTGAGAAACCAGCTCCTGAGTTCTACAGATAACCAAGGTGCTCTCACATAGGTGTGTAAGAGTAACTTTACCAAAGGCTGATAAAGAGCAACACTCATTAAACTCGGATTTGACTTTAGGATTGCATTTATGTATTTTTCGAAGGTAAAGCTTAATTTGATGACTTTTTTAGTAATTCTCTTGTAATGTATTCCTGTTGCTACGTTACTATCACATACAGTATGCAGTATTGATGATGGACCCTGTCACTGGTGGTGGCTGTGAAAGAGAATTGTCTTTCCTTCCCTCCTTTGTGTTCCTCGCAGCTCATTCTTCCTGCTTTCCTGTGGCCAGCATTAGCCTGTCTGTAGCTACTTTGTAAATTCAGTCAAGAACAACCCCCCCAAGCCCTTTTCTCTCCTCCTAGACAGGTCAGGGATCCATCTTGCTATAGACCACTTGAATGTTTCTGCCACCACAGGCGAGAGCTAGAACAAGTGGCTGAAGGGATGTTACGGTGGCAGGCAGTTGTCCTGGCTGGAGGGGTTCTGTCACTGTGATCATGGTCTGGGCTGTCATGTATTCTTGTTGAAATGCCTAACTTCTTTCTAGAAAACTTCAGCTAATATTTGTTCCACTAGTACCTGTGACAAAATGGAGTAATGCAATAGCTGTGCTCCTCTTATATTGCAAGGCATGTTTATATGTACTGAAACACATTTTGAAAACACAGCTGTTCATCATGAGTAAACAGGCCTTTATTCTGGGTCAGCTGAAGCATCTGAGTAATCGGATGTGCACAGAAAGAGCATTACAGTAATCCAGTTTAGAGGTGACTAAACCAGTAATGTAGACTGTATCAGGTTAGATGAGAATAGATTAACTTTGCTTTCCCAGGTGAACCAGCCCAAAGCACACTGCACTGCTAGCACTCGTTAAGGCATCACAGTCAGTAGAAAGAGAAGGGACCCTTCTGAAAGCCATTCAGCCCCATTCTAAGCAGATCTGAAATGACCATCTCGTTCACTGGGCAATATAAGACGAGGTGTATACAGTTACCATATTGCTTAACCTAGTGCATCAGTGAAGCGAGATGAAATGGAGACCTTGTATGTAGAGTCCAAAGGAAACAAGAAAGAATGTTTTTTGACAAGATTAAAGAGGTCATTTGAGCTCAAACAGATTGTTTGAAAACGAAGTCCAGTCTAAATGAGGTCAGGAGTAAAGACTGGGGAAATCAGAGACCAGGAAGCCAAAGAGATATAGCCAGAGTCAGTTGTAGCAATTAGAGCTAGGGAAACAAAACCATGCTCTCTCTGGCTATCAAAAGCAAAGGCATTTGAATTTTGTTATCTATATCGAATGTAAAAGGAATGAACTAAGGAGGGTTAGGCCATTTATAGACAAGATAAATGACTTGTGATGGAGAAAATAATTGACATGTTGAAACATAAATGAAATGAGTCATAATCAAATCGCCTTACTTTTCAGTAGTTGCATTTGGCATTAATGACACTACCTTGTAGTAAGAGTGTAAAATACCCTCCAAATTATGGGAATTGCCTGTATATGCTAAGAAAAAATTTCACTGTGGTGCGGTTAATGTCATTTGTAGTTCGGTGCCTAATAAGTTAGGAAATGAATCTATGAACTTTTTTCAGATGATGCAGTTTACTTTGACATTTCTAAGTTTCTGAGATTTTAAGTTGCTACGGGACTGTTTAAAAACTGCAAGGTAATTAAATGATAGGAGGAAAGGGCAGGGCTTGATGGTCACTGTTCAGGATGGATAGGAATCTAGGTGACATCTCTCCCTGTCTTCCCCTGTGTCATGTCCTGTCCCCTAGCCCTATCCTGCAGTTCTGTGCTGTGATTGGTGTCACCCAGCATTTCCATTGCTGTTGTGGTGTAAGAGATACACATGGTGAATTCCATGTTTTTGAGTGGTACTGGGCTGCTGAAGATGTCTGGAAGGACCTCTTACGAGCTTCAGAACAGCTGTATGTGTGTTATATGTATGTGGTTGGGAATAATCAAACTGTGATTGCATGAAGCTGAATTCAGCTGGCAGTTGCAGTGTGCAGACAATGGTTTCAGAGAGCTGTCGGTGCTAATTCTGAGATCTTTCTTGTTTGCAGCAGCAGCCAAAAAAGTCTCCAGTGCTAGGAATCATCAGGGTGTTGAAAACAAGATAGTGTTGCTGCATGGTCCTGGAAGCCTTGAGGCAGTCACATTTGGAGTACTGCATGTGGTCTTCCCGTCTTGAGGAGTGTATGTAAAAGAGTTACAGAAGATACAGGTTTACTAAAAAGAGTTAGGGAACTGAGCAGCTCTCTTGCAAGGAGATGCTCAAAAGGCTGGAATGCTCCAATCTGGGAATGGGAAGGCTGAAAGGGGGATGGCTGCTTACAGAACTGGAAAGCAGTAAGTGAGGCAAATGTGCAACAGTAACTCCAGATTCTGCAGTATCAGAGCCCAGTGACAGTAGATGAAGTGGGCAGGTGATTGATTTAAAACAGATGAAACAGTGTAGTGGACTTCTGGAACTCAGTCCTGTCAGAGTTGTGGAATCAGTTAGGAAGAGGTTAAACAAGTACATGCAGGAATTAAGCCATAAACAAATACTACAGGGAGTGGACTTTAACGTCCCTACTACAACAGTCGGGTATGCTGGGAAGACATAGAAGGTGTGCACGTAAGTGTATGTTGTCTCTGTAGATAACGCTTGCTGTTTCAAGTGATGAAGGTAGTGTTAGATGGACGTTGGTCAGACCTAGAAGTGCAGGTTTTATGTTCCAGTTATGAGCATGAGGAAGATAATTCTTAAAATGAGAAAGAAAAGGATGGAAAACAATATTGAAATATACGGAATATTCCCTTCCTTGAGGTGTCTTGGTTGTGTACATAACTGGTAACTGTAGAACTGTGCTTCTGTAACAAGCATTTTACTAGAAATGTGACAGTTGCTTCAGAATTGCTGATGTGCTGCTTAGCTGTGGCAATGATAAGGAAGGTCAGCTATGACTTGGAAAATGCTGCTGCACAGGACATGCTCTGCTATTCAGAAGCACCAAGTCTCCTTTTTAAAGGACTTACGAAGAGGCTTTCAGACTCTAGCCTGTAAGTGACTTGGAGGATCAAAGTCTAGTTCAGGTGAATAAAGATTTGAAAAGGAAAATGAGTTTACTGATGAATGGAAGTTTACTATTTTGCATACTGTAACCATTGTCCCTCCTTATAGCTTCAGGTTTGTTTTATTCAGTCTCATGCATGTTAACTTAATTACCTTGTAGAATATTGTTCATCGGTGTGTCGCTTGAAGCAGAAAGCTGATTTGCAGACATCAGGTTCTTGGAAGTTAATTGAATTATGACTTCGAATCACTGCTCAAGAGGAAAAAAACAAGCCAGACATAGCATGGTGCCCTAGTTCATTACATGATTTTGCTAGTCTTTTCTAAACGCATTAAACCCACCTTAAATATTCTTTGATTTGTCTCAAATACAAAGGAGGGGAATTTGGGTTGTTCTGGTTAGGTCTTTCCCAGCTTAGTTAACTCTGCAACCCACTTCCAGTTTATGTCAGGTGCCAGAGTTCAGACAACCTGATTGTAAATGTTTGTGTTTCTAAAGCAGGCTGCAGGAAATAAAATCCTGTGCTAATAAATGTAATAGTTTCTTATCTCATGATCACTTTAACATTTCAAGTTAAAGGGCTAACAGTAAGCAAAGGTAAGTGGAGGTGGGTAGAATCACTGTGTTGGTTTGTACTGTCTGTGCTCACAACTCTTTCTTTCTCAATGGCTAGTTTTTAGCCCTACAGTTTCTGGTAACTGCAGTGATACAAAAGGTTGATTCTTCTCTTTAGTTTTTGAATGTCCAGTCAGACTGTGTGAGGTCTGCCCAACCAGGAAGTGTTCATGGCAAAGAAAACTTTGACTAAAAACCTGTTTCCATTATGGTAAATTGCTTTGGAGATGATGGTTGCTTCGGTAGTGCCATGAGGTTGTTGAGTTTGATAAACGGGCATTAAATATGCATTGTGAAAATACACCTCAGTTCTGAAAGTTGCCTGTGAGAGCTTGCTGAAGCTTGCTTGTGTAGTGCTGCTCGTCGTACATCTGTATCACTCTCAATGGGACTCTCACCTTCATGGAACTAAGTGTACTCTCAATGTGTCACTCTCACCTTCATGGGACTAAGCTACTAGAGCACAAATTGAGGTTCTTATACTGTGCTAGTGCTGGCAGTGTTTCAGACTTCACAGTGCTGAATGAAGTTTATTGCAAGAATAAAAATAAGGAGACACTTCCTGAATCATCAGGTTCTGAGGATTCTGGATCTGAGCAAATGGCCTTTTCTCATTCTCACATGTGCTCTGTTTTTGTGCAGGTCCTCATGCTGAAACCGCCAGTGGATGCCAGAATTTGCAGTGTGGTTTTCGGGCCTGCTGCCGCTCTGGCGAATGACCGCTGACTCCTGACCTTTCAGTCTACTTCATTTAGCTGAGCAGGCTTCCTTTCATGCACTTTACTTACAGTTCGCATCTTGTGTTAACAATCCTTGGAGTGAGACTTGTTCTACTAGCCTGACCTTGCCCACAACTTCAGAATCTTAATTATGAGTGTACTGTACAGTGTTGTAACAATCTCACAATCTCATTTGGTTTGAAGGGTGTTGGGTTTTGTTTTACTTAATTTGGGAAGATGGGAAAACGTTCAGATTTCTCCTTTTTTTTTTTTTTAATGCCACTTTCTTCCGAGTTTGGCACTTAAATAGACTTTGCTGAATTATTTTGTGTTAAGTGAATGGGCTTCTTTTTCTGTTTTGAAAGTACAATATAAAGCTCTGCAGAGAATTTGAAATGTATTGTTTGCATTTGGGTAACAACTCTACATCTTTAGGAGCCTTGTTTCTTCCCCTTTCCTCTCATCCTGAAGTTGTTCTTTATATTGCAAAATTAGGGAAATTCTCACCTTCCTTTTGCATTTGGTTTTGTATTTGGGCTTGAAAGGCATACTCAAATAAAACATTCCCACCAGTACAACCCTGGTGTAGCACTTGAGTTATACATGCTTTTGAGGTGTGATGTGCAGGCGTACCCTGTTGCAGAGCTGTGAACCTGCAATGTGTGTGGGGTTGTGTTTTGGTTTTTATTGTTCCTCTAACTGTGCTAAAGATGTATTTTTGACACAGCTTCCAAGGAAGCCTATTTTCATTAACATGAAATCCGGGGAAGACAAAGTTACATCTTTCCCCATTGCTTTGATTTGTAAAAAGGCTCCTTGCTGAACAGCAGAGACTAGCAGGGAGGCAGAAGATCCACTGCTAAGAAGTGCCAAGTGAAACCTGAGCTAGGAAAAGATGAGTAATGTTTGAGTAGTGCTTGAGTGTGTGTGTGTGTGGCAGTATGGGGAAGAGCCCATGGCAAGAGGGAGTGTTGTAGGCCATGCTAGAGTGCAAACTTCAGTGGCCACCAGCTCATGAGTGGTTTTCCTCAGGCGGAGGAGGGGTGGGTGGTGTCCCAATTTTGGCTGAGTTAATTTTCTTCCTAGTAGCTGGTGCAGGGCTGTGTTTTGGCTTCAGTCAAACAACAACACTGATAACACACCGATGTTTTGGCTGTTGCTAAGTAGCACTTACCCAATTAAGGAGTTTTCAGTCTCATCCTCTGCTAGTGAGGAGGGGCTCAAGGCACAGGAGGAAGCAGGGACAGGACACCTGACCTGAACTAGCCAAAGGGGTATTCCATACCACAGCAGGTCATGCTCAGTGTAGAAACCGGGGGGAGGTGGCTGAGGGAGGTCAGTCGCTGCTTGGGGTTGGGTGGGTATCGGTCAGTGGGTGGTGAGCAATTGTATTGTGCACCTCTTGTGTTCGTTGGGTGTTTGGTTAGGTTGAGGGTTTTTTTTGGCGGGGGGTGTTTAGTATCTTTTTGTTATTTTCCTTTTCATTATTATTATTGCTAGTAGTATTAGTAGTGTACTTTAATTACTAAACTGTTCTTATCTCAACCTATGGGTTTTACCACCCTACTGGGCGGGGGCAAGTGAGGGAGCGGCTGCATGGGTTAAATCATGTCAGTGGCCATGTTTGTAGAAAGCAGACAGGTCTCCCCTGCCCATCCTGACTCAGTTTTTGAAGGCTGTCATTATCACTTGGAAGAGCCTGATTAGCAAGGGAAGTGCAGAAGTATAGGTATCAGTATTGGCAGTATTAACACCAAGTTAAGTATTAACTACTTGCATATCCTTGCAGTGTTCAAAGCCAGCTTGGACAGGGCCTTGAGCAACCTGGTCTAGGGAAAGTTGTACCTGCCCACTGCAGAGGGGTTGGAACTAGATGATTCCTAAGGACTAAGGTCCTTTCCAACCTAAAACCATTATACGATTCTATGATATTAATATGTAAATGTGTATTTTAGTAAACTATTCTTTTGATAATCTTTCATTAGGGTAACTTGCAGCTAAGGATTTCATACTCCAAAGTAATTTAATCAAATTCTTGTAGAAAACGAATGAGCTCCACTTAGGTTTTGTCATAAATATTTATTAAAGAATAAGCATTTAACTTGTAAAAAAAATGTCATCTTACACCTCTAAGTGGTGCTGGCATTATACGGCCACTAAGTATGGAGCAGCACATGAAATTGCCTCTTAAAAACTGAAGTGTGGTCTTCACGGATGGCTCTTTGCTGCATGAAATGTACTTGTGGGCAAATACTCCTGATCTTCATTCAGGAACTGGAGTACTGGAAAACCGTATTTGCCACTGTCTTTGAAGAGGAAGAAAGGCTGTAGGTAAAATAAACTGACTAGCAAAAACCAGCATCTTCAAGGCATGATTCTAGGAACCACCTGATAACCTACAAATGAAGCAGCTTGAACTGCTGTGTTACTCTGCAGTGTCACTCACCATATGGGGGCATCTGTAACGCTCTTTGAGAGAGTGGTGCCCCACTGGGAGCAATAAACATGGCATAAAAATCACCTTATTAGTAGTACTGGAGTTGCAAGCTATCAGTCTCTTCCTTGGCGGTGGTAAGTAGTCTTATCAGTGGCTGTAGGATCAATAACACTCGTGTGTTTGCAGCGAAACTCATAATTTGATTTTTAAAATACTTGAGATAGCTCAGATCAGCAGTGTGAGAAATCTCTTACATTTGTCCCCTACATAAGCCAGTTTCTGGAGGTATTCTGACTGGTCTGTACTACTTATTTCGAACAAGTGAAGCCACATAAATCCATACAGAGAGAACATTTTGGGGATAAGCATGAACATACACAGCTAGAGCAAATTCAACGTTGGAAATGTCAATGGTGTGAACACCGGTGCTGTGTACAGCTTCTATTAAAGGTCTGACTTCAGAAAACGGCCTGTGAATAGGAAAACCAGAGACCTGGGAGAGAGAACGAGGAAAAACCACATCAGGTAATGAGGAAAGGTAAAGGCACCTGAATAAATACATAGGTTTAAAAACCTGTTCTACTCTGCATGCAAATTTATGCTGCCCTGAGGAGATGCAATAAAAAAGGCTTATTTTCTATTTTAATACCACCTCCCTATTTCCTGTACTCTAGGCAAGCTGCTGCCATTTCTCCTCTTTGGGTTAAGTCTGAAGTGAAGATGTTTAGAAATGCAGTACAATAAAGTTACATTAATGAACACATACAGTGTAGCTGCAGCTTTTCTGCCTTCTAACTGGTGTTAATTCATTGTGTTCTGTCTGCCCGCTCTGCTGGGGAGTTGATGTGGCAGGCATCTCCTGCCCATCATACATTTCAGGTCCAACAGGAACTGAAACCGCAGCTCACTTTGACAATGGCCACGCTGTGTCTGCTGGTGTCACCACGTGTGAACATGAAGAGCAGGAGGACCTAAGTGTTAAAACAGCCTGGAGGAAGAAGGCCCAGGCGCACTGGTGGCTACAGTGAATGCTGAAGTACAATTTCTTCCTATAAAGAGTGGAGCAAGGACTAGAAAACAGCATGGTGTTGTGTGGGCTCCTGCAGCTGTAAGTAGACTGTTTTAACACTACTCAGCACCAGTGCCAGGTTGTTACCAACCAGACCTGAGAGCTAATGCACCAGTCAACCTGTGCTGTGGTAGAGAAGTAATACAAGAACAGTGCAGCTAGTTTACCTTACATTCTGATCTTTACATTCAACAGGAAAATTTTATCTTCAACATCTATAACTGAAATAGATAATCACTCCGTTCTGTAAATACTACATCTGTTTATCTTGAGTATAAAAGCCCTTGTGACTCTTGGAAGCAGAAGAAATACATAGCCTAGCACACTTTTATACCACAATCTAGCACTACACAATCCTAGGGATTTAGACGACTCCTCCTATGCACGCGCCAGACATGTTCACAGCAGTACCCTGTAATCCCCTAGCCGTTTCTGCAGCTCGGCCTGATGATCATCTTCTACATCTTTGCCTTGGTTTTGTTCCAGCAGTGGCAAAAAGCTCCGTAGGGTAGAGGTACAGTATCTGTTCCAGCGCGTGAGGTGCCTTGGTCTCCATTCCATAATCTTCTCTTTTAATATTTTCTCAATCCTGCAGTAAAACAGACTGTTACCGTTCTAGTCCTGAGTGGTCACCTGAACTGGTCCTCTTTGACACACTTAGTATGTTTATGGGGAACACAAATTACCTCAGTTAAATTTACTGCTACCTAAAAGCACAGAAAAGCAATGCCAACATAGCTATGTTGTGCCTGCGTGTTCACTGACAGAAGCAGATGCCAGGAGCTTGCAGCCCTTTCTAGTTTACAGCCTGTCCTCTCATCCCTCTATAGCATCTTGCTTATTAGGAAGCTGTGCAGCCATGGCTGATCAGCTCTTTCTCTATTAATGAGAGAGCATGAAAAGCAGCCCTATGAACTCCAGTCTCAGCTCCCAGCATTCACAGCAGGTTTTGGGATCTGTGTGGGAACAGGTGCTGGTGATGAGGATCGGCAGCATTTGTTCTGGAGGTACAGTTACCTGCCCTGGAGTTCCAGTGCAGCAGCCTTGTCTGAACACTGGTAAACCAACTCTTCAGGCTAGAGAAAAATAAGACAGTGAAACATGAAAATGTGCAATCTCTTCTGACTATACAACAATCTAACATCAGGAGTTACTGCCCTGCCTGGTACTCCCATGAGTTCACAGTCATGCTAAAATAATCTCTTAGTTAGTAGAGACATGATAAAAACATTAACTAGATGTTTGTGTGTAACGGTGTTCGGGTATTTTTGTTTGTTCCCCCCTCCCAAAGGAAACTTCAGCTACCTTTGATAAACTGTGGAGAAATCCCAGGTTGTTTACTAGGGATGTCCTAGCCGTAAGGCAAGCGTGACATTTTCTTTACAATACCAAGCTACTACTTTAGATATGTCTGTGTTAAAGATTTGTTCCTTTTTACTTCACTGTTGTCCCATGTTCTTACATGGGCAGTTAGAAGACAACAGCCGTGCATCCATTCTCTATAAAACCAAATACTTCACACGATTCTGCTTTGCCTATTTTTTAAGCAGTGTCTAGGAAAATCTGTTTAAAAGCCAATGCTACATAAATACACTTAACCACAGAAGTCCAGAGAATTTAGCCTGTGGCCTCTCAACCCTTCAAACCGAGCTGTTATTAGATCCAGTGATACCTGAACACTGCTGAGGCCAGGGTAGGGAAAGCTTCTGGAAAAGAAAGACTTCCAACGTTTTGGTTTGCTGACATCAAAACTTATCCTTGCTGGAGAATCATGTTCTTGCACATTAAACCAAATCTATGAGAAAGCAAGTTTTTTTTTTAACTTTTGGTATATAACCATACCTATGGAACACATTCCACCTACATGCCAATAACGTGACAAAAGAGCATTTTGTCAGTACCATATTGGCCTCCCAGAGCAATTGCCAGTATGAGTTCATATGAAACAAGGCACTCTGGTGTAGTCACAGCTGATGTGCAGCTTTGGGATCCTGCATCAAAAGGGATGATGCCGCTCTATTATGCCTCATGGTTCTGAATGTGGACTGAGAGTAGTGTATGAACAGAATTACTGGCTGCAGCTGGCAACTCTTAAGAATCACGGCATTGTTTAGACTGGAAAGGATCTGCAGGTACACACAGCATCTGTGTATACTCTGCCACTGAGAGGAATCCATGTCTTGCACCCCACTTTTTTATAGATGATCAGTTTGGCCTGTGAACTTAAACTGCAGGTTTAGTACTACTTTACTTAAAAACCCCCAAACCAACTCAACCCTCCCCAGAACACCCCCAGTGAAAGAGAACTGACACTTTAAAATAAATGTGCTTTAGAATATTAAATGCTCAGCCAAAGTCATGATTTGTGTGTAGAATAAAACCCCTGATGATTACAAAACAAAACTGACAATGCATGACACTTCAGATGACTTCTCCAGGTATGTTTTCAATACAGGATATAAAAGCTGTTTGCTATGATTTGGTGCACACTGCAAGCTGACTCACTGCTTCCTTATAGTGTTCCCAAAATACAGAGGAGCAAACCTTTACACTGAACTTGAAAACCTAGGGTCTTTTTTTAAACTGACCTTCTGTTTCCTCAGTGTCAGACTCTCACACATCTCCACCTCACCATCATGTCCTGGTTTGTGTCCCCAGGAATGCTGCTGGCAGGAACCTGCCCAGGGTTTCTGTCTCTCGTGGCACAGGCCCAGCTTAGCCCCATTCCCCCTCCTATGGCTCATCTGCCCTGAGCTGCACAGCTCCTTCTTACCCTGTTGTCTCGTCCTCACTGCTCTCTCAGAGGGTTTCCAGCCACACAGTGAGTAATGTCACAGTGAACATGCACTAGTATTCCTTGTATTTTATAGCAAATAAACAGGAGGACTTGACACCAGGCAGAAAAATCAATACAGTTTCTGTGCCTTGTAGTGCCAGCTCTGTGTTTTGCACACTGAACCCGACAGGGCTGTGCCAGCCGCTGCGTATGCAACTCAAGTGACTCCTTCCAGTACGCTTCATTTATATGAACAGATGTCATGATCCACCTAACTGCTGATTAAAACCAACTTTCCTATTTGAAGTAGCTGAAAAACCTGCTTAATATTCAGTAAGATCACTAATAAAGTGACAGGCTAAATACAGTTACATTGATGAACCAATGATGCATAAGGTCAAGGCAGATATCAAGTCATCAACTCTTACGTGTACAGAAACGTGACAAGATGCTTACATTATCACAGCTGATCAGACAGTACACATTTTGTAAGGGGCAGAAAGTATCATACTGCCCATAAAAACATCCAGTACTGGGGTTCCAAATCACATACTGACTTCGTTCCAGAGTTAACACATATGCAGTTGCTCCCTAGAAAAAAAAAAAAAAAAGGGTGAGAAAGATGTTTGAAAACTGGCTACAAAGACAGCATGTTTTGTATTGTTTGGAATATTAACTTTTTATTATTAACAGCACTTTTGGCGGGCACACTGGTTGGAAGAATGTACAGGTTCTTTGCAATTCAACCAACAAACACTGTGGTCTCAGTCTCTTACGTGGCACAGAAATTGTTCGACATGCACAGCCCTGAGCTGTTCTTAAAATACAGATTCTGAAAGTCGTCTTGGTTCAGCTATGAACTGATGTGAAATTCCACATCCAGGAATGTTTGATGCCACTTCAGTACCAGCATGTCCTGCTTGACTACTGCCACAGCCCTCACCCACGGGCTGCCTCCTAGGGGAAGGTGCCCAACCAGGGCAGCACATTGTGTGTCTCATCCATCAGCCTTCCCTTGTACAGGCACATAAAGAATTTCCCAGCTCCCTTTTTGTATTCTCTATCAGGAATCCCTGAACTGCTCTTCTGTTTTCTTGTTATTTCCTACATTTTCCAGGTACCTTGAAATACTTGGAATAACCCCCTCCTTACAGCATGTATCAGCTGACGGCTTTATTGAGAACTACCATCTCCACCAGATTCTGAGTGGAAGGAATGCACCCGAATACCTGTTCCTGCTGCTGTACTCAGCATGAAGTAGAAGTATGAAGTACCTCAGCATGAAGAGACTTTTGGACAGGGATTTTTTTACCAAAATTCTATTCAGCAAAACTTTCACAATGTGCTTGGTAATTTGAGATACAAATGGTGGAAATCTGTATTACAGACTGTGTTACCCTCTCTGAAAAGAACAATATTGGTTACTTGGAAATTGAGTGCTTCTCTGTGAACAAATGCGTCTCCTAAGGGGAAAAAGAATCTACAGGTATTGGTTTGTTAGATGTTGGCCAGACTAAGCCAGGCTGCGGCCACAGTGTGCTCAGGTCAGTGACAGGGTACACAGCAGCCAAAGGTGGAGCAGACTGCCTAACCAGCCTGTTTCAGAGGAGGCGGATGCAGATGGACTTGTGGAGCCTGAAGAAATCTATCATCGCTCTTGCTGCAGCTTTGCCATCAGCCCTTAAGACAATCAAGGGATGTGCATGTACCAGTAAGAATTCCTGGCAAGCCCCTAAACCTACCCTGGCACCTCTCAACTTTCACCCAATCCCACCCAAACTGTCACAGTCTCTGTATTCACAACTGAAGCTCTGTGAATGGGCTATCTCCATTACGTCTGTCCTGGACACACCATTTATACAAGCTAAAGTCCAATTAGGGTTTACAGATGCTTGGTAGTGTACTATGAGGACAACAGCTACTACCAGATTAAGTGTGGAAACAGTCCAGGAAAAAAAAAACCAGATTATATTTATACTAAATAGACTTTTAGCTTTCCTTTTTTTCCTAATTCTCTCTGGAAAGACTCAGTTGCATCAGCACCAATGTTCAGATAACTTCCTGAATAAATGTGCCAGCAAGAAACAATTCTATCCATTGGTGGGAACCAAAGAGTGCACAGAATGCAAGTTAATATTGAGACCAAGTGAAAAAATCCTCTTACCTCAGGAATAGCGTTTCCAGTGATAAGCCAGGCTTTTTTCCCCATTCCAAGGAAATAATTACACAAGAGCACGGCATGTTCTTCCTCATCTCCCGCCAGAAGGTACAGGAATTGCTAATTAAGGTACAAGGGAAAAAAAAAAAGTCTGTCTATGCAGTTATCAACTGTGTCTTCAACGCTTTATAGTGTTTCTTAACACTTCTGAAGCAGAAGACTCCTCTCAGATCTGACCTGTACTGTTTACTGGGCACTGCTTCAATGCGCAGGATGAAGCGTGAATGCTGTGAAAATCCATGATGCAGAATGGGGATTGTGCCACAAGAAACAGGGTCTTTGTCTTTGAGTTATTCTGAATTTTGCAGAAGAGTCTGAGATGGTAAAACCATCACCTGTGGTTAACAACATCTGGTATTCCGTAGATGACAGGATTTATCTTTATGCGACAGAGAAGGCTTAAATACCCCATTTCTGCTGGCATTACATGCAGTGTTTTTTTCTGTAGTTCCTCGGAATTACAGTGATCAATTTTAAGCCTAGTTTTAAAGCCTTGATCAATCAGTATCCCTTCACTTGCATGTAATGAGCTATTTTGGATTGGTTTATAACAGAAAAACACCCGGGAAAAGCTTAAAGCCCTAACCCTGTGTAGGGTCAATCAATCGCAACCTATCTAAGATAAAAATTCTGGTTCGTATCAGGATGAGCAACTTTTTTTAACCTTTGGTCCTTATTCTTTGAAATAAAGTCCTCACAACAATAGAATCACAGATAATTTCAGTCTGAAGGGACCTCACAAGCTCATCTAGTACAATCTCCCCCTGAAACAGGGGCTGCTAGGATGTTACCTCACATTCAAGAGGGTAAAGAACTGTTTAACGCATTTCTTACATCCGATGTACTCCATAAATCACAAATTCCAGCAAATGACACACTATCCGGCAAAAAAGGAATCAAAGAAACATATCGAGCCACCAATTCCTGCAAGAAAACATAACAAAGCAAGTCACTCCTTCAGTTCACACCACTACAGCAGTATTATACCAGGTGTGAAGCACAGTGCTATTGCCACAGATATCAGTGACAAAACACTAACCTTACTGAAGCTGCAACTTCTTATACCTCCCATTGAGATACGGCATAATTCTTTGTCTTTTAAAGCACAATACTCATTAATATATCTATTTTTTTCAGAGAATACAAATATCCTTTTCCAGCATCATTATGGATAGACTCCCTGTGTATCACACACAGTCATTACTAATTTATTTCCCATCTGTGGTCCTTCATTTACCAAAAGTGTAGCTGTACAACTGATGTATAGAACTGGTATGTATCTATGTGCATGTGTGCCCACATGTGAATGTACACACTTGGAAATCCGTATCCCAGAAACTTCACTGTCTTTCCCAAGTACTTACTGCTGCTGACTGAGAACTATCTTGGACGGCATCAAGAAGCTCCTCTGGCGGATTCAGGGGTTTGATATATTTCGTAATAAAAACTGTTTTCCCACTGAGGTCAATCACAGTTGTTAGGCACTGACGGCTTGGAAATGCTGATGTACATTCAGCTTCATACTTCTCTGCTGCCTGGAGCAATTTCTCATCTTCTTGGGTATCAAACTTGAAAAGACAGTAGAATTTATTATAAAATAGTTTTATTTATAGTTGGGCTTAAGCCTTTACTATATTTGGCCTTATTTCACCATTTACAGGAACATAAATGCAGTGAGAAATTCTTTCAGAATCTGAACTTTCCCTGCAGTATATACTTTGGCTCTCAGTCATATAAGAAAGGTCAAAGTAATGCAAAATCAGGCAATTTGCATTTACTTATGAATGCACATAATGACTTGTACCTATCAGCAGGCTCTATTAAAGCACCGAAAAGTTATGGCCAAGTAACCTTGTAGGAATGAGTATGTAACACCACGTATTAATTCAAAGTTAAATAATTATGGTTAGGCACTATCCCACATGCTATTCACACAGCATTCCATTAAAACCACAACTGATGTTATGCATAAAATCCCATCATTTTTATATAAATAATACTGTGACAACCCAAAATATTTGCAGAGAAGGTCCAAGTAATTTTTAGATGAACCCTTATAATTCAGTTATGTCTAAATTTCAATGCTTTCCAGAAGCAAATCTAGCACATATTAACTATGTAACAATGATAATTATTTACTCATACGTCACCTAAGATGTCATCTTTTAAAGGTACCAGGATCAGTCAAAATACTTTGTTTCACCCACTTAGAATCCCTTGTATATTAACAGCCAAAACTTACAGCCTCTGGCACTTTGTAAATTCCAATGTAGTCATTCACTGCAAATATCACTGACAAATAAACAACCACTAAGTCAGCCTCAAGCAGTGCAAAGCGCAAGCAGATTGCTGAATAGCACAAAACTAAGCTAAATCTTACACAGGGAACAACAGGAATCTTGCAGCTGATTTAATTAATATTGTACCTTCTTAAGCATTTCATTCATCTAGACAGATATTCAGGAAGGACAGCAGGAGAGGGAGGAAAAACAGGTAAAGAAATGGAAAAAGGTATTTTAAAATCAAACTAAAACTGAGCTTAGCATCCTAAAGCAGCACACAAGTATTTCAAATGATTTAACTTCAGCAGCAATGGCTAGCAATAGAACAAAGGATGGCAAAACATTTAGTTAGTTTTTGTCATTTTATGTTCAACACTCTCAATAGTAACTATATGTGGGGATATCTATTTGGGGAGTTGCAGCACAGAATTACAACTTCTTCTATCATGGTTAGAATATACACACTTGTCACTTTAGTAGAGTTTCTGTAGAAATGTACAGATTTCATTAGACACATGCCACCTAAAACAGAACAGTCGCTTAATGAATTCTGTCTTGCTTTACCTAGTTTCCTCTAACATCAAATTACATCTTACTGTTTTCTACTTATATTGCTTTGAAAAATAGGGATTATTTGAAAACCCCGTACAATGTTTGCTAAAGAACTCATCTGGTTTGGCTTAGGTCAACAAATCATCTGTAAAGTAAATCTTGTAAAGTTTTTACAAGATTTAGAAAAATCTCTAATGCAAAAAGAGAACAAAAATCTGGCAAAACTCACACTGATTTCTTAATCACAACTGGTTTTTCCACTGTTCTTCAAATTTTAGAGAACAGATCTTCTGTATCAATAGTTTTCTATCTAGAATCATAGAATAGTTAGGGTTGGAAAGGAACTTAAGATCATCTAGTTCCAACCCCCCTGCCACGGGCAGGGACACCTCACACTAAACCATGTCACCCAAGGCTCTGTCCAACACAGCCTTGAACACTGCCAGGGATGGAGCATTCACAGCTTCCCTGGGCAACCCATTCCAGTGCCTCACCACCCTTACAGTAAAGAATTTCTTCCTTACATCAAATCTAAACTTCCCCTGTTTAAGTTTTAACCCATTACCCCTTGTCCTGTCACTACAGTCCCTGATGAAGAGTCCCTCCCCAGCATCCTTATAGTCCTCCTTCAAGATACTGGAAGGCTGCTATGAGGTCTCCACGCAGCCTTCTCTTCTCCAGGCTGAACAGTCCCAACTTTCTCAGCCTGTCTTCATACGGGAGGTGCTCCAGTCCCTTGATCATCCTCGTGGTCCTCCTCTGGCCTCCTCCTCAGCAACACTGTCCTTATTCCTGGTTTCACTTTCAGTGCACTTCAGTGACTGTGCATAATTTCTGGTAGTTTGGCTTTCATGGAATGCTGGAAGAGCCCAGGCTGGAAAGGAACCTCAGAATACCATCTGGTTCAATCTTTTGTGGAAAAGGGAGCCTAGATGAGATTATCTAGCACCCTGTCCAATCATATCTGGAAATCCTCCAGCAATGGGGACTCTACAACATCCCTGGGGAGATTGTTTGAGTGAACAACTGTTCTCACTGTAAAAAACTCCTTTCTTATATGGAGATATAACCTTTCCTGGTGCAACTTGTACCCATTGCCCCTTGTCTTCTCAGTGTGGCTCCTTGTGAGAAGAAGCTTTCACATATATTTCTTGCCATTTAGAACAGGTCTCATCTCCTGTTGTGATTTACTGTGCTACAATTCTTTGCTGAATCTTCAGAATGGAACATACTTCAGCCTCTTTCCAGTTCTTTATGTCTGAGTTTTGGCAGGGGACAGTTAGGTCCTACTGTCATATTTGAAATGAAAAAGAACTTATGTCAGAAGATCTTTGACTTGAATAAAATATGCTGATTTTTCCCTCTGAAGTGTTCAAATCCATTCTAAATATATCTACCAAGCTGCATTTCACTGAGCATTAATACAATACATAACCTTTCGGTAACTAAGCATCAAATTGCATCTATGCAAGAAGTTCTGAACATCTGCTCATTATCTGAAGAGGTCAAGATGCGTAACATACAGTCCAAAGTATTCTACAATAATCTCATCCCTTAGTTGAATTTCAATGAGTTCTCTTTCGAAACAGTGCTGGAGACAGGTCTTTCTACAAATGGAGATCTGTGTCCGTACAAATTCACTGCATTTTTCTTCCTAGCAAGTAATTGCTGTGTGTAAAGATTCAGACTTCAGAACTCTTGAATAAGGTCTCATCTATTAAAAGTGCTTCAAGGCCATTAAGACTGCATTTCTGGTTCCAAGCCATAGTAATAATCTCATAATTCAAACCAATTAACACTAAAAGCCACCCATGAATGCACTTTACTGATTTTCTTTACTTTCAACAGGACTAAATTGTAACAATTCCCACAGTATTGCAGGAGAGCAAGAAAACTCAGGACTGGATAGTTTCCAAGACTGTAATTTAAAAGGAAAAAGGGTTTTTAAAATGCATCATACAATTTTATATATTTATTCTGAAAAAGAAATTACATAATGATAGACCTTTCTCTCCAGATCTGTTTGTCTCTAATAAATGATAAGTGCAGCACTGGAAAAGAATGAACTGCTGCTGTTTGCGCATGAAGAACATACATCCTTGCTGAATGGATCTCAAAATCATTGCATAATGTTACATAAAATAGCAAGTGGTGTATGCATTGTAACAACGAATTGTTGCTGTCAGTGTAGGGCACTTCTGGTTTAAGTAAAATAACTGCAAACAGTAACAGCTGCTGTTTAGAAATAATTGTCTTCAAGATCTGGCATCATGGAGCCGTAAATAATAAATGCTTTATCTGAATAGTATAAACACAGGAAAATATTATGTTTGCACCTGCTACCTCCTTTCTGTCCACTGGTCACAAATACTCACATGAACACTTTATTGTCTACAGAAATAAATGGGAAAATGATATGCTCATAGATAATGAACACAAATCTGCTTTCTATTAACACTAGAACTAGACACCTGGTGAAAGTGAGAAGTAATTTATGCATTAAGTGTCCATCTATACTGATGCACCCAATTAAATTGAACTGAGTGAAAAAAATTCACAGCAGAACACTCAGAATTTGTATTAAGATCTTTCTATACTTGTATTCGTGTCCTTCAGTACACTAAGCATACCTATTTATATCCATCTCAGGAACTGCACCCCTAGAAACAAAAAGCAAGAACATGATGAACTGCTGATTAGTTACCTTCTCTCTGACTGACTCTCCAGGAATGAGCTGTGGTTCAATGGTAATAAACAGTGTTATATATGAGCCCTCACTCAGATTTTGCACAGAATCATAACCTCTCTCGATTCCCAGGGTCTTGTCTTTGCTGTAGCCAAGGAGGACTGGAGGAATATCCACCTTAAATGTACCATCAATCTACAACATATACAGATAAATACTTCTCATTAGAAGAAAAAAGCAAAACTTCCTT
Source organism: Psittacula echo (assembly GCF_963264785.1). Lineage (NCBI taxonomy): Eukaryota > Metazoa > Chordata > Aves > Psittaciformes > Psittacidae > Psittacula > Psittacula echo. Next base: position 16,097,950 of record NC_137735.1, on the reverse strand, counting down.
CTCAAATACATTTGCTGCTTGTATTAAAATATTTTATTCCTTTGATTTATTACTCTGAATTACAAAACAATGAAATGAGAGAATATGACATATATACTGATTAGCTGTGGGGAAAACACGAGACATCTCATTGTTAAATGTATTAATTACAACTGGATGTCAGCCTGTCTTGCATATTATGGACACTAATATTTAATGAAATGGAAATCATACACACTAGTTCTTAAAGAGTGCCAGCATTTCACTGTTTTTCTTTCAAACAGCAATCTCTGCATGGCACTATTTACCTGGAAAACTGTCAAAATTGCAAAATACAGTTCGTAGGACTCCACTTCTGAAGGCAGCATCATACCAACAGGCCTTTACCTGTTTGCATGATGCTCCAGCATCTAACAGATACACTTTCCATGCAGAAGCTGCTGGCAGTTCTTGGGTGCAACTGCAACTGGGCCCATTCAGCCAGCCTCCCCACAGAAGAGTGCTCTGATAGACTCAACAGCCCTTTGTACTTTCCTCTGTCACTTACAACTGAAGATTAGGTCTTTCAGAAAAGGCTGTGTGAGATGATGGATGGCATGCCCCGTACTTGCTTGGGCAAGTCTCAACAGTGGATGTAAGTACCATTAAGAGAAAAGCAAGAAGATTAACCTCCTGTTTTGGGCAGAATTCAGACAACTGCCATCAGGAAGGAAATCTTGAGTGGATGTGGAAGATGAACAGATGACTCACTGGGCTGGTTCATCAAACATTTAAGAACAAAATTAAGTTTGATGAGAAGAAAACTCTAAATAAATCACTCAGAATTTCTGCTGCAGCGCAGTACAACAGGATGAAGAAATGCTTCATTTGCTACTAAAATCTAATTGCCAGATGCACCTTGATATAACTGCTGGATTAATTGGTTTTTTTCAAATTCAGTAAGAAATCCTGTTCAATGAAAAGGATGTCTAATGCTGGGGAGACCTGTGCAGGCATGCACGCTATGCTTAGGGAATCACAAACTGCAAGACCTCCTCAAAGACAGTTAGGAGTGCATTAGCAGGAATCCTGGAGGTACTCTGGTTTTACAACAGAAAGAATGATACACTAACAGGAAGTATGAAGGACAGAGGTTGCCATCAGCACTGGTAATCCTCAAAGATGGATTACAGGCTGTGTCCTTCGCTACATATTGGTAAGCAGCCTGTTAAACTGCCTAAGTCTGTCCATTAAGTCTCTCAGGACTGTGAGCAGACACACTTCGTGGGTGAATTTCATGCATTAGAACATTTCCCTAAACCCAGCATGGAACATTTCCTTAAAAAGAGGTCCTTGCTCCTTTTTGTTTGTTGACCTATAACAACAGTGGTGAATGATGTGTCACTGTCTGCACAGGACGGCCAAAGACTCACAAAAAGAGGGCTAGACCCTATTACTTACATCTTCTTTGAAGGCAATGAAAGATTCATTCTATAGGGCACCACAACCCTCAAACACCTAAATTCATTGATTAAACTCCTAAGTTGAAGAACAGCACTAAAGGTTCTGAGAAGTATCCCATATAGCCAGAGAAAAGCAAATTAATGTATCATTAGGTATGCAACTGATGTGAGAATCTTCATGTAGTGAGAAACAGAGACTTCTGTGGTATGATGACTTGATCTACAGATGAAAGCAACTGCCCTACATAAAAAAGTCCTACAGCAAGGTTACAATATGATAGCACTATTGATGTGAAAAATTGAGTTTCCTTAACCTAAGTCCAGGATGGGTAGAAGGACAGAAGAACTACCCTGTGAAGAACTGCATGTTTTACTATTATTCCCATGACTACCTGTTGATATCTCTTGAAGAAAGCTTCTCTTGAAAAGTTCTAAGAGTGGGGGAAAGAAGGGACAGGAAGAGGCAAAGATGAAAATTTGGTGATTCATGAAAAACATGAAAAAAGAAGGTAGGTCAAGTTTCCCATCACCTATCTAGGTGATATTACTATTCCTAGTTCATGTATCAAGGCTGTGTATACCAAAGATCTCAAAAGCCACTGACAAAACCACCTAAAGTATTTGCACTTTTAATCTCATTACTGGAGGAAGCCAGGCCACATTGTCAGTGTAGAAGTATGCTTGCTTACGTCTTCTCCCTTCAGAATGTTGAACTCACTGAGAAATAATCACCAAATTTGACAAAAACCAGTTGTTTCAAAGGCATTTTCAAACAATTCCATAAAAATAAGCTAACAAGTACAGAGAACATGATTAAATCTGGCATTTCATTACCAGCCTTGTTCCATTCTCCAGTTTTGTTTTAAGACATTTACTCCAAGTTACCTACCCTTGCTTGAAAATATATGGTAGTAAATGGAATTTTAACACATCCCAGCCAGCATCTCTCAACATGAGCGTGGATTCCACTGCCTCTTTCACGATCATCCTGTTAAAAAGGTGACCAACATAACACTTTGTACGACACTTTAATTTCCTTTAATCCAATCAACAATTTAATCCAGGCATTAATATAAAATATGTATTGTTTTAATAATTTACTACAGATACAAGCTCATTACTAGTACAGCAATGATTATTCTGCATGCCTTTCAAGCATGCCAGATACTGAACAATTACAAGGACATCATGGCCCATGATAAAACGTGCTTGCACTTCAGGGTTCAAGTCCTGTATAACCTGAGATAAAGAACTCAAAAATGTGAGAAGTCATCCAAAACAGCCTTCTCAGACAAGGTAAATTAAGCTATGGTCTTCTAATGAAGTATTTTGCTAGCATTTAAGAAAGCTTTTTGAAGGTAAAATTGTATGAAAATCTAACTAAACGCTGTGGAACAGAAGCATTGTTTTCATGTGTATTGCTTATCAGGGATTTCTGAAACCAGTATAATCAGTCTATACATTGTTAAAAATAAATGAATAAAAATCTATAAAGGCTCGAGTGACATCTGAGCTTCAAGACTATCATTCTTCCCTCTGCTCCACCAAATACCATTTCAGTTCTGGGGACAGAATTGTGTTCTCAGTGAAATGTGCACATTGTTTCATTTTGGGCTGCATTTCCAAGAGTGTCGAGTACTGCTATTCTGCTGAACTGACTGGGAGGGCTTGCACTGGTTTCAACAGGGGAAGGAGTTATGTCAACACTGAGAGCTTAATTTATCTCATTCCAAAAAATTAAACCAGGATGAGAGCATAAAAAGATAGTTAATAAAAATACAGGAATTGGGATCATTCATCTGGAATTTAGTAAAAAATTCTGATTAAGTGTTAGAACAGAATTCAGATTACAGTTCACATGTCGCCTCTCAATTTTAGTTACTCTAACTTCATTAAATATCAGTAAAACCCATTACATACATATGTTCAACTCTAGCAGCAGATTATGTAGTACACGCTTAATTTGTACAGACAAAGGTTAACACTATACAGATTGCTTCCTCTAATAATCTTGCATTATTGACTAGAAATAAAATCATAAGGAATGACAAAATAGATAAAAGAGGCACAGGAGGATGAAATTTATTACACCAAAAAGACTTTTTCTGTCAACTTAAAAAGCTCATAATATTCTCTAATGTACACTGTCCTGCAATTATGAACTCACCTCTATAGCATCATGAAGTACTTCATCAAAAATGTTAATGAAGACTTCATCCCTCACTGACTGCAAACTATGGGTGCTGTAGTCACCATTAGGAGCTCTGAAAAGGTTAAATATACCAAAAGAGTGATTTGAACAGAACTGGAAAATTTTAGTACATTTGCATGCTCAAATTAAATTACCATTACTCAGAAATAATTTTGCTTCATTTTGCTGTACCTAAAAGGAAGCTCAAGTTCTTCATTCCAGCTGGGGTTTGGACCCTCTGCTGTTGTTGTCCGGCACACTGTTCGCTGAAAAGAAACTTCTACAAAAGGACGAACTAAAACCTATGAATAGACACCAAAACAAAGGAAACAGACCTCTATAAAAATTCATGAGAACATCTTAAATTACATTTTCATGTATTTAGAAAAATAAACATACACTTTGTGGAGATAAGGCTGGTGAAGCCCAGATAAAACTTTAATACACTTTAAATACTGCACTTCCCAGGCTTCTAAGCATTTATGAAGCATTTAAAAAAATTTATATGTTAGCATTTCCAAAAGATTGTGTATATTCAGAAAACTTGACATATTCATATATACCAGCAAAACACATTTTCTCTGGAGAATGGGAAAACTACTGGCTATCTAATCAAAAAAGGTAACTGAAACAGAATACATGATGCAGACACTAGTGGAAAAAAGAACACTTGTGTCCTCTTATCTGTAATCCAAGCAGCCTACTGCTGCAATCCTGGCTGTTTCTGAAACTGGCTCCTATTACAGATAAGCAACTTCTACTAGACACAACAAAAGTCTAATGTGATTAAAAATGGCTTAATGGGCCATTTAATTAATATTCAAGTGCATATGGCATAACCTTTTCCGTATTTCAAAAAGCTGTGATTTTGAAGGGACATCATAAGAAAAACAGAGGAAAAAAACACCCCAAAAGGCTTCCACCTTCGTTCAGAAGGATGCTGGTTTAGAGTAAGAGTGCAGCAAACCCAAAATTCAGGCTGTGGAAACAGCCATGAGCAGACACATACAGAAGAGTAAGAACAGACCAGGTATATATGATATTTTCTCCTATTACTTTTACTTTTCCACACTTCAACTGTTTTCAGATGGACTTTCCTAAGCCTGCAATAATTTTTCTTTCCAATGCAAGCAAACTTCTTTATTCCACAATACACATAAGCAACTCCTCTGGGCACCTACTAAGTGCTGCCTGAAGAATCACAACCTTCTGTTTGTTTTAAACGTAACTCCTATCAGCTTCATCTGGTGATCCCTCACCCCTCTACTGAAAGAGACACTAGACAGTCAATCCCTATCCATGGTCTCCACATTAGTCATGATTTTGTGCCTCTCTACCATATTCCTCCCTTCTCTACTAGCAGTTACCGCTGTGCTGGCTGAAAAGCCCTACCATTTTTCACTGTACATTAGCCATTCTGTACTTCTGACATCCTTATCACCTTCTCTGAGCTTTTTGCAGCTTTACGATCTTTTTGGAGATCAAGGAGCAAGCAAACCAACCTCACTAGAAAGCTATCTTTCTGATGGTGAACGTTACTGTCTGTGGAAGAGAGGAATGCTCCCAACCTCGTATAAGAAAATGCTCGTTTGGTAATGTACCTGGTTGAACGCCCAATCAGGGCTAACAGCTGGGCTGTGAGCTGACGCAGAGGCTGCAAACATCTCATTGAAGGACCTTGAAGATTTGGCTGGTTGTTGAAATTTGCTATGAGAGGAAAAAACAACAACAAGACAGAGAACATATTCCAAAATATGAATCCCTCACATTCTGTATTAACCATTCTGAATCCTGGAAATACTTCTGATACTTTAATGTCACGACTTTAACCCTGGAAAGATATTTATTCCATCAAATAACACAAAATGAATGCCAGAAAGGGGTAGTGAGTGTAAAGCTCTTGTATGCCTCACTGAAAGAATGCTTTGTGCCTGGAGGCTTTATTTTCGGAAGAGCTTATCAGCTCAGATTTTGGGTTTTTCCCCCCTCTCCATATGATCTTTCTGAGCTACAGGTTTTTCAGTTCAAGGAGATGAATACCCATAGAATTCATAAACAGTGTACATTTCATGGTATTCAGTCAAGGCCTCTTCGATAAAATTAAACCCATATGAGTATTACACAACCAGCAACCCATGAGTGAAATAAAATAAATGTTAATAGGTTTATTTTTATAGTGTTTCCACATAACTTTTCTTGTAGTAATGCCACACTAGAGATTATGAAAGAAAAACTATTCATGGAGAAAGCAGCTCAAAACAAGGTATCATATAACGCAAGACTGGGAGGGGCTTTAGTTATTTTTATAAGACTGATAATGAATTAAAATTTTCATCTGTTCCTTCTTATCAACATGTTTCCAATATGAATTGCTTTTTCCGGTATGAACTTACTTACATAAGCCAAAAGAACCTTTATTATAGTAAAGAGATAAAACAGCAGAAGATGCTAAATTCTGTATGCACAGTAATTGGCCAACTTGAAAATACCTCTGAGTTAAATGCAGGGTGTATTCATTTTGGGAGAGAGAGAGAGCGAGAGAGAGAGAGCACTGCACTAATATATCATTTCTGGAGCTGAACCAGATGACTGTTCAGAACTCCAGCATCTCTGTGTGAAACAACATCACACAGTGCAGGCATTGCCTTAATTTGCCTGAAGGTAATGGTCACCTTTAAAATTAGTCAGAGCCAAATTAGGCTCAGTCCATGAACTTAAACAAACAGTTCATGAAGGAGAAGAACAACATGCTCCACTGAGGAGGCAAATACAGTATCCCTCAATGAAGAACTAGATCTTTTAATACTTATTTTTAGTAGTAAGATATTATGAATTTAAATTACCCTAGTAAAAGTAGGAGGCTTGCTTAAGGTATAATTCATCTGATATTACCAGAGTTATAATGTTGTCAAAGCTGTAAGTTACCTTTCAGGCAGTTTTTTCCTGAACCAAATTAAGAAAGTTTTTGGTAAAACGTTTCTGGAGGTTAGTAGTTACTGATAAATGATCAGATTATTCTACAAACTCACTGAACAGCAGTTCTTTATCATTATTAATAAAAAGATAAATGTGTATCTGTTTTTATGATGAGGATCAAAACACCACAGATGGCTGAATTTCAACATTAGTTGCTTCAGCTTCCTCAAAACAGCAGAAAGCAGAAAACGAACCTGTACTGGAAACAGGCATTTAAACATACCTCATCACTGGTTTTCTCACTGGAATATCATAAGCTCTAACGATGTTCACTAACAGTTTGATGTCTCCATCAGATAAATTCTGTGCTGTGACCTTCTTCCTTTCTTTTCTTCTTGGCCTTAATGGTCGTTTTGGCTCTGTCAGTTTAAAGAGGCTGAGTCCCAAAATACTAATAATCGTGAAACAGAAGACAGTTAGCAATTCTTGCATAGAATGCAATATTTTAGTGTTCCCATGATACACATGCACATTAGATATATGCTCCTGTTAGTACCATACAAAACTAGGAAATGTCAAAATGTTTTAATTGTTTAGTCATACACAATCCAGTTTTGTCTTCTAGTCCAGAAATTCTAACTTAAATTTGCAAAAAACCTTTTTTGCAGGGAGGGATGTGAATATGTTTGGTTTTTTGTTTTGTTTCAGTTCTTCCCCAAAACCAGGCAAGATATGACAACTACACAACTTCAAGATAGATCTAAACTACACCGCTATAAACAAGGCATCTAACAGATAACAACCACTGTATGGAATAAGCAAAAAAAATCTAATTACACAGCTATGTACGACAAACAATAAGCTATAGAAAGGAATCATAATGAATATGGCACAACATACCCTGGACCCTCAGAACTTACAACCCAAGGCAAAGCAGAACCAAAGGGAAAATAAAAACAGAAGAATAAAAAGCAGATTTATGTTTTTACACATCATTGATATTAACTGCAGGCATTCCAAAATCTACTTTGAAAACTGACAGCCAATGTCATTATTTCCTTATATAATTAAAACCCCCAGAGTAATTACTATTAAAATAACACAAAACCACGAGTTACTAAAATATCTGCCCAAGTAGATGCTTTTAAAACTCTTGGTGTATTTTAAATTCACTAACCATATAAATCAGCAAACATGAATTAATATGCATGATAAGAAACTATCAGTGAAGCAACTGATTTTAAACAACTCCAAAAGCTGGTTATAAACTCATTTGGTTTCTTCTATTCCGTGATGTGAAAACATGAGCTAAAAAATAGAATGAACTCTTTTGTAAGAGAGTAAGTCTCTGTATGGCCAGCAGATGGGACTGTTTAGATTTATACTGCTCAATAAAAAACCTCTGGCTGCACTTTAAGAGTGTCATGTTTATAGTGAACACAAGCAAATTCTACATGGAAGAAAAAATAAAATCCACAACTTGTTTGCTTACACAGCTTTTAAGCGAGCAACTTTAAGACTCATCTGTGCTGGGATGACTAATAAATGTCAAAATCAACAAGTATGGCAACTGGAACAACCATTCAAAGAAGTGCTTAAAGTAATTACAAAAAAATATTAAAAGAAAAAAGAAGTCATTTCCAAATCCAGTAACATTTCTGAAAGTAAACAGCATTTGACAATATCCAGAAACAGCAAACAAATACATGAGAAGTAAAATACAGAAAATGACTATTAAAAAAATATATCTATTTCACATTATTTGCAGGGCATGTGCACTACCTCTAAGTGAGCACCACCTATAGAACCAGTGGTAGTGTTACTAGCTCCAATGCTTGTCTGGTATTTGGACATCATTCAGTCTGGCACCACCTAGGGCTATGCTCAGCTCATCAGATCACAGCCCGATGCATTACATGCTGCTAAACCTTATTTCCATGCTGCCACACAACTTCTGCCAAAACCAGACTTTAACTTTAAAAAGTTTTCACACACTCTGTGTATCAATACACTGTCCATACTGGCAGAGGTGCACTCAGTGATTGGAAGCTTATATATCGCACTAAATGCAAAATTGCATCAATTGTTAGGCACATCAATGCTTTGTAAAAAAAGATCAGTTAGCTTCACTTTTCCTTTTTTTTTTTTTTTTTTTTTTTTTTTGATTTAGAACAAATAAAGACAGCTCCCTTACCCCAGGCTGGGAATCTCCTCTTCATTAACAAGGTCAGAGAGAATGAAATGGTGTTTTGCTATGAGGAAACGGTTTATTACTGATTCTCGAACCTGTGAATGCAGAGGGAGAAGAGACCAAAATACAGTTCTATCCAAACCTACTGCAAATATTTGCATTCTGTCTAGTAAACACAAACAGATCTCCAAATGCACATTTTTTTTCCCCACTTTTAAAAGACTCCCAACAACTATATTGAAGCAGATTGACATAGTGCCTTTATCCTTTTTCCTATCACAAATGCTAGTAAGGCCTTTATATACTGTGCCATTGCAGAACAGCAGTACCAAACACCTTTCTGAAATACATCTCCCCCTTTATTTATAAAAGATTTTAAGTTACTACTATTATATCTTTGTTTTGAAGTGACAGGCATATAAAGATCACATTTCAAGGTGAACTGAATTTCAGTTCTGATGGGAGAAGTCTAATTTTCAAGCACACCTGTCAATTTATATAACTGCAGAATACCCAAATATTATTCTAAAAAAAGGATACTTGTATTTGATCTAAAAGAGTGACAAACCAAGGTACCATAATGCTTATTACCGTGTGCTACTACACCATTATTTAGTCCACTGCATTTAGTGCACTGATGTTTGAGTGCACACTTCAGTATCAGACAAAACATATGGGGCTGACATGGACATGACAGCTGTGTTAAAATAATGTTTTTTATATTATCATACTGAATCTGGGCTCTGGCACTTGCCTGGAAGATTTAAACACTCTTCATTGTCTAGGATTCTTTTACAAACCATTCTTTCTAACAGACAAATTGTTTTTGTCCTACATCATATCAATGTTATCATCACAGTGTATGTTTCGCTGGCTGCCTATGATTTAGTACATTTCCTGTTATTTTCAGTACTAGTAAGAAACTGGTGGCCATCTTTTGCACCTCCTATTTTGCCAGAATAATCTTAAATGGCAAACTTCTCTTGGTTATATGACCAATGTTCTCCTATACTGTAATACCACAGTGAAGGTGATGTGATAGAAGATATGCCCTATGCCTCAGGCTGCAGGACATGACACGTGTATCACATTTTTTGCAGAGGTTAGGATCACTTTCATGGAGATAAATAAGGTCTTAGCATCACAGCTTACAAGAAGGAAAACAGGGAGGAAAGGAAAAACAGTGAATGCCTGGGACACAACAGATCTCTGGGACACTGGGGCAAAGAGAATTTACAGAACTGCTGGAAAAATCCAGAATGGCTGGTCATCTTGTATATGGCATCTTTTTCAGTAACATTAAATGAGTCATTTATAAATCTCCACTTGTTCAACTAGACCAGTTTCAGGCCTAACTTGAGACTTTAAATATGTCTGTAAGTCATGTTTAGAGATGAATAAGTTTTTAATATTCATGGAAATGAAACTTCCAAGTATAGAAGCAACATATGGTCTACAGAAATATGGTGGATCCATATTTTTTGCAGCTTACCTTCTGTAGATAGTTGGCAACAACTGCTCTGTGGGCATCTAAGTAATTTTTGCTGTCAATCACATCCCTCTCTTGCAGTCTCTTCTCATAGTCCTAAAGATATTTACTAGAGTTTGTGATTTGAAACATATTCAGTGCTTTATTACATACATGAAAAATGGCAAATATTTCATTAATATTAATGTATGGGCTACTATAAACCAAAACAGATGTCAGAGGTTTATAAAGCTATTTTCAATGCTAATGTATACAGCAACAGCAGTGCTAAACTACCATGAATATAGACAAGAATTCCATTAAGTTACAAGATTCATGTGGTTTAAATTACTATGAATAACTTGAAGATTTCCCTCACTTCTTTTAAAGCTGAACTTTGACCTGCTGCTGTAAACTGAAATTCCATTTGAACTGGAAATGGCTTCTCTTACTGCAGCTGCAATAGCTGCAAATATAAAGGACAATCCTTTTGTAACAGAAGTGATGCAGTATTTATGGAAGATGACCTGAAATCTGAACTGTGTTTTAATACACAGTAACTAGTGACACAACTGTACTGACAGATGCAACTTTTATTCAAAAGTTTTGGAAGGTGTCTCATAAATTGAGAAAAGGTTAGAGCTGACACTCAGCTTCCAAGAAAAACACAGAGTCTACCAGTCCAGGGGATCTCTCCAGATCTGCAGGCTTAATGGAAGCCTGCAGGTTGCCTTTAGAATCACAGCTACTTATCACTTAAAAGTAAAATTAATTTGGGGCTGCCCGTTCAACAAGCATGTGGAGAAACTGGATAGGGTCCACTAAAGGGCTAGTAAGAAGTCAGATGCCTATAGAACATGATCTACAAGAACAGGTCAGAATCTTAGAATAATGTACGTTAGAAGAGAACTCTGGTTGTTACCTGATCCAAACCCTCACTCACAGCAGGAACAACTGCAAACAGGATGCTCAAAGGCCTTTGCCGTTGAATTTTCAGTACCTCTAGGGATGGAAATTCTACAAACTTGCTGGACATGTTCTAGAATTTGAATACATTCTTTGTGAAAAGTGTTTTCATTATATCTAACTGGAATTTCTCTTGGAGTGACTTGTGCCTGCCATCATCTTACCACCTAAGATGAGCCTCACTTTTTTCTCTGCACTGTCTCACTAGGTACCTGAAGGAAGCTGTAAGAGTCCCCACTTAGCCTTGTGTGCTTAGGCCAAAGCAAATCTTAGTCCTTTCAACTTTTTCTTGTATGCCAGATGCGCCAGCCCTGTAGATATTCTGGCAGCTCTGTGCTGGACTTGCTCCAGTATTTCAGTATCTTTCTTGCATTGGACAAGGTGTTCAACTCAGTCTGGTCAGGAACAGATTAATGACCAATCCTGTATCTGCCCACAACTATTTTGAGTTGATAGAGTGTGCCAAACTCATTTCTCTAGTTCCAGACAATATAACAAGAGAAAACAACCATTAAATACATCTTGGATGGTTCAGGTTGGACAGGATTTATTCCTTTTTTTTAAATAATCATTGAAAAACACTATGACAGGTTATCTAGAAAGGCTATGGAATCTCCCATTTAGAGGTTTTCAGAACTTGGCTAGACAAATACACAGCTGACCTCATCTAGTGCTGGCAACAGTCTCACCAGTTCAGTGTATAGCACGGCTAGATAACCTCCAGATACTATTTTCCAAACAATATTGCCACAATTCTATGAATTTTCAGACTTCTTTGCCAAATGGCAAGTAAAGCAACTAGGAACTATTCCACTTTAAACTTAGTTTTAAAGACCATGTCACATAAAATTAACCTGGAATGGGTGATCATGGGTTTATCCAATTTACCCTTAAATGAAAAAAGAAAAGAAATAAACCAATTCTTAAACAATAGTTTTCAATTTTGAGTGAGAAAATGAAATTAACAAAGTCTCTAAAATCAATGTGGTCAGAAACACATATCAAAGATGTGGCACATCTTTAAACAAAAGATACAAAACTAATCTAAAATTTAAAAAGGAAAAATACTTATTGCAAAGAGCCAGACACGAGTGAATTAATAAATACCTTTAAAAAAGAGATAATCCAAAAGGAAGGGAAGAAAGAATTTTTTCAAATAAATTTATGTAAGAAGTAGGGATGAAGCAGCAGCTGCCAGAATCAAGAGATGAAGGCTGGATATGGTCCTGAACAACCTTATCTAGTTGAAGATGCCCTGTTCATTGCAGGGGGGTTAGAACTAGATGATCTTTGAAAGTCCCTTCCAACCCATTCTACGATTCCGATCCTGCTAAGGAAATGAGCACACTAAAATGCTCCTTAGCTACATTAATTGCTACAGAACAAAAGCATGCGTGACTTAACACAAAGAATGGAGTTGAGATTAAAAATAACTGAAGTATGACCCAAATAAAAACTGCACACATTGCAGTTCAGTAAGGTTCTTAACGGACAGGCAAGGACAGGGTAAGCTAACTGAAACAATGTACTAAAACACTGCAGGATAACTGCAACGTAAGCTGTAGCAAAACATAAAAACGTTTTAAGTTTTGTTAGTCATTGCTTCCAGCAGCCTCCACAGAAAGGGCTCAAGTTAGTAAGCCTAACCCTGAATTATCGTTTTATTATCTTTCTGTATTTGAAATCACTTACAAATAAATGAAAAGGTCTCCTACCTTTAACAAAAACTATCTTAGAATTTGTCTACAGCAGTTGCTGTGGTTTATCTTTCTTTTTCCACAGTACAGCTGTGGAACTATTGCCTTGGGAGGAAGCTGTCTTAAAGTAAAACTAGAAAAGACTGAAGGATTAAAATTCTCACTTTTTACATATCAGCACAGCTGTACATTCTTTAAGGGACCAACTGACTTCATTGCAAGTCAAATACTAGCATTAAAACTAGAAAAGAAATATTTCAGATAACACTCTACCTGGAAGATTTTCTCACTGATTTCTCGTTCATGTAAGGGGACTTGCTTATAGTTTCGGAACTCTGCCACCTCCTCACTTCTGAGCTGCAAAAGTCGGAATCTCTTTGATCTATTAAATTCCTCATCAGAAACAAAGTTAAATTCTTGCTGCAACTGTTCCAACCTGAAGAACTCCGGAGCCCGGGCCCCTCCGCCCGTAGAAGCCTAAATTAGTAAAAAAAAAAAATCATTTTTTTACTAAAAAAAAAAAAACAAACCCCACCTTTTCATGCAAAGTGACTGAAGTCTATAAAATAACTTCTGTAAGTCTTACTTGCATATGGCAAGGGTGGTCATTTTAAGCAAAAGAGACTGAGACAGATCAAACGGAGACTGAAACATCAAGTGCTTTAAAGTGAGGTTTTGTTGAGCAAAGTATATAAATTTAAGAATACAATAAAATTCTATTTCTTTGTAACATAATAAAGAGTAGGAAAACTGTAACACAGCAGAGTAACCTAGGCAGCTGTACTGTAAAGACGATTCATTTACACAATTTCAGCTACGTAAACAGCTCCTCAATTTGATGTTCAGAAAAGCTGCAACCTCTGTAACACACTAGATCTCTTTGTGCAGTTGTCACTATGAGCAACTTCCTATTTAATATCATACAAGTGCACTGAGAATACTCCTGTCCTTTAAGGAAACAAACTCAAAACCTGCATTTTTTTTAAATTTATAAATTAATCAGTTTGCATATTCCCTTATACCTATTTTTCACCATTAAAATATTACTGAATGGATTAATAAATCATACTCATTAATAATTAAGCCACTACTAAATGGATTAATTAATTTATATTTTAGTAAACATTTTGCTTCTTAACACTCACCCAAGTATGTCCATAACAAATTCAAATGCTACTACCTCCCTGGCATGCATGCAGATTGCCTGGAAAGGTATTGGTGAGTAGGTGTTTCACAGCTCCATTAGTCCTACAGCTCTGCACAAGCCACTTACCACGATCAGCTGCATCAGAGCTGCATTGTTTGGGTCATTTGGATCAAGTTTTGCTTCTGCTGCCCACTTAGCTAGTTTCTTCATGTCAGTTAAGCCTGATGTGCCAATGGATGCAATAGCATCGATGCTTTTTAAAGCACTAAAAAGACAGAATTGACCCAACTTACACCATACATATGATATAGCAATATTAAAAAAAAAAAAAAAAGTATTTAATACAATCTTAGGAAAAAAACCCTCCCAAAACAAAAACAAAAGTTCCCCAAAGCCTGAACAGTAAATTACACTACACAATTCTTAACTGCAGCTTTGCAAATGAGGAAATTATGAATTGCAAAGGAAAACAATGGGGAAATACGAAGGAACTGGTGGAAAAGAACTTTTACATAAGGTAGTAAGGTGCTTATTGATACATCTGTGATACACCTGCAGTATTCCATGTTGCTTCCTTGTAATCAATAACATGATAAATTGCTTCACAAAAGCAATGAAAGCATGAAATTTAGCATGAAATATTTGGCAATCCATACTGAAACATACTTCTCAAATACAGTCCTTGCTTGCCCCCATGTCTTTGACCTGTACCCTGGATGGCTTACTCAGACCTGCACTGTAGTCTTGGTCCTTCCCTGGTGTTTCTGGATAGATCCTGGGGCCTGATTCCTCCCCTTGCCATGTCAGGACTGCTGCCAGTAGCCTGCTCTGCCTGTCATGTTCAACTCATGCAAGACTACATGCTGGCTGGCAAGGATGCTAACTGTGCTGGGACATCCTTCTTCAGCCTTCTCCCTTGTGGCGTAGCCCTGCTTTTGGCCCTCCCTGACAATAAGAGTCCCAGATCCACTCCTTATCCTTTGGACACTTCTGCTCACTTTATTAGACTCACAGTAGGCAAAGAACTATGGTAGCTAGTATGAAGGCCATTTGTACATTGACTTGCCGGCCAGGCTTCTGGCATCTTCTCAAAAAAGCCATCCCTGAAGCCCCTCCGCTACCAAAATCTCGCCACATAAACCCAATACACCAGGGCATGCATGTACCACAGAGCGTGGATGCTGCCCTGTCTGTTTTTAGGGGTGATAATTTGAGTCTTTGATCTCTGCTTAGCTGAATATTTTCAAGAAAGCTTTAAGAGCTTATGGATCCTTCTCACATTTGGTTAGAATCAGCCAAACAACCAGCAATTACTGGAGCAGCAGATAAAGTGATAACATCAAGGTTTTATCTTTAGGCATCAGTCCTGACAAATGCCACTGAACCACAATTGTGCTGAAAAGCTAATGGGCAGCAAAAACTAACTTTAGGCATGAAAAGTTGTCTCACAGCAAACAATGGAAAGTCACAGACAGCTGAATCACCCTTTAGAGTTGAACAAAGAATCTTTTACAGCTAACTTCCTTCTGAAATTCCCCATTTTTCCATTTACTACAGTGATTAGTCTCCAGAGTTTAAAGTTAGCCTTTGGGAATACATCCTTATGTTTTAATCTTACTGAAGTCAGCAGGTTACTCACAGGCTGATGAGAAAATTAGTCTCACAGTTGCAGCTTGGGTCAAAAGTAGCAACATATTGACTTGGATGCCAATGTCTAACCTCTAAATAAATAAAAACCTGACAGAATCTAATCAGCTGGAAGAGGTACTTGCTCAGTGTTAATAAATTCAGGAAAACTCCTAAGGCTTTACAGTGAAGTTACCTGATGACATTGAAAATGCAGACTAAGTATAATCTCCTTGACTTTATTGCAATTATATAAAAGCAACAAGATGGACAAATCATCTACAATATCCAATTTGCAGCCACAGGGCAAATTAGATTGTTTTGAATGGAATAATATACTCATTTCTGCAGGTCAACAGGCTTCTGGTGGAAAAAATCACGAAAGAGTATTACCTTGGAATGATTCGACAGACGAGAATTTTTCACTGAATAATTCACTAACAGCGTCATGCCCCTACACTGGTATCTACTGCTTTCATAGCATACCCTTTATCATTAATTATAGAGAAGGCAGTTAAAGCACGTGTCCCAGTAGCCTCCCCAAATACACTTCAGATTAAGAAAAAGCTGGAGCTTCTGTTCTGAGCAAAATTACAGGAAAGTTCCTTGCTAGTACAAACACCTTCTATTAGAAAATCATAAAAGTATATTAATCAGCATGAGTTTAACTTTAATATTGTTGATAATTAATATACTAAAAGATTAAATTTCTAATTAAAACCTGTTCACTAAAACTGTGTACCCTAAGACATCTGCTGGGAGTTACAGTGCAAAGTAAAATATCTAAACTTCAGGAAAAAAGATTATGATAATCCTTGATTATGAAAGCCTCAGGTTTTTTTAAATACTAATATAATCAGTTTCCCGTGAGTCATTGAAAATTCCTATCATATTACCTTGAAATGCCTGTGTTTTGCTGAGATACTGGAGGAACTAAGGGGATTCCTTTTTCTCCAACCGCCCAAGAGACACTATTAGATACTTTCCCAGAGGTCATTAAAGTCATCCTGTTGCTACCATCAGCTTCAAATGAAAAGGACACACCTATCAAAGGACAAAAAACCCCAAAGTAGTATATTTATGCATTCAAACACAATGTCTGAACATTTTTAAAAACACATCCTGAAAATAAGTAGTCAATGAGAACAATCAGAGTAATCTCCCCAAGGAGGTGGTGGACTCCCCAGCGTTGAACACTTTTAAGATTTGGCTGGACAGGGCACTGAGCCAGATAGGTCATGGCCAAGAAAGGTTGGATCAGATCATCCTTGAGGTCCCGTCCAACCGGTTATTCAACATTTCTATGAAATAACCTTTGTCTTTATATAAATGGAGAAACATCAAACAACTTGATTCTGCTGCATGCTGTGAGGAAGGACTCTGCTCTACAAAAAGAGTGAAGGACTCCGTTCCACAGAGTCTTCCACAGAAAGGCTTTCCATTTGGGTTGGAAGGAAAGGCTAATCCTTGAAAACTACGTCAAAAGCTTTTTTTTCTGCTTCACAGACACGCTGTAATATTTCTGGTAGTTTTCCCGTTCAGCATACTGTTATTAAAGAAACAGAAATTCAGAGTCAAGAGAATAATGCATGACTAAAAATTGAGCCCTAAAGCTTTGTGATTGCATGTTCAGTCATCACAGCCAGTGATACTTACACACGTATTTGTTTTAATGATTTTTTTTACCACATTTCTTTTCTTCACAGTTGTTTACTTATTATTCTGCTCTAGCTTGATCTGCATTTCATACATGGCAAATTTGTGCAAGTCAGCCATCTCATAATGCTGTTCAAACTTATATAAACTTGAAAGTTCCATATGCTACTATGTATTATTCCTGATTCCCCTTTTCCTCTCTCTCTGTTGTTTTTACTTTTCAATGTCCCAGGGATAAAATGTGCTGCAGGACTTCAACAAGGCAAATAGAAAGACAAAAAAATTATTCTGCATATACACTTTTATAGCCAGTTCTTCAGTGGTATAGAACATTAACATCACCAGAGCTATACTGATTAACATCACATGCTTGTTCTGCAGTGTCAGAGGCCTGACTATGTAAGTACTAAAAAACCCCCACCCACTCCTAGCAGAATTTACTCTGAAACTTATACCAGCCTGTTACTGCTACATGGTTTCAGTGAAGTAAGAAACACTGAACTGCAAAAGACTGAGAGACCCTACCACTCCCAACTCCTTCATGGTTCAACATCACACGCTGGCTGCTGCTGAACTCAATCTCTTCTATAGGAGCACTGCCTGTCAGAATTGTAGTCTCAGGAACAGGTATGAACACTTCAGCCAACAAGGTGGTACTGCTCATACCCGTTGTTTCATATATCTAGAAAAAAAACATGGGGACAGACTTAATAAAACCAGATGTACTCATGAGAAGTTGAAAACATACTGCAGAGTATCTGAACGATTTTACTATGACTTAAGCATGAAATAATTAAGACAACTGTATTAATTTACTTTCTGAATTCCTCAATTAGCAGACATTTCAGCTACCAGCAGCTAACTTGATCTGAACTTTTCCTAGAAGTATATTCTGCTCACCTTTATAATGCACCAGAGAATATAACAAACTCCAGGCTTTAAAGAACATCACTGTACGATACGTAACTGCTTGTAACAGTCACTGGCACCAGGTGAAGATGCCAAAGGGATTCTGCCTCACTAATTCTCCCTTACCACAAAAGGCAGGGTAAGGCACACAGTGCCTGTTCTGGCAGTACTGCAGGATGCTTTCCTTTTCTCTGGCCAGTTGCAGGCTCAGAGTGACATGAATGATTTCTCCATTCAGATGTTTTTAATCCAATAAGATGGTATTTATCTTCCCTTTTAATCTGTGCATTACATAAATTGAGCAGGCAAGGGGTATACACCCTCCTCTGAACTACCAGCAGTAAGTTACTTAACAGGAGAAGTAGAATCCTGACCATATTCCTCCTAAAAATATACTGTATTGGCCCTGACAATTATTCATGTGACTCATTCATTAATTCTTGCTTGGAATAGAGGTGGTGGTGGTTTGACTTAACTGCACTGCTGATCAGGTCAAGTGCAGTTATGGACATTACTAGCAATGATTTTTTTATTATACCCCTCCAGCAAACATTATGATGATTTTGCTGGGTGGACAATAATGTCTTAAGAAGGCCATTTTGGCAAGTTTACCTGCAACATGTATCAGTTCTTCTAAAATTAAAAAGCTGCTCCAGTAACATATTTAACCATATGTCCCAATTACTTCCTTTTCCCCATGCTGCCCATAGTCACTTTATATGTAACATGCACGCACGCATACACACACATATGTACAAATGTATGTATAAAGCACAAGAATCAAAAATGTAGCAAAAAAGTTAAAAGTTTGTGACTGGAGAAGCACAGAAGGGCTATAAGACTGATGAATTACAAAGGGGTTTTCAGTCTTTACAACACTACCATAGAGCAAAAGACAAGCACCATAAGACTATTTACATTTCATATTGTCTTCTTAAAAGTTTCTATGATAAATCATTATCTACCTGCAGTTGCAAACTCTCTGGCCAATTGAATATTTGTAAATTGAAAATCTGTCCAAAGTGAACTCTGAAATCTGAACTTATTGGCCGGGTAACAGTCCTTGATACTTCTTTGGAGTTGAAAAGGACTTTTATAAAAGCTGAGCGTTTCTTCACATCTTCTCGTCGCAAAACTTCAGCTCTGTAAATATGTCAAACAAGCTGTTATATAATTTTTAATAACTTTTTTATTCCTTGGTTATGTTTAATGAGGATCTGATTCTGCAAAAATAAACAGAAGTCACCTAAATTAAAATGGTATTCTAAAAATGTCACTAGACAGGCATGACTTTAAAACTATTATTTAACAGCTGCTTTATCTTCTCATAAATATATGGTTTAAAAATTACAGGTCACATTTTAGATCCACTAAAGCCCCTTCCATATAAAAGGAGTTATAGAATCATAGAATAGTTAGGGTTGGAAAGGACCTTAAGATCATCTAGTTCCAATCCCCCTGCCATGGGCAGGGACACCCCGCACTAAACCATGCCACCCAAGGCCTCATCCAAACTGGCCTTGAACACCGCCAAGGATGGAGCATTCACAACTTCCCTGGGAAACCCATTCCAGTGCCTCACCACCCTTACAGTAAAGAATTTCTTCCTTATATCCAATCTAAACTTCCCCTGTTTAAGTTTTAACCCGTTACCCCTTGTCCTTTCACTACAGTCCCTGATGAAGAGTCCCTCCCCAGCATCCCTATAGCCCCCCTTCAGATACTGGAAGGCTGCTATGAGGTCTCCACGCAGCCTTCTCTTCTCCAGGCTAAACAGCCCCAACTTTCTCAGCCTGTCTTCATACGGGAGGTGCTCCAGTCCCCTGATCATCCTTGTGGCCCTCCTCTGGACTCCTTCCAACAGTTCCATGTCCTTTTCATGCTGAGGACACCAGAACTGCACACAATACTCCAAGTGAGGTCTCATAAGAGCAGAGTAGAGGGGCAGGATCTCATATAGAGAAACAAAATTTCATTTTACTCCTTTCCTCCAAAACACAACAGATATCAAATTAAGATTAAAGTTTTCAGTTGCTGGGAATAAAACAGCCAAGCAATATTCCTTGATGAGGTTATCTGCTGAATAAATATAAAACAAAGGAGTTTTTGGAAAGAGTAAAGTCTACTAAATCTATGTTAAATTGTATGTGTAAATGCAGAAATCAACATAAACAAGTAAATTTATTTATTTTATCCACACTGAAATCTCTGGTTTACTACACTATTTCCTTATTTCCCTTTGTTGACTGTAGCAGAGACATGGTGTAAAGGACTGGCTAGTGAGTGTGGCACTCCCAAAAGTGACCTAGACTCTACACTAAAGAGAACTTCCTTATATACACACCACTGTTCCATGCAGATGCTCAAGGATCATCAGAAGGTTCAAGTGGAATGGGTAGACATGCATTCTCCAAGCCACTATATACAAGGTTATATGTGACTTTAAAACAAATTAAGTTGTATCAGCTTCAGACAGCAGTTTTATCACTAGGCTAAACAGAGGGATGAGCACATGCTTCTGAAGTCGTACAATCCATCAGTTAATAAATAACACCAGAAAAGTCACAAAGAAAGTAATCTGCAGCCAATCTTACCGTGGACACAACTCGGTTGGAGTTATGTTTCCTGACAGCACCAGTTCAGGAATTAAAGCAGGCTCTCCAGGTTTCCTTCTGCAGTTGTCAGCTTTTTCTCTAACCTGCTGCTCGATGTCCAGACTATTGGCCATTTTAGGTGGGATGGGTTTTACACGTTCCTCACCAAGATCACAATCTTCATCTGATTCTTCATCTTCATGAATGTCTTTTCTCTTCTTTTTCTTTTTGGACTTCTGCATACAAAAATAACAATGTCTTCCTGAACTTGTTTCAATCGCTAAAGTTTTTTTCCCTTGTTCTCTTGATTCACAAGTGATAAACGTGTGAGAAATGACTGTGTAATTTTAAAATCACAACACACAAAAATGACATTTCTCTTACACTACAGTACTACTTCAGATTCAGAATTCAGCACTGCATTCCATTCATATGTTTCAACACATAATGTGCTTCAAACAAAACATTTATTTAACCTTCTCAACCAACTTACAAAATAAACATGTTTCTTGAATGTTCTGGCTAGCAGCCGACTTCTCATTTAGTCTGAGTTATATGCATTCTGTCAGGATTGAAGGAGGGTTATTCAATCAGCAGACACAGTTCTTCGAGATACACTGTCTGCATACATGCTGCTGAAGTGAATGCACGTGCCACAAACTCCAGTGCACGAGCTTTGTAGCTTAGCATTAAATAATTCAGTTTCGGGACATTCCAAAACTGAAATTTACATGAGATGACATCAACTGCTTGTTCACTAGAAGCACCCCATAATTACTTTGCTTCACCATTCACACAAAATTCATCCACGTTTTTTGTTTGCAAAGGCATGAATTTAATGGGAATGCAGCAAAACTACTAAATTTAAAGAAAGAACTGCTGAAGTGCTGAAAATCAATAGCAGGAAGACAGTGCTTAAAAAAACCTAGTTTTAATTTTAATTTTTTTAATGCACAATTAATTTACTATCAAATTCTAAGTAGAGAGAATGTGTCCAAATACATCACAAAATTTACGCATAACTACCCTAAAATTGACTCTTCTGCATTAGAGAACAAATTTTCATAACATGGACAATTTTTCTACACATTTAGTAAGTCTTAATTTTTTTGAGAAACTGAATGATTTAAACAAACCTGTGTTTTCTTCCACAATTTCCACTCTTTCAGCTCAGTTTTATACTCCTCCATTTTCTTTTCATATTCTTCCATGTATTCTTCCAGCAATTCATTTATCTCAGCTTGAATTTCTGCTTCATATGCCTCTTCATCTAATCTCTGATCAACCTCTTCCCTTCAAAACAAGTTATCAACATGTTGCATAAATCAACGTAAGGGCTACAATCAAGTCTGCAGTATGTAACGTAAGTCTACTTCTCCATGAATTAATTTCATTAGATCAAAAGTGTGTTCTATTTAAAAATACCAGCATAGACAGTCTAAAAGCTGACAGCAGACAGTTACTATCCAGAATGGATATCATATCATTAGCCCGTAGAAATTCCTTTCTGTTATAGTAATTACTTGTTATTCAAACTTCCTTCCTCCCCAAACTCAAGAAGAACAGTGGCAGGCTCAACCAGTGCTAGACACTACTCGAATTCTTAGTTCTGCACCCTTCATATCAGCATTTTAAGTTCCCTAATCAACTAATCTTACTAAAACTCTGCTGCTGGCAAATGAAGCATAAAAAAGCATTATCAAAACGTACTTCCTCAAGTAAAGTTTCATGGGTGTGTTAGTAAACTTCTGAAAGTCACGGAGGGATTTAATTTCTTTCCAAACTTTTATAATGTTCTTAAGCAACATTCTGTCTTTTTCTTGTTCAGCATCACGAAGTCTTCTGGTTTGCCTAGAAACATACATATGTATGCACAAAATCAATCAGAATTTTATAACTCAGTGGAACAAGAGAGTGAAAATGTGCAATACCAAAAGCCAAGTGATGTGGGTTTCAATTTGACTGATGGCTGCAGTGGTTTAAATCCAAGAAGCATAAAACCTGGGCTTGAAGATGGCAGGATGTGATTTCCTTCTGTACTCCAGTCTCTTGCATTTTGGACAATCTGCCTTCAATTATAGCTCATTCTCCAGAGATCCCAAAGTTTTCTGAAATGCTTATTACAGCTGTACATCATTAAAAACATTTTAAAGTCAAATCATGTAAACAACAGCCCAGGAAACCTATGCTGCTGCTATGAAGTAATGCTTCATTGTACATTACAAAATACATTTTAAACTTAACATGCTTCTAGCTCCAGTAAAATGGGCTTGCACAGATGAAGTAATGTAGCAAACTATGAAGTAATTTAAGTCCTCTGACAGCCCTACAAGATTCTTAACACAAACAAAATTAACAGGGCTCTTTTTTTTTGCCTCAGAATTGGTATTTCACATTTTCAGCCTCTCATCTGTTTGTAAAAGAGCTATTCATTAGCACTTTTAATGACCATAACACACTCCCCATGTAAATGTCTATGCAGCTAAAGCACAGACTGTTTCCAGTACCAGTTTCCAGTGCCATCTTGGTAGCTAAACATGTCTAGTAAAAAGAATGTGATTTAAAAAAAACTCAAAACAACAATAGAAGATGTAAGTTAACACATTATTACTTGTAATATTCAGAGTATGTGGAAGACAGGGAGGGTGAGTCAGAGCTGAAAGAAGAAATACATCATACATTATTTAAAAGCATAAACAAATTTAGTAAAAACAATAAATAAAGAAGAAGTATAGACTTTCCAGAAAGGAATACTTCTCCAATTCATCATCTAGCAGTTTGAGCGTTACTTATCCACATAGCTTAACAACCTTTTCTTCTTTGTCTACCAGATGAAGCTAGAAGATGAAGCTTAAAGACACGAGGAACATACAGGTCAGTAATTACACTTATCTAATGTATTCAATTTGGAAGCAGGATCTTTCAGTAGAGAATCTCCTCTGCTAAAACACATCAGCCAGAAGAGCCTTGAAACCTGCAATCCACAGCGTACACTGGCTTCCTCCTCCACAAACGAGGTCAGGAGGGCTGAAATTGCTAATTTGCAAATATCTTCTGTATTCAGATGACATTTCTTCCTCAAACCAATGGAAAACTACAACTCTGATCGTCAGACAGCAGAGTACATATCAGTTATGTTGTTGGTGGGTGGAGGAAGCAATTAAATGATTTTCCATGCTACACTCTCTTCACATCTGTAATTTCTCATGAGTGTACTACACTGACCATCAGGGAAATGCAGCGTTAAAAGAGAGACAAGGCAGGTCAGATGTTTTTACCAATATATGCAGTCCAAATTAGTATTAAGCATCATGACAGTAAAAATTCCTGAAATCATCTGAGCCTCGTATGTGTAACAGCTTCCAACAACAGAGCTGGAGCCAGAAAGAATTACAGATATGAAAAGCTCTAGAATAATCCCAGCCAGACTCATCTCACATTACTTACACAATTCTGATTTCACTGATTTCAACTGAGGTTCTCCCAATTCATTATAATGTGACACTAAACTAAATCACTCAAGGCCTAGAAAAACATTAAGAAACTCAGAAGGAATATTTTATCTAATTAAGATCAACCATCAAGCAAGTCCCAGAGTTGGTGCCAAAATCCAAGAATCTCCTTCCCACAGTGAACCTTCTCGTTACTATTCTTATGTTTTTCCTGGTGAGAGATCCTGTCTCCAAGGTACCGTGTGGTAACTGCACACCTCCTGCTCCTAGTCCTCTAGCAGATGCGTTAAGAAAATATTAATAAAAGCTACTCCTTTTTCAATGGAAGGAAGACTTTGTCCTTCAGTATAAAATCATATGTTATAAATTCTCTATGTCCTGTGCAGATACTAATATATTACAAGACAGTGTGCTTGAAGGATGAAAATCTTAAGAAGCAATTTCTAAACTAAGAGTAGTGAGTGGATGAGTAAGTGTAAGCAAATGTAAATGTCAAGGCTGAAAGTAGAATTGTTATTGAAAAAAAAGACTTCTTAAAATACTGCATTATCGTGTAACCCATGACATAATCTAAGCTTCTGCTTCTTTAATATATTATTGCCTACTTTCAGATTGTGAAAAGTTGATAGATTTTTAAGTATCTAGTAGTTCAAAGGCTGTTCAGCACAGATCTCCAAAATAATTTGTTTTAGCATACTGCTTATACTTACAGTTCACCACTGTCCATCTGCCAAAAATAATACTAACTTTCACTGCCAAGCCAAGAACTGTACATTTTTGCTACACATGTACTGTCCAAGAAAAATAACTGTAATTTTGTAAAAGAAAATTCTACCATTTTATGTATATTAACCCATTGGCAAAAATATGGCCAAAATATCTAAGAATAGGAAGTGAATCAAGAACAATTATGTAATGAGGAAGACGATGGAAAAAGCCCAAGGTTTTTGTCTGTTCAGAAAATCATGCCACTTGCATTGTTGTGAGAGCTTCGTGCATCCCACTGGTGTCTATTGAAAGCTCAACTGAATTTTAATTGTGCAAAACACACCAGTAAATAGTTGCTACATAATAAATAAAATGCAACCAGATTAGACCCTTTCTGAATCAAGATTTCAGCCTAAACTGTATTTTCTTAATAATTTTTCTTACCCAACCAATCAGTAAGAACTCTTAAGCTCTGAAAATTCTTCTAGAGCAATTTACAGCAGAATTTAAAGGTCTGACATGCTTCATATTTTGTACCAGCATGGAAAGCAAAAAAAGGAATGCAGTTTTAAAAAACAGCGGTTTAATGATCCATACCTACCTGATCTCAATTTTGTATTCAGGTATGCTCTGTTGTGCCACAGGTCTAGGAACACCAGCATCACCACTATCTATGCCAGATTGCACTGCATTCCTCAAAACATGCAGCTTAAACAAACACATAAATAACAGATAGTTTGACATTTTTAAGGCATACAGTGTAATGCATCTTGACATGAAAGAGCTAGTTATTACGTAACTGAAAACTCTGATTTGTCTTGATTCCGTATTCCCAGGGTTTTGCCATGTCTGTGAGCTGCTGATTCTTCAAATTTTAATTAGCATCCCTGGATGTATGAGGGAGATACTGACTTCATCACTGTCACAGATCTAAACAATGGGAAAAGACCATCCGGGGATTACTCTGAAAGCTCAGGAATTTAAGGGGCGAAAAAAAGCCCCACAAAAATCCACCTTTTATAAAAGATTTTTTGAGGATTAGGAAGAGCCAGTAGAGGTAACCCTAGAAAAATCAATAAACAACAAAAATGAGTGGATTGGGATTTGATGATTGCCTTAAAGAAGCTGGGTACCTTGCAACAAAGCACTTACACATAAAATACTGCATGTAACAACTGGGAGAAGGTCTAAGGATGAGACAGAACTGGGAACAATGGTACAGTTCAAATGGACTTTTGAAGCCATACTGTCAAGACAAGAGGCCACCCCTTCAACTAGGGTTTGAAAATAGGCATCAGATGATCACATGGAGGATGGACACCTAGTTTAGGAGAACTGAAAAATATACATGGCTGTGAAGACTGTAGAATGAGAATGAGAATGTAGAGGACTGGCTGTAAGAATAGAAAATAAGGAACAGCAGTGGGAAATAAAGGAGCAAAGATTTTTGAAACAAATCTATCAAACTGGACAGGTAACTGGAGAGCAGGAAACATACAACTGAAAACATGTAAGGGCAACTACAAAATGAAACTCACTGGTATAAAAAAGAAATTGAAAGAAATTTTGTAAGAAAGAGTAACTGAGCACATGGAAAGCTGCTAGTGCCATCTGGGGCACAGAGAGCATGTTTTATAAAGGCAGAGAGGAAGCGAAGCTTCTTTACCCTGCCAAAATGAGGACTGAAAGGTGATGTATTTTAAGATACAAAGAAAGAGCAAGAATCAGAAGTGGATAAGGAGAGGTCCACTGGGACATGGTGGGGAGGGAGGGCAAGAGGGAAGAAGGGCTTAAAAACTATCTGGCTGCAACAATCTGGCCATTAAGGATGGACTTGAGAGATGACAAGACTCTTAGATGAGACAAGTTTTAAAACCACCTGTCAGTAGCAGAATGGAAGCTAAAATACCTTATAGTTAAAATCCTTTTATGGAAAATACATTATGCAGTTGCCCACAATATTGACAATGTATTGTGGAAATACTCAGAAAGTCCCTTCGACACATAGATTCCTGTGATGCAGGCATGGAGAAGCCAAATGTCCTCTTTCACTGTTTCATGTTAAACTAAAGACAATCCAGAAGTAATGACAGACTAAAGTATGCCAAAGAATTATTCTGAGACACTCTATGAAATATTTGTCCATCATCAGAACTATATCTAATGCTTTATACCAAAATTCAGAAGCATCTGTACAGCAGCTACTGACCCTCATTACACTAATATAAAAACAACTTGCATACAATGATTGTTTTTTCCTTATAATAGTCCTTTAAGGTAGAAAATCACCACTACCTTGAATTTATGGAAATCTGAATTTATATGTAGTTAATAATCAAAGTAATTTTTAACATACCAGCCCTACTACATAGAACTATGTTGGCCGGCTGGAGACCAGTAATGAGTGGTGTCACCCAGGGACTGGTGTTGCGACCGCTCTTGGTCAACATCTTTGTCAGTGACATGGACAGTGGGATTGAGTGCGCCCTCAGCAAGTTTGCCGATGACACCAAGCTGTGTGGTTCGGTTGATACGCTGGAGGGAAGGGATGCCATCCAGAGGGACCTTGATACACTTGTGAGGTGGGCTGATGCCAACCTTATGAAGTTTAACCACGCCAAATGCAAGGTCCTACACCCGGGTCAGAGCAATCCCAGGCACAGCTACAGGTTGGGCAGTGAAGAGATTCAGAGCAGCCCTGTGGAGAATGACTTGGGGGTGTTGGTCGATGAGAAAATGAACATGAGCTGGCTTCAGTGTGCGCTCACAGCCCAGAAAGCCAACCGTATCCTGGGCTGCATCAAGAGGAGCGTGACCAGCAGGTTGAAGGAGGTGATCCTGCGCCTCTACTCCACTCTTGTGAGACCTCACTTGGAGTATTGTGTGCAGTTTTGGTGTCCTTAACATAAAAAGGACATGGAATTGTTGGAACAAGTCCAGAGGAGGGCCACGAGGATGATCAGGGGACCGGAGCACCTCCCGTATGGAGACAGGCTGAGAAAGTTGGGGCTGTTTAGCCTGGAGAAGAGAAGGCTGCGTGGAGACCTCATAGCAGCCTTCCAGTATCTGAAGGGGGCCTACAAGGATGCTGGGGATGGACTCTTCATTAGGGACTGTAGTGACAGGACAAGGGGTAACGGGTTAAAACTTAAACGGGAAGTTTAGATATAAGATAGATATAAGGAGATTTAGATATAAGGAGGAAGTTCTTTACTGTAAGGGTGGTGAGGCACTGGAATGGGTTTCCCAGGGAAGTTGTGAATGCTCCATCCCTGGCGGTGTTCAAGGCCAAGTTGGACAGAGCCTTGGGTGGCACGGTTTAGTGGGACATTTCCCTGCCCGTGGCAGGGGGGTTGGAACTAGATGATCTTAAGGTCCTTTCCAACTTTAACTATTCTATGATTCTATGATTTACCTCACATTTCTGAAGAATTATCCTATGCGAAATCTTAACTGTCATTCACTGGAAAACATTCTGGATACTCTAAGGAATACTACATGTTATTGTATTCTAACAATTATACTCCCTTTACCTCAGAACCTGCATAGAGTTCATTTTAATTAGAAGATCAAAAAGAAATTCATAACCTTAAAAAATGCAGTTCTGCACTAAACACAGCAATCTAGGCAAAATACTTTTGTTTTTATCTTCTGACATAACACTAGTTATTACATACGATTTTATCACTCTACTCCAAAAAAAAAAATCCAGCTTTTAGCTTAAACTGTCACATCATTATCTTAATCAGTTATGACAATGGAACAGAAATACCTTGTCTGTGAGAAGTTTGGTAATATTCTTCTGTTTTCTTGCTAAATACTGATCATATAACTGAGCCAATTTAGCCGCCAACACATGCTCACGGCTGAAACAGGGATGATGGGTGAATATCAGTCCAGAAATATCAATATCCAATTGAAATGGGCCCTGAAAATCTCCAGGTCCAACAAGATACTGATTGGCAGCTGTCATTTTTACTGCCTGAGTGAAAAAAAGAAGAAAGGGACTTACAAACCTCAACAAAACAATTTTACAAAGAGATTCTATGACAGAAAATGACCCATTTAACACTTTCTGCATCTAACTACTGACTCTGAAACTGTAAGCACTTCTGTGGTAACCTCTTTGCCTTATTGACAACTGGGTGGTATAAAACCACCATGGGTGTTTTACACAGCAGAACAGTGATAACCCGTATGAGGCTAAATACGAAGTCACCCACCTGTATTACAGGTTTTGCTGCACAATTAAGACAATAACACCAAAATGGAAAAAGAAAAGCTTGCTAATTCTCTTTTTACCTCTTTGCTTAGTATCACTTTATTTCCTCCTAGAACTGAGCTCTAAGATAAACAGCCCAGTTAGTGAACTCAGGTTAGTGAAATCAGAAAAGCATTAGCAGTGCTTCCTGTCTGACTGCTGCTGCTGCTCTTAGAATTCTTCAGAAGAGATTCATCAGAGATATCCTGGTACTACAAAAGATGAAGTTGTTAGTTCTGCATGTTCATTGCAGCCCCTTCATAAGAACTGGGAAAAGGGCTGTTGAAAGGGGAATTCAGCTGTTGCATAGCTCTTTTATAGGGCTGGTATAAATGTCCACAAAACACACTTAAGTCCACCAGATCCTTCCAGATTCAGGTCCTCATCAAAATGTTTAGTATGACATACTATGTCATAAAAGTGACAGCTTTGAAATTCTTAAACTATATTTCCGCCCATAAAGGAGCCCCCAGGCTTAATCTTACTTCCAAGCTTAATCATTTACTTTCAACAGTGATTTATATGTCACTATTGAGGTAAACATGGTGTTCTTGTGTCCTGGTTGAAACATAAGCTCTCTTAACCTATCTTTACTAAGATCTAAGCAGCAAACTCTTCCTCCATGCAGAAACACCCCATGTAGATCTGTGGTATGGATGCATCCTGAAACTTGTGTATTTGTAACCAGCATCAATTAAAGGGCAACATTATATCTGTATCAACAAGAGCAGACAGAAACACTTGTGCGTCCCAAAACAGTAATCTAATTTAAAATCTAAAAAGTCAGTTTTTCCAAGGGGATAATAGAGTGCTAACAAGCAGAACAATTAAAGCTTGCTTAAAGCTTGGTGAATGGTTTTAATTGAAACTTATTTTGATTTGTACTGACTGCACACTGCATCTGCTGTTTGCCAGGATAGGCATGCTGTGATTGAGGGAAAAACAAAAAAAGCAAAGCAAAATAAGATCTGAACTGATGAAACTCAAAATTGGTTGCTTTCTACATGAGCAAATTGCACATGAAGTCTTATTCTGGAGGAGTTTCATCACTGTAAAACAACCACCATGCACATGAACTTCAATTATTTCTCTCTTATGCTGCAGAGAGCACCTCTGTCCTGATCTGTCTACCAGCTCCTAACAACAAGTGCTTTATAGATACACTACTGTAGGAACTACCCTACTTTGGCATGAGAATATCCAAGGGTGCCTCACAGAGACCTTAGTGACTCACAGACTTGAAGGTGTTTGTCATGGACTGTCACTTTACAGTTTCAACCAGTACTACTCGCTAAACAATTCATCCTTTAGCATGCATTATTTTAACAGAAAAATACAGGAGGAATATACTTGAAGAAGTAGATAACACTTAAAAGACTGGTTGTGGAACCCCAAAAACTAGCCCATTCATGGTTCTTGGCACAAAACCCTACAGCTTCTCAGGGTTGCTTGTGCAGAAGAACTGGGATATTGGGTGTCCAAGTATACAAAATACACTTACCTTTACATACACTGTTTCAAGTTCTGGTGCAATGCCTTCTTCCAATGAGAATATTGGAGGCCTCATAGAAGACTGTTTAATTGGATTAGGCAATGCTAAGATTTTACCATCATCACCAAACCACCCTTTCCCCTACAAATAAAAATATAATTTAATATTGTTTCTTACTTTATAAAGGTGTAACTTGCAAATTTGTACTTCTTATAGTTACCTTTTATTCTACAACTGTTTTTCATGAACTGTTTGAGACTGAATTAACCAAAATCCTTCTAAGACACCAAAATGAAATCTTCAAATGTATTATAGGTAAGTTTTGAAATCGAAGATCAAGAGCTTGCTCAAACTTTAAATATACAGATTTTTTCTCCTTCAACATTCAGTACTACAGATTTGAAAGGAAAAAAAAAAGAAAAAAAAAAAAAACCCAGCAACTGCATCCCTTATTTAAATGTTGGGGTTTTTTAAATAACAAAAATTGAAAGAATATTAATGTTTTACACAAGAGCTAAATGGCAGCTGAGATCATTTATCAAAGCATCTCTCAAGTCTTCTACTCCACAAGCTGAACTAATTAAACAGCATCTATGAAAGCAGATGAGGTAAGCATCTTGCACACCAATTGCTACCCATGGAGTTACATGTTAAACACTGTCCTCTACTCTCATGACCTGAATTCAAGAATTGACTAAATCAATGCTGAAAGATGCTGGCCTGCTCCCTTAATCCCACAACTGGGACTCCCACTGACCAAACACTTCTCTGGTGACACAGTGAAGCAAACTAGAAAAACTAACTGGGTTGAAGCTATCCAGTTATAAATTTTAGATCCAAATATTCCCAATCTGATCTGCAAAAGTACCTCTGCTAGACCATGAAGAATTCATAAAATCATACTAAAATATAAAGGACCTCTCCTGCAGACTAGCTTAAATCTATACAATCTCACTATGTATAGGAGGATAATATGGCAGGATAAAATATATCCAAGCCACCTTTCCCTGTGTTTCAGTAAGCCATTATTAAAAATCTAAAGGGATTCTAAAACCTCTCCAGCTTAATACTTACTCACCCTTACAGTCTGACCAGTAAATCCTACAAGTCTATTCATTTATGTTATCTTCAGTCAATACAAAAACCAGCCATTCCATATTGCTTCCTTTTGTTAGTAAATAGCACAAGAGTGCCCATCTCTTGTGTAAGTCTTTATACATACCACTAACACTCACAACATTTTATAAAAAAACTAAATTACAATTGCCCCTGTTGTAGTGTGACACAGACAAGTGAAGAGATTTGCTCTCCAGCAGGCTATGAGCAGAGCCAGGAAGACACCAGTTTTCTAAGACCCAGTCTCGTGCTCTGACTATTGGGATACACTAAAAATAGACTCCTACAAAAAATTCAAAATGTCTGAAAATAAAAATTCCTGATGCTTTGATACTGCTAAACATTATAAAGACGAAAGCCCCATATTACTATGACCTACTTAGCTGTAACAAAATAAAACACTGATAAAGAGTTTTAAAAAGACAACTAGGAAGCTATCTGTGACTTACTTGTTCCTGTCTGAGTATTCTGTTTTCTAAAATATTTTGATTCAACTGTGAAACAAAGGGCCTTTCACCTATGTAAAGACCTTCATCCTCAAGGTACCTAGGCTGCATGTCTCTAGGCATCTTCTCAGAAGCAGGCACTAATGAGAAATTAGAAAGAAAAGCATGTAAAATATAACTGGAGTTCTAGTTTATTAATTCTCTAATTAATTAATAATCTAATTCATTCTGAAAATGAGTGGCAATGTATATTAAGCACACTGTCTGGAATATTTTCCTAACTAGGAAAAAAGAAGTAAGAACATAACCAGAACAGGTCCTTTTCTTAATCAGGCCAGATTCTCAATTTAAATCTACCATAAAATTGTCACAAGTCTTCTAAACAGAAAATGAAACACTTCCTCACCAAAAAAAATACTTCAAATGACATAGTGGAGTTTAGTTTTAATGGTTGCTTGTGTAACCCTGTAAAAAACTTTTAGCAGCAACAACTGACTAGACAAACATTACTAAGCCTTTCCCATATAAAGTGAAACTTTAACCAAGATCAATCTCAACTACTGTTAACAGTTTGCTTAAGCTACTATCACACAAACTACACAACATGCATGAAAAGTCATATTAGCCCAAGAGCAGGTGGAATTCTTTAAAGCTTGGCTGCAGGATTATTTCAGTGGTGTGTATGGGCTCAGTATTTTTTAAGAAGCAACCTCAAAACAGGGAAGGATTACACTGAGGGTTACAATAACAGCTATCCTCTACATCAGAACACAGTGGACCACACTGGTAGAGGTCAGAACTTACAAGACAAAAAAAAAACAAGGTACCCAGTAAATATTTTGACATCACACTGCACACTGTGATGAGTCCATTCTGGTACAGACCACCAAGACCCATTGCTATTTCTTCCAGTTCAAATGTTAAATAGCAGATTATATTCTAAAGTAATTTTTTAGGACTTTACAGTTCTACAGGAATAAGGAGGAAAGGTCAGAGATAGACCAGTGTTAACTATTTCCAATTCACAAAATCAGACTTTGAGAAAAGGGCCCCATGAATCACAAAAATCCATATGTTACTTACGTGACTCTTGACAAACTTGCCACATGGCAAAAACCTGCAGATGTGGCCAAGGTAACAGTTATAATGTACAGAGCCACCCTATGTGCCTAAATGAGTGTACCTGCTGCATGTTAAATAATGTAACAGGTAAACCTCACTGAAACAGGGGCCATCCATTACTATAGACAGCACTAAGGTAACTACTCCCGATCAATTGATATGCCCTGAGTTCACTTGCTAGCGTACCAGCTGGTGACAAGCTGAAGTGTGCATGTCCCAAGTTAATCCATTTTGTCAGACCTTTTCAGACTTAACTGGATGATCAGTGTCAGAGAACTGCCAGAGACAGACTGATACAAGATTTTTCAGGAGATCAAAAAGTGCCACGAGATGTAAAATCCAGGAACAAAATGGATAAGCACAATCTTCATACCTGCTAGCATGCTGGGAATGAAGAGGAACTCTTTTTCCTTTTTCAGTTGCTCAGAGTAGTTTTCACAGTCAGGAGGTTCCATTACTAGAAAATCTTCAGCTGTCTGCCCTATAATGAATAAGTCATCTTTAATCAGGCGTGCATCTTCATCCTATAGTTTAAGTGCAAACATCTCTGTTAGCTTGTCTATTTCTTAAAATGGAGATCTTTAGAAAGTATACCTTTAGAAGTCTTAAGGAAACAAAAGTTGCCATTTGGTATTAGATTATTAAAATTAATTCAAGAAGTCTAAATAAAAATATGAACATTTATTCTGTAGCTCACACCATTTCGTCCTCCCCTTGTTCGCCCTCTTGGGTTTCTACACATTTTTCTTCTGCCTCCTCTTCTTCATTTAATTCATTCCTTCTCCTGGCTTCAGCTTTCATATTCTGTGGTTCAGCATCAAAATTGAAGGTAAAGAAATTATATGCTTCTTCAGCAGAAGGAAAATCATTCTGGTACTAAGAAAAAAAGACAAAGATAATTTAATATGACATTTATAAGAGATTTAGGGCAAATAAGGATATCTTTCAATTAACAATAGCAATAACAACATGTATAAACACTTATCAGAGAATAACAATTGTTTTATCTCAGACAGAACTCACCCAAATGCTGAAGCTGACCAAAATTTTTAAATGATACATGAAACTTACTCTAGTGCTATACTACAGTTTCATTAAATATTTCTTGCAATGTTTTATTACAGAAAGGTACCTGGTTTCATTTTAACCAGCCTTTTGTTTTATACATAAACGATTTGCAAATCAAAAATGCCAAAGTTTAAATTCTGGCCATAATACAGATATCCAGGTGAATCATATGAACAGAAATTGCTAATGTTATTTTGACTCTGAAGGAGCCAGGCCCCTTTAGTGTTAAGATGACTCCTTTAATCTTAGAATTAGTAATAGCATTCTGTGGCTAATAAATATCAATCTACTAATCTGTAAATTGCTCTAACTGCCAATTGGTGGCATTCAATAAGAAGTATTTAAACAGAAGAAACATTTTTGTTTCCAACCTCCAGTAATTATGTCCAGATGGATTCACTTGATTTTTTCTTTTTAAATCAAATGACCCAAAGCCATTCTCTCATTTTATGAAGGTTCCCTTTATATATTTCAATTGTTGGAATATATTGTTTATGATTTTTTTAATTAAATAAATCCCTCTCTACCGCTTACGACTGAATTCTGCCTGATGCTTCAAACAGCATCATGAAGCCATAGAAAGTTTAAATCAAATCAAATCAGTATCAGTTATTGAAATGAAGGAATTGGTACTCACTGTTGATTTCTCCTTAAGTTGTTTTACAGTATCGCGAAACTTTATTTTTGATGGTAAGTGGGATTCATCCTCTTTCATCTCTCTAAACTTATCATTATCAGACTGCATAAAAATATATACGCAAGTTATAACATTCATTTACTGATCCATAAAAAGACAACCAGCTGAATGCAGAGATTAGATATTGCATTTTCACAGAAAAACAAACAAATAAAAAAGAAACACAACCCCTGTGGTAACAATTATTCTGATTTGGTATTTTAAAAGGGTACATCTAATTATTACTTAACTCCTTTCTCCTTTGGGTCAAGAAATAGACTGTAGGGTCTCAAGAAATGGCTCACTGCAATGAATGTTAGCTTACTTTTTTCACTGCTGCCGAGATCATTGTTTCTGCACTCCCAAACAAAAGCAACCACATGCTAATCTCCGTAAGAGGGAGAAATGCAACATTTTCCCATCTACAGAAGAGAGGCTGACAGACTGCACAAGCAATGGCAAGGGTGCTGCTGACACATATTGCCGACCGGGGAAGGGAATCAGAGAGCTAAGGCCAGCTTCTCATATAGCCCCTGCTGTAATCAGGAAAAACCTATCTGGCATTGAAAAACAGTGGTGTCCATTGCTTGGGTGCTTTAATACAGACTTCATTATTTGTTTTGTTCTCTCTCAATTATTACTAGCCTACTCTACTAAAACTCCATGGGTGATACTCTACTTTTTCAAGACAGTAAGTGCAGGAAGCAAAAGCAACACAGGGGAGGTTTGAGATATACTTTCTATAAAATCAGTAAACAACTTTTAATAAGCATATTGCTTCCACATTTTCCTAATACAAACATAATAAAATACTACTTAGCTGAAAGCTGTAACAATTATTTTTTATAAGAAAACACTGCCAAAAACCTCCCCACAACCTACATGAACAGGTAATTATCCCCTAGACAAGCAATTTAGCCAGGTTAACTCATATTGTTTTGAAATCCAGATAAAAACATTACTGCTACATGCTGTTATTTCTTGAGCATACACATTCTTTGGAATGCATTTTCTATAGGCAAGTAATCCCTTTGTGAATTCTGAAGAATATCTGGGTTGTAATAAAGAACATGCTTATACTAAAAAAAAAATAAAAATAATATAAAAAGTAACAAGTAAATACAATACAGTACAATGACATAAAGTTAATACTCAGCCTTTAGCAATTTCACTGTGCAAATTTATATAAAGCTATAATACAGTGGTCTTTTCTGTTACAGTAACTTTTCAATACTTTAAGGCATCTTAAGCAACAGAAGTCATAAACCTGTAAATGACAGAGGTTTCACATGATGTCTATACTATAATGAAAGCAAATTATTATTTTTAAAGGCAATAATAATGTTAAAATCAAACATTAAAGACAATCAGAAAGGTTCCTTCCTGGTTACCTAGTTTAAACAATAATATAATTTTGATCCCATTAAAATAGATAAAATCTCTCTTTGAGACTATGTGTGGTCTTCATTTCACGTTCAAATTTACTTTCTTATTATCAGAATAGCAAGACACAATGCATCTTCTTACCGCTTTATCCAGTCTGACTTCTGGTTTTTTTTCTTTGATGCTTTTTAAACGCCTTGGTCGTGGACTGGGATCTTCTTGCAATAAAGTAATTTCTGCTTTTGACTAAGTGAACAAAAAACAAAACAAAAAAAAAAAGAGTTATAAGGTAAATATTGCAAGACCAAAGCTACAGTAATTACCAGAAACTCAAAGACATATAAGTTTGTGTTAGGAACAGACTCTATTAATCAGCTTATAATATGTACAATCATCTTAAGTGATTTTACACACCTAGATGTTAATACCCCCTATTAAGCTGCACAGTAAACTTACAAGGAAACCCGTGACTTTCAAAATAGTGTAAGAAACACAAAAGCATCTTGTTAATGACTGTATCACTTGAATTACAAATCAATGATAACATAAACTTTAGGAAAAAAATACATAGCCCGAAGCAAGCAAAATTAAGTGGGTAGTACTTATAAGACTAAAACCAACCAAACAGCATTCTGGAGGATTCTCACCTTTGCTGCTTTTAATTTCTCTTTCATTCGCTCCCTAACAGAAGATTCTGCAGAGCCTGTCCTCGATGTAGAAGGAACTGGTGGCAATTCTGAAACAGAGAAACATAGCAACATGTTAAATCAGGCATCTTCTGAAAGAAGTTTCAAACTATGTAAAATACAACCATACAGAGTCCCATGTTCCAACAGAAAGAGCTTACATGAGAAAATGTGAAGGAATGCAACACTTTTTTGGAACTCAGACCTTAAAGACTATCCCTTAAATGCCTTTAACTGCAATGGTAAAGATTACGTTTCATTATACACTATGAACCACCTTAAGTAAAGCATATACACACCTTTTTTTTTCCCCTATTCAAAATGTATAAAGAATTACCTGTCATTTTATCAGCTGTTTGTCAGAGCTGTCCAGATCTAATTTTGAAAGGTGATTTGCCATAAATCCTGATACAAGTGTGACACAGGTAAAGATACAGTTACCTGTAAAGAATTTACAGACTTGTTTCTTTTTTCCAGCTTAAAGCTACCTGCTTTTTTGTAGCGACAAATTATCAATTTCTCCAGCAGTGTTTTTGTGCTATAGCTCTAGTACAATCAAGGGAGTAAGATGCATTTTACTCTGTATCATGTATGACTGACAGCATCATCATGTAACTTCCCGTTTCACACACAAGCTGCTCTCGGCTCTACTTGTGCTACTGCTCTGAATCAACAGATTGCCTTCTCCAAGATCAACAGTAGTCTATCCCCACACTCAGGATGTCAAACAAGACTCATAGATGGATGAACTAACCCAACTGTCATGGTTTAAGCCCAGACCGTAAATCAGAACCACGAAGTCCACTTCCCCCCCGACACCTTTCTTCCCTCCGCTTCTGGAGGGACGGGGAGGAGAATCGAAAGAATGCAACTCCCACGGGTTGAGATGAGAACAGTTTAATAACTAAGGTATAACACAAATCACTACTGCTACCACTAATAGTAATAATGATAAAGGAAATAACAAGGAAGAGAATACAACCGCTCACCAACTGGTACCTCGCCCCCACGCCGCAGTGCTCTAGCCCTTCCGGGAACTCTCAGTTCATACATCCTGGGCATGACGTGCTGTGGTATGGAATACCTCTTTGGCTAGTTTGGGTCAGGTGTCCTGTCCCTGCTTCCTCCCAGCTTCTCCTCCTCCCTGGCAGAGCATGAGACTCACAAAGTCCTTGGTCAGTCTAAACATTGGTGTTATCAGCTTTGTTCCCAGGCTGAAAGTCAAAAACACAGTGCTGCAACAGCTACTAAGAAGGAGAAAAACTGACTGCTACTGCTGAACCCAGGACACCAACTCACACATAAACCAAACCTATAAGAAATGTAAACAGTGACAGGTGACCTGCAAGAATACTACCATGCTGTCCAACTGTGCTGGGATGGGCTGAGGAAAGCCAGAGCCCACCTGCACTTGAATCTGTCAGTGGATGCGATGGCCAACAAGATGGGACATTACAGGTGTTTTAGATCCAAAAGGAAGACTAAGGAGAATGGTTACAGGCTGCTAGAGTAGGGGACAAGGTGAAAAAGTGACACATGAAAGATCCAAATAATCAGTGCTTCTTCATCTTTTTTTACTGTCATCAGGAACAAGCCCCAGAGACCAGTAGCAAAGCCTGAGGCAGCAAAGTTACCCTCAATAAAGAAGGATCAAGTAAGGCCATATTTAAACCAATGGGCCATATGCAAGTCTATGGGTCTTAATAGGATGCTCCCATGACTGCTGAGGGAGATTGTCAATGTCACCTCAAGACCACTCTCAATTACGTTTGGTGATTGTCAAGGGAGGTTCCTGAGGACTTAAACAGAGCAAACATCACCCCTGTCTTCAAGGAAGGTAATCTGGGGAACTACAGGCTGGTCAGCATCATCTCAGTGAGCCCAAGAAGGTGATGGAGCAAATAACACTGGAAAGCATTGCCACGTATGTCAAGTACAAGACAAAACTGGGAGTCACCAGCATTTATTTATGAAGGGAAAAACTTCTATCTGACCAGTGAGACAACTTTCTTTGATAATTGGGTAAGTGGATGAAGGGAAAGTAGTGCATGTTGTTTAGCACTGTTTCCTGTAGCACTCTTACAAAGAAACTGATGGAAGTATGGGCTACAGAAGTAGGTGGAGTGAAAACTGGCTGAACTCTTGGGCTCAAAGGGTTTTGATCAGTATTGTTAAGCCTGGTGGCCATCACTGCAGTTGTAACCCTGAAGTCAATTTCAAACAAACAAAAAATCCCACAACCCATGCTCCAGCCCCA
This sequence comes from Psittacula echo, assembly GCF_963264785.1. Taxonomy (NCBI): domain Eukaryota; kingdom Metazoa; phylum Chordata; class Aves; order Psittaciformes; family Psittacidae; genus Psittacula; species Psittacula echo. Next base: position 16,058,501 of record NC_137735.1, on the reverse strand, counting down.
AGAACTCATCAAAACTCTATGTGCTTCAGGATCAAGTATTCTCTGCTGATCCTCTGAAACATACAATTCACAGTTTTAAATTAGTGGCATATATTTAGATTTTTTGATAGTAAATACCATGTTTGGACACAGACTTGGGTAATCATGAGATTATGGAAAAGGAGGATTACTGCTTGTTGTACCCTTTGAATTGCTGCTCCCAAAAAGCCCAGGCTTTAATTCCATAACTAAAATTGAACGCAAACACATCATTGATGACTAAACTTATCAGGACCTCCTTTGCCTTTGAATGATTGATGGCACTCTTCCCCCTTCTACACATCAAATCCTCTCAGACTATGATTTCTTCAGGTAGACTCAGTAAGTATTAGCCTTTTCTATAAAGAGAATTATCCAGTTGTTTACAGAGAGCTATGCTCTTGGAGTCAGAAACACAAAGCGTATACCTACAACTCATCCTCTCATATGAACTCAAATGAAAAACATGTTAAATGTACAATATAAATAAGATTTATGTGTAAGCAACAGGCAACACTCCCAGCAGTTTTATGTATTAAACACAGTTACAGTCATACATGATATTTTGAGAAGGTATCTATCTCCCTCTCTTGGATTGTGCTACCACTGTACAAGACTCAAGGTTATCTCTTTGTAAAAGTCTATAGAATATTTTCAGCTGAAAACAGTTTTATATACCTAGTAGCTTAGAAAGTCATTACTTAAGTGTTTTTCTTTTTGAAAGACCTAATTCACTTCTCCATTAACAAAACTGATTCTAGCTACATAACTGCCTTCCTATCTTCAAAGACCTCTTCAGTCTCATCTGGACCCTGGAGTTCACCTGAAAATTCTCAGGATCTTACTGAAATTTTAACTTTGATTGATACATGCAATATTAACATTTTAAAGAGAAATGCTTTACATGCCTTCTAAAACATGGAATCCTCAGATCTTATTCTTTCCTTCTCAACTCTTGTAACTAGCTCTCATTTCTAGAAGGAGCTTCAGCATTCCACACAAAAAACACTGGTCCTTTTACAAGGAGAAAACTGTAGCTCTCTTTGCATCCACACTTTGTGGTGCATGACATCTTTTTTTAAAAAAATAAATATATATACAAAAATAAATAAATATATATGTATTTGTTATATATAATAATAAATTACACATGACATTGTAGGGAAATAAGTTTTTCCAGTTATCTCCACTTACAGAATTGTATTACTTGTCAGTTCTTTAAGCCAAACACTGATTTGTTCTTTGCCCTTACAAAAGAACATTGTTTGTCAAGATGTAAGTAAAAGGTGATTTCAGGTTTATGTAAGGCATTAAATTCATGAAAAGGATATAAAGCAGCAAAGGGTAAGCACTTAGGAGTGGTAATGTCATACAACATATATCATATTATGGCTGATTCAATATTACTCCAAGAGCTTTACTGGCAGCAGATAACACTGTATGCTGAACATAAAACTTAAACATTTAAAGGCTACCTACTATACCAAAGTCAGAGTGCAATCTAATTTCTAGCATGACCTTAGTCCACTCTCATTTGAAAAAGAAAAATACATTAAGATAAACCCTACTAAAAACAATTCTACTCAGAATCATCAAAAGATTTGGGAGAACCCTAATCTTTTCAAATTACACAATTTACTACCCGTATTTGCAAAAAGAAGCATTTGCTGTATTTGGAAACTTTCAGAAGAAAAAAAGGAAGGCTCAAAGTGGTTAGCACAAGCATGAGACACACAAATAGAAAAGAAAGCATCCCACTGCCAACTCCCTACCTAGAGGAATACTAGAGACAGAAATAAGCAAGTACACTAAGAGATGAAATATAAAAAAGCCTATTTGCATTTTGTTTTTCTAACAAGATGTATGTGTAAGGACAGGTCAAGAATTAATGACAAAACAGATAACAAGATCTAGATAAATATTCATCAGAACGATTTCGTTTTGGATAGATGCATGAAGATTTCAACTCGAGGTGCAGTCTCTCTCAAAACTTAAGATGTAATTAAAAAAAATCAGATGGATAAATTATATTACAAGTAAAGTAAAACAATGATAGTATATTCAGAATACCACAGGCAGTACTTTTCATTTGATCATATGAACAGCAGAATTACAGGGATTTCAGAAGCAGTAACAAGAACAAGTAACAAAACAAAATGCTTAAGAAAATAAAACATCACATAAGGGAAATAAAGGCTATTTTTCTTCTCAAGAGTACTGCTGTGCTGTTCTGGTTATTCTTGGAAAATGAGCTTCTATAAAAGAAAACAACCATCGCTAGAGGGTGTCTCTTGATTTCCCCATGCAAACCATTGTGAAAACTGTTTGGATTCCATCTGTCAGCAGCACATCACTTTCTAGCACAAGCTGGCATAGTAAGACTCAAAACCATTCAAAAGAAAAGTACACAGTCCTTAAAAGCACTGGAAAAATCCCTAAATTGTAGATGCCTGTAACAAATACCATATTTTGCAAATGACTAAAATGATTTTAAGGACAATGAATACATTTTATTTTGGTAAACTGATATTGACAAAAAACTAAGTGTGTTTATATTTCAATGGATTTTCATTTTATTGACTTTTAAATACTCTGTTCTCAATTAGCTCATTTATACATTCTATTTAGGTAAACCCCTAAAACTATGCAGTAAGGCTGACAACATTAAAAGTCCTAAGTATTTAACAGGAATATTGCAGGGATTCTGCCAAACAAATATAAGATTAGTTTTCAAGTACCAACAACATCTATTCCTTCCAAGACATTCACTTCCAACAGCTTCCCACTACATCACCACTCTCTTGCACTCTCCTACTTTGTGAGCAAATATAGTACTTCATATGTGACAATTAAAATAGCCATCAATAAATCCATGCACCATCATAAACATGATTGACACTCCAGGCACAAGAGATGAAGTTGAGGAATGGCTGAAGGAACTGGGGTTGTTTAGTCTGGAGAAGCCACAGGGAGAACCTTATCACTCTCTAGAACTACCTGAGGGAGTCTGTAGTGAGGTGGGGGTTGGTCACTTCTACCATGTAACAAGTGACAGGACAAGAGGAAATAGCCTCAAGTTGTGCCAGGGGAAGTTTAGATTGGATATTCTGAAGACTTTCTTCAGAGAGGGTAATCAGGCATTGGAAAAGGCTTTCCTGCGAAGTGGTGGAATCACCATTCCTGGAAGTGTTCAAAAACCACACAGATGAGGCCCTCAGGGTTATGGTTTAGTGGTGGTTTTGGCAGCCCTGGAGTAACGGTTGGACTTGATGATCTTAAAGGTCTTTTCCAATCTAGCTGATTCTATGATATTCAAATATGGAAATATTACATATCTACCCCAAAATCGCTGAAAAAGGTGTATTTTATAGACAAACATTTAGTAATCATCCCGTATTCAAACACCCCAGGAACAGATGTTTCGCGTTCTATCTGCACACCTGATGCTCGGAGCCGACTTGGCACAAGACACACAGGCACCTCCATCCTTGCTCTATGCTGCGAACCACAAGCGACCTTAAGGAGACTCCAGGGGCAAGAGTAACCACGCTCCCCCCTCACGTGGACCCCACAGCAGTTCTCCCGCCCATGACCGCAAGCGATCTCGAAGGGGAAGTCCCCAGCCCAGGTAACACCGACTGCACCGTACAAAGCTTCCGCCTGCCCCGGAACTCCGCCCTGACAGACACTCACGGAGCCCCGCGGAACATGGCGGCCCCGCGCCCCGCCTCCCGCCCCGCCCAGCCCGTTCAAGTCACTCACCGCGCGGCGCCGCAGCGGCAGCCGCCATGCCGCCACGGCTCCTTTCCTCTTTCTGCGGCTCGGGGGGACCGACAGCGTCCGGCAGCTACAGCGGGGCAGAAAGGCCGAGGAAGGGCGCATGAGTGAGGGCAGCTGGAACAAGACAAGAAACAGACCCACAACCAACGGCCGCTGATGGGACCCCAACCCTCGGGGCAGGGGGGAGCGAGTGATCGCGCATGCGCGTTGCGGAGCCCAGAGCGATGCGCGCATGCGCGGAATCCGCAGCTGGCCGCCGGCAGCGCGGAGAGGGGGTTCCCAGGGGCCGCGGGGATCGGGGTGGGAGGCAGTGGGGTCACCGTGTGTCTTCTGCTGTGCCTGCGGGCTGTCAGCGTCCTCCGCAGCCTGTCCGCCTGGGCAGCGTCCTCATCCTGCAGCTGCTGTCACACAGAGAGCTGTGCTGTGGGCACAGGCGGGCCTTGGCCCCAAACCCACGGAGATAATCTCCGATCCATCAAAATACCCGATTGAAGCAGTTTTCCAAATAAATATATGTATACACACACATGTATGCACGTTCCACTTATGCCATTGGCAGGCTACAGTTCTGACACTGTAGGGCACACTGCTACTAACAAGATTAAAGCCTACTGAAGGCACTAAAGTGTCTTGCCTTATCTTGACAGTTTACTTCAAACCACAAAGCTGTTGGTTTGTTTTGGGGTTTTGATTAGTTGGGTTTTGGTGTGGTTTGGTTTTTTGGTTGGTTGGCTGGTTTTTGTGTTTGGGTTTTCTGTTTGTTTTGGGATTTTTTTATTTTTGTGTGTGTATGGGTTTTGGTGTTTTTTTTTTTTTTGGGGGGGGGGGGGGTAGGGGGCGGGGAGGTGTTCATTTTCTCTTTCTGACATCTTACTGACATAGCACCAGGCACAGTCTGAGCATGATCACATCAAAAGCATTTCCACAGATGAGAAAACAGGGTAACTTTCTGTTTTTGCAATGTACTCGAGACTAAATATAGTTAACCAACAATTTGCAGATAATTTAGTCAAGTGTTGGATCAATATAAAATAGAATAAAAACCAGACATTAAAGGTACCTGTTTCTTAGCATATGGTATGTATGGTTGCAATGTATTTGCACAGAAATGGGTAATTATGCAAACCAGCATTAACTAGAATGGTACTGGCTGACTGAGGCTTAACAAGAGCTTACAAGACACTATTTACTTACTTCACTTTTCACAGTTACATATACAAAAAGACTCCTACCAGTGAAAACAGTCATACGCTATTTTGTCTCAACTAACTGGACACTCACCTCCATGATGATCATCTGAGATTCTTCACTGCGGCTCATCTGATCGGTGGCTGACACCTGGCTGTCACAGGCAGTGCAGGAATTCCTTGTGAGAGATACGCTTTGATATGTGCATAGTGATGATGAGATACATCCCATGTAACCTGTGCACCCTGAACACTCAAATGATATACGTTTAAACATACAACCTTAGTACCTAAAAAACTATTTTTTTTCAGAATGGAATGATTTAAAATTATCTGTCAATTAATTTAATTTTTCCATATAACTGTGAATAATGTGGGCCTGCACATCCTGTTTGAACACTTGTTACATTGCTTTTTAATAAACAGTCTGCCTATGGTCCATAAAGCCAGCTGCAAGGTTCAGATCACAAAGACAGGTTCAATGCCCTTTTTCCACTCACTTTCAGTGCTGGGCTTGGTTGGCTTTTCAACTTTACCAAACCTGGAACCTACCAGTCACTTCAGCTTTGTTTACACTGCAAAGTTGCTGGATTTGATTATAATCATTTAGGAAAATTTAAAATGTGTATCTGTAAAACTCAATTTATTGGTATTGTTGCTGCAGGTTCCTGTTCTGCTTTACCTTTAATTGACAGGAAAGCAACCTCAGCTGTACTTGTTCCCAACACAAAGCTTGCACCAACCAGTGCAAAAACCTAGCGATGATGTACTGAGCTAACAGAGGAAGTAGCTTGCAACTGAATGGTTTATTCTGGATTTCAAAATCCCCGTGAAACAGCTTGCAGGGGTAAAAAGTGGGGCTTTTTTCCCTAACAGGCTAAATCTCCTCTAGCGAGGAGGCTAACTGAGGCCTTCACAGGTCATCTGTCCTTTCCCCATTCGGTCTTTGTACTGTTATGCACAGGCTCATGCATACTTGCCTTAAGTGCTTCCAGCCAAGGTTAGAATATGAAAAGTGATCTTCACATCTCTCTTTGTCTCTTAGGAGGTGCCTAATAAAAAAGCAGAAGCAGCAGAGGAGCAACATGGTTGTCCCCTGACTGAGGCTCAACCCATACCAGCTACTAGCCCCAAGGATTTTCAGGTTTCTAAATGTCTTAACTAGCACAAGGAGCTGAATTTGCCCTAAACAAGCAGTTTTCTTAGGCAAATGTGACTATCTCCCAAGCCCAAGGTTCATCAAATACCCTCTTCATAGCAGAAAAATACTGCACTGCAAGAAGTGACAGCACTTTTATTACTTGGCACACAAACCTCTTTTTCATATCGAGCTTTATGTATCAAATTTAAACAGTTTTTCCTCAAGGCACATGTAAATGGAGAATACTTGGCAACATAGCGGAAGGGCCTTATGGTCACTTTCTTTAACAATTTTCTAGCATTTCTTGAATTACTATAGCAGGCACTTTAAAATGTAATAAACAAGTGGATGCAAGAACTATAAAGTGCTCCATTAGCTGAGAGGCAGTTTCCAAAGCACTTAAAACTAAGAACAGAAACGCAGTGAAGATTCTCTCACTGCTCTTTAAACAAATAACTACATCAAAAGCACCTAGTAAATAATTTTGATGCCCTTGGATTCTTAAACCTGTCTCATTCGTGAAAGCACACAGAATGCAGTGATATTGAAACGGATATAAAGGAAAATGTTTGTTTCCTACCTGGGTTTTCTTGTACAGCAGCTTTCCGTATAAAACACAAGCCAAGCACAACACTCCCTCTAGCAACAAAGCCTCAGCTTTGCTTTTTAAAGAGAAAGAGGCACTTTCTCCTCCTCAAGCCTCTAAAACAGTTCCGGAAGACTACTTTTTTTGTAAACAAGTTCTTTTACAGTAAGAGGGAAAGTAATGAATAACGTATGGGGAGGGTGAAGTGATTGCAGCTCCTGGAGACAGCAACACATCCTGGAGAGAGCAACACATTTCAGTTACTGCAGTGATGTGAAAAAAACAAATATCCATAACACTTTTGCAGGATCCAGGATGGTTATTTCAGACTGAAAGACAATACAGATAGTCATTCCTCCTAACTTTAAGTACCTAATGTTGTTAAATTATCTGACTTAATTTCTGTGTACTTTTTTTTGTAAGCAGAGGAAAGGCACAGACTCTTCTTAGGACCTGTACAATTCAGAGCAGTGATTCCTGACTATCAATCAGTTGCGGAAGAGCCTGTTACACTTTGTTGACTAGAGGGAGATGCTAAACCTCTAATTCAGACTGTATGCCAACATTCCGGAAGGTAATTTTATTTCTTTTTAGATTAATTTTGCTGTGAAAAAAACCCTGATATAAGGCATGTAGGGATAAATCCTTGAAGTGGATGGTTAGTAGCCAGTTTTTTCCAAGTGCTGTCTCTGTTTTCCAATGCTTTTAAGTACTCGGAGTATTAACTGAAGCTTTATCAAGGGGAGAATAAGCCTCACTAAACTTCTTAGCATGCCATTTTGGGGAAAAATAATGGAAAACATAGCAGAGTTTGAAAAGGTATCATCTCTCAGCAGCTGTAATTTGCAAACATGGACTTTTTGCCACACCAGGTAAACGTTCTGAGTCTGGGAAAGCTGGATCCTGAAACCAAAGTAAGAAGTACAATAAATTATAACTTTACAAAGTTGTCAATATACCTTAATACTTATGTAGCAGAAAAAAGAAGATATGAAGGCTTCATTAGGGTTGTTGTAGAGCCTGCTCAAAGGGAAATATAATCCTTAAGCCCTGATTAAAGAAGGACTGGAGAGATGGGTTATCTGCTTGTTAAATACTCACAAACAGCCTATGTGGATAGTAGGAGTGGCAGAAATGTCAGAGCTATCAGATAGTTTGTGGAAATGTGGATTGTCTTATATAAAATTCCTATTTTTATAGGTACAAAGCAATTTATAGTTTTTCTGTCGATTCTGGAGAGGAGCCTTTTCTTCTGCACTGAGCTGTTAACAAAGTAATTTCTTACGTTAACATGTGTGTTAGTATCTTTAGTATGACAATAATTAACAATATTACTGATGCTAAATGGAATTGTTATTAGAACTATTTATAATTGTCTTCACATAAACAGTACCTATAACATCTGAAGGTCTGTTACTGCAAGGTTTTAGTAGCTGGAATCACATGAAAACAAATGACTAAATTGTTTCCCATTTATGACTACTTCTGCAAGAAGGAGATCATGGGAAGAAGTAAACAGTCATAGCAGATAAAAAGATTAGGAATATTCATTTTTAATTACTAAAAGAGGAACTATCACAGCTAGAAGACACCTGACATGACAACATCTTTCAAGAATGGGAAAGAAATGTCATCAGAAGACAGGTTTCTTAGGGTAGCATACACATGCACAATCTCTGTTAACTGCTGAGTCTCACCGTATGTGGGACTGTGGAAATGCTCCAGTGAGTGAATCTTTATACAAAGTTTTGGCAAGGACTCAGGTTCAACATCTTGTTTTGCTAATAAGTCTGTGTCTCAACAATCTATTCCACTCTCAGGAACAGTTGTACAAACAGTTTAAATGATGGGACAAATACAAACAGCATTATGTAAGGAACATTACTATAATACCCTAAAGGAGCAGTGGGGGACTTTTGCTTAACAGAATGAAAAGCTGCTTAAAAACACGTGTCAGTACAATGACTCTACTCACAAGAGACACGCGGTATTCAAACCACATGTTTCCTGGAGCAGAGAACAACTCATTTGTCTCGGTCAGCATTATAAAAACAAAGGCAAGCCCAATGTCATCGACTATATTGGACAGCAGACTTAGTGCTGCAAATAAGAGGATGTGAGCTGCTCCACTTTGTTAGAGGTGCCAATGTGACACTTAGGCATAAACTCTTGTTTTGTCAGTGATGGTCAATGATGGCTTTTTAGCATAGATAGGGTAGACGGCAGCTTGTAGTGACCATGCTGCAGGTTCCCCCAGAAGCAAGCAGGCTAAGGGATCACAGACCCCATATTCAGCATTAAAACAGTTTTAAAATGAAGAGTGGAGAATGAATGATGGTGTTTATTCTCAGGCTTTGAGGAGAATGCAAAGTTTGGATTCCCATATACACCTTTTTATGCCTGCCTGGAGTCAAAGCCAAAACTTGTGAAAGCAAATTAAAACAAAAGCAAAACTGCAAATCCTACAAGCCTTGTACAACATTTACAGAATAAGAGTATGTGTTGCTGTGTTCTTAGAATAGGAATTTCAAGTACCATGTGCAACTCTACAGTGATGCCAGTCTCAGGGAGGTTACAAACAAGGAAGAACAAACTCTTCTCATCTTGATTATTTTAAACTGAGTGCACTTTATTCCAACATGACAGAAATCACAAGTAAAGTTTCCTGAAATTTGTCACACATGGTTTAGAAATCCGTGTTCCTGCACCAGAACATCTGACAGTGTGGGTGAGCATAGGTAGTGCATGAAAGAGACATCAGCATCAGTGGTTAGCCAGGTTTCAGATGGTTAAAGGGATTGTTATTCAACTCAAAGGTTTTAAATCCTGTCCACTGTCTTCCAAACACAGGGATAACACTCGGTTGAAAGTAGACAAAGAAAAGGTACTGCTGGTATGTTTCCTTCATACAATTCATTCATTTCTAGAAATCCCATCTGCTTCTTGCTAAAAATTCACTTTCGAGCCTGCTGAGAATCATAGTTCATTTATTTTTTTCAAGAATTCAGTGGGTTTTATCCCTTTGTTAACATGACATAAACAAGGCTATTCTTCCACAGAGATGATTTTACAAATACTGAGTTATGTTTTGTATCATGCTTACAATTTTGACGTGTGCTTTAAAGTTGAAAAGAAACAAATTCATATGGTTTTGGTATAAGTAGAAGCACTCCAGAATACATTTAGGTTTTCTACACCTAAAATTAAGTATCCTTAAAAGCTCGAATATTTTATATATACCAAAGTGTGCTGAATTCGAAGGTGTAAGAGGATTAGCTAGCTAACCTTAATATGCTGTAAAATTTTCTCCACAAATTACTGCAGTTAAAGTTGTCCCAGGGGAATCTGAGCAATTCTTTATGAAAGGTCTGACAAGAGGTCACTTCCGTCATTATAAGGGTACTTCAGTGTTCTCATCAGTCCACATCTTCTCTTTAATTGTGAGACATATAAATGGTCCAGTTAAATGACAGTGACTTTTCCACTTAGTGGATTGTCCTTTAAGATCAGACATCTTACTTAACTTTTGACATCTCAAAGTTAAATGCTAACCTAAGTTAGTCATAGGTACAGGTAATGTGAAGAGACAAGTACGTCCTGATTCCTCCTTTCTGAAAGTAGGTGTCTAATACAGTGTCATCCAGTCAGAGATTTACCTTTCCTATTTCTTTGCACTGATGACAGGAGAGCTAACTAATTTAGCCTAGGCAACGATCTTTGACCTTTTAGAGATTAAAGTCAGGTAAGATAAATTTTATAGTAATAGTTGCTGAAGGAGCAATCTGCATAGAGAAAAAATATCGTCACAACTCTTCGAGCACGATTGAACCAAGATATTTATATTCAGATTGGAGGGGTATAAGCCAAATAATCCAAGGCACCTTTTTCTTTGATTGTATTTATTATTGAAAGATATGCATATAATATTTCTAATTCAGTTTTCTTTTGCTTTAGGTAGTAACTTTCATGGACTGATATGATAATATGCAGGTAGGACAAAACCAAGTATCAGAGACTGAGAATTTTGTGAGAGTACTCGGAAATTTCTTCCTGCCAATGTAAGGGAGGATCGTGCCTCTGAAATTCAGAAATACTGACATAACCTCTGTTGGGAGTGGTGACTTAAGGAGTTACGGGGAAGTGAATATAACCACTAAATGCTCTCTGAGCTGAAGTCTATCTGGTTTATACTGAAAGGAATAAATTTCTTCTTGAAAGCAGTGTATTGCTCATTGAGAAAGATTGTGGTATATTGCTTTCTCAACTCTATTTTTCTTCTGTTTACTCTCATATATTATTTCCTGGATGGGATTCATCACCTACTGAAGTACATATAGAAAGTAGGCCACATTTCCACGTAAACTGAAACACATTTCACATAAAACTGAATTTCCTACTGAACAAATTGCCTAGTATAGCATCAATATAGTTATCCTGAGTATGAATTACCTGCCAATGGATAAAGTCAACTGATCAGTGAAAAGTAAATTATTCAGTAAATGTCATAGGGAATGAATATGAAGTGAACCTAGTGGAAGGTAAAAATATAAAGTAGTATAGGAACTGCATCAACTGATGAAACATACTTAGTAGGGTACGAAATAAGTTACTTGTCAGTTTTGTATAGTTTTGCCTATTTCACAAGTACATAAATGGTGTTAGGTTGATTTAAAAATAATTGCAGAATGTAGATAATGTTGTCAGTACTGATATCCACTACTATTTCCTCTACATTGCCTGAGCACTGTAAAAAAATTCTTAGGACTTGTTGCTCCTGGTAAAATTGTTTAATGGCCTGAACCATATGGACATGTATACCAGTTGTGAAAAAAGTAAAGGTAAGCACATATCAAAGTAACACATATCAATTTGAAGATGGAGTTTAGTGTTCAAGTAGTTGTCTAGGTTAAAAATGTTCAGCAATGGACACTGACTTCTTCCTTGCTGTCACTCTGCCAAGTGTAAAAGAAGTCTGAAAGGTTAAAAGATTGTGGGCAGCTGTGTTGTTTCAAATAACTGGGGTTTTACTTATGTGTATTTACATACCTATATCCCAAGAGTTGGTGCTGCAGCTTTCTCCTGGGAGTTTCTCATGATGATACTTTCTCTCTGCTGACTGTAGGCAAAGTCTAAAAGTCTGTTCTTTGTTATCCTACAACATCTTGAAACCAAACCAGACCTCTCCATCTACCAGTGTAAATAGCGGAAAGACTTCATCCCAAGATATTTTCTATACAAATTCAAATTTAGACAGAAGAATATCCCTAATGAAAGTTCCTGTCATCAAAGTTGATCTGTTTTCAAATAAATAATAGGCAATCGCAGTGATTTACTTTAGTAAAGATAAAGTCTTGAGATCTTGAATAAGGGCTGGGACACATACTACTTGCACACATATGCTGTCCATACATATAGTAAAAAGATTCTTCTTGCCAAAGCCTATAGACATAATTCAATGGAATTACTTATTTTTAACAGTTCATGCCAAAATATTAAACTGTTCAAATACCTACAGAATCCAAATGGGAAAACTGAGAGAAGCTAAAATGACTATTGTATGATTGCACAAACATAAATCTAAAATTATTAAGTAAAGGGAAGCAATAACTCTTGGTTTACTTATTCTCATGATGTCATTTTCAATATAGGTGTGGTTAAAATATCTCTTTTATATTTCATTCATTTTTTATAAGATTATTACATGGAAGCAGTTTGCTTTTACTTAGGATTGCAATCAGGAACATTTCATTTAAAGCCCTATTCTTTTCTATCCAATTGTGAAAAATTATTTTTGTCTGAAATTATTCCAGATTTATTGTAACTACCACATATGTTTCTCTGGAGTCTGAAGAAAATCAGTTATACTGTTTCCTTAAGTTTGGCTTTATAGGACATTTTCTAATTCTAATAAAAATCGACTTGTTACTCCTGACATAAACTTCCTATTGGTTCAGATGGCATAAACATATTTCCATATTTTTTTAAATAAACATGTCATTAAATACTTCTATCAGTTGCTTTTGCTGCATAATACATATTACAGGTCTAATCCTGCATCTACTGAATTATGTTTTCTGCAAGTTCTGGTCCTGATATGATGGCTGTTTTGTCCTGTGGAATTTCAGTGCACACAGCACTGAGCAATGCTGATAGTCTTTGTGCCTTGTATAGGCACTGATGGCTGTGAAGCATTGGCATCAGTCATTGTTATAAATGATGCTGCATTTTGCTCTCATATTGTGCTTAATTTGCAGATGTATAAATGATTGTACAGCTCAGTGACAAACTGAATCTGTAAGTGTTCTCTTCCGTATTTTTCACAGGAAGCAGCCCTTGTATAACACTAATAAATTAGATGTCTAGTTAGAAAAATAATCCACTTTTGTCTTATACCACCCATTTCTCACTGTCAAATAAAAGAAGGGCTGTATGGGCATTGCCAGTTTGATTTGTGGACAGGACTTTGCACCTCTTCACTGCATAAAGCATTAATCATGTACTCAAAGATGTGTGGAGAAATAAGGGCACAGATACTGGGTGCATAAATTAATGTACCATACATAATTGTAGTGCTCATCTCAGCAGTATTTTTGTGTGATTTTATTTGAATATATTTTTTTCAAATAAGTCAAGTACACAGAAAAAACCCAGAAATTTCCCTCCGCCTTAGTCATGAATAAAGTGGGATCGAGTGTCGTGCAATATAGACTACTAGGGTTTGAAACTGAGTAACTGTTAGAAATGGCAGGATTATTATGAGATGAATAAAATAAGATGATTGTAAATTCTTGGCAAGCAAAAGCACCCGATTAAAGATTGTCAGTGTTGACTTAGAGGTGTTGAATGCTGGAGAACTCATAATGTTACTAGGTATTTTTACAATGATTGACTGCTGCCGCTGTTAAAATTGATTCCTCATTCCCAGAGGGAATTGATACAGTTTCTCACCTGCGGATCTTGCTGTGTTACCAGCTAATAGAAGGAAGTGCCAGCTACTACCAGAAATTTTATTTCCAAACAGGTAGTTGCAGACTGCAATCAAATCACCTCTGTTCCTCACTGAGAAGAAAGGTAAGTTGACCTTGTACATCTGTGTAATCCACATGGGTAGAATTATAGCCATTTTTTTAATTCAAGTTTTGGGTAAGTTTTTGAAACACTGACTGAAGTAGCATCTTTATATGTAACTACTCTTTACTCCTACTTGTAATTCCATGTATCATACATCAAAAAGGCTGCACCAACAGCATATTTAGCTGATTATCCATGAGGTCCCATGTACCTTCTCAAAGTTCACTGACTTCCTGAATGAAGTTTTTCATCCTGTGTGTGACCTACACTTATTTCAAGGCATTTGGCCATATTAGAATGCAATTAAGTTTGCTTTAATGATGTGACTCAGTTTGTTCCATATAATTTATTCTTATTACTGGTTACTGTTCTATTAGATTTTTGGCATCCATAATTTCCTTTAGCACAAAGTTTATATTTTCTTCCACGTTTCTCATGAAGATACTGAATACCATTGGAAGAATATCAGACCCACTTGGAATTACACTGGAAATACCAATTTTGAATGCTGGTTTTCTATCTCCAGGTTTTCAGATCTCCCAGTTTTTTATTATTTTATATGTTTAATACCTTTGTTCTGGTCTTTTATGACTGTCATTGGGCAGTCCTCAGCTAGTTCTGGATGTATTTATTAGGAGGTTACATAGTTATGTATAACACTTGTTGGTGTAAATATAAGATGGGACTGTGCTTGTGACCGGTTCAGCTGCATCCTGAAGCAGGCATTCCTATTATATTCCTCTCCTTTGTAAAAATCAATGTCTTCTTTGTTTTTAATGTATTTCCTGTCTTAAAACAACCAAAGATGATATTGCTGTCAATTGTTTGATTTTAGTTTAATGGCATGTACAAAATATCCATTCTACATTGCAACTTAATATATTTTATATAAAATCCAATGTACAGTATCTTAAATTTGCTTAAATAGTATTATAAACATAACTTTCAGGAGGAGTCAGTCCTGGAGTGATGCAGTTTTTTATTAATTACAGTTCCTTTTGGTATCCCTGCTGTTCAGTAAAAAATCCAGCTTATATTCTAGAAAGGTCCTCATGAGCTCAGATTTGGTTCCTAGCAGAGCAAAAGTAAACTCCCAGTTATGTTTTTTTCAACTTTGTGTCCCACACACAGCTAGATAAAATCCTGTGCTGGGGTGTCCAGTTTGAATGTTGTTTGACATCATCTGTTTCAGAGCTCATCTTCATCCGATAAAGCATCAAGGTAATCTGTATCAACGTATAAGAGAAATCCTGAAAACAAACTGTCTGCCCATGTTGGATCGGAAAAGAGACCATTTTGATCGGCGTAGAAGATCTCAAGCCATACTTCGTCTTCTGGCTGAAGGTAGATCACTGTGGATCCAGAAGCTACATCGTGGTTGCCTGTGTTAGCATCAAATGTCTTTATTCGGTACTTCCCATTGTGAACCAGCCCAATTGCAAGATGTTTGTTTGCTAAGGTGATATCATAGGAAAAATAATAAATCCCTGGGATGGCACAAATAAACTTCCCTGTGGAAGGGTTGTAATGCTCCCCCTCATTGAAGAGGACTTTATTGAATACGATCGGTAATCTTTCCTCTGGGTAGCTGGTGGTGATGCCAACAGAAAAGGCAGATTTCAGCACTATCTTTCCACATTTACAGATCCCTGGTGCACCTGGCTGTCCTCGGTCTCCTTTATCTCCCTTAGGTCCTGGTGGTCCAGCTGGACCTACTTCACCTTTGGCACCAGTCAATCCTCCAGGTCCTTTTTTACCAGCCTGACCTTGGTCTCCTTTCTCTCCAGCTGGTCCTGATGGCCCAGTCTTTCCTCTTAAACCTTCAAAAACATTTTAAGTTAGTTAATTGTTGACACATATCCTCTCAGTAAATGATTGTGTGGACTACTAGTAAGTTTGCAAAAGGAATGGCAGGTTGGAACAGAGGACTGGGCTCCACAGCCCAGGAGTCCTTTGTTTCTATGTTTCTACTTTCCTTCATGTTCATTGATTACACATTGAAGAATGTGTACCTGATCAGTCCATTACTGACTGAACTATGAGTGCTATAACATGATGCTTGTGCACTAAATATCTGCTATTATTTAAGCATTTTTAGTATGTATCTAAGTACCTGCTAATCTTTTATTCCTGGCTAATGGCACTAATGAGACTTGTTTATTTGACACCACACACGCTTCATTTCTCTCAAACTTTTTCTGAGCATCTCTGTGCAGGAAGGCTATTCACTTACATTTATTTGTGCAGATTTCAGTATGTGCATATTAGACATATCTAAAATAAATCTGCACATTTTCTTTCACTACATATACGTCCATCACACAAACCCACACAGGAGCATACTCACATTCATCATACACATATATACCTATAACAGTGATGATGAAAGGTCTTACTTTATTGTACTACTGTGTTAGGTTGCACAAATATTCAATACCTGCGCTCCCCTTTTCACCTTTTTCTCCCTTCCTGCCATCTCTACCATCTCTTCCTGGAAGACCAATGCGTCCGTGTGGCCCTGGGGATCCGCCAGCTCCGGGGGGACCTGCAGGCCCTGGCAAACCAGGGATGCTACAGATGTATCTGGTGTAGTAATTTTCTCCTTTTATCTGGCTTTGAAGAGGTTGTTCGCTTGTGTAGATTACAAAACTTGTAATGTAAAGCAACGCAATCATCCTTGGATCTGGAAAAAATGCATACAAAGAAGACTGTGCATGTAATGGCACTCTAGTCACATGCAGATGGCTCTGAATATACCAGTAAGTGTGACACTGTGGTGCATCATACACAACTGCGCATGCAAAGGTCAACCTGGGATTTCTACGTTACCAGAATCCATGTAGGACGCCAGGAGAAATGTCAGTCAGGACCTTTTTCTGGTCACCATGTGTGTTGCTGTATGTGACTGACATAGTATAATTGGCACAATACTAGCTTTTTTGGATCAAAGTTTGACACATTTGATTCTTTTTAGAATCTGGATCTGTCCTTTGCTTGCATAGCATTTTGTGTATGTGTGTGTGTGTGTGTGTGTGTGTGTGTGTGTCTTTGGGACCTCTATAAGCTTTACAGAGAAAAGCTTTCTTGATGGAGGAAGATATATCTCTGTTAGGAACATCTGCCCCTAGGAGCAGTCTATTCTAGTGAGGACAAAGCTAACACCTTAATTTCATTTAATTTAATTTCATTTTGAAATTTGCCTTTATGGTTGCAAATGGGTCTCCAACCTAAATAACCACAGAAGAAACTTGCTGAGCCTGCAGAAAGGATACAGGTAGGAGCTACGGTTTCAGTGCTTGGTTGGAAACCCTGGTGACCACAGCACAAATAACCACTTCACCCTAATCAGTCAGGTTGATTTAGGCAGCTGCCTGGCAGAGAATAGATGGAATATGAATGGGGCTGCTAACAGGTTGTGTTTTTTAACCCTGGTTTGGACTGTCATATGACATGAACTGTGTTACAATATCTTGCAAGAAAGTTGTTTAAAGCTTTATAAATAGCATTTGGGTGTTTTCATAAGCATGGAATGTAAATTTGATTTCTCTGTTCCACTGTATATTGGGAGACTAAAGAAAATCACTGTACAAAGAGTAACCTGCTGAGGAGTTGCAGTACCTGATATACAAAGGTGTCTTAAATTAGTGTTGCATTAGTAGAGATTCAGTCATGGGTCAGGTGGGATTTTGCAAGTCAAGTTGCTTTTTCTAGTTCCCTTGCTGGCTTCTCAGAAGACTTGTGTGGGTTTTTTTGTTGGAGTTGTCCATTCCTTCAGAGTTAATTTATAGCATTGAAGGAAATCAGAGTCCACTGGTTTCTGTGGAGAGAAAAAGAAGATATGGAGTGGGGGATCCAAAAGAATACCTGTGAAATACCATCTACCTTTTCTTTTTACAGGGAAACTCAAGATTCATTCTCAAACTCAGACTTAAAGAAGTTGCAAAGTGAATTAATCTAGAAATTGCTGTTCTCATTCCCTTCTCTGGGATACTGATTTAAACCCCCAAACCACTACATTTATTTGCAGTTAATGATATTTCAGCTGGCATATGTCATGGTCAAATCTATTCATCATGGAAAAAGATTAGCATATACACATACACAGTCTTTATAAAGAATCTATTCTGTTTTAAAGGATAGGAAATTAGAAGCTGTGTTGGTAGCAATGGCAATGCATTAAAAAGTATGAAAATATTGCACTTGGAAAGAAATAAGCAATGCTCCAGAATTCTCTTCAGTGATGTATAATCTGCTTTTCATATTAAGCATCTTGTATCAAATTGGCAGAAACCAAACTAATAATTTTGCTGTCTTTTAATAAGGCCTTACACTACAGTCAGGCACAACAGCCTGTAAGAGTGGATTAACATATGAATGCTTAACATTACAGCAGAGCAGCAAATGATAATTCCAAGGCAGTAGTTAACTACAAGCACAAACTTCACGGTGATGTTTGCTGTGATGTACTACTGACTGTACCCAAACAAAGGATTTTTGTAGGTCTTAAATCAGGGACAACAAAGCTCTCTGCAGAAGAGAACAACTTTAAGCACTTAGCTAGGAGGCAGCAGCTTGGAGGGAGTTCATGTCTAAGACCGCATATGCATTTTACACAAAACTGATGGATAAAAAGCAGACACGACCTGAGGATCAAGGACTGGAACAAAAACGGCCCTTTGCCAGATGAAAGTCAGAACCAGTAGGCGCGATGTTCCCACACTGTGTTGCATGTAAGCCAAGCAAAACCAATCTCAACAACTGCTGTTTTTTCCTGTGTCCAGGACCTTTTACAAATCAGAGTAAGAGCCTTCACACAGCTGCTCCTGTCACTGGCTGGCCAGTAACTTACTGATGTGTGAAGTGGTCTCCAGTCCCAGACCTCCCCTGCTGTTCTTCTCGTGCCTACAGGAAATCAATCACTCTGGGACATGTGCTTCTGCTAAGGTCATGAGAAAAAAGACATTTGGGGAAAGTGAGAGGAAGGGGGTTGTTGAAATAAGGATGTGCCATAGATGGCTGGGGCATTGTGGCTGGAGAACAAATTTGGGAAAGGGAAGGCATAGTGGAGAATATGTGGAGCTTTCAGCTATGGGTTGGAGATCTTAAGAGGTGATGGGGCTGTGAAGCAAAATGGTGGAACTGCCAGAAGGAGAACAGAGAAGGATTGAGAGGAAATAGTGATAATGTTCAGTGATGATGTTTACAGTCCTGAATTTGGGCTTTAGGGGAACACAGGAACCTGCTTCCAACAGTGGCAGCCAACAAATGACATTTGGGAAAACATGCATTAGGCCACAGAATCAGGACTTCACTTGCCCATTGGCTTCAGGATCTTGCATGTCTTCCTCTGTAATGGTCCAGTTTTAAAAGGAGGAGTGGAAGGTACCTGTCTTTGTTATCGCAGAAATCTTTTGGAAAGTGTGAATCTCCTCAGGCCAAGGAAGGATGTAGTGTTGAGCCCATCCCCCTGTTTCCTGGTGAGTGCTCTAAAAGGTAAATTTTAATGTTAAAGGTGAATGATAACGTACATCCATGCTTTTGAAATTTCAGGCTGAATTAGGAGGCCAAAATCAGAGATTTCAGTTCACCTATGCTTACAAAGTTAGAGACCACTTTCTCAGGAGCCCCCTATGTTGAGATGAAATACTTGGTCACAGAGAGTTAACTGGTAGGCAGAAAGTGAATCATAAATTACACTTTGGTCGTGTTGTTTCAGGATACAAACTCTGTACAGTTTGTATATTTTTTCAAAGATACAGACTTTTGTCCATAAACTGGGGTAGGAAGCAATGTCATTTATATATGCCAAATAGTTTCATTCAGGGAAAACCAACATTTGAGGATTTCATTCTTTTCCCCAAATATTGAAATCCAAAACAAGCACATGGTTTTCTTGTTCACAACAGCAATAATCGTCTTCAACAAAACTATCACCAAAAGTAATAATGAGAATGATATGAACACACTGTTATTCAAAGTATAGAAAATAGCATTTCAATAGGTTCCACTGGGTAAAGCAAGAGTCCTCGCCAAAGCATTCACTGGAAGATGATGGATGTGCTGATAAGTTCTCATGTGCAGTGATTTCTGGAACAGCTTGTCCAAGTGAGGGTGGCAGGTTCATTTGCGCATCACTAACCAGATTGCATGAGCAGCATAATCCCTGCCCTTGTGCATAAACCCATCTGATTCATTCAACACTGGAAAAATATTTAAAACCCTATTCTGGACTTAATACATGTCGCACTCTGGTAAGAAATATCAAAAGAAGCATGGCCAAGAGGTCGAGGGAAGTGATTTTGCCCTTTTACTTTGCTCTAGTGAGACCTCACCTGAAAGCTCTGGAGCCCTTAGTACAGGGAAGACATGGACCTGTTATAGCAGGTCCAGAAGAGGGCCACAAAAGTAATCGGGGGATAGAACACCTCTCTTGTGAAGAAAGGCTGGGAGAGTTGGAGTTGTTCAGCCTGAAGAAGAGAAGGCTCTGAAGAGACATTTTGAGGCCTTTCAATACCTAAGGGAGCTTATAAGAAAGACGGGAACACACCTTTCAGCAGGGCCTGTTGTGAAAGGACAAGAGGTAATTGTTTTAAACTAAAAGAGGGGAGATTCAGACTAGATATATGGAATAAATTTTTTACAATGAGGGTGGTGAAACAGTGGAACAGGTTGCCCAGAGAGGTGATAGATGCCCCATCCTTGGAAACACCCAAGATTAGGTTGGACAGGGCTCTGAGCAACCTGATCTGGTTATAGATGTCCCTGCTCATTGCACAGGGGTTTGGATGACCTTTAAAGTTCCCTTCCAACTCAAACTGTTCTATGGTTCTATGACCTTGAGAAGATACTCTGTGCATTACATTCACATTGAAGCTAGGTGCTGGGCCTAGGTGCCTAAAGGCCTTAGAGGGTCTTTAACATAAAGCCTTTAGGAAATCTCACTTTATTACTAATAGATGTTATCATTAACATTTTTTTTTAAGTTTAGGAATTTAAGTGATTGCAGCAAATTCCCGGTTTTGAGACTTCCTGGTACATGATTGAATCTTCCTCCCTTGTTCAGCTATGCAGGTCTTAGTTCTAAAATTTACTAATTGGCATTGTTTTGAAACAATCATAGATTTCCCATAAATATATGTTATAAATAAAAGCTGGGTCAAAAGCTGATCATTATTAGTCACAAGTTGTCCTGGCTGTATTCTTACTTTTGTCTTTGCTTGCTAACTTTGAATTTCCAATGCATATATACAACTATTTGAGGAAAAGAAGATGTGTTTCAGCTTCCTTGTGCAAAAAAATGTAGAGAGAAGTAGTGATGCTCCTAGGCCTTTTCTGTTTGCAGCACTAGTAATGGCTTAGTTGTGTGGAACAACATAGTCTATACATCCTCTGGCTCTCCAATAGCAAAGGCCCGCACTGCCTACATCCACTACCGTGTATCCCCATTGTGGGATGTACAGACGTTCCCCAGCTCTCCCATCTACAAGAAATAAGGTGGAGAATGAGATAAAGTCAGGATGAGAAGCAGAGAGAAACACCCTCAACAATTAGGCTGAAATCTCTCTAGCTATGCCTGCCTTTTCCCTCTCAAAACATGATCCACAAAAATCAGTTGTGTCTGCATGCTTGAAAGGTCTAAACCTGCCAGTCAGTTTGCCACCACCACTGACCTTTCTACAAAGCCTCAGAAACAGTGTCTTGCAGTTTAGCATGCCATGCTCTGCAGTTTCTTTGGACTGTCTGATTTTTATGCTATTTAAAATACAAGTCTTATATGTTTTTTTTTCACAGGTATTTTACGTAGCTCATTCACCTTCAATTGGGCACTGCATCTCCCAGCTTGTTTTGTGTTATGGTGACTACAGTGGACTTGCAGAGCTTCACTCATAAGACCATGCCTTACTCAAAGGAATCAAGACCACAGCTGGCCACCGCTACGCTCCTTGGGTTATCTACACAACCCAGCAATCTTCACATGGCTTTATGTTGTCTTTACTTCTCTTGTATAAGAAGGGGAGACTTAACTGACAGTTTTTGAGCAGTCTGAACTTTTGATTCCCAGTCCCAGAATGACTGATGGTGCCCAAAGGGATCAATCAGCCAGTGAGAAGGAACATCAGCTAAATATTTCTGAGAAGACAGTCCTTGAAGGCCTTATTAGCACTGCTGACATTTAACAGCCTCAGTCACATAAGCTGGTATTGTTTGAACAGTCTCCTTTACAACTGCATTGAATGCAGTCAGATTCTTGAAGCACATCTCAAGCCTTCATGAAAAATAGAGTGCATATAACCAAGACCAGAAGTTCAATGTGTTTGATTTTATTTCTCAGTGTCTGACATGAAACACAGTCTCTCAGGTTCCAGCTATTTGCATTATTTGGAAGGCTGTTTTTAAGAAAGATGCCCTAAAAGCTGGGCAAGGCATATATCAGTGAGATAGTCTGATTCAGCTGGGGGGAATTTTAACATGAGGGCTGGCAGACCAAGCAGTTTCACTGCCAGCTGTACCAGAACACACAAATAAATGAAACCTGACAGAATTTGTCTTGACAGAGAGCCGAGAAGCTGGGCCAGTTGCTTACAGCTGGAAATTAACTTGGATAAAATATGTTTGCTTGCAAGCATAGTGAAAAATGGCCAGGGTTTAACACCGGAAGACTCAGGATGCAAGTGTCCCTACACCTCAGGTAGAGGCTCCCTTAAAAGGTTTTCTCTGTTTTCTTAAAATAAATAAATTAAAAAGAAAAAGAGACAGGAGCCATAAATCACAAGCTGTCTTCATGGGTGACTTACAATTTGCAGGGTTAGTTATGAATCTGAACTGGAGTCAAGCATATGGAAGTATGTAGGCATCTAAAAGTGTTGATAGATGCCTAGAGCAGTATGCCCATCTCCCACAGAATTCAGGCAGCGTCCTCTTCTTGATTCCTACCCAGCTCTTACCAGGAGAATTTCCATCTCCTATCTTAGATCATTCTGCTTTACCAACCTTGCAGTGATAGAAAAGAAATAGAGAACAGGCTGGGAAAAAAATTTCAGGTGGCATAGAAAGAGGAAAAAAGGGAGCAAAAAAGAAAATGTCAGACTGCAACGCACATGAGGAAAAATGAGCAAGTCATGGATTTCACCACTGTTCATAGGGGACAAACTTCCACTGCTTTGTGCCTTGTGCTCACTTATGTTCACACTTAGGGACTTGTTTGTGAGCAGAAGTCCATAAAGAGCTCCCATCATGAGAGCAATCACTTTGCACAGGGGTGAATGATGGGGACCAGACAGAAAAGCTTGCTCAGGACACATGCAGCAAGCACAACACTGAGAAACTCACTGGATTTTTGGCTGAGTATGTTCAAATCCTTGTGCATGGCTTAATTCTCATCCCATCAAAGTAAATGTCATTTGTTAGATCACAGATACCTCTGACGATGGATTTTCCTTCACGCAGTTGGTCTCTTGGTGACAGCATTTGTACTGAAGAACAGTGCTCAGCATCTAAAAAGATAATCATGCAGAGAAGAAAGCTTCCATACCCTGAAAGGGACACTCTTACATCAGCACATTGTTTTCTTCTGGAAGTTCATCAAATTATATCATCCAGGCATCATGCCTTTCTGGGAACCCTGTAGAAAAGCAGGCATCCAGCCAGGCACTACATTCTCCTTGAAACTAGGCAAAGACCAAATGAGCGGTTTAAATGCCTGAGCAGGACTAAGGTGGTTGATTTCCACTGAATCAAGCTGCAGAAGGCTCGCATAAACCTCTCTGCCAAAGGAGCAGTGGTGACTGTGACCTGAGGCAGGGAGCAGCGTGTTCAGCTGAGTAGCAACCTCTTGTCCCTGTTGTACTGCACATGAAAAGGACATCTGTCTGGGACTTGACACAAGTAGATTTTTTCAAGCTGCAGTCATAGTGAAGTTAGCAATGTTTTTAAGTGTACGAAAGGTCTCTCTGCCCTGCTGTTGCAACACAGCAAGCCACTAGCTTTTCCAAAAAGGGAACTGGGAATGTTGCCTACATGGGTAAATCCCCAGCTAGAAATGGCCTGCTAAACAATGTGGTCCCTTTGGCCCAGGTGATGTTGTAAACAGTCCCTAACTTACTGGGGAGTGCAAAAGTAGGATAAAGTATGAATTTTCTAACTTCAAAGTTCAGGCAAGTATGCGTGTCTGACAAGACTGTGGAGGACTAAGTAGTTTTTATTCATGTGACAGTTAGAAGATAGAAGGCCTTGTAAAAGCCTTATAATATGAATTTAATTATCTTAAACCACTCTGAATTTTATTGTGGAGAGTTTATATGTTGCAGCATAACAGCAGGAATTTCTGAAGTGCTCCATGCGAGCTAAGTAGTGTTCCCAGGAGTGGCAGAAATGTACAACAGAGCTCAGATAATACCAGTCCTGAAAAAAGTTCACTACAGCTCCCAGGTTCCTGCTTGAGATACACAGATACTCAGACAGCAACGTGAGACCCAGGCTATGTACCCATAACATGGCTCAATGACCAAGCAACCATGCAATACCACTAGCTTTCCTGCGCGGCTCTGTCCACAGGGCACTGCACTCTCCACTTCCCAGAGTTAACTGCAAGGTCTTCATCTTCTGAGACTTGGTTCAGGAGCACCAAAGGGAGAGTCTCAACATGAAACCAAACAGCCAAACTTAAGGGGGAGGTTGTGGCTGTGAAGCTGAATCTCACATAGGTGTGGGTCTTAGGAGGCCATGTATCATCAGCACAAACAATAAATGCATTTAAAAGTTCAAGTCTTGCTGTAAATCAGTGGAGCTTGAACTTCTGAAAGTTTAAGGCACTTTGAAAATGGCTCAAGGGCTTTGAAGCCTCGTGCTTTTCAAATGCCACCCACATTAATGCATGTCCCCAGTCTCTGGGACTGCCAGGCTTTCATGTCAACCCTGGTGGTCTCTTTCACACTGGTCCTCTAACTTTGCAGTACAGGAGATAAAAATCTGGCCTTAAAATCAGCATACTTTCCTGTTCTGAGAAAAATCCTGTTCTCGTTCAGTGGGTCTACCTCAAAGCTATTACTTCAGTGGTATTACTTCTATATTTATACTGGAATAGAGAAAGGAGAATTTGGCCTGGTTTAGTCGCATGTGTGATTGTTATGGTTAATGTCAGATTCAGGAGATCGAAGCCAGAAAGATGTAAAAATAGCATGAAATTTATGTAATGTCTGCTTTTGGGTAATAGCACGCTTTTTAAGTATGCTTCTTCCTGATTAAATCTAGCCTTTAAATAACAACTGGATTGTCAGTGAGGTTGACCTCTTTGTGAGACTGAAGGATATGCACATCAGAAAGACAGCTCTAAACAGTTTGAGGCTGCAAAATATAATTCTATTTAAGTTCTATATGGTATTTGCTCATTGAAATAAAGACCTGTTTTTCCAAAGAAAAACGGAAGGGACAATGTATCCTGCCTCCCATCAGACTTCACAGGAACACCAGCTCCACCCAAGCCCACCCTCTGGCAACCCTATTGGTACCCAGCAAGCACTCACACAGAACCTGTGTTTCTATTTGATGGACCTGATGTTCTATAGCTTCACACCTTGCTGAGGTGTCTGTGTTGGGAGAGAGCTGGCTGCTTCCTGGGGCTAGGAGTGATTGATTGGAGTGTAGCTCCCCATAGGGTGGCAAGGCAGAGCCACCCGACACCCCAGTAGGGAGCAGGGCAGCCTGGAGGCAGTCAGGGACATCCCCAGCATCCGAGGCCAGACCAGGACTGTGGGTGGGGGCCAGCTGGGCTGAAACTGGTCCTGAACCATGGGCAAGTTGGTGGGATGCCCCAGGAGATGCTGCAGGAACAGTCAGAGATGTCAGTGCCCTCATGGCTCTGACAGTTTGTACTTACTCCAAGAGGAAAAAGCATTGCGATCCCTATCTGGCAGCACAAGTCCACTCTAAGCATATGGAAATAACAATTTTCAGCACAAGGCATTCAAAGGTCTGTTTAGTTCCACATGGATCCTTACCCCTCTCCCTACTACAGCATTCACTGAGCCACATAGCCAATTTGTGTTGTTCGGGGTTTGCTCTTGCTTTCATCAGTTTCCTGATGACCATTTCTATGGTGGACTGTTTGGATTTGAAAGGTCTTAATCTGAGTTGTTGGGGGTTTTTTTAATACATAAACTGTTACGTATTGTGAAGGTGTAAGTGTCAAGTTTGCCTATTTGAAGAAATATTTGGGTTGCTCTTGCAACATATTGAAAAATCTAAAATCTATTATAAGAGCTTTTTCTCACTGAAGTAACACTGACACTAATCCTTTTTCCTTCTGTATTTCTGAATTGGACATTTCAGGCAGGCAGCTTTAAATCTCCAAGAAAAAAGTTTATGAAGATAAAGGTATTGTCTCATTTACTTGTTTTCTAATTTTTAAATCCTTGAGAGTAAAAAGCGCTGTTGTATAGAGCTCTGGAGAGTCTTTCAATATGTTTTGCCTACCATATATCCTCCTATAGCCTACTATATGTCCTAATTGTAATATAGCCTAACAAGTCTTTAAAGAGTCTAACAAGCATAAGATGGAGAGGAGAGGAAAAGAGAGGAGAGCTTTGTCTTTTGTTTGACATGAATTTGTCTAACAAAAATTTATCTGACACAAATTCACTTAGAAGAATGACAGGTTTTCCTGTAATATAACTTTAATTTAAAACGAAATCATTTGTCAGCCTGATTCTGTACATACTGAAATGAGATGCACACTCTCATTAGTGGTGTTTGATCAGTTTCACAAAGAGGAAGAAAGGAAACAGAGCACAGACTTCTCTTTCAGGAGATCTGATTTCTTGATTAGAAATGTCTATTTCATGGCAATTATTTAATCTTGCATGCTTCTATTTTTTTCATCGGTAAAACAACATCGATAATATCAGGGATTACATTGTTCTGCTGATGCAAAAGACTGTTATTTCCAAAGCACTTTTCAAATTCTGCTTTACTTAAGTAATTGTGAATTGCCATTTCATATTTCAAATCAGTTCTGTCAAGGAAGATTAAAATAGATGAAGTCAGCATAATTCCTGCAGTTTTTCAGTACAGTGCAGATGAGGTCTAGTGTCTGATAACCGGTCATTTCTGTCTTCGTAGCAAAACATCAGCCATACTCCTGCTTATCATTAAGAACAAAATTTGAGATTCATGTAGCTGAGCATAGCTCTATTGAAACCACGTGCCTTGTGGCCTTGAAGGTGTTTTCTCACTTAAGTTCTTAACTGTTTTCTTAAACCCATCCTGTCTAGGAAGTGCCTTTTTCCTTGGGTTCCTCCAGGGAATAGCAGTAAGAAGCTGAAGCTGTCAGTCAACTTGCCACTCTTCAGTAGGGAAGTCTAGCCTTTGGCTGATAAGGACCTGGCTTTAACTTGACTTTGTTCTGCATATGTGTGATGCTTCAGGGTGATCTCAGCAGGGTCTCCATGAGACATAGGTGGGTATTCCTGGATGGTTTGAGGATCACAGGGTGCTTAGCAACCAGTTTAATTTCATTTTCATTTTAATTTGCCTTGATCTCAGCCTGCCAACAAGTCCCACCTAAGCTTAAATCATGGGGTGTTTGAGTCACCCTAGATGGACCCTGAGTTTTGTGGTGCACTGTGCCCCTGAGGGTGCCAGATGCATTGCCCAGGCACAGCACAAGAGGGGTTCTTTTGGACACACAGGTAGCACAGTGTCATATTCACAGGTGACACAGTCTTGGGGATGTGCCTGCACTGCAGATGCAGCCCAAGGTAATGGTATTATGTCCAAGTACACACATTTCTTAAAAACAAAATGGGTTATAAATAACCTTCTTTGCAATTCCATAATTAGTGAATATGGCTTTGCCTCATTGTAGTATCTGGAGTTCTGCTCAGGCTTCTCATTCAAGTATCTACTGATAAAATTTACAATGATGACAATAAACTCAGAGTTATTTTACGGTTGCAGCTCCATGGCAGCTGCCTGCCATGAGCCTTTTTGCATTTTTAAAGGTAACCCTGGTTTGAATTTATTGCATAAGGAATTCTGGCTAGTCTAAGACTGTGTGCCAGAATCACCTCTAATCATCTGCTTCTCAGAAATTTCCTTACAGATTTGTGAATACAAATAAAATATATAAAAAAAGAGGAGTCATGCAAGGCTTAGAGCATATTAACTTCAAGTTTCCATCAGGGTAAAGGGTTTTGCAATTTCCACTTTAATGGAAACCCACGGAGATTCAGAATATATTGACTTGCAAATAAAGTTGAAAATACATAAAACATGGAGAAGCTTTCTCTTGCCTTGGTTAAAATGACCTTTCCGTTCAGTGCTAAAACTATTTAAGTTTTATGGCATGGAATCGAGATATGAAAAATTCTTGTAATTCAAAGTGTCTTGGATCAGTTGCTTATCCCTCAGCCAGGGCATAATTTTATCACAGGCAATTGTATGTGTGCATGTGTGTGTGTGCATAAACATATACATCTGTACCTTTACCAGCCAAAGGGGTCTTGTTCTCACTGAGCTTTTCTTCAAGGCCCTGGAGCATGGTGGATGCATTTTATGTCAAACATATTATTAAACAGGTTTTTTCTATTTGACTTTGACCGATGGAGTTAATTTTCTTTACCACAGATCTATTCTCTGATGGCCTGAATTAACGATGCACTTAGATTTGTTTCTAGCTGATAAACAGTAAGCTGGTATGGAATAAGCTGTTTTGTTGGTTTTATGTTTGTGATAGGTATCTTCACTGGGCACTGCAGAAAGTTCTGTTTTGTTATGTGTGATTTTGTTTATTGCTTAAAATACATATTACGTCTTGAACAGGATAATTGCAATTGAAAGCTCTCCTATGCTCAAATGTAATTTCTTTCCTGCTTAGAATTCTCCTTTTCTTTCTGTGAGATGCTGTGATTTCTTATGAGGTCTCTGTTTTTCCTCTGTCTTTGGGAAAGTTTAAATGAACGTGTGTATGTCTATATATATGTACACACATTGTAAAGTTAAAAAAATAAGTTCTATAAATTTATCAGCTCATGGGAGAGAATTTCAAAACACTTCATTTGAAGACAATTCTATTGGCACTGCTACTCTATTTTAGTTTTTATCTATTCTGCTTATTCCGTTAATGCATGAAACTAGGTCTCTGGAGAAGTTCATAAGCCACTGCTGCTCCTTCTCCATATAATTAATTGGTGATCCGGTTTGTTCCCTTGGGGCAATTATGAAGTCATCCATAACAGTCATTTCATTATGTCTCTGTTTTGGGATTAATGTTACATATGAGTGGCCCTGGTAAATATTATCAAAAGCCCTTTTGGCCCTGTACCCTCTCTCTGGCAGTGTCCTGTAGCAGGCTCTTGTGCTCCTTTTGAGGATGTGGGAAGCATCCTTACAGGGAGGTTATCTTCCTGCTTCCAATGCTCTGCATCTGAGGGTGTCCAAACTGGAACCATTTTTTGAGTCTTTGCTTTCTGTCAGCCTTGCTGGACTCTTCATCCATAAACTTTGAAAAAGTTTAAACTCCGGCTTTTCACAGCATTCCTCACTGGTAAATTTGTTGGATTAATTATGCACAGAATGCATTTGTCTCCCTTAAGCCTTTTTGTCTCCCTTTAAAATATTTTATCTGATAATTTCATTTTATTCCATCTATTCCTTTCATTATAAGAGACAGTGATTAATCTGCTCCTTAGTATGTTATCTTTCTCAGAAAAACAGTAACTTTGGACTCCTTATGACTGCCATAAATATTTCTTTGTTGAATATTCTTTATTTACAAGTAAATATTCTAGTGGTTATATGGTCCACTGTATTGTAAGAGCCATCTGCTCTTTTCCTCTAGTGTATTAACATTAGTAAGCAAAATTCTGAATGACACACAAGAGCAGCTTTCATGTTATACCCTCAGATCAGCACAAACCCATCATCTCTAATGAAAATGCAGAAGTACAGCTGCAAAATATGCAGAAGTACAGCTGCAAAATATGCAGCTGCCTGAGGTTGTGCTATGTGGCCTCTGTCAAAGGTGTACAGCATGGAACAGGATCTCCTCATGGTAGGGATTGTCGTTCTGCTAGACTTCAAATTAAAAAAAAGTAGTAGATGTAAATATAATGTTTTCCAGGAGACACTGGTGGCTCATACTGGAAGAAAAACCCCTCTGAATTCATCAAAGCTGCACAAACTCGTTTGTGTTTACTACAGACAGCTGAAAGAACAGTCTTACAGAAACTGTATAAAATACTGCTTTCGTTGCCACATTTCTAACAAAACAATCATGGTTTCTTAATACAGATGTGTCTCATTATTATTCAAAATCAAGTCTGTTTATTTATCTGTTTTAGGCACAGATTGTCAGACCCTACAGACTCTTGCTTTGCTCTCCGTGAGTAGCCAGCTGAACACAGCATTATCACTGATGACTGCATGTTCTTGCAGACACAATGCTGGCTAGGTTATGGGACATTTGTCATTCCTTGTTGGGGTGGCTTTCCTCTTCTTCCTCCTTTTTCTCTACCTCCTTCTCCTCCTCCTCCAGTGACTGCCAGCACTTTGCTTGCTGGGCTCCTGAAAATGCTGAGTTCTCCTCCAGCATCAGGAGCCCAAAGGTCAAAATCTGTCCTGCTCCCAACAGATACGCAGGGACAAGACCCTTATTCCCTTTGTTTCCTGTGTATTGGGATGTGGCTTCCTCTGGGTTTTATCTTTAAGCGTCAGACACTGAGGCTGGAGGTGAGGGGGAAGGAGAGATGCAGCAGCATGAGAAGACCAGGGGCAGCCAGGGCCATCTCTGTACGTCCCTTTCGATTGCCACCATGTCCACACAGGGCAGAGAGAAAGGGGCACCTGCCTGGAGAGTGGAGTGGTGGCAGGGACGTGATAGTGCAAAGGCTTGTCCCCCTGCATGATTCTACAGCTGGCCCAGTTGAAAGATGACTGGAAAAGTCCTTAAATGGAAAACTCTGATGTGGAACTTGGTTTTTGTGACAGAAATCTGGCCAAAGTAGACTGTGGCAGCGAATGCTCAAGCTGTGGTGAACCCATGTATCACAGTCACTTCTCCCTGCTTGAGCTCTATCTTCAAACCACAACAGACATGCAATATGCCAGCAGGTACAGAAGGGGAGCCTATTGGAAAGGCACAGGGTATAAGGTATAACCCCAAGCCCTCACACATTGCTGCTGCCCTCCTATTATTTGTGGACATTTGAAGACCAGACCTCTTTTTTTAACCCTAGAACCAGAGATGCTGTGCAGGTGGTACCATTTGTGCAGAAGTAATCACAGTGAAAACAGCCTCCTCCCCAGAGGCCCTCTGCTGTAGAGAAACGGCAATAATGACTCACTGACTGCTAGCAAATGTAGTGGGTCTGGAAAAAACCAAGGATCCCATTAAGTGAAGAGGTTGTTCTGGTTTGGATTTTCATCTGTAAGCTCTGGGCTTTCTTTTCTCTATACTTTTTTAAATCTTTCCTGTTGGTAGGAGCCTCAGGGAGGCCTGGGGAAAGCCAGGCTGTCTGCAAATCCTTCTGTGCCCAAAAGCACACAGACCTGGGGCAGATGGGCAGCTGAGACCTGCTGCATGTAGTGAGTGCATGGAAATGATGCTGCTGCCGTTCTGCAATGACAAATGGTTGGTAACTGTGGGTTTTGTACAGCTTCTTTTTGATATCTCTCAGGGAAGAATGAATGTAGCCAGAGAGCAAAGGAAGAGGTTGTGCAAGTCTCTTTGCAATAAGCAAAAAGGGAGTTTGTGCTCTTGCCTGGAGGAACATTTGCTTTCCAACAGCAGGCAGGGGACAGGCTCATCCAGGCAGCAGCAGGACGTGGCTGGGCATCCTCAGCTTTCTCACCTGCAACAGCAGCTAAAACCCAGAGTGGGGAGAGACCACATGGAGGCTTTGTTCAGCATCCCTCTTGCCCATGAACTGGAACCACTTCCCAGAAATAGGAGCCAGCTCAGGAACCCTAAGGTCTCTCTGTCTGCCTGCATACATTCCTGTTTACCATCCCTGTCTAGTCCAAAAACCAGGAAAAGGCCAATGGAACATGAAGTCCAATTGAATTGTTTGATGAGTTACCAATACTATTCTCCCCATAAAAACAACAGGAATTTTGTGAAGGGCATCTGTTTTCTTCTGCTCATTGCTTGCCCTTCGCTGTGGCCTGTCTGTATAGGATAAAGTAGCTTCAGTCTATGAAAGATTTCAGTGCTTATGGTCTTCCCTCATTCTTCTGATTTACCACAGGCTAAAGCTTGTAAACCTTTGACTCCTATTTACAAATAGACAGCCTGAATAACATTAGCAAACATAAACAGTACTCTCCCTGAAAATCCTATTTTAAACACATATTTGTAAAGACCAATTTTATCTCTGCCATCCGTAACTAGTTAAAATTCCAATTGTTTTTCTTAAAAAGGATTTTAACAATGGGTGGTAAGCATGAGGTATATTAAAAGCAATCTAAATTGTTGTTTTTTATTAAGAATTTAGAAAAAAATCTATTAGAGACCTGGGTTATCTGCAGCCACCAAATGGTGCTGAAAAAATGATGGTTGTCGTAGGTGATATTTTTCCTTCTAAGACCTATGACATGTTTTTCTAACATTTATGCACAAACTTGCCTTAGTTTATCTTCAAATAATTTAGTTAAATAAATGCCAGATCCTCAGTGGACACTTTCATTGATCTCTAATCAACCAATTTATTTTTATTTGGCCTATGCTGGAATAAAGGGTAATATAAACTAGGGATATGATCATGCTCTCACTGCAGAAACGTGTGTACCAATTTAACATGTAATGCGTTCTGCTGGGGCTCCCTTTCCTTGTAGATTAGCCATTTCCATAGGCTGTTTAACTCATCCAACACTGCACCAAATGATATGGGGAGCATTTGCATGCTTTGTTCCATTGTGTAAGAGAACATAAGAGCCAGATGGGTAAGGGAAGGGATCCCGTGCAGTAAATGGCTGATCAGGGCATAGTGCAGTGTAAACCATTCCTACTCTCGTTGTACCCACTGAAATCAGCTGTTCCAGCTGAAACACTGGGCTTTGCAGAGCTGAAAAGAATGGAACAGGCACACATTCCTCCTGATGCCCTTTCTGCAGCTGTGTCCACCTTGGGCAGGAGCTCTTGGTGAGTGGTAAATTCTTAAAGCTCCTCATTGGGATTCACCAGATGTACTTGTCGAAGTTGAAGGTGCTGTCATGGCTGATGCATCCTGCCTTCCTTCTGGCCACTTTGCAAGTGGGGCAGATGAAAACAATTTCTACCCATTGCTGTTGTTTGCTAGGTGAATGGGAGCCAAAGTGCTAAAAGTGTCCAGATGGGTGCTTGCTCTGGTCTAATTAAATCAGTTCTGAAACATATCTTTAGGCTGTGGACAGATGTTCATTTTGTAGGGAGCTGTGCCAGATGAAGATTACAAGCCACACCGCTGGAGGTTATTGCCCTCACAGCTCTTCAGGCACAGTGGTCCCACATCCTCTTCAGCTTCAAGAGAGTGCAGACGAGCATTCCAGGTGGTGATGGCTGGAAAGGTCACTGCCTGCCTGCCCCCTGCTGGCCACCTTGGCACAGCACCAGCTCTGCTGAGTACCCCAAAGCACACCAGCTGGCCTCTTTCAGTCAGAATGAACCAGGTTGGCCTGTACAGTGGAAATAAGAGAGTTCTCTTTGCCCTGGCTCGTTGTGTCTGGCAAGGGGTGGGGAGCCCTAACTGACCGAGGGACAGTGGGAACAAGCTTGTGTTGGCACAGCTGGATCTAGAGGAGGCCATCTGTTTGCAGCCCTTCTGCACTGGGGTGAGAGCAGAAATCTGTCCTGTTGCTGAAGCCTGTGGGTGAGCTGTTTAGAAGAGTGGCAGGCCACCCAACTGCTTTGGGCTGCTCACGTACCAAGGTCTTGGCACTGACTTGAGCTAGGGCCACAGGGGCTGATGAAGGATTGTCAAAGGCAGTCCAAGCCAAACAAGGGAGCTTTTCTCTTGAAGCTGTTATATTTTTACAAATGTGTTAATGTGCATGTGCTAATGTGTATACAAAGACAATGTTGGCCAAATCTGATGAGCTTCTAGCTTCACTTGGCCAAAACTATCTCAGGAGATGGTATTAAACTTTCTATGTAACACTTTCTATGTAAAGTCAACTGTGACAAATTAGCGTGCTTTTTGTGTCTTAAACCATATCTGCATTAGGAACCATCAATCATATGCGTTCTCATGACAGTTCTCAGTTAAAATGTATTTACTTAAAAGCACCTTAAGTGCCTTACAAAAACATCTATGAGTTCATGATCTCAGTTATTGAGCTGACCTATTTTCAGGCATGCTAAATTTATGGTTTTTTCCCCATTGTTCAACAGTTGCTTATTATTCAAGAAGGCAAGCAGTGCTGCTACACTGGAAAGTAGGAAAAATGACACTATTCCTGTGGTGCTGCCTGGCTTTCCTTAGCTCTCCAAGCCAGTTTTTAATTGAGCATATATAACACAATCTTTCCTTACTGCCCTTGATAGAGCAGTATTTCTTTTGATTGCAGTTTTAAAGATCATGGTTACATGCATTAATCAGTCCCTATCTGTGTCTTTGAGAAGTTAATCAAAAAGGTGTCTGAAAATAACACCAAGTCCAAGCCCCATCCCTGAGGTCCTGCCCATGGATTGCTTGTCCCCCCCTTAGGGACCAGGTGGTCAGCCTGGTTGTGTCCATCTCCTCAGGAAACAAATGACTCATCTTCTGTGTCTATAAGCTGCTATTATTTATTGGTTGTTTCATCGGTGCCTACAGTTTCCTTCACACTCTCCAAGAAACCGTGTTCTCTATTCCACAGAAACATGACATTTATGTAAGTTGAGAGTGCTCCTGAGAATATACATCTGCTTTACTTTAAAACACTTAAAATACTGAGAATATCCATTTACTTGAAGTTTTCAGTTCACTTCTTGCTGCAGCTTTCCAGAGTTTTAGCAGCATAGCTCGCGGCCATCCAAGTCAAAGACTGGCTACAGAAACAGCAAAAGAAAAAGGAGCAGAAGCAGCCCTAATCAGGGCAGGGATCATCAGATTGTCAGCTAGATTTGCTGTGGTACCTTTGCTGGGTGGCACACCGGGTTTGAGCTTGTTATTTGATTTTCTATGGCCACTAGATGGCATAAAAAATACTGTTGTAGGGATCAGGTTGTTCCTGAAAAATAGTATTGGGGTCATGCTGCAACATCTTCTTTAAAGAGATTCTTACATCGCTTTTAATCAAAGGCATATTTTAATGTTTTTTTAGCTGCAAAAGTGTATTGGTAGGAGTCATCCTATTGAATGCAAATTAACCTTAGCAGCAAAATTCAACTTCAGATAGCAAGCACTGCTGCAATCAGTGCCATTCTCAGGTAGCAGAAGATGAGGGAAGGGAGATTGCTCTGCTCATTGCATTATGGGACCAGTTGCTAAGAAAAATCGTCAGTTCTCATCTTGGTCCTAATAATAATTCTCTTTGTAGCTTTGGGCAAATCCCTGGATCTGCTTCATTTCTCTATTTCTGTATGAAGGGCAATAATTTCGTGCCTTGCGGTGGTGCTGAGGAGTTAGTTAATACTCAAAAGCACAGATGGAGAGAAGAAAAACACTAATGACTCCCAAAAGCTACTTCTAAGGAAGAGCTTTCCTGGTCTGTCTGTCCTGCACCATCCAGCTCTTGCTTTACCACTGTGACGTTTATAATAAGATGATGGAGTATGGATAAATTTGAAACATTCTGAAAAGAATGTTGCTGAATATTACTGAAAGAAAGTAAAACCATTGAAAGAAATGGACTAACATTTTTCTGGTTCATTTGCAGTATAATTCGTCATTGAAATTTCGTGGTGAGAGACAACAGCCTGCCTGCTGTTCTCCAAAACCCCTCCACTTTAAAGAAGCAGCCTGGTGGATGGTGGCTTGTGCGGCCTGGCCCTAACCACAGTCCTGCTTCCCTCCACCTGAGGGGAACCCGCAGTTCACATCTGAAGCATTGGTGCAGTCTGTGGTTCAGTTGCTTATTCGTAATTAAAACTGCTGGTTAGTTGGAGAGCTTTGCAGCTGCTGAGAAAGGTAACATCTCTTGTGCATCCTCAGCGTCAAAGTCTTTGCTAATTTTGCTACTGAAATATGCAACCCTATTATAATGGTTTCTGATACTGCCAGACCATAAACTAAGATATTTCTGAATGCAGATAGGAGCTAAGGGAAAAGGGTAGGGTATCGATTGTAAATTATTAGCGACTGGGAAAATCTCACCACAGCAATTGGTATGATTGCTATAGTCATGAGATCACATATTTCTTTTTACTTTTATTGAGTGTAGTGGATATGAATACCCTAAGGAGAGAGAGAGGATTTTACAGGGTATACTGGGAACTACTTTTCATCATTTAGAAAGAAAGGGTTTAAAGGTTCAGACAAGGACAGTACTGAAAAAGGAGACTTTGGCATCATGTCCCTGAGAAAACAATACTGCAACAATGAACAATGATAGTCAAGCATGTTTTATACACTGATTTCACTGCCAATGAAAAGAGACTGTATGTCTTCCCATAATCACAGCGGGTATTTATGGCAAAAAAGTAATTTTTTGGTTTATCTGAAACTGAGTTTTATCAGCTGTCCCTTAGCGAACTGAGGAATCAGACTGTGAATGAGAGAGACATGCAAACTGTCAGACCAAAACACACTCAACAAAACAAATGATTACTGATTGGCCTTGAAGAAAACTGAGAAAAACAATTTTTGTAACAAAAAGAAGACACTGAAGTGCTGTAACTGCAGTGCCAAACTGATTCCCAACCACACACAAGAGTATCGGCTTTGTTTTTCCAGTGATAAATTTAGCTTTTCCGCTTGTCCCCACTGCATATTTAGTAATGATGCTGGAGACTTTTCAGTTTCCATTTAAGATTTTAAACAGCAAATTAAGTGATCTTGGCAGCCTGTGGGAGAGCTAATGTGGTACATAGAAGATACGTAGAAAATAGTTTATACACATGTTGAGTTCAGATTCAGTTACTGTCTCTGAAGCCATACTGTGGCCAGGTGACAGTAAGCACTGTACAGCTCAGGAGCATCCAGGAGTCCTTCACATGGACCAGACAAGGTATTTTATTGGCTTGTTTCCTTGTTCTGCTATGGCTATGGTCCCTCTGTGCCTGGGCCTCAGTGGCTGCAATGGAGGAGAGGCCCCTATAGCAATGTGCCTACTGTGTATGAGCAGAGTGAGCAGACCCAGTATGTGCTGTAAAGCCAGCAACTCCAAGCAAGGCCAGCCCTGCTGCGTTCATAGGCCAGGTGAGTGGTGAGAAGGCCAATGGGTCTTCTGTAGGAGCATGCTGCGATAGAGAGATGGGATGGTAGGAAAACAATGAGTGAGAAAAGGCTGGTGCTGCTTCCCGGGCTATTGCATGGTCCCTCCAGGAGCAGACTGTGAGCCAGGCCGATGCGGGTGCGCTGCTGTTTATTTATCCCTAGTGCTGAATATTCTGCTATGGAAAAAAGCCTCTTGGGTTCCAGCTTGGGATGTTAGCATTATGAATATAATCCTTTGAGACCCAGGACTTGCCATCCCCCATAGCCAGTGCTTGCCCACATTCACTAAGCAAGTACAGTGCTCAGAGACTGAGCAAGGTAGAGTTACCCATCATGGCAACCTGCAGAAAGTGTTTTATGATCCTGAAAACAAATCCTTTCTGTAGGAAATATATGCACAACAACAAAACTAACTTTTAGCCCTCAGCATCATTTTATTCCGAGCTTTCTGGTACTGTTTTTGTTCTAGATACTGAAACTTTGGTGTGTTGTTACTCCTCTAAATGGACCAACATAAATCTCGAATCATAATAAAGTGATAGCAAATTAGAGGTTATATTTTAGTTAAAAAACAATGATTAAGCTGAGATTGAAAGTTGGAGAATTAAATGAATAGAAAGGAAAACACCATAAAGAAGCACAAGCATCTGACAAATAGGTAACAGGCTTAAGAGATTCCCTTACTCTTACTGCTCAGGGAATTCACTTATTTTTCCCCATGTAGAACATGCACAATACCTTATTTAGTAATATTTCAAGAAGCCTTTTTAGCATCTGGCATGGAGTGTAATAGTTGCAATGCTCTGGCAGCATGCCACGCTGTGAAGCTAACACATTGTTAGCATGCCATGAAAATAAAGGGAGAAGGCTCAAGAAATTTTCAGTGCAAAGACCTCCAGCTCCTTGGAGGATTCCTGCTCTAATGTAATTGTACTTTCTACTCTGATTGAGTGCACGGGCAGTTTTCCTCCCCTCGTCATTTTGTTTTTGTTGTTGAGTGAAAGGGTTGTCAACCTTCAAGTACGTTCCAAGTGTTGCAGTGCATCATTCTGTGGGAGCAGTGATGTGTATCAAGCCAGGCATGTGCACTGGCTTCACAAGGTTATTAATACCACCCTGAATGGTATTAACAAGGTCAATGCAGAGATCAAATAATTTTTATCAACACATCTTATAACAGACTAAAATTGTGCAGATAACCTTTTCATAAAGGAGATAAAATAAATTTTGGTTCATGATGTAATCAGTGGATTTTATGTATTCTTTTTTTTTTCAAAACTCTACAGGAAATATTTCCAAACATAGTGCATTCTGGAGTTAAAAGGGCAAGACTAAGAAAATCCAAGCTGAGAACAAAATGAAATGAGAAGTCCCAAATACTTTATGGGGTTCACTAAAGACTTTGAATTGCTGTTCATTTTTACGGCCAAGTTGCTCAGTGACTATTTTGACAATAGGAGACTGAAAAAGAGAGCGTGGAAGTAGTGAAGAAAGAAAAAATATTTTTAAATGATCTTCAGTAAATACCATTATTATTTTACTCTGAATAAACATTCAGATAGGTTTTAACCCACTGCATTTACTGTCCCTGTCCAGTGGGTTGTGATGTAAAACCAGTGGACCAAATTATGTTCTCATTGGCACCTGTATAAATCCAAAGTAAATCACTGGACTACATCGTGGTTATTTCCAGTTTCCCAGTGAGTAACCAGGTGGAAATTGGTCCAATGTTCCTTTATTCTCTCTTCCATTCCCTTGTATATGAGCTCCTGATAAATTAATCAGTGAGATGTCTTCCGACTGCATGTTCTCCGCTTGTTAATAGGAGGAAAAATAAAGCCAGAGTGTTTTCCCCCTGTTCCTTCTTAGTAAACCACCTCTCACTACAAGAATTGCAAACTACTGCCAGCCTCAAGGGTCCTGTGTTCTAAGAAAAATCAAGCTAGGGGGTCTGGGGAGCAGAGGAAGCATAACTGTGAAACCAAGGAACACCTGAGGACAAGGGAAGTGACACGAGACTATCTGAACATGGTCAGCTGGGAAGTAAAGAGAGTGATAGAAAAAGATGTGAAATGAATGGAAACTCACACCAGAGGCATCTGAGTGCTGGGAACAGGGGTAAACAAAGATTTCAGTGGCAGAAGCAGCAACTATTGTTCAAAGACACAAAGACCCAAGTCCTATCCTGGCCAATAGAGGACAACTCAGAGTAGCTGGGTGCCTGGGAATGCTGTTGTCCAGCTTCACCTTGCTGTGCTCACAGCATGAACTGGCTGAGGATAGCTAAACTCTCCTTCTACCCCACCAACTAAACATGCAGGAATTTGAGGTACAGGCTGTTCATTTCTCTTATTTCCCAGCAAACATTCAGCTGCCTTGGGACACACCATTGCCCTGCCATTTAAATGGGCATGCAGTAGTGCTAGTAAGAGTTCAGTGGGTAAGACACTCAGGAAGAAAAGCATTTTGTCCTCAGTCTTCAAGAAACGATGCTCCAAA
This sequence comes from Psittacula echo, assembly GCF_963264785.1. Lineage (NCBI taxonomy): Eukaryota > Metazoa > Chordata > Aves > Psittaciformes > Psittacidae > Psittacula > Psittacula echo. Next base: position 16,018,889 of record NC_137735.1, on the reverse strand, counting down.
AATGTCCAGAGGTGAATCAGGCCCTACAGAGATAGCATGACTTAGCAGCTGCAGCCAGACATGGACCTTTGTAACTTCATTACAAAGATCTACTCCACTTTGAGCACCAGTCTGGCAATGGCAAAGCGAAGGTGCTGTTAAAGCCCAGACTTGGTAGAAGGGCTTTGCATTCCTAAGTGATGGAATCAAAAAGCAGAGCATAAGCCCCATAGGCAATACACTTTGCATGAGGTTTATTTTTACTGAATGAATTCAAGAAGTGGAATGTCCTGTACCAATTCCAGAAGGGTTAACACTTTCATATCTTTCAGCTGGACCAGTCAGGGCACCAGTACGGGCTGTATCCTCATTTTCCTTATACCTAAGTGACTGAAACAGCCATGCCTTCCCTGCCTTTCTCAGCTCACCATTCCTTTGGGGGATTCTGGAATTATTGCTCCCACACATCTTACTTCTTCACCCTCTTCCTTCTCCACTCCTGTTCTAAGATACCTTCACAAATGCCAGACAACTTTAGTCTCATTTCTCCATCTGCAGCTTAGCTGGCAAATCTCTAAGGGGCACATAAGAGGTGAATGGTATAGTTGTAATATATGGTGTGGTGTCTAATACCAGCTGTTGTGCTGTCTTTATGAGCCTGGCCACCTCATTTAAAAGTAATACCGCGCTGAAGAGGAAGATCCTTCACTATCAGTTCTAGGATGTCTGTGTGTATGAAACAACACGTAAAAGAAGATGTTCTGCCATTTCATAAGGGAAAATGCTGCTCCCTTCTCCTCTCCAAACCAGCAACACCACTGCAACAGGTGAGGGCAGGAGGGGATTGCAGCCAGGGCTGGCAGAGGGTAAGCTGCTCAAATCCACTGTGGCTGGGACACCCTGCCATCCAGCTCACAGCACTGACCAAGCTCCCCAGCCTGCTGCTAGCAGGCCCATGTGAGCCCAGATGAGTGATTTCTTCTTCCAAGCCTTGGCAAATCAACACCCTTGTGTTCGTAGTTTGATTTTTCATTTGGGGAAGAGTTGCCTTGTGTTGCCTTAATGAGACAGAGACACTGCTTTAGTTCCTCAGAGCAGAGCTAAGCAGTTAACAGAAACACGAGAAGCTACTCCTGCTGACAAAGGGCAGCAGTGCAGGCAGCTGCGGGCTTATGTGCTGCCTGGAAGAATTCAGAGAAAGTGGGCAATGTTAGTGGAAACACCATTTGTTTACTAGAATCTGCTTTTAGCTGATCTTCTGAAAAATGTGCTGTTTAACTGAGGCTCTGAGGTCCTAACAGCAACCACAGTCACATCTTCTAATGCAGCATTCAGAACTTTTGAAAGATAGTAGGCTAGACCATGTTGTCTTTCATTCTGGGTTTTCCTATGTTCCTTTCTGATGGAAAAACTAAGAGGCCAGTACTGGAAAACTCCTTAAGCGATATGACTGTCACAGTTTCCATTTTTTTTCCAGTCAACATTGCTTTGGCAAATGAGCAGATTAAGACAAGTCCTGGTGCCGCATAGACTTCCATATTGCATCTCATCCCCTCTGGGGTTCTTTCCTCCAAAACGTTCCAGTTCTCTTTCTAAAATCATTTTTGCATCTCCAGCCTAGGCAGGGACTTTAAACAACTTCTATTTGAAGAGACAAGACAGTTAAAATGCAGAAGCGTTTGTTCAGGAACTGAGACAAGGACTGCAACAGCTTGCATAGATGAGCTTTCCAGCAATGAAAGGCTTGAACTCGGGTATGGGCTCAGTAGCTTTACTGTAAAACACTTCCCTTATCCAGAGAAGCAATAAAGCATCACAACTGCAAACTCATCACAACCTCAGTTTAAATTTTACATTTATGTCTTTTTAAGGAAAAAAACCCCTGACATAAGTATCTTCTCTAACCTCTCACTACCCCAGGCTCCATTTCCCTCTCACTTTTGAGTGAGAATTAATGTTTTTGTTGTTCTAATGACAGCCCACTACTTAGTGGCATGACACCATCTCAGTCATCGCCACAGACCTATACTGAGCACAGCAAATTTATTCATTAGATTTATCCTATGTTTACTAACAGCCCATCTCAGAAAAAGAGTCAGTGACAAAAAACATCTGGAATAAACATAATGGAAAACAAACAATATAATATATTCCATCACTTCAGCGTAACTACACTGGTGCAGATACAAGTGACAATTTACAAGCCAAACTCCTATTAAAGGGAAAAACGAGCTGCACGGGGAAGCACAGATCAAAGTAACTAATCAACACAGGCAACACTTTCAGGGATATGAGAGCCAAAGTATGGTTTCATTCCTCATTCTTTTAATTTCATTCTTTCATTCCTCCTTGTTTTCAATCTGGGAGACCAGGGACGTTGCAGTACATTATACATTATATCTACTTATGCAATGTTGGGGAGAAGGATGTGTCTGGCTGTAGTCTTATTTTTCACCAGCTACTGCCTGTGACTTTCAACTTTAAACACTTCTCTTGTCCTGTCATTTGAACTGGGAGCAAGGTACACTCTCCCAGGCACCAATTTTCTCTGAAGGCAACTGTTCTCTTTTAGGATATAGTAAAAGCTGGGAGTTAAAGAGAAAGTTAGAAAAAGTTAGAGTTAGCTAAAAGCAATGCCAATTTGATCTAAACTGAGTTCTCGTTGAGTGAACTGGTTCAGCAAGAGAAAAAGTAATAAGATCTCTCCCTCTTTTGCAAGCATCTGAACAACACATGGCTGCTGTCCATGATCTCTTTCAGCTTGGAAGCTGGAACAGACTCATTAGATGCATCTGTTGTCCCCAGGGAAGCAAGAGAAAACACTGGCAGCAATGAAGAAAAAGGTGGTAGAAGCCATCTGAAGCAGAAATTAGCCAACCATCCTGTCTGCATTAGAGTATGAACTTCAAGAACGACGTTAGGCACCTGCATGAAAGCTGAGCTCTCAAAGACATAGCAAAGAGATACAGTACTGTAGAAGTAACACACTGTCAGTTTAGGGAAATATACACACAATCTGGAAAATACCACCTCAGGGAAAAACTTAAGACCTCATTACAAGCAGGGACAGCAACCTAAAGTTACAGTGAAATCAATACGAACAAATAAACCCACAACCCTGACCATGGAATTGTGGTCATAGCTTCCATAAATGTTAGCAAAAGATGATTTATATAATCCTACCCTGAAAAACTCCCTGTCAGTGAGGAGGGGTTTTAACTCCTTCTGTGAAAGAAAATCCCCCAAAACAGAGGAAGGGCTACAATGAGGAGGACAAAGATGTCAAAAGAACCATTATAATTGTCACTTTATCTGCCATAAGGAGGGACATCACCTTCAGGAAGACCTTCAGGTTCCTTTCTTGCCCCTGAGAATTTTGGCATTTTAGTGATTCATGAAAGCCAAAAAATGTGTTGTCAGCTGTGGATCCATCTGTCCAGACCCTTACTGCATCCTCTGTAGTAGTATGCAAATCAAGATGACATAGCAACTGCTGATTAATTTCAAGTGTGATATTCACAACATAGATGCACTATTGGGATGGTCTTTGACAACACCTTCATCCAAGCATCTCTACGCACTGTCTGCCTGAAGGTATCATTCTCTTCAGTCAGGAAGATGAACATGAGGATGACTCTTTCCCTCAAGTGCTGAGTCCATGCGTGTTCCTAAAAGGCAGTGTATTTAAGCCACCTGCCAAACCCCACATATTGTCTTCATTTATGTCTCTCTTTTTGGCCTTAACTACAGAAGCAGGAAGCTCAAAAAGTTGTTTTTGTGATTCCAATCTGAGCTATAGGAATTTAAATAATGCTCAAAAGTAGGTATAGATAAAAGAATTATGGCTACCCTTTTGTAGATTATGAAAACCCAGAAGTATCTTGGGTCTATCAAATAATTATAATCATAAAATACCATAATTATCTGTTCATATAGATTCTAACTTTCTTGTTCTATGACATTGGTGCTCAGTCTGGCTATGGAATCTGAACATTTTCCTTCCTGAACAAGAAAAGTCCATGAATGCAGAGTATTTTCTTTAAGGAGCAGAATATAGCAACCATGGTATGGTCAACCTGACATGGCCAATAAAGTGTCCGAATGTTCAGCTTTGTTATTGTGAATCATTCTGCCTGTTTGGGATAACTCAGACACTTGTGGTGTTGCTCTCTTGAACCTTGAAGATTTTTGTAATCCTTCCGGATTCTCTAGTCTGGATTTTTTCCTTTGAGAGAGAAGATTCAGGGGATATGCAAGTGATACTGTGCAGGTAGGTGGGAGGTCGTTCATGTATTGAGACAGTGATCAAGGTGTGCTGGCAGTGCCGTTGCAGTTGCATCCATGTGAAGCTGAATCTGGTTCCCCATTGCCACAAAATAACCACAACAGCCCCAATGCTCTCTTTTGACTCCCTGCACTTTCACATCTTCCCACATACTCCACCAGAAGCTTTCAGTGCTGTCAAGGGTCTGGATTACTGATAACTGCTAAAGTCAATTTGTGGTGAACACTGATATTTTTCTCAATGTTATTAAGGACCTCACAGAGACAAGGTAGCTGAGATACTGATAAATTACCAACAACTTCTCAAGGCAGAAACTACTTGCTAAGGCATCAGCTGATAAACCAAAAGGAAGATGAAGTTCAGAGAAAGAATTATTTTAATTACCACCTTGTCTGCTTCACCATTATCTTAGAAATAGCTGGACACAGATGTTACATGAATGTAATTGCAGATTTCAGGTAGTGTCTTAAAAGCTGCAGAGGAAACCTTGAAAATATGATAGAAATGATTCCCTCTGGAATATGAACACAAGCAGCTTTCTTCTCTACAACTACATGTAAGATATCAAGTATATTACTTCACTGAACTTCAGAAATGGGCCATTGCTCAAAGATAGGCAGCATTAGCAACAGCTATTGATAGCTAAGGGTGACAGAATCTGTTTAGCAGGTTCATTTTCCTACAGGCAGAAAGACCATTTCATTGCAACCCTCCATTGCAGCAGCTTGCTCAGAGCAGCTTGCAGACTAGCTTTCCATCTGCAAATAGGTATGCCACTGCATTGCTTCCTTGCCAGCCAGAACATTTTACATTACAGGAACAACACTAATGGTAAGTGATTTTGGCCCTTCATACTGGTCACCTCTGGATATTTTGCTACTTATGGTCCTTTGCAGTCAGTTTTGCTGATTGTCTTCTACAACATTTAGGTTGAGAGCTTTCTGGTGGGTTTGGAGGGTTTGTTTCTACTTCTAACCCTATGGGAAGACTATAGGCACACTGCAGCATGGCAAAGATTAAAAGCTATATTCTTTTCGTCTTTAAGAAGAACCTGTTTGTTTATGGTGGCCATAGATGGACACATATTTCCAGAATTCAGGTAAAACTACCTTTAGTTTTCTGTGTCTTCTCAGAATTCTAGTACAATCTCAATCCAACAGTCACTGAGTCTTGCCTCAGTGCTCACGTCTGTAAGTCCAAGAGGTGGTATTCAGAGAAGTAAACCCATATGTGCTTAGGTGTTGTGCATAACAGACCAATAATGGATAGTTGGGCTCCACAGAGAGCAAGAGATTTTGGGACAGATACAGAAGATTGGCACACATCAGCATGTAATTCTTTCCTATCATTGCAAGGATTTATTTAGGAAAGCTTGTCTCTGAGTTATGTTGCTGTCAGATAACAGAGTATTGCCTGCAGTTTTCAAAGTATTTGAACATTTGCAGCCTTTAAACAATTAGAATTGTCAGAAAGAAAGACAGCCCATCAATCAGAAGTCTTCATAACTCTTCATTTGTATGTAGATTTCTAAACCTCATATTGTCAAATAATAGACTATAAAGTAGAACCCTTCAACAATTTCCTTTTTTTTTATTTCCTTTTCTCTCTCTCTCTTTCTTTTTTTTTTTTTTTTCTTTTTTTCTTCCTTTAACACTACAGAATTGGATACAAATATTGAAACTTTTAATGTGGAACGAAAGGAGCTGCCCTCCGGTCAAACTAATGGTTGTCTTATTTCACTTCTGTCTTGGGTAGTGACATGTCTCAGAAGATATTTGGGTGAGGAAACCACCAGGAAATAGAATCACAGAATCACAGAATAGTTAGGGTTGGAAAGGACCTCAAGATCATCAAGTTTCAACCCCCTGCCATGGGCAGGGACACCTCACACTAAACCATGCCACTAAACCAAGGTTCTGTCCAGCCTGGCCTTGAACACCACCAGGAATGGAGCATTCACAGCTTCCTTGGGCAGCCCCTTCCAGTGCCTCACCACCCTTACAGTAAAGAACTTCTTCCGTATATCAAATCTAATCTTCCCCTGTTTAAGTTTAAGCCCATTACCCCTTTTCCTATCACTACAGTCCGTAATGAAGAGTCGCTGCCCAGCACCTTTATAGGCCCCGATAATGAATAAATGAATAAATAAAATGATAAATGAATAGCTAGTCAAGACAGTAATTAGAGAAGCCATTATCCTTTAGCAACAGACTATGAGGGTCAGCAGCCTGCATGCTTTGTTTGCATTTGGGCTACTTCATTTCTACCTGCCGAGATGAGGATTAGCCTCTGCAGTCTGTGCTGGGCATGCCATCAGGCCCTTCTCCATCCCAAGCCTTTTCTTCTCCAGTGAGGCTGAACACTCGCTGTGATGCTGTGGAGTTAAAAGAGGCTGACTTGAGGTACAAAAAGAGGAAAACCTGTATGCTGGGACAGCCTGGCATTAGGGGTTACGGCATCCTGAAGAAGTGAGAAAGGAAAGATTCCTACATGGAATGAAGAGAAAGAAAAAAGGGAGGGAAAGAACATATCCTGCATCACCACTGAGCTCTTCTAACACCACTCCAGCACCACAAACCCTTCAACAGCTCTGTTCCTTATGAAAGGTGGAGGCAAAAACTCCAAAGCTTGGTTGAAATGAGGCATTTATCTTCTGTCAAGTCAGGCTGGTGCCTTGTGTAAGCGCTGAGTCCATGCAATAACGTATCTTGTGTCATTATAATTAACAAAGCTTTCGACAATCTGTGCCATAATCCATTCTTAAGGTAAACTTATTTAGTTTAAACAGTTCACAAGCTGTCACAGAGAGATTTCTTTAAAAACCAAACTCTTGAGTCTGAAAGTCAGGTGGAGAGGGAGAAAAATGTATTTTTTAGAGCAGTAAATGAATATCCAATAACAAAACATTTGGATGAGGTATGTTTATCTAGCTTATTTTCCTTGAAAGAAAATCAGAATTATCTTCTTATTTGAGATTTATTCTTTTCATTTGTGTTCCCAAATTTATTCCTGGTCTAAGATCTTATGTTCTTAGATTCTGTGCTCATAGAATTTCATAGCTGTACCTCCTGAAAAATGAAATTTTAGAATAAAGAAGATCAAAAGACTTTTTTTCTCAGTTATTTCCATAGGCAACACATTATTTCCTCTGGGAATTTCTGCAAGAGGAGGATTTCAGCCTGCTCACAGTATTCATTAGAGTGAGAATGCAATTCACAAGTGGGGCAGCTCCTTTGACTCTTTTTGTTGCTTGTTCTCTTTGACTGAGCTCAGCTCACATATAGTGCATTTCACAGTTGGTTTGTACCTTGAAAACACAAGCTAGGTAATGGCGTGAAAATATCTCACAACAAATAATCCTGAAAAACATATGGTTTATTAGTTTGCAAGCTAGGAAGTGACATCAAGCATCCAGACATGGATACTTTTCATTTAATGGATCAGTTTTGCATAGTAAGAGAGTACATTCCTCCCCATAAAATATACACAACAAAGTATTTAAAGATGTTCAAATTCAAAGCCATAACCATCTGCTTATCACAGACATCTGTTGCTTCAAAGCAAAGGACTATATGAAAGGTTCAGAAAGCTTTATTGCTCAAAGGATGAATTTGCCAAGAGACTAATGGAACACATGAATATACATAACTTCAGAAAATGCAACAAACTGCTGCTTTCTCCCTGGAGTGCAGTAACACCAGCTAGGTACGAGAGTTACCTCAGCTCCTACCCATCTCTGTACTGAAAATTAAACTTTCTGCCATTCTCCAAACACTCCTGAAAAAGCAGCATCTTCTTCCTCCTTCAGCAGAGGAGTCCAGCTTTCACACCAGTCCCCTGCATCTCTGACTTGCTCCTGCCGATGCATCTGCAAAATGTGCTGCTATCACCTTGCAAGCTTCTTTCTACAGAGCCCATTCTCGCTCAGGGAGGTGACACACCAGCTTCACTGGGAGCAGCATCCTGCGTTCTCCACAGCCCTGCATGTCTATTAATGTACTTGCTATTTGGCACCCAGATGTGGCAAAGAGACCTTCCCATTGTCTTTCATGAATCACGGGCATCTCCCTTAATGGACAGTGCCTCTTTCCCATACGGATCTTGCATTGCCATGGATATGAAAGTCAACAGGAGGTCTGGGAGGGGTCAGAGTCTGTGTTCCTCTGAGCATCTGATGCAAGAGGTGACTGTGGTAATGTGTCTGCAGTACATAAGGTTGGTATTGCCCTGCGGGTATGTACCAGATTTCCACTGTGAGGGTTGGAGGGCAGAGTTTGTACCTTTCAGATATGTGGGTCTGGAGGGGGAAGGAGCTGCTGAACGTTATTTGGAACTGGTAAAAAGTGTGAGCCACATGTAAGGTGAAAAGTCAGAGGGATTAGATGCTTTTGGAAAGGCTACAAGGAATTCAAGGAGCCAGAGACTCTCCAGACAGGAAGATACTGGGAACACTGAGTGCATGAAACTTCTCTTTTGGGCTAATACCACCTGTAGCTGGTCAGTGGAACTTCCTGGCACAACAGCCAGTTGTCATTCATTTATCACCCTATCTGCAAATGGGCAACTATCAAAATGACAGGGAGGACCTCACAGACAAGAAGAGAAATTCAGGATTTCAGCACCTGTCTGCCAGGCCTGTTGCTGCCAAGACATACAGAAAATGCATAGCGAACAAGGAAATATTTCATGACAGTAAATTACACCATGAAGCTCAGAGAAAGTTGATCCATCCCCTGCAGTAAACTCCAAATAACTGTACAGAAACCTGATTAATTTAAATATGAGCATGAATGTCAAGATACATTTTTTTTGTCGTTTCATGTTCCTCTTAGTCACACAATCTGTGACCACTTACACCTCACTGTAAAGCTATAAAATGCCACAAGTTCAATGCCAGTGTTACACACCACTTTTTTTGTTCACTGACCATGTTTTTTAAATTAATAATAATAATAAATAATTAATATTAATTAATATAATGAATAATAATAAATAATAATTTAAATTTAAATTATGCTCTTTTCCTTGCACAGATTCTGCATTTTCCTGCCAGCTTCCCATTGTAATCAGAGTAACAAATATCAAAGAAATCAGAGAGTTCCTTGTGCCAGTCACAAACAGAGAACAGAAACGGTCAGCGACCAGAAAAGCAAACAGAGCCTGCCTGAGCCATGCACAGATTCTGCTCCTTACACTACTCACTAGCAAAACACTTCTAGAACTGTTAGTTATTTATTGTGCTGACATACACACGTTATTGAAAACAACAGGAAGATGACAACATTACTAGTATTAGGAAATTCATCTCAAGTTTTGATTATCTCAGAGCTTTTATGAGGCAAGAGAATATACGAAGTTTGCTTCAGTGAAAAGAAGTCCATTACTTACATGGCTTGCAAGAGCTTCCAGCAGCTGGAGCCTCTGAATTGCAGTGCATGCAGATATTGTGCTTTGCTGAAAGCCCTCTGTTTAGAACTGGAGACAGCACATAACTCACCGGTGCTTTAGATTGGTAAATAATTTCCTTTAAAAGTACTCCACATGGGTTTTTATCAGTGTTGCACACTGCGAAGCAGGAAGCCTGCCTGGTGTTAGAAGGAAAGGAAGAAAGACAGAAAGAGTTCCCTCTCAGCTGAATAAAAAAAAAGGAAAAGAGTCCTTGACCTCGACAACTAGAATAAATCTACGATATCTGCTGGCTCTTTTCTGAATGCATACTTGAGCAGTAACATAAGAGTGAGCGATCGGAGCGCAGAAACTATGGCACGCCGAGCTCTGTACCAGTAGGGTATGCAAGCAATGTGCCTAGCGCAGGCACAGCAAAATGAAAACACAATGCATGTTTTCAGCCTTTATTTTGTTCACATACTTTAAAAGTAAAACGAAGATGATGGACTTCTTTATTTCAGTTCACAGCTCCCAAGTGGAAGCGCTCTCAGCTCTGTCCCCTCTGCTGAGGTTCCTTGTGTTCCAGATGAAGACTGCTGACTTTCTATTTCAAACCTCAATTTTCTGAGAATCCCTGCATCTCAGCCAGGAAATGTAACCCAGACTAAAGTTGAGCATTTCAGACATCATAAATGCAATGAATCGCCTGCAAGCAAAATAAGTGGTTTTCAGAGTTCTTTTTTTCCTTCAAAAGCTCTGTTTACTTATTTTTTTCTCTCTATTTTTTCCTTTGGTCTACTTAAACTTATTAAACTTCATAAAACCAAGCATAGCTTTTGGAACGAGTCCTTAGTAGAACAAATAGAGAGACAAATATGAAAAGCAAGATAATGATGTAGCTTAAAATAGGTTTCAGCAAAAAGAAGTTTCCTGCTCCATTGTAGAATTATATTTACAAGAATAAAGACATTACTTTAAACACAGTCATTTGATTCCCAGACAATGAGGACAGAGGTTTTATGCAGAAGATGAAAAAAACCCAACATATTTTAGGCATAATAAAAGGAGTACCAGAGAGATAAGAAAGAAGGAAAATCAAAGGCCTAATTCACTCCACTGTACCGATTTACAAAAGAGGGAAAAAGGGAAACAAACTTAGAGTATAAATCCAAACTTTAAAATAGTGTAAATTCAATATTCCTAGCTTTATGAAACAGAAAGATTAAAAACCAGACCCTCAAAACATTTAATAAGCATTTCAAGCTTAAGGAAATAATAGTTTTTAATGAAGAATGATCAAAATAACCTATTTCTGTCTAGTGTACTATTCCCCTTGTGTCGCAACGGACTTGAAAAATCCCCTACACATTTTACATGTGTGTTATCAAGGCTTTTCTTGAACCTCAGACTTAAGTTCAGCTTTTGTTGTTTCTTTTTTCCTTTTTTCAACTTTATTAAGACACTAAAACACTTGTACAGCTTCAAAGTTGTTTATTGGTAATTAAGTTGTCTCTCCCAGTTGTAGCTGACAAGTAGCAGTGATATATTAAGTTGAATGAGAGAAGTCTCGGTTTCAATTCGATTTCTATTTATATCCGCTTCCTTTGTCAAATACTGAAACTCTAGGTGTTCAGTGAATTAATTTTGATTCTTTTCAGCTCTTCCCAGTCTTTTCCCCTTCCCTTTCTCCACCAATGTTTTCAAAATACAAGGCACTATGAAATCACACATGTGTATCTTGAATTTCTAAGTATTGGCATTGATTATTTTTTTTTTTTAATTAAAATTCATGTATGAAAGGTGTTGCTTTAAAATTTGTGTGGGTGCAAGCATTGTTTTTCAGATACCAAAACACCTTTTCTCTACACTGGGCTGAAGTCTCATACCCAAGGCTTATTTACGTGCGGAACTCACCCGTGCTGGCTCCTGCTCAGCTGCACTTCCCTCCTTGCTAAGCCATCAGCAAGCACATGTTTTCTCTCTCTTTCCCAGTTCAACTTTTCTATTTTTAGAACACAGCAGTGATTTTTTACTTTTACAACTGTTTTAAGATGCTGAGGCCTTGTGACCTGGTTTGCAGGAGCAAGGCTTGGCACACAGGACTGCTCTCTCTTGCCCAGTTTTCAGGCAGCAGCCCCATGAGTGGGGCATTTCAGGATCCCATCCAGATTTCTGTCTGTAACTACAGGAGGATAAGCTACAACAACTGCTTGTAAGTTATTACCTGCTTCTTTGTGAAGTGTTTTGAGACAATCAGAATATCTGACGTCTGAGAACCAAACCTTGTTTTCAGTATGGACATGTGAAATGCACCACTAATTTGAGCACCAGCTGATTGCCCCCTGGGACTTTCTGCCCCAGGGATCTGGCTTTTGCCTGAAGAAGCAGCAACACACCAGGCAGTGCACTTGCAGCCCCCATGTGTGGACAGTTTCCTCCCCACTCATTTCAGCCACCACACAGCTGTGTAAGCCCCGCAAGCCTTGGGGCTCTGTGTTTTATGGTGTCCACGTGCAGTTGTGTCTCACAACTGGAGGCAGCTGGTGTCTGAAAATGTCATCTGCTTTACTGAATATTGAATATGCATTCAGAGACATTTATGAAAGAGCTATGAAAACAGTTCCCAAGCTAAGGGTCACACTTACAATTGCTGTTGTGAATGTGAAAGTAGAAGCTTGGCCAGAACCCCAGGAGCTGTAACACAAATAGAAATGTATGAGACTTGTCGGGTGAAGTCTATGTCATGGTCTATCACATAAAAAATTTATAATCTTTTTTATTCTTTTTGTTTCTAATTCCCCTGATAGAAGTGTAGACCCTTATATGTAAATACAAGTCTTACGTTTCTCATTTATCTTTCAAACACCATGCAGAAGATCAGCTTGCTGTGCTGCCCGCAGGCTGGAAGTGCTGCTCTGCTAGCATGACACTGTGGGTATCTCTGAGACCCTGAGAAAGCAGGTCCCTCTGTCTGATGAGACAGTCCATTGAACTACCTTTATCAGACTTTGTTTTGAAATTGTCTGATGTTATGCACAGCTTTAACAAATTTGGGCATCACAGGGATATACATCCCAGTAACTGTCATTTCCAAGGTCAGCTCAGGAGGCTTTTACAAAGCCCACACTTAGCTACTTTATGATTGATGCAACATACTCAGAGCGAATGGGACCCACAAAGCTAGGTTTTGCTATTACAAGTAAAGGCTGGTACAGGACTGAAACACCGATTCAGTGCAATGTCAGATGACATGGCAGGCAAATGTGAACTAGAGACTGTATTTCTCAGTATAGTAAACTTCCATTAGCTTTAGATAGTTCATCTGGAGGTAAACCATGCCATTGACTGACTCCATGGAGCCACAGTGCTACCTAAAGATGCTTAGACTATTTCTGGGATCAACCTGGGGCCACAAGTCCTTGAGTACTTTTGGTGGAAGCCTTGAACTGCCCTGAATCAGTTCATTCCTTCATGACTCTTCTGGTCCGTCCCTGATGAAGGCAGGCTGTCTCCTGCAGCACTACTTTGGCGATGTGCCCCATGGTCTCCAGTGCTCCAAGAGGAAGCATTTGCAGAGATGCAGCATTAGAATAGAATTGTAGGAGTAATTTGGGTTGGAAGGGACCTTTGGAGTTCATCTCATCCAGCATCCGCTCAAAGCAGATCCAATCAGCTGGCAGCTGTCTCTGCAGTACATGCCATGATGACTCTGTTATTCAGGGTTTTCCATTCCATAGAGCACACCTGATCTTCATTACCTCCAAGAACAAGGATCTGATTTAATGATTGTGATCCAGAGGGAATTTGCATCCCTTATCCCAGGTAATTACAAATTTTGGTTATTGCACAAATGATCACCCAATCATTTGATTATACTTATCTGGCATGGAAGCCAAAAAATAATATCTCGTTTTACAGATGTGGACTAGGGCACAAGGATGACATTATTTGCCAGCAATTACACAGTTTGTGCAAAGTGAGAAACTGAGTGGTCATCTCTCAGGGCTGGCATTCTACCTGCTGTCAGCTCTCTGTGCGCTCCTGCTACTAGTTAGCTATTAGTTATTGATAGTCACTCTGCTATTACAAATCACTTTTTGAGGCAAGGGGCAAAGTAGCACAGCCCTTGTGAGATGCCAGCTGTGTAATGGGTTCCAGCACTAAAGCTGAAAGTGGGGGAAAATGAAGAAGTGTTAACACTGCTGCTGTACATGTGGTAGGCAGCTGTGCTAGGGATCATCAAATGAATGATTGTCCTTAAAACACAGCCCTTCTGACAATCTGGAATGGAATCCAAATTAGTAAAAGGTGGGTTTGGAAACCTTGATCTCCACTGGTGTCAGTGAGAATTCATATTGTAATGATAAAAAACTATATGAAGGTGAGTATTGCTCTAGCTTGTTTAAATTGCAGGCCTGGATAAATATACTTATGACATCTGGAATCCATTTTTATTTAGAAATTCAATCCATACTAAGGGAGGCTTGGGAAGAATGAAAGACAAGATAGTCTTGTCGTGAAAGACAAGAACGAAAATGAAACCGTTTAAACAAGTGGCTCGTATACATGGCTTTCACACTTTGATCTCACATTTGGGTTTTGGTGATTAATACTGTTTTATACATGTTCCAAACAATAGATATATATATAAATGGCGCATAGCTAGGAAATGATATATTACTTCTGAGAAAAACAGAAAGAATACAGCACAGGTCACAGATATGTGCTAGATTCGTTCTGTTTCCTGGAGTGAATCACTGAAGCTTCTTTGCGACCCATAAGTGGATGTCCCATACAGCCAGCCCTCATCCTGGACACTGCTCAGATTTACCAAGCCAGCCAAATTAGGACTGCAGCATTAGCTCACTTAAGACAAGATGCTAATGGCGCTTGTTCACATGGTCTCAGCTGGTAGGGTGACAAGTGAGTAACGGGCAAGAACCTGGGAGCTGCAATTTCCTGTTGATGCTTCAAATTGCACATTAAAAATGAAGAATTCTGACTTTTAAAGTGCAATTTATTTTAATTTTAATGTGCCATTAATATGTAAAAAGCAAATCTCCCTTTTAAACCTGTAGTGTGCAATATCTTGTTTGTATAACTTCTCAGTCTTGAAATCTGAATAGCCATATTTTGAACTGATATAAATCAGTACTGCTGCATTGATTGCAAAGGCAGTATAATTAATTTACACTAGATGAAGTTCCAGCTCAAAAATGTGCAGAAACATATATATTCCCTTTCCAGTCATGTGGGTGCCACTGGAAGATGACTCAGGCCCTGACAGCTACCATGGCTTTATATCCACATCAAAGCTTATCCTTATGCCTTTTACCATACCCCATGGGGACTGAACATTTGTTTTTGAATGCTTCAGTGAGCTATATCATTTAGGAACATCAACCACACATGCCATTAAAACCCATCAAAAGCAAATCTCACGCTCAGATAGAAATGTCCTGAACCTGCACTTGAGGAGCTGTGTGATTTTCCATTTGAGGGTCAGAAAGGAGTTTTAATAAACTGCCTTCCCTTGCAGAGGTCAGACAACATGAGTGAAGCCTGCATGTGCTTTAAGGCAAGGGCATTCTCCCTCTTCCATTTTGGAGTGTATCTCTCTTCGGCCAAAAGCAAACCTGATTTCAACTGCTGCTACTTCATCAGAGGTAGAACGCAAAATAAACTCCCTGGGAGTCAGAAAGCATGCTGTCAGTAGCTTCTGTCACTTTCCCATAAAAAATCTGCTTCTTTTCTGCCTTCAAAGTGATGGTAAAACATTGTGTTTAATCTTCTGACAGTTGAAGAAAATGGTCCCTATTGCAACAGATCAAATCTCCCATGAGGTAAATCGGTGGCCCTTTCTTCTCTACAACTTTGGGAAAAATCAGTCAGAAACAAAAATCAGTGCCTCAGAATGTCACATTCAAGATATATCTGGAAACTTTAGATAGCTTTACTCCTTCAAATTCACCAGTCTTTTCATCAGGTCTGGAATGAGGTTGAGGCAGTTTCAGACCAAGCTATAGGAAACATCAAAGAAAAATGTGCCTTTCTTGCAATGAGCTGCAAACAGCCTCATTCCTTCAAGCACAAGGCTTTCTGACAAAACCGTTGCTCACAGGTAGAGAATGAGGGAAGAGACCCCTTTAACTAGGTGGAGAAGAAGCTACTTGCAGTGTGTATCACCACTTGAAGCACAGCACAGCGCAGTTCACAAGAAGTAAAGGACTGCATCACAGGTACAAGCTAATTTAATGGCATATGGTGTCTTCATTTGGGAAAAGGCTTCAAAACTGAAAAGCAGATTGCAGCTTTGCAGAAGAAACTGGTGCTGGTGCTTTCATTGCATGTAGCTTAAAACTGATTAAGTGATACAGGCTTGTCTGATTGAGTGAAAAAATGTAGGTTTTTTTGTTTAGCCCAAAAATAGAACTGCTTCAGCTCTATTCAAACTCTGTTGTTCCAGTTGTCTCCTGTTTTCTTCTCAAACACACTGTTTTCCCAGATTTCTTTATGGATATTGTGATGGGAAGGATGGGAGTGTAGCAGCTGGAGCAGAGCACTGAAAGCTGATTCCTGCTCTTAGTGCTCATGTTGACTTTTATTCTGCTTTTCTTCTGGTTTTCTTCAGTTCTATACTCCTCTTTCTCAGCCTACCTGTCATTTCGGCTTGATGGGAAGTTCCTTGCAATCCTGACGCATTGTCTAATTCTACCATTTCATAGAAATGATGGAGGAGGAGGATTTCCTGACTGCTCCAACCCCAGGAGATGCTGCTCACAGCAGAAGAGGCTGCTGAGGAGAGGACCACTGGTCACCACAACAGCATCTCACAGCCTTATCACCTTTTCAGTGTCCTCGGCAGAAAGCTGTATATGAGGCTATTTTGCATTTCCTTATAACCCACTCAGCTGCTGCAATTAAACCCCAAATTCCAAACTTCCAGAAGCAGCATTCTGTGCCATGGCTGCAGTACATACACCCGTGTGCCTGGACTTGCAGGGGCTTACTGTTGTGTGTGAGAGACCCAGGGGTGGTCGTCTGTGCCATCGGGTCCCTTTCTGCAGCAGAGGCACAGGCATATGAGGAATGAGAAGCACTCCAGTGTCTACCAGGAGAGGACAACTAATTAAATCCTGTTTTTAAAGGGATAGTTGAGGAAAAGGGTACAGCTGTCCATTTCCTACATAACAGGGCATTGCTGTTTAGCACAGCAATTCGCAGATCAAGCTCAGTATTCTCTGTGTTTTACCTCTTAGGACATAAACCTCTAAACCCCCAGCATGCAGGTAACACCATGCTGGCAAACCCTGCCTTCCTTTCCCTGCCTTTCTGAGCACCCTGTTTCCTGTTGCGGTGACCCACAGCATCTAAGACAAGCTCCAGTGAACCCTGTCATCCCCAGCCTGGAACCCTTGTGCCCATGGACCCCCACCCATTCCCACACCAAATAGTGGCTGTTTTGTGGATGCCCAGGCATTTCAACCGTCCTGCTACGGGCAGGGGTTGCCTTTTCCCACTGCCTTTCACAGACACTCAGGGCCCAGAGACTTCTGGTGGCAGCGTCCACATTCCCCCCTTCTGGAGAACAGAGCGGTGTTGGTGCTGTGTCTGCAGGAGCTATTAAGATCTTTTTAAAGCTGCTGCGTTGCTGTTACTTCAGTGCTGCCTGTGCATGGCAGACGTGCTGTGGCTGCGTGCCAAGCTGCCTGGAGAAAAGCTTTCTTAATGTACAATAACACAAGCTGCAAGCAGTAGGAACTGGAGGTCTGAAGTAGGTGTCAGCAGAAGTGGGCTATGTATAGTGTTTGGATGGCTTGTTATATGTACATGTGCTGAAATACAGATGCTGTGTGGTTAGCTGTGGCCTCCAGCGCTGACACGACACAGGTAAAAGCAGTCATTTTCTAAGTCTTATCTGAAATGGGTTTGGACTCGGGCCCCTTCCCATTGGCACCTTCAGCCATTTCATCAAGCAGAGTGAACGTGGTTCCTGTGAAAGCTCTCGGTGTACATCCTGCCTGGGGTTTGACCACAGCCATCTCCATGTACCACGCTGTCCTGCACTCCAGCCTTCCTCCTCGGGCAGCCAGGGTGTAACAATGCCTTCAAAAGCAAGAAGGGGTGAGTTGGAGCTGCCGCTGCCGCTGAGGCCTGCCTTTGGCACCTTTGCAACAGAGGGCTGTAACGCCTATTACACATAAATGATGCTCTGAAGGCCTAAATAGATAAATATTAGAGTCATTGATGAAAGGAAGCAGTGCCAGCTGCTTTTGGCCAGTGGAAGAGGAACTTATCCTGTTGCCTCAGGTTTGGATGTTGAGGGCTTGTGAAAATGAGAAGGAGGAAGTGTTGTTTATGGCATCTGACACATATTTGCTTCATTCACGAACAAATTAACCTTAATTATCCATTTTATAAATCAGCTTTAAATGGAAGGGCCCCTCCTCACCCCCCACTGCTGCATATTTGGGGGATTAAGTTGTTTGTTTTTAGTGATAAATTAGAAACATCTGCTTCCGCTGACACGCTGGAAAGGAGGCACGTACAGCAAAGTGTCCAGCCAGGCTGCTCCCATGCTGGGGGGATTGGTACCAGGGCGTGGTCCTGCCAACCTCTGCTCGTGGGGTCCAAGAGGATCAGGCCCTCTCCCCTCAGCACGGAGGCTCAGCAGGCAGGGAAGATGTGTGGCTGCTGCTGGGCTTGCTCAGAGTGGCTTCTGGGGACGTCGGAGCAGGGATGATCATCTCCAGCAGTGTGCACTCAGCACAGCCTTCCTTGTAAGGGTGTCTTGGCAGCTCTTCCGTGCAAGCAAAACTGTTTCTGCTATGGGATCATCAAGTCTGAATGTCAAGGAATCCAAACCTCGTGCCAGAGTCGCTGTAGAGGTTGCTCAAGCGTGAGCAATGGTGACAGTAAGCAGCCCGGCCGTCCCTTCTGATGAAGAAAATGGTACTAACTGAGGGAACGGGGATGTTTTACCACCCTGGAGTATCCCTGCAGAGGTGATACAACTTCCCAATTGCCAAGGAAGGCTGGAAATGGCCAAGAGAAACACCACATCAAAGCACTTCACACGGGCTTCCACCTCATGCAGGAGGTATGGAAACAACCCTCCTGGCTACAAGCCATGACCTGCAGGAGTGGAAAGCTGGCACTAAATCCTGCCAGATGCAGCAATGCAAATACACCTTTGGCATCAGTGGACCTATACCCATGACAGACCCAACCTGTGCATCCCCTTACAGCACCCTCACAAAGAGAACCATGAAGATTGTTTTGACCTTGGTGTGGCCTGGATCTCACTGCAGGGTTTTAATACATGCCCTTCTGGGCTGTAGAAACATGTTTTACACACACCAGTCAGATAGGGTTTTTTCAGCCTTTGGCAATCAAAACCCTCAGACAGCAGCCCTGATCCTCAAGGACAGAGCATGCCTGCAGAAAGGGAGAAGCCAAGATGCTGGGTGGTTTCTAAGAGCTCCTGTCACCAAGATGCCCTCTTTTTCTGCCTGGATATTTTCTCCAGGTGAGTTTGAGGATTATGTGCATTTAACCACAATTTTCCAGTAACTGGTCAAGTCTGTCAGAGAAAGAAACTCCGAGTAGTTTCAGTCCATGCTCTCAGACTGTAACAGTACATGTCCTACAAGCTGGATGACCCCTCGTAGCACAGGAGGCACTGTTCAGGTGTGATGCAGTGCAAAATACATGTATTTCTGCCTGAGAAATTCAATGCACAGCAATTCCGAATCACAGTTCTGCCCAAAGCAGGCTGCAAAGTCAGGACTAAGGCGTATCGTCCATCAGTATGCAGGGAGCCACCCTAGGTATTCCTGCAGGAGAAAAAAGCTGAAGGCAACCTCCAGTGCTCCCATTCCAATGTAAAGCAGCATAATCCAGCTGTAAAGCTTAAAATTCAGGGAAATGCAACCCCTCCTCTACAGAAACCAGAAAATACCCACTGCACACCCATGGAACTGGGTGTGCAGCACAGTCCCTCTGAGACTTGGGGACCAGCCCTGAGCAGAGAGGAACTACTTGCTCTGGGGGTGCAGGAGGGAGCTGTGACCTGGACACCAGACCTTTATGCAACCTGCTTTGCTGGACAATAGACCATCCTCTTTCCACCCTCAAAATCACTGCCACTCCCTTGAATAATTTCTTGCTGCCCCACCTCAAAGCTGGTGCTCAGAGATGATCTGCAGACACGTATCACCACTTGCTAGCAGGAATGTCTGCACTGAATAATACAAACAGGAACTCAAGAGAGGACAAACCAGCCTTGGTCTTCCTCCAGCCATGGGAAGACAGCTGTCAGGAAGCTGGAGAGCACATTCCCGCATCATTTGAGCAGGGGTTACAGGATGACCCATTGACCACCATCACTTTGGGGAGGAATGGCTGCCAGCAGGAAAATGGAAAACGGAGGGGCTATTCTTATAGAAGGATACCAGACTGGTAATCTACAGGAGGAAAAGGGTACAGGGATTAAAGAGAAGTTGGAGACAAGTAAATACGTGTGGGACTAGGAATGTTGCTAATGCAGGGCTGTGATCAAAGGCTGTTCTCAGGTTTGGGGACCAAAAAAGTACAGACTCCAGAAGATGACTTTCAGAGCACATATGTGCAGAGCTGGAGCTCATAAAGACTCAAAGAAGCCAATTGCCCTAAAAAAGCCCTAGTGAAATAGCGTCTAGAATAAGCAATGGATGCAAAAAGCAACCTAGGTGTTTCTCTGCTGTGTCCCAAAGGAGCCACTTCCACTAGTTAGTAAAAAAGACTGCAAGGAGCAGTCTGGGATGTGCTGGGGGGTGGGCTCAATCCCCAGGTACATTGAAGCACAACAGACTGGCGCTGTGCAGGAACATCAATGCGGGGCTAGCAAAGCTGGCGTAACATCAAGTTTTTATAGACTGCTGAAAAGGGAAAAGACTTTTGGTCCTGAGTTGTAGTGAGGATAGCAGACGCATGTTCCAGCACAGGGAGCCTCTCCCTCCAAGAAAAGGGAGATTTTTCCCGGACAAATCCAGAAAAAGTTCAGCCTTCTTTTTTCCAAAGAGTGAAAAGAAGAAGGGAGGTCCCTCTCAGCAGCTCATGGATCAGATACCCCTGTCCTGCAGTGATGGGATTCCTATGCTGGTCTGGAGCCAGTCACAAAGCCCATTGGACCAACAGAAAGAGGTGGGGTGAGCAGGCTGGACACACACCTTTTCATATCTGCCCTTTGATCCCTCCTTGTTTTTATATCATGTCACTCCCTGGTTTTATTGCACATTTTTGAAGCACACTTCAGGTCCCACCTCTGTTATTAATAAGCTTTCCACTCATGGAAAAATGTCTTTCTTGAAAGAATGCGGCAAAAACTGAGAGAAATAAAACAGAGCACATGAATTACAATACATCCTTTCCCAGCCCTAACCTCAGACTTTCACCAGATGTTCCTGTTTGTTGCAGGGTGTCTGATTTTGGGTTTGGGGTCTCTTCAAAAGGGAAGGGGAGAGCATAAACTGAAAATAGGATGGGTGGCCTGATGGTGTCAAAACACAGCCAACTATCACCATTAAATCTTGTCTGAGATTTGGCCTCCACTTCTGTAGGCTGCACCCCATTTGGGTCTGAGACACACAATACTAACACAGATGAGGAAGACGAATCCAGTAGATAGATAGACTGAAGGCGAGCCAATACATTGAAGCCAGCACAACATATGGACTTTCACATCTCTCAGCCTAGGGAAGATTGCTCCCCACAGAGTTGGTCTAGATTGGCCCAGACTAAGTGCGCCATCCCAGCCAGTGAGACTTTTCCCCTCTTTCCCTCTGATTATTTTATAACTGTGCATCTGTCACTGCCAGGATCTTTTTTCTGTTATGCACAGCCTATTCTTCCCCTTTAAAATGGTCTCTGTTACACTCTGTGATAAGATTTGGTTTTGTACTAAACAGTTCTGTCTTTCCCAATATATATGCCTCACAGAAATATGTAGACTCTTTGATCATATGGGTTTATCTCACACCGCAAGGCTTAGTGAAACCATAAAGTGTCTTTGGAGGATTGAGTCAGGTCCTCTCCAGTTCCGCCTTCATTGCTTTGAGCTTTCCCATTTGCACCTGATATCAGGTTAGGATTGATGCTAGACATTCAGGAGCAGATCACACTGCTTTTCCAAGATGAAGAATGGATCCTAATTTAGGAAGAACCTGAACAATTTATTTCAGCATTGGGAAATCAGAGCAATCTTGATTTCTCTAACAACCCAACAGAGAAACTACCTGACTGATCTGCACCTCTTACATCAGAGACTGTGAGGGAAAAGAATACCTTTTGCTGACAAATGAAGCCCAACACCTGTAATTAAAATGTAAATCTGGCCTGTAATTATCTCAATTGTAGCCTTTATTTTCCAGGTACGATCACAAAAATAGGTCTGCAAAGCCTCTATATTTCTCAATTTAAACATACTTTTTATCATCTGCAATGTGTCTCTTTGGTAACATGGATGTCATTTGGTCATGCAGTGACAGTATGCATAATGTTGCTGTAGCATCTGTTTTAAGGACTCTGGAAACTGGGTTCACCAGTGCATGGGACAGACCTGTGAATGGATATATCACAGAAGATTAAGGATATAAGTCAGCTCTGTCACAGTGAATGGGACAGATGATCTTATCCTGCATGAAGCCCTCAAGGACGCTGTTCATATGGCACCTTACATCTACCTTCTCACCTTGCCACTGTGACTGAGCTGTAGATAAGTGCTACAGTGAAGTGTGGAGATGACAGAGGGGATGGAATAATATGAACACTATATTCTTTGTTTGCATCATTCCTTGTTATTGCTTCTGAGGCAGAAGCAGTCCCTGTGACTGATACTCGATTTCAGAAACCATCCTGTCTCCTGTATCATTAAGCAATATGGAGTAGGACTAGCTGTCACCACCTTCATCCTCACCTGGCTGTCAGATTGATGGAGTATTGTGGGGGAAGGACAAGGAATAGGCAGCCACTAAGAGAAGGGATTATGCTTCCCAATCCCCACACCACCTAATGCTCACCCAAGTGTCACCGGGTGGAGATGTCCCTAGCCCTGCCTTTCCAGAGCTTGGTGTGGATGAAGATGATGGGCTTCCTACCCACACAAAACTTAGCCCATGGGCAGCTTCAAAGGGAATCAGGCTTCCAGGATTTCCTCCATGGCAGTGGGCAGGCGTATCAGCTCCTCCACTTCCAGTTTTGCTTTTCCACACTCTTTCCCTGCCCTCTCTGTTCCATGCTTCTCTATTTTTAAATGCATTTCTTAGGCAGAGCGTGGCCTGTGGGCAAACAGTATCAGGGGGACCAGCAGTACTGCATTCCCACGAGGGAAAATCTGCTCCAGTAGCACAGGTGAAGTTGTCCCAGGCCACAGAAAACAGGGAGCAAGCACTGTAGGAAGAAGGGATTTTATGCCTCTTTAATGCAGCATGCTATGTAACATGACAGTTGTGTGATTTCTGAAGCAGGTTGCTGTTGGTGAATTTCCATAGCTTGCACAGCTCCAAGGGCTGTTAATGCTGTGTTCACACCCATATTTTCCTAAAACTTCATCCTGAAAAGTTTCATCATGTCCCTGAAAGTGAGTGGGTTAGAGAAATGAGCCACCACTGTGAGTATCAGGTTTTGGGCAGCTGGCATGCTGTCGAGCCGTGCCTCAGCCTCGCCTGGATGATGGTTATCAGAGACCCAGGGGGAAAAAGGGAGCCAGAAACTGCCAATTCATTCACACTCTCACCTACCCAGACCAAGGCTGTGCTGAATCACACTCAGCGTTTCATGTGTATTTAACAACACACATTCTCACAGTCTGCACACAGACGTGACACACACTGCTGGTAGCAGTGGCAGCACGAAGTGCTAAATCACCTCGAAAAATGCCCAATCAAATAGAAGAAACACTCAAACAAAATAAAACATTGACATATTTGTGAGAGTTTAATAAGTTACATGCAGGAACTTAAGCCTGCACAACTCTGAAGCAAAACGATTTGTTTCATATTTACAGATTTTAGGTGTTTTTCTTTTTTTTTTTTTCAAAACAAGTTTCTATGAAACCATAGCAACAAGAGTCAAAGTGAAGATTTGGAATGATACTGGAATTATTCACAAGGGGAAAAAATACAACAATAATCTCTGTTTCGGATTGATGGAACGCAAGATTAAAGCTAAATGAGAGAAAGATTTCAAAATATTTAAGCTAATTTAATCACCCTGAACCCTGTGAAAGGTGGACATTGAAAACTAGGGTTTTTTTGCCAGAAATTGATTAAAACATAATAAATCTGTCTGGTAACTTTCTGATAAGAACGTTATGTGCTTAAACATCCAAGTTCATTACTCTTCTCTTACAAGACAAGATACATGAGCAGATTTCACTGAAGTCCTGTTAAAGCGAATCAAATAGAATCAGCAAAAATCTGCATTTTTCTCTCTATTGCATTCCCTTCTTCAAATGCATTTCAGAGAAGACAATAGGCAAGTTGAATCAGTTACAACTTACCTTCACACTCGAGTAGATGACAGCGGATTTTTCAGAGAAAGAAACATTCTCCGTTCGGGCAGGAGTTGCAAATTCAAGCCAGCAGGTAATTGCTGGTGATTTAAAATCCCTTACAACAAATGTAAGCACTGTGATGACAAATAATGTACCTTGTGAAAACTTATTTGAAGCTTGATGTTCTCATGTTGCGTTTTGTAACTGTCTGTCTCAGCTAAATAAGCTCCCACTCCTTTCCTCGGCCACTTGCCAATCTTTCTAATTTAAAGCAACTGTGAGCTTGCTGTAAAACTCCTGCTGGAAGGAGCTCAATGTATACCATGGAGCAAGGAGCAAGTGTGTGCTCCAGACTGAAGCGGTATGACAGAGTTTTAACAGGACGTGGGGCATAGCCTCCCCGAGGTAATGTTATATCATCTTTGGAAAGCATGACAGGCTAAGTTGTCTCCTTTGCAGTAAAGACACACAGAAGAGGAAAAAATCATGCTGCTTCTGGCATGTAGTCCCCTCAGCGTGGGATCTGGGAGGAGCAGCATCTGCCTCAAAGTGGAGGAAGGAGCAGCAGCCTCAAATACATGAAGTGCTCAGCACTCCTAAAGGACCCTGGTCCCCAAATCGGTCAAAAGACTCACAGTGATTTTAGAAGCACTAGTTCTTGGTCAGAGGCTTTGGGGACGTGTCTGGGGGCTTTCTTCTAGGTTTCCTCTGCTAGTGCAATGTGAGGTGCCCCTCTCATGGGGTGGTTGGGACACTCAAGCTGAGCACAAATCCCAAACTTCTTGATTTTGGAGTTTGAAACTTGTGATTTTAGATAGTTTCAAAAGACATTTATAGCAAGGATCCTATCTTCTGAGACACGGTCAAGCTTTACATACATGGTTTTCAAAGACATCTTATTAGGGATGGCTCTGTTCTGCTTGGTCTAATTAAGATAGTGGAGCATGCAAAATGTTGTTCATACTAACGTGACATGAGGTTCATTGTAAGTGTTATTAAGACACTTCGGTTTTGTCAGCTGTATTTTCTTGCAGAACTAATATAAGTGAAGATGGAATCAATAGACTGAAATTTTCAAATGTGTTTGGTGACCCTAAAATAGGAAATGAATCTTCTGTGACAAAACAAGTCAATGTCAAAATGCCACTTCAGAGGTGGTTATAAAAATATTGTTCATTGGAATGTTCTGATTTACATGACACTGAAATATTAAGTATTTAAATTGATAATTATAAAGAGTCTTGTGTATTCAGTAAAAATAGATAAAATATCGCTGCAATGATGGGAAAACCAAATCATTTTTTTTTTCCCTAATGGAGTTTCATTCCAATACTAAATAGTAATACCTGGGATAGAGAGAACACTGTTACAAATTCGTATGGTGCTGTGGAAGCTTCACTATATGATTTTAGAAGTCCCAGTTTTTCCTCAAAGTCTAGCTATCAGAGTGTTTTCATTTTGCTCTATGGATCTGCTGGTGAACTTGGTTGCAGATGGGCAGCAGGGAAAGTACAAACACCATACTATCATGTTAATTAAATGTACCAGAATGATTTCTGTATCTTAATTTTCACTCAGTGATCAGGTATCAGGCATATTCTTTAAGGCACTCCAGAAACTTGTATATGCATGCTTGTGGGAAACAGAACTTTTAAAGATCATCCAGAGAATGTTGCCCTTATTCTCTCCATTGATCTCTTTCTGCTCCTGTTTAAGGAAGCATGAGAGGGTGCTTCCTCTTGATTCTTTCTTGGGGAAGGAAGAGAATTGCCCCATCACATGTGGAAAAACATGTTTTCTAAAGGTCTGTGGAGAAAATCTGGCAGGAATTAGGAACCTGAGGTCTGCCATTGATTCATACCTAGCTCTGGACTAAGTCTTCCTCACTTCCATTTACTTACCTGCCTCACAGGAATGTGGCTAAGGACTATATGATTGATTGATTGATTGATGGCTTGGCTTCATATTATTAATCACAGTGATTTTATAGCAGTAATAATGAAAGTATTCTTTTCTGAGCTGTTAATATTTTATGCCATCTGAAACACCCTGAATAGTTTTCTGTGGTCCACAACACAAAGTTAAAGCACCTTGGCAGTTCGGCTCTTATGTTAAAGGGAAGGAGGCGTAAGGAGGAAGATGTCATTAAAGCTTTGTCAGAGGGAAAGGGATGTGAGCTCCAATATAACGAGAATCTTAACAGGAAAGACTTGAACCCATTTCATTTGCTTACTGGGCTTTTCAGATGGGAGGCAGGAGGCAAGAGTAAAATTGGAGGAGAAACTGCAAAGTGCTATGTAAGCCTTGAAGGCTTAAGTGCTCAACAGAAAACACAGGTTCCATTTGTTTTGGAAGAAAGATTATATTTTTATAGGCTTTCTCACTGGTGCCTGTGATAGGTTCAATCTTAATCTCTCTAAAGGCACAATTCCAGGCATATTTCACATTTTAGCACTTCACCAGAACATTGATTTTCTTACTTTTGATTTTGTCTGGACACAGCTGCAGCAGGGTAGAGCTGAACTGGAAACTGATTTTGGCATTCATGTCCTCACAGGTACAACACAACAAGTAGCACAGGGGTTAGGAAAACAGGAAGCATCCATCTCAGAGAAATTTCAAAGGGGAAGAAAATGCCTTGTCTTGCCTGTGAGTGTAAGTCTTTGTGCAGTCCAGTACATGTTGCATAACTGATTGTTGCATCTTGAAAACAAAAAGCATGAATCCAAGTAATAGATGCATTAGAGTCAATGTGCTCTAAGGAATATAGCTGTCACACTCTTGAGAAATTGTGAGTGTTAATCCTCTCATGTGGCAAGCAGCTGAGGCATTTTCTTGGTGACATCTTTATGTCCTTTCTCTGACCAAAGTTTTTTAAGATTCAGCAGGTTCTAATAAATATCAAGGATATTTCCAACACAAGTGCCTGAACCAGGAATCAAATACAATCCTTCATCTGCAGTGAACCACTGAGAAGTTGATTTGTTGGCAGGAAGGAATTATGACTCTGTGGCATTAATAATTAATAAATGGCATTATAAAGAAAAGTATTCTTTGATGCTGGGATTTGGGATTTTTCTGTGTTATGACTGAATGCATTTACATCCAAATATTGCTCAGTTCAATTGCCAAGATGTGAAGGTAACTGCTCAGTATTCATCTTGCTTCAATACTGAGAGAATGAGCAGGTTTATATGGCACAGTTCACTCCAGGAGGTCACAAAGCTGGTAAAAGCCAGAAGATTAATTCTTCCATCATACAAAGTGGTGTGAACGAGCAGTGGCTTCATCCAGGTAGGAAGAAATATGCTATTGTCCAGTGGTCCTAAATGACAAGAAAAATCAGTTGTTACTTGGAAACGTGGTGTCAAAACACATGGAAGCCTTTGCTTAGGGTGGTTTTTGGTTTCTGGGTGTTTTTTTTCCTGTCTTGGTTTGAGTTTTGGTGGGTTGTATTTTGTGTGTCTGTATTTTTTTTAATTACTAGCTGTTGGCATTCACAGCTTGGTCAGTAGAAGAGCTCATAAGGTATTACCAGGATGATAGCTAAGAAAGGGCTCAGATGTCTTATACAAATGCCCGTAGCATGGGGAACAAACAAGAGGAATTAGAGATGTGTGCACAACTACGGGAGTATGATATAGTAGGCATCACAGAAACATGGTGGGATGGCTCCTATGACTGGAGTGTTGGAATGGAAGGTTACAGGCTCTTTAGAAAAGACAGGCCTGGCAGGTGGGGAGGGGGAGTTGCTATTTATGTTAGGGATAGGCTGGAGAGTATGGAACTCTGTCTGGGGACGGGTGAGCAGTCAACAGAGAGTTTGTGGGTGAGGGTTAAAGGAAGAACACCTATGGGGGACATTACTCTGGGGATCTGTTACAGACCGCCTGATCAAGAGAAATCTGTGGATGAAGTGCTCTATAGGCAGATAGGAACAGCCTCATACTCACAGGCCCTTGTTCTCATGGGCGATTTCAACCACCCTGACATCTGTTGGAGGGATGGTACGGCCCGGCACAAGCAATCCAGGAGGTTCCTCGATTGTGTGGAAGACAACTTCCTTCTGCAAGTAATAGAGGAGCCGACAAGGAGAGGTGCCATGCTTGACCTCCTGCTCACCGACAGGGAAGGGCTGGTTGGAAATGTGACGCTCCAGGGCAGCCTTGGTTGCAGAGACCACAAGATGGTTGAATTCGAGATCCTCGGGACAGTGAGAAGAGCGTGCAGCAAGCTCACTGCCCTGGACTTCAAGAGAGCAGACTTTGGCC
Organism: Psittacula echo; assembly: GCF_963264785.1. Classification (NCBI taxonomy): domain Eukaryota; kingdom Metazoa; phylum Chordata; class Aves; order Psittaciformes; family Psittacidae; genus Psittacula; species Psittacula echo. The sequence goes on along the minus strand of NC_137735.1, from coordinate 15,990,433 downwards.
TCTTCAGGAGCCTGCTTAGTAAGGTTCCATGGGATACAGCCCTAGAGGGCAGGGGGGCCCAAGACTCTTGGTTGATATTCAAGGATCACCTGCTCTGAGCTCAGGAGTGTTGCATCCCAACTAGAAGGAAGTGCAGCAGGAGGGCCAGGAGACCTCCTTGGATGGATAAGGAGCTGCTCAGGAAAATTCAAAGGAAAAAAGAGGCTTATAGAAGGTGGAAGCAGGGACAGGCAGCCCGGGAAGAATACAGGGATGCTGTCTGGGAAGCTAGGGACCAGGTGAGGAAGAATAAGGCCCAGTTAGAATTGAACTTGGCTAGGGATGTTAAGGATAATAGGAAGGGAATCTATAGGCACATAGCGAATGAAAGACAGACTAGGGACAACGTAGGCCCTCTCCAGAAGATATCGGGAGAACTGGCTACCCTGGATTTGGAGAAGGCTGAGGTTCTTAATGACTTCTTTGCCTCGGTCTTCACTGGCAAAGTCTCTGACCGCACCACCCAAGTCTTGGAAGGCGGACGCAGGGACTGTGAGAATGAAGACCCTAGGCCCACTGTAGGAGAGGATCTGGTTCGAGACCATCTTAAAAACCTAAATGTACACAAGTCCATGGGACCTGACGAAATCCATCTGCGGGTCCTGAAGGAGCTGGCGAATGAAGTTGCTAAGCCACTGGCCATCATATTTGAAAAATCATGGCAGTCAGGTGAAGTTCCCGACGACTGGAAGAAGGGAAATATAACCCCCATTTTCAAGAAGGGGAAAATGGATGACCCAGGGAATTACAGAGCAGTCAGTCTCACCTCTGTGCCTGGCAAATTCTTGGAGCAGATTCTCCTGGAAGGCATGCTAAGGCACATGAAAAACAAGGAGGTGGTTGGTGACAGCCAGCATGGCTTCACTAAGGGGAAATCCTGCCTGACCAATTTGGTGGCCTTCTATGATGGGGCTACGGAACTGATGGACAGGGGCAGAGTAGTTGACGTCATCTACCTGGATTTGTGCAAAGCGTTTGACACTGTCCCACATGACATCCTTGTCTCTAAATTGGCGAGACATCAATTTGATGGATGGACCATTCAGTGGATAAAGAACTGGCTGGATGGCCACACGCAAAGAGTTGTGGTCAATGGCTCAATGTCCGGCTGGAGATCAGTAACGAGTGGTGTCACCCAGGGATCGGTGTTGGGACCAGTCTTGTTCAACATCTTTGTCAGTGACATGGACAGTGGGATTGAGTGCGCCCTCAGCAAGTTTGCCGATGACACCAAGCTGTGTGGTTCGGTTGATACGCTGGAGGGAAGGGATGCCATCCAGAGGGACCTTGACACACTTGTGGAGTGGGCTGATGCCAACCTTATGAAGTTTAACCATGCCAAGTGCAAGGTCCTACACCTGGGTCGGAGCAATCCCAGGCACAGCTACAGGTTGCGCAGAGAAAAGATTCAGAGCAGCCCTGCAGAGAAGGACTTGGGGGTGTTGGTCAATGAGAAAATGAACATGAGCCGGCTGCGGTGTGCGCTCGCAGCCCAGAAAGCCAACTGTGTCCTGGGCTGCATCAAAAGGAGCGTGACCAGCAGGTCGAAGGAGGTGATCCTGCCCCTCTACTCTGCTCTCGTGAGACCTCACTTGCAGTATTGTGTGCAGTTCTGGTGTCCTCAACATAAAAAGGACATGGAACTGTTGGAACGAGTCCAGAGGAGGGCCACGAGGATGATCAGGGGACTGGAGCACCTCCTGTACGAAGATAGGCTGAGAGAGTTGGGGCTGTTCAGCCTGGAGAAGAGAAGGCTGCGCGGAGACCTCATAGCAGCCTTCCAGTATCTGAAGGGGGCTTTATAAGGATGCTGGAGAGGGATTCTTCATTAGAGACTGTAGTGATAGGACAAGGGGTAATGGGTTAAAACTTAAACAGGGGAAGTTTAGATTGGATATAAGGAAGAAATTCTTTCCTGTGAGGGTGGTGAGGCACTGGAATGGGTTGCCCAGGGAGGTTGTGAATGCTCCATCCTTGGCGGTGTTCAAGGCCAGGTTGGATGAGGCCTTGGGTGACATGGTTTAGTGTGGGGTGTCTCTGCCCATGGCAGGGGGGTTGGAACTGGGTGATCTTAAGGTCCTTTCCAACCCTAACTATTCTATGATTCTATGATTCTATTAAGGAGACAGAAGAGGGAGTATGGGCAGTCCGCTCTTAAGGGGTGATGCTTTCATGACTCCCAGTCGGCGCACCCATCTGGAGATTCCCCACCAAGTGAACTGCTGAGGACAGGGACGCATTGGTGATGACCAGCTCATGTCCAGATGACTCTGCAGGTGGTGGGCTCCACACCTCAAGGAGGCATTTGGCTACCAATGGATTAACTCCACATGCATTTTTTATCTATATGAGATTCAAAGTGCAATTCTAACAGGGCCTGTGAATTTTCAAAAGAGTATAATTTATTCTAAGCCCAAAGTCACTAGAAAGCACAGATCAAATCTCATTTATCCAATGAGATTGCCTAACTAAACCCATCTCTGCTCTGTACCTATATTCAGTCATTAGACACCAATGTGTTAGGGTTTGGAGTCTTAACCAGGCAGAGCATTGCAGCTCCATTGCCTCTACTATACATCTGCAATTAATATTTTAGTTGGAATTTCACCTCACCTGCCTATGCCTCCACATGATGAGGGGCCCTTTTTTCCTGCTATATTTCCTTCTCCTTTTCCTTCAACAGCATATTTTTCCACCAGGAATCTTAAACATCAGAGCCCAGACTTGCGAAGATGTTTTAATGCCTCAGGCCATAACTGGGAACCCAGCGAGATTTACAGGGCTCCTGAAACAAGTGGGGGCTATCACAAGATGACAATATCTGCAAAAAGCAATGCTTTGTCTAAATCTTCTATTTTGTTTTCACTCGGTTTCTTTTAACAAAGCAGAGAGAGTGGCCATTGTATCAAATGCAGACCAAAGTATCTCTTCTCTAAAAGATGGACATTTAGGTTTATCAGAAAGTGTCAGGTTAATAGCACTGTTAACAAAAGTTAACAAGCAACGTCTACCTCCACATTACCTTGAGTGGGATTTAGGACCTCCACATGGGCTGAGGTGAAGCTCTTTCAGAGGTTCTGGGGACGTTTCACTAAATACCCAGATTTTTATTTCTCGCAAATCCACATAAATGGTCTGTGAAGGAAATGGAAACAAAATGCACATCTGCCAGTTCACATCTCTTTCAGAGCAGGATTGTTGTCTTCATCTCATAGGTGGCTGTGCAGATGCACCACCACTCCAGAGGCACCAGAGCTTCCTCTGCATGAGGTCTCAGCCTATCACTCTCCTTTATTTTGGAAAAGAAAGAGGAAATAAGCTGCCAGTTTATCTCCTACTAGTATTAGATGGAATGAAAACATGTGTGGCATTCAAGATAGTGTAATAATAACAGCTTATATATATTTCTCTTCTGCCAAGAGCAGTCAAGCAGCAACTGAAGATAAGTCTGAAAGTAATGGAGAGTGATTTGAAATTAGCACACATGCTGATTTGGGATGATTGGGAAACCAAATACTTCCTCTGAGCATTCTGAACAGTGCACTGAGCTTGTACTGGTGAGAAGCCAGCCTCTGCTGGCTCAGGGGTGGTTGAGGCTGGGCACCTCTCCATTGATGCCTCACAGCAGCCCTGCTGCTACTGCCACACTGTGGGCAGGAACCCCAGCACTACACACTAAAACATCAAATCCTAGGTTTTAATTCAGTTATTACAATGTAGATGTCTTGGCACTGGAGACCACGAAGAGACACCATGGCAGCAGGAGCAACAAGCACTCCTGTGCTCTGTCAGCTTTGAGATATCCATTGCCCAGAACTAAAAGGTGTGTTAGAGAAGTCATAAGCCCCTCATTCAAAACCCTTATGAAGAAGGAAGCTGTAGCCATACACAAAGGTTAACAACATTCTTCTGCTTCCACACAAAAGTCTTAATTTACATTGGAGGTTGACACAAATCTATTCAGCATCACAGATGCAAACTACTTATTTTTATTCCTTTCTACTTCAACAGGATAGGGCAAGAAAGGACTTTTATCCTATTTCATACTGCACAGGGCTATGCATGCAGCACCTCAAGTCATAAAAACCCATTATCAGCTTCCTTATTTTGTTTGCTCAAAGAGAAAGTTACCCGATTCATTATGCTTGGTTTATCTGGAAGCAGTTCCCAGTGTGCTAGCTTAGTGCTTTGACCTTTTGCATATTCTGTGGTTGACTGGTTTGGCCATCCATCTTCTCCACTTGCTGAAACCTGCACTTAGCAAAGAAAGGCCAACAGCCAAGCCTGCTTGAAAAATGTGGCGCAAAAGGAATCAATTAAGAACAGGGTATATTTCATTGTATTTCCCATAGACATTGAAGATTATGAAGAATCTGAAAAGTTGCCTGAGGTGCCTGGCTTCATAACTGCTGACAAATTATGACTCTATAACAGTATTTTGATAAATCTTTTGGGCAAAAATAATAATTTTCTGTGATACCATCACCCCTGTATAAAAAAGTTAATATTCCTGTATCTTGTAGTGTTCTACTGTTGTTCTCTTCAGTTTCTGATTACCTTGCCAACTCCTTTAACCTAACACAGCTAAAACCAAACTCCATATTTTCCTTGCCTAATTCCCTGTAACCTATCACTTCTGACTATTCTATCCTCACTTTTGGCTAGGAGTGTGAAGAGGCAAAATAAGAAATCCTGTCTTCCGACCTACCCGATGTGGCCCTTGATCTGTGCATCTCTGTGGCAGAAAGGGCAGCTGCTGAGGGCAGCATGGGGCTCACACCATCAGTCAGCCAGCCAGCCAGTCTTTAGAGCTATCTTCATTACCCAGCAAATATCAGCCTCGCACACGAGGCACCATATGGTTCTCCATGACTGCATGTACAGCTGTCTTGGGTTTGAGGAAAGCTTTATCTGACACCCTCCTGCAAATGATTCAAGGGTTACTCCAGGACAAAATGGCAATTGCTCAAGAAAACCAAACACTACATATGGATATGCACATATATTCATTTCTGTGGTTCTTTTGTTGACTGGGTGATAGACTGCCCTTCCGGCTGCTAAATTGCTATCAGAGGTGGCATTTCTTTATAAAATGCCCTTTAGTTTAATGAAAAGAGAGTTATTTCAATTGTTAATTGATGCCATCCCCCAGACTAAGACAAAACAAATGCAGAGAGGCTGAAGCTCAATCAAATACAGGCGGCACCATTATACAGCAGTGGAGCAGAAAGCAGACTGTGTTAGCAACACATACCCAACTGCAGGGACTCAGCCACTTTGGAAAGACTGGAAAGATCCATGCCATTAAAATTCTGTTCATAAAACTTTATTGTTTATGGATGCCTTTCCAAGTGAGTAGGCTGTTGGCTGTACACATTTCCTGACCTCTACAAGCTCTCTGATGCTAATGGCAACAAAATATAGCTAGTAACTTTCTGAAATTAAATGTCTGATTCAGAACAAACAAGTAGCTTGACTACTTAAACTGCTGAGGTAGCATAACAGCACTGATCAGAAGGAGCAATTTATCCTGAAAACAAAACATTTATTTTCGTTAGCAGAAAAGCCTTTCGTTCATGCATCAGAAAGGCCAGAAGTTTAAGTTAGGGACTTCAGCAGCACAGCTAAAGGTTTTAATGCTCATCCTAAACCTCCAGCGTGTGCTGCCATGGTAGAAATCTGATGCTACCTTTGAGCAACTTCTGTTTGCTCAATATCTGGTTTTCAAGTATACAGACACTGGGGAACCAGCTATCCAAAGCCAGGCTGAGCTTATCTAGCAGTCACCTGCAGCTAAAATGGGGTGTCTGCCCCCAGCATCCTGCCCTTCTAAGCTGTGTCCTACCACTGCTGGTCCTTCCACTCACAGGACACCTCTGTGGGCAGAATCACATATTGACCCAGCACAAACTCCCCCAGCAAGAAGTTCCATCTTTCTTCTGCCAAATGAACAAGCTGAAAGAGTCACCGGACACCCAGGATGCATCAAAGGTGGTGCAAAGGACCACAGCAGGGATGGAGGGATGGAGGGACTCCCTGCAGCAAGAGAGATGTGGCATGTGTGCGGCTGTGGCCACCGGCCCTGGAGGTGCCCACCCATGCCAGGCTGGAGGTTAGAATGGCTGAATGTGTTGAATATGTTGCCACCCACTGGCATCACCACCTTCTTCTGTGCAGGCTGCCAAGCCCACATCAGGTGTCAGTGGCATATGTTGGGCTATACAAGATGCTGCAGTTCATGGCCATGAACATGGGCGGAGGCAGTGATACTGCTTGCTGAGACAGGGAGTGCACTAACTTGCTTGGATAGTCGGATTTGATTTAGGATTGCAGGACATTTTTTAAAGAGAGATCAGAGTCCATGAGCCTTTGTTCTAGGTTTTTATTGGAGTGCCTCAAGCAGAAGATGCTAAATCCTTATGGTCCCTTCCCATGGTGTTGTAGCTCTCAGCATCCCTTTTCTGTGGCAGACAGAGGCTGCCCAGCCTGGTTGCTGGGCATTGCACTGGGAGAAAGGACTTGGAAACTCCGCTCCTTCCTACCCCACTGCTCTCATGGCAAGGCTTGATGCCTGAGTAAAGGCACAGTGTGGATTGAGGGAAGGTGCTGAAGCAGCAGGGGGGAGCAGCCCAGAACTGGCTGGTGGGATGGTGTGGATTCAGCCAGGCCACAGGGACAACGTCCTGCACGCTGGGCCAGATGGCGTTAGTGGAAGAAGAGCGGGAAGGGGAGGAGAGGAGCGCTAACGCTTTCCTTGCCGCTGCCGGGAGCAAACGCCTCTGCAGCTCCCCTGCCCACGGATGGTAGACAGCCCCTGCCAGAGGCTGGGTCCCCCCTCTCCATCCTCCCCCAGCCCTCCGGATCATGCTTGGAAATGAAGGTACAAATGTAATGTGAAGAGCAGAGAGGAATTCGGAAAATCCTGTGATGCAGCAGATGTTGGAGTGGTAACAAGCCCAGAAAGCTGCAAAGACAATCACACCATGCCCTGTTCCCAGCTAAGGCAGGGGCTGTTTAACTAGCTCACTGAAGCAAGAGAGCATGCAGCCTTAGATGAAAAAACATGTCTGTAATTTTGGATATGAAAGCCTAAAGGGAAAAATACAGTCTTATATATCCTTATTTTTTTTTAACCTTTTGTGTGTGTGTTTCTTAACCAATCACTAATTTGGTCCATCTATAGCAAATAAACAGACCACTATTCTGGGATCTGTGTTTAATTACGGAGTTGTTTCTTTTTAATGACGAAAAATGAGGATATCCTTTCTCTGTCCCGTGTGACCTGTTTTCTATAAGGTTTCTATTTTAAAAATTTCCAAGCATCTTTCTTTTCTGGTTCCAAAATGTCCCTGTTCTCCACCCCTTCTTTTTTTCCTGGACAGCATTTTAACTCCACAGTAACTAATTGCACTGTGAACGTATTTATCCTTGCGCATACAAGAGAGGCCTCTAATTTCCATAGTGGTGTTTTCCAAAGTTTCTTGAAGTTTCCCAAGTGACTCCAGGCAAACAACTCAGGAGTAATAGTGCTGCAAGGCAAAGAATTACATCATTAGGAACTGCTAAGAAATCCCGGGCTCAGTCTGGTTTTGCACTCATGTCTCTTTGTGCCTCTTTGCTGCATTTAAGAGGGCTCATTAAGGGTTGCTCTGCCAGGGCAGAAGTACCTGAGTGGGCTCACATATATGGGGCTCATCTCTGAGAGACAGAATTACTTTGGTTCTCAAATGGCCACCCCAGACGCAGAAAGCATGACTATGGCTTTAATTATCATGCTTTGATACCCTCTCTGCTGCTAAAAGCCTGTCCTTAGAGCAAGAATGGAGCACTTGAAAACCGGAATGATTTTTACAGGGTATTTTTCCTATTTTTAAGCAGATATTTCTCTTCACTTTCTACATCTCTTTTAAAGAACCTTCAAAATCACTACTTCCAAAAAGTGATGGTGAAATGCTTTTCTCACCCATACGTTAAACCTCTGCAGAGGCCCTCAGATGCTGTGAAGGAGACACATTTAAGAACACATGGTGTCACAAAACTCACGGGACTGTAGAAAGGGAGCTGGTCAAAAGAGCCAAAGAAGGCAGGGAGGGATCTGTGTGTGTCAGAGCTGCTTTTGCACTGCAGAGTCCCTGGTGTGAAAGCAGAATCAGAGAGGAGCAGAAGCAGTAAACCCCACCTGGATGGGATGTTCCTCTGCCCATGTTTGTCTGATGGTGAAGCCATTGGGGAGATCCTCACAAGCATCAGGGGGATGTGAGACAGAGGGGGGAAAAGGACATCCCGCTGTGCACAGATGTGTGTTCCCCCCTGGATCCGCTCAGTCATCCAGTGCCAGCATGGCAGTGGGTATCATCTGACACCACTTTCCATCACACTGAGGGACAGGCTACCCACAGGTACTCTCCTGATGTCAGAGTTGAGCACAAGGAGAAATGGGCAACTTTTAGTGGGGATGAGGTGTCAAAGGAGTTGGAAAATCACTTGCTAAGAAAGAGATAACTTTTTTCTTATAGCTTCTTGGTTAAAATTAGGGGTTTTCCACACTAACTTGACACAAAATGGTGATTGCACCTTAACGAGCAGAGGAATTCTATGGGTTTTGCAAGCCACACCAAGAAAGGGAACATGTCTTGACCTTTCCCCTTGTACACTAGTACATAATTGGGATAACTCTCCACTTGAACACTTCCTTCTATTTTCCACATAAGCCAAACTACTCTTTCCCTCTCTCTGTTAGAATTTGTGTATGTGTATGGTTTTCACTCACAAACAAGGAATCTGCTGTTTTCAAACATCCCAATTTGACACCTTTCAGCATCGGGTTAAAAAGTCTGGAAAATGGTTTTGCAGCTCTTGTCTTGTTATGATTTGGCTGCCAGTTGGATGAACAGTTGGGCTAGGCTGCTCTGAAATACTTAATTTGCTTTTCTCCATTTTTAAAGTAAAAGCAAAAGTAAAAGTTGAGGAAAAGCTGCTTCGAGTTGGAAAGAAATAGTTGCATTTTTGAACACTGATATTAAAAGATAATGAAATGAAAAAAAAAATTGACTGTCGTGAAATGCAGGGGCAACTCCTTCCTTCACTCCAGAGGATCTGAATCCATCCCTCCCTCCAGGAAAACATCCTCATGTCCAGCTGTGAGAATATTCTTGGGTGGATCCTTTGAGTCTCACTGACATAAGTTCAGCTTTACACAGGGTAAGTAAATGCTTTCTGCACTGAGGAGAGGATTTTTGTATCGCAGAGAGGGTGAGGGCACTCCCCAGTGATGGGGGAGGCTCCACTTCCCAGTCACTCTTCCTGTGATTCAAAGTCTCAGCATGAGTTCACAGATTCTCATCTGCTGCTTCAAAATCATTCTATTTCAAGGCTAAGTGGTTTCTTGCCCTGCCCTCTCCTCAAAGAAGAGGCAAAGGAAACGGTATTCCACTCAGCTCTGTTCCAGATGATGTCTTTTAGATTAGCAACTGATTTTAATCCTTTAGGAAAAAAGAAGAAAGTTTATGCAAAAGCAACATTTGCTATTGTCACAGTTGAATTCCATGGGCAGAAATGATGGAATCAGTGCTCCAAAGTTACTCACTGAGGGGAATGTCTGATGCTGAGCAATGAAGGAAAGGCCCTCCTTGCTCAAAAGTGTTGTGTCAGAGAGGCTGATGTGCTCGGAGCATGAGGGCTGTGGGGATACAGGGATGTGGGGATTTTGGGATAGGGGGAAGAAGGGATGCAAGAATACAGAGATGTGGAGATGCTAGGATATGGGAAAGTATGGACATGAGGATACAGGGGTGCAGGGATGTGAGGAGGTGAGGGACTGCTTCCTGACAGACAGGAAGGCAGGCTTCCTTATAGCTCCACAGACACATCTGCCCTGTGTGCCTGACAGTGACTCCAGTTCCCTCTGCAGCATCAGTCCCCACAACAGCCATCCAACCAAACTTTCCTTCAAGTGAATTAAAGCCAACGCCATCAGGAAAGACCAGCAGAAAACTGGCTGTGCTCATAGCTGCTCGTTTGCTGCCCCAGAGGAGATGGGTTCAGGAACATGCCCGGGCTCCATCCTTAAGGAAACTGGTAGAGACCTGTGGGCACAGCTCTGGCTGCCCAGCCCTGCCTCTCGAGGGATCTGGTGGCTGAACTGAAGCCTTCTGGGTGCTCTGTTTGCTTCCCAGATGCAAAGAACTCATTACAAGGCTTGAAATGCAAAGGCATCTGGGATGTCCCTGCAGGGTGAGCAAGGCAAACCAGAGGGAATTTTTTCCCGTCTAAAACATGTCAAACCTTCCCATCAGCTGGAGGTGAGATGCAAGAAGCACGCAGACCCAGAAAGCCAAAGGTTCACTCTTTTTCTGCCTACTATTGCCCTCTCGTGGCACTTTTGGAAATACCATAATAATTGTTCTGGGACTACCATGTAGCGCCCCCCCTCCTTGCTTTTATTCTTTATACTCTTACTGTTTGCCTCTAATGTGTTTGACTGCATCTCCAGCTTGCGTGACTTCGGACTGGTGATGCTAAAACAACTGCATGGTTACTCAGCTCTTCTAAAAGCTCCTCCTTCATCTGTAGGTATTTTGGTACTGGTGTTTCACTGGTCTAACCCACAGAATCTGCTGCAACTGTACCAAATCCGATCAGCTCAGATATGCTTCTCTGAGCTTTGCACACCCTTTAGGGCATTCTTTGGACAGCGTATTCCAGTGGACAGGCTTCAGTGTTCCCCTTGCCTTTTATACAAACAGACAGCATCAATTGGTTTACATTCCAAAGAACAAGTTTTTGCCCAAGAAAGGTTGTTTCCTGAAGCCAGTACAACAATGAACTGGTTGCTCCAGTACATCAGTGAAAATGGATAGAGCTGATCTGCCCTACAACAAGCTTGGCATTACAGTTTCTTGGCATAACTTTTTGTGCATTTAAAGGGACCAAGACTAGGAGGCAACTCCACCAAAAAGAAAAGAGGCAAGCCTCTTTTTTTAGGGTTGTAACTTAAAGTTTAGAGATCTTTCACAACAAACAAATGCGCCCCTCACCCGTACTCACCTGAATTTGGAAAACATTCTCTTATTTTTTCATAAACTTGACTAAACTTGGTTAATATCCCCCAAACCACCAGACCACCTGCAGCTTTCACTCATGTGAGGGTTTGCTGTAGGAAGACTGGATGCAGGGTGTCAGGGTGAGTCTGTGGACCTGCCATGTGGAATGGCAGTGCCTGGCTGAGAAAGAAAGGGAGAGCTAGAGCCTCCCAGTCTTATTGGCTCTTCTCCGTGTCATGCAGTGCACGAGCTATTTTGCCTCCTGTTAAAAAAGGTATCTTCTTGGCTGTCAAGTATGCATCTCACCAGCCCTTCCAGCCAGCTGGAATCTGAGGATGATGTTCCCTTTGCTCCCTCTGCACATAGCATTGCTCCTGCTGGAGAGAGCAAAAAACCTCCCACAAGTCATTTTGATGAGACCTGGTCTCTACAGCATAGGAAAATTCAGTGCTAACTGCACTAATGGTCCTAAAAAGCAGTAACCCAATAAACCAGCTGGCATGGGGTCCTCTCTTTCTGCATCCAGACAGCAGCTAAGACCCATGCTACTTTGATGCACCACCACCATCTTCTGCTTCCATGGCTGTGCAGCAGATCTGCTCTGTAAATAATACAAGATGGAAGAGCATCAAAAGGACGATTTCCAGCTGGGGTTCCAGTCTGAAGCGCTCAACTCAGCTCTTCCCAAGCTCTGTGGAGCTCTTTCATAGAGTTTGAAAAACAATTGCTTCATTCCTTCCGTGAGGGTTCAGACCTAACGAACAAAAAGCAAAGCAAACCAGAATGAAACAGAAAAGCAAGCTCAGATCTGAGCCCTGCTTTATGCCAGCACTGAAGTGAGGCAAGACCAAAGCCAGCCTGCCATTTCTGAGTCTCCTGCTGTTGGCAGTATCTTCTACACTTGCAGACCTTTGGGACTCCCTCAGATTGGAGTGGAAAAGCACATTATGGTGCCTTTCTGGTGGGAAGCGTTCAACTCCTGCAGCTGTGCAAGAGAGAGGAAGGAACAGGGAACTCACAAATGTCTGCAAGGATAAAGAGGCATCTGCTGGGCTGGGAGAAGGAAGCAAGGCAAAGTTGCAGAGGAAGGAAAGGAGAGACTTTAAAAGGGATGTAAGGGATTCAGGGAAAGCAGACAATCTGAACTCAGGCTCTGAATGCTCTGCTGCAGTAAGAAACCAGAAAGTACATCCATTTTCGGCATTAGCCTAGGAAATTAATTTGTCATTGTGGACATGAATATGCCAACAGAATTAGCTGAAGGATGGTGCTGGGTGCGTCATGGGGTGCCCAGGCACCAGCCAGATACACTGCGGTGCCTTGCATATCAGTAAAAGCACAAGGACTTCGTCTTTTGGGCATCTGCCTGGGGCTTTGATGGCATTTGAACCACAGGGCCGGGTTCAGAATTTGGAATTGGGAAATTTCATATGGCACCAGTGAGAAGATGCCTTTTTTTGAGGCATCTACCAACAAGGTAGGAAGAAAGCCAGGGTCTTCAATTGGTTTTGAAAGCCCTCGCACTCAAAGAGGTACATTCTTCTCTCATTTTGTTAACATCTCCAATTTACTTTTTGGAGATCTGAGACATTAATCCCCCTGGTATTTTCCATAGGAGCTGTGTGGCACACCTCCCTCCTACTGCTGAAGGCTAAGATGTAATTTGGCTTGTTTCACCCCAAGGACGGTCTTAGTGTATCACAGAGTGTTCTCTTTATTTTTGGATATACAGCTATGTGAATTCAGTACCTGTTCAAGATCCCTGCCAGCACCTGAAGGTCTCCTGAGTGGGATTAAATGCACATTTTACTTCAGCAATATCAAGCTTCCAGCACTCTATTGCAGTATCTTCTTACAAATATTTGAATTAGTAACATAATACAGAAAATTCAATAATAATCTTATTTGTGGAAGTGAAATTTCAGCTTGCTATTATAGCTAAATACTGAAAGAAACCCTACAATTTGACCTCAAGATACATCATTTAAAAAGATCTCTTGAAATGCAGAACAAGACTGTTATCTGCTTTTGGGGATTAAAGCAGTACGATGGAAGAAGCAATGTAGATATCAGTTTACCACCCATTTGCAGTAACTGAAAAGCCACTTTTAAGCTACAAAATGGCACTGCTGTGAAGCTGGGTAGGACTTTCCATGCACTATAAATGGGGTCAATTAGGTGCTGCTGAGGTTATTTCCATGTAGAAATAGCTCACGGTCAGGCACGGGGAGAGGGGATACGAAGGCTTGAGGGGGGAATCTGGGGTTGGGCTGCGGAGGAAGGGGACAGGCAGCAGATGCAAAAGAAACTCATTTTTACTGGTGTGCAATAAAAGTCCCTGAGGATGCACTGAAGAAAGCAGTTTTCTGGTGGATTTAGCAGGTTATCCTAACACAATAGCTGAAAATGCAATAGTTGTGGAACTATTTTTTGCTCTTTACCTGAAACAACGGTGGAAAACATAGAATTTGTAAAAATACAGCTATTTTAGCACTTAGCTTAAAATAGCACTGGCATTAATTTGCACATGTAAAAGCCATTCAGTTAAAAGGTACACAAAATACACCCCAAACACATCCTCTATACATCCCTGAAGGCTTTTTTAATTATAGCGAAAGCAGTGTTCCAATACCCTTAATTTCTGCAGCTGACAGGCTATTTTACGTTCCAAATAAGTAAACCAAAACTAGAAGAGCATTGCACAGAGGTGAGAGCTCGGATTTTACAGCAGCAGCAGCAGCCTGAGCTGTGTGGCATGATTGCAGATACCCTGCATCTGCAGAGCTAAATGCAGCTCAGAGGCTCAGAAAATGTAAGGATATTGTTTTTATTGTGGATCACTCTTTTGTTTAGCCTTTGAAGTGGATGTTACTTGAGCAAAAAGGCAGGCATTTGTCAAAAAAGGTGCCAGATTTTCAGCAGTAGATGTGCAGACCTGTGCTGTGCGTTTCATTTTGGTATCGAGGGTTTATAGTAACTGCTTTGGTCGGACATGCCTGGAATATGTGATCAAACTGTTTGCAGTCCCAATTTAAATGTGTTTTGTGTCATTCCTTTGTCTCTCTCACTCATCTGGTCATTTGGAAAGCTCTTATTTGCACATTTACAAGTAATTTAAGGTTTTTTTCCCTTGTCTACGAGCTCCAGAAAACAGATATGATTATTGCTGCTTGCATTTGATTTAGGCTGTGATTACAATGAGAGCACTTCCAAACATTCAAAATTCATGAATTCAGCTATTCCCTACCCCAAATGATAAAATGTTAAATACAGTAAATGTGTGAGTCTTCATTTTCCTTCTAGCTTTTGAGTCTTTCAGATGAAATCAGCCCACATTTTCAACCTTTTCTGCATAGCCAAGAGAGTTAAAGGTTTCCTATATCCCAGCCCAATTTGTTCTCAGTTTTTCAAGCATGAATGCACACGGTAAAGAATAGGCCAGTCAAAAAGTTGCTAAAAATCTTTGTGCACCATCTGCAATCTCCAAGTAGTGCAGTAAAATAACCCTATTAAAACTGTTACTAAATCACAGCAGATTAGAAGCTGTGTAAAAATATTCACATCCCAAAGGCAAACACACTAAACTCACTGTTAGGGCAGAGAAATTTTTTGGCATCTTTACTGAAAAGCAGCTTTGCTACACCAAAAAAAGAATGAGAGAGAAAGCAAACTAATTTCCCTGTTGGATTCTTTCCTGCTTGTCAGAAAATTATGAGGATGTGCCTTGCAGGTGTAGGTAAAGCTTCAGTAAATTAAACAAACTGTTGGGTTAAAGCAAATTCATTCTGCACAAACAGGAACCGCAGCAGTTTCTGTGTCTGTCTCACAAACCCAAAATGGGAGAACAAAAAATATTGTCTCAGAAACCCAAAATGGGAGCACACCATGTTCGCACATGAAAGCTTGGAAACACTGCAGCCCACTGAAAGACGTGAGCACAGTGTGGGGCTGGAGGATGGCATGAGGACAGAGGGGGGCATGAAATACCCCAATTTATGCTTACTCTTCAAAAGGGGCTTTTAATACTAGCATAATTTAGGGGGACTGAGGATGAGCTTTAAAACAGACAGGCTGTTGAATCCTGAGACATTTCCACCCACTCTGTTTTCACTGCATAAATCAAAGCCTGCCTTTTTTCAGCAGCGGTATTGTAGCAATGTCTAGGAGGAGTTCAGATCGGTGATTGAGTTGTCTTTTTGCTAGCTGCTCTGAAAAATAGAGTAAAGTCCTCTGGAGTGGAAAGTTCATGTGCCGTGTGCCTGGTTCAATGGGTGCCATCCAGAGCTGCAGGTATGGCTGCAGCCCCCATTATACCAAAAGAAAGCTGATCCACCTGCAGCTCTAGCGGGGAAGAGACCAGGGAACAAGCAGCACACTCATCAGCAAGTTATAGTAGCTATAATAATCTGTAGATAAAAAAAATCTATGGAAAAAAGTGTGTGCTTATGAACAGCACAGAATAATACTGAAATGTGGGCTCTCCGTAAATATGAAGCAAGACTGTTGGCTTGTAACTGGCTGGTAGGGCAGCTGGAGCTTCTCAGGGACCATCGCAGCAACACCAAGGTTTTGAGGAGGAGGCACCCGACAGCCATGCAGTGATGACACAGGGCTGTTCCCTCCTTCCTTCCCAAACAGGAGAAGCTGCCTGGGGAAAATACAAAGGTATTTGAGAGAGAAAAGTGAATACATGGTAAGGAAGGCCAGCGCTGCTGCAGGACCAGTGTTGTGAAGAGGGCATTGCAGGGAGAGCATTCAAGACTGCCTGCACTGTGAGGGATGCAGGGGCTTTCCATGGCAAAGGGGATGTATCTGGTTTATCTCTGGGGAAAGGACCCCTACCTGTGCTAGCCGGCAGAGCTGCACAGAGACAGCGTGTCCTGGCCATGCACTTGAGCCTGTGGATGATGGACAAGGCAGTGTCGTGCTCAGTTGCACTCCAACAGCTTAGTTGCCCTGTGGATCTGTGGGCTGATATGGAGCCTCCACTTTCACCCAAAGGCCTCACAGGAAACCCATCCTCTGTGGCTGTTGGGACAGGAGCTCCTCACCGCCCACCCCTTTGTATCTGCTCTCCTCCCACTTTCTCAGGCCTTTCCTCACTATTTGCCATACAGCTGCACTCTCACCTTTTCCTCCTGTCTTCCCCTAAATCCCCATACCCTTGGGTTTACTGAGCATATCCTGAAGCGTAAACCAAGGAGTTGTCTTTCCTGCCCAGGTTGACAGCTTCATTGCTACCCCTGCTGAAAATCACAAAACAGCAACCATCAGGCAAAAAATGTCAATGAGGATGGTATAGCAAATAAAGTAGCTGTTTCTTTTTACTCAGTCACCAGAAACAGACAAGAGGAGCTCTAATAACACTTTCCTACAGGGTTTATGACCACAAGATATGACCAAAGATATAAGCTTGGGAGATCAGAGTTTACTGATCCCACATCCACATGGGCAGATATTATATTCATTGTTATTCCTATATGAATCCCTATAGGAATAAGGATTGAGACTACTGACCTTCTTAGTTGAGCACATACATCCTGTTAGCTGACAGGAGAGCAAAAATATTCTCCTTGTATGCAACAAATATCGCTATGAAATAACAGGCGTTGCCTTCTAAAGCACCTCATCTGGGCTGTTCAGTGAAGCAAGATGCCTGAGCACCCATCATGCTGCACTAGCACAATAGCTTCTTGTTCTGAGTCCATCCTTTTCTTCAGAGGAAAACTCTGTTGACAAGTCCATGTTTCTTCAAACAGATTAATTACTCTGTAACATAACCCAGAGACATCTTTCTCTCAATAGACTACAAGATGTGTATCTCTGGCTGAACCCAAGATGAAAGACTTCTGTAAAACAGAAGGAGAAATAAACTATAGCACAGCCAACAGAAATGAGCTTCTGAAATGTGTATGGATAACTTGAGTGCAAGAAAGTATTTTCTTTGCAAAGGCAAGTAACTCAGGAACTGTAAGATGAATTACTTGGTGAACTGTGGCAGTTAGTATATTTGTAGTATCTGTACTTGTAGCGAAATTAATTGAGGTAACTGTATGATATGAGCAAGGATCTCAGGAATTAACCTAATCATTCAGAAGTGACTTCTCTTTCTAATATTCAGAAATTAACAGTGCATAATTTGTTCTTTCAAGGTCTGTGCTATCTTCTTCTCTGCCCAGTGCTTACAAAAGCAATTGTAATTGTGCAAAATAAGCAAAAGGGATGGATAACACTAATCTAATCAGAACTTCAATGGCATCACTTGACTCTAAAAAGACTGGTGAAGAGCTAAGGGCTTGTCCTCTTCCCTTCCCTTCCCTTCCCTTCCCTTCCCTTCCCTTCCCTTCCCTTCCCTTCCCTTTCCCCCTCCCCTCCCCTCCCCTCCCCTCTCCCATTCCTATTCTCTCTTTCCTCCTTCCTAAAATTCATCATCTTCTCAGACCTGCCAGCACGACTGCATGCACTTGCTACCTCTCAACACAACGTGCATTAGAAAAGCTCTAGTGCTAAAGGTCACCCACCCACATCCTCCCGCTGTGAGCAGATCAGTGGCTGGAAGATCTGAGGGTGAGCAGCCACCCTGCAGCCAGCTTGGCCCTGGCCTGGGCACTGTGTCTCGGCTTTTGGAGGCACAGACGCTCCTCTGCTGCTCTGCATGGCACAGGTCCCTCACAAACAGCAGCACTGGGACCAACTACATCACTTTGGGGGTGCATACACCTCCTGCAGGCGCAACCACATGCCTGGGAGGTGGCTAGATGCGGTTAGGTAGCAAACCCATGCTGGTCTGGGGCGTCAGCTGGTGACAGCCAGGAGGGTGGACAGGAAAGGTCAGGAGTTTCTGTCATGACACACAATTGCATTTCCTCTCTAGGGAAGTCAGGGCAGTCAAACAAGAGATTTCCCAAATAGCCTGCTCATTAGCAGTGCTCTGGGGAAGCCACAGATGCATGAGAAGTGTTCACCAGTCTCAAGACAGTGAGCGTATGGAGAGTCACTAGAGGGTGAGCATCTGGTACAAGGTGAGAGTGTGTGTGTGTGTGCGCATGGCTGGAGCTGGGCACCACTCACTGTTCTCAGCTGCCATGTGCCCAAAGCCACCTTCATGAGAGGATGCTGGGGCCTGTACAAACCTCTTTGTGTGGTGCTGGTCTGACGCTGCCCAGCACCAGGCAGGCTCTCCTGCTGCAAAAAGAAGGTGCTGAAATACTGGGGTTCATGATGAATGATAGACTCATAGAATCATAGAATGGTTTGGGCTGGAAAGGACCTTAAGATCATCTAGTTCCAACCCCACTGCCATAGGCATGAAAGTTTCCCATCCAGATATGGAGATGCAACCGAACCTATAGCAGCAAACCAAAGGAAATCTGCTTTTCTCTGCACTGGAATTTTTCTGAGCTAGAGATTTTGGTTTTGTTTTATAACCAGACAGATATCAGTAACCTACATCTCACTACAGAAAGGATTTATCTTCTCTTTTAAAAGGTTCTCTCTATTTTTATCCAGGGGCTAAAGTAGGCAGAAGAGAAACATTGGAAACAGCAAAAGAGAGAACAGGCAGTTCTGGGAAAGTGCTACAAAAGCTCCCTTTCAGCTCTAATATTATTACTGTTTTTTTCCCTGCCCTTTTGCTTCTGCACCCTGCCGCCTGACTCCATCTCTTTTTGGTTTATTTCATCAGAAATAAAAGCTGTCACAATATTTCCTCTCCAAGTGCCACTGTGTGTTAGGTTCCAGCTCCTGACGTGTATGAAAGACCAGCTCCCTCGGATGCATGTGAAAATGGAAGCTTTAAAATGATTCCGTGTGCCATTGCACATGCTTTGCCATGCTGCATCACTGAAGAGCTGTCTTTTCAAAGGTTCACTTTCGAAAGGAGAGACTGATCCTGGTGGTGACACACTTAAAACTGCTGAGTGATGCTTTCAGGAGCCAGGCAGGGAATGCTGCCTGCAACTTGCCTCCGCAGGGCAGGGCAAGGGGCCGAACTCCATCCTTCAAACACTGTGTCACATCACCAGTATCTTCACTGAATTCTGTTTTCAAACACTTTTCCTTTACTTACTTTAATCCATTTCTTGGGGGCAAAGTCAAATCTTCCTTCCCTGGCTTTGATCTCAGCTCCTGACACTGCCTTTCCAGAGCATTAGCTGGGAAACAGGAGCAAACACAGAGAGAGACGATAACCCTGTGATGGGGAGCTGGACCAATCGGGGTTTTCTTCTGAGCTTGTGCCCTGCAGCCCTGCACTGCTTCCTGTGTACATTGCTTTCTGCATCTACAAAAGCTTTTTACTCTTGCATGAAATGTAATGTGAAAAAGAGTGATTAATTTTGGTTGGCATGAGCCTACAGAACAGGCTATTTTACTGGGGATCACAGAATCATTAGGGTTGGAAGGGACCTCCAAAGATCAGAATGGTGATACGTTGATCTGCAGGCACCACCATTTATCCATCTTGGCCCATTTACTTTCCAGTTTTAACATTTCCTTCAGCTTTGATTGCACTTAAAGATTTTCGTAGGCAGCAGATTATATGTGCTATACAGACTGACAGGTCTGTAGTTCTGGCCAATGCATCATTCCTGCTACAGAAGAGCCGTGGCAGAGATGTCACAAATGCTGATGGCCAACATTGGGATGGACCCTGCTCCCTCCATAGGACGGGGGATTTTGTCCTTGGTTTCAGCAGACCCCAGCAGACCTGATGCTCTTCTGCTTTTGGCATGCAGAGCCAGAATACATACAGTGCCTTTTCCTAATATTGCCATTTGAGTCTGTGGTTCTATAGTGACAGAAGAAATAAAAATGCTATAATAGCATTGTACAGCATATAATAGCATATGACAGCATAGGGCAAGGCCGGATAGGGCTATTTCTCTGTCCACCAGGAGATGGCAGTGAATATGCTGAGTATGGGGCTCTTTTCCCCCTTTATTTCACTTGCGCACGTTCCCTGAAGGATAACGGGTCCTTTGAGGACAACTGAGCTGTAACGCTTTCAGTTCTGCTTAATTTTCTGTTCCTGTTGCTTACGTTTACATCCTCTCCATCCCTCCTTCCTCAGCACAATGCCCCCTGCACCCCACGTCTGCTACTTACCTTTCCAGTGCCAGTGGCTCATCCCTACAGGGTACAAAACAACATCACGGACACTGAACAGCAATAACTGGGATGGCAGAAAAAGGGGGTACACTTTGGGGAGCTGGCGGGCAGTGCATGTGCACTGAGTGCACAGCCTTGATTGGGGTGGTTTCCTGACCGCGCTTGCTTGAAAGGAAAATGCGTCCCTGTGGCAAAACTGAATTGACATTTAGCTCCTAGATTGCAGCCCTGACGTTCTCAGCTGGACAGAGGATGGCAGGAGACACATCTCCTTGTCTGTATCAAGCTCATGTGCCTTTGGGCCGTATAACTCACAGCGCTGTGAGTCTCCTGCTGAGGACTCTGACATTTTCTGATGCCATGTCTTCCATCAGAGGGCTTCCCAAAAGGGTACATTAACATATGAAGTCTCATAGATTTTGAGAGGATGAAAGGAGACAATAGCTCAGAAAGGGACAGTTGTCCGGACCTGCGCTGCCAACAGTGCTCGTGGAGCAGAGACCGTGTGTCTTCCCTTCCCTCACCATTTTGGAGTGGACCCTCAGGAGTTTTGTGCCTTCTGCTCTTGGAGATGACAGGCAGATGGGGTTGTTCAATGAACTGCAAATAGATTCAAATGCCAAAGCTGAAGATGGACTTTTTTTGGGGGTAGTGCCATAAATACAGAGACTTTAAGTCCCGGTTTCATGCAGTGCTCCAAGAACTTTCTCAGGGACACCTGAAATGCCCCAGTTTTCCATTGCTCCTATCAAAACATTTTTCTAAATAATTACAGAGTGTTAAAAATGGATTGCTGTACCCAGGGGAATTTGCTCTTTGTTTGCCAGGAACAAATAGGCCAAGAGAATGAGTGCTCAGCGTCACGAGTGGTGTTTGAAGGAAAGAGCAAAGTCAAAAGCCTGTAGACATCACCAGAGATGCTCTTTTTTCAAAGTGAATTTTTATTACAGGCTGTCAGGAAAAACTCCTGCAAGTCATGCTCCTGGGGGCTTGGGGATAAGGAGGCATCTCCTCATCTGAGAGTAGCGCACATGCTGCTGCTGACCCAGAGGAATCTTGCTATTCTTTTTTGAAGTGACCTCTTCAAAACTATTCCTTTGCTTCTTAAGATGTTGCTTCCAAACAAGCACCGGGCTTTGATTTCAACAGTCACCTTCATAGTGGTTTGCACTTCAATGGCATTCCTGTGCCTCCTCTGAGAATCCCCAAGCCCTGAGCAAATGCAAACCTGGAAATGTTCAAAACATCCTGATGCCGTCAGTAACTCTGCAAATTGTTTTTCACTTTTAGAGTATCCTTCTTGAGTTCTGTGTGCCTGAACAATCTGTTTCCTACTGTAACTGTGGTGTCTGGTGGAAAGAAAAGGCGAGAGATGGGTTCAATACCCGCAGTTTCCCTTCAGAAAAGGGGAAAACTGGCCTAAGACCACCCTCCCACACACCCTTTTACACCCTTAGGAGAGGTCCAGGGCAAGGATGATTCCTCTGTAGTTTTGTCAGGCTGAAG
The DNA here is from genome assembly GCF_963264785.1 of Psittacula echo. Classification (NCBI taxonomy): domain Eukaryota; kingdom Metazoa; phylum Chordata; class Aves; order Psittaciformes; family Psittacidae; genus Psittacula; species Psittacula echo. The sequence continues at coordinate 15,968,738 of NC_137735.1, read as the reverse complement.
CTCCTTACCCACAAGCATGGGGAAGGCTTGCTTGAGCCTGGGACTGGCTGGAGGCTCTACAAGAACAAAGACAATGAAGTAGCTGTTCAGCAAGACTTACATGAAACATCAGATTTTTAATTAATATACAAACAAAGAGATCCCTTTGGGGTGAATTTTGCTGTCATCCCATTTGCTTCCCAGCTTGGTTGCTGTCATGTCCCAGGCAGTAAGAAGCACTGGCTTCGAGAGAGTCTGGTCATGCTTTGCTCCAGTTGGAAGTCCACACAGCTCCTTGGTGGTTTCCCTCTCCTCCCATGGGCACTGCCCACCAGGCTCTGCTGAGGAGGGTTTGCTGAGGGCTTGAGGATCCCTTGTGTGGCTGGCAGGAAAATCCCTCTCAGTGGTGTCGCAGCCACCTCTGTGCCTGGCTTTCATGTGCCGCTCACCCAAAGCCACCATCAAGGTCACTTTGTAGCATCCTCTTACTTTTCCTGCTCCTCAGACCAAGGCCGTGAGGTCAAATGTATATACTACATGTATATGTACGTACATACATATATACATACAAATGTACATACTGAGAAACAAAAGAATTTTCAGTCAGTATGTGGCTTGGTAAGACCTATAGACCCCTATAGGCCTATAGACCCCAAAGCTGCACATGACATGATAGGAAGCCAAGTCAAATCCACCCATGTGTAAGGAAGTTCTTTACTGTGCAGGTGGTGAGGCACTGGAGCAGGTTGCCCAAAGAAGTGTAAATGCTCCATCCCTGGCAGTGTTCAAGGCCAGGTTGGACAGAGCCTTGGGCAACATGGTTTAGTGTGAGGTGTCCCTGCCCATGGCAGGGGGGTTGGAACTGGATGATCTTAAGGCCCTTTCCAACCCTATTTCATGATTCTATGATTCTATGATTTTATGATTCTGTGATTCTGTGATTCTGTGATTCTATGATTCTATGTACATTGCTCCCTCAGCAGTGAACAATGCAGGTCTCTCCCATCCTGCAGCCCTCAAGCCCATGTATGTATTTTGTTTATCAGTTACTTCTGGGTGTCTCATATTCAGGTCAGAGGGTTTCTGAAATCTCTGTGCACACACTAATCTGCACCTAGTATGTGTGCGTACACATACAGGGACTGCAGGGACAAGTGCTTTCCACCGTTTCCATCAACTCTCACCCTACTAGTCTCTCTGGTTGTTTGTTACATCCACTTGCTGTGCCTTGTCTTAAATTAAACTGTAAGCCTGTCCTTGCTGGAGATGTCTTTTATTGTGGGTTGTTGGGAGGGGTTTTGCAGAGAAACTGGAGCAGCAGATAGAGCTCTCCAGGCACTACTGAAATAATAATGAAGTAGTTTCACCAAGGTGGGACTGGAGAGTTGTTGTCGACTGGGTCTGAATTCTGCTTGTCCCTGAAAATTGCTTAGGTAATAAGATAGCTGCTTTAAAATTGCTGGGGGTATCCCACAGGATTCTGCTTTGACTCTGATTTCCATTTGCAGCACATGTTCTGCCATTTGGCCAGCACCATCCACCGGTGTGAGCTAATTTAAGGTTGCTAAACAGATGACACAGAACATACATATTTTATATTTGATCTCTGCACTGGTGAGCTATCTGACTGATGGTTAATCTCAACTTGTAATAGGATTTGCCTACACTCTTCCAAAAGCGAGATATTGGTCTTCTATAAAACAGCAGCACGTTAAGAAGTGTGCCCAGGGCAAAGGGAGAGAATTAATCCTTTTTTTTTGCTTCTTGTTTTCATAGATCGGATGTGGTGCTCCGTGCCTCTGCGGGGAACAACAGGGTCACCAACTGAGGAGCTTGGCTGCCAGCTCCATGGGCATCCCAACATGGCAACAGGGTGAGGAGTGGCTCAGCATCCAGCCAGGTCTTGGGTGCTCTGCACCCATCCTGAGCATGGGGCTAAGCTCACTGGCTGGCCAGCCCTGTGCTCAACTTCCTGCCTTTGCTTATAATCATCAGTGTTGACTTGGAGGCTGTGTATATTTGGGGGTTTTACTTTGAGCCTGTGTTCACTTCATCAAGGGCAATGCTCAGAAAGCCAACTATGAGGCACTGCCAATGTGCTGCGCTCAGGGCAAACCCCCAGTTTCCAAAACGATGTGCCTGCTCTGTGCCCTGCTCTGCTGGCTGTCAGTCCACTGCCATCCTGATGCTTTTTTCCACTTAGTTCCCTTGTGCCAGCTTGGCATCTCTCAGAGGTACAGCAGGAACCATCTGGGGACCATGCTCTATGAGGAGCACACTGAGAGCATCCCATCATTATCCACCTTAAGGCAGATAAAGATGGGATGCTCTGCCAGCCCCCACAGAGGAAGTCAAGGCTCTGGGCACTGGCAGGTGCTCCTCCTAGTGCACCCAAGGGAGGCAAGAGGACTACAAAACCATGGAGACCATAAAATCCAATGCTTCTGATCATACGACAATTTGTATCACAGTATCACAGTATCACAGTATGTTAGAGATTGGAAGGGACCTCAAAAGATCATCTAGTCCAATCCCCCTGCCAGAGCAGGAACACCTAGATAAGGTTACACAGGAATGTGTCCAGGCGGGTTTTGAATGTCTCCAGAGAAGGAGTCATTGTATTGACACTTTAATTGCTATGGTCACATAGTGTTTGACCCACACGTGCAAGTGAAGGACAACAAAAAGAAGCCATGAACATGGATGTCCCCAGTAAAAATCTGACTCATGCAGGCAAAACTTCTTGTCCTTCAGTAACAGCAGATAAGGACAGCAAAGCTCACAGGCAGCACTAGAGAGTGCCCTGGATCGGTGCTGTGTTTTCTAGTTGATGTGGGTTTGAGGTAGTGTTAATTGCACAGTTTAGAAGGTTTGTTCAAGTTTTTAACAGTGTAATATCGCGCCAGCATGAAATTTGAGATCTGTTGCTCTTTTCTTGTGAAGGTCAGCAAGTAACTTCTGATGTGTGAGACAAGAGCTAGACAGTGCCAGTAACAGGGCAGTGAGGTCTGTGTCCCATCCCACCTCTCCTAATGCGCTCTTTTCTTTGGTCAAAGGGTAAGGTGCCAGGCGTGGTTGAGCTTAGGTCCTGTGGCAGTTCCCCAGGGCGGGATGCCTGTTGTACATTAACTAACCTGCACTATGGAAGAAAGGTCATGTATGCAACCTGGAGGAAAAAAGCAACGCACCAAAAACCCCACAAGTCATCCATGTTTCAGACCTGAGCTGACCCAGTTTTCCATGGAATTGTGCTTCTGCACTGGGCAGCATCACCCCATAGAGTGAAATGTTGGTACAAATAATGCCATTGTGGTACATGCGTAGATTTACTAGCAACATCCATGTTACAAGACCTGGATCTGGCTGTTATCCCATCCTTTCTGAATGTACTGTCAAGGCAGTTGATCTTAAATTTGCTGCTGTGGCTTTTGGGTTTGCTTTGGTGCAGTATGACATTCAGGATTCCTCTACAGGCAACTGTGCAAAGCAGGAAAATCTACGTGAAATGCTTCCTATTGGAGTCACCATCTGGCCAATATTCATCTTGTTTAGTGAAATACCAAGATATCCATAGAACGCAGGTGTTAATGCAGATCATAAGGCACAAGTGACCGCAGTAATAAACCAACATGCAATGAAATGTAATTAACGCACCTGGTGCTTGGGTTTGAAAAGAGTTTCAGTGCCTTTTTATTTTCCCTGTGCACTGATATGCATTTTAATAGTTGGAACTTCAATCATCACTTCTCAACCAACCCTTTAATCATATAAATTCCCTTAAAAAGTGAACTGCAATGTTTGCTAGTAAACAGTATTTCGTAATTTAGCCAGGAGGAGGGAAAAAAGTGGGAGCACACACAAAACTATACACTGCTTATTAGCATTCTGTGGCATGAAAAAGGCTATTGTCCTGTTTCTGTCGATCTGGTTCTGCTGCTGCCAAAGGTTTGTTTTCAGTTGTGTAATCCTTGTTGATACTTTCCTAGTGTTTTTGAACCAGCTGGAACAAGTGAAAAGATCCCAGGGAAGAAAATAAATGATTAAGCTTTCTATCAGTGGCTTTCACAGTGTGTTTTTCATCTCACCTCTGACCTGCATCAATAACAAACGCATTTTGGTAAAGGCAAAACCCCCCCGGACGACATTTGTTCCAAGCAGACAGAAACAACCCAACACGGGAGATGCAGATTTTGTGTGTGTGTGCTTGTGGGCTCCAGGAAATCCCATTACTCTCCAATGCCTTTTCGGAGCAGAGCTCTCAGCCCATCTCGTTAATCAGCTGGCAAACCCCGAGCAGACAGGGCATGTGTGGGGAAAGTGAGAGGTCGAGAGTCAAAGACAAGGGTCATGGGTAATTTTTGTTCTTGCATGGGTCTCTCTCCAGGGTGGTCTGGAGGGTGTGAGGAACATAAATCTACACAGGGACACTCGTACGCTGACAGAGAGGGTCAGTCCCATCGAGTGACTTCCCAATCTGGTGCTATTTAATAGGGATTCACAGTGTGTTTAGTTCCCCAGAGAGACATCTGCCGCTGGCACTTGCATTGCTCAATGCCTTTCCCCAGACTCCACACAGATCACTCTGTGTTTTGCCACCAGTGGTCAGTGCTAAGCCACCATATATAGGCAGCTGATGAACTAGGGCCAAGGGGCAAGCACACCAGCCAGGCAAGGAGGGGCTGCTCCACCACCGTTACGGACTCTGGCTACATTTTCACTTTCAGCAAAGGAGCACGCCTGTAAAGCAGACTTTGGCTCTGAGTCAGCGAGGACAGGCTGATAAGGGTCACTGCCAAGTGACAGAATACCCTGCGTCATGCAGCTGAGGGTGCATCAAGGACCTTGGCAACATCCCCATCTTCCACGAGTCAAAGGGAACTATGAGATAGAGAGTCCACGTTGCTTCATGCTGCTGCTTCTTATTGTGTTCAGACACAGACAAAGAAATTAAGGAACACTTGCTGATTCCAGCTTCTCTCACTGGCCTCCTTACAGCATTGCTTTCTCGGCAAGCCCTTTAGGGGGGCACAGCCAGTGTGGGGTGGGAGCATGGGAAGTCACAGTGAGGGAGGCTGTCCACCGGGCTGAGCAGGGCTACAGAAGGGCTGATGTCCCCTCCTGTCTTCATCCGTCCCAGCATCCCTCCAATCCATTCAATAGCCTGGCTCAATTTTAGGAAAGAAGCTCCTTAGGGCCAGCCTCAGTGCTTCCTTACCTCTTTTACAGCACCATATCCTACTAACAGGTCTTGTCAGGCACCTGAGTTATTCATAAATCAGTAACCTCACAATACAGCACCAGTAGCAAGAACACTTGAAGCCCTCAAAACAAACACCCACTGAGAAAACTGGGCGCTGTGAGCAGCACTAACCAGGCTCTCCTGAACCCAGCACTCAGAATGACTAAGACAGAATCACCAATCTAATTTTTTACTTCTTGACCTAAATCAGCTTTTGCACCCAGGCCCACAGAGGTGAAAGGTTAATGCATTAAGCTGTCTGCCCTTCAATTAATCCTTAAGTCCTGGGCAGATTTACAAACTATTGGCAGATTTTAAATCACACCTGATTTATGACATGCCCTTGTTAAGTTCAGATGGCCTTTACAGATGGTCACCATACAGGGCAATAAGGATAATTACTATACAGATGTATTGACAGGATGGAAATATAAATTTCCAAAATAATGTATACCTGTCTATCTGACATGGGCATATTCTGAGCATCTCCAGGGTTAAACCCCACATCCTTTTATTTCCTACATGTCTCGGAGAAGAAATCACTTGTACTGAGGAGAAGTTGTCAGTACGTGACAACTGAAAGCAAAGAAATCCTTCCACCAAAACAGCAATGCAAGCAACTTGCTGAAAATTAAGCAATACACCATTGTGGCACCAAGCATTTTTGCACATAATTCCTTGGGAGGAAGCTCATGGTCTTTACAGGAAGACCTTGACATTGGAGAGCCTTGAGGATGTGTGGAGGGGTGTCAGAAGCTATGGGAGTAGGCAGGCTAGTTTATCTCCAAGTGTTCTGTGTCAATTAGAAAGGAAACTTGAAGCCTAAGGTGCACAGATTGTTTTAATTACATTTAGTGCCTATAAATATAATTGCATATTTAGTGCTCTTAGAAGCCTCCTGAAGCCCCCACTTCTGCCAGGCAAAGCACAACCAACAGTCAGGCACAACAGCCCAGGAAAAGGCAAGGTGCCATCATCAGAAACACTGAAGAAAATGCCAGGGAAGCTCTTTCCCAGGGTAAGTAGTCAATCTGCTCAGCTAACAGAAAGGGACAGGCTGTAGGCTGCAGGCTGACACCCCGGTCAGAAAGGTGAATCCATGCACTCTGTGTTACCTCATCACAAAGATGACCAGTTGCCAATAACAGATTCAGTCTCCAGGAGGTTTTACAGGCACAAAGCCATTTACCTGACTCTCAGAAAACGCACATGAATCATGCCCAGCGCTTGTGACTCACGGCTGCTCACTAGGCTGAGGTATTACACGCTTGGTATCAGAGGTAGCAATTTCCAGTGGCTTCCCACCCAAGTGGATTTAAACCAGCAACGCAGGAGGGAAGAAGCTGTGTGCAGCCCCAGGCTCCTCAGAGCAGCTGCACACTGCTATGGAGGAGGCCAGTCCCAAAAGATGCAGGACAAACTTCGCTCACGTTGCCTCTGCGTTCATCTATCAGCTCAGTCTTTATTGTTGAACATGCTCTTTGTTTAAATACCGTAATGTCCAGAAAGGACTTTCATCCATCACAGTTTGAAAAAACCCAAATGCCTCTTTCTTTTCGTATTTCCTCAGCAGATTCAGTCCTTTATGCAGAAATACTGTATTATAGCTGTTTGGAAAAGAGAGGGTGAGGAGTGGGAAGGGGAAATTGCCAGTGTCCCGGCACCATCAATTGCTGTCAACTATGCTCTGGGAATAGCATGTAGCTGTTAATTGCTGCTGCAGATCCAGCAGATGGTGCGTAAGGCATTGGATTTAATGGAGCCCCTCAAAAAGAGTGGCATCTGTTTGTTTAATTTCTTGGCAACAGAAAGGCAAATCTAAAAAACAAACAAACTAAATTGGACATTTAGCTATGGACACCCCCTAACAGATTATAAATGTTTTAAGATAAATAGGTCAAATGAAAGAAAATATCAATTGATGCATTTGAGAAGTAAGCAAAACTTTCAGATATTGGCTCTTTTAAAGATCAGGTTTTCAACACAAGGCAATGAAACTCCTTAATAAGTTTTTAAATGAAACGTTGATATTATCCCTTTGACTATGATTTTGCCTAAATGTTTGTGGAAATGCTACAAACACTAATTTAGAAACTAATACATTCTGCCTTTCTCTCTTACACATACCCCCTGAGGTTAAAATATGATCTCTACATCTGGACATTTGTTTGTAATCATGTGCATCTTCTACATTTGAAAATAGCAACAGAAAATAAGGCAGGAAGAATCTGCAGTCCCTCTCTTTAACAGCTGGGACAAGCAACTTGCAGGAGCTATTGCTATGGCTATTGCTGCCATAGCTCCAGTATTAACATTACTCCCACTATTCCTGGAAATTCATTGTAGCAGAAATTGCCATAGCAAAATGTGCCATGGATCTATCCATAGTAGATTTTATATTATCTCTAACAATGGTCAGACCTGGAGCTTTGCACAAGAATGTAAATGCCATCTCGATCTTTCTTTCAATGCTGCACCATGAGGAAACCCTCCTAGCCCCTCTAGCACACAGCTTCCCAAAGCACGAGGGTGGATGACTCAATGAATACCTCCTCTCTGTGTACTTTTTTGGGGAAGTCTTCTGCACCATTAGTCAGATTGAAGGCATGCTTCGTATTTTCCTTGTTTTAAAGCAGAGTTTGGATGGGATGCTTAATCTGAGAAACAGCCCACGTGGCCTCCCTGTTTCCAGCTGCTGATCCAAAAAGATGCTGCTGCTCACTTTTTCCTACCAGCTAACTCCCATGTTCATTGCTGCAGGCTGGGCAGAGCCTGCCTGTCTGTGCCAGACAGATCTTCCCTTGGCCTTTTGGGGATGCACCACCCTAGCACATGTCTCCTTGGCTGTGCTGGGACCAGGCATTGTCTGGAGCTGCCGATATTGCTGCCTTGCCCATGTGCCCACCCTGGCAAGTTTTACTGATGCTGAAGGTGTGTTTTTCCAGGGGCTCATTTTGTTTCATGCAGCAGAGATGGAAGTGGTGTTCACCTGACATCAGGTCTGGGCATAGATGTGCATCAACCTGTGCATCCCTCAGAAGAGCTTCCTCTGGCAAGTGCCAGTTGACTTCCACTATGACTTCTCCAGGTGAAAAAGCTCATTGACTTTAATCTGTGTGGCTTTGCACAGCTGGTGCAGGCTGACCTTGGAAAACAGGGGGGTGAGTGTCTGAAGTTTCCTCAAGCAGGAAGAGCGTGTTACACCACCCCACGGAGCCCTTACCCTGGAACCTACCTGAACACAGTCCTCAGCACATCCCCAACCCTCCTTGCCCAAATGCTCGTTTGCTCTATTCCACGTGCACATGAATGGGGAAGTAAAAGGGAAATAGCAGCACCATATACCAACCGTTAATATTTTACCTTGGTGAATGCAGTCTTCAGGGACACATATATCTAAATATAGTCACAGGCTATAGTATAACCAACATTTTTACAGCTCTTTATTGAGGATTCCAAAGATAAATCTTTCACTTTTTTTGTTTTACTATTCAAGTCATAGCTCTCAAGCACTACAGCTGTTAAAATAAAGAAGGGCTGAGTTGTTCACATAGTGTATACACCTTGATAATGTCTAGTCAGTTATGATGGAGCAAACCTTCTCCCTCTGTTTCCCTATCTGTGAATAGAGAATAGTAACATGCAGATAATATTAACATCCAGTTTTTCTCTCTCAAGGAGATAAACCCAAGAGCTATGCAATCTTACTATTACAATTTCAGCACTTTGTATTCTCATGTCAACAGAAGATGAAGACTGTTAAAAATACGATAGTGCTCTTGTTTCAGAAGGTGTTTTGCTTCTGATTAAGCTTTCACCCAGTTGAATGGAAGATTAAACATCTATGTGATAGGACATTACATAAGGTTTGGATTACTTTTTCCTGGCCTACTCTTATTAGAAACTGCATAAAACTGTTCTTTTGAAAGGCTTTTTGTTAGAAGCTGCTCTAGGAAGACGTTTCCCCATACACTGAGTTGATCCTTGATTTCACAAATGAGGTCAGTACCGTCTTGATCAAACAGAGCCACTCCTCCTACAAGAAAAGCATCCTGTAGTGAATCAGGACATATGGAACAGACCCAATCCTATTGAAACTAAAATAAGCATAAAAAGGCCTCAAAAGAGAATTTAAATGCCTCTCATGGCTCTCACCACATATCACATGCCTGGCCTATAAAAGGCTAGACTGGAAAAACCTACTACTCTACCTATCTTGCAAAAAGAAGAAAACCCACCTCTGTAACATTCTTAATTAAAAGATAAGGAAATGTTCCTCCTAAATACTCACACCTTGCACTTATCTACGACATTTCTGATAAGGAGCTGATAAAAGCAGATGAGGACTGTTATCTGTACTGGCCCAGTGAGCCTGAGCCAGGATGAGAAACATCATAGCCCAGTTTTCTGTGTAAAGCTTTTAGTCATCCATAGGCATCCAGTGTGGCTTCTGCGTGCCCAGCTTCTGCCCCACCTCTGCCTGTGAGTGGTGTCTTCCCTCCTGGCTATTTTCATGATTGCAGGAAGATGTTAAATACTGCAAATCCTCCCATCACCCTTGATTTTCCGTGGCTCTTCTGCATAAAGAATGCAGCTGTTGGAATCTGGGGTTTAAGGTTAGCTTAGAAAACATCATCAGTGAGTACTCAAAGAAAGCCTTGGACATGTCAGTCACTTCATGTCCTTTCCGTAGCATTGCTTCCCAACGTGTCTGATTAACCTTGCGATTTAAATACAGGTTCTCACAGGCAAATACTTAGTGGAGCATGAATGACAAAATCCCAAGTACCAAATATAACCCGTGCATCACCACGGAGACGGGAGCAGGTAGGCAACTCTGCCTGACAAACTGTCTAAGATCTGCACCTCCCAGCCAGCATTCCTTCTATTTTCTATCTCAGCTCCAGCAGACTCCTCTTCTAATTTTTCGCTGAAGATGTCCTCTGCAGTGTTTGTGCCTTTCCTGTCCTGGCACCTTCACAGAGCTCTCTGCACTCATTCATAAAAGTCAACCGGGTAGAGAGGCCTCGTTCTTCGTTTTAGGGCATGTTCCTGTTCAATGTTTTTGGTGAGGCTTGAGCTTTCATCCAGAATGAGACACTGTTGCTTTATGGTTTTTTGGTTTAGTTATACTTCATTGTTCTATTGAAAGAGAAAACCAAGCCCCATGACCTTCTATCTTGATGATGTTTTTAATATCTGGTCATTTATTTTTTCTTTTCACAGACTGGGCACTGTTGATATTTTATTCTTCTTAAGGGAACGAGATTAAATAAATAATATTACTGCATTTGCTAGACTTCCTTTTTATCTTTTTTTAAAGGCAGATGATTTTTTCCAGAGTGACTTGAATTGTTTTCAGTGCAGGCTGAAGCCAACAGTGAATGATGGCTTCTTTTTTTGGTATTGCTCTGAGATTATCTTCTCCCACCACTTCTCACTCACTTCTCTGCTTTTGAAGTGCTCCATACAGGGAACCACAGCAGCAGCACAAGAGTAAAGAGCAACATTGCACTCCTCGAGGAGGGCCAGGCTGTGCCATGCTGGAGCAGGCTGCCGGGCTCCAGGGCTGTACCAGCGGCACCATCACTTGAAGGTGTTATCAGACAAAAGTGATCTGCTCTCTGGACCATTCAGCGTGACCTGCAGCTCAGCAGCAGTAACGCTGGAGTCTGTTACTGCAGTGGGAAGGATGTGGTAAAGAAACTGCAGCCAGAGGTAAGGCTGCAAGTGTCACACCTGATGGCAGAGATCACAGGAATGTGGTCAGCAGCACTGTCTGCAACAGCAGAGAAAAACATGTTAAAAATGTGGTATAAATGTGCCTATGTTATGTGAAGAACAATAAGGATTTAGACAGGGGTTCAAAGCAGGTGTTTGGTCATATGCAGTAAAATAAAAACTAACTTCCAAGGAGAGGAGTGTTCCTGTACATGCAGTCTCAGACCCATTGAAATCAATACCCTCCAAGCTCTTTTCCATCTCTGAAGTCCAAGTCTTCAATTGGTTTGACACATTTTGTCAGAGATTGAAAAACCCCAATGGACCAAAGAAGCCCCAAGCCCCTGAGCCTCCTACTGGGGGCAGTTTGTCAGCTCCTCACACAAGCCCTGCTGCTGTGAGGTTCTGCAGTCTTTGCAATCTTTCTAAAGAATGTACTTTTATTGCACTTGAACTAAAGAGGAGCTGGTTCATGAAAATCAAAGTGAAGTACTGCACACCTCGAAAGGTAACAGAAGTTTATTACACTTTAAAGGCTTTCAGCATACGTGGATGCTTATTTTATCCGAACACATTAGCATAGTTATTAGTAATTCTAAATGATTAAATTTCCCTCTCATCCACCTAATCTGCATCATAAATGAATACACTAAAGAGCGATATGCTTTGTTGATAAAGCACTGACTTGGCAGTCATGAGACAAGGTTTTTTTCTGGGCCTGACTTTGACCTGTTGAGTTGGCCCAGGCTGGTAACTTTGCCTTGAAATGCCTCAGCTTCTCAGGCTGATCAATAATATTGACCTACCTTAATGAAGGCATCAATATCAGTATCAATAACAATGCCAGTACCAATATCAGTATCCAATCAATATCCATCAATAACGTATCAATATTCCAATCTGTTTCACAGCCTTTCAGTAGCATCTTCTGAATTTTAAAGTGTCTATTTTCTTAGGAAAGCCTGTTAATGATGTTTAAAGAAAAGGAGGAAACTGTTAGCCTGTGGATATTGATATGCTTTGGTGTCTATGGATTGATAGTAAATTACAGCACCTTAAAAAGCTGCCACTCTCAATCTTGTGGCACTCACATGCCTTCTTTTTCTCTTTTTCTGAGTGAAGAATGGCAGAGATCCCACTCACAGCAGTGGTAGCTCCTGTGACTTCAGACACTGTCTCCTCCACCTGGCTCGCTGCCCATTTCTCTTCAGCAGCAATGGCTGGGAAGGCAATAGCTTATAGTGTGTTTGTAAGGAGCTGGGTAAATTTCAGTTTTGAACTATTCAAAGTTTATCTGGTAATGGTCTTGAACAAAGACCATGTTCTGCTCCTCAGTTACTTACTCCCTGGGACCATGCTTCTCATTCATTTTGATACAGCCGAACCAAACCTGTGCTACTACCTACCATAGAATGGATCCCTGCTTGACCTTGATATGAAAGGACAGAAAAAGGACTGTGACAGTTTGCCCAAGCAGAGTGGGGCTGGGACCAATAAAGAGCTAAATTCCCCTGGAGGTCTATAGCATAGAGAATGAGAAAAATCCTGCTGGATGATTGTGTAAGGATCACCTCTGATTTAGTCATATTTACATGAAGCCTTGCTCCAGCAAAGTAATGCTCGAGGACCTCTTCAGGCATTGAACAGAGATTTGTGTTTTACTGAGATAAAGCAGGATGTCATCTGTGAAAAGAGCAATTTATGTCCTTTGTCATGGATTGTGATGCCTGGAATCTCTGGAGACTTTCTGATAGCTATTGCTAGCGGTTCAGTGGACAGAGCAATCAGAGGAGGTGACAAAGGACACACTTGCCTCCTGCCCCTCTAAGGAAAAAGTCATTCAAATGAAGGAGTCTCTGACAGTCATTCAAATAAATGAATGCACACCCTCTAGCTTTCTGCGGGCTTAATGAACCTTATTCACCAGCAGCAGAGCCTTGTTGTCAAGCCTCTGTCTTTGGAAGGAGAAGGACAATGTGGAAGGAGGTTGGTCCATCAGATCTGTTTTCTCTGAAGGAGTGGAAAGACAATTCTCTGCCCTTGCCTGGGACACTGGGAGCTGCACACTGCTGGGGGTGCCGTGACCTACTTGCTCTGCTGGCTCAGGCTTTGCTTTGCTCCCCAGGATCCTGCGCTGGTCTCAAGCCAACATGGGTTTCACACGATCCTGAGGCAATCCTGATTTTTAGGGGAGCCTCTTTGCTCCCTTCTAACATCTCTGCCCTGGATTTTATATGAGGCAGTGATTTGTGCAGTCAAGAGTCAGCAAGTTCCAAGACTGTCTAAATCGTTATGTGCATATGAAGCCATATCATACATTCATTCCCTAAGATAAGAGACAGGGAAGCAAAGTGGCCACTCAGCTTCAGGCTTCAAGTCACTCACAGTGCCTTTGATATACAGCCCCCTTGCCCATATGCACAGTCATGTGCTCACGTAACTCTCCCTAAGTGTGAGAAATTAAAAGGAAAACGTTAAATTTGGTAATATTTATTACAATACTTTTTCAAAAGCAAGATAGAAACTACTGGTCTGTTGAGAAATGTGGCCTTCTGATAGTCAACTTTTAATAGTCAACATCCATTTGTGTGAATAATAAAAATCTCTAGGCAGATAGAAAAAGTAAGCTAAAACATTATAATGGAGTATATATTCTCCAGCAGAGATGATGACTGAAGGCCTTGGAGTTTGAAGAAATGCCAATTCATCAAAGTCTTGGGTTGTTTGGAGTTTTTTAGCTCTCTGTTTTGGGGATTTCATGGTAATAATTGAATTTTCTACTATTGGACCAAGAGTCTGATACATGTGTGACTTAAAAGAAAGAGATTATTAAATATCTCACCGTTTAATATTTAGATAATTTTGTCCTATAAAATCCTGTGCAGCAAGTAATTTAAATTGGTACCCTATTTATGGCAGACAAAACTGCTCACTACCATCTGCTTCGCAGTTTTAATAGATGAAGTGTTAACTGCGTGTTGCATGAAATTCATTGCGACTAGGTTAATTAAATGGCTGTGCTTCACTTCCTGCACTCTGGTAATAAGATGACAACCTCATCTGAATTTATTAACCCTTGCCACTTTCAGTACTGTTATCACCCATTTAACCACCTTTGGTCAACAAAAATGAGATAAATCACAATAACAGGGGATATAACTGCATTGGCTAACAAAACAGGTATTGATTAGCATCTTCTAAAGCAAATATGTCAATCTAGCCTGGTTTTATGTTCACTAAGGTCACTGAAATCTGTTGGAATATTAGTAATGGAGTAAATGATGATGCAGTAGGTTACTGGAGAGCACCCCAAGTCTAATCTTTGCCACTGAACAGCTTGAACCTTCACCAGCCTTCACCACGGGAAGCTGGAGAGGCTTTCGAAGTCTTCACCTTTCTGTTTTAGAAAGCAGACATTAAACACCCTTCTACCACAAAGGTCCTTACAGAGGGCTTAAAGCCAAACCTCTGAGCGTCTCTCCAGCCAGAGGCATTTCAGTGCTCTCCAAAGAGGGAGAAGTGGGTAAATTGCTTCATCTGCATCTGTGCCCTCACCAACCTGGCACTGGGGCAAGCCTTAATAAGAGCAGAGTCAAAGACATTTCTTAGCTGTGGCCATGGCAATGCAAGCTCTTTGCAGATGGGGCTGGGGTGCTGCATGGTGAAGAAGGACCTGACAGGAGCATCTCCAGGTGCCCATTCCCAGAGCCAGCCTCTTCTCTTCAGATTCTTCAGATATGTAGAAGTTGTATTTAGAAGTTGGTTGCAGGCAAGTATACACAGTGTCCTTGTTGGCTCTACTGAGGTCTGCCAGGAGGGATCAATGCTGCACATCAAAGCCATAGTCAATCATCTTCCTCTTGCCCATCAGATACAGGTGATGAAGACTGTCTGGATACTGGCACTAAAGATCCTTCAAACTTCCCTGCCTTCCAGTCATCCCCACTGATTCCACTGTTGTACCATAGCTGTAGGCTTTCCTTGTCACCTGGCTACCGCTTCAGGAAAAGCTTGTTCAGCCCCCAGGTCCAAGCAGGCTCCAAACACTGTGTTTCAGGGTGGTTTTATGCGGTCTAATGGGGAAAGTCATGTGGCTACCTCCTTTTGTGCTCCCTTTAAAGTGTTGAGTTGTGACCCAGCTCCAGTTCAGAAGTTCAGCTGCACCAAACCGGTTCAACCTGTCTGCATGTTATCATGCTGGCACTGGGCTTTGCCCTCCAAGGATGTAGATATGACTTGGTTTTTAGACACAACAGGAGAGTTTTCATTTATTCTAATGGTTGAGGTTAGATATAATTCCATAGAGTAAATCAGAATTTGTAACTGTATACACAAGAAAAACACATCTTTCTCAACTTGTCCCAGGAGTTAAGTGGCTGCCAAACTTCTCCCCTTCTGCCCGCTACACCCAGCTCCCAGATCCTGGCCCTGCCTCAGCCACGGAGCAATGCAGCAGAATCAAAGCAATTTGCCTTGAGCAGTCTCACCCATGCTGGGGACCAAAAGACCAACAGGTCATCTGGTTCATTTCCAGGTTGCTGTAAGTCTGAAGAACTTCTTCCTAGTATCTAATCTAAATCTACATTTTAAAGCCATTCCCCCTTGTCCTGTCATTACATGTCCTTGTAAAAAGTCTCTCTCCAGCTTTCCTGTAGGCCTCCTTTAGGTATTGGAAGCTGCTCCAAGGCTTCCCTGAAGCTGCCTGAATGTATTATTGCGATGTTGTTTGATTTTGAGTTCTGCTTATCTTGTACAAGGAAGTAATATTTTAGGCCAGTGCTACTCATGCTTTAAAGAACTCTCTATAAAACTGCTGTAGTTCCCAGAATCATGTTTCTCTCTAGTGCCCCTATACAGTCAGTCCACACAGTGCTCAAAACATTGGCAAATGTGCAGTGTTCACATGCAAAATGGGCATGTGAGATGGATGGTGTTGTGCTAATCCAGATTTAACCTTAAAGGTTGAGATTCAGTTCTTGGTGTAAGGCCCATGCACTGGGTGAAGCTGCTGTAAGCCCTCTCTCAACAGTGTATGTAGGAAATGGGCTCTGCTGGGTTTGTGTGGTTCTCCTGCACGAGAGGTGGATGGTGCTCTCTGTGATAGTTTTCTCACACAACTGTGAAGCACAGATGAAATGTCACGTTTGACTCATCCACGGCGCTCTTTGTTGGTTAAGGCAGATACTGCTCATCTTCCCCAATTAAATGTTAACATCTGTACACTTTCAAAGCCAAGTAGTGAAATATTTTCCATCGCACAGGCAACGAGTCAGTTTGCTGGGGTGCAGCTTCACATCTTCAAGGGGGTGTGGATGGGAGGCTGCTTTTGACAGTTTGGCACTCTGCTCTTGCTAAAACACTGCAACAGTTAGACTATAGTTCCTATTATTATTTTTCTCCTTCTCAGACCAGACACGTTCTAGATCATCTGTGTTTTGTATCTCCCAGCGTTGCTAGCAACTTCAGTGCACCAGGACAAAGCTTTTTAGTGGAAAGCAGAAAATGAGATGCTCGATCTGAAGGCAGGGGCTAGATCTTGAGGGTTCCTGCTCTAGAACCACAGACATGGAATGTGAACAGATCCAGGACTACATGGAAGCTGTGTGCACCCTAATAATGTCCTGACCCATCATTTCATGTCCTGGAGATAATGAGGCATTTACCAAACTCTCCCCTTTATGGCTCAATATCCACAGGAGGGCACCCAGGGCAGGAAAATAAGATGTTGGCCAGACCCTAGGGCTGGGTGAGTGGAGGGCAGCTCCCCTCTTCCCTGCACTGCAAACAACAAATCAAGTGAACTCAATTCAGTCTCAATACAGATAGAAAGGAATAACTAAGGAATTACTGTATTTCAGGAGTAAACAGTGCGTGATTAGTGTGTTCATCAAAAACTTGATAGTTGAAGTCCCTAGTCTGAACCAGGCTAGCAGAAAATATACTTGGATAAAATTCCTACTAGCAATTTATCTGTCCACAAGCTCTTGGGTAAATTGCAACACCGGGTGTCACGAACCTGAAGCAGATGGAAAGGAGATGAAACTCAAAGACATCTGAACCTGTTGAAACGACAGATGGGGACAGGCCATGCAGCCAGTCCTACCTCTTCCCTACATTACCCATGCTGCCAGTCCCTGTCTCAGTCTTCTGCAGTGGTGCAGCAGCACACAGCTGCACAAAGCCCTTTAGGTATGGGGGGTAAGATCTCAGGCAGTGTACACACAGAGCTTCTGGTGAGAGACCCAGTGAGCCACTGCAGAAGCAAGCCGTGGCCAGAGCCCTGACCTAGACCTCTTCTCTACTGTGATTTCTATTTGAAGAAACCAGCACAGCTTCACTCACCCCTCCCCTTGCTCACTGTCCCTGTAGGTGGATCCTTCCTGCTTGTTTTTCAGTTCAGCTGGTGGCTTGCATAGCTGCAACCAGCCCTGCCTGCTTCTCCTGTGCCACTTCAGCATCTCTTCTTGCCAGCCCCGGGGCCGGCAGGCTCCCTCCCGTCAGCAGGTTTCTCACTAGCACGCTTAGCGGTTTAAGGACAACCTGATCCTTTATTTATATTTAGCACAAGACGGAGAAGTTCAGTACCTGCAAGGAGCAGAAAGTAACACAGCCTTAACTCTGTAAGGCCACAGCTTCTTCAGGAGGCAAACGATGCAACAGCCCTTCACACCGCAATGAGAGAGAATTCGGCAGCTGAGGCTCCGTGCCAGCAATTAAAGCTGATGAAAGTGATGGCATATAAACCCCCACCACTGACAACAAAAATAAACCAAACCAGAGCAATTACTGTCACTGCTGTTTGTTTTAGTCTGCTCTTCCCATGGAAAATACAACTTTAACTCTTCCCGACAGTAGCAAAACCAAGAGCTAGATAGCTGTCATTCATGCCTACCATGTATGGTACTGCTCTCCTTATCCTCTTCCAGCTGAGATGCTGCATATAGGGCATGGTTAATACTGTGTTTAATGTATCAATACATCAGATTTAAAAGAAGTTTTTAAATTAAAAAACAACAGATGAAAGGCACTAAGCAGTATTTTGGGAGCTGAAGTAGAGATCAGGCTAACATTGGAACGGTCCCTGCTCCCAACACAGGGGGTGGAATGCCCAGCTGGGCGCAGCGCATGCTGTGTGTCATGCTCAAGCTCCCACTTGTTGTATTTCACAGGGAAGCTTCTGAGTGCAGAGCAGCACTTGTAAATATCTGGGTATCAGAGGAGTTTTGTCCCTGGCCTGAAATACATCAGGAACCCAGTGCTGCCTTTGTGTGGAAGGCAGCTGCTCTGCCATGGGGCATCAAAGCTGCACCAGCTCTTGTAGGCATTGCAGATTGCTATCACTCGCAGGTGACTCAGAAGGTGTATGGGCAGCTTCTGAAGAGAGCAAGGTGCTTCCAAGGAGATTCCCTAAAATCCACGGGAACAAAGAAATGCAGCCACAGGAGGGGAAGCAGAAAAACAGAAATCCAAATGAGAGTAGTGCTGGAGAAAGCAGCTATTTCCATGTTACAGGCAAGAAACAACCTACAGTGACAATAATGAAACTTTGCCTGTTCCAATTGAAGCAACAGAGAAAATGTCCATAATGAATCCACAGACCTGGAAAAGATTATTTCCAGTTAAAAATAC